>NC_139005.1:74555779-75964562 GCF_964374135.1 Grampus griseus | reverse complement strand
CACAGAAAAAACACAAAAGAACACACCAAAATAGTAACAATAATCACCCTGTAAGATGGAATTGTAAATTTGCCCTTTGCTAATTTTAGGAACTACTAAAAAAAGCAGTATGTGAAAATATAAATAAAAGTGATTCAAACTAGAAAAAGTTCCTCTTTATCAATCCCTCCCTTGCCCTCGGTTAAATCCCACTTGTGGTCTACAGAGATAACTTATTTGGTTCACATCTTTTACTCTGCATTTATACATATATACACACACACATATATGGTCGATCATCTTTTAAATGCACAATGAGATCATACGATATATACTGTTCTATGACATACTTTTTCCCCCTTCTATACAGAGATCTTTCCACGTTACACTCCTATACAATAGCAGGCATATACAATAACTACATTAAATGTTCTTCAATGAACATGTATTACTATAATATTTGAAAAAGTTTAAAACTTTTTAAACATTGGACTTCCCTGGTGGTCCAGTGGATAAGACTCCATGCTCCCAACGCAGGAGGCCAGAGTTCAATCCCTGGTCAGGGAACTTGATCCCGCATGCATGCCAAAACGAAGATCTGGCACAGCCAAAATAAATTAATAAATATAAAAGAAACAAACACTTTTTAAACATTAAAAAACTCACTTACTTTGAATTGGAAATAAATGTTTCAAGATAGTTCTGCTTGATATAGCCCATTTTACTGCTGCCAACGCCATGGTGAATCAAGATGCTTATCAGGTGGTATGAAAGATGATTTGAAGAGAAACTGCTTTTAAAATCTGCTTCTAAAAAAAAAAAAAAATTGCTTCTAGGTATACTATTTTCACCCCTGCATAAGAGATAAAGAAAAATCAGTGCTACCTATGATAAATTAAAGTGACACAATACACTGAACACTACAAAATAGGATCACTGCCGAGAACTACAGTTGCCTAACACAAAACTTTTAAACAACTTTCCATTTCCAGGCAATACAGTACAAAAAGCAACATCATCAAAATGTATAGTAAGATCAGAAACCCAAGAACTATGTCCATTACTATTTATCTTAAATGCAAACTTCTCAACACCTAGTGTAGTTCTTTCCATTCAATGAGTGCTCAGCCAATGTGTAATTACTCTTAGAAACAGTCACTCACACATGCTACACAGAGCATTCTCCTTTCATAAAGCAAATGTGTCGGTGTACAACCTCCCAGGTACCATACACAAGATTTTATTACATCTCTTAAAGGGGTATTCTGTTTCTGATTAAATGAAATATTAAACAAGAAGGCCTAGCCTTGGCTTATTAAATATTGACTTGGAGAAACACATATAAACACCCAAAATCCCAAATAAAATTTCACCCTTTTATATAAGCTTTTTAACTTTCCAAGGTCCTTCCACTACCATTCACTTTACTCTCATCCTAATCATAAGAGGCATCTTTATTTTGATTCATGAAGAAACTAAGGTACAAAATTTAACTAAATTGCTTCCAAGAACTTCAGAGTCAATCCCTTACAAACGGGAAAAGTTTGGGCAAGTCATTAACGAAGCATTCCACGGTAAAATGGGGGGAAACAACCCCAAGCTCCAGGTCTGTTGTGAATAAATGACATACATCACTTGTTTTCAATTGGCCTCGATGACTATTCCCCTCCCACCACCCCCGCACAGTGATAAAAGCTTATTTCATCAGTCTTAGTCGTTGAACTACGCAGGCTGATTCCTTGCACTGTCGGTACATTAGCACTGCCATCCCTGAGTACCTACAGTGTGCCTCCTACACTTTACGACCCATTTTCCTATACATTATATGCTCCTTCACAAGTCTGTGAAGTAGGCGTCTCCATTTAAAACACTAAGAAGCGAGGCTCCGAAAGCTCAAACGGTTTACCTGCCACTTTACTGCTGCTTAATAGGTACTATGGGTGTAACGCAAGCCCACAGCTTCTGACCACGAAATGAGAAACAAAACACTTGAGGGGACGTTAGGTCCCCTCTGTCCGAAACCCAGAGGTCACATTATTCACCCCAGAGAGAGAATTCAGAGGGTAAACCCCCTGGCCCGGAATTCAACGCTGGAGCAATAGCGGACTGCGGAGAGTCTGGGAGGGACTGAGGCTTGAGGAACAGGCTACCAGAACCAGACCCCACGGTAAGCGCGCAGCCACACGCCGGCCCTTCTGCAGGACGGACCGAGTCTGGTAATGCCAGAGGCTTTATCTTGCCGCAAACGACAGGCAGGAGACCTCGACAGCTGCCTATAAACATTCTGGGCTTGCCCAGCTCTTAGGGACTCCTAGACGGGAGAAGGAGAGGGAACTGGTTACATCAACTGCAACTCACCGCGAGCCCGCCATCTTACCTCAACCCGGGTCCTAAGAGACACCTCTCCACGCGCCTTCCTGGCTCGCGGGGCACTCTGGGAAATGTAGTCTCCGCGGGAAAGAGCCCCGGTTGCCGTGGGTAAGGCGGGGATCCACCCAACGTGCGCCCGCGTTTAGTTCCAGCAGTTTGCCTGCAGCTTTACCGGCGCTACCCAAGAAAACAAATTCACTGCCCCCACACATATCCTTAGAAAGTAACGAACGCTATTTTTTAAAGTTTATACTAATAATTAGAGCAACTTGAGATCCCTCCTTGCATGAGTTAGGTTTCCCAGGGGAAGAGGCATTTCAGAGAAGTACTGAAGCGGGGTGTGGTTGGATTTGACGTTTGAAATGGGGAAGCATGGGACAGGCTTCAACCTATGTTCTGAGAACTGTGCTAACCAGAACAGTTATTCATTATGGGAGGAGGACGTGCAGGATCCTGGACCTCGCCATGTATCTTAGAGGGAAGAAAAGGCCCCTGGGACTGGGCCCTTTCTGTTCTCATTGCCAGCAATGGTCTTCTCTCACTGCTTCTCATGACCACTGACTTAGTTTATGCAGCTCTTGCTCAAATATCATTTCAGAGAGGACCACATCATTAAAATAGCTTCACCCGCCCTTGTCCCATTGCCCTCCTTTATTTTTTTCATAACATTTACCATTATATGACATTATATTTTCATTTGTTTCCTTGTTTAATGTCTGTCTCTTATGCCAGAATTCAAGATCCATGAAGGCCAAGAGGGACAGGTATGTTCTATACGGTATACAAATCTAATATCTAGAACTGTGCTTGGCCTCATCGTAGGCCTCCAATATTTGTTGAATGAATAAAACAATTAAATAACACTGCATGTATTCAAGATAGTAGGTGATTGACTGATAAAGCCTAGTTTCACCTGGGAATTCCTTTCCTTCATGATCTGCAAAATTTCGGATTTATGTACATTTTTCTGAAAAGGATTCATAGCTTTTAACATGTAATCAAGGGGGTTAATCAATCTCTCAAAAATTTAAGGGCCATAGTCCTGAAGTAGTCCTTAATATCGAAAATAAGTGAATGTAAGTTCACTTACATTCACAGCATAAATTTGGACTGCTGTGATGTCTCTCTTCACTTCCCACAGAATATCAGGCTGGTTCTGCTGCTTATCTTTGCTCCTATGGAAGCTCACATTGAGGACCCATCTCTGTCCTTTCGAATCTTGTCCATCCTTCAAAGCCACCCCGTAGTCTTTCTGGACTATGCTGTAGGGAGAGACAGAGAGAAGAAACATACTTGAATGAACTATCAACTGGACTTGTCAAACATTCACTGTGCAAAGCAGAAGAGGGACGGATCAAAGATGATTCCACAGGACATGTCTTGATGGCTGTGAGTAGAGTGGGGACCACTGACCAACAGGGAGACTCAGTGCAGCCAGGAAAGGTTCACAAAGCTGAGACCAGGAAAGAAGCCAGCCATGTGCATGTGAAAGAGAGCAGAGACAGCTCTAGGCTGAGGGAACAATTTAAAAGTCTAAAAGGGGGTGGAAACAGCTTATCATATGCTGGAGTATGGTGTGGAGGAGAGCAGCAGGAGATGGGGTAAGGTGCAGGTCATGTTGGGCTTTATAGGCCTTGGTGGTAATAACATGGAATTAGGACACAGATTCATTTGTGTAGATGTTATTTTAATACAGTAGGGCAGGGCTTCCCTGGTGGCGCAGTGGTTGAGAGTACGCCTGCCGATGCAGGGGACACGGGTTCATGCCCTTGTCCGGGAAGGTCCCACATGCCGCGGAGCGGCTGGGCCCGTGAGCCATGGCTACTGGGCCTGCCCGTCTGGAGCCTGTGCTCCGCAAAGGGAGAGGCCACAACAGTGAGAGGACCGCGTACTGCAAAAAAAAAAAAAAAAAAAAAAAAAAAAAAAGCACTAACACAGGGAATTCCCTGGTGGGCCAGTGATTAGGACTCTGCACTTTCACTACTGTGGCCCCGGGTTCAGTCCCTGGCGGCGTGGGGTGGGGGGGACGAAGATCCAACAAGCTGCGCAGTGTGGCCAAAAAAAAAAGTGCTAACACAGATTTTAAAAACAAAACCCAAGAGATAATCACTGCTAATATTTTGATGTAAAACCTTTCACTTTTGTCTCTTCGTATATCTATATTATGATAATAGCTAACATTTATTGGACACATGATGTGTACTATTTTAAAGCCCTTGGCCAGTGATGGAGCTGAGATGTGAACCAGCCAGCCTGGTTCTCCTTCAGCCCCCCTCTCTTTCACACAAACACATTATATTTAGGTTTTCTTTTATTACAGTTAATATACATGTACAGATAAACATGCATGCACAATAGATTTTCTTTCTTAATATATCTTTTTTCCCACTTAACTGTGTATCATGAACATCTTTCCTCTGAATAGCTTAAATATTGTCAGTTTCAAACTGCAAGGCTCCTAGAGATCATCAGGACTTACTTTAGATTATTAAAGATCCTCACACTATAGTCTAAAGTTATTTCATTATTAGATGCTTTCCTGCGACTCCTAAATTTTAACTTTATTCTACTTTGTTCATTCATTCAACAACTATTTATTGAGCACTTATTAGATGTACCAAACACCAGAGCAACAGTTTATGTCTTCAGAGATTATACATCAAGTGGGGATGACAGATAGTTAATGTATAATTGTGTAATTAATTATTTTATTATCATTGTCCTGAGTGCTCAGAGGGAAAAAAATGCCGCGGAGCATATAACTAGTCTGTTGGTGTCTGACTAGTCTATTAGGGTTAGGAAAGGCTCCCCTGAGGATATGAATTTAAGCAGAAATCTGAAGGAAGGGTAGAAGTTATAAAGATGAAGAGTACAAGAGAGAACAGCCTGAGTGAGGGCCCTAAGGTAGGAAGTAATATGATTCTTACAAGAAACAAAAATAAGGTCAATGTGACTAGAATACAGAGTGCTAGCAAAAACAATGAGGCTGGTGACAAAGGCAGATCTACTTTATATTTTTAAGAACTATTTCACACTTGGCAGGTAATGCTTATAAAGGGCTTTCTGGGAGACCACATATATTTGAAACTTATCCAAAATAACAAGACCCCGTTTTTCTAGTATGCATTGAGTATTGTCCTTAAGAAGTGTTTGTTTTGCCTTGTGAAGATAAATTGCACACCTTTAATTACATTGATAAATAATCTCACCAGGAACTGTGAGAAATTTACAGCAGAAACTGTTATTCCCCTATAGCTATTTCTCCCTTTCTTCCATGTTAATAGAACCCCTAATCTTCTACTGAGTGTATGTCTACTCTGAATTAAAAAATCTACATTTCCCAGCCTCCCTTGCAAGCATAGATGTAGTCATGTGACTAAGTGCTGGCCAATGAAATGTAAGCAAATGTGTCTTGCAGCAGCTTTGCTCTCTTCCTTAAAGATAGCTGGTGGGCACTCTTTGCCCCTTACTCCATCCTTTCTCCAGGAGAGTGGATGTTATGGTCACTATCTTAGAACACTAGCATTTAGAGGGCCTAGACTTAGGAATGATGGAGTAGTCAGCTGGAAGGAGTCTGGGTTTTTGATAACTTTGTGGACCAGAGCTCCTAGTCCCTGCACTTCCTACTTAGGGATTTTTACAAGAGAGAAGTAAACTTTTATCTTGTTTAACTCAGTGTTACTTTGAGCCTCTTTTCTAATAGTGGAACCTAATCCTCACTGAAATGACAGAATGAAAATAGTTCAAATCACAAATGATTCAAGAAAAATATATCTAAAGGATTAGTACTGATTAAAATGTAAGGGCCTTGGACTTCCCTGGTTGCACAGTGGTTAAGAATCTGCCTGCCAATGCAGGGGACACGGGTTCAAGCCCTGGTCTGGGAAGATCCCACACGCTGCGGAGTAACTAAGCCCATGCACCACAACTACTGAGCCTGTGCTCTAGAGCCCATGAGCCACAACTACTGAACTCGTGTGCCACAACTACTGAAGCCCGAGTGCCTATAGCCTGTGCTCCACAACAAGAGAAGCCACTGCAATGAGAAGCCTGCACACCGCAACCAAGAGTCGCCCCTGGGCAGCAACAAAGACACAACATAGCCAAAAATAAATGAATAAATAAATAAATTTATTTTAAAAAAAGTTGTTTCCTGAAGATGGAAATTTCTTCTTAAAAAAATTTAAAAAATAAAATAAAATAAAATGTAAGGTCCTCCATAACACTGAACATAATACGGAGCACAAGTTATAAACGGCTTTTCCTTCAAAAGCTCTCTTATGAATGCTCCAAGTGGTTTTTACATTTATGTCTTCTCTACCCATAAGATCTTGGGCTTCCTGCATGTAGGTGAACCTTATTTTCCAACTATAGAGCTCACATGTATAGCATAATGTTAAGGAGGCAGTAGAGTGCAGAGGTTAACAAGTAGATTCTGAGAATCTCTGCCTAAATTTGAATCTTGATTCCATGACTTCCTAGCTATGATATTTGGAGAAATTTATTTTCTTAATATTTTTTAGTCTCAGTTTACTCTTCATAAAAGGGGGAATAATAATTATATTCCCTACTTTATAGAATTATTGGGTAAATAACAGAAGGTAAGTAAAATGCTTTGCAAAGTACCTGACATGTAGTAAGCACTCAATCAATACTAGCAATAATTGTATCTTGTAGGTGCTTAATAAATATTTGTATAATAAATTTTTATGAACATCTGACCCAAAGAGGTTACTTATTTCTTTGGCATTAAAATATATATTTTGACTGTCAGGAATAATCTACTGAATGTAATTAAAAATGAATAAATGGACTTAGTCTAAAATGGACAATAATTATTTCTAGCTTTAAGTTGGCATATCACTTAGTCTCAGAGGAAAGCAAATGACATACTCAAACTGGTATCATTCCAGGAGCAGTAGTGGTATAACCTGGGCTTAGTACCACTGGCTGTTCCTTCCAGGCCAGAAGGGACAAAGAGAGGGAGCAGTAACTGGATCCCAGGAGAGAATCCTGTAGTTGGCTACCTTGAGGAGAGCAGTCATCTGTTGAAGGGCGTAGCCAGCCTGAGGTGACCTTGCCAGGAGCAACCCAGGGTAATAATTAATCTGACTTCCCTATCCTTTCCTTCTCTAATCTCCTGCAAGGGCTTCTCATTGGCCCAAACCAAACAGAAACCAGAGGTGAAGGAACCCCCTCCATATAGTGTAGTCTATTCGAGTCTGCTTCCTGGGCAGAGAGCAGAGTGGACAAGATGAAGAGTGGATTTGGAGGAACAAAAGGGAGGTTCCTGGCACCATGTCAGAATAAGTGTCCTTAGGATGCCTTTGGTATTTTGACTGTAAAGCCAGAGATTGGTTTAGTAATCCAATTGGATGTTATTTAAATATAAACAGCCCATACTGATAGAAAGTGAAAAGAATTCTGAATAGCTTCCAGCAGTAAATACCTTTATTGAATATGTTGATAAATCAAATAAGTGAAACAGCTTGGGTAGGAGGTTAGAAACTCAAATCACACTGAAGATTTAGTAAAATGTATAACGTGAATTTAGGTGACATGGGTGGTGAGACCACTCCATTTGGAGAGTATGGACTGGAATTCCTATTGGCACAGCAACCATAAAAGAGGGCTCTGTTTCTCCTTTCAGGTCATATAGAAGAAGGTCCTGGAAGACTGCACTTCCAGACCTCACCCTCACAACCAACCTGGAAGGCACCCCAAACTGCTTGCGTAAGTTACCCCAGGTTACTTGGGGGTTACTTGTTTCCTTGGGTGTAAGTGACTTTTAGCTCCATAAAGATTTTGAATTAAATGTAGAAATGATGATGTAAATCAAACCCACCTAGTAATATTATTTTCCAGTTAGCATTGAGAATATAACACACAAACATGTGTATTCTATGTTTATATTTAAGTATTTAGAATATATAAGAGAATTTGGACTGTTAACTTTGCTGTTAGATAGCTTTTTGATTCTAATTTTTAAAAACTTTTTATTACAGAAAATTTCAAACACATACAAATTAGAAAGAAAAGTATAATAAACCACCATGTACCCCTCATTCAGCTTCAACAATTGTTAGCTTATGGGCAATTTTGTTTCATCTATACTCCCACCATTGGGAACTTCCCTGGTGGTGCAGTGGATAAGAATCCGCCTGCCAATGCAGGGGACATGGGGTCGAGCCCTGGTCCGGGAAGATCCCACATGCCGTAGAGCAACTAAGCCCGTGTGCCACAACTACGAAGGCCATGCTCTAGAGCCCGCGAGCCACAACTACTGAACCCGTGTGCCACAACTACTGAAGCCCGTGCGCCTATAGCCTGTGCTCCACAACAAGAGAAGCCACCGCAGTGAGAGGCACGCGCGCCGCAACCAACAGTAGACTCTGCTTGCCACAAGTAGAGAAAGCCCGCGTGCAGCAACAAAGACCCAACACAGCCAAAAATAAATAAATAAGTGAATTTATACTCCCACCATGTTCCTTCTCCTATATCATTTTGAAGCAAATTTCAAGTAGCCTATTATTTCATCTATAAATATCCCAGTAAGAAATGCTAAAAGATAAGGCCTCCTTTCTTCAAACATAACCACAATATTACACAACTTAAAAAAAAAGATGATGATTATTTAACATCATTAAATATCCAGTCAACATGCAACTTTCCAAATGGCTCATGAATGTCATATTTTCTATTTAGTTTGCTTGTTTGAATCAGATCCAAATTAGATCCACACCTTTCGTTTGCTTAATAACATTTTTAAGTCTCTTTAACTTATAAGTTCCTTCTCCATTTGTCTTTCTCTTTTTTCCTTGTACTTATTTGTTAAAGAAACCAGGTGTTTTTCCTGTAGAGATTCTGACAATCTGGGCTTTGCTGAGTACATTCTGGAGCAAACTTTAACATGTTCCTAAGTCCCTTGTGTTTTCTGTAAGTTGTGATTCCAATTTGAACTTGTCATTAGGTGACTGATTTAGGCTTATGATTCTGTGTTGAAGGGTGTGAAAGAATTATATTGTTTGGAAGCAGTATTACAATACTTAATAGAAGACTCACTGTATTAGAATTTTTTTCATTTATAAGAATTATTTAGGTGCTTGGGAATGTTTATCTCTCAAAATTGAAGGGCTGGAAAATAAAATTGAATATGTTAAATTTACAAGTGCAATTTAAAATGTTTAAACGTAGGTAATTTACTTTTATGAAAAATTCCCTTAAAAGAGTTTTATTTTAGTTGCTAGTCTTATAAACAGAATAATAAGATTTGTAAACTGAATTTGAAAGCTTAAGGAAAAACTAGACTTTACTGTCACTACAGTAAATTGAATGTTAATTAAAAACTAATCTGTGAAATATCTCCTTGTGCAGGAAAACTGCCTCAAAGACACCAAAAATACTCTTGTCAGCATAAAGATGTTTTTGCCCTCCTCTCTCAAAAATTATACTCAAACAACAATGAGAACAAGATGGGAAAGTCAAGAGATGCAGGAATGGCTCCTGACTTAGCAGAGCAGAGGAAAGTTAAGCATGCAGGTTGTACCAAGGCTCAAGTAATTGGTAGCACCATATATTCAGGAAGAGGGAGTGAGGAAGGGGCTGAAAACTGATGGAATATTTGAAGGTCAGTATAAGGTGCAGTTAGACCCAAGACTCCCATACACGCCAGCCCATCCTGGTCAGAAATGGGAATCTGAATCTGAGAAGCTGTAGACTCAGGAACACATACCTGGAGGAGGGTAAGGGAGAAGCGTCCAACAGGAAACTGACCAGGCAAGTCCCCGGGCTCCCTTCCTTGCCCACCTCCAGAATGCCAGCATCCTCTGGTCTGCAGCCTTCCCTGTGACCATATGAAACACCTGATGTCCTCCCAATAAATTCTGTATCTGTTAGTCCGAATCAGCTTCTATGCCTGCACCCAGGAACCCTGACTAAAATAACATTTCACACTTACCTTGTATTAATGTCATTAATATATATTTGCATCCATTCTCTCCCAGGGTAATTCCTTGTCTGGTTTGGCTCATCATTTTCCCTGCAGAAACTAATATTGTGCCTAGCACTTAGCAGGCTTTTACTAACTGTTTATTGAATAACTGAGTGAATAAAACCTTCCCTGTGTCTTACGTATACTCTTCACTGTATCTTTTGTGGTATCTCAATTACAGAACTTATCACATCAAATATATTAATTTGTTTAAATGTCTGTCTCCCCTATAAGAACATAAGTTCAAGATCAAAGATCCTATCTTGCTCATTCAAAAAAAACATCTCCTAGGGAAGGTCTAGTACATAATAGGTAGAGAATGAAGGAAGGCAGGAAGGAGGGGATATGTGCTAAGCATTATGTTACCGCTGGACACACAGCAAATAAGAATATGGGTGGATAAAAAGGCAACATGACATCAGTGACAAGGCAACAAGATGTGAAAATGATGATGTTAGAGAGAGAATATGTATGATGGATCACGGGATATTCAAAGCAACGATGAGATTGTCCATATTGCGGGCTGAGGTTGCCTTTGGGGAACTGGGATAGAAAGTAAGCAGTAGTTTAAGAAAATGTCAGGTGGTTTTGTGATTAGAAGGTGAGAAGAGTAAGTTTTCTAATTGGTGAATTTAAAATAATGAGCTGGGTCCTCTCAGCCTTGTCTCCTTCCCTCCTTTCTTTTTCTCCCCTCCCTCCCTTTTCCCTCTCTTTTCCTTTCTCCCTTCTATTTCTTTCTCTCCTTCTTCCTTCCTTCCTTTTTTTTTTTTTTTTTTAAAGCAGTCTGTCTTCTGCTCTCATGCATGCGCATCTGCTCTGTCTTGGCTTAAGGGGCCTGCAGTTGTCTGGCTGTGCTAAGTGACTGGGTGGCTGTGCTTGCAACTGGGGAGCTGGTGGGAGGACTATTAATAAGCCCAAATGACTGCCCACTTAGAACTGTTTTCTCCAATCAGCTTTATTGGTAATGAAGGCAACATTTTGGTCTCCATCTCTTTCAACTGGTTATAATTTCAGGAGTGGAAATTGGGTGTTATTTATTGGCCTCCTCAAAACCCAACAATCTGGAATACCGAACACGTGGGCCAACTTAAACTCCAACTATCTGGAATATCTAACACTTGGATCAAGAGAATTAGAACAGACAGGAGGAAAGATATGGGTATTGGGCCAAAAGGAATTAGAAAAACAGGAACAAGAAATGTAAGTCCACAAATATGTATAAAATAGATAACTAATAAGAACCTGCTGTATAAAAAATAAATAAAATAGGGCTTCCCTGGTGGTGCAGTGGTTGAGAGTCCGCCTGCTGATGCAGGGGACATGGGTTCGTGCCCCAGTCTGGGAGGATCCCACATGCCGTGGAGCAGCTGGGCCCGTGAGCCATGGCCGCTGGGCCTGCGCGTCCGGAGCCTGTGCTCCGCAATGGGAGAGGCCACACAGTGAGAGGCCCGCGTACCACAAGAAAATAAAATAAAATTTAAAAAATAAATAAAATAAAATTCAAAAATATATAAAAGAAATGTATAAGTCGAGGTTGCTCTTGGAACCGTTTTGTTTTCTTGATCAGATCAGATAATATGGGACAGTGACTCTCAAGCTTTGAACCCTTCAGTGGTGCGGGGGGTGGGGAGCTTGTTAAAATCACAGATGCATAGGGCCTGGGACTTGCATACGGAAGATCTTGGGTGGGGCTCCTGCAGCTGTATGTTTAACCAGCCTAGGAGGTGGTTAGCACTCCAAAGTTTGAAAACCTCTGCTTCAGAGTATATCAGATCCCAAATCATTGTACTCAGAAGCAAAACAAAGTTTTCAAAACATTTCTAATCACATTGGAAGCAGGTGGGCAGTTTTCTGCAGAAAGCAAGAGACACAAGTGAGAAGCATATGAGAAATCAGTAGGACTGGAGAGAGATTGGTGATGGTGGGGAGGAAGAAACGTGATGGGAGTGTACTGACAAGAAGCTTGGGCGGGGACAACAGGCGGGAAGAAGTGGGGGAACAGTTTAGGCTGGATAGGCTGAGTAAGCACTTCACAGGTGGAGTCACAGAGCGACTGGAGCCCAAGGACATGGAATGTAAACAGTTCTCTTGGGAACCTGAAAGGGTGACACACAGAGGCATGGGAAAGAGCCTTGCTTTCAGAGTTCCTGTTCCATCCAGGCTTCTGGCCAAGCCTTGAGTCACCATCCTCTGGAATCCTGTTTCCACTGGGAACTGGCACAAAGAGAGGAATACCCCCCTTCCTCTACCTTTATAGAAACATCGCAGAATCAGTGATGGGTTTTGCAGAATGCCTCCAGTGGTGCATGCACTTAAAGCTCTCTGTGGATGAGATAACATTCAAAAATGCTTTGTACAGCATGAAGCGCTAAACACAGGTCAGCCTTATTACTCCAGTTCTCTTGGGTGTCTTCTTTCCAGAGTCCTTCCACTTTGAGATAGTGCTCCTATGACCTGGATGACCCCGCTCAGATCCTTCTCATGGGCTGGCATTGTGTTGGTTAACCGTTTGTAAGTACTCAGCTATTTATGTTGAAGTCATGAATATGAGGCAGCAAGTATTTTTCAGTTTTTTTTTTCTTTTTAAAAATCAGTGTGCAGCCTTTTCATCCTCCCCACCCACTTCGAGTCAGTGTTCAGGAACCCTCTTCTCACAGATACTTCTGCTTGATAGCCCACGAAAGTTTTCCTATGCTGCAAGAAACAATATGGGTATTGCAAACAAATACATCTCCATGAAGACTATTGCTCATAATGGAAACAGGACCTCTATTAAAGGTGACTGATCTATCATTTTCCAAACTATTCTATTTTGTCTCTGCAAAGTATGAGAGAGTTTGTGAAAAAAGCTCTGTTGTCTTCCAGGAAGTCAAGTTGAAAAGTTTAGGGATGAACATAAACATCCTGTGTTTCGCTTATGGATCATGAATTTAAGGCAACCATTCTCCAACAGGTGTTTATCTTCATCCTGCACTCATGCATTCATTCCCTTGACCAGTACTTTTTGAGAGCTCTCATGTTGTAGGCCTTGAGCTAGCCCCCAGGGATCCAGGGGTGCCCAAGATGGAAGAGATCCATGGCTCTGAGGAGCTCAGGTATAAATGTCTTAAGACACTACCTGCAGGGTAAACAGTACTTATACATCTGCTATTATAGGGCCAAAGTAGTGAAACTGAAATATTTGTGGGTAGGGGGTGGGGAAGGAACAGGAGGCACTAAATATTATTCTGGGGAGTAAGATTTGCATAGATCAGGATTCCTCTAATTTCTTCAACACAGTGTTCTTGGGCCCTCTTTCTTATATTATAATGCAAAGGCACTTGGAGTTTGAGTCCTGAAGGAAGCAGAGCCTGGAAAAAAAATCATGGCCAAGAATGAGGCCTGATGAAGAGCCAAAAAAAGATTAGCCAGGGGACTTCCCTGGTGGCACAGTGGTTGAGAGTCTGCCTGCTGATGCAGGGGACACGGGTTCGTGCCCCGGTCCGGGAAGATCCTACATGCCGCGAAGCGGCTGGGCCCGTGAGCCATGGCCACTGAGCCTGCGCGTCCAGAGCCTGTGCTCCGCAACGGGAGAGGCCACAACAGTGAGAGGCCCGCGTACCGCAAAAAAAAAAAAAAGATTAACTAGCTAAGAGTTCTGCCTAGCACTGTTCAGTTTAGTGAAGCTATTTGGTCACTCTTATTTATTCCATACCATGGACGAGAATCTTTTGAATTTTGAGTGTATGATATAATTCTTTTTCTTTTTTTAAATTATTTTTTCTTTTTTTCCCCTTTAGTTGTATGATATCATTCTTGATCAGCATGTAAAGAGCATTGAACACCTTTTAGATTAGACTGTTGAAATTAGTGAATTGGATTATTTTATGTTTTGAATAGGTAACACATTCATATAGCTCAACATCCAAAAGGTACAAGAGTATAAAGTAAAAAGTCTGTTTTACCTCTATTCTTCAGCTGTCTAACATCTCTGCCTTGAAGGAATTAGTTTTGTGGATATCTTTATTTTAACCATATTTTATGGGTATAGTAAGTAGGATTCTTAACCAGCTTTCTAACCTGAGAATAAACCCTGCATCTCAGCCATGTGGCAACATGTCCTTCTAGAATATATCCTGTTCTACAGGACTTACATGAATCAGAAGTTCGGATTTTATTTTCCAGATGCGTATAGTGTGAGTTGTTCTCAAGGGGGAAAAGAATGGGAAAGGACATGGGAAAACTGGACAGGTACATGTAAAAGTATGAGATTAGATCACTCCCTAGCACCATACACAAAAATAAGCTCAAAATGGATTAAAGACCTAAATGTAAGGCCAGAAACTATCAAACTCTTAAGAGGAAAACATAGGCAGAACACTCTATGACATAAATCACAGCAAGATGCTTTCTGACCCACCTCCTAGAGTAATGGAAATAAAAACAAAAATAAACAAATGGGACCTAATGAAACTTCAAAGCTTTTGCACAGCAAAGAAACCATAAACAAGACCAAAAGACAACCCTCAGAATGGGAGAAAATATTTGCAAATGAAGCAACCGACAAAGGATTAATCTCCAAAATTTACAAGCAGCTCATGCAGCTCAATAACAAAAAAACAAACAACCCAATCCAAAAATGGGCAGAAGACCTAAATAGACATTTCTCCAAAGAAGATATACAGACTGCCAACAAACACATGAAAGAATGCTCAACATCATTAATCATTAGAGAAATGCAAATCAAAACTACAATGAGATACCATCTCACACCAGTCAGAATGGCCGTCATCAAAAAATCTAGAAACAATAAATGCTGGAGAGGGTGTGGAGAAAAGGGAACACTCTTGCACTGCCGGTGGCAATGTGAATTGGTTCAGCCACTATGGAGAACAGTATGGAGGTTCCTTAAAAAACTACAAATAGAACTACCATATGACCCAGCAATCCCACTACTGGGCACATACCCTGAGAAAACCATAATTCAAAAAGAGTCATGTACCAAAATGTTCATTGCAGCTCTATTTACAATAGCCCGGAGATGGAAACAACCTAAGTGCCCATCATCGGATGAATGGATAAAGAAGATGTGGCACATATATACAATGGAATATTACTCAGCCATAAAAAGAAACGAAATTGAGCTATTTGTAATGAGGTGGATAGACCTAGAGTCTGTCATACAGAGTGAAGTAAGTCAGAAAGAAAAAGACAAATACCATATGCTAACACATATATATGGAATTTAAGAAAAAAAAATGTCATGAAGAACCTAGGGGTAAGGCAGGAATAAAGGCGCAGACCTTCTAGAGAACGGACTTGAGGTTATGGGGAGGGGGAAGGGTGAGCTGTGACAGGGCGAGAGAGAGTCATGGACATATACACACTAACAAACGTAGTAAGGTAGATAGCTAGTGGGAAGCAGCCGCATGGCACAGGGATATTGGCTCGGTGCTTTGTGACAGCCTGGAGGGGTGGGATAGGGAGGGTGGGAGGGAGGGAGTCGCAAGAGGGAAGACATATGGGAACATATGTTTATGTATGACTGATTCACTTTGTTATAAAGCAGAAACTAACACACCATTGTAAAGCAATTATACCCCAATAAAGATGTTAAAAAAAAAAAAAGAATGGGAAAGGACATTAAAAATTATGTATTTATCTAAGAGAATTTCATGCCATGAAATGAATCTCTGCCAAACAAGGTTATACTGTCAAATTTTAAAAATCTGGTTTCCTAAAGAAAACTATACCTGGTTCTTATCAAGATTACAAAAATAATACCCCGTCTAAGTACTTAATATATATTGAAACTTCACAACAAGAACATGAAGTACATTTTATAGGTGAAAAAAACGAAGGTCAGACAAGTTAAGCAAATTCTAAGTTTTCAAATCCAGGCAGGGCTTCGGGGCCCTCACTCTTAATCTGCAGGATACTCACTATCTATTCCAATAGAGAATAGCCAAAAGAAGGCACATGGCAACAATTTTTGTTGTTTATTCAAAATCTTTTGTTCTCAAATTTTAGGATCTATCAAAATTACCCGTGATGTTTACATGCAGAGTCCCAGGCCTCAGCAATAAACTAGAATATTAGAATCTCTGGGAAGGGCTCCAGGAATGCTTATTTTAACCAGCATTGCAGGTGACTGTAAGCATGGTGGCTTGTAAGCATACTGTGATAAATATACCTGTGGCAGTTGGTGTTTTTCGAAGTTGGTCACAACTGTATCTTGTATCACACATACCCAGCTAGTTTCCAGAATCTTGGACTCTTCTTTCAAGAGAGGGGGTCCATGTCCCCTACTTTTCAAACTGGGTGGGCTTTTGTGATGAGTCAACCAATAGATTATGGTGGGAGTGATGCTACGTGACTTCCAAGGTTGGGTCAAAAAAGGTGACAGCTTCCACTTTTGCCTGCTAGAACACTCGTTCTTGGAACCCAGCCACCATGCAGTGAGGAAGCCCAAGTAGCTCCAGGGAGAGGCCCACTCGGAGAGGAACTAACAGTCTGTACCAACTTGCCTGCTATGTGAGCCATCCTAGAAGTGGTTCTGGTCCCAGTCAAGCTGCCCAGGCTGACACAGCATGGAGCAGAGATGTGTCTTTCCTGCCAAGCCCTGCCTAAATTGCAGATTCAAGAGCTAAACAAATGATTATTGTTCTTTTAAGCACTAAATTTGAGCTGAATTGTTATGCAAGAGCTAACTGGACTAGTACCCTTCTAACCCCATATTCCCTCTGCCTTTCTTTCTATCAGGGCGGGTTCCAGACCCTCTCTAAAATATTCTGGAATTATCTTTCTCCAATGTCATTTACTTTCCCAAATTCTTCTAAATACAGAAGAACCACTCATTTCAGACTTCTGGTTATTTGAAGTTCTCATTATTGCCTCTGAGTCTTGGTTTCTCATCTAAAAAGCAACAGTAATAAGAAAGCCTACCTTATATACTTTATCATTAAATGAGATAATCCATGTAATTATTTAGCATCGTGCTAATGATAATGTTTTCTCTTATTACTCTTACTAGGTTTCTTGCATTCATATTCTCCATTTCTTTAATGCCCTTTTTTTTTTTTTTCTTATAGCTCAATGCCATTTCACAGTCTTTTTTCTAGGCCTGGCATGCTCCCCCAACCAGGTCAGTTAGATTCTTACTCATCCTTTAGGATGCCACTTCTCATTTGAGAAGCCTTCTCTGACTTCTCAAGCAATTAATGCCTCTCTTGTGCTCAAATAGCACCTTGGAGGAATCTCTATTATGGCCCTTAACACACTGGATTGTAATTATTGTTCACTAGTCTCTCTTCTCCGATGGACTCTAAGTTCCTGGAAGGCAGGGTCAGCCTCTTTTTTGTTTTGAGTTTTGGCCACCTGGCGCGGATTGCGGGATCTTAATACCCCGACCAGCGATTGGACCCGGCCGCAGCAATGAAAGCCCCGAGACCTAACCACTTGACCGCCAGGGAATTCCCTAGGGTCAGCCTCTTTGTATTCTCATCCACTAACATAGCATCTGGCACATCTTTATTCACCATCTACTGTCTATGCTACTGTGCTAGGAAACACCGTGGCTAAGGAGTTAAGGGGTCCACGTTTTGGCAGACCTGCGTGGGAACAAAACAGCTCCATTTCCCTCATAACCTTGGAAAGAGTGAATGTCTCCGAGCCTCATTTGTAAAGTGGAGGAAGCACTTTAAGATTGCTATGACGATAAAGTAAAATAATTCTCGCAAAAAGCCCATTACAGAGCAAGCAATCAATCATTAGGATGTTAGGAAATGCCTTCCCCAACAATCCCATTTCCGGGCACCCTCACTCTAATCCTCCTTTAGGGCCCCGCACTCTAAAGGTAATCCCTCTTTTAGGGATTACGCTGGGATCTCTAATCCTCTCCTGGGTCATTCCTCCAGCTCTCCAATCCGCGAGTCAACCACTAGTGCCAGGCGTTCAGAGGCCATTCTTCTTCCCCGCCCCCCAACTCTCTCCAAACCCTTTTAGCTTTTCCTGGTCTAAGGGGTGTGTCAAAGACACCCAATTTATGCGAAATTTAAACATCAAAATTCTGGCTAGGCTTTTCCTGGATAACTTTCGAGACCCACAGTTGGGAGCTTTGCTACTGACTTTCGGTCTTCCCCTACTTGTGAGGAAGGAGCTCGCGGATCAACTTGACCTCAGTCGTTCGGCCAGCGCCAGCCCCGACCGCGCACCCTGCAGTAGCGTTGAATGAACGAACGAACGAACGGGCTACCTCTACGGCCAGGCCTCTGTTACGTCGCCCATTGGCGCGGGTGTGGCCGCGGATAAGAGGCCTGCTGGTCGCAGACCACTCAGTCCCACCAGCGCGCACCAGGACCGGCCACTAGCGACGGGGCTCTGTGGGGCTCCACGCCGCCCCGCACTACCTCTCCCAAATCCCTGCCCCGCCGCGGCGCGTCACTTCCGCCACCCCCAGGCCGCGGCTGGGGCGGGGAGCGCGGGGGAGGGGGCCAGGTCCGAGGGAAGTCCGCCCGCGCCCGAGCAGGGACTACATTTCCCGGGGGGCCTCGGCGCGGCAGCGGCGGGCGCGGCAACGTTCCCCGGAAGTGGAGCCCGGGACTTCCACTCGTGCGTGAGGCGAGCGGAGCCGGAGACGAGACCAGAGGCTGAACTCGGGATCTGACAAGATGGCCGGGCTGCCCCGCAGGATTATCAAGGTAACCGCCCGGGCCTGCTTCCGGCTACCCGCTCTGCTCTTGCCCTCTCGGCGGACCGGGCGGAGCGGTCCCTCGCTTCCTCCGGCCCGCGGCCCGCGCTGGGAGGCCCGAGGCAGCGCGGAGAGGGTCTGGCCGCGGCGGCGAGGGAAGTCGGGCGCTGGGGAGGGGGCGCCGGGGAGACTTCCGGCCGCAGTGGGGCAGCCCGGCAGCGGGGATCGGGGGCTCCCAGGCGGTCGGCCCGCGAGCGCGGAAGGCCTGGCCCGCGCCCTGGCAGAGGGTGGGGCCGCGGACTTGCGGGGCTCTGGTCTTGGGAGCGGGCCTCCGCGGTCTCTAAGACCACCCCCGAGCGGAGGCCGCGGGCGCGCGGGAATCGCGGCGGGGCCCGGACTCCAGGCGGGGGTTGTGGCCCGACATGGTCCCTCGGCCTCGGATCCGTGTCTCGGCCCGGGCGGGAGCGCGGGGGTGCGGCAGCTGCAGGTTTAGAATGAATGAACCGGGAGGGTGAGGCCGGGCGGGGCCCTGTGCCACGGGAGGCGGCTCCGGGAGGGCCGCGCATCCTGCAGCCGCCGGCACATGCTCGCCCCTGGCTGCCGGGGTTCGGGGGACGTGGGGGCTCCGCGCCCCGCCACTCTCGCTTCCGTGATCTCCTCTTTAAATGCGTTTCCGCTCGTTATCTTCGCGAAGTGAGTTTACTCTAGTTGGCAAACTCTTTTAGGACTGTTTCTGTTTAGAGGAAATAGTTCTAACACGAGACCGAGCGGGGATTGGGGGAGGGGGTGCAGTACAGGTATGGGGGACTTTGTGAAACCTTTTGCCTCTCGATTTTGTGCGCTTTAAATTATCAATACCGTTTTTTAGCTCTTCATGAATATGTTCTTTGACAAGTATCAATGGAACCATGAAAAATTCATCTTGGTTTTGTAAACTCTTTACATAAATATCAAGTCCTCAGACGTGAAATGTTTATTGCAGTCCACGAAGACAAAACCTTTAGGTTTTTTTGGTCAGTTTTAGTGAAGGAAATTAGTTGAACCTCTGTGTTGCTCAGTATGCGAGTTAAAGTGTCTAAATTGCAGCATCATTTTGTTTGCTGTAACTCTGAACGTGTATTTAATCTAGTTTGTCCTTTAAGTTTGGGGGGAGATGCATGCTAAGTGATTGAAGGATGGTGTATTGTGTAGTGCGATTGCAATGAAATATATCTGAGATGGGGGTGTCTCTGACCTAAAGGTGCTTAATTTAGAGAAATAAGACGTGTTTTGTAAAGTAGCAAGTTTTAGCAAGTGGAGAAGTAGAACAGATTGCCATTGTGCGCTGGAGTCTAATGATGTGAACCTTCATAGTGTTGTGTAAAACAAAATCTTAATTTGTTGTGTTAAAGATTTGTCTTCGACTCCGTCCAAGGCAGTTTAATGGCTGTGTGTTGGAGGGTACTTAACAATGTGGTTGTAATACAATCACATGGCCCCAGTGGTCATGTTTATTGAGGCCCCACTTGAAAATGAGGGGTGGAAGATAGAGCTGTGTACATCAGATATCCTTGGATTTTTATTTACTGTTATTCAGGTTATCGACTAAGTACCTAGTACACATTGACATTCAAGATAATTCTCCAAAATACATAATGAATGAAAGACTTTACATATTTTTTTCATTTTTGCTTAATGCTGGAGATATTCTGCAATAATATGAAAGTCTTAGATGGAAAAATAAATTCTGTGGGACCTTGTGTATAAACTTATAGATATGACTTGAAGCAATAAGTTGAAGTCCTCATAATTCAGTTCATTTGGCATACAATAATTTAGTTTACACCAGGCTTTTGCATTTTGCTATTTAAAACAAGACAGTGATAAGTCATATATACTCTTAATTTAAAGTCTTGTTGATAACATCTCTCTAATGAAAGGTCCCTTGGTTTGGGTATTATCTTGTAAGAGTTCGGTGGTTTTACTTTAATGCCATTTATAGCAAAAAGAACTGTTTTCTCCAATCCCTAGGAAGGATTAAAAGATTATACTATTTTCTTTATAGTGCCCATGCTTATATTATGTAGGCTTTTTCATAATCTGTGAAAATGTTTATTTTTTATATCAGAATTTAAAAAAAGAAGCTTGTCTCTTCTGTGTCAACTACAATACAAGGTTCTGTGTGGAATATAATGGTGGCAGTGGAATATAATGGGGTAGCACTACTGTCCTGAATGATGGGAATGTACCATCTCTCATTGGACAGTGTGATGCTTTCTACCTCAAAATGGGCATTATTTACATTTGCAAAATTCTTCAACCACTTGGTACTTGCAGAAGTCTTGTGAAGTAGACAATACATTATATAGGCTAGAAACCCATTCAAAGGACTTTCCTAGGGTCTTAAAACTGGCAGGAGGCAGAACTTGGATCTTGACCCAGTGTGACCTTCCCCTGCCCCTTGTTATTATGAAATGACGTAATATATGTCAAAGTACCTTAACAACTGTAACCATACACATAAAGATGATTTTTTGAATTACTATTCACCCAGTTGCTGTCCCACTCAGATTCCCATTTCTAATCCAGTAGCAAATTCTGTGGGCTCTATTTTTCAAATTATATCCTGAATCAGACACATTTCCCTATCTCTCTGAAACCACTGTTCAGTTCCATCATTTGTTACCTGGCCTACTGTATTGATCTCCTTTTAAACAGCAGCTAGTGTTACTTTTAAAAACATAGATCTTGTTACTTCCCTGCTCAGAACTCCACAGAGGTTCTGCAGCACACTTAAAATCTTGACTTTTTTTCTCTCCTAGCTACAAGGCCCTCCATCCATCTGGGATCTGCCTACCTCTGAGATCATCTCCCACACTTCTCCCCTTGGGTCACTCCATTGCAGCCACACTGTTGCTCTGCTGTACCCTGAACAATAAGAGGCTACGCGTGTTCCTTCACAGGGCTTTCCTCCTGTTTATTGCGTTGCTTGCTTTGTCATAATGTTCAGTTCTTGGCTCACATGTCATATTCTCAGAGAGGATTACCTTAACTGTCCTAAAACACAGTCCTCCCTCCTCCCCCATGGTTGCTCTTTAGCCCCTATTTCGTCTCTTCTGTATAGCACATATCATTACTCAAAGTTATATTATTTACTGTTTATCTCTACTCCCACTAAAGCTCCATGAAAGCAGGAATTCTTGGATGACTTGGGCATTGTTGAAATGCCTAGAACACATAACCTGCAAATCTAATGTCTCGGCTCTGAAATACTGATTGAATGAATGAATGAGCTTCAGTCTCTTTGAAAGAAAGTTTCAGGAGAGTTATTCTATATAATTTGACATTGTTACTGCTCAGTAGATTCTATCTGAATCTGTGCCTGAGCTAAAAGTTTCTAATTCTACCCATAAATTCATTAAAAACAAAACAAATCAATCTTTTATTTTGTTGACTGGGAAATACATAGAGCACCTTTGAAAGGTTCTAAAGGGTACATAGAGGAAAATTAAGACTCATCTGTCCTTCAGCATTCCAGTTTCCCTCCCCAGACAGCCACAACTTTTATTGTATATTCTTCCCAAAAGACCAGAGAGACTTAGTGCATATATGTTAGGCCTATTCCCCTCCTCCCCAAGTAAATGCTGTACCTGATTCCTCCCCTTGCCCCCACCTATGTCTTCGAGGTGACTAGTTTTCTAAAGAGCTGTTTTGTGGAACCTTGTGGTTAGGCCTTAATTTAACTAATTGCATATTGATAACTATTAGATTGTTCCCCATATTTTGCTATACAAACAGTGCTGTAATGAATGGTCTTATATATAGTGATATTTTGCACATGTATGAGTTACACTGAATCTTGGCAGTTACGTGTTTAGCTACAATTATAGGATTTTTTTCTCTCTCTCTTTTCCTGGGCAAAACCTCTTTTAGTCTCTAAAAGTGACAGAGCAATTAAAGCTTAAAGTCACATAAGTTGAAAGCCACCTAAAATAAGAGATCCTCCTTAATCTGTCATAAAGAACCGGAGTATTTTGCGAACAAATAAATGAAATCTGTAGTTGTGGCTTGGTCAAAAACAAATTTATTTCAGCTTTACGTGTTACAGTGACAGAATGACATTCCTTTAATTTTCTTCTCAAAATTAATCATGAAGTCAATAAAATATAGGCTTAGGAAACAGTTAACTTACTCAAGCAGTTGACTTATTTGATTAAAACCTAGCAAACCAACCTTCTGAAATTAGAATTTCACCAGTCTTCCCTACAATTTATTTTCTCTTTGGTGAGGTTTAGTTTCAAACTCTTAAAAACCTGTTATGAGCTGACTGAGTCTTGAGTTCTGTTTTTTACTTTAATAATTTTTATTTTAAAAAATACAGATTTTTAAAATTATAGTTTATAATAAATTTATTTTATTTATTTATCTTTGGCTGCGTTGGGTCTTTGTTGCTGCACGCAGGCTCTCTCTAGTTGTGGTGAGCGGGGGCTACTCTGTTGCGGTGCGCAGGCTTCTCATTGTGGTGGCTTCTCTTGTTGCAGAGCATGGGCTATAGGTGTGCGGGCTTCAGTAGTTGTGGTGCATGGGCTTAATTGCTCCGCGGCGTGTGGGATCTTCCTGGACCAGGGCTTGAGCCCGTGTTCCCTGCGTTGGCAGGAGGATTCCTAACCACTGCGCCACCAGGGAAGTCCCTGTTATCACCATTTAAAAGCCACTCATTTGATATGTATTTTAGTATATAAGGTAGTTTTTAGTAAGAAAAACGATTCAGAAAACTGAGCCTTTTTTTAAGCCCTGAGAATCTTTGGCTCATAATGTTTTTTCCCATTTAAAAAAAAAAAAGGCATGAAAACTTACCATGATGAAGATGGACTTGTTATAAATCGTAATTAAAACACTCTTAGGAAGCAGATAAACTCATATAGTAAAAACTTGAGTAGAGGACTTCCCTGGTGGCGCAGTGGTTGAGATTCTGCCTGCTGATGCAGGGGACGTGGGTTCGTGCCCCGGTCCGGGAAGATCCCACATGCAACGGAGTGGCTGGGCCCGTGAGCCATGGCCGCTGAGCCTGTGCGTCCGGAGACTGTGCTCCGCAACGGGAGAGGCCACAACAGTGAGAGACCCGCGTACCGCAAAAAAAAAAAAAAAAACTTGAGTAGAAACAGTGTAGTTTTTGGCTCTTTTGGTTGTTGTCCCAATTTAAGAGTTTTCTGACCTTCTTCCTAGTACAATAAACCATACTTTTTGCATATGACTTCTGGGGATTCAGATTCTTGACAAGCTTATTCGTGAATCCCCTCGATCTCCACGGATTCCAGGTTAAGAATCCCTGAACTACTTTTGGTAGTGATTAAACTTTCAGGCTATATGGATATTATTTAATATACTACCTAATGTTTTGATTATGGAATGTAGGCATAACTGAAAGTAGGTTAAAAATCAAGTGTTGTTTTTTAAGCTTTTCTTTGTCAAGCACTTTCTTCAGTCCAGATTGATCAGCTCTCACACAATAGAAATTGAGAGTTGTCAAATTATTAAGTACTTCCTGAGTATCCAGCATGCTAAATAATGATATCAGAAATATTATGCATTTGCTTTGTAGTAATTGAGTTTTTTCCCACACTTGTGATGACTTACAGCCATATACAGTAGAGAACACTATCCTTTTCCTTCTCTGATGAGGAGACTGTAGGCCAAAGAAATTGGATGACTGAGATTCCTGGCCTGCAAGTCAGTATCTTTGCTTTTTTCCCTATGCTGTATCTAGTGTTTTGGTTTACCTATGTGTAAATGGATTTAAGAAGAAAATAACTTACGCACCTCAGATTCAAGTAGTATGGATTCTGAACATACATTTGAATGTGCTATCATGAACATTGATGCATAAGCACTGTAGAAATAAATAGGAGAACCAAGGAAATGAGGATGGCATGCAGCAGGAGCTTTGGACATTATGGTTGTAGTCATCACAGTTCTAATGTGGGTGCCTAATTACTATATTATATAATTTTACTTTCT
The DNA here is from genome assembly GCF_964374135.1 of Grampus griseus. Classification (NCBI taxonomy): domain Eukaryota; kingdom Metazoa; phylum Chordata; class Mammalia; order Artiodactyla; family Delphinidae; genus Grampus; species Grampus griseus. Next base: position 75,939,558 of record NC_139005.1, on the reverse strand, counting down.
AAAAATGAAATAGATCTGAAAGGCATAATATATGTAGCAATGTTACATCAAGAAATAAGAATTCTTTTTTTCCTATATGAAAGAAATGTAATGTATGAAGGACATCAGCATGGATATACAAATTAGGAGATGAATAATAGGGAATCAGTTAACTTCAGCTAAAATCTTAGCAACTTTTAAAAATACTTCCCAAGTTTTTTATTTTAAATACTAAGTAGTCATCTTCAATTTGTAGATTAAATAGGATGTGGAATCACCATAGTCTGAGAGTGAGATCTGTGGCTCTGGCATCTCTGGTGACAGAAACCATGTGTGATCGGAAGAAATGGGTAGGTAACTGGTTAAGAGCCCTCAGAGAATCAACAGAAAGCATTCTTTATTATCCATTTTTCCAAGAGCTACACCACACCATTCAGGGCATTGTATGTTTGTTAAAATCCTGGATGTAGCTATTCTAAAATCCCCTAGGGATACTTAGGCATAGAAATTTTTATAGTTCTGAGTTGACCTGTAACTCAGATGTTTCTGAATAATTAGGATTAGGCTATAATTTGAAGTACTTCTAGGCATTGGTTTCAGAATCTAATGTTGACATATTTTTCTTTTTCTTTTTCTTTTTTTTTTTTTTTGCGGTACACAGGCCTCTCACTGTTGTGGCCTCTCCCGTTGCGGAGCACAGGCTCCGGACGCGCAGGCTCAGCAGCCATGGCTCATGGGCCCAGCCGCTCCGTGGCATGTGGGATCTTCCCGGACCGGGGCACGAACCCGTGTCCCCTGCATCGGCAGGTGGACTCTCAACCACTGCGCCACCAGGGAAACCCTGCTTTTTTTTTTTTTAATTGTCTATTTCCTCTTCATATTTTCAAACTCCTTTAGTTTTCAGTACCATCACAATATGTCACTGTCAGAGGTTTGGTCTGTTTTGGGCAAATCAGTTTTTATTTTTAAAGTCTACAATCCAGTGACTGAAGGCACTGTAGTGGAGAAAATACTAGAAAGAAATCTAACAAATGTTACCTTTGTGTCTTGAGACTATGGGTGCTTTTTATTTCTTTAGAGCTTTCTAAGATTTCTTTATAGTTTATACTAAGGAAAATGTTATTGCTGTAAAGTCACTGTGTTTTTAGTGACCTTTAAGGACCATTGGGATTACCATCCCCTTTACCCCCTTACTATGGAGCAGGGGCAAAAGTGGCTTTAGTAAGCTAGTAAGAGCCCAAGGCCAAATTTCAATCTTCCATAACATTGCGATTTGTCTGCCTTTTTATTATCCATTCATAAAACATGTTTCAGTTCAATTAAATGGACATTTATTGAATGCACAGTATGTATTCACTAAGCCAGTAAAAAAAGATAGGCATCGCTGTCTGGTGAAAAATAGAGCTGTGAAACAAGAAATTACAGTGAGGTGTGTTATAAAAGAAGGAATATCTGGGATTTACCATAGTCTGAGAAAAGGTGTCAATATCTGTTGAGGAGTGTTTTTAAACTTGAAGAGCAGTGGGGAGAGTGGACACAGGGAATAGTAGATATGAAAGCTGGAAGGAGAGGGAGAGGGAGAGAGAAAGAGGGAGAGAGGGAGAGAGGGAGAGAAAGAAAGCATGAATGCATTATATATACCAGAGATCCATTATGTGTGGTGGATAGTGTCTTATTGTAGTTTAATTACAGGCTTTTGCGTGAGTGCTGTTTAGTAATATAGTTTACCTTAAGATGGACTGCCTCTCTGGGGTGGCATATTCCTCTCCTGCTCTCCTGGGTCCCTGGATTTGGGGAAGTTCGGGGTTCCAGTGAGAAGGAACTAAAGAGCAGGTGGAAAATACATTTGAGGTATCACTGCATCAGACCATAACCACTCTAATGTGAGTTTTAAACAAGACGTTTTTCATTCAGTAAGCCTAAAGATAGAATTATCTTACACTTGTTTATATATTAATTTGAATTTTGTGTTTTCCACTAAGTGGAGGGTATTTGTACCTACTTAATTTCCTCACTTGTATTTAGAGAGAATAAGGAAAAGTGCTTTCCAGTAAAATTCCCCCTACGTTTGCACTGCAGTTCTTGCTTTGGCTTTTTTTAAAAAGTCATTTCTTTTCACAGTTGGAGGCACAGTGATTTACAGCTATAAAGCTTGAAGTTTCTTACCTTTAGCTGTAAAAGAGCTATTCCCATTAAGTAAATTTTTTTTTTCCCCCTGAATGAAGTACTCTGTCTACCCTGTCTTTATTGTTGTGGTTCAGATAAGGGTTAAACTAAAAGTGCTGCAATCTCCGTTCAGGTTCCTGCCACTGACTGTGATTAGAGGTCAGTAAACACTTGGCCAAACCTTGCCTATTTCTTATCAGAATCTTCCCTTAGTTTAATTGGGTGGGCTGCTGATGTCTTGAGTGGTAGGAAGTAGAAGATATTTTCTGTGAATATTGGTCTGTAATCTGAGCAGTTTATGGTAGTGCATCAGAATTACCTGGGTGTTTATAAATTTAACAGTTGCCAGCCCCAGAATTTTTTTTGTTATGTTTTGTCTTAAGGTCTCCAGATGATTTTAGTGTGCACCTTGCAGAAACAATGGCCTAGTATATGCTTGGCTTCAATGCGAAGTTGGGTAGAATGTGGTAGAACTAAAACCATACATAAAGCCAGTAGTTTCTCATATAGAAAACAAAAGCATCAGTGGGAACACCGAAGATGTGACATTCTGGATGGGGAAACCCTCCAAGTTTGGTTTAGGGAAAGAAGTTTTTAGGGGGGTGACATTTGAGCTGAATTTTGAAAGATAAGTAGAAAAACGGGGTCGGGGGAGAAGAATGTCATTCCAGGTTAGACATATCAAACTCTAGGAAGATATTTGAGCAGTGCTAAAACTGTAACATGAGTCAGCACTTCTTCGCTTGGACCACAGACATTTCAAATGCAGTCTTCAATTTGAAAGAGTTTTTTTTCCTTTAGAAGTGTAATTCATGGATATATAGTCATTACTAAAAAGTCAGTATACAAACTGTTACAAACTAAAAATAATCCAGTAATACAGATGATTTCCCCTTCACTTTCTTTTGCTATTCCAGTCTCCACTTCATAGAAAAAATGCTAAAATCTTACTGAATATGAAAGGAAAACCAAAATGCTTCATATTTTTGAGATACAAATCACATATAAAATTCACCTTTTCAAATGTACAATTCAGTGGTTTTAACATTCACAAAGTTGTGCAACTATCACCGCTTTCTAATTCCAGAACTTTTTCATCATCCGAAGAAGAAACCCTCTACCCTTTAGCAGTCCCTCTCTGTCCCTACTCCCTCAACCCCTGGCACCTGTGCAGCTACTTTCTCTATGGATTCACCTATTCTGGACATTTCATATAAATGGAATCATACAATACAGCTTTTGGTGTCAGACTTCTTTCACTTAGCATGTTTTCAAAGTTCACCTGTATTGTAGTATATATCAGTACTTCATTCCTTTTTAAATTTTTTTAGTTGAAATTTTTCTAAGTAAATACTTTTAAGAAATTACAATGCTGAATGAAGCAAAGCAGAAGTTTTAGCAGGTAAAAATCTGTATTGGTTCCCATAAAACTAATCACATTTGCAACCTGCATTTCTTTCTAACGTTTAAGAAGTATCCTTTAGCCTTGTGAGCCGTTGTTATTATTTTTTAAATTGTCAGCAGCCAGTAAATTTTTATCGTTAAAGATTGGATTTGGGGAATTCTTTGGCAGTCCAGCGGGCACTTTCACCACCGGGCCTGGGTTCAATCATTGGTCAGGGAATTAAGATCTTGCAAGCTGCACAGCACGGCCAAAAAAAAGAAAAAGATTGGTTTTGATTGCTGGAGAATGAAAAACTTGAGCCAATTCTGGTGAATAATGGGTAGGAACAGCACTGACTTTTATTTTTGTCTTAAGTATTAAGAAACTTTGTGACCTTGGCCAACTCACTTTTCCTGGGCCTCCATTATTTCTAGTTCCTTTTTAAAAAGTTCTCGTTGAGACAAAGCCATGATCATTTAATCCTGGAACTGACTTTCCTTTTTGGCTTTTAAATTGGACTTTAAGCAATTCTCAAAAAAAAAATACAAAAAAACAACCCAGGACAAATGCTGAGTAGTAGCAATATTCTGAAATTTTGAATAGCTTTCCAGTATAGCTAATATGAAGGCCTGTATCCTATCTGCTATGATAGTTTTAAAGCCTTTAAATGTTCATGTTCTCTTGGGGTTCAGACCTTGGACCTTTTCTCATTATATATTCTCCTGAACACATTTATTCATTTTCTTGGCTGCAGTCAGCATTGATCAGTGATTCCAAAATCTAATGGTGAGTCTCAGGTCTCTCCAAGTGCCTACTTTTTATCTCCACTTAGATGTCTTGCACACATTTTAAAATCAACTTTATTTTACAGTGGAATGTATTCATTTTGCTGTCTCCCCCTCCCTTGCATTAGTACCTTTGGTGTTTCTTTTCTTTATTAATTACATTAACATTACCCAGTTGCCTACAATTTACTTCTGTTTCCTCTTTTCTCCTCCCCGCTCTTCTCTCTTAGACATTCAGTCATAAGCCGACTGAACCTTAGAAATGCCTGTCCTTCTCCTAACCCATTCCTGTCTCCCATCCTCTCAGGCTCTTACCCTCTCCTGCATGTTTTTGCAGTAATCGGAGAACAAATCTTTCTGTCTTCACTCACTCACACTCACACACACACACACACACACACACACACACACACACACACACGTGCTGTTTCTCTCTCTCTCTTCATTTTCCACATTGCCACATTATTCTAAAAACACCCAATGTGATCATGTTACTCTCTACTGTGTTCAGGCTAGAGTTCAGATCCCTTAACTTGGCATGCAAGGCTTTTTCACAACCTGGTCTTTTCATCTTAATTCATTGCCATCTCCTTCCCTGTCTCCCCTCTCCTATACAACGTCTGATACTGATGGTGTTTACCAGTTAAAATGATGTATTTTCCAACTTTTGAATTATGCCATGTTGGCAAGGGAACATCCTTTGTATGAAATGTGACTGCCCAGCACTCTGTGTTGGTTGGGATTGGGTTTTTTTTCTCCTTCTGAGACAATCTTGACTGTAGTCATCTTGCTTATATTCCTAGTATGAAGTATATTGTGGTACAGAAACTAGAAATACTATTTTCTGCGTGAAAAGAAAATCAGGGATAAAATTTAAGTCATTTGCTTTATTTTCTGAAATCCTGTAAAGGCACTCTAGGAAACAAATGTTGGACGTATTGTTAATTGAGTCATCATAGTGAAAAAAACTTTTTTTAATTTTTGACAAATAAAAATTGTGTATTTAAGGTGTACAAGGTGATGTTTTGATATATGTATACATTGTGAAATGATTACCACAAACTAACATCATCTGTCACTTTCCTTACTTACTTACCTTTGTTGTTTTTGTTCTGGTGGTCAGAGAGATCTCTTAGCAAATTTCAAGTATATAATACATTACTATTAACTATGGTCAGCATGCTATACATTAGATCTTTCGTCTTCTAACTGAAAGTTTGTATCCTTTGATCAATATCTTCCCTTTCCCTCCACCTTCCAGACTCTGGTAACCACCTTTCTAATCTGTTATTTTGAGTTTGACTTTTTTTTTTTTAAGGTTCTGCACATAAGTGACATGCCTATTTGTCTTTGTGTCTGGCATATCTCACTTAGCATTATGTCTTTTGGGTTCATCCACATTGTCACAAATGGCAAGATTTCATTCTTTTTTAAAAACTGGTGAAAAGATATTTTAATTTGCTCTTTGTAGCCATCAGAAAAATAAAATATTTGACACTCCTTGGGTCAGGGTTTTGAGCGCCATGTATACTTTTTTAAAAAGCCTGTATACCCTTGCCCTCATGGTTCTCATACATACACACTAGCCTTTTGTTTTCTACTGCTTAATTGATAATAGTGGGTTAGTTGTAACAGGGCCATAAACATAGGAGTTGGAGAAGACCAATGTCATCTCCATTTGTTGTAGGGATTGCACTAGCAGATTTTACTGTATTACTATGCAATGGGACTCTGATAGCCAAGAACCCAGTCCTACTCAGCAGGCTTTCACTCCCTAAGCCCCTCAGGTGTGGATGTAAAAATGCAGATATTTAGGTCCACTATAATGAAAAAAGAAAGTAGGTCTTGCATATATTCCCTCTTATGAGTAATCAAGTTATAGCAATTTTAATATTTTAAGAGTGCACAAGTTACAGCAATTTTAATATTTTAAGAGTGCACACATACACTTCTTTACTGCAAAGTGCTACTTTATTTTTTTCTTTTTTTATAAATTAATTTAATTTATTTATTTTGGCTGCGTTGGGTCTTCGTTGCTGCGCGTAGGCTTTCTCTAGTTGCGGCGAGCGGGGGCTACTCTTCATTGCAGTGCGCGGGCTTCTCATTGCAGTGGCTTCTCTTGTTGCGGAGCACGGGCTCTAGGTGCGTGGGCTTCAGTGGTTGTGGCACATGGGCTCAGTAGTTGTGGCTCGAGGGCTCTAGAGCGCAGCCTCAGTAGTTGTGGCGCACGGGCTTAGTTGCTCCACGGCATGTGGGATCTTCCTGGACCAGGGCTCGAACCCGTATCCCCTGCATTGGCAGGCGGATTCTTGACCACTGCGCCACCAGGGAAGTCCTGCTACTTTATTTCTTTGGTTGAATCATTAAGCCAATTGGGGTTATGTATTTATGTAAATAAATTATGACCAATGTATGTTAATTTTTAAATTTATTTTTATTTATTTTTATTTTTTTGCGGTACGCAGGCCTCTCACTGTTGTGGCCTCTCCCGTTGTGGAGCACAGGCTCCGACGCGCAGGCTCAACAGCCGTGGCTCATGGGCCTAGCCGCTCCGCCGTATGTGGGATCTTCCTGGACCGGGGCACGAACCCGTGTCCCCTGCATTGGCAGGCGGACTCTCAACCACTGCGCCACCAGGGAAGCCCTGTATGTTAACATTTTAAACATTACGAGTATTAGTGAGTACACTGAATATCTACTGTGTTCCTTGTACTGATTGTTGACAGGTCCCTCTATTGTTTATGGCAGACTAAAACAAATACTCAGGATAATTTTTTCTGCTTGGTACATATCAGCTACTTCATTTTGCCATTAGCTGGCATGTGTAGTAGAATGATTGAATTCAAATATTTGACTTTAGTAAAATGAAAGCCAGTGTATGGCTGGAGCAGGAGGAGAGGGGTAGTATAGAAACACACTAACATTCATTAAAAAAAAAAAAAGAAGATTGTATTTTTTAAAGCACCAAATGTTGCAGTCCAAGTCCAAAGATTCACCTTATAATTATAAAATTGTAGGTGTTTACATTATCATACTAGTTAGTCTCTCTTATTTATATCACAGAGTTAATCATATAACTTCTGTTGGAAAACAGAAAAATGTGATTGTGAACTACAGAAATATTGCCCATTTTGCTCAGTATCAAGAGTCTTATTGTTCTTACATCTACTGAAAAGCTTTATAATGGAAGTGAGAAAGACTGAGAAAGGTTATTTATATCCTCTGGCAGGAAGATCACTTTCCTTAATCTTGATTTGTGCAGCTTACCTTTTTCTTTAGATTCATTTGATGCCCAAATATGTGAAATTGTTGCCTCAAAGTATTACCAAGCTGTGTGCAGAATTGCTGGACTTTAAATATTTATTTTTAAATAAATTTATTTATTTATTTTTGGCTGTGTTGGGTCTTCGTTTCTGTGCGAGGGCTTTCTCTAGTTGCAGCGAGCTGGGGCCACTCTTCATCGTGGTGCACGGCCCTCTCTTGTTGCAGAGCACAGGCTCCAGACGCGCAGGCTCAGCAGTTGTGGCTCACGGGCCCAGTTGCTCCGCGGCATGTGGGATCTTCCCAGACCAGGGCTCGAACCGGTGTCCCCTGCACTGGCAGGCAGATTCTCAACCACTGCACCACCAGGGAAGCCCGGGACTTTAAATCTTTTATCAGGGTACTGGAGAAGTATGGTTGGGGAGAAGTTGGTTGGATAGTGGTTGGGAGTCTCAGAATTCTCCCACGTTTGTGAAATTCTGTTTGGGTCATTCACACTTGGGTGAGGCTTACTTAGAGCACATTATCAGATTGTTCTCTAAAGAGCATCTAGCTGAGGTCCTCTGCTTTGAAAGGCGAGGAAAGGTGGCTTTTAGTTAGTATAGGGTTGGTCCTGACTTCTGTGAAACTCACTTTGATACCAATAAATCACCTTTGAATCCCGAATTTGATTATTTTCTACTTGTTGGATATGGGCACTGTGGCTTCTGCCTGTGTCAAGTGGAAAGGCTCCCAGACATCTGTGGGCCAAGGTGCTTGTGTGGGCTCCCTCTAGACTTGTCATTTCCTTAACTGGCACAGCTGCCCTCTTGCTTCCCAGCTGTCCTTTGTGTCTTTTGCTGAGAGGGCCAGAGGGGTGGGGTGGTACTAGGTGGAGTGCAGGTGGCTGGGCTGATCCTTACTCTGGCAGTCTGTGAACACCTGGGAGCTGTCACATATGTCAAGTTGTTACTTAGGTGACTGAAAGATGAAAAGAGAACTTTAAGGTATTGTGGAGCTAGCAGCTATAGGAAGCAGCTACATCTCCTAAGTCTGGGGGGAGAAATGAAGAGAAAAAGTTGCAGTTATTAAAATTTAGAAACTTGAGAGAAGGAGCCCTAGCTGGGATCCAGACCTCTGAAGAGAGTCTTGCCCTCTTGTGGGGGAGCCTGTGGGGCCGTGCAGGGAGAGGTGCTGTGACAAACTGGCTCTCTCAGTGTGGGATAAACTGCGAATTGGATGAATTGCTGCAGGGATGTTGGGTGATGCTCACAGGCACTTCAGGTGGACAAGAAGCCTGGAAGAGGCAAGTCCCCTCTAGCAGCTTTAGCACTGCCCACCTCATCTGCTGAGTTTAACAGGGAGCCCCTGGCAGAGCAGAAATGTGGTTTGCAGAGTCCCACCTCCAGAATCACAAAGTATAGAAGGATAAGTGAGAGATACTTACTTTACATCTGGCACAGATATAAATTTCCCAGTGTAGAGGGTTTTGGTTTCTTTTTTAATTTTTAAAAATTTATTTATTTATTTATTGGCTGTGTTGGGTCTTAGTTGCTCCGTGTGGACTTTCTCTAGTTGGGGCGAGCGGGGACTAATCTTCATTGAGGTGCGCGGGCTTCTCATTGCGGTGACTTCTCTTGTTGTGGAGCACAGGCTCTAGGTGCGCGGGCTTCAGTAGTTGCAGCACATAGGCTCAGTAGCTGTGGTGCACGGGCTTAGTTTCTCCGCGGCATGTGGAGTCTTCCCGGACCAGGGCTTGAACCCGTGTCCCCTGCATTGACAGGCAGATTCCTAACCACTGCACCACCAGGGAAGTCCCCAGTATAGACGTTTTAAACATAGAAAGCTGCCTGACCTTCTGGTCCAGCCCATGACAGGGAAGGGCAAGAAGCTCTTGAGATATGGCAGTATTTGGCTTGACTTCAGTCCTACAGTATTAGGAATTTATAGTTTTTTAAAATGTGTGTATTTGTTTTGATTTTTTTTGTAAGTATTATATACTACAGAGAAATGCCTTTGTACCAAATCACTGGAATCCCCCACTTCATTTGGCCAGCCCTCAAATCTCAGGAAAGACAGAACTGCATACCTTCAAGTGGGGATTAAAGAGAGAAAATGCCAAGGGGGACAAGTTCCGCCTGCCTTTGACTCTGCATTAGCCCTAAGGACAGGGCTTCATATACTACCAGAGCAAGTTAAGAGACGTATTTTCTCTTTACACCTTTTAGTTATAATTTTCTCTTTACACCTTTTAGTTATAAACTCTTTGTCATTCACCTAACGTGAAGGCAGAGGTGTGAAGCACTGCTGGATGCTGAGGATTCCAGGCTCTAATTGTGATGTGTGAAAAGAGCCCTTGGCTCTAGAATGGACTTCTACTGGATAGGCTTCTGTGTGCATTTATGAGAATTAAATGAAACAATGTATGTGAACATCCAACTCAATTTTAGGGATTAATCCAGTTGTCAGTCCCTGCACATTGGAGTTTTAACTAAATTTATCTAGCTCTCCAGTTCTTTAAGCTCTGAAAGTCTAATGTCCTGCCCAAAGTTTGGCCATTTATTAGTAGTTTAAGGTCTTGAAGTTTCCTTTTTTTCTGTGTGGTTCTGGGATTGTACATGCTATTAACTGAGACAAGAATCCATTAGTTGCAAGCGTTTTGCAAGTTTAGTGATTTTTATTGAGTTAGGAGTTTAGCAGCAAATGGTGTAACTCACCTTGTTGGCTCTCGGTTTTCTCTTTTGTCATTTCTCTCCACTTGCATTGCTCCGCTGCTTAGATTCTCTAATGCCTGGTCAAACTGTGCAGCTCCTGCCCCCAAATCCTGGCAAGTACTCAGGTGAATAAAGAACCCTGTTTCCCTAAATTAGGACCCAGTTCCTTCCCTCAGTAAGCTTAAGGCACGGTACATACTGTACTTTTTTTTCTTTTAAATCAACTTTATTAATGTGCAATTTGCATACAGTTACACACACTCATTTTAAGTGTACAATTTGAGTTTTGACAAATATATACAGCTGTGAAGCCCATCTCAGTTAAGATTTAGAACATTCCATCACCCCAGCACAGCACTTAAATTAAAAGATCATACTGTTTTGAAGTGTGTTTTCACTTTATATAGAAGGAATATTTTTCTACACTGTTACATTTACAGTATCTTTTTTCTTTGTTGTGATCGTTATTTCTGGAGGTGTACTTTTGAGCACATCCACAGTTTTTCTTTAGGATAGGTTCCAAGAGGTGGAATTCTTAGAGGTTGGCCAGCGTGTAGTCCCACCAGCCAAGTATATGAGATCCAGTTTTCTCCACAGCACTAAATAGCATTGTTTTTTTAAATCTTTGACTATTCTGAGTTTTAAGGATTGTCTTGATAATGAGACATTGTTACTTTCAAAATAGGGTTACTCAAAATGCACAATTTCTTTAGATGATTTTATTTTAAAACTTTTTTTTTTTTGGTCTTGCACATGTTACAGAATTCAACAAAGGGGGGTACTCATTGAAAAGTGTCTCCACTTTCAGGTAATTTCTTTCCTCAAAGAAGCCATTGTTTACTTGGACAATTTAAATCAGTTATTTTATGGTTCTGTAGCCTGTTTTTTTTATTGTTGTTGTTCAGATGTATTTTTACATAATATATTAGCTCACATTGCCAGCAAGCCCTAAGTCTAGCATTCATATTCTTTAGATGTATGGTTGCATTGTTTCAGAGACTCAGGCTATCCACATGAAGTGGATGAATTTGACCAGTATTACTGTACACAGGTGCTGTATCATATAATACTTCTGCCTTAGTATGTAAATTTGTGCTTATTTCAGTTATATTAAAATCTGAGTTGTCGTGGTCATTTTCTCCTGTGGCTCAGTAGCACAAAACAAAATAATCACCTGAAATCACAGAAGAATAAAAAAAACTTATATGTACTAAGTTATACTCCAGCTGGATCTCTTAAGATTACTTAACTTTCAACCAAATTGATAATCTTTGAAATATTAAAATCCTTAACCTCATGTTAATTTGGCTTCTTGAGAAATTTCATTCCAAATTCTTCTAAAAACCTTGAGGTAGAGGACTGAATCTTTAATATGTCAACCAGTTAGTACTGAGCAAATGATCATTATTAAAGTTGAGGAAGATGACTATTGGATTTTCAAAGTTGCTAAAGGGGCAAGAGAAACTTAAGCCTGCTATCTCTGCTGCTTAGTATTTGGTCCTTTAAGTGCACAACCTGTAGGGAAGGTACCAAGGCCAAAGCTTTTGAGCAAAAAGTTTGAAATAGTTTGTGAAGATTGGATTTGGAATTTTTAAAAAAGTCCTTTTTTTTTTTTTTTTTTGCATGCTCCAGCCATATACAGCCACCACATGGCTCCTTAAAGCCTTGGGCCTACCATTTTTGGAAGTTCCTGGATCCTCCTTTACCCAGTCAGTAGTAGTTAGATCTGTTCATTCAGCTGGTACAGAATGTGAGACAGTGTGGTGCTCAGCATTGGGACTGCAAACATTAGACCTGGGCCTTGACCTATAGGAGTAGGTGTAGTTGGGAGACCAACAGTAGGGTGGCGAAGTGTGTAAGGGATGGCCTTCTACAGAAGGTACACCCCTGCTTCCCAACAATTTTCAGTAGCATTTGAGCTTCCCTGGTGGCGCAGTGGTTGAGAGTCCGCCTGCCGATGCAGGGCACATGGATTCGTGCCCCGGTCCGGGAAGGTCCCACATGCCGCGGAGCGGCTGGGCCCGTGAGCCATGGCCGCTGAGCCTGCACGTCCGGAACCTGTGCTCCGCAATGGGAGAGGCCACAGTAGCATTTAGTCAGTTGCTTACCTCTTAACTGTCAGTTGACTTTCAAAATTGTAGAAATGCTGCTTTGTGGGCAAAATAATGTTTTATGGCTTAAATGGCTTAAGTCTACTTCCTAATTCTCAAGAGCAAAAGGATTTTGTGTATATGGAGATGTGTGGTTATGTGTGGAAGGAGTACAGAATCTGGGGCCAGGCTCTCTGGGATTGATTTCTAGCTCTGCCAAATACTAGCTTGGACATCCTCACTTGATCTCTCTGCTTCTTTATCTGCTTAATATACTAATCTAGCTCTAGAGTGGTTGGGAGAGTTGGATTGCATAGAACAGAGCCTAATGTAATTCTGACCCTTTTTTAATATTGCTTACTACTGTTTTCTGATTTTGCAAAGATACTGCCTCACTCTAAGTCTAAGAAGAATGAACGTATTTTGTTTGGGAAACCTATGATTGTCATTTCATATTTGTTCAACAAAATAGATAATATTAAACATAACTCTGAAATGGGGCATAGATTTTTTTTTTTTTTGGCTGCATTGAGTCTTTGTTGCTGCGCACGGGCTTTCTCTAGTTGGGGCGAGCGGGGGCTACTCTTCGTTGCGGTGTGCATGCTTCTCATTGCAGTAGCTTCTCTTGTGGAGCATGGGCTGTAGGCGTGCGGGCTTCAGTAGTCGCAGCACGTGGGTTCAGTAGTTGCGGCACGCAGGCCCTAGAGTGCACGGGCTTCAGTAGTTGCGGCACACGGGCTCAGTAGTTGTGGTGTATGGGCTCAGTAGTTGTAGCTCGTGGGCTCTAGAGCACAGACTCAGTAGTTGTGGTGCATGGGCTTAGTTGCTCTGCGGCGTGTGGGTTCCTCCTGGACCAGGGATCAAACCCGTGTCCCTTGCAATGGCAGGCAGATTCTTAACCACTGTGCCATCAGGGAAGTTCCATGGGACATAGATTTTTAAAGCATAGTGAACACCCATTTGTCAACAGTGGGTAGGGAAATGGGATGTTTAGGGTAAATAATATATTTTGATTTTATTAGAATTATCATATATGTAGTCAATTTTCCATGTGTTAGACAATACTAAACTTTATTTTTACAGGTGCTAAACTGAAGTTTTATTTTTAATCCAGAGTATTTAGGATTTTGTGCTGCACAACTTCAAGGGGTGTCATTCATGCAGACTGTGATGTGAATGGTCCTCTCCTGGAGCTGTACAGTGTGGCAGACTTGTTAAAGGATGCTTATTTGGGGGAGACAGACCCTAATATCGGATTGCTTCCTAATTTATCACACAGTTGCATGCAGAGTGTGAAAAAAACTTAATTTTTCCTTTCTGGTGGTTTGGATTTTGGACAAAATTATGTCAGTGACACAGATGGATTGAGAATTCAAATCTGGACCAACTGTAACTTGTTTTTGTTTGCCTCACTGAAAATTTTGACTGCTGAGCTTCCATCTGTCTTCTTGTCTGTTAATATCAACAGAGGCCTTTCCTATTAGTGGAGTCCTTAGGCATTTAGCACTTAAATTTTGCTGTGATTGCCACATTTGAAACCTGAAATAACTAGTAATCAAGGAAAAGGATTGAATAAATAATATATAGGAGTTGTAGAAGTGTAGCCACTAGCTGGTAGGCCAGGAAAAATGCCTGTTTATGTCATATGGTTTGCAAAGAATATTGATTATCTATAAAGCAACCAGGAAAGCACCGTGCAGGGACATAATAAGTGAAAAAGTGTAAACACATTAAACTGTTTTTAAGCATTTTGTCTTTGTCAGAACAAATACAAATATACTGGAATATTAACCGGATTTTGGTTATTAGGAGTAGAGCGATTTTAAGTTGATTTATGTATTTATGTATTTTTCTTTAATGAGCAGGTGAAATAAACTTGGGGGAAAAAGCAGGTATCATTCGCAACAGATTTCTTCCTTATTTAGGTATTAAGCATTGTCATAGATACTGGGGATACAGTATATTCATTTATATCCCTTCCCTCAACAGGGAAGATGAAATAAATACTGAGTATTGAACAGTAATTACAAGGCTAAAGCGTATTACAAAAAGGGACCGTCCAGTAGAAGGAAGCATATAGCAGTAAGATTTAACGCATTCCAATGATAAAATGTTTAGCCAAGTTTGGTGCTAGAGAGAACCTTTGAAATGTTCAAGGGACTAAATTTTAGTAGATTGGGGAGGTAAAAGAGTTTGTAAGGTTATATAACAATTTAGCACAATTAGAACTGGGATTAAGTTCAGATTCCTAGCTCTAAAGTTTTTTCCCTAGTAGGTACACGAGGATGCCTAGTTGAAGTTAGCTCTCTAACGTAAATTAGCTCCCTCTTTAAAGGCTCTTAAACTAGGTCGAAGTTCTTTTTTTTTTTTTTTTTTGCGGTGCACGGCCCTCTCACTGTTGTGGCCTCTCCCGTTGCGGAGCACAGGCTCCGGACACGCAGGGTCAGCGGCCATGGCTCACGGGACTAGACGTTCCGCGGCATGTGGGATATTCCCGGACCGCGGCACAAACCCGTGTCCCCTGCATCGGCAGGCGGACTCTCAACCACTGTGCCACCAGGGAAGCCCGTAGAAGTTCTTTGATAAAGAAATTAGCCAGCTTCACTGCTCTCCTCCTTTGACCCCATTTAATTCCAAAGAGATAGCTGCTTCTTAACCTCTTCACTTTACCCGCAGTCTATTAGCTCTTTTTTTTTTTTAAATTAATTTATTTTATTTTTAGTTTTGGCTGTGTTGGGTCTTTGTTACGTGCGCAGGCTTTCTCTAGTTTCAGCGAGCGGGGGCTACTCTTCATTGTGGTGCACGGGTTTCTCATTGCGGTGGCTTGTCTTGTGAAGCATGGGCTCTAGGCACGCAGGCTTCAGTAGTTGCAGTACGCAGGCTCAATAGTTGTAGCTGGCGGGCTCTAGAGCGCAGGCTCAGTAGTTGTGGCGCTTGGGCTTAGTTGCTTCGCGGCATGTGGGATCTTCCTGGACCAGGGATCGGACTTTTGTCCCCTGCATTGGCAGGCGGATTCTTAACCACTGCGTCACCAGGAAAGACGCCAGTCTATTAGCTCTTAACCTTTCCTTCACTTTCTTTTCTAACTTAGACTTTGTTTTCACCAAAAAATGGAAGCCAACTTTGGCTATTTTAATCCGCAGTAGTATTTACTGAGTTATGAGATATCTAACACAGTCTTTAGGAGCGCCAAAGAGAGAGGCAGTCAGGAACAAGGCTCGGACTCACATCACGGACTTCACTGTGGGCATCGCATGCAACACACACTACAGTGTGATTGCTGATGCCAAGTACAGGAGGCTGCACTTGGTTGTCTAGAGGTAACTACTGCTGTGCCCTCCAGAATGGATCCTTATTTCTTAGCTTCTGATGCACAGGTTTTTGACTGAGCCTAGGTCTCACATGCTAGGTTGCAAGAGAGTTAGGAAATAAGACTAAAGCTTCTGTTGAGGGAGGTGAGGATCCATGAAGGTTGGGGAGTGTGCTTCCCAAAAAAGGGTGTTCTAGCTGTTGGGTAGCCAAAAGCAATGATGAATGTCTACTACGAACCTCATTTTGCCTTCTGCTGCCAGGCAGTCCTTCTGTGTGACCACAGATAAGTTTTTCTATTTTCTACAACAGTTACTTCAAATTTTCACATTCTTTTTTTTTTAAATTATATAGTGGTTATGTTTTTAAAATATTTATTTATTTATTTTTGGTTGCGTTGGGTCTCCATTGCTGCGTGCCGGCTTTCTCTAGTAGCGGTGAGTGGGTGCTTCTCTTCGTTGCAGTGTGCAGGCTTCTCATTTTGGTGGCTTCTCTTGTTGTGGAGCATGGGCTCTTGGTGTGCGGGCTCAGTAGTTGTGTCTCATGGGCTCTAGAGCGCAGGCTCAGTAGTTGTGGTGCACGGGCTTAGTTGCTCCGCGGCGTGTGGATCTTCCCAGACCAGGGCTCAAACCCGTGTCCCCTGCATTGGCAGGCGATTCTTAACCACTGCGCCACCAGAGAAGTCCCTCGCATTCTTCTTAAGCTCCCAACCTGAACATTGCACTAAGGAAGAGGAGCGAAAGGTATGAACAAATGGGGAATTTTTACCGTTGCTTAATAGTGGATAGATTTACAGACAACTGTCTAAACTCACACATAAGGGCCTTAAAATGAATTATCAACTTCAAACAATGAGTTAAAACTTTGAGAAAGAAAGAAACCCACAATCTAGATCATTTCTAACTTAAGATGAATTTTTTAAAAAGTACGTGTTCACTGGTTTTTGCTAATGTATCACTCATAATTAGTGTTCACCATACAGGAACAGGCATTTAAAATTTTTCCCTGTTTCCATTCAGGATGAATTCAGAAGACTTTCCCTCCCCCACCTGTTAAGTTACACCCTCCCTACCAGAATCTTAAATATGCAAGCTTTTTTTTTAAAATGGGTTTATTAACAGTGCCTTAAGTACCTTGGCACAATAGCAATCCCACTGATGAAGTGTTACTAAGTTATTAGGTCCTCTCTTCATTCAGAGGTGTAAAATATCATTCCTAAGACACAGAATTCATTAAGATGGACAGTTAAAGTATTCAAATCACTAAAGACTTAGTTTTGGAGCTGGTGCTAAAGTCATTTCAAGCCATGAAGTGTTATGGCATCATCAAATAAGAAACCAAGAGAAATGGGGAAACATAACTTCTATCAGTCTACTAATTACAGTGCTGGGTATTCAAAGGACATTTTTACCACCAAGAATTTCATGAGTGCTATATGAAGGAGTAGTTGATACTGTCTTTAACTGTGATGCCAATATTTAGAAATCTTTCAAAAAAACAGGGAAAAAAAGATGGAGATGTAAAGTTTCTGTCTTTCCAGAAAACTTTTAAAGTGTCTTTAGAAATAACCAAGAAAAAATATGCCCCCAATCTAGTCCTGTTGTTCATATAGTGTCCCTAACTCACACCTGTACCTACTCTAAGACCTTGAGATACCCATTCTAAAATGCATCTTCCAAAAACTGACTTTTGGGAGGGGGAAGGGTAAGCTGGGACGAAATGAGAGAGTAGCATTGACATATATACACCACCAAATGTAAAATAGATAGCTAGTGGGAAGCAGCTGCATAGCACGGGGAGATTAGCTAGGTGCTTTGTGACCACCTAGAGTGGTGGGATAGGGAGGGTTGGGAGGGAGACGCAAGAGGGAGGAGATATGGGGACATATGTATACGTATAGCTGACTCACTTTGTTATACAGCGGAAACTAACACAACATTGTAAATCAATTATACTCCAACAAAGATGTTTAAAAAAAAACTCTGACTTTTGTGTATATTTATACTCACAATTGAAATAAATTCCTGGGATGGGAGGGGGCAAGGGACTCTACTTTACTCTTACTTAGAGTTAGTTGATGCCACAATACCATGAGCAAAATAAGGAATTAATACATTTGTTAGTAAGTTCATATTTCAAAGTCACAGAACATTTCAGAGCATAATGGTTTTTGTAATATCAGAGACAGAATGGCTTACCATATAGCAGATAGTTAGGGTCACACGCCCACGCACAGCAATGAAGACCCAGCGCAACCAAAATTCAACAAATAAATAAAAAATAACCATTATTAAAATTTAAAAAAGAATGCAAAAATTGGTCTATACCAATTTTTAAATCAAATATAGCAGATTTTTTTCCCTACCCTATTTATCTTAGTAAGACTATATCCTTTTTCAGTTGACAATCCCAAAAGAAAAAAATTAGTGACATGGCTTAATTTACCTTTTTCATGAAGTACTTCCTCATGATTATGAAGCCCTTCCTTAACTTCTGTGCTATTTATTGTCCTACCAAACATTTGATATTTACTGTTTGTATTAATTGTCTTTCTATTTACCATTGAGATTAAGAAAACAGGCTCTGAAGCTACAGTGAGTAGAGCCCAATAGCCTGGATTTCAAACCTGGCTCTGTCACTTGCTAGCTTTGGTTATACTGTTAAGTGGTCACTCTTAGTTCCTCATTTTCCTCATTTGTAAAATGGGTCTGAGGATTAAATGAGTTAGTAGTACATTTAAAGCACTTAAATTGGTATTTGACCTAGTTTTTATTACTTGAGCTTTTATAGATTGTCTGCTGATCTGGGAACATTGCTTGATAATTGCATAAAGTCCCTGACCTTATGGAATTTACAGGCTAGTGATGCGGGAGGAAAAGAAACAGATTGCAACATAACCTGATGCGTTTAGGGGGCAAAAGAATTGGGGGTAGTAGACAAGGAAGACAAGGAATTCAGCCTAATAGTTTTCCTTGTTGGATGCACAGTTTGTTAGTAGGATTTTCAGATTTTTGTCCATTGTCACTGATTGGAATAATTGTATGTGCCGTTCCTGGGGTAGAAGTTACTAACTGACAGCAGGTATAGTAATCCTTCTCGTCAGCTGTGTGGGACCTGAGTGTGCATGCATTTACTCCTGGAAGAAGCCTTTATTTAGCACTTAACCACCACCATTTGCTAGCTGGAGTTCCCATCTTCCAATAGTGTAGGGTCTGACAAGTAAACCAAGTTATTGTGCTAGTTATAGTAAGAGGAGTGGAGGTACTAAGGTGCCGGAAACTGGAAGTATAGGGAGATGCTTCCAGACAAATTCAGACCTGAGAAGTAAGTTGGTTGGATATACTTAGCCTTTGAAAAGTTCTTCTCTGGCTCCTAAGTCTCCATTCCTTTTCACTGAACTTAACAGAAGTATTGATCTGGTCTTGGGTTGAGGAGAAAAATTAGAATGGAGAGATTTCTTGCCCAAGTCATCCCACCCTATCTATTGGATGTTACTCCAAGTGGAACACAGGAGTACTTTCCTAACTGTTACTTATCAGTCTGACTGGAAATAAAGCTTTTCAACAAAGTGATATCTTGGTATCCAGAGCCTTTGAAACAGTTACCTCCATTTTTCCGTCTCTGAGTGTACCACCTAAGAAATTATGAGATTTAAGTGTGTGGGAGTAGAGGGAGAAAAAGGAGGAGGAGGGTGTGCCTTTAGAATCATTATTCTCATCTAACTTTAGGATAAGTATTTTAAAAAACAGTGAATTAGGGTAAAATAATTAACTTATATGATTGTCAGATTTTTCATTTGCCAAGGAAAAGGGGTTGATATAAGTAGATGATGTCTTATGTCCACTAGGGGGTAGTGTGAACCATAAAAATTAAAATTATTTCTCACCGATTAACCCTTATTTCATCGTGAACTTGCCTTGTTTGAATTAATTTTTCTCCATGCAGTGTTTTTTTTTTTAATTGCTACAAATCATTTTCAAACACAATCTTGTGACTGTAAAAACAGTAATACACATTCCCGCCATTAGTGATTCAGATGTCTGACATTACTTTTTTTTTTTTTTTGGCCGTGCTGTGTGGCTTACAGGATCTTAGTTCGCCGACCAGGGATCAAACCTGCACCCTTGGCAGTGAAAAGCCCCGAGTCCTAACCACTGGACTGCCAAGGAATTCCCTGACGTTACCTTTCATAAAGAATTTTTTGAGGGGAATATAGTGATGCTTTAAAATTTCTCTACCAAATTTTACTCACTATATGAAGTAAGTTAAATTATTCTTAATGATCTGTAAGTAAAATCATCACATAACAGGATTGTCTTGTGTTTCACTGTCCTATATGGTAGCTACCAGTCCCATGTGGAGATTGCAGTTGAAAAGTGTCTAGTTCAAATTGATATGTGCCCTAAGTATAAATTACACACTGAATTTTGAAGACTCAATATAAAAAAAGATCATAAAATACATCAATAATTTTTATATTGGTTACGTGTTGAAATGCTATTTTGAATATATTGGGTTAAATAAAATATTAAAATTAATTTTACCTTTTTCTTTTTACCACATTACTTTTAAAAAATTAATTAATTTATTTTATTATTTATTTAGCTGCACCAGGTCTCAGTTGCAGCACATGGGATCTTCGTTGCTGTGTGCAGGATCTTTAGTTGCAGCATGCGAACTCTTTTTTTTTTTTTTTAATTTATTTATTTTTGGCTGAGTTGGGTCTTCTCTGCTGTGCGTGGGCTTTCTCTAGTTGCGGCGAGCGGGGGCTACCCTTGGTTGCCATGCACGGGCTTCTCATTGTCGTGGCTTCTCTTGTTGCGGAGCACGGGCTCTAGGTGCATGGGCTTCAGTGGTTGCAGCACGTGGGCTCAGTAGTTGTGGCTCGAGGACTCTAGAGCACAGGCTCAGTAGTTGTGGCGCATGGGCTTAGTTGCTACACGGCATGTAGGACCCTCCTGGACCAGTTATCGAACCCGTGTCCCCTGCATTGGCACACAGATTCTTAATCACTGCGCCACCAGGGGAGTCCCTGATAGAGTTATTGAGTCAGATCTTAGGCGAGATAAGCTAAAAGATCCACAATTGCAGTTTTGTGTTTCAGAGAATATTCTAAATGGGGAAAACTCTAATTGCTGTACATATAATGTGTTGGGGGTATATACAGTTAATAAGTGGGACAGCTTTTCCTACATGAAAATTACCACTCTTTTTCTAAGAGTGGTTTATTATCTAAAATTTTACTGTACATAATTCATTGCCTTAAAATTTGTAAGACCTTACATTGTTTCATAGTGCACACAAATTATTACTGAACCTAAAAACAGGAAAAGTCCTAGTTAATGGAGTTTAGTTGATTGAATGTCAAGTGTTGTCATTACTGTGGTGTTATTCTGGGATTTGCTCTTTGAGTCCCAATAGATCTGTTGATAATCAGATCAATTTGATGTTATTTAAATTCTTTAAAGTATTTGTAGCATGAACTGCTATATGCATTCTGTAAGATGACATAGTTTCCTTGCGACCTAATCTTGTTGCCACTTAAATTCATGTTCTCCTTTTATGTACTTCCTTTTCTACTTTTTGTAACCAGTTTTCTAAACTAGTCTACATTACTTTCTATTCTGCATGGCCTAACCTAAGTTCTACCTGGGATTCAGTCCCAGGATTGCTTTTAAACAAATAGGATCACAAAATGCAACTACAGGTTATTGTTTTCTTTAAAAACAAACACTGTTATTTAATAAATCTTGAGACTTGTTACTGTGCTTTGTTCTTACCCTAGATTCTTTTTGAGTTGGTTATAATGTGACTGTGGCCCTCTTATGTGACTTCATTTGCCAAGTCCTTTTACAGTGTTATCTCATTTGCTCTTCATAGCACCTCTGCATGAGAGGTAATGTTAACTATATAGATGAGGAAGCTGAGGCTCAGAGCAACGTAAATTACGTGCTCAAAACTGTAGTTAAGCAATGCACTAGTAATTTGAACCCATTATTTCTAGACTTGAAGAATACTTCACTGTCTTTCTACCAAAGGATAGGATAAAACTAGAACGTGTTTCACAGTTATAACCATGTGTGAGAGTAGTAGCAGGAAGGATTTTATTTCCTACCCAGTTTTTGCCTTTTTAGGGAAAAAAATCGACAACTTCTGTGGGAGAGAATTGTTCCATTTGGTTTGGATTTTATTCTTTTTTTCCTCCTGTAATTTATGCTGTGGGTTTGGGAAATCAGTGCTGTGTAGTCAAATAATTATGCATCTGTTCATTATATCAAAATCCGTTAGGACTTGAGAGCATATAAAAACTATTTCAAAAAGTTTTCGATACCCAAGAGCTTATTCTAGAATGTGTTCCGATTAAATCTGATACTTGATCAGGCCACATGATATATTTAATATGTACGTTCTTTAGAAAGACTGTCTGATTTTGAGGGTGAACTGAAGATGAGGAGAATGCCCTCTCTGCCTCTGACAATGTCTACAGAGAGTGATTTTGAAGCTATTTTGGGATGTGATCTTGGAGGCCCTTCTGGAAGCTTTTTATAGCTTTGAATAGAGCTAATATTTCGTTTAACCAGGGAATGGTGTTTTGGGGCTCTTGGACCCCAGCTTTCTCTTTTTTTCCCCCAGTCTCTCTCTTTATGGCTTTCTAAAAATATGAAGACCTGGGGTAAAAACCAAAGGAGGATGGAGGTGAGGAGTCAAAATTCAAGGAATTTTACCATCCACTTCTTTTCTCATTCCTTCACGCCTGCTGTTCATCCTGATATCTTTACTTTTTCTCTTTTGTTCTAGTTACATGTTGGAGGACTTCCCAAGATGGGAGGCTTCTTTATTGCCTCTTGAGATTTTTAAGGCTCCAAAAAATGTTTTACTTTGTTTGAATCTAAAGAATATTTTGCTGAAAGTAGTGTATATCATTTCAGTTTTTGATTTGCCCTTGCATTGCCATGATTAAAACAAAACAAAACAAACTAGTCTTGAATTAAAGTACTAAAAGCATTACTTTAAATGAGTTTAACACATTTTGGGAAAGGATTTGATTTTGTATCTGCATCTTGTGACTACTTCAATATATAACCGTGCTGACAGAGAAATCTTTTTTTAGTATATGCACTGCAGGCTGTAGAGTGAAGTGTAGTGTAAGGTGTATAATTTTTCTTAAATGAAGGCAGTGTGAATACAATATTCTCATTCATTGATTTTCATACCTAAATGTTTAGATACTGCAGTGTTCTAAATGTTTTTGACTACAGATACGTATTCAAAGTGTTGAAAATATATTACTAATATATAAAACTACATGTACTATTATTGTCAGTTTGTATATTGAATATTAACATTTTTCTGGCTAAATAATTTATAAATATAAATTAGATTATTTCTTCCCACACCTGAGTGGATTTTTTTTTTTTTTTTTTTTTTTTGCCGTACGCGGGCCTCCCACTGTTGTGGCCTCTCCCGTTGCGGAGCACAGGCTCCGGATGCGCAGGCTCAGCAGCCATGGCTCACAGGCCCAGCTGCTCCGCGGCATGTGGGATCTTCCCGGACCGGGGCATGAACCCGTGTCCCCTGCATCGGGAGGTGGACTCTCAACCACTGCGCCGCCAGGGAAGCCCCTGAGTGGATTCTTTTTCTTCTTGTGATGTGCTCATCCTGCTTTGAATAACATTAATGTTAAAGATGAAATTTCTGATTGTTTATTCCTCGTTCTTTGTAACATTAGATAGATTCATAAATCAGTAAGATATTTACTGAACATCTATGGTGCCAGGCACTGTTCCAAATGCTGAGGATATAGCAATAAATAAACATAAATCTCCCCTTCTGTGTTACTTACATTCCAAATAAAACAAGTGAGATGTAATATGTTCAGAGGCCCTGGAGATACAGTTGGTGGGGCGGGGGGAGCAGGGATAGAGGGGGAGGGTGTGGGATAGGGTGGAGTGGGGTTTGCAGATTCAATTATGGAGGCTTCACTGAGAGAAAACACATTTAAATGGAGATCTTGGGAACTGGGTGGGTGAGCTCTATAGAAAGTTGGGGGAAGAAAAGTGAGCACAAAGTACCTGAGGGAGGAGTATGCCTCGCAGGTTGAAGAACTACATAGAAGCTAGTCTGGCTGGAACAAAGCAGATGAGATGGGGGGATAGGGTGGCAGAAGCATAGCTGAAGATGACTAAGAGATAGGTGGAATGAGGGGATCACGTAAAGCTTCTTTTGGGGGGCATTATAAGGACTTTGATTTTTAAAAGTTCTGTGGAATACAGATGGGGGTTGAGGGTCAGAAGCAGGTAGAACAAGTTAGTTGGCTGTTGAAGTCTGCCAGGTGAGAGCTGATGATGGCTTGGATCAGAAGTGTAGCAGTGGAGTGATGAGACTTCTGTCCAATTCCGGGTAGATTTCGAAGTTCAAGCCAACAAAATTTGCTTATCAGGTTAGATGGGTGGGGTATGAAGGAAAAGGTGGATCAGTTGGAAGGATGGATTTCTGGTTAACTGACTCGAGGAAGGCTTTGAGGAGGAGCAGGTTGAGGGTGGGGAAAGGTCATGCTACATTTGGGATGCGTATTAGACATTTAAGAGCAGCTGTTGAGCAGACAGTTATGGATAGAAGAGGCATGATTCAGGGAGATATCTGTGCAGGATATGCTTTTGGGCTTCAGCATATATGGAGTGGATTGAGTATTTAAATTCATTGGACTGGATGAGATCACTCTGGAAGTGTGTAGGCAGAGTAGAAGACCTAGGACAGAGCCCTGGCGCACGTCAATATTGGAGTATTGGGGAGGTGGGAAGAAACTGCAAGGAGCTGCTGCCATACAAGTAGGAAGAGAGCCAGGAGAGTGTACAAGTAGGAAGAGAGCCAGCTGCAAGAAGCTGGATGAAGCCTTGCAGACCAAGGAGAGGGCAGACCAGCTGGGTAAGACATTGTGTTTAAGTCAATTAAGATGAAGATTAAGCTTTAGCCATTTGATTTTACCATGTGGGAATCACTGATGACCTCAACAAGCAGGTTGGTGGCTAGAGCCTGATTGGAGAGTTGTGTTCAAGATAGGAGGGGAGGAGAGAAATTGGAGACATCCAAGTATAGATAACTTTCAAAGAGGAGCAAAGCAATGGGGCAGTAGCTGGTGGGGGAGAGTCAGGTCAAGGTCATTTTCTCCTTTTTTGGGCGAGAAATTACAGTAAGTTTGTACAGTTTGGGGAAAGATCCAATAAAGAGGGGAAACTGATGATTCAAGAGAGGAAAGCGATGCTAGAGCAATGTCCTTGAGTAGGTGAGAAGGAGATAAGATTTAGAGGAGAGGTTGGTTTTAGCCAGTGACAGCCATTTCATCCTTAGTAACAGGAGAAAAGGTGCAGAGCACATGGGCACACACATGCGGGTTGGTATACAAATGCTACAGTGGGAACTTAAGGAGGTTTCTATTTTCTCATGAAATACAAAGCAGAGTTACCAGCCAAAAGTGAGGATATGGATGGAGATATTGGAGGTTTGAACAGAGAGGAGGAAGGATATTACAGTTATTTAGGAGAGAGGGAGAAAGATGGAAAAGAGAACTAATGATATGATTGCTGAGGGAGCAGGAAGGGTCCATTTGAGTCGTTGTCAATTTTAGAGACTAATCAGCGTGGTTGTGTATATTTCTCTAGCCCTGTTTAAATGCCTAGGCACTTGTACTTATTTTGTTCCATTATATTTTTCAGAGGGGAGATTTTTCAATGGCTTTAAAAACTAATTTTACTTTTTAAACAGCTTGGTTTTGGTAAAGTTTAAACAGAGCAAGTTACCTATGTAGTAATTCTAGTGTTTTTTTTTTTTCTTCTCTTTTCCTTGAGTATAAGATCAGTTTCATTAGTCTAATTTTATTCTCAACGTATTTGTAGACATTTGTAGCTGGAATTGTATATGATATCATCAGTATTTGCTTGCAGTTGCTTTCAGCTGATTGTGATTATTTATGTTTTTTCCTTTGAACTTTGCATTTTATTAATCTAAATAAAAACTATTTAGGAGATTGGAGAGGTTCTTTTATGTCCAATTCCAAGAGATAAATTTTCTAACTTTTATTTTGATGTTTAGCAAAATGATATTTGTTTCACAGATGTGTTATGTTTTTCTGTTGTAGGAAACCCAGCGTTTGCTGGCAGAGCCAGTTCCCGGCATTAAAGCAGAACCAGATGAGAGCAACGCCCGTTATTTTCATGTGGTCATTGCTGGCCCTCAGGATTCCCCCTTTGAGGGAGGGACTTTTAAACTTGAACTATTCCTTCCAGAAGAATACCCAATGGCAGCCCCTAAAGTACGTTTCATGACCAAAATTTATCATCCTAATGTAGACAAGTTGGGAAGAATATGTTTAGATATTTTGAAAGGTAAGTGTTATCTTTATCATTATATGCTATTAAGATTTCTCCTTTTTCTCTTAAGCATTCCCTTTTGAGAATCTGAATATTGTAATCTTACCTTATATAATATAAAGACCACAGAACTCTGTAGGAGGGAAATGCAGCAGTTCTGTGGCTGTTTTTTTCATGCTTGGTCATTCTGGGCCTGTTGCCTTCGTAGATAAGTGGTCCCCAGCACTGCAGATCCGCACAGTTCTGCTATCGATCCAGGCTTTGTTAAGTGCTCCCAATCCAGATGATCCATTAGCAAATGATGTAGCGGAGCAGTGGAAGAGCAACGAAGCCCAAGCCATAGAAACAGGTATTTAATGTTCATTCTCCTTCACTCCACTTCCACTTTAAAAAACAACCTGTACCTTTTTTGGGGGGGTGGGTTGGGCGGGGGCTGCACTGTGCTCCGCTTGCCAGATCTTAGTTCCTGGGCCTAAGGTCTCCTGGGCAGTGAGAGCACCGAGTCCTAACCACTAGACCGCCAGGGAATTCCCCTGTACCACCGTCTTAAAAACATCATTTAGAGTCTTAAAAAGAAAAAGAAAAAATACATTAAAAGGAAGAAAATCAGATCTTTCTTATAGTATGTAAATAACCTCTTAACAAAAGATGTTCAAACGCCATCTTATAGCCTGCTACATGACTCCCAAATTTAAAGAGGAACTGTAATTGGGAGATCTTGGACTCTTGCACAACTACACATGATTTAACAAATACCTGAGTGCCTGCCATTCATCTAGCAATACTTAAAGATAATGGAAGACCTTTAAGCTTCTTTGAGCTGTTTTTGCAATCTGTTTGATTAAACTAAACTATGTGTCAGTTTTTAGTTAGGGAGTTTGAAATCAGTAAGCTTCTTGCTACAGATTTTAACATAATTAATGAGGAGGATTATATGTCTAGAAATGAAGGAGACAAAAGAAGACAGCTCTTTTCATCCTGTTGAATTTTGTAGAACTTTAAAATTCTATTGTAGTGTTTTGGTAATTAGACACATAGACAATCTTTCTGCCCTGATCCAGATTATAGAAAATGGCATGAATTTAAGGGATTACAGCATGCTGTTTCCATAATTAACTTAATACTGTTTGTTTACTTTTTATAGAGTTTGGAAAGGAACATATTGAAGTAAGTAAAGTAATAATTGCGTGTTTGTTTTTGTCTGCAGCTAGAGCATGGACTAGGCTATATGCCATGAATAATATTTAAATCGATCCGATCATCAAGTGTGCATCACTTCTCTTGTTCTGCCAAGACTTCTTCCTTTTTTGTTTGCATTTAATGGACACAGTCTTAGAAACATTACAGAATAAAAGCCCCAGACATCTTCAGTCCTTTGGTGATTAAATGCACATTAGCAAATCTATGTCTTGTCCTGATTCACTGTTGTAAAGCATGAGCAGAGGCTAGAAGTGTCATCTGGATTGTTGCGAAACGTTTAAAAGCAGTGGCCCTTCTCTGCTTTTATTCATTTCCCCATCATGGTTTGAGTATAAAGCACTGTGAATGAAGGTAGTTGTCAGGGTTAGCTGCAGGGGTGTGGGTGTTTTTCTTTATTATTATTATTTTTTTGGTGGTGGGGGGAAGGTAGTTTTATTTTAATTTTATGGGCTCCTTTCCCCCTTTTTATGGTGATCTGATTGCATTGGTTAAAAGCAGCTAACCAGTTCTTTAGAATATGCTCTCTAGCCAAGTCTAACTTTATTTAGACACTGTAGATGGACAAGCTTGATTGTTTGAACCAAAATGGGAACATTAAACAAACATCACAGCCCTCACTAATAACATTGTGACTTTGCTGTCAAGTGTAGAATCCTCCCTTCAAGAAAAAGCTTGTGACCATTTTGTATGGCTTGTCTGGAAACTTCTGTAAATCTTATGTTTTAGTAAAATATTTTTTGTTATTCTACTTTGCCTTTGTACAGTTTATTTTACTGTGTTTATTTCATTTTTCCCAATGTGACAATCGTATTTAAAAATTAAAACTGATGGAACATTCTCTTTTGGTCTTCAACGTCTGACAAATTGAATGGCGAGAGGAGGATTTTGCCAGTTTCTTTTCACTAATGCAAAATTTGTGTTAAGATATATCACTGAATGGAGTATTTATACGCTGGCCCTGAGCATGCCTAAAGCATCAGTATGTGACATTTTTTACCTCCTAGAAATTTGAAATAAATGTGTTTGTGTTGTCTGATTAGTTAGATGATCATTGGTGTCTTGCCACAATGTTTGAAAATTACTGTAGAGGAGAGAGAGTCACAGCACAGCCACACTCGTGACTGGCTTTATGTGGGACTTTCACATGTGCCACATTTGTGTCTGGCATTTGCATTATGACTTTGCTCTTAGTTCTTGTCTCAGAACTTCATGTGTGACCACTGGTGTGTGTTATTAGGAAACACCAATCTGATAATCACTTGGGGTTTGCTCAGGCCATTTATGAGTCTTTCTTACAGACCTGCTGAGCAAATCTCAAGCAGCCAGCTTGTATAAGTGTCATCAGAAAGGTTTCTCCCTTAGAGGGCATCATATCCTCAATTAATGATTCTTACTGTCATCCCTCTAGTATTTGCTACGGGAGCTCCTTTTATTCTTTAATTTGATAATCAACTCTTTTTTCTGCATTGACAGAGTTCCTCCCCCACAAAACTGTTCTTTCCCACCCTTCCATATCTAATTCCTGATTCTTGTTATTTTTAAGACATAAATGTAGTCAGTCATAAGTATGTAAATGTTAACCTGTGGGTTGGAACCTTTGTCTCTTGCAGTTTAAGGTAATGGATATTGTAGCCCATCTGAATTTTCCCCCCTCTTATTCTCGTAACTTCTGGAGTTTTTTCAGAATGTGGTGTATTTTATTGTGCTCCTATGTAAGATGAAGAATTATCTATTAAAATTACATTTTCAACATACAAAAGTTTTTGATGACTGGTAACTGATATCCTTCCAAATAAATGCATTGCTTGGAAACAAATGCTAGTTTAACTCAGAATAAAATTGTTCATAACCCTAATATTGTAAATTTAAAGACTTAACAGCAGTTGTCATTTATAACAATTCTTGAGCTGTTTAGAAGTTGTCTTGCCACTAAGGAAACTGAATCTCATTCTGGGGCCAAAATGAGTGAACACTTCAAGCAGTTAAATAGAGATCAGCTTTATTTATTGCAGATGGCACTACTCATGATGATAGCTAGTATTACATAGTGATTTACAAGTTATAAAATTCCAGATTTAAATCTGTTACTCTACAAAATGTATCTAAAATAGGCCTCTGAGTTATAGAAATACAGAAATGAAATAATTCACTGTTTTTATTTCAAATACATGAATTCCTAATTTCATGGCATCATGGTTTTTTCCTTTGTAATTTGGATAAGAGTCCCCATTGTTTTGGTAATACTTCCTTTCTCAACCAGTGAGATGAAACAAGAACCAGTGTGTTGAGCTTTCTTAGGATTTAAGGGGCTCTGGAAGAGTCCAAGATAAGAGTTCGAAAACTGAGAGCTACATCTGGCTTTGGGGCCTGTTTTCCTTGGCCCACACAGTGTGGTTGGTTAAAACATTTTGAATTCAGTGCCAACGTTTAAAAAAATCAGGAGACTCACATGAAAATCCAGAATTCTGGTAACTTGAATGATCTGAAGTTCTGGCAGCAGCAGACATGACCTGGCTTATGTAGGGTACCTTCTGGGAGGAGCTGAGTAGCAGCCATCCTAAGAAGAGCTTATCATTCTTCTCTTAATTCAGTGACTCTCCAGCTGGTTAGAGTCCTCTCCCAGCCCACCTGCTCCTTTATGTAGTTCTTCTCGCTCGTAAATCTTTGATTTTGTAACTACTAAGCTTATGGACACAGTTATTCGTCAAGTAAGAGTGCCTAATATGTGCCCAACACTGTACTACTTGTTGGGGATGATTAGGTGTATGAGACTGGCATGGGACGTTCCTTTGTGGACCTTCTAATCTAATGGGGGAGGGGGGCATGGACAAAGAGCAGTTTCCACTCTGATGGAGAAGGGAAGTAAGCACTTGGGAGGGGCCGCTCTTCTGGATTCAACACCTCCAGGCTGGGGAACAGCATGTGCAAAGCCCTGTGAGAGGAAAAGAATCTGAATATATTGATAAGTGCTTCTTGAAAGTCAACTGTGCCCATTCAGAAGCTTTTCTGAAATCCTGAGGTATTAATAGGAGCTTTGTTTTTCATGTGATTTTTAAATTTTGTTGTCTCCTTTGCTGTGATTTGCTTCCACACTAGTTAGTCTTGGTCCTCTCAGAGGCTGTCTAATGAGATCTCAGATTTGAAATTATGTAGAACTTAAACCCTGTTCTACACCAAGAACACACTTTTAATACAGTTTCAGAGCATTTAAAAATAAATCAATACACAGCAGCCATAGGTGCTATGGTTTAGCACTATTAAAGGAGAGTGTGGCGGGGAAATCTGGTATTCTTTAAGACATAAACACAATTTTAGCTAAATGGAACTAAATGGTATCATGGGAATGATAGGAATCGGCTTTATTTTTCTATTTGATGGTTCAGGAATCTTTGGCTACTTACTCTAGCCACATCAACTTTTTGTTAGTTGCAGTAGCAAAGGTTTAAAAATACAGCCTTACCTACAAAAGGTGGCAAAAAAAAATGCCATGATTATAGGGCAGCTAATTCAACAGTCTATTTAAAAAAAAATATTTCATTGGAATAATGTATTTTGGGGCTGGGGGCAACATTTCATTTAGCTATTTAGCATGCTGCTTAGTTTAAGAAATATCAGGGGTTTATTTTTAAATGACTTGATCACAAAAGCAAAATATGTTGACTGTAATAACTTGAAATATTAAGAATAAAAATCTGTACTCCACCATCCAGACTGGTGATACTTTGTTTCCTTAACCAAATCCCCCACCCCCTGAGTTAATTTCCATTTTTATCATTGAGGTTGGAAATTGGGAGGATTTGTTCCAAGAGTTGGCTTTGCTACAGCTTTATGTTACAAATTGGACAAGTTCCCATTGGCTGCAAAACTGGGAGTTGGATTAAAGTTTTTCCTGTTAAGTATGGAACTCAACATCAAGAGTCTGGGTCCTCCCTTCTCCCTGCAATTTCACCTTTGCTACCCTTTAGCTGATCTCATTTCGTATGTGCCAGTTGGCGTAGCATTTCGAAAGCGTATGAATGCAGACTTGCTAATAACCAAGCTGAGCCGCTGTGGACTTGATGTAGTTGTTTCTGGTTGGTTGGAGAAGCATATGGTAATTGTCTGAATATTTAGACCTTCCTTGTCTCTAGCAGAGCAACTGAAATCCCATGATCTCGTAGACGTACATTTTATGGTACTCATTAAGGAGCTTTAACATTGCTCTGCTAAGCATTTTTACCTATGGGACAAAAAAAGTTTTAGAAATTATGAAAGATTTGATAACTCAGGTTCCTATCATGTGGAATAACTAGCACATTTCCATTTTACATATTCCTGATCCATACTCACCCACCATGTGACTCCTTTTGAAATAGTTCATGATCTAGATTAGTAAATCGCAATAACTCTTGTTTCATTATAACCTAGCAAGTTTACAAAGTATTCTGGCTTAGGTTCAACAGTAGACTACTCAAGACGATTTACTCAGAACTGTCAAAAGCAGGTTAGACACGATATGTTGGTTACACTAAATTTGAACTTGGTGCTGTTTTCCTTATGTTTCGGCAGGAAGCATCAGGACTGTGAGTAACCAAAAGAGTAGGGCCAAATTCTTGTAATCCGTGTTTTTTCATTCTGAAACGGTAAATATTTTGGGCTCTGCAGGCCATAAGTCTGTCTCTATTACTGAACTCTGCCAGTGTGGTGAGAAAGGATCCATAGACAATTTTAAACAAATGGGCATGCTGTGCTCTTCTCTAACAAAATAATTTTCACATGTCACAAGGTATTTTTTTTCCAACCACTAGAAATGTAAAAAACATTCCAAGTTTGTGGACTATACACAAAACAGGCTGGGGACTCCATTTGGTCTGTAGGCTGAATTAACCCCTACCTCCTTGGCAGTGATTGATTATTCCACTGCTCTTGTGTTAGAACCGACGGAGATGTGTCTCTCCTCCCCTTTTAAAAAGTGATACGGGGCTTCCTTGGTGGCGCAGTGGTTGAGAATCTGCCTGCTAATGCAGGGGACATGGGTTCGAGCCCTGGTCTGGGAAGATCCCACATGCCGCAGAGCAACTGGGCCCGTGAGCCACAACTGCTGAGCCTGCGCGTCTGGAGCCTGTGCTCCACAACAAGAGAGGCTGTAATAATGAGGGGCCCGCGCCCCACGATGAAGAGTGGCCGCCGCTTGCCACAACTAGAGAAAGCCCTCGCACAGAAATGAAGACCCAACACAGCCAAAAACAAACAAATAAATAAATAAGCCAAGCATTTGAAGCCCTTTAAAAAAAAAGTGATATGTTACTGTTACTCCAATAACGGAAAAGATTTGTGGTGGGTGCAGATTTCCTTTTTCTGCTTTGATAGTAATATTTATTTTGATAAGTTATATACAGGTTGGGCACTTATAAAACCCAGTTTTTTCATTTGAGATTATTGAACATTTTCACACTGAAAATTTCTCAGAACGTTCACTTAAAAACTATACAGGATTTTATTTTTTTGGCTGCGCCTCTCGGTATGCAGGATCTTAGTTCCCCAACCAGGGATCGAACCCGGGCCCCCTGAATTGGAAGTGCAGAATCTTAACCACTGGACTGCTAGGGAAGTCCCTATACAGGATTTTTAAAGGAAATCTGAAATCTGTACAGGCTCCTTTAAAAAATGTGACCTTAACAGGTAATGCTGTATTTTTTTTTCAATTAGCATTATTGAAAGGACCTCCATCTGTGGCAGCACATTTCTTTGGTAGCTGTATAGTGTCTATCAAGTAGATGACCATAATTTAACCCCCCAGTTTGTACATTTAAATTGATGCCAGTTTTATAAATAATGCAATACACATCTTTGACCATATTTTGATTTTGCAACTTGTTTAAGTATTTTTGTTGACTAGATTCCCAGAAGTGGAATTGGTGAAAGGGCTATATGCATTTAAAATTTTGATAGTTACTACTACTGTTGCTCTCAAAAAGGCCATACCAGTTTACTCTGCATCCTTAACCTGAATGCCATTTTTATGTCTATAATATTCCATTATATGGATATATTACTAGTTAACCATTACCCCTTTGGGCCTGGGCATTTTATTTCCACATCTCACCACTTTGGTTGCCTTATCTTGGTAGGTACATCTGTGTCCACATTCCTGGAGATTAGATTCCTAGTGTAGTAACTTGATTAAAAGGTATTTTATTTCTTGATGCACAGTAATAGCCAAGTATTTTTTATTTCACTAATTTGATTAAGGAATGAATTTGAGTAAAAATTGAGAAAAGCAGTTAAGAATTACTGCTTTTATTATGCTATTATAATGTCTGGCACTGGTGTTTAGTTAGAACCAGGAAATGGGATGTCCAGAGGGTAGTATTCCACATATTGGGAAGAGTAACTTTTGGGATAATTAGTTGAAATCGCATCAAAGTAGAGGAATTTAAGACTAGCTTCTGGGGACTTCCCTGGTGGTGCAGTGGTTAAGAATCCGCCTGCCAACTCAGGAGACACAGGTTCGACCCCTGGTCCAGGAAGATCCCACATGCAGCGCAGCAACTAAGCCCATGCGCCACAACTACTGAAGCCCACACGCCTAGAGCCTGTGCTCACAAGAGGAGCCACCGCAGTGAGAAGCCCGTGCACTGCAATGAAGAGTAGCTTCTGCCTGCCACATCTAGAGAAAGCCCGTGCACGGCAATGAAGACCCAATCCAGTCAAAAAAAAAAAAAAAAAAGCTAGTTTCAGAGTAAATTAGGGTCTTTGACATAATGCAATGCCAAGCTGGCCCTTAGAAGCCTTCTCATCTTACTGCTAGAATTTAGCCAATGGCACTAGTCAGGAAGGTATTAAAAATGAGAGAAAGTAGCACCAGGGATGAGATCACTTTTCAACCTTTGTTCTACAATTCCATATAAAAATGTATGTATAAAAGTATTTGATGGGGATCACATTTTTATATAAAATTTTGCTTTTGAAGATGGTACCTATATGTCTTAAAAAATAGATCTAACACGTTGAAAGACATTTTCTGATGTATAAATAATTATCACTCATCTCTACTTCACTAGAATATAAGATCCTTGAGGGTACAAACCTGTTCTGTAGCTCTAATGCTAGGCATAAAGAAGGTGCTGACTACTGTGCAGCTAATGGTAAACAGTTGCATTAAGAATTTATGAAACAAGGTATTGGATGGAAACTTCGAGACAATCAGCTACACAGCAACGTTCCAGCTGTCACAAATCCATTACAAATCATACTTCGATAAATACTCAACTAGTGTTTAGTCTGTGTAAGAGATATGTAGAGAATTCTTGTATTCCAACATGAAGACATTAGAAAATGCCAAGTTTTCTCTTTTCCTCCAATTTAACAATCCTAATCAAAAACCAAATGAGATTTGAGTAGAACTTTTATGTGAGGATTCTAAAGCTCATCTTAGGTAAATAATATTTTGGGTAAATATAATGGCCTCACCAGTCACCCTTTTAAAACAGAGCTGTAATAATTAATATGGGGACATCCCAGGTGGTCCAGTGGTTAAGACTCCACACTCCCAATGCAGGGGGCCCGGGTTTGATGCCTGGTCAGGGAACTAGAGCCCGCGTCCAGCAACTAAAGATCCTGCAGGTGGCAACGAAGATACTGAGTACCGCAACTAAGACCCAGCGCAACCAAAATAAATATAAAAAAAAAAATGTGATGGTAGTGTAGAAAGTGTCTGCAACATATTACAGCAAAATACTCACAGAATAAGCCAAGAGCCCTTGAA
This sequence comes from Grampus griseus, assembly GCF_964374135.1. NCBI lineage: Eukaryota > Metazoa > Chordata > Mammalia > Artiodactyla > Delphinidae > Grampus > Grampus griseus. Next base: position 75,904,577 of record NC_139005.1, on the reverse strand, counting down.
AATTGTTAAAATAATTATAACACAAACCCCATTAGGAAAGGGGACTAGCAATAAATAAGACAACCACAGTGGCATGACTGGTGTCCAATAAGATGGAAAACATACATTAGGAGCGTAATGGCAACACCTTACTGGTGAGCTGTTCCTTTTAACTCAGTTCCACTAGTAAGGATCATAAAAGGGAAGTGTATAAATGAACTACTACTAAGAGATAATTATATGGCCACCCATGGGAAAACAGTAAAGTTGTTACTGTGGAATGCCAGACAAGTTTTCACTTGGACAGTGTTAAGATATGTTAAAAAAAAAATTCATTCCCATTTTTTATTTGATGTTTCCAAATATAAAAAAAGTCAAGATTCTTACACCAATTATCTCAAATGAGACCATGCAAAGCAATTTAAAGTGTATACAACAATCATTCCCCCTTCAGTTTTGCTGCTTTATACAACTGTATGATCAACAGAAAATTGAATGGCATGTGCCTGGTTGGAAAATTTCACCGGTTTACAAACAAACAAACGAACAAACAAAAACCCAACAACACACATGCAAGATAGCTGCTACTTTGTGTCTGCGAATCAACTTACAAACTTTTTAAAATTTAGGAGCCACACGGAACTGAAAATTTTAGCTGCCCAATTTTATCCAACTACCCCACAGAAAGCACAAATGACAGTCCCAACACTGTAAACTTTTAAGAGTTGAGATAGTAGACAGTATTTGTTATTTATAGTAGATTCAACTGTTGAGTCTGCAAATGTAGGCTTTTTTCTCTTAACAGAAATAAATCTCCTTAGCGCCTTTCCTCTAATTTTGCTAGGCTGGGTTCCAAAAGAATAGTGAAGAACCCTTCATGTGAAATTTAAAGTGTGACGACTGAAATATTCTGGTGCATTATACAAATTTTTGCTAGTTGCATAGTAAAGACAGGTGGTTTGCTAAATGGCACTGAAGAAAACCTGACCCAGTGGCACTACTTAGTCCAAATGTTTCTGACCAAAGAAAATTATACAACAATATTTATAGGCTCACTTTTAAGAAATGGCTGACATTAATACTGTACATATTTTACATGTCAAATACATAGTCCAAGGGTTTATAAAATAAGTTCATGCATTATTACTTCTAATATCATATACAAGATACCCAGCCCTCCCTCCCACTCCCAGTACTTCTGACAACATTTCAGGTGTACACAGTCTTATATACAAAAACAATCCAGTTTCTCTGCTGTGTTAAGTATATAATTTAAAGAAACTTCAGAGATCACTGAGGAAAAAACCCTTAGTCCATTGAAGATTGATACAAAGTGTCAATCTGTGGGATTTAAAATGTTTCCTTTTAAAAAAACACCCAGAATACATAACCTCTGTACAAAGAAAAATATAAAAATTCTGGATGATCACGTTTGATCACACTACATAATTTAGAATGAAATAGCACTGGTTAAAAGTTTTTCTACTTCACTCATTCCTTTGACAGCATTAATTTGTGAACTAATATTTATATTTAGTTCAGCTGCATTTATGGCACAAGATCTCATTTTCAAAACAGTGGCACCAATTTTCCTTAAGTGTAACAGCATTTTAGCAGCAATTATATTTTTAAAGGTTAACAATTTATAGAACAAATGTATAACTATGCTTATTTTCTACTTTATATTCCACCAGTTACAATTATTTACAAGAAGCTAACGAATGTCTACATATGGAATCATCTTTCACTTGCCCCACCTCATTTCTGACTTGGTCAGGGAAGTATAGGTGTTTCAGACAAGGTATTTATGTGTTTTAGATGGGATTCTTGGATTTAAGTGAATATAAAGACAAGTGTAAGACAAAGTAATTCTTAATTCAGGTATGTTCCAGTGCCCCAATATTTAGTTATATGATAAATAGTACCTACTAACCAGCTGTAAAAGATGAGATGTTCTAAGGTGCCTTAACAATCTAGGTCTGTAACAGCTGAACAAGAGGCCATTTCACTCAATTGTGATGCAGTCAGCACTGACTGGCATTTAAGGTGGTAACCAGCAAGTTTAACTAAAGAGATGTCACTAAATTAAAAAACTGGAAATATGTTTTTAAAAGCAATTTACATTGAGGGAAATGTGGTTCTCATGTATTCTGTGTAAGGAGAGATTATGGATGAAGGGGATTGGCAATGGAGCATGCTAACTCAAATTCCATGAATACAGTTTTCGTGATGTTATGTACTACATGCATTTTGCTTACTGTACCTGCCCTAACAATCACCAGCTCTACAGAGTTAAACTTTGTGTTAAAGAACTATTGAGTTTTAAGGGAATTGGCCATATCAGGTAGTTAGGGACATAACAGCGGTTGTGAAAATTGAGACAAATGAGTTGACAAATTCCCGAAAATAGGGCCATATAGAAATAGTCCAAATCTGGAATCTATGAATCAAAATTGTGATCCTATGAAACAAGTTTTTGGGTTGATGGACTGCTTTAATATCAAGAATTACTGTCGTAAATTACCACAACAGATGGATTTGTTGAATATGTTAATACTGTGAATGAGAAAACAATTTAGGGGAAAAATATACCCACGAATAAGCTGATCTGACAAAAACCACAGACTGACATCAAATGGACAAAAAACTGAAAAAAAAAATGCTGTGAAAATGCCAACCAAAATAATAAGGTTGGTGGGCTGGGGGCACAGTTAAGGCATCTAAAAAAAATTCCACATGGCTTTGGCTTATTAAAATATTTTACACTATTTTTTTTTTTAAAGAAGATTTGAAAGCATCTGAAAAACATGCAGATTGTTTGAAAATCCTGCATGGCAAATTCAGACAGTTTGCAAGCGTCATTCAGATGTTTGCCAAGGATAATAAAGCCTCTGCCCACGAGACTGCACGTGGTGGAAGAGGTCCTTCCAATTCTCTCTATCTTACACTAGATGGCAGCCCAGAGGTCTGTGCAGCAGTTACAAACAGGGTGTTACTATCTGGAAGGGAAGGGACTGTGGAATTTCCATTGGTTGGAGAACAACCCAGCTTTAGTTTTTCCAGGTACTCGGCATGTACAGGCTTATGACACTGGAGAACTTTGATGGCATCTTCTACTTTGAACCACTCTCTCTTTCTTCCTAAAAAAACAGTATGAAATTGGTTACTAAAAATAAAAAATAATGAGGTCAATTTTAAAAAGCTATACACTATTAACAATGCCCCCTCAACTGTCTCCACAAATAATGACTATGTTTTTGGGAATGGCTTAGACAACAATATATTGGGGAACAATTTTAAGATAATTCAAATTTGGAGATGTATATTGATCTTCTCTAAAAAGTAACCCAAAATAATTTAAGATGAAAACTGAATACACATATGTAGTATTTGAATTAAGAGAATTCAGATAGCAAAAGGAAAGGGAATTTACCTATATTAACAGAATCTTCCCAGTCTTCTAATATTTCAGTGACAGTAAGAACATAAACATATGTTCTGTGCTTTCGGTCTTGGTTCTGCTTGAATATAAAAAGAAAAGCATTTTAATCTACAAGACCTAGCCATATACACATTTTCGTGTGAAAAATTCAGTGTGGCATACATTAGCATAGTCTATTTGCCAATATAGGCAAGTATACTCAGTCACATAACCCAGCCTAAAAGTGAGTTTATATGAGACAAAATATTTAAAATGGTGAAATTAGCTCCCAATACTAAACTTTTAGCACTTTGATTTCTGTCCATTAGACAATTTTCATGAAGAAAATCTTAAGATTGGAATGGAATCTATATTAAAAGAACTGCATTCCTGTCATCTTTATCCTAGGTCCTATTCCTGTGGGCTAATCCCAACAGTCTTTTGTGACTATGGAAACTGCTTCCTTTAGGACCTCTGTAGAAGAGCAAATAGCCCCAGTTCCTTTAGAACATGCCTCTTAGAGGGTCACAAGATGCATACAGAGCACAGCCCTATTAACCTAGACCAGGGCTTCTCAACCTTGACCATCTACTTCATCACCCAGGATGAAAATTTTTTTTAAGAGACACTGATTCAGTGAGTCTGAGAGGAGGCCTAAGTATTTAAAAGCTTCCAGGTGAACTATGCGCAGCAATGGTTGAGAATAATACCTAGGATAGTCCATTTCTGGAATGTTACATTGATATTTTAGTCCTATATGCCCAAACTCAATTTTTAACCATATTAAAACTGCTGCCTAGCCTTGCCTCTAGGTTCAAAATTAAACCCAAGTTGGCCTTAAGATGAAGGGGCTCATCTTCATCTTGACTAAAGTTAGCCTTGTTTGCTATAGTCTAAGACTTTAGATAATTGCCCTATTTTTTTTTTTTTTACCCTATTTTTTTTCTACCACAAATCACCTGAGCAATCCACTCATTCAGTGTCTTATGTCTTCGAGAATGAAAGAAAACTCGCAATATGTTTTCCAGTTTAACCAGGAGATGGTGCTATTTAACTGGCTAAAGCAAGTGCTGAATTCTGCAAAATTTTGAATAGTATCTTAAGAACTTTATTCTTAACAATTACTGTATTCTGGAAGTCATCAATTCTATCAAGTGCTGTACAATCAGAATTTTTTCTGAATCCCTGTAAAAGACTTAAAATCTGTAAGGACTGTATTTACATAGTCCTACCAGCAGGACTAAACTAACACTTAATCTTGGGGGAAAAAAAGGTCACAATGTGTCTGATATACTATGTATCTAGGTCTGAATTTTGGATGAAAATATATTTGAGAACAGCTTGGGTCTCATGACCTGACCTCATTTCTCCCCACCTTCCACAGAATACCTGTCACTTCCAAATTTCCTCTCCACAAATTCCATTCTGACTTCAGTCATAACAAATTATACAAGAAAATTCTACGCTTCTAGTATCTAGTCTGTGTATCTGAGTTCTGCATCCTCATGGTGTCCTTTCAGGATACCATGATACCTTTCAGGATACCTTTCAGGATACCATGTCATTATGTATATCACCCAATGTTACATGCTGAAGGCAAAGGGTACATTTCAAGACAGTATCCATGAGAAACGTAAGCCCTTAGGTGATACTGAGGATATCACCTCCTAAAAAGTCTATACCTAAACTGTATACAGTGAACCAAGAGGTAAGTCTGTCTATATCAGCCCCACTGTATTGTCATATAAAACAAATTACCACTGTAATAATGCTGTATAAAATTAATGGTATACGAAAGTTAAGCAGCTTTTACTTCCCTCCCTCCTAATCCTTATGACTTGCTTGCCTACTGATAGTTTTAGAGGAATGTCTAGTTCAGGCTGCTGCCAGAAGTAGGAAATGTCTGGTTCAGGCTGCTGGCCTGTTAGGAAGGAAGAAATCATTAATTCTATCATCAGCAAGATGAGGATTACTTTTGTAACTCACCTCAAATATGCCCAGGAGTCTGCCCAATTTTCCTTTGACTCCAGCCTATTAAAAAAAGATGAAATGTAAAATTTTTACCTCTACATAACAAAATTTATATGCAAGTTATTTTCTTTCTATGTGTTACACTTCCACTGCACAGTCCTGTTCCTTTTACCTAGTACTGTGACACTGGAACTTCAGTGTGTGCCCCATTCAAACCCATACTGCAAAATAACAAACTGGCACATGCTGTCTCCTAGAGGATGCTCATCCCTTAAGACCCGTCTCTAGGAAACCTTTCCAATTATGCACCAACACCCAATGAGAGCCTTACCATTCACTTCTCATTTATGCCCTAAATGCTGTTCAAGTTTTTATGGCACTTGATCTATGCTGTTTTGCCCCTGGGTAACAGCAAGTTCTATCTCTCATCAGGTGTGAGAAGACAGGCAGGCCAAGTGTGCTTCTGTGCACGTGTGTGCCCTTATTTTACTGAACTTTAAGAATAAGCCAGTAAAATAAAAGCAACTGGCTTTTTTATTCATTTGAAAAGGAATTGTAGCATATGAGGAATGTCTCTGTGCAATTTTGCTCAGTTAATACAAACCTTGCTCTGGGGCAAGGCCATAATGTTATATGTTGATCACCTATCAGACTTACTGTCTATTTTTACCAGGTAGAAAAAAAAATCTGCTTAGCAAAGCACTAGCTGTAGTCACATGCTTTAAAATGTTGAATTAGACAACCAAACAGCACCTGTGGGATCTGCCTGTCTTCTTGCCTTCTCCCCGGTGTACGCAGCAAAGTGCCTTGTTTGTGAATCTCACCCAGAACGTGCTACTCTTCATCTTACCTCTTCATAAACCTCCCTCACGGCAGCACCGCCAGGCTCCTCCTCGGGCTCCATTCCTCCTCCTGGGACAATCCATTGATCTGGGTACCGACTGCTGCTCACCAACAGCACCTGCAAGATCGACCATAATTGTAAACCCCAGCCCCAGAAGCACATTCACATTCATTTCCCCATGCTACAACAGCAGAATTGGGCAATTGCAACAGAAACGGTATGACCCACAAAGCCTAAAACACTGTTGGCCTTTACAGGAAACTCTGCAAATCTGGGTCAAGAACAGCATTAAGATTGAAATGTGCACACACTTAAAAACAAACAAACAAAAACAAACACTATATTATCACAGAGTAGTATCCTATTAGTTCACTTTTTAATGGTATCTGAAACAGGAAATATATATTCATCCTATAAGTGAAAATTTGTGTGCCAGGTTAGGTTAGAATTCACCGAAGTTGGGGGGGTGGAGAAAGGCTATGATAAATAACCAAATAATGTTCATGAAGGTAACATCTTGACCAACTTGAACAAAAATGTCTGCAAAATTACCTTAGTATATTGCCTTCAAGTAAACGCAAAGAATTCTCACCAGAAATCAATCAACTGAGGGCAAAGCTTGATCCCCAATGCAGGTTCTGGTTTTCTGACACTGTGCCAGCTGTCTGCCCAGCTTCCTCCCTACTGCCAGAGGAACGGATGGCCCTCAGGAGTTCACAGCCAGCCCAGAATTCACCTACTTGAGTAAGTTGCCAGAACTCAACCTTCCCCAAATGGAAAGTTCCAGGCTGACAGTAGTAGTTTAGCAAGTCCCACACCTTTCCCCCAAACCTCTAAAACAGGGTTGGAAGATGAGGGAACACCTGTCCAGGTGCACAATCCCCCTCAACTTGAAAAAAGCAGCACACCTTTGCCTATGGACACACCATCACCACAGAGCAGTGGATCAACTAATGCTCCAGTGATCTGAGCTCCGTTTCTCTCATTCTCGATCTGGATAGGACTCTACTGCTCCTACCAGCATCACTCCTCCAAGTATATAACTGGCAGAACAGTGGCAAGTCCAGAGAAAGCACTGTAAATTAACCCAACAGTTGACAAAGCCTTAGCTAAAGTACTAATGGCTGACACTGAGGGAACCACCAAGTCCAAATATAGCAATTTTGGTAAAGTAAAATGTAAGACAGCCTTAAATTTAAGCTTTCTTAAGTATTAGCAAATAGGGCTTATGTATCAAAATTAGAAACTAAAGAGCCAGAGTAAACAAATCTAGCAAGAACTAGAAAGCACAGGTTTCAACTTGAAGATGTTTATAACTCTACTGATCATAAACAAGATGTGTTTCATTTCTTGATGCACATGGTGATGGGTACCAGTGTCGTCCTCTGTAAAAAGAAGTAACTATCCTTTCAAGACTGTTGAGTGTTAGTATTAAATACCTTAGATCCTAGACTAAATACTCACTGTTGGCCATTACTAGCTCTTCTGCTTTCCCACCAACTGAGTTGAATTAGCCTATCAAGACAAGCTTGTTGGGATGTCCCTGGTTGCACAGTGGTTAAGAATCCACTTGCCAATGCAAGGGACACAGGTTTGATCCCAGTACAGGAAGATCCCACATACCGCGGAGCAACTAAGCCCGTGTGCCACAAATACTGAGCCTGCGCTCTAGAGGCCGCGAGCCATAACTACTGGGCCCGCAAGCCACAGCTACTGAAGCCCGTGCGCCTAGAGCCCGTGCTCTGCAACAAGAGAAGCCACTGCAATGAGAAGCCAGCACACAGCAACAAAGAGTAACTTCTGCTCTCCACAACTAGAGAAAGCCTGAGCACAACAAAGACCCAACCCAGCAAAAAATAAATAAATTAAAAAAAAAAAAGATAAGCTTGCTTCCCAAATTTTGCCAGTTGTACTTGTTTTTATAATTACTGACAGTTAATGATAAATGACAGCAAGAAGGAATTACCAAAAATGGGTCTGCAAAGATTCATTAAAAATGTGTTATTAAAAATTGCTATCAAGGACTTCCCTAGTGACGCAGTGGTTAAGAATCTGCCTGCCAATGCAGGGGACACGGGTTCGAGCCCTGGTTTGGGAAGGTCCTACATGCTGCGGAGCAACTAAGTCTGTGAGCAACAACTACTGAGCCCGTGTGCCACAACTACTGAAGCCCACGAGCCTCAACTTCTGAGCCCACGAGCCACAACCACTGAGCCCATGTGCTGCAACTACTGAAGCCTGCACACCTAGAGCCCATGCTCCGCAAGAGAAGCTACCACAACGAGAAGCCCGCACACAGCATGCAGAGTAGCCCTTGCTTGCTGAAACTAGAGAAAGCCCGCATGCAGCAACGAAGACCCAACACAGCCAAAAATAAATAATAAAAAAATAAATTTTAAAAAATTGCTATCAAATTAAGTATGGATGAGATACTAAAAAAAGACTACAAGAAGGAAATTTTAAAAATCCAGAAAGTTAAAATTCTACTCTGTACAAAGCGAACTGCAAATCAGATTTCACCTTTGTATTTTATTCAAAAACGAGACTTGCCAAGAATCTACGGTATTCAAAGACTCTGACCCTATTATCAAGACTGGCAAATGAATGTAAGTTTTTAAGTTAAAACAAAAATGTTTAAGGCACCAAAGTGTTATATCTTACCTCAAGGGAGAAGTAAATGGTAACCATCAGTCCTGACCACAGAGTTGGAAGCCTCTTTTCCTGGTTACTAGGTGTGAGTTAGGGATAATCTGGTTTCTATTATCCAAACAAAATTCTTACTACACAATGCTATGCTCTCTAAGCAACCTCCTTGATTACCTTCACAATGGAACAGGACAGTGCAGGTGGCTAGCCACCAGAAAAGTACATCTTCATTTAGTAAATAGGGAGTTTCAAAACCATCAATATTTATAATGTTTGAGTTCTGAAAAAATGAAATTCAGTGTCATATATCTAGGTCAATGACTATTATGTTCCTATTTGACCAAGACAGTCTTTAAGAACTAAATTACATAAGGTTAATAATGTTGAAAAACAATTAGTACAGTCTGTGCCTGTTTTTGAACTAACACTTAAGCTTCCGATTTAAAACCAAATCTTTATCTACAGGATATCACTATCATATGACTAAGCTTTTCTTCCAAATGATTTAGCTGAAATCAAGAACTTATGATGCTGCAAGAGTCTCTTGACATTCCAAAGTGATTAAATTTGATTAACCCATTAACTTCAAATGTATCTTTTAAAAAAATGGTCAATTTAAAATGAGTAATACCTAAGGTATACCAACTAAATGTTTAGATGATCAGCATCTAAACAACTAACTTAAGAGATCTGATAACGAGCCTTTGGTGATGGTACAGATTTGGAAACCAGTATGTTATTAAGTACTTGCCTACTCATCCTGAGTACTTTATTTGGAGTTCAAATGAGGTCAAGGCTACATGGGGGGTGGGGGGGGGAAGGAGGATGGTGATTAATAAAGAGCAAGAGGGCTTCCCTGGTGGCACAGCAGTTGAGAGTCCACCTGCCGATGCAAGGGACACGGGTTCGTGCCCTGGTCAGGGAAGATCCCACATGCCGCGGAGCGGCTGGGCCCGTGAGCCATGGCCGCTGAGCCTGCGCGTCCGGAGCCTGTGCTCCACAACGCGAGAGGCCACAACAGTGAGAGGCCCGCGTACAGAAAAAAAAAAAAAAAAAAAGAGCAAGAACTGAGGGATATATTCCATAGACAAGAATAAACAGAATTATGGCAGAGGTCTGCCAGGGTAGAAGAAACAAATCTGAACACCATAAGCAGAAACAAGGACAATTAAAACCCCTTCTACACATTGGAAGAATCAAAACCTATAGAACCATATCACAAAGCATTATTATGCAATATCTCCCTCTCACCCCCTGCAAAGCCATCTAAACATTCTATAACATCCCCAATGTAGTAGATCTATAATGTAGCTTTAGCAATGCTAACTAATGCTCTAAGAATGGTGTTACTAAAAACAAACAAAAACTTCTAGAGAAAAGGGTTCTCAGACTATCCACTTCCATCTATACTTTGTCTCAAAATAATGCTTATCACAATTTTAAATTCTATGGTTGCATTAACTTTTACAAACTTCTTTCTTCCCTCAGACTTCCAAAAAGGATCCATAATTTTACAGGCTCCAAAAATCCCAGGTTGCCTCTTAGACGTCTGTGATGCAAAATCTGAGAGAAAGTGGTGAAATTTGCTGGAGGTTAAAACAATCTACACTGTAAGGAAGTGAGAGAGAGTGAAGGGAGTGGGGATAAGGTGTAAAAGACAAAAGGGATGAGGGTACAGAGCAGTTGCTATGAAGTAAGTCTACTGATATTTGCCACTAAACATATATATGGATATGAATATATTTATACTTATATATTACCATTATTTATTAAGGAAATGACCAATGCTTTAAAAAAAAAAAAGAACGGTATTACTGAAGTAACAAAAGATAGGTTACAAAATGTATCCAGTAAGAGGATACATCAACAGCTGACAGATCCATACATGGTCATTCACAGGTTTTAAATTCCGTTTCAACTACTTTTCTAGGCATATAAGATTTTATGCACCCAACAAGTTGACAGTCTGTCACATTAGTGACAAGATGACAAAGATGAAAGTAGACATTTTAACCTTCCAGATAAGCCAAAGCTGAGACCAAAGGAAAGATTTATAAAAAGGAGGCTAGTCCACCCACCAAGTTGCAGTGCTGGACTTGAATCACACTCAAACCCCAAAGCCAATGGCATTAGAGTGGTGAAAAGTGAAGACACTTCTTCCCCTGATTCAACCTGACCACCTTCATATCAGCATTCCTCCTACTGCACTATCAGACCTTATCCCTCTTCATGTACTGGGCAATTTATCAGAATAAAACACTATTCACCTGGCATTGTTGAGAAGTCATTTCTCACATTTGTCTTTTTCTTAGATACCTAATGTTTTAAGATTTGGAACAGAAGTATTCTTCACTTTTAGTAGCAACAGTATAGTGATAGTGGTCCACTTGGAACCAGTCCTGAGTCTTGCTGGACAAAGCTTTGTCTGTGAATTGGAATAACCTATAATATAGATTCTATACCCTATATTGCCCAAGTCCTCCTCACTGGGGATGCGTAAAAGCGTGTAAACTAGAAAACGCTGTTCAATGTCTATATAATGCAGTCATGCCCTCAGAGGCTGGAGGTACATGGGATTGTTAGTTCCCTACACCAAGGGGCCCCAAATTGACCTTCGTGTTTCAGCTTTTACCCTTAGAACCGCTCTGGGTCATGGCCCCCTGCGGCGAACAACTAGTCACTACAAACTACCGCTTCTTTCCTAGAAAAAACAAAGCTATCCAGAGAACCCCTCAAGTGATGCCTAAATCTAAGAATGAAGAATTTTATTTTGTGAATTGTAGCTATTTAGAAGCTGTTTTGGGGTTGTTGTTCTTTCTTCCCACATTATCATGAATAAGGATAGCATGAATGGTTAAAACGAGCTCTACCGTACTTAACTGTTTCATAGGCATTTAGCCAAAATTAGGCCCGCAGCATATTAGGAACACCTACTACACACATACACATTTTAAAAGATAGTAAGTTACAAAAATAGTTATTATATCCACTAACCACTACCAACTGCTATTACTAAGCAAACTAGTACTACTTTTTTGGGCTATAGAGGCAGAGTGCTATAAGAAGATCAGAAATAACAGTGCATTGTGTTGAAAATGTGTTTAACCCAAATTAGATTATATGGATTGGTAGATAATGGTAAGTTGGGTTGACCATGACTTTTTCTCCTAGCATGTTAATGTTCTGAAGTGCTGAGGTAAACTTTTACAAAAGCAGAGAATGCCTTGGCGCTAAACCAAAATCACAAGAATAAAACCAGAGGTGAATCGTACAGAAGTGCCTTCCCTTGAAGGAAGTGGCTGGCTGAGTAGGCGAAGTAGCCCTTCTCTAGGTCTGGGAGAGCTGCTGGCACGGATGAAGAGGGCTGGTGACATTTTCCTGGATTTAGAAAAGGCTACCTTTGGATAGTGAATTCTGATGAAAGTGGTTTCCATTTGAAGCATCTTCAAGGACTTAAATCTCTGAGGAAGTAAGAGTCCCAGAATATATGTCTGAAAAGGATTGTTGATCCTAGGGGTTAAAATACTAGTAGGGAGAAGTATTAATATTAGTTTTTGTTTATGAGAGCTCTGGTTTTAGAGTTCCGTAGGCTTTGAGACTCTACTCTTCCCAGCAAGTCTTAGTTTTAGTGCATGATTTTGTAGAATGCAGACATTTTGGAAACATACATTCTGCATTGAGATTCTACTATCTGTAGAATGCAGCCCCTGGCTCAGGGAGCTTAAAAATTAATTGGGGGCTTCCATGGTGGCGCAGTGGTTGAGAGTCCGCCTGCCGATGCAGGGGACACGGGTTCGTGCCCTGGTCCGGGAAGATCCCACATGCTGCGGAGCGGCTGGGCCCGTGAGCCATGGCCACTGAGCCTGCGCGTCCGGAGCCTGTGCTCCACAACGGGAGAGGCCACAACAGTGAGAGGCCCGCGTACCACAAAAAAAAAAAAAAAAAAAAAAAAAGTTAATTGGAACAAAAAGTCCAAATGGAAGTTCTTAAGACTCTTTGTCTATGTTTCCCACTTGCAACTGTGCCTGGATTCCATCCAGGATCAAGTCATTTCTATTTCTCTCTTTAGAATTCTAGCCTATTTTGCTGCCAGATCATTCTCAAACTTGAATACATCTAAAATCAAAATATTCCTTGTCCAAAAGTAAGAGTTCCTTTCTTGCCTAGCAACTCCTTAACCTTACATTTAAGGTGCTCATTGTTTTTCAGCCATTATTTGTTCTATGCTATCCTAAGCTGCAGCTTAACTAGACCACAGCCCCAAGTCTTACTGTTTGTGAGGCTTGGTTCTTCCTTTCCCACTCACTGAAATCCAACTCCAAATGACTTACGTTGAATCTTAACCCTGGAGTACCTGATGGTACTTTTAACCTTATTTTATTTCCTTTTTATCAGTTATTTGTCTAACCTCCTGCTGTACAGCATGTTCCTTACCAGGTGACACTTTTCATCTTTGCATCCCTGTTCCAACTATCATATCTGCAAATATGTTCAATGGAATCCATTTCGGGTTACCTTTTGTGAATGTATTGTCCACTTTCACTGCACAAGCAGAGTATCCCAGCTACTCTATGGAACACTTACTTGTTGCCTTGACTGGAAGCCCAACTGTCAAAAGTAAGGGTGGTTCCCCACAGAAATAACTAGCTGGAGAGAGGATCAAGTGAATATGAGATTTAGAAATAAAGGAGCTCAAAATGATCTGCCAGCTTCTGTGACCTCGAGACAAGTTACTTCTGCTGCCTAATTTCTTCCTATACAAATGCTAATGCTTATTATTTAGCTCACAGGGCAGAAAGAGATACAATGGGAAAGTACATAAAACCACACCCAAAAGAATAAAGACTCCTGCTGTTAGAACATCTTTCCTTCCTACAATAACCTATTCTAAAGTAAGGTCTACTGAGACCCCCTTCAGTACAGACAGCCAGACTAGAATACTGCATAGCTTTTGAGGGTCCAACGGCAATTACTATTTTATTTCAACTTACATTCTATAAACACAACTACAGAAATGAACATCTTGAAGATCTAAACCAGACATTAAAGAGCATATTCTCTAACAAACCGATTCACTTGGTCTCACAACCTCCAGGTTGTCAAAGTTTTATGCAATGAACTTATCTACTAAATTCTCCAAATCTTGCTCTTTACTTCATTTTATAATGGCACTGGTCTCTTGAGTCGACCAGAGGCTAGGAATTTAGCATTTATTACAGTAGAAACAATTTCAAAGCACAAAAACAACTCATTTATTTGCTAAGGTTAACTTCTGAAGCTCTCCTCAGACTTTGCTTTACCATTCACACAATACAGATCATTTCAATTTCCTCCCATTTCCCATATCTTCCCCTGGGAACTTTTGTTTTTACAAAGCCTGAATTCCAAGTTCACGTTATGGCAAGACTTCAAAGTCACTACTTTCGCAAAGTCTTCCAAGCTCAGCCTCACAAAATCTCACTCATTCAAGCAAATCTCCGTGTGCCCAGTCGCTAGGGACTGAGCCCTGTGTTAAGAGCCCAGCATCAGGAGTAAGGACCCGATGCTGAATTCTGACTCTACCACTTCCTAATTACGTCATTTTGGGCAAAGTACTTATGCTCTGCAACTGTCTCCTCACCTATAAACCTGCACTAAGAGGATTAAATGTAACAAACTTAAAGGTCTTCAGGCAGTGCCCAGCACCTAGTAAGCACCCAACTAAGAAAATAATTACACAATAGGGAGCCAATCAGGTAAGATTCTTGACCTATCTTGATCACTTCTGGCTACTGTATTATTTTATATTCAAAGTTTGCTTTGTCCTAACATGGTCCTTCCCTCAAGGACCTTCTAATCTTTTTAACAGAATGCACTTAAAGCTTGTTGACTTTGTAAATGCTAAAAACCTTTCCCTCTCTACTTTCTGGCTCTCCTAAATAGGCCCAGTTCAAAGACACCAATTTCCCTTGAAAACTCTTCTGGAATTTAAGTTTAACCACTTAGAGACCCCCAACTGAGCACCGGATCAGCACTAAAGGGCTTGGTTTCTTTTCAAAAAATAAAGGCAAGACAAGAGTTTGAAGAGCACCATTCTGAGGCACTTTGATCTTTGTTAGCATAGTAAGAACAACTAAGCCACTGAGAGTACGCTATGTCATACTCACCCTAACTACAGGGACTGGCAATAAGGAAGCCATTAAATTCCCGTCTCCAGCTTTAGCCTGTAATTTTATTGGACATAATTGGTTATGGAAGTAGAACTCAGAATGTTAATGCTTTCCCTGTCTAACCATTTTAGAAGTGGCAATGCTGAAAGATTTTCATCGGCTACCAATCGACTATTATTGCTCTATGGAAATTTAAAGCAGTGAACCATTTTTAAATTAAATAAATGTAACAAATAAATAAAAACTGTTCTCCAGGAAAACCTCAACGGCCTCACTATCAACCCAATGCTGATGGGTGAATTACAGAAGACTGACTGCTGCTTCCTTTTAGAAAAAGACTGCTTCTCTCCAGACGTCAAGCCAAACATAGCAAAGCAGCTCTGATAAATATGCAGAGAGCTAGAGATTACTGTCTGAAAATGGCAACTTTGCCCAACTCTAGTCCATCTTCTCTCCCTTCTGGTGTGACTCCACATTTTTCACTACCCATCATTCTATAGCCAGAAAACTTTCCAAGAGTAGGCCTTGTTTAAAAAAAAAAAATCAAGTATAAATATGCCAAGTGCTTGGAAGTTAAAGGATCCACTTGAAAGTGGAAATGACAAAACTAGATCGAATGAGTTTTTATTTTAAAGCACGGGGACTGGATATTCCATAATCATGCCTACATTTATCTGAAACCGCAAACTGCTGTAACGGGAGGAAAATGTAACAGAGGCAGAAGGGCTTGGGCTGCAACACTCACGCCATTGCTACCCTCTCTGTTACAACTCAAGGTTTTATCTCGCTCCACGCTCAGTTCGCAGGTTAAAGTGGTAACTCCCCCTAGGCGGGACCTAGACGGCCCGGGACCTTTTCGGGTGCCAGGAGGCGTCTCGGCCTCCTGTCCTAACCACGACCCAGTGGGAGAGCATAGGGCTGGGCGAGCCCCTTTGTTTCCACAATCAACCCAGAGAAAGGAAGGAAGGAGGGAGGGAGGGCGGGAGAGAAGGAGGGAGTGGGCTAATCCCTTCCAGCCCTGGGGCCAGACGGAGGGTCGGCTGGGAAGGGGATGCAGAAAGGGAAGGGCAAGGGCAAGGACCCTCCTACTCCGGCCAGCCCGAACACCCACCCCAACCCCGGCCCGGCGCCCCCGAGGAGGGCACCGAGCGCGCCGACCGCCCTCACCTCGTCCTCCTGCTCGCTCCGGAAGCACAGGCACGCAGCCCGCTTCTTGAAGCCCTCGCGGTCATAGGTCCGCGTCTGGTTGGGCTTGAACTTCATCATAGAGGCGGGCTCTTGCTGCCGCTGCTGCTCCGGCCGCCGCCGCGGGGGCCTGGCCGCCGCCACCCGGCCGGGGAGTGGGGGCGAGGGCGAGTCGGGGAGCAAGAAGGCGAGGCGGCGGCGCGGCGAAGGGCAGCGAGGCCGGGTCAGTCCCGGAGCTGGCGGCCGTTCCGACGCGGTGCAGGGCGCGAGCGCCGGTCACTGGAGCCCGGGTGCCGGGGAGGAAGCGCCGCCTCTTCCCGGGCGTCCGCCGCTCTCCATGGAGCCCGCCGCCCGCTCGCCTCCGCTCTCTCCTGCTGCTGCAGCCGCCGCCACCGCCGCAGCCGCCGCCGGAGAAAGAGCGAGGCTCGAGGATCGCGCCACGAGGAGACAGCGACAAGAACTGGCGCCGACTGGGCAGCAGCGCCGCGGCAGCTTCGCACCGCCCCCTCCGCCGTATTTAAGGGGACCGCGCACGCCCCGCCCCCAGGCGCGCCGCCAGGCGCGCCGCCCTGCGCGCGCCTCCGCGCCTGCGTGCCGAGACCGATGAGGTGGGGGAGGGGCGGCGGGGACGGGGCTTCGGCCTTCAGGCTGCTCGATTTCGGCGGGGTCGTAGGGCTAGAGCTCCAACTCGGCGTGGGAGGACCGGGATCCAAAATGCCAGCGAAGGGACGGAAGCAAAGACCCTTACCTCCCTGTTTATAAATCCCGTTATTTTCCCCGTGAGGGTCTTAAATAGCCTCTCCGTGAGAGGGGGTCTAACCACATACCTCCTCAGAAAAGTCGCTCCCTGGTCAGAAAATGCCTGGCGGCGTCGCCGCGATGGCAGTCTCCGCAGTGACTGTGTACACGTCCAGAGAGCGCCCGTCAAGTGCGGGGACAGAAGACAGTGGAGACCTGGAGAGGTGAAGACGTTGATTAAGAGGTTTTACTGTTTTTGTTTTGCAGGGGAAGGGAGAAGGCAGATTTCCTTTTTGTTTTTCAGTCTTTAGTTGGGGGTAGCGTCGCTTATATTCCCTCAAGAGTCAACTCAAGCTTAAACGTTTGTTTGAAGCCCTGGATAACGTCTCTCACTTTGTCCCACCCTCCAGAATGCATTCATTAATGCCGGCAATGGCTAATATCTCCTAAGTGTATCTCGTGCTGAGTTAACAGGCACAGCCAGGTGCTGGGGGCACAACGCTAAATAGAGTGGAATGTCTGCTCTCTAGGGGCGTACAGTCTCTCGGGGACTTGGGACAAACAACTCTTACGTTTTCAGGCAAGCGCCAAGATGGGAGCCAGGAGGCCTGTCTTAGTGTTAAGGAAGGTGGTAAGGAAGCTCAGGGGAGCCCCTCACCCCCTCCATCCTGTCCTGCCCACAGAGCCCGGGCCGCTTGGGTCCAGCCCCACTTGACAGTTCAGTCTTCATTCCTGGAGGGCCTACTGAGTGCCAGGCGCTGGCATCTAAAACCAGCCCCTGCCGTGCCAGGAACGTAGGCACCTGAGAGCAGACAGTCAATCACACAAGTACATGTAAAACTACAAATGTGACAAGGTCTCAGGTGGTAGAGGGTTTAATGGAGAGATTTGACCAGTTCTGCAAGTCAGAGAAGGCAGCAGGGCAGGAGCTGAGGTTGAAGGAGGAGCTAAGTAGACTGGGAGCCTGGTGCAGTTTTAAGGCTGGGAGAACTGGGACTTACGCAAAGTCCAGAGGGGGAGGGAGTGAGGAGAGTTTGTAGAAATGAAAGAAAAAGGCCAGTGTGCCTGCACCACGGGTGTGGGGAGGTGGGTTCCATCTCTGGCCCAGGGAACTGTGGGGGCTGACTGTTCAGAGCCTGGGGGCCCTTGGAGAGCTCAAAGTGGGCATTGGTCTTCTTTTTCTAGGCTCTGACCTCCTTTAGGTTAAGAACTGTTGTGTCTAACTCATCTTCTTGCATCAGGTGCAAGTTTGTACAATGACTTAATGTTGAATAAGTGATTTAAAAAATGAGATTTTTACCAAGGTACAATTGGAAACCTTATCAAGTCTGTGCAGAGACATTTTCTAAGCCTTAGCTTTCTTAAAGAAACCACTTGAAGTTTATTTCCAGAGTTGCAAACAGGGATAGAGCACAGCTAGCTAGGGACCCCAGTACAGCTAATATGCAAATACTATTTTTAGATAATTGGCTCAAATTGATAAAGTGATAGTCTCACTGTAGTCTTTTTAAGTGACAAGGAAGATTACGTTTCTCTTTGCTTAAAACTCGTCAAAGTTCTGGCTCCTAGTTGGCGTTCACTAAATGCTGATTGACTGAATGTTGGTTCACTCAAGTCCTTCCCATTTTAGTAATTACATGAGCCGAAGCACGAATTCAGAATTAACTGGGGAGGACTGAGGAGATGCCTGGAACCAACTCACCAAAGGCAGGAAAGGCAGCAGCACAAAACTAGTGAGCAGGAGAACAGGGCCACTTGCTTCCAGCTCCAGACCATAGGGCTTGGTTGAAAAGATCTTGAGTTCAGGTCTCACATATACTCAATTACTATATGTAGCTTTTCTCACCTCTGAAGTGGGTATAATATGATTTATACCACCTTGTACAAAGCTTAACTATGATATCACAGTGGCTCTGAAAATCCTTTAAAACTAGAAAGCATTTAAAGAAACATAAGATTGTTATTAACGAGGAAATTTTCATTGCAGATCTCTTTCTCCCTCCTTTTCTCAAGGAGTAGAGGAGTAATGGAGAGGGCCAGGTGCTTGGGGAGGGCTGCGGATTCTCACACTGTGAGGGAAGGTCTATTTAAAAGGAATTATGCAACAAATCATTTAAAATGAAGAATGTTTTGATACTATGAATAACTACCCCCTCCCCTTTTTGTTAAGTGATTAACTTACTATATTATTGCAATTATTTGAGGGGACCTAACAGAAAAGGAAACTTGTGTGACTGAAATGAGAGAATAGTGAAAGGCTGAATTTACAAATGTTAGGTCTTCATTTTCCTGTGTCAGTTCCTCATTATTAGGGTGCACACCCCAGCCTGAAGCTCCCTGCTTAGTGTTGTCTAATGTGTATTATGCATGATCTGAAATGCACTGTTCAAAGCTTAGATCATATCTAGTCAGATCACAGTGGAGATGGAAGCAAGGTTGTTTTTCCTCCTCAGGGCCAGTAAGGACTGGGTTGCACCGGCAGGTTCCCTTGGGGATCAGAGTCCAATTTCAGGTTAATTTCTGTTTAGTTCACTTACCACAGTATTGTCTTACCTAGAACTTACTATACACAGAGCCATTTCTTGTACTATTTTCAAATGTTTAGAACACCAGAGAGGGAAACGGTTTAACACTGCCTGTGTAGGATAATTCTTTTATCTGGGTTCTTTTAACAATGTATTGTTAATAGTAGTCGAGTGTCTTCGGGCGGTGTGACAGGGATGTGTGCAGCGAGCTTGCTGCCTTCTCTGGTAACTGACTCACACTGTTACCATGAAGTAAGCTCCTCTCCTGATAAAACCAGTTGTGACAAAAGATCCCTTCCTGTGTCTTTCTCATCATAATAATAACCAGCCTTTACAGAGTGTTAGCCAGTGCTGGGTGCTTCTCATGATCTCATGGGTGATCCCAGCAGCAGCTCTATGAAGCAGCTTCTATTTATTGTCCTCATTTTACAGGCAAAGAAACAGAGGACAGCATTCTCTCTTTGCAGCCCACATTCTTAACTCCTGCACTGTATTACTGTGTGCTTATCCTGCTTCTTCTATTACGTGGTAATTACTATTTTGTGTGTGTTGTATTCTGGGGTTTCTTTCCATTTTAAAATGAAAAAGGGGCTTTGTTTAAGGTAGAATCTGTAAGAGACAGTCTTAACAATGAGACATGAAAGTGGAACTCTTGATTAATTTTATATCACCTCAAGTGATTTTTTTTTCTTTTACCAAAGGCACAGACTAGAATGGAGTGAGCAAAGTTTGAAAATTCAAAAACTTTAAATTAGATTCAAGCTTTAGGATTAAAAATCCTAAGAAGGGTTCATCAATCCAACCAGCGTTGGGAAACTTTAAAAGCAGACTATTTGGTTTGGCCATTTATAATCTTCTCTTTCACTGAAATAGAGAAATGGTTTCCAGATTTACAATCCATTTTCTATTTCCTCAATTTCTGTTTACTGTAGGGCACTTTGTTTCACTAGCATCATGTTTGTATTCAGTTCTCTGTGGCTAATAAAAATGTTTACCGGGAAGCACACTTCCTCCTTTCGTTCTTTATCATTCAGAGAAAGGTATATGCCAAGTGCTTATCTCCTCAGTAAAGGCAATGACTTGACATTTTCACCGACTCCTCCAGGACAGCATTTTGAACTTCTGCTTCATTCGAAGAAGGTTGTTTTTTGCTACATAAACAAAAACAAATTCTGCATTTTTATTTGGGGATAAAGGCTAAAAAAAGAATGTTTGCTCATAAGAGAATGCATGTTAATCAGTTGCAATGTATAGACCTTGTTTTGCTCTAGATTCAAACAAACAACAAAAGACATTTGGAAGACAATTAGGGAATATGAACATCGAATATTTTATATTAAGCAACTATTGTTACTTTTGGGGGCTGTGATCATGTTTAAAAAGGAGAGTCTTTACCTCTTCAATCAACAGTGACAGTAGAACAAACAACGCAGAAAACATCATGGAGGAATGGAAACAACAACAATATATAAATGATAACAGTGATAGCTAGCATCTATCGAGTGCTTCCTGGGTAATAGTCTGCTCTACATACTTTTCACGTACTCATTTATTCTCCATCATCATTCCCATCTTACAGATGAGAATATTGAAGCACAGATGAGTTAAGTAATTTATCCAGTTCACAAAATTAGAAGGTGGCAGTGGAGATAAGAGTTGAACTCAGGATTCCAGAACTATAATTATCATCATAGTGACAAACATTGATGGCAGAGCTAATAACCAGAAGACACAACAGCAATCTCTGATGGACACCTAACCTTCAGCTAGAGACCATGTTTTGTTTAGGTAAAGATAACTGGGAGCTCAAAAGTTTGCAGGCCTGGGACAAGTCCTAGGCAACCTGGAAGTTTCTTATACGCCTGAAGATTGAACTAAGTCTTTGAATGCACAACAGGTTCTTATATAAAAGTGAAGGAGAATTTGAAGGAAGGATGTTGTGAAAGTCTAACAAATATGAATTAAAAAAGACTGGAAATTAGTACACTAAAATATTGACAATTGGGTATCTTTAGTGCTGGGATTGTGAGTGACTTGAAAATTCTTATTTATGCTTTTCCTCACTTTCCAACATTTCTACAATGTACATATATTACTTTGGTGATTTTTTTAGGAGGAAAATCTTGGGAGTGATAAAGACAAGCACTAGCTTTTCTCAGACTCCAGCAAAGGTTAATTGCATCTGTTTGTAATGACTAAAACAGATGCAGTTTTTTTTTTTTTTTATACAATAGGTTAACCTACCAGTAGATGTCCCTCAAAAGGAGCCTCTAAAGGATCATGAATCTCTTGAAATTATACGCAGATCTGTGTGTGTTTGTGTACATATATATCTTTTTTATAGGGGATGAGTTCACAGCTTTCATACATTTTTCAGGGAACCCCTCAATAGGATTAAGAACCACTACCTGAAATGGACCCACCTAAAAATCCCGGACAAGAGCAACAGAAGTCTGAATCTTTTGTTAGGAAGCTAGAGTCAAAGTTGGAATCAGGTGACACTGTCAATAACCCAGATGTGGGGTTCAGTAATAAGAGATTACAGTCATGGGTTGGTCATAAGCTTGTAAATCAGAATCCAGATGTAGGGACGGAAATTGTCTAGAACCAGGAAAGAGGAACAGATAGAACACAACGAAGGCAGTTTTAGTAAATACCTGTCACGTGAAAAGGA
Source organism: Grampus griseus (assembly GCF_964374135.1). Lineage (NCBI taxonomy): Eukaryota > Metazoa > Chordata > Mammalia > Artiodactyla > Delphinidae > Grampus > Grampus griseus. The sequence continues at coordinate 75,882,445 of NC_139005.1, read as the reverse complement.
ATTAATTTTAGATTTGGGTAAGACAAGAAGTTTCCCAGTAACAGTTATATATCAGTATGAGTTAATGTGTCTGAGCTCCCAGATAACTATGTGATTACTCCAACTCTCCTTCCTAAGGGGTCTCTCCATACCCTATGGACAACTTACAAAAGATTCAAGGATGATGGACTCCCTGCTTTCTGTTACTTTCTTACTACCGCCATTACATTTACAAATTGAGGCTTTGAAATCTTCAGGGAGTGACCACAGAAAAGTGATTATTTATCATCATCATCATCATCATTGTCATCGTCGTCATCATCATCTTGAAACCGTATACAAATGCAGATTATTGTAGAGTCAAGATGTTCCACAAAATAATAATAACATTTGGTTTTATAGTTCAGAGAATGAGAATAATTTATTTCAAAGACTGGATGGTTAGTAGGACTGGTTCTCATGGAACACTGGATGAATTTATTTCTTTAAATTCAATACAGACATTGTGGCAGGCACCGTGGAGGATACAAAAGATATAGAAGCCAGAGTTCTTAACCTGAAGATGAAGTCATGCACCTCAGATTGGGACTTGAACCCATGCGGCTGGGACTCAAACCCGGCCAAAACCCACAGTCTTCCAACTGAGATCACACACCTGGTTTTAGGACTTAATGAAACTCAGGTTCTTGATGTCTCATTGCAGAAAGAATTCAGTGAGAGACAAAGTGATAGGTAAGAAGTGGATTTATTTAGAGAGAAACACACTCCACAGACAGAGTGTGAGCCATCTCAGAAGGTGAGAAAGGCACCAGGGTATGGGGTTGTCAGTTTTTATAGGGGTGGGTAATTTCATAGGCTAATGAGTTGGAGGAGTATTCTAGCTATTTCAGGAAGGGGAGGGATTTCCAGGAATTGGGCCACTGCCCACTTTTTGACCTTTATGGTCGGCCTTGGAACTGTCATGGTGCCTGTGGGTATGTCATTTAGCCTGCTAATGTGTTACAGTGAGCGTATAATGAGGCTCAAGGTCTAGTGGAAGTTGACTTGTCTGCCATCTTGGACCCATTTGGTTCTAATCAGTTTATGTCATGTCCTCAGGCTATGTCATTTTTTCAAAGGTTGTGCCTGCCCCCTTCCCTCCAGTTTCAAAGATACTTGCAGTCTTTCCAGGAAACATGAAACAGTACAAAGTAGTATAGCAGTATAGAGTAGAGCATTTAATTCAACGTGGTCAAGTGCCAAATTATAACCACATTCAGAGGCTAGTTGAAGGCTCTTGGAAACTGCTCTTCAACAATAACACACATGTGCATACACACATGCAGGCGCACACAGACTCTCCCCATCGCTAATGAAAGTAGCTTTCATTATCACTTTTCCTTTCATCTTTGAAAAGAAAATTAGTAATACATTAAAGTGTTGTGTATAGAAGATGTCTTCTATTTCAGGTTTATGTTCTCCAAGAGTCCTCTGTATTCCAGTTTTCTATAAAAGTCACATTAGTTTAAAAGGCAAACATCCATATGCAGATGCATTTTCTATTGATGAATTTTTCAGACTGAACCTTTATGTATCTAGTCATCAAAAAAAAAGTATTGTTCTACCTTATTTGACAGAGTTTGGAAATGTTAGGATAAATATTCACTTATTTAAGTCACACACAGTGTAGTTTTTTTCTATATTTAAGAGACACACTTGCATTTCCTAGTTTTGTTTGCCATTTAAATGTCAACCATAGTTTTTCAAATATGATACTATATGTGAAGATTCATTTTTATCCCTTTTAACTTTTTGGAAAAATTAATGGTAAAGTTATCTTTGATTCCTACTTATATGTAGGTTAATTAGATGAGAAAAATTTTAAATTCACATCTGAAGAAACTTAGGGATGTTTTTTAAGACAGAATACATCAGTATGTGCTTGAGGAAAATACTCAGGGTTTATATGTTAGGTTTGAAACTGAAGTACAAAACCATTTTGAGATATCTGATCACAGAAGCGCAAGCCATGTCTCCATAGGCTTTCTAACAATACCATTTGCCAAAGCCACTGTGATAGTCTGTAAGAAAAGGCACACTGGGCCTAAAGACAAGACATCTGGGTTCTGGTGGCAGTGCCTTTAGTTTCTTCATCTGTTTTTTTCTTTCTGAAATGGAGGTATTAATACCTGCCTACCCATCTCTCAGGGTTTTGTGAAGACGAACTGTGATAATAATTGCAAACACTTTTGGCAAAACAGAATGAACTCAAAATTTTAAGGTAACTTTATAAGAAAAAAACTTGATTTAAGTGAAAATCAAATGAAAGTATAATGAAAATAGCATTTTGTTTTCCCCAGACTGCCACAAAAATCCAGGGAAATTAGGTTTTAGGGAGACCCTAAATTCTATATCACTTTCAAAGCATTCCTTCCCACAGTGTGATTCCAGCCATGTGGATTCTGTGCAATAACATCTGCCCCCTACTTTGTTGCTGGTAAAGTTTAAAGAGCATAGGAAAAGGTGAATGATGTGGTGAAAAGACAGTTAGTGTAGAAAGGAGATTGCTGTCAACAAATGGCTGTTAAAGTTCTTTGTTTAAGAAAGTGTTCCACCTAAGGACTTGTGGCAAAGCTTATCAGACCGTCTAGTCACCGTCAAAGGCAGCAATGGGAGAAAAACTCTGCGAGGTCACATGAGAGCCTGAGTTTTCTTTTTCCCAACTGCATGTCTTTACACCACCTCTCATTTATTTGTACTCCTTATTCAACATTCCTCTCTTCCCCCAAAGCCTTCCTAGAACTGGTCCCACCTTCAAGTCAACAGAGGCTTAAATACATTTTTCTTGAGGAAATTTCAGAGTATTTCCTGCTTTTGTCCATAATTCATGATATTGTACCTGTTTTTCTTGGCTAAAGGAAGCCAATGGCTACAGTACTTTCTAAACTTTTCTCCTACTGCTGCCTACACCGTCTTGGAGGAGTTCACGTTTACTCATTGCTGGTATTGAGAGCTTTTAAAAGGGTTAAATCCATATTATTATTCCAAAATATTTGAAAAAAACCAAAATGTCTAGTAGTAGAGAAATGGTTATACAAATTACAATTTCCACTTCAAAGTTTACTATATAACTATAAAAAACTGTTTAAGTAGTTTCTAAACACAAGGCAAGAACTTGTTACAAAGTTCAAGTGTAAAAAGTACATACAATATAGTCATAATTATATATAGATCCTTGAGTATAGGTGGAGGTTTTTTCTTTATGCTTTTCTGTATTTTCCCAGTTTTCTATCATGAGCATGTTCGTTTTTATGTTAGAATAGAGTGTCTCTGTATTTCTTCCCCCAGCCAAATCTTAATTGCTTTCACATTGGTTAATAAGAATAAAAGCATGTGTAATCCCAACAATAATGATTTTAAAAAGTTCTGGAAGGAACTGGTGTACAACGAATGAGTTCACTCCAGACCATTCACCTTTAAGTCAGAGCTAGAGCTCAGCCTGTTACGTGCAAAGTAGGAAGTGGTGAGGTTACTGTAGCTTTGTGGTTGACTTCATTTAACCTTAGCAACTGCAGGCATAGATACCTCGAAAGCCCCCCCATTACTGCCCTCCCCTTCATCCTTCACTATCTCTTCCCTTTCCAACTTCCCATTTTATTTCCATGCCTCTCCGATGACTTAAATCAATGGACAGGAAGGGAGGAAAAAAATGAAGCAGGTCAAACTTAAAGGTATTGGAAAGATTCTTTTTTCCATACTTCTATCTCTGCAGGTAGGAGAGATCCCTTTGGACAAGTTCTGAGAAATAGAACTATTTCATGTGACTGAGCACTCAACTACTTTAGCCAATGGAGCTTGTGACCCAGTTGTGGGAGTGGAGTCAAGTTCCCTTTTATTTCTTAGAGCGACTTTTTAAAAGGTACTGGAGCATGTAACGTTTCTTTCTTCCTTTCTCTCTTTTGAAGACTAAAAATTCGTGATAATTAATATTACCCAGCTAACATTTTGTGAAATTGATCAAGGCCTAAAGCAGCTTTTCTGGCATAAGATTGTTGCAATATCATATTCACTAAAGGTGTCGTGGGCAGAGACTGTCTAAAGACAGAGTAGTGCATATTTGGAGGCCCCCTAAAATCTCCATTAGCTCTCTAAGGACACCCAAAATTAACACCAAAAAAAAAAAATGTGTTCTGTGATATTCAAACAATATTTTCTCAATCTTTAAAATGTTGAGGAGGAGGACTTCCCTGGTGACACAGTGGTTAAGAATCCACCTGCCAATGCAGGGGACATGGGTTCGAGCCCTGGTCCGGGAAGATCCCACATGCCACGGAGCAACTAAGCCCATGCGCCACAACTACTGAGCCTGCGCTCTAGAGCCCGTGAGCTACAACTACTGAGCCCATGTGCCATAAGTACTGAAGCTCGGACGCCTAGAGCCTGTGCTCTGCAACAAGAGCCACCTCAATGAGAAGCCCGCGCACCCAACGAAGAGTAGCCCCCACTCACCGCAACTAGAGAAGGCCCGCAGGGCAGCAACGAGGACCCAACGCAGCCAAAAGTAAATAAATTAATTAATAAATTTAAAAAAATTGTTGAGGAGGAAAATTGTCTCTAGGAAAATTTTGCCTTTGCTGTTTATTTTGTAGCATATAATTTGTGCAATTTTAGACAAGTCCCCTAAGTACTGTCTAGTAGGGAAGAAAAATAAATGGTTGCAGGTTGAGAAAGAAGAACAATAACGGATGTAGAACAATAACGGATGTAGAACAATAACGGATGTATGTCCAGAGTACTACTCTCCCTGGGTCTCCAGGAAGGCTGGCAGCAGAGGTCTTAAAATGAGAGTGTCCAGGCAAGATAGGGAAAGAAGACGGGCCCTGGCTAAGGGAAGGTCATGTTTAAAAACACTGCTGTGTGAAAGAGAATCTTCAGGAAAACGAAAGCAGCTTGCTGAGAATAGCTGAAGACAAGGCCAAAGAAGCAGACACTAGCTACCTCACAGACTTAAATGCAGACTCTGTTGTGTAGACAGGAGTATCAAAATGACTTCAGAAAGAGTTTTACTGAGCCGGTGCAGCTGTTGTAAAATAGTTTTAGGTTTGAACGCCTTTAGGTGGGACAGGTCTTTTCCAGGTCTTTAGTGCCTCTTACTTGGCTATATCAAATCACATGACTTCACATATTTAAATACCGAGCAGTGAAGGTATTTAAATACCTGGTAGTGAAGGCATTGTCTCAAGAAACCTCTGGGTAGACAATGGAGAGAAAAGGAAGGACTGGAATAGGGCAATGGCATGATGCCATTTGTAATTTGGGAAGGTCAGCCATGCAGTAAAGTAGAGAACAAGTTTTGTGACAGTTGGTGGCACAAACTGCAGGGAAAAGGCTGGTCAGAAAGATCATTTAGAAGATAGAATCTATAGGACTTGGTAACGGATCATGTGTGGAAGATGGAGGAGGAGGTATAAAATGGCTTCTTGGTTCTTGCTCTGGTAAAGGGGTAGATTGGGGTGTCATTTACTGAGATGGGGACTTTGCAAAAGAAGTAGCAGGGTAGAGGCAGTGCAGGGATGTTCAATTTAAGTCTGAGGTCCCGTGGGACATCTTTGGCAAGCTGTCCAGTAGGCTAGTTAGATGGATCCTGTGGGCATCCTTGTCCAGATCCAAGCCAGGTTGTTGAGTGCAAACTTCTCTTAGTACTGTTTGTTCACCAGCTTCCTTGGCTGTATCCCAAGGAAAGGCTGGATTTCTGTTTTCACTTGTTACCACCTACCTCAGTTCTCAATTTGTATCCATCATTCAGGGTTGTTTTTTTTTTTTTTTTTTCAGTACGCGGGCCTCTCACTGTTGTGGCCCCTCCCATTGTGGAGCACAGGCTCCGGACGCGCAAGCTCAGCGGCCATGGCTCATGGGCCCAGCCGCTCCGCGGCATGTGGGATCTTCCCGGACCGGGGCACGAACCCGTGTCCCCTGTATCGGCAGGCAGACTCTCAACCACTGCGCTACCAGGGAAGCCGCATGCAGGGGTTTTACGGAGGAGGAATGTAATTTTGTTTCATCTTCTTCGCCCATCAACTAACTGCCCCAAGGTTGTTTGTGCTATCATTGTTAGGAGGTAATTGTGCCTGCATGGTTAACCACCCAGCAGCCCATGCTGAGATTCCTGGGCTGCATGTGAACATGAGCTTCTACCATCCAGAGGTGGCAGACACCCAGCCTTGGCCATGAGCACACCTGGCACAGAAGGCTTCCCTGTCCCATAATGATGGGTTAATTTATCTGTAATAGGCTTATTGGAGGGGGTGGGGCTCAGGCCGAGCTGCTTATGGGGTTGGAACTAATGGCATAACTATTCTTAGAAGCTTGGCAGGACACATGCCATAAAACATTTGCTTTCCCTTCTGTGATTTGAAGCTTCCTCCTCTGGACCTAAGAGGGGTTTGGGTTCTATAAATAAGATCTGCTTGGGACTTCCCTGGCGGTCCAGTGGTTAAGGCTCCACAGTTCCGCTGCAGGGGGCAATGGGGAAAATAAGATCCCACGTGCCTTGTGGCTTGGCCAAAAAAAAAAAAAAAAAAAAAAGATCTACTTAAATCATGCCTCAAAATGACCAAATTCTTGGTGTGACTTTGGCATATGAAGCTATCTGAAAGATGAAACAAGTGACCAGTGAGTGCAAACCATGAAGGACCTCCACCAGGGAGGGATACTCAATGGCATCCCTCCATGGAAACGTAGGGCTCTGTGAACCTCAAGGTGGCTCCTTGATGCTTTGGGTAATCCACATACTACCCTTTGAGGTAGTGGGAAGGAAAATCTAGGTTAAGGGCAAGAGAGGGTCATTGTAGCACATTTGAATATGTTTGTATATTTGGGTTTATTTTAACTATTAAAATGCTGGTTGACAAGTTGAAAAAAAAGAAAAAGTTAAACAAACATAATTCCACCACCCAAAAATCCTCTCCAAATCCTTTTCTGCATGTACATATATAAACATTGTTTTCATTATAAAATTGAGATCATGTACATTTAGAGATTTTGTTCCTTATTTAAATAGCGGTATACTTTACATAAAGTGGATTATAGAGATGTTAAGTGTATATTTTGATGAGTTTTGACGAATGTGTACTCACCCTGTTCCTCCTCCTCCCCCTCCATCCATATTCCAAGGTTAGAACATTTCCATCAATCCAGAAAGTTCCTTTACCTCTTTTCAAATCAGTCTGCTCTCTTCATCTGCTCTCCACCCTCCCAGGCAAACACTCTTCTGATATCTATTGCTACAGATTGGTTTTGCCTGTTCTTAAAGTTCATATGAGTGGAAGCATACAGTTACATAGAGTTTTGTATTGTTTAAAGAAGAAAAAACTAGTAACATTTGTGATCCATTTCCATTTCAATATTTATCCACAACATCACTTTTAATGGAAAAATAATACTGCTTTTTTACAAATGTACTGCACCATATTTAGTTAAGCAGTTCCTATTGATGGATATTTTGATTTCTTTAATTCTCTCTCTTCCTCTCTCCCTCCTTTCCTTCTTTCATTCCTTCCTTGCTATAATGAACATCCCATATATCGATATCATTATAGGCAAGACTTTGCACGCAAGGCAACATGAATTTACATTCCTAGAAGTGGCATTGCTGTGTAAAGTGCATATTTTTAAAACAGCACACTGTAGGGACTTCCCTGGCGGTCCAGTTGTTAAGACTCTTGTGCTTCCACTGCAGGGAGCCGGGGTTTGATCCCTGGTTGGTGAACTAAGATCCCACATGACACGTGGCAGGGCCAAAATGTAAACAAACAAACAAACAAACAAACAAAAAAGCCACACTGTAAGGAATATTGCCAAATGGCCTCCAGAAAGACTGCCTTAGTTTATTTCCTAGTATTGTTAAAACTTGTTAAGCTTGTTTTCTCACACCCCCACCAACTTAAGAATTGGGGGGGGGGGAAAGTCTTTTATCTTAGTCAATTTCATAGTATAAACATGATATCTCATTTTAGTCTGTTTTTTTAAATTATTAATGAGGTTGAAGACTTCTTCTGAGGATTTCATTTTGTCATTTTACAGTGAAAGTAAATGGTCTTTTCTTAAAAAAATATATTTTCCAAATGACCAGTAAACTGGTTATGGAAAAAAAATTATCCTAGTAAAGATGGGAGGATAAAAAATAAATCAATAAAAAAAGCCACCAGCCAAACTTTCTGTCTCTGTTACTTTTAGCCAATGGCCTTATTCTATAATGATTGACACTGGCCTTATTCTGTAATTGCTTTTTGAGTAAGGCTTTTATTTTCAATTACTCTTAGAAAGGTTTTGCTTCTGCTTGAGGAAAAAAATTCAATTTTGGATAACCAGGTTTTTCAATAAAAATTAATCCAATAAGGGTACTATAAACCAGGACATACCTTTGATATTTTCAGAATGATTAAGAGAGAGCCAAATAGCCAGCATCCAGGAAGCCGCTTGAGTTTCGCCACGTTGTCCAGCAACAAAGTTAGTTAATGAGGTTTGAAAACACTCCAACCTTTTGTGTCAAATCCCAGGGTAGGCTGATACTATCCTGTTAGTACACTGTCATTTTATTTCAAACTGTAATTATCATCACTATCAACAAATGTAAACAAAGAGACCTACCTTGCCTAACATTTTAATGAGAACCATTGGTATTTTCGTTATAGCTCAATTAAACTTGGGATAGCTCAGATCGTTATTTGTAGAATTGAGGGTTGCTTGAATTTACCTCAAAGGTCACTTTGAGACCTAAACTCTTAAAACATAGAAATTTATTACTTTCATAGTAATGTTAGTAATATTTCTATGACAATAGAGATTAGTAAATAGCACTTTGATAAGTTCTTGTTTGTGGAATGTCCACGGAGCCATTTAGAGATTCATTAAGCATGTAGGCAGTAGGAGAGAGTGGAGGTTCTGGAGTTGTAGGCAGTTCTGGGCCTGAAACCCAGCTCTACCGCTTACTATCTGTGTGGCCTTCAGCTAGTTACTTAACCTCTCAGTTTCTACATTTGCTCATTTGTTAAGTGGGGATAGTAATACTGTCTGTCTCATGGGATGTTGTGAAAGATAAATATTAAGCACTTAAATCATTGCCTGACACATAGGAAATACACAGGATATGGTAACTGCTATTATTTATCATCATCATCAACAACACAATCAGGAATGTATAGAATCAAACAGAAGAAACCATCGCTTTATCATTCATCATTCTGTTCTAATTTATATTTGAAACTTTTAGACTGGTTATTCATATTATCAGATACACAGTAAATCTGATTCCCTCATCCTATCTGGAAGGATATATTAATAGAAATCTTTCTCTATCCCTTGCAGGTCCTTCTTTCTAACTAATCTGCCCTCTTGAATTGGTGGTGTCTAAGGCCATTCATGTTGTGATGGTCCAGCTGGTCTGGAAGAAAGCCTAGAGCCCCTTGTGACCTGAATGCACCCACTTCCCAGACCACTCCCCTTCTGAGTCCTTGCCACAATGACGATGGAGAGACCACCCAACAGATCTCCAGGTGCAATTGCTCTCTGCTTCATATTCCTAGAGAGATTGGTGTGAACCACTTGTATGTGGCCCTGAAGCTTCCCTTCAATGTCTTTCTACTAATCCCTCTCTGATTTTATGTGACTTGACCTGAAGTGTTCCCTGTTGTTTTTATGACCCTGTTGACTGTCATCTCTAGCCCTCCCTTCACTCTTTCACCAGCAATACCATCTGTGTCTTATAGTTATAGTTATCCAGGATCTTGTTGACTGTCATCTCTAGCCCTCCCTTCACTCTTTCACCAGTAATAGCATCCGTGTCTTATAGTTATAGTTAATTATATATGGGTCTGTCTCCCTTGATGGCCTAGATAAGAAGTTCAGTAATTGTGTACCTAACAGATGAATTAATGCATGAAAAAAATAATTTCCATCCTTAATAGGGATGTTCAGAACTAGCCCAAGACAAAGTTTTCAGAGATCTCACAAATACTTCCTTCCACTGCTTCAAACTTTGGAACTTGTCCTACTTCCCCTACCAGGAGGGTTTCCTCATGCTTACCTTTCTCTGTCATGTACTCGGCCTGAAGCTCTGTATGTGTCACCTTCATTACAACCCTGGAGAGTGGTCCTATTTTCTTCATTTTACAGATGAGGACACGTGAAGCTCACAGAGATAGAAAGCAACTAGCCCAAGACTCAACATTAGCAAATGGATTGGATTCCAGGTTTGTGGACCCCAGAACCCATTGCACTTTCCACCATACTACATTGTCTCCAGAAGGAGGACTGGTAGGTGGTGAGGTCTGCTGTCTGACTGTCCCACTGTCTTAGGTGTATATAGATGGAACTCGAAAGCTTTCACAAATATGTAGTACTGTTCTGAGGTGTGGGAGAAGGTGGATGGTAGAGTCTGTTTTCCATGTGGCAGAAGAGTTTAAAATGTCACCACAAGCTTGTCATTGATATTTAAGTTCTTTTTGGCTCAAGGGATTGTTTCCTATTAAAACAATTAAATTTACTTGGGAAGAGTGGGGCATCTATGGTAAGTCATTTATATATCTTATCAGTTCAAGCCCAAATGACATAGGTTAAGACAGTGAATATATATATATATATATATACACACATATATATATACTTATAAATATTTAATTTATATATAATATAAATATATACAAATATATAAGTGATTATATATTATTATTTATACTTACATAAATATATAGTTATATAAATTCTATACATATAGAATATATAGTTACTTGTATATATAGTTATATTTATATATAGAGAGAGTTATATAGAGTTATCTAACTCCTGGACATGTGTTGTCCAGAAATGTGTTAAATTAGTTCATTTTTTTTTCATCTTATGGAGCAAAAGATGAAAAATATCTCCTTAAATATAAGGAGATATTGTTATTTAAAGGAATCCAAAGAAGAATTTTAGTATTTTAATTTACTAGAGGATGAATCTGGTAGATGTACGCTTTGATATTTTTATCAGGGCTGCATTTGTACATGAGAGTAGCTTCTTTTTTTTTTTTTCTTCTAAAGCAATACATTAATATTAAGTTAAAGCAATAAGATTTCATAATTTTCATTTTTGCTGTTTTAGAATGGTCATAGTGGGCTCGATGAAATATTTCTAGCAAGATGTAAATACCATATTGAATCTTTCTTAGTAATGTCAAAGATTTTAAAAGTATTTTTTTGACAGAAATATCAAGATAAGAGCAAGATTACTATTGTTTGCGTTTATGGGGAGAAATAGTTTCTTGTTATAAAGGAGTTAATGACTGGGTTTAGTGGTGTGAGGCTCTAAGGAAAGCATTATTTAAATCAAGAATAGCCAGACAGGAGATAAATGCACATCATTAGATGCAATTGCTACATAAGTGGTCTTTTTGTTTTAGAGAGTGCAGTTTACAGTAATTAAAAAAAAAAGTCCCCAAAATGCCATTTTCATTGTTTATTCCATTTGTTTGCTTTCTGTGTAATTGAATCTCACACAAAGGAGAGAATGAAAACTATTTTCAGGTGCATCATTGTATTTTCTACAGATTCTTTAATTTTAGAGCTTAGCTCTTGGTAATTATTCTCCAGGGCATATATTTGCGTGTGTGTGTGTGTGTGTGTGTGTGTGTGTGAGAGAGAGAGAGATGAGATTCGAAGAAGGAGAATGACATTTTTTTTTGAAACCAACCTTTGAGTTGATTGAATGTTACATTTCTTAAAACAGCAAAAAATTGACTTTCAGTCACGTTTTGGGCTTTTTCTAACCATTTTCCAAAGCAAACCTTATTGAAATTAGGAGACAATTCTATTTCACATTTTGTAGGGCTGTGTATCCAAAACTACAGAAACACAGATATATAGCACCCTGAAGGACAGACATCATCAAAAAACAATATATGAGATGCAGTTCTCGATTACACCACATTTTCCGGTGTCTTTTTGTCAGTATTTGGGCATTTATACCTGGATAAAATGAATTTGGGAAAAAGTCAGTATGTCCTCATTTTGAAGCAGCAAATCTTTGCTCCTGCTTCATTTTTATGAATGATGCATGGCATTGGCATGTGGGAATAAACGGGAAACTATAAGACTTAGATAGAGCAACATTCAAAAGATTTAGGGGGAAGACAATGTAAATGTTTTGCATGAATTCAACTATAAACCCATGGATATGGGGAACAGAATGGTTTGCCTTCAAGCTTAATTGGTTGTTTTAATTTTTGTAACTTGGGCCTACTATCTAGAGTTATAGCAGGCAAAAGAAATACTTACAAGGAATATTCTGAACATAGATCTCTGAATCTCATATTAAGCTTTTAATGATCAGAAGGTGGTTCTGTGAGACTCAGGATCACGTGAGGCATTGGGAAGAAGGAACTAGTGCAGTTTTATGAGTTAGGACAGTATTGATGAGTTAGAGGAGAAGAAACCAGTATTCCTTGGGAAGAAATGGACGAAGCAAGGTATAAATGACAGAGAAGTGTGCTCATTCATTTATACATTAATTCGTTTGACAACTATATGACATCTGCTGTGTGCCAGGCACTTTGCTGGGTTGTGAAAGTCTGGGAGAATGTGAGTGGGACTGATATGCTTTGGTATATTATTACATTTTTACAGATCCCATTTCATTCTATTTTTATTTTTTTAAAATATTTATTTATTTATTTATTTGGCTGCGTTGGGTCTTAGTTGTGGCATGCGGGCTTCTCTCTAGTTGTGGCGTGTGGGCTCCAGAGCACGCGGGCTCACTATTTGCAGTGTGCAGGCTTAGTTGCTCCCCGGCATGTGGGATCTTAGTTCACCGACCAGAGATCGAACCTATGTCCCCTGTATTGGAAGGTGAATTCTTAACCACTGGACCACCAGGGAAGTCCCTTATTCTATTTTCAAAAACTGAGATATAGGGGCTTCCCTGGTGGAGCAGTGGTTGGGGGTCTGCCTGCCAATGCAGAGGACACGGGTTCGAGCCCTGGTCCGGGAAGATCCCACATAACACGGAGTAGCTGAGCTCATGCGCCACAACTACTGAAGCCTGCGCGCCTAGAGCCCATGCTCTGCAACAAGAGAAGCCACCGCAATGAGAAGCCCGTGCACGGCAACGAAGAGTAGCCCCCACTCGCAGCAACTAGAGAAAGCCCACGCACAGCAACGAAAACCCAACACAACCCAAAATAAATAAATTAATTAAAAACAAACAAAAAAACCCAGATATAATTGACATATAACACTGTTAGTTTTAGGTTAGGTGTACAACATAATGATTTGATATAAGTGTATATAGTGAAAAGATTACCACAATAAAGTTAGTAAACATCCATCATCACACAATTATAATTTTTTTCTTGTGATGAGAACTTTTCAGATCTACTCTCTTAGCAACTTTCAAATATACAAAACAGCATTGTTAACTATAGTCACCATGCTGTACATTATATCCCAATGACATTTATCTTACGACTGGAAGTTTGTACCTTTTGACCACCTTCACCTCCTCCGTCCCACCCCACGCCACTGACAACCACCAATCTGCCCTTCCATGTCCTTTTAGCATGAATGTATTATGCACAACATTTAGTTTGATTTGAGTGCAATTAAGAATCATCATTGTTTTATTCTGTTGGACAAATGTATATAATCTCATCACTTTGGTCTATGGTAAAGGAACAATATGTTTATAGTGTTCTTATTTCAGAAGTACTATGTGTAATAATTGTAAAATTCAGGTCTAATTTCCTGTTCAAATAAAGGGTGGACTGGGAAATATACCTCATAGTTCAAAATTTTGGATTCTCGTAAGAAAACTTGTCCTAAGAGAGAATACTCCTTTTCCTTTTAGTTGATCTCTCACAAGAGTTAATGAGCAGATGGGGATTCAGTATGATTCAATCTGGACTTTAAGAGTCAGACTTTTTAAAAAAGCCTCATAACTGTTTATTGAGATCATTTTGCTCTAGAAAATTGTATACAACAGTCTTCCTGGTGTAAATACCTACATTGTACATTTATAGCATGTTAACTTTGGACGCTCTTGGTCAGCTTCCACACTGCATTTGTGTGGGTATTTTATTACTAGAATCTCCTCACCCATTAGGATCTGTAGAAAATATGACAAGTATAGTGGCACAACTGACCTTTTTGAAAAGGAATAGTCCAAGATCCTGGCAAATAATTTCTGGGTACTACAACAGTTATGAAAGTCCATGGGTCTAATCGAGATATAGTCGCCAGGGCCTTCCCTGGTGGCACAGCAGTTAAGAATCCACCTGCCAATGCAGGGGATACGGGTTCAAGCCCTGGTCCGGGAAGATGCCACATGCCATGGAGCAACTAAGCCCGTGTGCCGCAACTACTGAGCCTGTGCTCTAGAGCCCGCGCTCCACAACGAAGAGTAGCCCCTGCTCGCTGCAACTAGAGAAAGCTGGCGTGCAGCAACGAAGACCAAACGCAGCCAAAAAAAAAAAAAAAAAAAAAAAAAGTCAAACGTGCTTTTGTAACAAGCAGAATGGTTGGTGTTGGGAGACAGTTTTCCATGGGCCTCACATTTCTGCATGTCTGTGAGCAAAGGCATTGATTGTGTTATTTCCACACTCTTTTTAAAGATGTTTGTATAGTGAATGGCCTTGTAAAATAGAGGTATTACCTCCTTCTGCAGCAAAGGAACAAGTTTATTTGCTGCCGATTATGAAAAAGTCAGGGTTCTTCTCCTGTCATGCAAACCAGGGCTTGTGCAAGTGTTATCTGGCCCCTTTCCTGTCACCCTGTGGGGACTGGGACTGTGGGAACCAGTGCAAGAATGTGCTGATACTCTGGCTACTGGTATCGGTTTGAGTAGTAAATTCTTTTGTGTCTGACGCAGGAAAATCACGTCTTGTACCAGCATTCATGAACCCGTGGCAGGCTTACAGTTTAATTTGTGGGGCATAACCTCAGAGCCTTCAACAGGCCTTGGCAGTCGGTACCATAATTCATAGATAAATTTCATGTGTACCTGTCATTCTGATGGCCTTACTATTTTTTAATTAAAATTTTAAAATAATTCTTTTTGGGCTTCCCTGGTGGCGCAGTGGTTGAGAGTCCACCTGCCGATGCAGGGGACACGGGTTCGTGCCCTGGTCCGGGAGGATCCCACATGCCGCGGAGCGGCTGGACCCGTGAGCCATGGCCTCTGAGCCTGCGCGTCTGGAGCCTGTGCTCCGCAATGGGAGAGGCCACAATGGTGAGAGGCCTGCGTACCGCAAAAAAAAAAAAAAAAAAAAAAAAAAAAAATTCTTTTCCATTATGGTTTATTACAGGATATTGAATATAGTTCCCTGTGCTATACAGTAGGACCTTGTTGTTTATCCATTCTATAGAATATAGTTTGCATCTGCTAATCCCAAACTCCCAATCCCTCCCTCCCTCACTCTCCCTCCCCCTTGTCAACCATAAGTCTGTTCTCTATATTTGTCTGTTTCTGTTTCGTAGATAAGTTCATTTGTTGTATTTTAGATTCCACATATAAGTGATATATGGTATTTTTCTTTCTTTTTCTAACTTACTTCACTTAGTATGATAATCTCTAGGTCCATCCATGTTGCTGCAAATGGCATTATTTCATTCTTTTTTATGGCTGAGTAGTATTCCATTGTATGTGTATCTTTCTTTCTCTCTCTCTCTCTCTCTCTCTCTCTCTCTATATATATATATATATATATATATACACCACATCTTCTTTATCTACTCATCTGTCGATGGACATTTAGGTTGTTCCCATGTCTTGGCTATTGTAAATAATGCTGCTATGAACACAGGGGTGCATGTATCTTTTCGAATTAGAGTTTTCTCTGGATATATGCCCGGGAGTGGGATTGCTGGATCATATGGCAACTCTAGTTTTAGTTTTTTAAGGAACCTCCATAATGTTCTCCATAGTGGCTGTACCAGTTTACATTCCAGCAGTGTAGGAGGGTTCCCTTTTCTCCACACCCTCTCTGGCATTTGTTATTTGTAAACTTTTTAATGATGGCCATTCTGACCAGTGTGAGGTGGTACCTCATTGTAGTTTTGATTTGCATTTCTCTAATAATTAGTCATGTTGAGCATCTTTTCATGTGCTTATTGGCCACCTGTATGTCTTCTTTGGAGAAATGTCTTTTTAGGTCTTCTGCGCATTTTTTTGATTGGGTCTGATGGCCTTACTATATGTATAACTAATAAAAGAAATGAAGCAACTGCCAATCTTCTAAAATAATAATTAAGATTCTTAGCGTCTTCTTCCTTTCCCACACTATCCCCCATCTAAAGTGTTAACTAGAAGCCAACTTTGAATTTAAGGAAAGAAAAAAAACTAGTGAATCATTTACCCCCATGAATTCCTTGTTTGATAGAAGTTCAGACATCACTCATTTCAAAAAAAGAGCTGAGAAAGCCAAGGCTGGGATCTGCAAAGGTAATGGAGTAAGTAGGGAGCCTGGCCTGTGATGGAAGATTCCCTGTAGTTCAGGTCATTTCCAGGGTACTTGTTAATGATGACTAGTGCATGTTTTCTTTTCTTGTGAGGTGGAAGTATTGTATTTCCCCTTAACATTTAAAAATGACAAAATAGGGTCTAGAATGGTGATGTGGCACATTGGTTAAGAGTAAGATTATGGAGGGACTTCCCTGGTGGTGCAGTGGTTAAGAATTCACCTGCCAATGCAGGGGACACAGGTTTGATCCCTGGTCCAAGAAGGTCCCACATGCCTCGGAGTAACTAAGCCTATGCACCACAACTACTGAGCCCGTGCCCTAAAGCCCGCGTGCGCCACAACTACTGAAGCCCGCGTGCCTAGAGCCCATGCTCTGCAACAAGAGAAGCCACCACAATGAGAAGCCCGTGCACTGCAACGAAGAGTAACCCCCGCTGTCAGCAACTAGAGAAAACCCACGCGCAGAAACAGACCCAATGCAGCCAATAAATAAATAGATAATTTTTTTAAAAAAAAAGAAAGAGTAAGATCATGGAGTCAGCTGGACTGGTTTGGTTCCACCTGTGTAACCTTTGAGCCAAGTTACTAATGTCTCCAGGTCTGAGTTCCGCCGTCTTTAAAATAGAAATTAGAACAATACTCCCTCGTCACAGAATGGCTGTGATGATAAAAGGAGAGGAGGCCAGGCATAGTGCAAGGCACCAGTGAACGCTCATCAAATGCTAGTCGTTACTATTAGCTCTTTGTTAAATATGTGCCTGACAATTATCGAGTGACTTGGAAAACTGGTCAGCAAATCATGCAGTAGCATCATTCATGCAAAACAAATTGTTTTCAAGATGGAGACAATTATGTATGGAGTGATCAGTGATCATTGTCTCTGCCATTAGTTCATGTGGTTTCCCTAAATGTTTCTGTGTTCCTCTTCAGGTCTTGTTTGGAGTTAATTCAACGCGTGGCTCTTCCACAAATGATTTGGCTTTTAGGTGCTCAGGAATTTCATTTCTATTTCAACAACTTCATAGGGATTCCTCTGTCAGAATAAAAGTAGGGGCGTCAAGCTTCCTGGCCAAAGAATGGGTTTTAGCTACACTTTTATTTTCTTTCAGAGCCATATAAAAGAATGTTTCTTTTTCCTCTATTATTTGCATCTTGCAAAGTCAGTAAGCTGACTTTATGATTCTATTATCTTTTATTTGCCTAGTTCACAAAAGCTACTGTCCAAATTCTATGATTCATTTTTTTAAAAAAGTTTAAAACCTTTAATTATTAATTAGTAAAAATAGAAACGTAAGGGTTTTGCTAAAAAAAAAAAAAAAGAAGTGTAAGGGTTTTGGAAAATATGGCTGTCCAGTTGTTCTCAAACACGTGAACAAATAACGTATTCACTGCTCCATGGAGAAATGAGAAAAATAAGTATAATATAAAAAATTTCTCTTAAAGCTAAATATAAGAATAAAAGTCATGTATTCTGATATTATGTTCTTCTTAAATTTTTAGTGTTATTAAAATATAATTTTTTCTATGAAATGCTGCTTATGTACTAGGTTTTTAAAAAATGTTTTTATTTGGGAAAAGTAGAAGAAGAAGGCAAACTCATATTGATTCCCTTAATTCTTTTTTTAAAATTGGTTTTGAAGTCCAAAGTATAAGAACCAAGGATGATTATAATAGTGAACACTTAATGTAAGGCTTACTATGCCTGGTCCTAAGGTCTTAGCAGACATTGATTTATTTAATTCTTAAAGCAACTCTATGAGTTGAGTACTGCTATTATACCCAATTTATAGATAAAGAAACAGAAACAGAAGGGTTAAGTAACGACTAAGGTCACACAGCCAACAAATGGTAAACACAGGACTCAAACCCAGGATTCTGGATCTGATCTCTTCCTTTTGCTCTTAGTTACTCTGAGAAGAATGCTAGAAACTTTCATTGAACTAGAAATCTTAATGTTGTATTTGAATATCTGGAGGACATTTTGGCAATATCTATCAAAAGCTTCAAAACTGTGTCTGTGCTTTGACCCAGCACTTCTAGGAATTTATTCTAAGGAAACAATCAAAGAATTATGCCAAAATATATGTACAAGGGTATTGATTACAGCATTGTTTACATTGGAGAAAAATAGAAACTAACCGAATGCCCCCATAGAGGGAATTGTTTAAATAACAGATAGGACAACCATGCCAAAGGTACTAATAAATAATTTTAAATAGGTGTTTAAACTGTGTTGCACAAAACCCTGGGGTTTATCTGACATGCATTAGGGCTGTGCAAACTTTTTGTCTGAATTTCATAGATGCTGATGGAGATTGATATATTGTTGTCTCCAGTCACCCCTGATTGAACCTTTTTGTGTTTGTAAAACATAATCTCTTAGATTTATTTTAGGATGAGTAAATGTTCTACGTTAGAATAGTAGTCCATCTTTATGGGTCGACAGATGCTTTTTTTATCTGTTTTTTTAAATGAGGATGCCTTGTAGACTAAGCCTATTTTCAACACCAACTCTCTAGTTATGGTGTGATGAGTGTCCCCATTAGGGTTTTCTTGCTGGCCAGCCTTGTCAGCCTGTCTCTGATGTATTCCTTCTACTGAACACAACCAGATTCATTTCGCTAAACTAGCCTGTAATCTGCAGAGTTCCTGAGAGGGAGATTCTCCCCATTATATTTTATTCTGCTTTAGGTATTAACAACCAGATAAAAAGCTTCTTGGATCTAATCAATAACATTTTTCCTTGAAACTACTGAAAGAGGTAAGTGGATTACTGACTAGTGTGGACAACATGAATAGCTTTTTGCAATTAAAAAGTCTTGAAAATGTGACTGCATCATGGTGTAAGGGAAGAGGCAGTGGTTTAACAGACAGTTGTGAATTTGCTTTAGCTGTTCACTAGCTGTGGGACACTGGCAAGTTATTTTATCTTTCTAAGCATTGAATTTTTTGTAATAAAAATGGAAAAGAGGTTATGAGGATTACATGAGGTACATTTAAGCACTCAACAAATGTTGCCATAGAAAGAGTACGGCTAACACTACCAAATGTAAAATAGCTAGCTAGTGGGAAGCAGCCACATAGCACAAGGAGATCAGCTCGGTGCTTTGTGACCACCTAGAGGGGTGGGATAGGGAGGGTGGGAGGGAGATGCAAGAAGGAGGAGATATGGGGATATATGTATACATATAGCTGATTCACTTTGTTGTACAGCAGAAACTAACACACCATTGTAAAGCAATTATACTCCAATAAAGATGTTTAAAAAAAAAAAGAAAAGAAAGAGTATGGCTAATTTAGATAGGGGAGTTGGGGAAAGTTCCATCAATTTAATTCTTTCTCTGTACCCATCACCCTAAATACCAGAGGTAATTTTAGACATTTCAGGTAATAGAGAGATAGAGATGTATTAGACTCTTAGCTTTTAAAATGTTTCCTATTTTTTACTCTCAGAAAATCTCTATATCTATTCAGAATTTTACAACTTATATTAAAGATAATATTATACTCACCCTTTGCTGTGTAAATCTTGCAAAGTTCTCTAGCCAAAGGCAATAAATTTCACTCTGACAAGATCAAAGACTATTCATATAATGTGAATATAAACTGCACAACTTTTTCAGTTTATGACTCATTTGTACAAAGACTCATTTCATAGCTTCTTGGCCTTTTGGCTAAGATTAAGTGTAGCACAAAGACTCATTGCTATAGGAGAAGCATCTCAATTATTTCCTAGTAGTGGCGGTAATTTTATGGAATTCTATTTCTATTCTCTCTCTCTTTCCCCCTCTCTCTCATTTTCCTTGGCCTTTCCTGTATGAGTTTTGAGTTGGGTGACCTTCCTATAGGCTTCCATAGTCTTTGAATTCCAAAGGTAATCTGCGGTGCATTGTTCTCACTATCTTTGAGTCTCCCCCAATAGATTATGAATTTGCAATGGGCAAGAGCTCGGAGTGTTCCTGGCCAACCCTCACTCGCTGGCCCCCAACCCACAGCTGTGCCACTGCTATCAGACCTGGTGTCCTGCGCTAATCCCATCTTGCATTCCTCTCCATTTATGTCAGCCCTGGTCTCCCAAATCATCTCTCAACATTTGGACTCTGATCTCCACATGGCCTCATATGTCCCTTTTCTGACTCTGTATCTCACTCCTCCTCAACTTTTGAAACCCTTCCACAGTGACCTCACAATATCCCCTCTATACCTCACTTCTCTGAATGTTCTCTTCACCTTCTTGCTACACTGGAGACATGGTTCTTGCCTGGGCACTGGTTCTTCTGCAGGTGTTGGCCATTTTCTCTCCAACACTCCTTGGGTAACCGAAAGTGGGGTCCGGCTGCTCACTGCTCAAAAGCCAATAAAGAGGCAAGGTTGGTGGAAAGGAAATTTTGCTTTATTGTGGATGCTGGCAACTGAGGGGGAGGGCGGACCCCTGTCCAAAGGCTGACTCCCCCCCACTGACAATCAGTGGGCAAGAACATTTATAGGTGGAGAGAGGGGGCTACATGCAGAAACAACACAGTCAGCTCTGACAGTTATCTTGAAATTGGTTATCAGTGGTCTTGATTTTGTTTTGTTTTGTTTTGAGTACAGTTAATCTTCAGTTCCAGGGTGGGTTTGTCTCCATTTCTTTGAGGCAGATTCTTGGAATTGTGGCAGCTTATGTCATGGCTACAGTCTGGTCATCATGTAGTTAACTTCTTCCACCTGGTGGGGGTTTCAGTATCTATAAGACAGCTCACAGGATATGGCTTAGAATATTATCTGTAGCCCTTGAGACGGAACTAAGGGTCATTGACTATGCTCAGTGACTAAACTGTTATTATTTAGTCTTGTTGGACTGCTTTTCTTTGCTTCTGCATTTTCTCATTTCTCTGATTAAACTTATTCTTTGGCTAAAGTTTTTCCACAGACAAAAGGCAGGCAGAGGACACCGAAGGGGCAGGGAGGACCATAGGGTCCTGCTCCATTTCATTTGTACTATGGGCCTACAAGCGGGGTGCATACCGTGGACTGAATGTGACCACCCCCAAATTAGTATGTTAAAACCTAACCCCCAATGTGATGTTATTAGGAAGTGGGGCCTTGGGAGGTGATTAGGTCTTGAGGGTGGAGCCCTTATGAATGAGATTAGTGCTCTTATAAAAGAGACCACAGAGAGCTGCCTCTTCCCCTTCCATCTTATGAGGACACAGGAGAAGATAGCCATCTGTGAACCCGGAAGCTAGTTTTCACCATATACCAAATTTTCTGGTGCCTTGATCTTGGACTTTCAGCCTCTTGAACTGTGAGAAATAAATTTTGGTTGTCTATAAGCCACCCAAACTATGGCATTTTTGTTATAGTGGCCTAAACAGATTAAGACCTGAGGTATGCTCATCACTGCTTCCAGACCATTTTCCAATCCCATCCTCAGCTCTCCTTACCAGCTCTGACTCTCAAGTCATCAGACTATATCCCACCTTGTAGTCTTTTACCACATCCTTCTTCCAACATACACCCTCATTCCTTAAGGTTATAGCTCCAGATGCCTCTTTCCCACACTACTTCTGTCATACTTTGTGATGATTGTTTTACCCTCATGGGTTATTTTTTCAATATCTGGTCTTGGTTTTTGTTTTTTTTTTTGGATTCTCCTCCTCTAATGACCTTGCCCTGACCCTACCTTACGGTGCTTACTCCCATGGTCAGTCCTTAGACTTTGTCTCTACGAACAATTTTGACCTGTCCCTAATCTCACTCTCAAGTGCTAGCTATTATCATTACCATTGCTATTTTTACAGAATTTGTTGGGTTGGACTACTCATGAGTTGGGTAACCACAGGCAAATGAGTTACATTCTTTCAGTCCCCTTTGTTCTATCTGGGGGCTGTTGTGTGGGGAGTTGAGATCAGATATTGGTGATAGACTACGGGAAAGAGAAGTAAGAGGAGCTGAACAATGAAGGGATTAAGGACTTCGAATTAAGCCATGAAGGAAGAGGTAAACCCTGGGGGACAGGGGAGTGTAGAACAATATTCTATTCTGGAGGAAAAGGATGGCAGACCTGCTTGTCAGGAAGTGGACGTTGGCTAAGAAACAGTAAATAGATTATAAACTAGAGGTTTGCAGGGCCAGCAGGGGTGGAACAGAGATTAAAGGTAGCCCGGGGGCTCCAGGGAGTAGATGTTCCAGAGCACACAGTAGGGGCTGAATAAATACTTGTTGAATAAAAGAATAAGTTATATGACTCCAGGCTTAGAATTTTGTTGTTTTCTCAACCTGTTTTGGATTGAGAAGTGCAAGGGTGTCACATTTTAGGCAGGTATGGGGGTGGGGAAGAGCAAGGCTGCTGCTGGCCTATTTGTTGTGCAAATTAGAAGCGGCTCCAGATCTGGGCCGATGGATTAGAAAAGGGCATCTACTTTTTCAGGTTCTAAGCAGCTTTCTGTCAACAAGTGTGGTGTGTATTTCAGCACCCCTATCTTTGTGCCTAGGTTGGGGGCAGGTGGGTAACAATAATGTGGTGAGGTTCTAAAGTCCATTCTTGAAATCCTCCCAAGTCATCTTTATACTCTTCGGACTTGGGCTCCTGTAGTGTCTGAAGCCAAAAATTTGGCCTCTTATCTTGTCTCTGTGACCTCCCTTTTGCTCTAACAGTTGAGGTCAAGGTCTAATTTGAAATGAAGATGTGGGTGACTGGGGGTGTGAGTAAGAGATTTCTCTTTCTTGCTGGGGGTAAATAAAGGAAAGCAACATGGATTTATGATGGACTCCTCTTCACTTTCTGCGTCAGACATTGTTATAGACACTTACCTCATTTTCCATCCTCACAACAATCTTCCCCAGCAAATATTTTTTGCCATTATTCTTACTGAGGTCCAAACAAAGCCTACAACTTGGACCAGGCACAGAGCAAAGACTGAAATTCAGGGTATTCCCTGTACCGCGTGGTTGCTGGGTTTTCTTCTGGTGCAATACACCGCTAGATGTAAACTCAGGAGGTTAGGCACTGTTTTATTTTTTTCACCTTTGTATCCTTCCCAGAGCTTAGCATCATCCCCAACACTAAGAGAATGCTAAATGAAGGTGTGTGGGGTTAAACTGAATGTGGATGAGCAAGGGCTGCTGACCAGCCTTCCCGCTTCTCCCCACGGTCATTTTCACATCAGTCATCGGAAAGCTGTCTTCATAATTTGGCCTGCCAGCTTCCCCTCGTAAGGAAATACTTCTCATCAGGGGTATCTGCCTGGTCCAGTGAGCCGTAGTCATTTGACCCCCCAAGGGAGATCTGGAAACACTTTTCCTAGTGGCTCCCATTGATCCTGGGGGCTGACCGTCTGCTTACTGTCTCTGCTTGCTCTTACTTGGTTCTCATACCTAGAGGTGTATCCCAGGGTTCTTGAGAAAGATAATTTTCAGCTCCTTTTTATTGACCTCAGTATAGTACTATACAGCCTGGGTATCTTCAAATTATTCAATTAAATTTAACTCATTGATTTTGAATTCTTAATAGACAATTAACTGTCTGTTTGTAAACTTAAGTTGTTATGATGCAAGTCTCAACACATTTTAAAATCCACTCCCTGTTATTAGTTTTCTTTTGATTTTCAAACTTGCCCCAGCCATAGAGTTAGTAAATGGAAGCCTTTTAGGGTTTAGTTTGAATTGATACTCTGTTGCTCACAAACTGGCCCATTTTCTTAACCTCTATGATAATAATAAAAAAAAATAGTGCCTACCAGAAATTCCAGGCACTATCCTAAGAGCTTTTCTCAACTGTAAATTGGGTTAATAATAACACCTTCTTAATTTATAAGTGTTGTCTTGAATATGACATGCAGGCATGTGTGTGGCATCCTTTGGATGGAGGCTGGAATAATAAATGCTCAATAATGTTAGTCATTGTGATTATCATTAGTAATAATCTTGTCTGCTGAGAAATATGACCAGCCACAGAAATGTATTTCCATTTTAAATGATACTACTCTGAAGAATGTTTGTGAACCTGTCACAAATACTCTTTTCTTTCTAAAAAGTTTAAAATAACCTTTTTATTTTAGGATAATTTCAGATTTACAGGAAGGTTGCAAGATGGTACAGAGTTCCCCTGTATCCCTTACCTGCATCTCACTTATTATGGTACATTTATAACCACAAAGAAACCAACATTGGTACATGACTATTAAGTAAACCCCAGACTTTCTCATATTTCAGTAATGTCTTTTTTCTGTTCTGATATCCAAGGTAGGATACCACACTGCATTTGGCAAATGCTCCCTTCTGCACTAAACAGTCACTTCTGTCAGCCTTATCTCTGTGCTCTGCTCATAAGAAGTGCCACAGGGAGGCACCTGTCATGCTCTAATTCTGGCATTAGCAGCTTGTTGCTCTTCACCTTTTCTCACCAACCAATTACTTACACTCTGACAGATCCATGGGACTGGTCTGTAATCATGTCACTTACTAGCTCTGTGACCTAACTTAATCAATCCTCTAGGAATCCTCAGTTTTCTCATCTGTACAATGGGGGTAATAATAATTCCTACAGGGCCCAGCACATAGTGACTCCTCCTCAAAAAATGTTAATTTATTGCTTTTGTTATATTATTGTGCTTTCTTCATCACATCATAAACCAGCCTAGCTCCTGATTCTTCCCATACTTTTTCAATCCTCCGATGTTATCGCAAATGTTACTCTGGTTATTAGATGAGTTTGCTGACTCAGAGGCTGCTTAATTGCCAGAGAAGTTTAAATGCTTCTTTTTAAATGCTTTGCTACTTTCCTTCCCTTATAGAGAATTTGGGGATGTACATAGTACCACGAGAGAGAATCTGAAATACCAGATTCCCAAGCTTTCTTCCAAATCCTCTCCCACTTTTTATTTTGGTCTGTCTTATTCCTAGAACTCCCACCATACGGCCTGCAAAGACAGGGAGGCCCACCCATCCATCTGCCGTGGGAAAAGAACTGGCAGCTGGCGTCTAGGATAAGCGATTTTGAGTATTCGAATTATTTTCAGTGTGATGTGCTTGGGTCACATGGTCTAATCAGGAAATTTCATGCAATCTGACATTTCCCATCATAGTTGCTTAGGAACCTAAGGAAGGCTCTGGCTCTGAATGGCAGGACAGTAATAAATTAAACAGTCCTGTGTCCAGCCATCTGCTTTAAGTAAATTAAGAGCATAACCCATATGGGATTTATCTAAAATAGCAATTCACATTTTTTTCCCTCTTCTCATTTGTATTCCTCTTTATGTGGGCTCTTTAAATTGGTTTAACTTTGCATAGAATACCCCAGCTGTCTTTATCTCCCACCCTCTCCTCCACATTCAGGCAGCCAACCTCAGAGTCTCCTACAGCCCACTAGCGAGGTCCTTTTTAATGGTGGATGATCTTGACATTTTATTTTGAGAATTGTCTGATTGGAGGCTGACACATTTTGACTCGGTGTTCTTAGCTATACCTCTGCAGTGCTTTCCTCCGTCCTTTCTCATTTATCACCTTCTTTTAGTCCCTCCGCATCTCAGGTCCCACTGACCTGTCCAGTTAGTTTCCTTTCATCTGTCCTCTCATCGTGGTTTTTTAGTTTTGCTCTTTGCCCACTAGTCATCTTTATAAACCGTTTTCATCATGCCACTATCCTGCTCAGAAATCTGCACTGTTTACAGGATGAGTCAAATGTTTCTACCTTAAATTCCTCCCTCAAGTTCCAACCTGCCTTTAAACCTCATCTACTTCTTACCAGTTTTTACTCTTACTTCACAGTCTGTTTTCTTCACTTCCTCCAAAGCACATCTACTTTGTCCTGCCTCATTAGTTTAGTATTTTAAAATTACAGCCTGCTTTATATATTTGCTTAACTGTTTGATGTTTCTAATTCAATTGTAATCTCCTTTTTTTGTGTGTGTGTGGACTTCATTCCATGCTTATCACAATTCTAGACACCTGGAGGTATTTGCTAAATAATGAATGAATGCTTTGTCATGGTTTTGTTTCAGTGGGGTGACACAATCAGTTAAGACAAATAAGTAAGACATATAGTAGGTGAGACGTGATATGCTGTGAAAAGAATTAAGTAGAGGAAGAAGGGGGTTACAAATGTAAATAAGATAGTCAGGAAAGGCTTCCTGGGAAATGACCTTTAGGTAAAGATGTCAGAGTGGTGAATCTGAATTCTGTAACGCAGAGATTTAATCTTTAAAAAGATTCTTTCCAGCCTATAACACAGTAACATGCATGTTTGAAGAATACAGTTGGAATGGCATATATCATGGTGTCACCAAAGGCACAGAATATCAGTCAAATGATATTTTTTAGTACAAGTTATGTTGTTCTAAATGGGGACATAGTCATCCTTTTAAATCCTCACCTCAAACTGCACACAGGATGGAAAGAGAAAAGCAATAGCTTTGTGACACAGAAATCATTCAGCATAGATATGGTTAAAGAGCAGGAAATCAGTAAAGACAATGCCAAAGTGAAAACTAAATGGAATGCCATACTGAGGACCAGCTCCCTTGATCCTTTGTGGAGGACCAGAGCAATTGACCTGGAGCTTAATCCAACAAGGTCCAGCCTGGGGATGGCTCAAGGATGCTGGACAAGTGAGGCTATCTGGGGTCTGAGAAATTATGGGGCCAAGGCCCACGAAAGAGGGTCCGTCACCCAGCATATGGGAAGCAGCTGCATGCAGGCTGCCAGAGAGTTCTCAGAGGACTACTTGGGTTTCCATGTGAAGAATCACTTCAACCTGGAATTCATCCTGGAAAGTTCATCAACACTGAATGACCGAGGAACTCAAAAATGTTTATTCTCTTTCACAGCTAGGAATCTAGTTTAAGGAAATCTTCAGAGATGTAAATGTAGGGTTATGCATTAGACAGTCAGCATTATTTCACACAATAGTATTTGTGCAGTCATAGAAAATGCTTTCACAATGGCATAAAAAATACACTTATTATAAGCAAAATTCCATACTGTATGTATCATTACAAATGTATAAAAATGAAATGATATTCATTCATTTATTCACTGAACATTTATTAGCGCATAGATGTTTCAGACACTGTGGTAGGAACTAAATAGATGAATTTTGATGTGTATGTGTGTGTGTGTGTGTGTTCATAAAAACAAAGGCTACAAGGAAATACTCCAAAACATCAACAATGATTCTAAGAGATTGATTTACTGTAATTTTAACTTTATTCTTTGTATTTCCTCTAATTTCCATGTTTTCTGCAGGGAAAAATGAACATGATTATACATACTGGGGCACCATTAAATTTGGGCGTTCTCAAGTAAATAGAATCACTAAGATGCTCTTTCCCTTTGTAAATGTAAGGTAAAAAGTGACCTGACCTTAGGATAGGTTGCATTTCCCTGCAGGCAGCTCCCCAAGACCAGCAGAGCACTCCTTCCCCACCAGTGTCTAAACATTTCTCCTTTCTGGAGGAGACCAGCCTAAACCAGCAGAGCAGGTTTGGGTCAGTGAGGTACAGTGCGTGGGGAACAGAGCAGATTTGAATCCGGGATTAGTAGGTTTGCAGTCAGACAAACGGACCACTTGAGTGGCCTCACCTAGGCCTGCCCAGAGGACGGACTATGGTTTTCAGACACAGGAAGATGCAGAATCTGATAGCCCAGCATGGAAACAAAGCAGCGTGAGGGAAAACAAGATGCTTTTGTGCCAAACAAGGTTTCTAGGCAACTACTCATTTAACTACTTCAATATCCCCAATCCTTTAGTTTTGCTGACCTTTAGAACCCGTCTGATAAGGTCATGGGATTTCTGCAATGAAAGAGCTGACATATGCAGAGGAGGCAATCAACATTTGGCTTCTGCCTCATTTTCCAGCCTCCATCATTCCTCCCTGTGTTCCTGTTTTAACAAAAGATGGCCTTGGTGTCCCTAGACTTTCCTGTCTCCAGCTTCTGCCCATGCTGGTCCCTCTGCCCAGAATGCCTTTTCTGGACCTGGCAGTCTCTTTGAGATTCAGTTCAAGTTTCACTTCCTTTGGGACCCCTTTCTTGTACCACCATCCCCTCTAACTCTCCCCCAAAGAAGCAGAGAGTACCACATATATACCTCCATGACAAGGTCCTTGTACTTTTAGAAGTCTATGTGTGAGCTCCCTGAAGGAAAGGATGTTATTTTTTTAAATTTTTTTGGCTGCGCTGGGTCTTCGTTGTGGCACGCAGGCTCTTTGTTGCAGCGTGCAGGCTTCTCTGGTTGTGGCATGCGGGCTACAGAGCGTGCAGGCTCAGTAGGTGCAGCGTGCGGGCTCTAGTTGCAGCGCACAGGTTCAGTAGTTGTGGCGCATGGGCTTAGTTGTCCCACGGCATGTGGAATCTTAGTTCCCCAACCAGGGATCGAACCCGCATCCCCTGCACTGGAAGGTGGGTTCTTAACCACTGGACCATCAGGGAAGTCCCAGGAAAGACGTTATCTTATCCATCTTCATTCTCAGTGTCTAGCCTGTTTCTGGCACACAATGGGGGCTCACAAAATGTGTATCTGAACCAATGAATTTTCAGTGTAGGATATACATGGCTTCTTAGGAGCCCAAAATGCGTGTCGAGTTCCATCTATCCATTGCTTCATCTGTCCGTCCGTCCATCCATCCATCCATTATTCATCCATTCAACAACCCTTATCAAATGCATTCTATGGTTAAGAGTTTGCCTGCTAATTCAGGAGACATGGGTTCGATCCCTGGTCCAGGAAGATCCCACATGCCATGGAGCAACTAAGCCCATGTGCCACAACTACTGAGCCTGTGTGCTGCAGCTACTGAAGCCCGTTTGCCTAGAGCCCATCTCCACAACAAGAGAAGCCACCGCAATGAGAAGCCTGCACACCGCAATGAAGAGTAGCCCCTGCTCACTGCAGCTAGAGAAAGCCTGCATGCGGCAACGAAGACCCAACATAGCCAAAAATAAATAAATAAAAATGCATACTATGAGCTAGCACTGAGACAGACATGGCCACTGTCCTAATGAAAGTTATAACCTAAAGGGAAGACTGATATTGAACAAATAATTGTAGCTTTATTTTCCCCCGTAGTACTTATCATGAC
This sequence comes from Grampus griseus, assembly GCF_964374135.1. Lineage (NCBI taxonomy): Eukaryota > Metazoa > Chordata > Mammalia > Artiodactyla > Delphinidae > Grampus > Grampus griseus. Next base: position 75,852,934 of record NC_139005.1, on the reverse strand, counting down.
CTGAGATCCAATTTTATATATTTTTGTTTATTGCCTATCTCTGATATTAGACTATAATAAGCTCTAGGAGGGCAGGGGCTTTATCTTGTTTGCCACTGTGACTAAAACAGTGCCTGCCACTTTGTAGGTACTTGATTAATATTTGTTACCTGAATAGACTAGAACTATATGTGGTCCCGTTTGAAACAACTAAGGATGGGAATTTCTGATGTGTTTAAAACATGCATTAAAACCACCCACCTTCAGGCATCTTTCAAATGAAAAATGATTAAATACTAAAACCCAATATGATGCATTGTGGTGACAATGATTAATGTCTCACTCCCAACTTCAGTTAGAATGTTGGAGAGATTTGGTCAAGATGACACCAAAGAATTTTGTGACAGAAACTTGATAAGTGCTTTGCAGCTTTTAATTTTGTGATTCTCCTGGTGATTTCAGGGAAAGGCTTTGTTGGAGTCTGACCGTGTGATAATAATAAAGGACACAAAATAGAAGATATTAGGTGTGTGAGAAAAGGGCATTCTACAGTGGTGTCTGCCTTGCATTATAATCCTATTTAGTTGACAAGCAAATCAAAATGAAAAAAGAGGTGACTATTCTACTGCTGTCCAATCTCCCTTCCCTTGGAACCCCCCTTCCCAACTGGGGGCCTGGGTAACTGGACCAGGGTTTGATCTTGGTGTGCTGGGAGCTTGCGTTGTTGGTGGGGAGGAGCAGGTGTCCCTGGGGGACTGTTCTGCAAGGCAGGGAGAGTGGGAGGCCTTATCTCTGTGAGAAACCAAACCCTGGCCCAGGGAATCTATGGAAACCAGATGAGAGAGAGAGAGAGAGAGAGAGAGAGAGAACGAGAGAATGTGTTAGAAGCCTGGGCCTGCAATGACGCTGGGTGGCTTAAAGAACAAAAATTTATTGTCTCATGGTTCTAGAGGTTGGCAGGATTAGCTTCTTTTAAAGGTTATGAGGAAGGACAGTTTCAAGCCTCCCTCTTAGCTTCTGATATCCTCAGGTGCTCCTTGGCTTGTAGATGGCATCCTCCCTGTGTCTTCACATTGTCTTCTCTCTGTTTGTGTCTGTGTTCAAATATCCCCTTTTTATAAGGACACCAGTCGTATTGGATTAGGGCCCACCCTAATGCCTTCATTTTAACCTGATCATCTGCATAGACTGTATTTCAAAACAAGGTCACATTCATAGGACTTCAATATCTTTTGGGGAGACAGAATTCAACTTATAGCAGAGAGAGAGAGTTGAAAGTGGATGGGTGGAGGGTAGCCTGAAGAATTTGTAGAAGAGCTGGAACATAACATAGGGCACAGGAACTTTCCACAGGGCCTAGGCAGCCCCAGCCAGGTTGGAGGAGGGCAAAGGAGATACTCAGCTTGGACATATACGGATAATGAAACCAAAAAATCCCCTTGAAGTGGCTGGAGCTTTGGGGGAAGAAATACAATATATAGCCACAATACTGCTTTATTTATGAAGAAAAAAAAAAAGGATGTCAGATATGGGGCAAGTCATGAGAGGTAATTTGGTGTCTGGGGAAGTATATTGGTTCACAGTGGATCACATGCCACTTCTCTAGTACTGGCTGTGTGACCTTGCTTAAACTCTCAGGACCTCAGTTTCCTCATCTATAAAATGAGGCCCATGAGCTCAAACTCCCAGAGTGTCTGTGAAGATTACATGAGATTATGAGATTGGATGTGAAAAGAACCTGCTCTCAGAAGGCAGAACTCAACAAAAGTCAGTTACCCATTTCCCTTTTCTCTAGAGAGAGCTTCTGTTCAAGAAAATTGTTTCTCGTTTTCAGTATAATGTTAGAGTGAAAAACAATAGAGAGATGTGGAAACAGACATGTAAATGACTTACAATTGGTTAGATTCTCCTATCTTAATCAGGGTGTTAGAGAAAATGGTAAGATGGACATGTGACCAGAACCATCCTATATTACTCTAGTCATTAGGGCAGGAGGCCAGGAGGATGGGATTACAGGATCTTCCTGGTGAGTTACTATTTTTAGATGGAGCCTCTGAATGATCCAACATACAGTAGAAAATCTCTCCAGATCTGTAGACCAGCAATCAGTAAATTAAAAAAAAAATGAAAAAACTGTAAAAGTTGATAATCATAAAGGATATGATACCTACAAGCCTTAAATGTTTTTATACAACTCACAACATATAAGGTAGATTCATTTGTCTAGTTTTGGTTTAGGCCTCAAAACTAAGGTTTTCTTTCAGCATGGGTTGGCTGATTCAAGTTCTATGTTGTCTTTTTTGCACAAACGCTTTCCATAATGTATTATGCACATTTTCCAGTTTTGAGTGTAGAATCTTAGTAGATTTTTCTCCCCCCAAACTTTCAGAGTTTACTAGCTCACCCCTAATCTGAAAGTATTTTTAATGATTTATCTTATCAACCTTTCCTAATACATTCAAGTTCATTTCTGTAAAATAACAACTCTTGTTTTGCATTCCTATTTCATCAGCTTCTACAATATTGAATTGAATTGAAAAGTATAATAGCAATTACAATGGACATAAATGTGAGTGGGAACAAAGTCAGCTGAGTCTTAGAAATCATACAGCTCAGCTGGTGGGAGCAGAAGCGGACACACAAATGACCCTTCCAGCTGTACCCTTTCAGTTTGTTTTAGAGAGGAAATGGAGATCTATATCAATCCAATGAGTTGGTTAAGTAAAGATGGGTTGAAGTGTTTTCACTGCATGAGCTGTGAATGAAAACCATAATGGTGCAACTGTTGACAGATTTCAGTATCTCTCTGGTAGGGTTTTGCTGTAAGTTAAGAGTACCACCACCATCACTCTAACAAAAGATCACAGATGTCAGAATAATCTTATATCACTCTTCAGAACTATCATTATATCTATAATTGCAAATCATTTGTATATCTAAGCATCTTTCATTTTTATTTATAATTCAACTTATTTGTTCAACGATCTAGCAAATATTTATGGTCTGCCTACTATTGCTGGATGTTAGGATACAACATAAATAAGGTGTGGCCTTTGCTCTTGGAGAACTTACAGTCTAGTGGGGCAGCCAGGTCAGTAAGTGGGCAATTATCGAGCAGGTGGTTGGCATGAGGGACAAACCAAGAGAGCAACATTGCGCATTCCAGGACATGAGTCTCTTAGTGGAAGTCAGAGGGGAAGTATGGGTTCAGTCATTACAAACATCTGTGGAGCACCTTCTGAGTACCAAGCTCTGTTTTAGGCACTGGGGTTACAAAAATGAATAATTCATAGTCCTGTACTCAAGAAATCCATACAGGTAATTATAGTGCCCTGTAGTAAGTGCTTTCTTTTGGATCAGCACTGAGTCTTCAGATGGTGGGGACAGGGAAGTTTCCTACAGGAGGTGAAGCTTGTCAAGCTTGTAAGCATTCTTAGGGCAGAGGCCTAACTTGTCTTGAGCTTTGTTGTCCTTCCTGCCCAGTTCCTGGGACCATGTTTTGTACACCTTGTGTGCTCAGTCAGTGTTTGAATGAGTAAAGGAACTGCATGATGATTAGAAGTTAACTAGGGGTCAGGCCCTGTGCTCTGTTCTGAGAATACAAAATGAGTGAGCCATGGCCTTTGCCCTGATCGAGATTATAATAAAATCTCATTTCTGGCTGAATCCTGATGACATATCAACAGTGTAAAACACTTGCAAACCTGGGCACACCTTTCTAATAAGTTGTGCTCCATATTGGACCATTTACTGGCTATGGCAAACACTTGTCAAACATACTCTCTTGAGCTTATTCCAGGGAGAAAAGTGGATGGTTAAGGAAGCAGGAGACTGAGCAAGGCCAGCTCCAACCCTGGTAATAAAAAGGCATCATTCAGACTGACTTGAATGATGGTTGTGCCGGGAAATCATCAATACTCAACCCTAGAGAGTGGGTAATACAACTGGTAGCAGACTATTGGTATAGTGAGCAGTTTTGTCTGAGGATCTCCCAAGTGCTTTTTCAAAACTTTCCTCTGCACCACCCCAGGCCCTTATCACAACGGAATTGGCAAGTAGCAATTCTACAGCAACATCTAACACAAAGCTTGGAGTTGTTGGCTGGTCGTTTGCTCCATGTGACCAGCAATTTCAAGCCGGTCTCTAGGAACACGTGAGTTTGAATGAGGTCTCTCGGTGTTTTACAGTCGCTACTGCCTCTGCTCTAATTCCTCAAACCCTCAATTCCTGAACCACCAAAAGCAGCTGAAGTTGGTCAACAGGCTAGTGGAGCAGGGGACACCAGGCAAGTCAGGATGGCATGGATATGTAATTTGTGTCCTTTTAGTGTGACTAAATGCCACAATTAGCATGACAGAAAATTCTGCAGCTATGTCACTTTTCTCCAATGTTATGAAAAGACAAGTAGAAGTGAAACTGTGCAACCCAGATTGGGACTTGAACCATGTTCTTTTTTTAAAAAAATTTATTTATTTATTTTTTTATACAGCAGGTTCTTATTAGTTATCTATTTTATACGTATTAGTGTATACATGTCAATCCCAATCTCCCAATTCATCCCACCACCGCCCCCCCACCACCACTTTCCCCCCTTGGTGTCCATACGTTTGTTCTCTACATCTGTGTCTCTTTTTCTGCCCTGCAAACCGGTTCATCTGTACCATTTTCCTAGGTTCCACATATATGCGTTAATATACGATATTTTGAACCAATGTTCTTTTAACTGAGATCACACACCTGGTCTCAGGACTTAATGAAGCTCAGGTTCTTGATGTCTCATTGCAGAAAGAATTCAGTGAGAGACAAAGTGATAGGTAAGAAGTGGGTTTATTTAGAGAGAAGCACACTCCACAGACAGAGTGTGAGCCGTCTCAGAAGGTGAGAAAGGCACCAGGGTATGGGGTTGTCAGTTTTTATAGGGGTGGGTAATTTCATAGGCTAATGAGTTGGAGGAGTATTCCAGCTATTTCAGGAAGGGGAGGGATTTCCAGGAATTGGGCCACTGCCCACTTTTTGACCTTTTATGGTGGGCCTTGGAACTGTCATGGTGCCTGTGGGTGTGTCATTTAGCTTGCTAATGTGTTACAGTGAGTGTATAATGAGGCTCAAGGTCTAGTGGAAGTTGACTCACCCACCATCTTTGTTATGTCCTCAGGCTATGTCATTTTTTCAAAGGTTGTGCCCTACCCCTTCCCTCCTGTTTCAGAAGGAGTACAGAATTTTGCTTCAGGACACACAGTAAGTTAGGGGCTGAAACACTCCATTATTCCATAACCAGCAAGTCATGGGTCTGACCCAGAAAAAGAAAGGCCAAACCTTTTTCTAGGTGGGACATCTTCACATCTTCGCCATTTCTTTTTAAGAATACTCCTCGGGCTTCCCTGGTGGCGCAGTGGTTGAGAGTCCGCCTGCCGATGCAGCGGACACAGGTTCATGCTCCGGTCTGGGAAGATCCCACATGCCGCGGAGCGGCCGGGCCTGTGAGCCATGGCCGCTGAGCCTGCGCATCCGGAGCCTGTGCTCCACAATGGGAGACACCACGACAGGGAGAGGCCCGCGTACCGCTAAATAAATAAATAAATAAATAAAAAATAAAATAAGAATACTCCTCGTTTTTCCTCCCTCCATAACAACCTTTTCCAAGTTCTCATTGCCATACGTTCTCTTGGGAATCCACATGTCAGACTCCAGCAGTGTTATAGTTCTAATATCCACTCGTGTCCCCCACATGCCCTCAGCCCTGCCTAGCTGGAGGGTCGCATTCCAGTTCAGAAATAGCAATAAAGAGAAGTCACTTCTGGGATAGAGACTGAGTGTAGCTAGAAGTCGGGGACCTCCAATCAATGACTAACACACCAGACAGGCTCCCCTTTGTCCATTGTTAACTGAGGATGAATGGATTTCCAGACCTCTGTTGCTACCTCTAGAGAAGGAAGGAGGAGGCTGTGGGCAGAGAAAGTTCCATTCAGCCTGACTTTGCCTTGAGTTATTGCCTTTTATTTTCCAACTTTAGTGAGGCTTAATTGACAAAAAAAGTAAGATATTGAGTGTTCATCATGATGATTTGATATACATAAACACTGTGAAAGGATTCCTCCCATGTAGTTAATTAACACATCCATCACCTCATATTTATCTTTTTTTGAGTTGGGGGGAGAACATTTTGAGTTATTGCCTTTTGCAATTTCTCCCACAAATCACTGAGTCGAGTCATGAATTTTTAGCAAGTGGGAACCTCTTACAAATCAGAGGTTTTGGCTCTGGTGAGTGTTCTAAGAAATGTCCCAAAGGCCTGAGTTGGAGGACGTCAGGTCTAGTTCTGTCTCAGACACCAGACAGCCACATGCAACCGTGGGCATGTTGACTTTATGATCTAGGTTTTGGTTTCCTTGTCTGCAGGATGAGCGTGTTGGACGTATATTAGGTCAGTGAATGGAGGTCTCTGGGCCATATATTGCTTGAAAGCATGTGTTTTGTCTGTGTAGTAGTTTTTTTTTTTAATTTACAAAATTTTAATTAGTGTCTATCATTTAACAGTTGACTCAACAACAATAAAATAATCTGATAAAAAAATGGGCAAAGGACCTGAGTAAACAATTCTCTAAAGACATACAGATGGCCAACAAGCATATGAAAAGGTACTCAAAACCACTATTAGAGAAATGAATATCAAAACCACAATGATGAGATAACTACTGCATACCCATTAGGTATACCTAAAGAACAGAAAATAACAAGTGTTGGTGAGGATATGGAGAAACTGGAACCCTTGTGCACTGTTGGTGGTGAGAACAATCAACGTTATACCACGTGGGAGATAGCTGACCTGCTCAAAATGTCCAAATCAAGCGCTGAAAATAATTTTCCCCAGCTTGGTTATGTTAATTGCTTTGATGTTTGGGTTCCACGTAATTTAAGCGGAAAAAACTTTCTTGACCATATTTCTACAAGCGATTCTCTGCTTAAATGTAATGAAAACGTTCAATTTTTAAAACAAATTGTGACAGGCGATGAAAAGTGGACACTGTACAATAATGCGGAATGGAAGAGATTGTGGGGCAAGCAAAATAAACCACCACCAACAACAGCAAAGCTGGTCTTCATCCAAAGAAGGTGATGTTATGTATATGATAGGGATTGGAGGGGAGTCCTCTATTATGAGCTCCTTCCGGAAAACCTAACGATTAATTCCAACAAGTACTGCTCCCAATTAGACCAACTGAAAGCAGCACTCAACGAAAAATGTCTGGAATTAGTCAATAGAAAACACATAATCTTCCATCAGGATAATGCAAGACCACCTGTTTCTTTGATAGCCAGGCAAACACTGTTACAGCTTGGCTGGGAAGTTCTGATTCATCCGCCGTAGTCACCAGGCATTGCACCTTTGGATTTCCATTTATTTCGGTCTTTACAAAATTCTTTGAATGGAAAAAATTTCAATTCCCTGGAAGACTGTAAAAGGCACCTGGAACAGTTCTTTGCTCAAAAAGGTAAAAAGTTTTGGGAAAATGGAATTATGAAGTTACCCCAAAAATGGCAGAAGGTAGTGGAAAAAAAGGGTGAATATGTTGTTCAATAAAGTTCTTGGTGAAAATGAAAAATGTGTCTTTTATTTTTACTTAAAAACTGAAGGCACTTTCTGGCCAACCCAATAGAATGGTGGTTGCCAGGGGCTGGGAGAAATAGGGAATGGTAAGCTGTTTAATGTGTACAGTTTTAGTTTTGCAAGATGAAAGTTTTGTAGACTGGCTGCACAACATAAATGTACTTAATACTACTGAACTGTACACTTAAAAATCGTTAAGATGGTAAATTTTGTATGTATATTTTACCACAATTAAATTTTTTTTTGAGAGATAGCTCATGAAAATCTGAAGTCATCTTTTTTTGGGGGAAAACCCAGAAGATCAGGACTTTGGGCCTTAGACACCAGTTGGCAACAGCCAGCTTGAGCTGAGTATCTGCTCTTGTCTTCAGATGAGCCTATTCTTTGCTGTTCTCCCCAGGCCCCACCTAGTTATCTTCTTTCAATAAAATAACCCATCTGGCCACCATAGACCTTTGGGTTTGCAACCCCTGGATTAAACTATCTCTATGATACTTTCTAGAATTAGTACCTGTGATTCCAAAGTCTTAGTCATCATGAACACTCTGTAAGTAAACAAGATGAGTGAGATGTAGACAGAGGGACATTCAGGTTACCTTCTTGACATCTCTCAGGTCTACGGGAGGGTTAACACCCATGTCTACAATGGGCAGTAAAAACAACTGGCTAGTGACATTGGTTTAGTTGCTCCCTGACCTCTGTATAAACCCCAGTCCTGGCTGGGGTTTATGTTCTGAACCTGAGCTTTTAGTATTACTCAGGTCATTGTGTCTTGCTGATCCAGAGGACACTATTGTCACCAAGATAGATGAAATCCTTAAATGTTACATAATGGATGATCCTAATGGCATGGGGAAAATTAGGAGAGAAATGATACAGACAACTGGAAGCTTTGCTCCCAGAAAAAAAAAGATGATTTAAAATTGTCTAAAGGAAACAAAGAAAAAATAGATCTGTTCCTTCAACAACCCTCATAGTTTGTTATCAATAATGCTGTGTATGCTACATGTGACATCGTGATATATAACTCTACTTTTGATCTTGGGACACAACCTAATTATTGAAATTTGGGGTTAGGTAATTTTGAAATCTCCCTCTACCCCTCTGAGGGAATGAGATCAGCTGGAATAAGATAACAGATGGCCCCTCTTTATGAAGAGTATCCCTGTCTTGGTTCCTCATTCATTCACTTACTCATTAACTCATTCATTTATTCAACCAATATTTATTTAGCACCTCCTAGTAACGCCAGTCCCTGACTAATAAGCAGGACAGTTAAGATTCCTACCCTCGTGGAATTTAGGTAGTGGGGAAAGGCAGAACAGCTTGTGAATGTCTGGTCAATAGTTTCCTAAAGGATATTATTTCGTATCTTTTTTCATTTCATTATGTACTAGGTATTTTGGTAGTTGCTCTGGGATCAGCTTGGTGGACAAGACAGGCATTAAACAAGATTGATTATATAAGGTTTTAGAGTTTTTATTAGTTCTGACTGCAAGGGACATGGGAAGTTGCTACAGAAGTGGTATTGGTGTCTGGTCTTGGAGGATGTCTAGTTCTCAGTAGTCAGAGGCTGGGAGATTTATTCTAGGCCAAAGGCAAAACATAGCCAGAGGCGGGAGGTATGGAATGGCAAGAATGTTTGTGGAGAGCAAGACTTTCTGCGTAACTGTTTGAGCTGTATTTCTTCCCCTAATGTTGAAAATTGCTCTGAGATATAATTATAGAAAGGGTCACTCCTAGGGGCAGCTACTCACTGCCCAGAGACCTGTCTGAGGAGGGGCTGCCACAGGCTTAAAGAGATTCACTCTGAAAAAAAATCGGTGTTTTGTTAAGTTTGTTTAGGATTGGGATGGTAGGTGTAGTGTGTAGGATGACAGAATTGAAACTTCTACACATTACTTGTGCCAATTTGTGGGTTGCACTTTATAGAATTGAAGTCAAGCCTTTAGACTGTACTAAGCAAATTTATGAGAAATACTTCACCATTCATGAAAAATCATATTTGCCAAAAGTATCTGATGACCTTAACCTAAAGAGATTGTCTTTAAAAAGCTAGGGATCTTACATTTGGCAGGAATATAAAATGCATTTACTTTAAAAAGATGAGGGCTTCCCTGGTGGCGCAGTGGTTGAGAGTCCGCCTGCCGATGCAGGGAACACGGGTTCATACTCCGGTCCGGGAAGATCCCACATGCCGCGCGGCTGGGCCCGTGAGCCATGGCCGCTGAGCCTGCGCGTCCGGAGCCTGTGCTCCGCAATGGGAGAGGCCACAACAGTGAGAGGCCCGCGTACCGCAAAAAAAAAAAAAAAAAGAGAGGAAGTGTGCCGCATACCATTTTGGGCAGCTGATAGAAGAAAGTTTTGTGACCACTTCATGCATATACACTTTACATGTATGTGCAGTAATAATAATAGCTAGTATTTATTGAGTTCTTGCTGTGTGCTAGGCACCCTTCTAAGTAATTTATATATATATATATATATATAAACTCAAATGGCTATTCTAATAACTCTATAGACACTACTATTATCCCCATTTGATAGATGAAGAATCACAGAGAGGTTGAGTAACTTGCCACAGATAGCCTGGCTAGTAAAGCAAGAAGCTGGGATTTCAACCCAGGCCTGGCTCCAGACTCTGTGCTGTAATACTGCCTCTGAGAGTAAATTAAAAACAAAAACAAGCCTAGAAAACAGTAATCCTTGGCAGTGATATTGTAGTTAGGAAATGGGTTGTATTGGATTTGTATATTCGTCCAGTATTTATTGAGTACCTATTCCATTGTGCCAGGCACTGTCCAGGTGCTGGAACATACAAGTGCACAAAGCAGATGAAAGCCCTGCTCCCAGGATGCTTCTGTTCTAGGAGGTTCACTCCTTTGTTTTTCTAAAGACACTGGTCCTCTATTTGAGAGCTTCTCCAACTATCTGTGGTAAAGGAACAGTTTTTTTTTTTAAAGTTTTCCAATTTGTCGTGAACTGATATTTTAATAAAATACAATACAAATCAATAACTAGAAAAATGAAATTTAAAAAACCCCAAAAACCTACAAACTACACAGCCTGTTTTTTAAGTATTTGACTCAAAGGTTAAAAATTACTCAGTCTATTTTCTGTATGTCTCTAAGGCTTACTCTCAATTTCTGTACTTATCTCATTATGGATCGTGACAGTTCACCAACTGGCAATTGTCTAAGGCCCACACTTGGGGTAGCTGCCATATGCTCTCTCTTTGCCAACTATTTAGTTACTGCCCATCACACCATGTGATCTGAAAAATAAAGATGAATTGGATTGACAATATGATAGGCTTTTTTTCTGTAATGGGCCAGATAGTAAAGATTTGAGACTCTGTTGGCGAGACCATCTCTGTCATAATTACTCAGCTCTGCTGTTGCCATGTGAAAGCTGCCATAGATGATACGTAATGAATGAGCAGGGCTATGTTCCAACAGAACTTTATTTCTAGTTAATGAAATTTGGATTTTATATAATTTATTTGTATCACAAAATATTATTCTTCTTTTAATTTTTTCAACCACTTTTATAAATGTAAAAATCATTCTTAGCCTGTGGGTCATACAAAAATGGGCCCCAGGCTGGATCTGGCCAATGGGTTTTAGTTTTCAGACTGCTGCAATAAACCAATTCTGGACAATAGAAATATCTTGGAGTAGCTGCTGTCCTTGAATTTGCTGAGAAATAAATGCAAGCTACCATATTTTGTACAATTTGTAATGATTATTAGTGGTAGTGTCAATAAACACAAAACAAAGCTGAAAAAGCCAAAATTGCACATGGTAAATGATAATAAAAATTAAGAGATTAGAACCCTCTTAAATTGTAGTGGGAATGTAAAATAGCGTAGCATGTTTGGAAAACAGTGGCAATTCCTCAAAAAGTTAAGCATAGAGTTACCATATGAGTAATAATTTCACTCCTAGGTGTGTGTGTGTATATATACATATATGTATATAGGCAACAGAATCAAAACCATATGTCCATAAAAAACTTGTACATGAATGCTCATAGCAGCATTATTCATAATAGCCATAAAGTAGAAATTACCTAAATGTCTATCAGCTGATGAATAAATAAAATACGGCAACATCGATGAACGTTGAAAACATGCTAAGTGAAAGAAAACAGATAAAAAAAGTCACATATTATGTGATTTCATTTATATGAAATGTCCAGAATATGCAAATCCATTGAGGAAGAAAGTAAATTACTGGTTGCCGGAGGCTGAGGGCAGGGAGAGGGGAATGGGAGTGTTTTTTTTGGAGTGATGAAAATATTATGGAACTTGATAGTAGTGATAGGTGAATAATCCTGTGAATACACTAAAAAATAGTGAATTGTATACTTTAAAAGGATAACATTTATGTTCATGGTTTATATCTCAAAATATTAAAAAACTGACATTTAAAAAAATTGACAAAAGAATCAAAATTTGTCAACAGCATTTGACCTGGAAAATTTGATCTTGGTAAAAGTAATAGTCATAGCAGGAACTTTATAAAGGGCCATAATTGATAAAATTTTATTTGGACAAAACATTGATTGATGAATCTCATCTTTGTTGTGAAATACATGCTGATAAAAATTGATTAATTGAAAATGACTTCAGCTGAACAAAGGTTAAAATAGAAAAAAAACTGGATATGATTTAACTGATTGCCATAGAAAATTGACTAAGAAATTAAATTGGCTTAATGGCATTCACTGCCTCCCCCCCCTCGCCAAATTATTTCTTAACAAAAATTTAATAAATTTTGGTCTTACTTAAATTAAAATATTTGTATTAAAAATGCAGAATCAAAACTTCCTTAGTAAAAATGGCAGATAAACACATGTACTGGGCTTCTAATATTGCTCTAATGTTTGTTAATCATTTGTTGTATTAGTTTGCTAGGGCTGCCATAACAAAATGCCACAGACTGTGTGGCTTAAACAACAGAAACATATTTTCTCACAGTTCTGGAAGCTGGAGGTTCAAGATCAAGTGTGGCCAGAGTTGGTTTCTTCTGAGACCTCTCTCCTTGGCTTGCAGATGGCCACCTTGTCCCTGTGTCCTCACATGTGTTTCCTCTGTGCTTTCGTATCTGAATTTTCTCTTCTTATAAGGACACCAGTCAGATTGAATTAGGACCCACCCTAGTGGCCTTATTTTAACTTAATCACCACTTCAAAGGCTCTATCTCTAAATATAATCACATTCTGAGGTACTGGGGGTTAGGGCTTCAACATAGGAATTTTGCGGGGACACAATTCAGCTCATAACATCTGTTTAGTAATAGTGCCTGCACACAATTTATGACTTGACAGGCTCAAAGTGCATTAAATTTGGAAACCTCAGCTGTCGTCTAGTGTAGTTCTTACCTTCTCTCTTTCAGAAAGAGGAATGAACTTAGCATTACGCAGGCACATTTCTCTGACTTTCAACTTTCTATCCTACGACAGGAGAGCGGTCTATATTCCGGATGAACACAATTTCCCTCAAATTTGTTATCAGAAGTGACATCTTGTGCTGTGACTAAGAGAGTGCTCTTGAGGAATGACGAAAAGCTCGTTTGCATAGTTTAGCGACGTTGGAGGATTACTTATGAAAAATATAATGGAACACAGACAGCATATTTGTACCCCCAAAGCTGGACCACACCCAGACATTGTCTTAAAAAGTTCTTGAGGGTTAAGTTCACCTTAGAGCGGTATCAAGAGGCTTTAGCTTGCTTTGAAGGTATCCCAGGTGCCATCTAATAATAGATGTTTGGGTTCAGAGATAGAACTAGGGGAGGGAAGGCCTCAGAAATCATTAGTGCTTGGTTCTTGGAACCTCTTTTCTCACCTGTAGAAGTCTAGGGGCTTCTTAAGTTGCTAGGGGGAGAAGACGCCACTAGGGCATCAATTTTTGATGAAATCTTAGAGATTCTTTAGCGAATTCTTAAAAGTGTCCTGTCTAGAAGTAAGTGATAAGCAACATGTATTCAATTCATTCATTTTTATATTCTTCCTTCCATCAAATGCTCATTAAGTGTCTACCATAGTCAGACATGTGCAGGGTGATGGGTATTTAGTTATGATCACAAGACCACAGTTAAGAGACAGTCTATTAAAACAAGCAATTTCCATATAGTATGATATGGTCTGTGACAGAGAAAATTAGAGTGGATTGTAGGAGCGTACAGGGAGAAGGGCACCCAACTCAGGCAGGGTGGTCAGGAGAGCTTTCCCCAGAGAAAGTGAGGGCAAAGCTGGCACTTGAGAATGAACAGGAGTCGGTCACGTGAAGAGGGGGAAGGGGAGAAAGGTCCTGGTGGAGGAAGTGCCACAGATGTGGCCTGCAGGCAAGAGATGTTGATGGCACCAAGGCACTTTGGCTGAAGTGTAGAATGCAGATAGAGAGAGCGTAAAGGTTGGAAGGGTGGGTGGGGTGGGAGTGATAGTTGGGGTATGGGGATGCAGGTCCTAAAGAACCTTGTGAGCCGTGGTAGAAAGAGGAGCTCCCTTATTTATTCCTGATCTGGTCCTGTTATTCTAAGGTGTTCTAAGGGGGGCTATATTGTGCCCTAGCCAACATCATGGGCTTTAGAGCCAGACTGTCTAGGTTTGAAGCTCTGCTGAGATGCTTCCTAACCTCATTACCTAATCTCTGCATTTCAGTGTCTTCCCTCATCTGTAAAATGTGGCCAAAATAGTACCCACCTCAGAGAGCTATCATGAGATAGCTCTGGAATAATATATACACATAAACTGCTCTAGAATAAGGCCTACAGCATAAAAAATTCTCACAAAACTGCAGCTATTGGCAAAATCTTTAGTGTGAAGCCCATCTCATGAAATACTATCTCCCCCTTTGTTCTAGAATGAAATTACATTGTTTTGGCTATTGAAGAGTTCTTGCCCTTCACACTTTGAGTCCTCGGTTTCAAAGTAATGGTAGGAATTGATTTATGACACATGGTTGGAATTATGGTCTCTTGATTGTTATTATGCCACAAATGCTTTGAGCCAAAAGCCTGGTACATTTATGAACAGGTGAGTCATGGAGTGGTATACAAGTCCAGACTGCTATAGGGAATTTCCTATTGGTCAGTTGTTGCAGGAGTTGGGATGGTCACAGGTAGAGTCATCCTCATGGCCATCTACCCACTGCCCAGGAAAGCTTAAGGAAGTCAGGCCATCTTTTGTGCCTTGTTAATCAAGAGGCAAAGGTTTTAAATGGACTTTAGGATTTGTGGTCTCTCAGTGGGAAGTTGGGTTAATGGCCTCTTTGTACTCTGTTTTTAATTTTCTTCCCTGGGAAGCTAACAATAATTCCCCCATCTGGTGATTATTGTAAGGATTGGGTTTTATAATATTGTCCTAACAATGTAAGAACAGTTTATGAATTCACTTAGTCATTAATTTGATAAGTGTTTACTATTGCTTTATTAAGAATGGAATATAAATATGGCTAGTACAGGGTCCTTACCCATGAGAGGGGAGGTTGATGTGTCTACTAATAACTTAAGCAACATAGTAAATGCTAAAATAGAGTTTTATTTGAGATGCTACAGGATGACAGAAAGAAAAACCCTAATCTTGCTCATGGTTAATTTTATATATCAACTTGGCTGGACCATCATGCCAGATATGTGGTCAATCATTATTCTGGGTCTTTCTGTGAGAGTATTTTTGGATGAGATTAACATATAAGTCAGTGGATGTTGAGTAAGGCAGATTGCCCTCCATAGTGCGGGTGGGCCTCATCCAGTCAGTTGAAGGCCTGAATAGACAAAAGACTGACCTCCTCCAAGCAAAAGGGAATTCTGCAGCAGGTGGCCTTCATACTTGAGTTGCAACATTGGCTCTTCCTGGGTCTTCAGCCTGATGGCATTTGGACTTGAACGATAACATTTGCTCTTCCCTGAATCTCCATCCTGCTGGCCTTCCCTGCAGATTTTGGGCTGGCCAGCTTTCATAATTGCATGAACCAGTTCCTTAAAATAAATCTCTTTCTATATATATACATCCTTTTGGTTCTGTTTCTCTAGAGAACCCTAAATAATACAATGGTAAACAGGAAAAGCTTTAGAGAATAGGTGATATTTAAGCTGAGTCTTAAAGGATGAATCAGAGGAGTCCATTTAAGTTTGGGTAAGCACAATCTAGGTAGAGGTAGCTGCAAGTTCAAAGGCATGGAGACTCCCAACAGCATGCGGCTTTGGGAGAATTGTTCAGAGCTTGGTTTTCTTGAACTCAGGGTGTTTGAGAGGCATGAAGGGAGAAGAGAATGGAGAAGAAAGTAAATCATGAAGGGCGTGTATGTGTATTATGGTGAACATGCAATCAGTCACTCAGATGTTGTGGGGAGTGGAGAGGAATGTTTAGGAAGAACTGGAGGAACGGTGGAACTTAAAGGATGGGATTCAGGCAAGGGATCACAAGGGGCTGAATGAGGTAGTGATGGTGAGGAAGGAGCATAAAGATGGATTTGAGAGTTATTTGAGATTATTCATTGATTAGACCCAAGGTGGTAAAGACACCTAGATCCTGGTTCAGGCCTATTGGTTGGGTGGTGGCCCTCTGACTCATATATTACAGACCTTATAATATCAGGTTGCATTATCCTGGACAACTTTCAAAAGAGTTTAATTAACAAAGTGCTAAAAAGGAACTAAACAACCACAACAAGAATAGCAGGCTAGTGAGCTTCCAGAGAATGAGAGAATTAGAGCATGCCTTCCAAATTCACAACTCTCATCAATTTCACTATAAACTGAACATAGGTAATTCCCCCCTCAAGGTGGAGCCTGTGACTTCCAAGGGGGCAACATAAGCCTAAAGTAAAGACATTTCAATGCCAGCTTCTATATTCCATGTATGTAATTGTCCCCCTTGCCTGTGTAACAAGCATAGTATGGACATATATAATGGCCTAGAAATAACTGTGGTAGTTCCATCAGAATAACATGATAAGACTGATTTCCCTGTAATGCCCTCCCTTTCCTGTTCCTTCCACCTAATAAATTCTGGTGTGTGACTCAAGGTGCAGCTCACACCACACCTTCAGGAACCTGGCCCATGTGATGTCAGCCTGCAATTAGCTCTCTTACCCCCACATTCCTTTGCAGCACTTTGGTGTTGATTATAGACTGCCTTGAATATCTCGTTTTCATATTCTGTGAGTCCCCAGACCTCATCTTACTTACCTGCTGTATTATTCTTGCAGTTTCAAGTTTCTAGTCTCGAATTTTATTTGCTGATCACCCGCACTTTTAAACAAGACAGCAAGAATTACATGCTACCTGCCCTTTATGACAATTTATCGAGTATTTACTATGTGCCAAGTATGTGATCCAGCCCAATCTACATCCTTGGCTCCCTCTTACCCTCACTCACTCATTTGCAACTATAGAGACTTATTCCCATCTCAGGGCCTTTCCACTTGTCTCTGGCTGCCTGGAGTGCCCTCCCCCAGAACCTCCCACTGTTCAGTTTCCTTAATCTCATGTCCTCAGAGAGACCTCCTCTGACCAGTCTCTCATGTATTTGCTCTCTATCTTATTATCCTTTACTTTGTATAGAGCACATATGATTATCTAAAATCAACTTCTTTGTTTAGTTGTTTATGGTCTATTTCTCCCTATTTGGGGTGTAAACTACATGAAGGCAGCACTGTCTTTTTCTCTGTTGTAACTTGTGTACATGGCACAGTGCTTGGCTTTAAGTAGGTGCTCTACCTTTTGAACCCATGAATCAGCTGTGTCAGGCAAATAGGCACCTGCCCTGCTTAGACTGCAGAGAAGACAGACAGTGAGTACCTGCTTGTAAGGAACATACCAAGTGAAACAGTGCACGTAGAAGTACGGTAACTTATAACAGGGAGTTAATTGAGACTGTGGGTTCAGAGAAAGACCTCCCTGAACCCAGTGAAGTTTAAGTGGAGACCGGAAGGTCTTCACAACATCTTTTACATCCTGCTGAATATATCCCAGTTTTCCTCTCTTCTTTTTTTTTGGCCGTGCTGTGCGGCATGTGCGGTCTTAGTTCCCCCGACCAGGGGTGGAAGCCGCGTCCCCTGCAGTGGAAGCGCGGAATCAACCACTGAACCGCCAGGGAAGTCCCTGTCCCAATTTTCTTGTGCTTTATGCTGCCCAGAAGCTCCTTCAGTTTTGATTCCTAGGACAAGACCTTTGATTACTGATGGGGTAAGGAAGTAATGGAACTTTCTAGTTATTTTAAGGCACTCGATACTTTTAAGATAGATCCCAAATAGTCCGTTTTAGTACATAATGAATACTAATGCTCCACTCCAGTCCACGTCATCATTATATTTATTAATGGAATTCAGCATTACAGCTGTTCATGAATTCATTTAACTACCACAAACGTTAAGCTGATGCCACCATATATTTGACAAATCTCCTTACTCTGTCTCCTCTTTTACACAGAGGCAGTTATGCTTCATGCTGTCTGCAGTTGTTTATTCCATCACTAAAGCACTGATGTGTTAGGACTTAATTGAAGAGAGTCTTTCTCCCCTACCTTCTGCAACATTGCTAGTGAGGCACTCTCTGGTATGCATTTGTGGATTGCTACACTGATGATCTGTTTTTTAAAAAGAGTACCTTTGGATATTATTACCTTGATCTTACTCTTGATATCAAAAGTGTCACTGCTACATGGCTGATGGAAAAATGTTGCATTGCTGGGAGCAGAGCCACAAAACACTTAATCACAGCTTTCCCTTTCCCTGCTTTATAACCCACCATAACTGTAACTCTCTCCCCATATATTTATTTCATTGCTGCAAAAATGGATGTTTGTTGATTCAGTGGCTAGTTAGGACTTATTTCTACAGTCAACTGAAAAGGTTTTTGTGTTTGGGAAATCGAAGTATAATTTCAGCTGGTTTCTCCGTCTCTTTATGAGAAAAATGGGTGTGTGATCAGTATGTACAACATGTAATTAGACTGAAAGGGGAGACTCCATTGTTCTAAAGCTGCAGCCAGGCGCCAGAGGATGAGAATTGGAGAAGAAATGGCTATTGTTGGAATCCTGTCTTCTAGCCTTCTTTATATCTGTGTGACCTTGGACAAATCCTACCTCTCTACCCTGTAATTTTTTCCCCTATGAAACCATAAGATTGGGTCTGTGGGCTCCCTCCTGCAAGGCTGCCAAAGGATTTATTGACAAGATGTTGAAATGTCTTGCTGTGGAAAACTTCTGTTTGGTAGGGTTGCTAGGGACTTATTGTGAGGAGGGTGACTTTGTAGCCTCTGGTTGCCTCTTCTAGCTTTTGATGTCTCTGAAAGCAGCTGGAGAGAGAGAGAGAGAGAGAGAAGGAGAAAAGAAAATTGTGCTTACTGTGTAAACAGTTAATAATGCTATTAATTTCTACCTCATTGCCATATAATGGAGATAGGAATCTCATTATTCAGAGACATTCAAATGTAACAATTCTAGTCGTTACATACAGCCTCTTAATCACCATGCCACTCACACTGTGTAATTTGCTCTGTGAACTTGGGCACATAAAAAACATCACCCTAGTCACTGCCAGTCAGGGCACCACTGAAGACAGAACCAGAATAATAGGTATTTGAAAGGGGACATGCTGAGAACTGCACTGCTGCAAGGCAAAAACAGGTTGCCAAACACAATGGCTCTGATTGGCTTTGCAGAGCAACTGGCTGGAAACTGACGCAACTGTCCCCCAAATGGTGGCAAAGTTTGATGGTGGCCCTCCAAGACCTATATTGAAATTGGATTAGTAGGATTGGAAATGAGGTCTCTCTGTGGTCTTGAAGAATGCTGTCAGATCTGGCTTTCAACTATATCACTCACTTCCACTGTGCCAGAAATAGAGATTTTTAGGAGTTTCTTTGGCCTAGATATGTGCTGTTCAGTATGGCAGCCACTAGCCACGTGTGACTGTTGAGCACTCAAAATGTGGCTAGAGCAAATGAGATGAGCTGTATATGTAAAATACGTATGGGATTTCGAATACTTTGTAAGAAAAAAAATGAATGCAAAGTAGCTCATTAATGATTTTATATTGGTTACATGTTGAAATGATACTATTTTGGATATATTGAGTTAAATGAAATGTAGTATTCAAATTAATTTCTCGTTTCTTTTTACTTTTTAAATTTATTTATTTATTTATTTAGGCTGTGCCGGGTCTTAGCAGCAGCATGTAGGATCTTTGTTGTGGCATCTTTGTTTGCAGCATGGGGGCTCCTTAGTTGCGGCGTGGGGACTGTTAGTTGCAGCATGCATGCGGGATCTAGTTCCCTGACCAGGGATCAAACCTGGGCCCCCTGCATTGTGAGCACGGAGTCTTACTCACTGGACCACCAGGGAAGTCCTCTTTTTAGTTTTTAAATGTGACTACTTAGAAAATGTAAAGTTATATGTGTGGCTTACATTTTATTTCTATTGGACAACACTAGCCTAGAGAAATCAGATGCTTGTTTACTCTAATTGCTATGATTCTACCTTGTTTTTCTTGCTTCTTTTACAAACTCAAGTCCCTTTGAAGATTCTTCACATTGATACTAGGAGCCTGCTTCCTCATTCCTATTCAGGAGCAGAGCTCCTCCCATCATTCTTCCTGGCACCCCTCTGCCTAACTCCTGGTGCGGACAGCTTGGGTAAAACATGTTCCTATGGTGGCAAAGAATGCCCTGTTTTCAGGGGCACCTGGGTGAGAATTTTAGATGGACTATGACTCATGGTAGACATGGGAATATCAACCTGACACAGGTTTAACCTTTTGATGGGGTTTGGGTTTTGTCCCAGAAGATCTAAGGGGGTGAAAAGGGGGTCAAAACCCACAGTACATCAAAATATGTGTGACTTGTAAAGCTCTGTTTATGGTGGCAAATTTATGGCCAGAGGTGCAGATCTTGGGGGCAGATGGTTTTGTTTGGCAAAAAAAGTGTGTTTTGTTTAGTTGAATTGGAGTGACTGCCATGGGGGACACACTTCCATTTCTCACAGACTTTACCATTCTTGTTATCTTAACTCAGCTGATTTGTGTCACCTGCCTGGCTGCTGAAGATGGATGTGTTTGTGTACCTTGCAAGATGGAGGGGCCACACTTAGTAACACAGCTATGCCTGGTGGCTGGCACAGCTCCTGTCCCCAGGAGCTCACAGCCAGCACATAAGTTACAGCATAACCAAGTCTGGATGGACAGATGTTTACCAAGCACCTGATTACTGCTCTAAGATCCAGGGAAAAAAATTGAGAGAAACAAATCAGCTGTGGGTACAACAGAAAGTACAGGTGACTAACTGTGCCTTGGGGAAGGATATTTAAGAGGAGGTGGGGTATAGGAGGAAGAAAAGTAACATTTTTGAGCCAAGACTGGGCCATACATAAGATTAAGCACTTGTCATGCACCATCTCATCTACTCCTCAAAACAGACATCTGAGCTAGATATTGTTATCTTCATTTGTAGATAAGGACGGGAGGATCATGGAATCTGCCCAAGGTCACACACAATGGATAGAGCTAGGATTTGAATCCAGGTCTTTCCGAGTGGGCTTAAGGCCATGGTGTGTCCACTATGCTCCCCCTAACACCCCGGGATTAATGAAAGGATGATTCATAACAACTGTTTTATTTCTGTTTGCTGGGCCTCTCTCCCACCCCCTACCCACACCTTTCCAAGAGAGTTCTTGTGTTTTTAACCCTCAACTTATTTATTTATTAAAGTTACAATAATATATTTTTGCAAGCATACAAATTTGCAAAGTAACTAATGATTTTTCAACAAAGATACCAGATATATTTAATGGCAAGATAAAGGTATGTCTAACGACTTCTAAAGTCATCATGAAATCAAAAGTTGCATGTCTAGGAAATGTACCAATGGAGCTCTCTTCCATTATCTGTGTATTTTAATTAGTCTCATGTGAATATCTCTTCCGTTTTGGTGATTGGCTAGGATCCAAGGGTGTTTGGAAGATGGCCCTTGGAGTTCATAAGCATTGTTAACTCTTCTAAGAGGAGAGGGAACACATATGTCAAAGAGAGGCATGAAAATGACACATACTAAATCCAACTTCCTGAGCTTGTTCACCCCCTAAGGAGACTCTAAAGGAAATGTCTCTGTCCCTGGCATCCTGTCTTATCTTTCCTTCTGCCTGGAGGAGATGTTTATGGACAGTCAAGTTTGTTGTCTAGGGCATCTGACCAGCCTGCAGTACACTCTGATCCCAGCAGTGATTAGGCCTGTTTGATTATAAAAGTCTGGTTCTCGTCTGTAGTAGCCTTTAGCACTGATTCCTTAGTGATAAGCAACTGTGCCCCACCCCAAACCAGTGTGTTGGCTGAACTCTTTCTGTTGCTATCCCAACTAGAAGGCCTTTGCCCCACCCCTTTGCCCTAGACTGCCTTGGGACTGGCTCTTCAAGTGGGCAAAGGTCAGGGAGAGTTGCAACTGAGCATGCCAAGTGTTATGGCCTTTCTGTGTACCCTGAGACAGTGGACTTCATCAGCATGTGTCTGACTTCCCTCTGCTACAAGTGGGAGTGAAGGTCACCATGGGCCCATTCAGAGCCCAGGCTCTAGAATCTGACACACCTAAGTTTGAATCCTTACCCTGCTACATTCTGGGTGGGTCACCTAGTACAGGTTGACTTAATCGTCTATGTACAAATGTATAATAACATTTATGTAAAAATGTATAATAACAACAAGGATGTTGTGATATTTTAATAATAACAGCAATCACTTCTATTGCTTTTACTAAGTGCTATGCACTGTTCTGTGTGTTTTTATATATACTAACTTAATTAATCCTACAATAACCCTATGAGGTAGGTACAATTATTATCCCCATTTTATAGATGAGGAAACTGAGATGGGGAGAGGTTAAGAAACTTCTCAAAGTTCCATAGGTAGTAATTGCATACCTGAGATATCCAAGTAGTGTGAGTCCAGAGTCCATTCCTAAGCACTAGGTTATGCACAAACATTAAACACATGCAATTTTGGATCACAGTAGATGTTCCATAAATCATATTAATCCAATTATTATTATTATAATTCTTATTATAATTTGGCTGTGCTGTGTGGCTTATGGGATCTTAGATCCCTGACCAGGGATTGAACCCATGCCCCTTGCAATGGAAGCACACAGTCCTAACCACTGGACCACCAGGCAATTCCTCAATTATTATTATTTTTAATGGTCCTGGTTTTCATGGCTTCCATGAGGCACCTTAGAAATGGAGTGACACTTGAGGCATTTTTATGAAATGATGACTTCTTTTTTTCATAATTTTGAGCTTGGATGAGGGTATTGTGTCTAAATTCGGTTCCTCTGTCTTTTAACTCTAACTTAAAAGCATTAATATTTTCATCACATTTTGCAGTTTACATTTTACATTGTACTTACTGATTGACACTAACATCTTCTCATGGGTTCTTATAAGCTACAGTGAGTTAATATGTGTAAAGTATCAATACTTAGACAAGAGCTTGGCACTGAGCATGTGCTATATAAGGGGAGGATATATGGAGGGTTTTGATGAAGATATGAATATGATTTCACCCGATCCTCCACTTTGATCTTTCCTTAGGGGGATGCTTCTGTCCCCAGATCCTCTAGGACAAATCAAGACCGTGTGCCATTGTTGTATACTGTGTTGCTAACTGCCAGGGCAGGAGCTCCTTGAGGCTGGAGATCTAGCTGGATTTATCCCTGTGGCCAAGGCCCACCACATTAACTGGTGCACAAAAAACAAGATGAACTTGGCAAGAAACTGAATTACATTTCTTTGTACCAAACTCCAATAAGGAACAAGACAAAAATAAATAAGAGGAACATATCTTTATTTCCCAAACTTGCTATTCTACTTTTTAGGTCCTAGATTTAAATTATTATTTCACGACACAAGGAGTTAATAACACCCTTCAGGTGACCCAACAGTTAAGCCAACATCACCTTATGCAAATTGTCAGATATAGGAATTATGTCACATTACACGGAAGACAGGGACTGCAGGTACAATAAGAAGACTGGTTTTTTGCTCATATTGTTTCTGTAACCCTGAAGATTCTCTGTACACAATTTCTTTGTATGCATATACATTTATATATTATATATAATATTTATTGAGATTCAACTATGGGCCAGGCATTGTTTTAAAAGCCTTATATGTATTAACTCATTTGATAGCCCCATGAGGTAGATATATTTATGATCCCATTTCAAGGACACTGTGGCACAGAGAGGTGAGACAGGCCGCCCAAGGACACACAGCTGGTATGTGGTGGAGGTAGGATTTGAACCCAAGAATCTGACTGTGGTATCTTACATATCACACTAAACAGCTGATTCCTTATTTTGATCCAGTCCTTCACTTTCTAATATGTAACTGCCATAGAAAACTCTGTGTTAGTTATATCAAATTAACACATCACAGAGATTTCAGAAGGGGCTACAACCCCCCCCCCCCCCCCCCCGCTGCCCCCAACTCTGGAGAGAACTGCCTGAGGGCTACCTTTCCTGGGTGGTCAGCAGCTGTTTTGCCCGTGAACATTTTCTTTAAATGGCAAAAGGCTGAGAGAAGTGTGAGTTCCTGAGAGAAAGTGACAAACTCTGCTACTTTAATTAAGTGGCCTTTCCCAAAGAGGTAGCACACTTCCAAATGGTCCATCAGAGGGATCTCCCTTCATCCGCTGCTCCCATATCTGCCCCAAGGACCTGGCCTGGGAAGTGAATCACCTGCAAGCCTAACATTTCCACTCTCCCCTGGTCTCAGTCAAGGGCTGCTATAGCACAATACCATAGACTGAGTGGCTTAAACAACTAACACTTATTTCTCACAATTCAGGGAACTGGGAAGTTTAAGACCAGGGTGCCAGCAGATGTAATTTTGGTGAGGGCTCCCCTCCTGGCTTGGAGATGGCTGCCTTCTTACTGGGTGCTCACCTGACCTCTTCTTTGTGCACTCAAGAAAACAGAGAGCTCCTCTTCTTATGAAGGCACTGATCCCATCATAACCTCATCTAAATCTAAGGCTACTTCTTCAAATACCGTCACATTGGGGTTTACAACTTCAATATATGAATTTTTGGGAGACACAGACGTTCAGTCTATAACACGTGTCCTCTTTTCTGCAGACAGTAGGTCCCAGAGCTGTTGATTCCAGTGCAAAGTGAGGCACTGAGGCACCAAGCAGATACTTAATAAATACTTGTTGAATTGGAAGAAGTTGAATGATGCCCTGGTATTGAAAAGTCTCTGAGGACTTAGGCTTTCCTTTCTGCCTGGAAGAGGGACTGCAGAATATACTAAAACTGCCAAAGCAGCCAGGAGGAGGAAGAGTGGTGGGGGTCAGAGTCACTTAGGCAGTGTCTGGTAAAACAACTTTGCTTTAGGATAAATAGAGAAAAGAGATGGGTGTCAGAGTGAGGAAGCCCCAAGTCTGTATCTTGGAGCTGCCCCGGAGAGGCTGTGCAACCTGAACATGTCAGACAGCCCTCCTCCTTGCTCTTCTGTAAAGGCGGATGATACTAACCTCATGGAAGTGCTGGGAGGAGGTGGTGGAGCAGCGTTTATAAATCACCAGCACACCTCCTGGCTCGGAGGAGGTGCCAGAAAAGGTGTCCCCTTCTCAAATTAACGCGTTGTCTGTGTCAATGAAGCCTTCGATGGGATATGGGTAATCTGGAGAGCAGATACGGGAGTGCTACGTACACATGAATCACAGGCTTGTAGAAGCTAATGTTAGTAGATGACCTAAAAGAGATATGTCACGGGAACCAAATAAATTGTTTATACCTGCGAGGCCACCCACGAAGTCTGAGGCTACCCTTGTAGCCCTCAAAACCTCTATCCCCCAGAAACTTTTTTTTTTTTTTTTTTGCGGTACGCGGGCCTCTCACTGTTGTGGCCTCTCCCGTTATGGAGCACAGGCTCAGTAGCCATGGCTCACGGGCCCAGCCACTCCGCGGCATGTGGGATCTTCCCAGACCGGGGCATGAACCCGTGTCCCCTGCATCGGCAGGCGGACTCTCAACCACTGCGCCACCAGGGAAGCCCCCCCAGAAACTTTAAAGGGACTGGAGTAATACACTTAAAAAAAAACCCAGCAAAAAACAGCTTACTGAAAAGGGCAGACTAGACACTGTATGCAAGGAAGAGCAGGGGTAATCTAAGCAAGCATGTGGAATCAAAGGGAACTTGCTTCACTAAAATTGGAGCTAAACTTACCCACCTGGGTAGCTTTGTGTGCAACAAGTAAGTTTCCAGGCCCTCTGTGCCCCCAGGCTCCCCCCTATCACTTACCTGGGAGGTCCAGCTGCCTTTCTCTACCACCAGCTTTACTCCCTCTGCCCGTCCTAGTTCTCATCACAAAGCCCAGCTCTTGACCCAGGTTACTGAGAATCGCAGGGCAATGGGAGTTTAGAAAAGGCTATTGACTCCCCTTCTTCAGGAGTAGTGTTAAGAACATGGACTCCAGAATCAGGCTCATCTGGGTTTGTGTTCAGGCCTCACTGCTTATTGGTCATGTGACCTTGGGTACATTTCTTAACCTCCTTATCTGTGAAATGTTCATAATAATTGCACCTACTTCACATGGTTGAGTGAATTAAAAGTGAAACACCTACAGCCATGACTGGAAAATAATGAACACTCAGCAGAGAATAACTGTTATCATTCTTAGTACTGGTATTTTTACAGACTGGGAAAAACCAGTTGTCTTTCATTCTGTTTCCTCTCTGATCCTGATGGTTGTGGGCTAGTGGAGAGAACAAGACCAACAGGAGGCTTTGCCACTAATTGACTGTGCAACCTTGAGCAAGCCTGTAACCACTCTGAGCCAGACTTGCCTCCTGTCTACAATAAGGACAATAGTGCTCGCCCTCACTAGACTACCCGAGTGCTGGAGGTTCACAAGAGACAACACCAACAAAGTGCAGCAAGTCTACACAGAGGGGAGATGGGAGATGATACCATCCATGACGCCCTAATGACCCACAGTGGTTCTCCATGTGTGGCCCACAGCACACCCTGTTAGAAATGCAAATTCTTAGGCCCCACCCCAGACCTTGTAAAACCAGAAACTCTGGGTGTGGGGCATGCGATCTGCATCCAGCCAGCATTCCAGGTGATTCTGTTGCACCTTCAGTTGTGGGAAGCACTGTGTTATGGTCATCCGGAGAAGGGCAGAGATGAGATACCCACCAGAAACTTTTTACTTAACTTTGGAAGATATTTAGAAATAATAAAATGATCTTCCCTCACTCTCGTCTTATGTAGAAGAATATTCAAATGTATTTTAAGTGTAGACATTGTGTCCCACTAGAATTCATATGTTGAAGTGCAAACCTCAGTACCTCAGGATGTGACTGTATTTAAAGAGGTAATTAAGGTAGAATGAGGTCATGTGGGTGGGCCCTAATTCAATATGACTGGTGTCCTTGTAAGAAGAAGAACTTTGGATACAGACAGGTACAGATGGAAGACCATGTGAAGACACAGGGGGAAGGCATCTATCTACAAACCAGAGAGAAGCCTCAGAAGAAACCAACCCTGCCCACACCTTGATCTTGGAACGTCTAGACTCTAGCATTGTGAGATAATACATTTCTGCTGTTGAAGGCACCCAATCTGTGGTATTTGTTATGGCAGCCCTAGCCAACTAAGACAGCCTACAACCAAGGTGGAGCCCTAAGCAAAGAGTGAGCTCTGCATAGTCGAGGCTGGAAGCTGCAGGCAAGGAGTCAAGTGCAGGCTTGAGAGCTTCAGACCCTGTTGGGGACTATAAGGGGAAAACCATTTTTAGATACCTCTCCTGATGAAAGCAAAAGAGGTGGGGTGCTTCCTCACTTTAGAAAGAATTATCCACTTTATAATTGACTCACTTGTCACAAGAGATAGATGAGAAGCAGTGATAAAAACATTATGGAATCAGAATGAAGTCAGCAGAAAAATATTATTTGTTCTACAAACAACTGGTTCACATATAACTTTTTAGGACTGCGTTTACCTCAGGAAGGCAGACCCCCAGGACCATGAGCAAGGGATTAGACTGAACCTCTGGAAGAAGTTAGTTGGAAGGGCCAGAAGAGCCTGGCCATTTTCAGCCCAGACCAGGGGCAAGAATATTATACTTATACCTAAGGGAAAACGATATGCAGGACCTTGATGCCTTGATTATTTGCTAAGTGGGTTTGCTTCTCCCACCTTTGAGTTTCACTTGCATTAAATTTAAAAAAAAAAATTCTTTCCCCCTGAATGTTTAGACATAGAAGTGTGGCCAGATTCTACAGGGGTTTGGTAAACCTGAGGCTGGGTTGGTGGGTGCGGCCAAGGGATTTGAGAGAACACCTACAATCAGTTCTTTCATCCTGCCGCCTTCTCTAGGGTGTGACCACAGATGTCACATCAGACAGACAGATGTACGCACAAAACTTTTCACAAGGCTTTCTCTGAAGTCATTATCCTAGGGTTGACATTTGACAGGTAGACAGTTTGGAAACTGCTTACAAGAAGCAAGCCTTTTCTCCGAACCCCCCACCATCTAAACTCAAACTATATATTTTTTAAAATGTTATTTTAAATGATCATACGATAACTGGGCAGAAGGCTGACCTTCCTCATTTAAACGAAGACTCACATGGTGTTTTTTGTTTGTTTGCTTGTTTTTAACATTCAATAGGAGATGCAGAAGTTCTTTCAGCTCCTAATGATTTCTTTCTTTTCCTCCATTAAATAATCCTTCCAGGGAATCTCCAGCATGTGCAAAGTTCGATGACTGCATGACTGAAATAACAATTTGACCTTTGATCTCTGCTCCAAGGACATACCCACTGATAGACCGTTGTCTGTCATAAAGATTTCCACATAAAACTTTTCTTTATCCATTCTGTTTCTTGGCATTCATGAAAAAATCAATATGCCGGAGTTGCATGGAGTAAATCTATTGCTAGTAGACTCGCTTGCATAAAATGCATTTCCCCTTGCATCATTTGTGTTTGGGAAGGTACTGTCAGTGGTGGGCAGGGGCAGAGAGAAGAGTGTATAACCAGCATGAGATTTGCTGCTGGGTTGCTTTAAATTTGGCGCTGAGAAGCTGGGATCAGCCTTGTGCTGAGTATAAGACGCTGCATTGTCTTGGCAGTGACATGAAGGCTTACCTCTGGGTAAAAATTTCCATGGTGCATCTGTTTTTTTCTTTCTTCTTAATAGCTCACTCTTTCTTTGGGAAGTGGTCTTTACTGTCTGCTGGGTCTACACTGACATTTCCCCGGTGAGAGTTGAATGAGTATGTGATTTACACTTGCAGTCCAGCACTGCAGTGTGCTGCTCAGGCCCCCCACTTCAGGACTGCAGCTAGCAGTTGTGATTGGCTGACAGCTTGCACCTATGTCCTCCTGCTCCCATAACCCTCGTGAAGAGAAGCCACCTTGTTTAAGGTCACGTCCCTTTCCTAGGAGCAGCCAGAACACAGTTTTATTTTATAACTTTGTAACACCTGGAATTCTCATTAGAGATATTAGATGACAAATTTAAGCTTTTAGAAAACAAATTTGTGTAAATTTGTAATTCTCTTATTTTGGCATTGTCATTTAATTTTAATAAAGGATAAAATATGCAGTAAAGATTTTTAAAAAAATGGTGGGCTGATGCGGGGGTAGGAAGGTCCAGCCCCCTTCCCTTTTTTTTTTTCTTTTTCTTTTTTTTTTTTTCCCCCCCTTCCTTATTTTGGGACTTCTCTGCAGGGCCATCCCAGCTCCAGAGCACCCTGTGGAATTAACAGAGACCTCTGCTGTGACTGCACTGCAGCTTGGCTTCTCCCTCTGCCTGAATCGGCAGCTTTTATTCCTGCACAGATGTCAATGCCAAGATCATTCCCTAATAAACCTCCTGCAGGCAATTCTCCATCTCTGAGCCTGTTTCCCAGGGAACCCAACCTGCAGCAAAACTTTCCCTTAAATAGGACTGTTGTTTTATTTCTCGTATGGATTATTGTTAAGGGATAAGTTCATATTTTAATTCCAGGAATTGATATGTATTACTTTTCAGAGACTTTATGTATTTAGAAATTTTTCTGTGCATGCAAAGTGTACAAAAGAATTGAAAATGTTTTGAACTCCATTGGAACAAAATAGCAGTGAGAGAGCTCTCTTCAGGTTAACCCTGAAGTTTTGGTCATCAGGTTTAAATTGACTGCCAACCACATAGAGTGGCCATGTGGTGGAGGGGAAAGTCTGAGTCCAGGGGTCTTGATGAAAAAGGCCAAAGGGTCAATCTCTGTATTGTTTGGTTTGTTTTCCGTTCTTTCCTGGTCTCAACGTGTACTCTAACCTGGCCAGTCCTATCAAAAGTGTTCTCTTGACCGGTCCTTGGAACTGGTGAGAGTGTGTAGATAACCACTGCAAATCTGTCATCATGGGTAGAAAAACAATCCCTGGCACCTGCCCCACCATTTATGGAGAGCAGAACATGTATCAAGATCAACCCAGGAGAAGCCAACTTGGGATTTTGCCCCCAAAGGGAAGAGTAGGTAGGTTTCCCCAATTTGTTTTTTTTTTTTCAAATTTAGAATAAACACAATTTTTCCTATATTTAGTAGCTTGTTTTACCAACAAGGAGAACCAATGAGTAAGATACAGGGAAAATAGCATTAAAAATGTCTTTGGCTTAAATATTTTGTTAGGTTGAGCTGATGATTGCAAATCTATCAGAAACATTGCTGTTTTTGAAAATGAGCAGGCTGGAGAATTAGTGAAAATTCAATGTAAGTATTGAAAAGTAATGGGATGCCCCTTTCATTCGTACAGTAAAAGTGTATTTTACTTTAGTATACAACAACACAGGGGGAAAACTGAATTCATTTTAATAGAATATTATAGCATAGAAACGAATTTAAATCTAATATGTTAGAATAATACCCCACTCTATTTTTGATTGACCGGGGAGCTTGAGGCTTACTAATTTGACAGCTATAAAACTTGGGCTTCCCTGGTGGCGCAGTGGTTGAGAGTCTGCCTGCCAATGCAGGGGACACGGGTTCGTGCCCCGGTTCAGGAGGGTCCCACATGCCGCGGAGCGGCTGGGCCCATGAGCCATGGCCGCTGAGCCTGCGCGTCCGGAGCCTGTGCTCTGCAACGGGAGAGGCCACAGCAGTGAGAGGCCCGCGTACCGCAAAACAAAACAAAACAAAAAAACCCTTATATCTTTGCATTATTGTTTCGTATTGCTATGCTCTGCCGTAAAATATATTCATTGTTATCGAAAAAAAGTAATGGGAATTTGTATCTATTTCATTATCATATATTATAAAACATGCACACATATATACATATGTGTATATATGTGTGCATATGTTTTATATCTGTTTATATGATTTATGCACACTGACAAAGGTTGGAAGAAATGTTTTGCTAAAAGTAAAACAATTTATTAGAATGGTGGAATTTGAGTAATTAGAACATTTTTATTAGTATTTTTATTATTGTTTGAACAAATTAATATTTTTAAAAAAAGTATCATATGGACTTCCCTGGTGGTCCAGTGGCTAATACTTTGCCTTCCAATGCAGGGGGTGCTGGTTTGATTCCTGAGGGGGAGAACTAAGATCCCACGTGCCTCGTGGCCGAAAGGCCAAAACATAAACCAGTAGCAATATTGTAACAAATTCAATAAAGACTTTAAAAATGGTCCACATCCAAAAAAAAAAATCTTAAAAAAAATAAGTATCATAGAAAGAATGAAACAAGTTAATAAAATAAAAATGGAAAACTATAGGACAGGCAGATCTTGACATTTGAAATAAGAACCTGGTGCAGAGAAGCACTTAGGTAGAATATAAATTGATGACAAATTCTATTATTGTGCCCAGTATTATGTCTGGGTTGGACTTTTAGCCTGGATTCAGATGCTTTGGGCAGGAATGATGAGCTGGTGGTCCTGGTAACCTGCAGGCATCTATTAGCTTGAGCTGATTTGCTTGGGTTGAAAGGGTATGCTAAGGGGAGGAAGAAGGAGAAAGAAGGATGGTTTGGTGCCAGTCTCAGATAATGACCCCTGGCCTGGCCCCAGGGACTCTTGGAACAGATGGGGCTGCTTAAATGAGGGGAGGAAAATGTATATGTGTTTCTGTGTGTGGGGTGTGTTGGGGGCCAGCAGAGATGGAGCGAAAAAGGACCGAGCCATGAAAAGGTTGTGGCGGGGGAACTGAACTGTGAACACTTGTGAGCTGCCCTGTCCCTGGTACCCCGCCAGTCCTCAAGGACAATTTAACTGGGGCCTGAAAGCCTGCAAGAGCAGATGCCAGTTGAGTCAATGGAATTGGAGCAAATGCTGTTACAAGTTAACATCTACGAGCATTCACTGTGCCCAGGCTTCGTGCTAAATTCTTCACAGTCTTAGCTCTATTAATCCTCCTGCAATCCCATATCAAGAGTACTTCTACCTTTTTCTAACAAATGGAGGAAACTGGGGCTTAAAGAGGTTAAGTCACTTGCTCAAAAAATGGCTGAGCTGCAAAATGTTTCTCAATTTTGGGTAATTCTCTTGGCGTTTTTTTTTTTTCTTTTTTTTTTGCGGTACGCAGGCCTCTCACCGTTGAGGCCTCTCCCGTTGCAGAGCACAAGCTCTGGTCGCACAGGCTCAGCGGCCGTGGCTCACGGGCCCAGCCGCTCCGCGGTATGTGGGAGCCTCCCGGATCGGGGCACGAACCCGCACCCCCTGCATTGGCAGGAGGACTTTCAACCACTGTGCTACCAGGGAAGCCCTTGGCTTTGTTTTTTTAATGGGAAGCATTTAAGTTGGTAAAAGCTTGAGATCTGAAGACAGATTTGGGTTTCTGTCATGGCTTTGCTGTTACCTGTCTGTGTGGTCTTGGACATTTATACAACCTCTTTGAACCTGCCAGAATTGTTGGAAGGATTAGAGATTATAGACACAAAGAAAAATACTTAATGATAGTTATTATTATTTTAATATCATTTAAGATGAAAACCTAGCTAATGACTATGAATTCATTGATGAATTAGTGACTGTTTACTTTTCAGCCAAAAGATAAAAGTAAACTCTGACCATAGGCTATTATACTTAATAGATTAATTACCAACAAATCTTTTTTTCTACATGCATTTATTGTTAATGTGACGATGGTTAACTTCATGTGTCAACTTGACTGGACTAGGATGTCCCAGGTATTTGATCAAATATTATTTGATCAAATATTATCTTCTGTGAGAGTGTTTCTGGATGAGATTAACTTATTTTTAACCATTTTTTAAAATTGATGTACAATATTATATAAGTTACAGATGTACAATATAGTGATATACAACTTTTTTTTTTTATCAGTCCCAAACTCCCTAACTATCCCTCCCTACAACTCTTCTCCCCTAGTAACCATAAGTTTGTTCTCTGAGTCTGTGAGTCTGTTTCTGTTTTGTAAATAAGTTCATTTGTATCATTTTTTTTAAGGTTCTGCATATAAGTGATATTTCTCTTTCTCTTTCTGACTTACTTCACTCAGTGTGACAATCTCTAGGTCCATCCATGTTGCTGCAAATGGCATTATTTCATTCTTTTTAATGGCTGAGTAATATTCCATTGTATATACATACCACAACTTCTTTATCCATTCCTCTGCTGATGGACATTTAGGTTGCTTCCATGTCTTGGCTATTGTAAACAGTGCTGCAATGAATATTGTGGTGCATGTATCCTTTCGGACTATGTTTTTCTCTGGATATATGCCCAGGAGTGGGATTGCAGGATCATATGGTAGCTCTATTTTTAGTTTTTTAAGGACCCTCCATACTGTTCTCCATAGTGGCTGTACCAATTTATATTCCCACTAATAGTGAAAGAGGGTTCCCTTCTCTGGATGAGATTAACATTTAAATTGGTAGATTGAGTAAAGCAGATTGTCCTTTTTAGTGTAGGTGGGCCTCATCCAATCAGTTGAAGGTCTAAATAGTATAAAAAGTCTGGCCCTCCTCTAAGTAAGAGAGAATTCCTTCTGCTTGACCACCTTAGAGCTGGGGACATTGGCCTTTTCATGCCTTCAGACTTGAACTGAAACATTGGCTTTTCCTGGGTCCTGAGACTACCAGCCTTCAAACTTGGACTGGAACTATACCATCAGCTTCTGGGTCTCCAGTTTTCCAACTCACTCTATAGGTCTTGGGACTTGTCAGTCTTCAGAATCGCCTGAGCCAGCTCCTTGTAAGACTCAATCTCTCTCCCTCCAACCCCCATACACACACCTCATTGGTTCTGTTTCTCTGCAGGACCCTGAGTGTGTATTCACTCAATATTGCTCTAATGATGTCTGGATCCTGAGAGAGAGAGAGAGAGAGAGAGAGAGAGAGAGAGAGAGAGAGAGAGAGAATAAGGCAGTCTGATTTCCTACTCTCATATAGTTTGTAGTTTTCAGCCACAGAGAAAATATCCCAGTGGCTCTAAGTGCATAAGACAGAGCCCTCCTCTACTTTGGGCTTCCTTGAGGAAGTAACATGTGTGCTGAATAAGCTGAGATCTGAGGGGCCAGTGGGCTGGATTGGAAAGCATCCTGGTTAAAGGCAGCAGCATGGGTTCATTCTTCCCCTGTATGTTCCAGAGCTGAAAGAAGACAGCTGTGCTGGAGCAAAAAGACCAAGTTAAGCTGATAAATAACCTGTATATTCCCTCCTCTGCTGGTTTTTGGAAGAGCTTGTATTGAATTGGTGTTAATTCTTCTCTAAATGTTAGGTCAAATTCTCCAATGAAACCATCTGGGCCTGAAGATTTCTTTCAGAAGATTTAAAATTATGAATTCAATTTTCTCAATATTTACAGGGCTATTCAAATTATTTATTTCATATTGGATAAATTGTGGTAGTTTGTACTTTATGTAGAATTGGTCCATTTCATCTAAGTTGTCAAATTTATGTGTGTAGAGCTGGTTGTAATATTCCCTTATTAACCTTTTGACATCTGCAATGTCTACAGTAATTATAGTAATGTCTAAGTAAAAATCGTATTTTATTCCTGATATTGGCAACTTATGTCTTTTTTTCTTTGTCAGTCTTGCTAGAGGTTTGTCAATGGATCTTTTAAAAGAACCAGCTTTTTGTTCTAGTGATTTTTTTTTCTATTATCTGTTTTCAGTTTCATTGATTTCTGCTCTTTCAAACATTGTTTCCTTCATTCTGCTTTCTTTGGGTTTATTTTGCTTTTATTTTTATTAATTTCTTGAAGCGAGAGCTTCTATTATTGATTTGAGACTTTTCCTCTTTTCTAATGTTAGCATTAGTGCTATAAATTTCTCCTTAAGTACTGCATTAGCTGTGTCCCACAAATTTTGATATGTTGTGTTTTTATTTTCGTTCAGTTCCATGTATTTTTTTTAAAGTTTCCCTTGAGACTTTCTCATTACCCCTGAAGTATTTGGAAATGTGTTGTTTAGTTCCCAAGTGTTTAGAGATATTCCTGTTATCTGTCTGTTATTAGTTTCTAGTTTGATTGCATTATGGTGAGAAAACACACACTGCATAATTTCATTTCTTTTAAATTTTTTGAGGTTGGTATTATGGCCCAGGATATGGTCTATTTGGATTTATGTTCCATGGGTGATTGAAAATGATGTGTATTCTGCTATTGTTGGGTGGAGTAATCTATAAATATCAATTTGTCCCATTGGTTAATTGTGTTATTGAGTTCTTCTACATCTTTGATTTTGTGTCTGGTTATTCTATCACTTGTTGAGAAAGCGTGTTGAAGTCTACAACTATAATTGTGGATTTGTCTATTTTTTCAATTCTATCAGTTTTTGCTCCATATATTTTGTAATTCTGTTGTGTGTTGCATACACACTTAAGATAGCTATGTTTTCTTGATGGATTGACACTTTTATCATTATGTAATAATGTCTTTCTCTATCTCTGATAATTTTCTTTGCTCTGAAGTCTCCTTTATATGATATTAATATAGCTACTCCAGCTTTCCTTTTATTAATATTTGCCTGATATATCTTTTTCTACCCTTTTACTTTCAAACTACCTACTTCATTATATAGTCAACCCTTGAACAACATGGGTTTGAACTGCATGGGTCCACTTATATGCAGATTTTTAAAAAATAGTGAGTACCGTAGTACTACATGGTCCACAGTTGGTTGAATCTGAAAATGTGAAACCATGGGTACAGAGGAATCTCAGATAAGGAGGAACTGTGTATACAGAGGGCCAACTATAAGTTATACATGGAATTTTTTACTGCATGGAGGGTCAGTTCCCCAACCCCTGCATTTTTCAAGGGTCACCCATACATGAAATGAGTTTTCTATAGATAGCATATAGTTGGGTCATGTTTCTTAATCCACCCTGCCAATCTTTGTCTTTTAATTGATGTATGAGAACTTTTCCATTTATGTAATTATTGACATGGTAGAGCTTATGTCTTTCATTTAATTTTTTTGTTTTCCATTTGTTTTGTTTTCACTATGTTTTTGTTTTCACTGTGTTTTTGTTTGTTTCTGTTTTTTCCCTACCTTCCTATGGGTTGTTAAACATTTTTTAGAATTTTGATTTGATTTACTAATAGTGTTTCTCTTTTCATAACTTTTTAAGTGGTTGCTCTAGGTATTACATTACATATACATAACTTATAACAGTTACTGGTATTGTAATTTTACCAGTTCAAGTGAAGTGTAGAAATCTTACCTAGAAATCTTACCTCCCCTACTGTCCTTTTACCCTACCTGTTTATAAGTGCCTTAAATAATCCATCTACATACATTTGGAACCACAACAGACAGTGTTATCATTAATGCTTCATTTGTCAATTTAGAAAACTCAAGAGGAGAAGGAAAGTGCATTGTATTTATTCATGTTTTTACTTTTTCTGTTATTTTTTCTTCCTTCCTGATGTTCCAAGATTACTTCTTTTATCATTTCCTTTCCGTTAGAGAATTTCCTTTAGCCATTCTTTTAAAGTATATCTGACGGTGAAAAATCCTCTTAGTTTCCCTTCATTTGAAAATGGCTAAATTCTTCCTTCTTTCCTGCAGGATATTTTCACTGGATATAGAATTCTGGGTTGACAGTTCATTTCCTTCAGTGTTTGAAAAATGTTGGGCCACTTCCTTCTAACCACCATGATTTCTGATAAGAAATCAGCTATCATTAGAATTGTTTTCCCTATAGGTAAGGTGGTGTTTCTTTCTGCTTTCAAGATTTTTTTCTTTGTCTTTAGTTTTCAAAGTTTGACTATGATGTGTCTTGGCATGGATTTCTTTGGGTTCATCCTGTTTAGATTCACTGAGTTTCTTGCATCTATAGGTTTATGTCTATTGCCAAATTTGAGATATTCAGCCATTATTTATTTAAGTTCTTTTTCAGCCCCACCTTTTTTTTTTTTCTTCTGGGACTCCAGTGACATGAGTGTTAGATTTTTTTTTTTTAATAGTCCACAGGTCTCTGTTGTTCTGTTTATTTTTTTCTTCAGTGTATTTTCTTTCTGTTTTTCAGATTGGGTAATTTCCATTATCCTGTTTTCAAGTTCACTGTTTCTTCCCTTTGCCCCTCTATTCTGCTGTTGAGCCCATTCACTGAGTTTTTAATTTCAGTTATTGTATTTTTCAGTTTTAACATTTCCATTTGATTCTTCCTTAAATTTTCTATTTCTTTGCTGAAGCTTTCTATTTTTTCGTTTATTTCAAATATGTTCATAATTGCTCATTGAAACATATTTTACGATGGCTGTTTAAAAATATTTGCCAGATAAGTCTGATATCTGTTATTTTGGTATTGGCATCTGTTGATTGTCTTTTTAAATTCAAGTTGAGATTTTCCTGGTTCTTACCATGATGAATGATTCTTGACTGAAACCTGGACATTTTGGGTATTATGTTATGATACTCTGGATCTTACTTAAACCTTCTGCTTTAGCTGACATCCTCTAATACCACTTTGACTGGGGGAAGTGGGTCATCTCTTCATTAATGCCTGGTGAGGGTAGAAGTAGAGGCTTCCCACTCAGCCTCCACTGATGCCTGAGGACAGGCGCAGTTCCTCTTTACTGCTGGGTATAAGTGGGAATTCCAGCTCCCCATGTGACTTCTACTGATACCACAGGGGTTGGAGTGGCCTTGTTACTGCTGGACAGTGATGAAAGTCTTGCATCTCCACTAGACCTCCTCCAACACCACCCCAGTAGCGGGTAGAGGTGCCCCATTACCACAGGTGGAAGTCCAGACTCCCTGCTTGATCTTTGCTAGCATGGATGGAAGTGGGTTCAAAGTTTTTTCTGTGGTGTTGGCGGGAACAGTGGTTATTTTTTTGTTTGTTTTTTATTAATTTTTATTGGAGTATAGTTGCTTTACAATGTTGTGAGAGTGTATTGTTTAGAAGTTCTCTCTCTTGCTAGACTTCTCCTTTCCTGGTCCTTTGGCTGGAGACAGCAGGGTTTTGTTGTTGTTGCTTTGGAGACTTTCTTTGTTTGTACCCATTGGCATTCTGTGTGTCTAGCTCCAAGTTTGGGATATATAAGATAATAAGGAAACCCAGGGAATTTACCATGATGTTATTTCTTGGGTCCTGGGGTCCCTAGTGGTCTGCCTTTTTCTTTCTACCTTTCAGAGTCTTATGCTTGATTTATGAATAAGGGCCAGGGATTTTAGTTGTACTTATCAGGAGCAATAGGGAAAAGTACTTCTCCATTTTTCTGGAAGCAGAAGTCCCTAATGTATATCCAGACTATTTATTTAGTCTTTTTAATCGTGTTCCTCCAAAAAGTGGCTATAAATAAAACTTTAGCCATCAAAATTGAATCTGTATGAAGATTGCTGAGTTTGGGTTCTTTGAGATATTGTGTGGCAGTATTTTTTAGGAGTAAACCTCATGCCCTGGATTTTGCAGGAAAGTCTGGTTTCAAGTAATTTCATTGTTTTAAATAAAAGCATTTCATGAATTGAAGATGAGATTTTCCATGAAAATAAATTCACAAATATGAGAAAAACTCCTGTATCTGACTTCAAGTCCCTATTTGTATTTTGAAAATGAGGTTGCTCTATCTGGTCATGAGATAATAGTTAAGCTATAGGTGACCAACATTTATTTTAATGTACTCTTTTGCTAAACATTTGGATGATTGTTAGAGAGTAATGACGACAACAACAATAATAAAAGTGAACATTTACAGAATAGTTTACTATGAGCCAGCCACTGTGATAAGCTTTTTGTTCATGGTCTGATATAAAATCCACTACAGGCCTATTCAGAAGACAGTAATATTTCCCCCAGTTTACAGATGAGTAACGACGATTAACGAGGTCAAGTATCTTACAGTCATACAGCCAGTAAACAGAGGGAGCTAATTCTCTCTGACATCATTGTCCTTGCTGTAGACCAGCACTATCTCATAGAAATAATGAGAGCCACACATATAATTTATTTATTTATTTTTAAAATATTTATTTATTTATTTGGCTGCACTGGGTCTTAGTTGCAGCACATGGAATCTTCGTTGTGGCACATGGGCTCTTAGTTGCAGCATGTGGGATCTAGTTCCCTGACCGGGGATCGAACCTGGGCCCCCTGCATTGAGAGCATGGAGTCTTAACCACTGGAATGCCAGGGAAGTCCCCACACATACAATTTAAAATGTTCTAGTAGCCACATTCAAAAAGTAAAGAGAAACATGTAAAATTATTTTTAAATAATATATATTTTTCAACCCCCTATAGCCAAAATATTATCCTTTCAACATACAATCAATTATTAATGAGACATTTTACATTCTTTTTTTGTATTGTCTTCAAAATCTGGCATATATTTAACACAGCACATCTCAGTTTGGAGACTAAATTTTCATTGGAAATATTTGATGTACATTTAGATTTCAGAAAATTTACAGTTGAAAAAGTAGATTCATATATCCAAATTGTTCCAGACATACTCAGAAATTCACCAATAACTAAATTTGGTATAAATTTTAAAGTTGATGTTTAAATAAAGATCAAATACAATTAAAAACTGAGTTTCTCAGTCACTGTAACCATACTTCAAGTGCTCAAGAGTCGTGAGTGAGCTTTATAATCACTCTATTACCCTGCCTGAATTCAATTTTCTGTTGAAGGCTGAATCTCAAGGAGAACAAAACCTATGCCATAGCCAGAAAGAGGGAGAAAATTCGTGGAAGTGAAAGAAAGGATCAGCCAAGGGTCAAGAGAAAAAGGCCTTCCTTTTGGCTGCTGTTGAAATTACAGTAAGTTCTAGAGTCTTTGGTAACCAGGAAAGGAAATAAAAGTGTTTTCCTCCATTTCTGAGAATGTGTCACGAGTGCATTCTATTAAACCTGGCTTTTCAAAGAGGGCTGCTGTGTCTTGATCTGTGAAGGATTAAAGTCAAATGAAAATGGCATTGAGCTTCAAACACAGCAGCTCATCAGCCAAGCACATCCACAAAATCCCCAGCTGTATCCCTGTGGTGGTTAGTCACACAGGAGAGTATACCAGTCAAAACTGAACCCTCCACCACAAGCATCGGTATGGAAAAGTTCTCAGATTTTAAAACAAATTTATTTTTAATACAGCAGGTTCTTATTAGTTATCTATTTTATACATATTAGTGTATATAGTCATATATTAGTCAGCTCTCCCAATTCATCCCACCCCGCTACCCACCGCTTTCCCCCCTTGTCAGATTTTTTCATATTGTAGTTGTTTATGGAGGTCTCTCAGTTATGAAACACATCCTAAAATGGCAGAAATATCTTGGTGCCAAACAGTAGTTCCTGAGCTTTTTAAACTCAAACCCGTTTCACTATAATATATAATTTCACAAAACCTCTTAGGAATTAAAATAAAAAGTCATTGTATTATTTTTGCAAAGTAACTAGAAAGCAAAGAAGTTATTTTAAGTTAAAAATCAATATGAGTGGTATATTATTAAAGATTATATTGAAATATATTTTAATATATCCTGTAATAGTATTTACAATACATATAGGGACCAGTTTAACTTTTCTCTATTTAGCAAATGAACATACGCTATTTAATTTACTCTCAGTAAATAATATAAAAAACCATGACGACAAATGAATATAAAAATAACATTATGTCTTGCTTTGAAGACTGGATGTGTATTAAAATGTAGATTGAAATTTTTTTTTTTAGATTGAAATTTAACTGTGTTAAATCACCAACAATAATGGCATTCACGATCTGATGGTTGGAATTCTTGCATTTTGTGTGCTTAAAATCATCACTTTAATTTGATTATTTTTTGAGTTCTGTTTCTACAAGAAGAGATGGGGGAGGGCTCTGGGCCTTCACTATATGGCAAATACATATCTATGTATTTGCACAGAGATTGAGAGAGAGGGATTTAGAGATAGATGGTCTGGGTTTGAATCTGACTCTGACACTTACCAGTTTGGGAACTTTGGGAACTTAAACTCTCTATACCTTGTTTCCCTTCTCTAAAAAATGGCATTAATCATTGTACAGACCTCATGGGGGCTGTTGTGAAGATTAAATGAGTTCATGTGTGCAGGGGGCTTAGAATAACTCTCAGTCCATAGGAAGAGCTCAGTAAATGTTAGCTATGGTTTATTTCTACCTGGATGTTCCACTCAGTGTGTCCAAAGCCAAATTTACCAGTTTCCATTCTACACTTGTTCTTCATACACTTTCTATATAAATTGGTCATGTACTTTATTACCCTAAAAGCCCATGATTCAATTTTTCTTCTACTTATACTGCCTATCTAATTACTTGCCAGGTGCTGTCTGTTTTAGCTCTGATTTCTCCAAGGCATTTGCTCTTCTTCCTCACAGGACCATAGACTCTTTTTTTTTTTTAATATTTACTTATTTATTTTTGGCTGTACTGGGTCTTAGTGTGTCACACAGGATCTTTAGTTGCAGCATGCGGGCTTCTTAGTTGCGACATGCAGACTCTTAGTTGCATCATGTGAACTCTTAGGTGCGGCATGTATGCGGGATCTAGTTCCCCGACCAGGGATCGAACCTGGAGCCCCTCGTTGGGAGCACAGAGTCTTACCCACGGGACCACCAGGGAAGTCTCAGGACCACAGACCCTTAACTGTTTTTTTGTGTTATTTCTTGTCTCCCTAAATTAATTTTCCATATAGCGTGCATCTAGCTATAATCTAAGTCTGAGTAAAGTCCACTCCCATCGGTGAGTCTCCATTGCCTACAAGCACCCAAGAAATCCAAGTTTCTTAGCGTAGAATGAATATAAGGTCCTCTGTGATCTGTTTCTGTCTACTTCTCATTCATTTATTCAAAAAATATTTATTGAGCACTTGCTACATATTAGCCTAAAATCTTGCCATCTCTACCTGATGCTTTTACTGAACACCATGCTGCTTATCATTTCTTGAACTCATATGTTGTTTCTTGTCTCTCTGGGATGGCTCACAAGTTATTCTCTGCCTGGAATGCCCTTTCCCAAAGTCACTGAGTGTCAGAGCTAGGGCTCAGATTCATGTTTCCTGGTTCTTCACCCAGTTCTCTCTGTCTGCCACACAACAGTTCAGGACCAAGCATCTGTCCTGCATCAACTGTGAGGTATGTAGTAGCCTCTCAATAGATGCTCCCTGAAACAGTGCGTGCTACCTTCAACAATAACCACTCAAATTCTTAGGGTATTTTTACCAGTTCTTATGGAAATTATCACATATCATGTTCTTACTTCTCTTTCTGTTAGTGAGTTTTAGCTTCTTTAATCTTAGAAAGCCCTTAAAGCTTACATGGTCTTTATTGTAAAATACAGGAGGAGAGATGCCATGTCTTATACTGATCTAATACACAGGTTTGGACAATGGGGCTAAGATACCTATTGTGACCTCTAACTTTCAACCCACATTTGATTGAAACTGGAAAGCATAAGAATAAGCTTCTGGATGGTGAGCTCCCTATCTTCTCTTTTCTTGAGCCTGCTTAGCTTAGGCAGGCTCTAGCTTAGGTAACCATTCATACATTTATTGATCCAATCAGCAAACCTTCATTCAGTGTCCATTTTGAACCAAGAGTTTTCCAGAAGTGCCTCATGTGACCCTACAGAACCCTGGTTTATAATCTTTTTCTTTATCCTCTAAAGATTCCACCTCTAAGGTGTAGTTTGTTGCTTCTTTCTCCTGGGACCCGTCTTTGTCTGGCACTGAAGTCTGGCCACTTCTCATTGTCTTATCCCTACTCCTGCCCTTTCATGCTTCAGACTCCGTTGCAGGTCTAAAGACGCTTCTAACTCTCTCCTTTCTCCTCTCCGTAGGTGAATGTAGTATCTCTCTCTAGAGAACCTGGGCACAGTTAGTGTGTGTTTGGGGGTGATGGTGGTAAGATAGTGTGTGTTTGGGGGTGATGGTGGTAAGAGTATTGGAATAGAATTTAGAAGCTTTACTTAGAAGTTAATTTGACCAAATCTTAAGCTGGAACATGCTGGGACCATGGAGAGAAACAGGAGTGAAAACAGGGCATAGAATAAATTTGAAAGCATTTTAAAAATCCCCTAAGGGTTAGTTTGGGTATGAGACTAGGAAAAAAAAAAAACAAAAACAGAAC
Source organism: Grampus griseus (assembly GCF_964374135.1). Lineage (NCBI taxonomy): Eukaryota > Metazoa > Chordata > Mammalia > Artiodactyla > Delphinidae > Grampus > Grampus griseus. Next base: position 75,809,797 of record NC_139005.1, on the reverse strand, counting down.
AGTCCTGGCTTATAAGAAGAATATATCATGTGTGCAGTCCAGCTGCTCTGCAAAGATTTTGCTTGGAAAACACAATGCTGGGTGTGAGAGGTAGTGGATTTCAATTTGCAGAGCATCACTATCTTTTCTAGGAACAATTACTGTATTGTCTCTTGCCTCATCCTCAAAAGCTACCTGGACAGTGATGGAGTGAAGTTGAAAGTACAAGAAGATTCATTATTTTAATTCTTTTGTTTCTAAAAACGATAATTTTACAGCTGGATTCTTCCTAGTTTATAGAGGAAAACAATATCCTAAGAAAAGCTTTGAGCTGTTTTGGCTTTCCCCCCAAAGCTGTCCTAGGTGAAGTGAAAAATAATAGCGCTGGTGCCCTGACTGGCATTGAGAGACTGGTTTATCATTTGCTCCAGCTCTTTTCCTATCTCCTCCCACTCCCCTCACCCTGTGTCCCTCTCTCTTGCCCATCTTGATTCCTTCTCCAGGGCCCAAGCTTTGTCCGTAGCTGTCTCAAAGCCACTCAAATGGGAATAGTGATATGAGCATAAACTCTCTTCTCAGGCTGTCTAAAGTCTCCAAAGCCCCAGCCTGAATCCCCTCTGCATCCTTGGACCACCGTCCTGGGATCTTGGGGCCTTAGCACTTCTTTGCTTGGGCTGGCCCAGCCTTTCTCAAGCTTCAATCATTTCAGATCTTCTTCACAATTTTGACATATCCAAGTAGTGCCTATACTATCAATTCCTTCATAGTTTTAATTTGACTCATTTAAAAAAGCTTAAATAAACTTATTTTTAAAAGAAATTTAATTCATCACCATAAATGAAAACCACTATCATTCACATAAGTGGAAGGTAACTGCTATGGTCTGACTGTTTGTGTCCCCTCCAAATTCATATGTTGAAATCCTAAAGCCTAATGGGATGGTATTAAGAGGTACAGCCTTTGGGAGGTGATTAGGTCATGAGGGTCGAGCTATCATGAATGGGATTAATGCCTAAGAACTCTCTTGTCCCTTTCCACCATGTGAGGATTCGATGAGAACTCTGTAGCTCACAAGAAGGCCCTCACCTGACCATGCTGGCACCCTAATCTCAGACTTCCAGCCTCCAGAGAGGCTGTGAGAAATAAATTTCTGTTGTTTATAAGTTAACTAGTCTGTGGTATTTTGTAATAGCAGCCTGAAAGGACTAAGACAGTAACCTTAACAATGAATGCAATCAAAGCAAGATAACTAATGTCTAGTCATGTGACATCTAGAATCATCTCTCAGACTACCTGTGTTTAAGTGCTGCTTTTTGGAAAATCCCCTGCAGGGACCCTCCAGTATGCTTTCAGGTCACTAAGGTGGGTCTAAGGCAGCTTTCTCTCACCACTGCAAGGACCTTGGCTCCCTGTTCACTCTGTGAATGAACTTGGCCAAGTTACTGTTTCCTGGGTGATTTCTAAGCTAAAGGAATAATAGCCATCTCTTACGAGTTTTCCTTAGGATCAATGAGACAACATCTGTAAAGGGCCTTGCATATGTCTAATAATAGGACACACTCAGGAAATGTTCATTCCTTGATCTAGTGCTCCCACTGGTCAAGGAATGAAATTTGAATGATAGGCCCTCTTGCCTTTGTATTTAACCGTCTGCTAAACTGGGTGATTTGATCCTAAGAACAGCCATCCTGCCTTCCCATTTTATCGACTTTCCTAGAATGGCATAATTACTAATGGTAGAACTAGAGTTCAAACCCATGTCTGTACGATTCCAAAATCCATATGTTTCATAATTAAGCTACACTGATTTTTAAAAAAAATCAACCCTATGGAGATCTATTTTACATATGATAAAATGTAACCATTTAAACATACACTTTGATAAATTTTGACCAATTTATATGCCTGTGTAATCTCCAACACAATTTAATTTTCACCACCACAAAGTTCCCTCATGCCTCTTCCTGGTCATTTACCCTTTTCTGCACCCCCAAGTTTCTGTCTTATTGTTGAGTATTGTCCATTCCTTTTTGTTGCTGAGTAGTATGTCTACACAGTGGGACAATTTTTTCTTGCCCATTGCCTGCTAATGGACATTTATTTTCATAGTATCTCAGTCCTGTCCATTTCTCTTCATCTCTGCTAATCACTGTAGCCTAAAGAACCAACATCTCTTGCCTGGACAACTATGATCGCTTCTCAAGTTGGTCCCCCAGCCTCCTCCTTAGCCCCCTCCAACTTATTCTTCAGTCCATAGGAAGAGTGATCTTTAGAGGTCCCAATCTGATCAAGAATCATCAACTCACCCTAAAACTCTTCATCCCAGGAGAGAGATCAAAAACTGTATTTTGTGTGGCAAGGTCCACTGTGGCCAGCTCCTTCCTACCTATCCTACATGTCTTATGACTGTTTTGCCCAATGGCTCATCCTTCACCATCTCTGACCTTTAGATTCCTCCTATGTGTGGGCTGCTCACTGTCTGAAAGCCTCAAGGCTTTTGTAATGCCATTGCCATCATCTGAAACGGCCCCCTCTCCCCTAAAGCCTCTCAGCCACTCTCTGCTCTGTCAGTTGATGCCTGCTAGTCTCCTCCCAACCTCTGTTCAAATGTCGTTTCTTCAGGGAAGCCTTTTTAACCCTCCTCGCTGGGTCAGCTCATTACTTTTCTCAAAGAATTGTATTGCTTTTTTCCATCAGGGTACTTTTCTCAGTTTGTAATTTTACCTTCTCTGGTGGGATTGCAGTAAATGATTAGTGTTTGTTTCAAGTGCTCAGAGATCTGGGTTGGCAGCGTCCATGACTTTCACATCCTGTTGACCCACAGTGCATTGCTCAGTGCTTGGCACATAATAGAAACCCAGTAAATAGAAGTTAAATGAGTGAATGAACGAACTGACCCTTAGTGTCCCCAGGAACACTTCTGGGGACTTCTAACTGCCATTGAGAGGTAAACTGTTGTTGACCTCAGGAAGAGGGGCTTTAAGAAAGGGGATTACATTTTTGGAGAATTGTTTTATGTTAGATGAGGTGATTATCTTACTGTTGGTATTTGGGAAAAATAGGGATGTACCTACCTACGAGCTTTGAACTTTGGAAAGGAGATTTTCTTCTAAGAGAGCTAAAATGTAAAACAAACATAAAAGGAGTCAGATTACACATATAGGCAAATTACCTGAAAGGATGGGACGGCTTCTAGGCCCTTAAAACTTGACTGTAACAGGCTTATAGTTATTCACAGAGCTGAAGAAAGAATGAGTCCTTCAGAAATGGGTTAATTAGCCTCAGAGGAAGGGTAAACCCTGTCTCGGAGAAGCTATCCGCAGAGCAAAGGACTGGCCCCATCTGGCCTCAGTATGAACTCTTCAATTCTGATTACTCTGGAGATGGCTGGGTCTGCCTTCTTTCCGGTTTTATATTCACCAAGCAGCCTTCTAATTACAATGTGGTGTCCCATGCAGATTGGTCTACAGGGAGCGAGTATTGCCATCAACTAATCTAGTCTCCGGCCTGCTTGATGTGCTATGTCTCTTTGTAATTGATCATTCGACATTCTGGTTTTGTCCAAGGGTCTTGGTCATGAACTTGGTTAAGGGAAGTCTGTCTGTAAGAGATGGCTGTGTTCTCTGCTCAATGTCAAGTTTTGAGATACCCAGCCCGTAGACCAGAACCTGGACAGTGGGGAATTCACCCTGAAAGTGCTCTGCTGTTGGTGGGGGGAAGTTTGGGTTTCCCATTTTACAGATCGGGAAACTGATTGTTATTGGAAAGGTGGTTTAATATAACGGTTATTGTAGAATATAGGTCTTTATTCAATCTGTATAACATTGATGTGCTCTGGATTTATGACAGGAATGCAAGAGGAAGGAAAAAATAATAACTGACAACTATTTAAATGTTTTCTATTAGAAATCTACACTTGGAATGCTTTGTGTTAAGTTTGGGCAAATCACAATTTGGATACCAAAGGGAGAGTTGTTTTCACAGTGACCTCTTTGTTTATTATAGAATGAGAAGTAACTCATGTATGAAATATTTACAAAGGGCCAGATATTATAGGTTCATTCATTAGATATGAATTGCCACGTCTCTAGCAAACAGACTTTCTGTGTCTCCGTTTCCTAAATGTAAAATGGGAATAAAAATAGCAGACATTAACTGAGCATCTACTTTGTGTCAAACAATGTTCTACATGCTAATCTTAGAATTAGATCATTGATTTTCATGAGCAACCTAGGAGGGAGATGCCATTGTATGATAATCATACAGAAGAGGAACTTGCCCAGCTAACAAATGGGAGAGAGCGTTTCTAAAACCAAGCAGTGTGGCTCCAGAAACTATTCTTCTAAACACTTGACCACCTCACAGAATTAAGTGAGTTAATATACATAGAACAGTTTGATTGGTGTCTGACTCACTTTAAGCTTCAATAACTGTTAGCCATGATTATTATCAATTTGTTTTTGTTGCCCAGTTTCTGGCCTAGGAGGAACTGGGATTGAACCTTCTGTATCCAAGCCGCCACCCTTTTCTACTATCCTTTGTCGGTGTGCATTTTCCTCTAGGGAGAACCAAAGTCAAAAAAACCACTTCGGCTTACTGCGTGCATAACAAAATCACATGTTTTAAAATTTAACAGTCTTTCTTGATGATTTTACTTTACTTGCATTATTCTGAATCTTTCCTCTTTACTCCCTGCACACTCCTGGAATTACTCTACTACTTTTAACCATATGAAAAGCCACCTGTCCCTAGCCCGTAGGGACTGGGTATTTTGTCTCTTGTGACAGCTTTGCCCAAATCTTATGGACATTTACACTTAGTACTTTTATTGCCAATACCTAATAAAGTGGAAAAGTCAAATCTGTTAGGAAAGGTAAGATTTACAGAACTATTTACGGTCCTGGGAATCATAGTCACTGCTAGTTGGAACTCAGAAGGCTATAAGATCAGGAGAGATGATTTTTTTATTATTTCCTTGCTCCATAAGCCAAAGAGAGGACTAAGATTCTTCAGCTTATAGCTGACACCTAAGGTAGTTTGTATCTATAATAACAAGCCAGGAACAGAATTAAATTTCCTCCAAAGGAATTATTGTCCTGAGCTCTTTGAAGTGCAAACCATTTTTCATGGAACACAGGATTAGGACTTAAAACCAGATTGAAAACCAACTTCCAATTTTGTTGACTGGATATGCGAGGGCTTTCTGTGTATGATGCAAAATGATTTTCAGAGCATTGGTAGTATTGGAAGTATATTGGACCAGGAACCTGCTTATCAGTAATGACAATTTTTTTCTTTTTCTTCATCAGTTAATTAGTTGATCATCTAGAAACATTAGCAGCTACTCAGCTTGTTTCAGTATTGTTACCTAAACAATATCATTCTTTTTCATAGAAGTTTTATGTTTTGACAGGAAAAGTGAATTATTTTGACATTAAGTGAATTATTTTGACATTACTCTAATGAGGCATTTATGTAGAATATTACTCTCACTGTGTACATGAGGGTCACTTGAATTTTTACGGCATTTTTGGGTGGGTTCTTAGGGGTTTCTAACAAATCAGAATTAAATAACCTTGGTTTTGGTATAGACTTGAGTATTTAGAAATTCACTGTTAAAAATCACTAATGAAGGGCTTTGGCTTCCTTGGTGGTGCAGTGGTTAAGAATCCGCCTGCCAATGCAGGGGACATGGGATCAAGCCCTGCTCTGGGAATATCCCACATGCCGTGGAGCGACTAAGCCCGTGCACCACAACTACTGAGCCTGCGCTCTAGAGCCCGTGAGCCACAACTGTTGAGCCTGCGAGCCGCAACTACTGAAGCCCTGTCGCCTAGAACCCGTGCTCCACAACAAGAGAAGCCACCACAATGAGAAGCTGGTGCACCACAATGAAGAGTAGCCCCCACTCGCCACAACTAGAGAAAGCCCGTGTGCAGCAATGAAGACCTAATGCAGCCAAAAATAAATTAATTAATTTAAAAAAATCACTAATGAGAGTGAAAAATTCAATAAGAAACTCTATCCTAAGGACCATGGCTAGAAAGAGCAGTTAGTGGTTTTAGATGACAAAGCTCATTTCTCTCTTCCCTCTACTAATTGCTTTTGGTTAATTTATATTTGAAAATGCAATCAATGTGTCAGCTTCCCTTCTAAAGATGCTGACAATACTTCAGTGTGTAGAATAATGGAGCATTTTGTTTTAACAGCTAAACAAAGTGAAGGAAACACCCCCTTTGCCCTCAGCCAACAAATGCTCTATGGATTCCTTCATTTACTCTCAGTAGATTATTCCAGTCTCTAGATTCCAAAGCAAACATGGGTTTGAGAATGAGAGCCAGGCTGGACGTATCAGGTGATGATTTCAACTTTTCCATGGGCCTGGTCCCCAAGCCAAGTTTAACATCAGTTCCACCCAGACCTAGATCTCAGGACCTGGTTCTTCTGGCCCCTCTCAGGTGGAAATGAGGGTGCTGGCATTTTCATATTAAGCCTATTTTAAAGATTAAAAAAACAAAAACAAAACAAAACTTTCCATGGGCTCTAGAGCCCTTTAGAAAAGTTTCATTTATTTATTTTAAAATCTCATAGGAAGAACTGCTTTTACAGATTCATGATAAAAGAATGGAAAGATCTATGAATTGTGATTCAGATGTGTGTGTGTGTGTGTGTGTGTGTGTGTGTGTTGGGAGAAGAAAAAGTGGGTTTGGGATCTGGGTTTGAGTCCCAGTAATATCACTCATTAGCTATGTGAACTTGGGCAAATAACTTGGCCTATCTGAACCTTGATTCTCATCTGTTAAATATTTGCACTGTACATTTCTATAACGTGAAATTTAAATCAACTAATGAATATAAAAAGCCAGAGTGGTGCCAGGCACTTGTATAAATTATATATTTGAATGGCATTTGACAGTTCTGAACACATTGTAGAATGATAAGAGGGTGTTGTGTTGAGATGTGGGTGACACCTCTTACTGGAATTATAAGCTGTTTAAAGCCTTCAATTTCTGAAGAATGGTCCTAGCAATGAAAACACAATGCATACAAGATAGATCATGCCTTGATATTCCTGACCAATATAGAAATGCAAGTTTTAAAATGAAATATTTTGCATACAGGAAAATGCACAGATATTAAATGAACAATTCCATGAATTTTGACAAATGAACACAGTCATGAAATCATTGCCAAATCAAGATATAGAACATTTCTCTCACCAGAAAGATTTTTTTGTGTCCGTTTCTGGTCCATACCCTTTGCAGAGGCAACCAGTCTTCTGATTTCTGACACTCAGATTAGATTAGATTAGACTAGATCCGATTAGATTAGTTCTGCCTTTTCTGAGCTATCTATACATGTAATAATATATATATATATATACACTATATATATATATATATATATATATATATACTATCGCAGCCTCTCTTGTTGCGGAGCATAGGCTCCAGATGCGCAGGCTCAGTAGTTGTGGCTCACGGGCCTAGTTGCTCCGCGGCATGTGGGATCCTCCCAGACCAAGGCTCGAACCCGTATCCCCTGCATTAGCAGGCAGATTTTCAACCACTGCGCCACCAGGGAAACCCCAATAATATTTTTTTGTTTCGGGGTTCTTTCACTCAAGCTGATGATTTTGAGTTGTGTCCCTGTTTTTGTGTATATCAGTAGTTTGCTTCTTTTTATTGGTAAGTATTGATATTATCCTATCATATATCACGTTTTTTATCCTTTAAGAGAAAGGACGTTTGGGTCTGTCACTTCCAGTTTGGATCTATTATGAATAGATCTGCTGTGAACCTTCTTTTTTTTTTTAATTAATTAATTAATTTATTTTTGGCTGTGTTGGGTCTTCATTGCTGCGTGTGGGCTTTCTCTAGTTGTGGTGAGCAGGTTCTACTCTTTGTTGCGGTGCGCGGGCTTCTCATTGCGCTGGCTTCTCTTGTGGAGCACGGGCCCTAGGTGTGTGGGCTTCAGTAGCTGTGGTGTGCGAGCTTCAGTAGTTGTGGCTCGTGGGCTCTAGAGCTCAGGCTCAGTAGTTGTGGTGCACGGGCTTAGTTGGGATCTTCCTGGACCAGGGATCCATGTGGGATCTTCCTGGACCAGGGCTCAAACCCATGTCCCCTGCACTGGCAGGCGGATTCTTAACCACTGCGCCACCAGGGAAGCCCTGGAACATTCTTGTATAACTCTTTATGGCGACAAATGTTTTTATTTCTCTTGGGTAAACACCAGTTTCCCACCAGCAACATATGAATGTTCTGATTGCTCCACCTCTTCACCAACACGTGATATTGTCTTTCTAAATTTAATCATTCTGGAAATGGAAATCTTTACCACTCAATTTAGGTGTAATTATTTCCTTCAGTTATTCTTTTGTTTTTTGGCCGCACCATGCAGCTTGTGGGATCTTTTTCCCTGACCAGGGATCAAACCTGTGCTCTTGGCAGTGAAAGCGTGGTGTCTTAACCACTGGACCGCCGAGGAATTCCCGCAGCAGTTATTCTTAATCTGAGTGTCTTGTCACAGTGTTGGTTCTGGATGAATTATGAGGAATCACGAAGGATTTATTTTAAAAAACAGTAGTAGGAATAGTTTAAGCACCGAAACTTATAAATAGTTTTGCTTATACATTGAGAAAAAAATATATATGTTTTCTGAAAGGGATAAAAGAGATAATAGTTAATGCTACAGAAATTATATGTTACAGACTTAACTATGCTTCAGTCCATAGAAATGGAAAGTTCTAGATGCACTTTTAATACCTGTAGCAATTATAAATTATTGTAAGACAGGATAAGAAACTTGTAAAAACTCAAGGGTTAGAAAGTAAAAAATTTGCACAACCTAAAAAGGTAGTGGGTAGTCTGTATTCAGGTAGTTCTCTCTACCTGTCCATTCATCCATCTATCTATTCACTCAAGAAGTATTTATGGAGAACTTAACATATGCCAGTGACTATACATGTAATAATATTTACATGTATAAATATGTCAGTGACTGGTAGGTTCCGGGAATACAAGAATGACAAAAGTGCAAGGAATTTTCTAGTCTAGTGGGGCTAACTGACATAAACATGGGTGATTATATATAATAGTTGGTCAGCACCTAAAGAGATCAAGATTGCAAGTTTAACGTTATGATTTTTACAGACGTCACAGAGAACCTAAGGATAAACTAGTGACACTATTTATTAATTTGTTCAACCACGTTTGTTAAGCTCCCACTAGATGCTGGAGACTTTGTTGATCACTGAGGAACAAAAATGAGACAACTTCTGTCCAGTGGTTTTCAAGTGTTAGCATACACAAGAAAAAAAGAGGAAGCTTGTTAAAAGTGCAGATTTCCTGATTTAGTAGATTAGGTGGCCAAGAATCTGAAGTTCTAAAAGGTATTCCAGGAAATTTTGCTGTCCATGATCTGTGGGCAACCCTTTGAAAAACATCCTATGACTTATTGGAGAAAAAGACATAAATAATTATATAACCCTGTGAATGAGCAATACTGGAAATATGTACGAGGGAGGTAAATCCACTTCCACCCCCAGGAAAACAAAATCTCTTATTGTCATTGTCTATGTCTGGAGGTGATTGAGTAATGTTAGTACTACACTTACATTGTAATCGTAAGCAAGTGATTGCTACCCTGCTGAATTTGGACTCAAGATGGTAACATCAACTATTACCTGAATTTCCGACCTACCCCATGAATTTTGGACTGGCCAGCCCCCATAGTTGTGTGAGCCAATTCCTTAAAATAAATCTCTCTATATTTTTTAAAAATTGATCCAGCAACACTGACTCTGCTTCTCTATGGTAACGGTTGACTGGGGCTGATCAGCAGCTGTTCCACTTCCGCGGGGTATTTGTATTTCAAGTTCCTCAGCTGGCACAGTTGCTCACGTATTTAATCTGCTTGACCTCTGTAGGCATTTGGGTTTCTGACCCCCAATCCAGAGAGACATAAAATTAAATCTTGTTGGTATTTCAGGGGCCAGGCCAGATTAGAAGCTTTGGAAGTTCTAGCATGGGAAAGAATAGGGTACCTATCTTCCACTCCCTACTCTAACCTTGCCTCTATGTATTTAAAAATAAAAACAATATCCAGCCACACCAAAGTGTAAGCCAGTCCAATAACTAAAGTTCAGATTTTGTTTTTTTTTTTCCCCTCAGGGAAAGTGACTTCCTGGGTGCCTTTGGGTAATAGTGAATTCTTTGCAAAGTAATGTTTTGGATGTTATTGCTTTGCTGGTGTCAAGCTATGTACTTGGTCTGTCTTGGGGGCACTGGGTCGCCTCCAACCTGCAGCATTTGCTTTCACCCAGGTTTCCCTGCACTCGCTCTGCATCCCTAGTCTGGAGTATAACCCCAACCTCAGCCTCTGTGACAGCAGCTGGGATAATCCCAGTCTCTTTGGAGCCCCTCTCTTCTTGGGTCCCAGAGCCCAGCCTGCCCCTCCGCAGCACTGGAGGCCAGGCTTATGGCGGTAGAAATCAGAACAGGTCCCTTGGCAGAGGGGGCCAGGGCTCTGGATATTGTCTATTAGCTCAGGAACTGAGATGGTTGGGTGTGCACTTGGAATTCGGCAGTGACTCTGGTTGTGAGAGTGTCCCAAGAAGGCTTTGAATTAGGGTCCTGCCTGAGGCTAGAACCTTTGCACATATTATCTTATCGATTCTCCATTTTAATTCCCATTCTCCAGATGAGGAAGCTGACGCTGATGATCTCTCGGTAAGTGGCACAGTCTGGCTTTGAACCCAGGTCTGTGTGACTAGTCTCAGTGCTTTGTTTGGGGCACGGAACAGGGGCAGTCACTGTTGCCCCATGGAGACAGAGTAGATCACAGGGAAGACTGCATGTAAGTAGGTTGTCCTTTCTAGCTTAGCACAATGGCTTTAGGAACATGAGTCTTTTGGACTGTGATAAGGAAGAGGACATTTAAGGGCACCAGGTAAGATCTGTGGGCTCTTCTTTCCTGCTCTGTCCTCTGAATTCTACTGTGAGAAGAAGTATCATCAGATTAGGTCTCCTTTCTGTTTTCATTTCAACCTGGATTCTTGTGGCAGGAAGCAACAATACTCTTGTTCTTGTTTCAACGTGAAGTGGCATTCATAAAATTGTAAGCTGCAGGAGAGCAGACCCCAAGACCAAATCTGATAGTTGTTAGCATGTAAGTCTGTTTGGGTACTTTTACTTGTCTGAAAGAATCCTCGTAGAGTTGATTTTCCAGTTGTGATAGACACAGGGCCCCAAATGAAGACTTCCTGAGCAGAGGAAAAAAGACAAAAGAGATATACAAGTGGATTGGGCGGCACTTTCCTAGGCTCATGTTGAGAACTTCCTCTATATGGGTTGTCTGTTTACCTGTATGTGTTCTCTCTGGACCGTAAGTTCTCAGAGTCAGGGACTACTACCTCCTTAATCTCTGTATCCCCCTTCACTTAGCACAGTGTCTGGTATATACTAGGTGGCCACGGATGACTGATGCACAAATGAATGCATGAATGGAGGGATGAGAAGCAGAAGAAAAGTCTATAGACTATACAGTATTTAGGGGGCATCTAGGGAGGCAGCCCTGGTGACAGTGGGCTCTGAAGTCAGACTACTAGGGTTTCTATCCTGGCCCCACCCACCCCCACTCCTTAACCTTGAGCAAAGTGCTCCACCTCTGCAGGCTCCTGTTTCCCATCTGTGAGATGCTGATAAGATGGATTGTGATGGTATTTTTCTTATAAGATTATTATGGGGTTTAATGAGTTATAGTGTCCTGGGTTGGGCAGCGCATTCCACCCCTATGATAGTCAATCTAGATTTTTAAATAAAAATATGAGGCTTGTATTGAGCTGGAGATCTTTTTCCCCAGTTTTATTGAGATATAATTGACGTACAGTACTGTATAGGTTTAAGGTGTATGGCATAATTTTTTGGCTTACATACATCATGAAATGATTACCACAAAAAGATTAGTGAACATCCATCATTTCGTATAGATACAAAGTATATCTATAGAAGTATAGATAAAAGAAAAAAAGTATAGAAATAGAATTTTTCCCTTATGATGAGAACTCTTAAAATGTACTCTGTTAACAAATTTTATATATAACATACAGCAGTGTTAATTATGTTAATCATGTTATACATTACATCCTTAGTATCAATACTTAATTGTTTTATAACTGGAAGTTTGTACCTTTTGACCACCTTCATCCAATCCTCCCTTATTCAAGCACCACAGTTTCTTTTCCCAGTTGTCTAGAGAAGAGCCTTTGAATTGCTGTTACCACGCTTGTACATACACCAATTTTATGTTTGCAGGTGTATCCAAGAGAAAACCTACAGATCCCCTGGGAGTGGGATGCTGGACCAAGGGCAGACATATTTATAATTCTGATAGACGTTGCCTAACTTACAGGTTATGTCTGTCGCACTCCGGCGAGTGGGTATGAGCCTGTTTGTGTCCTCACAGCCTCTCGACACAGTATCTTATCATACTTTTGCCTGTCTGTGAGGTGAAACATGTTTTCTCAGTGGAGCTTTAACTTGTATTCCTCTTCTTATGATGATGTTGAGCAACTTTCTGTGAGATTAAGAGCCATTTGTTTTTCTTTATTTTGTCAATCTTGTGTTTATGTCATTTGCCTATTTTTCTATTACTTAAAATATTTTGTTCCTTGAGATCAGAATACCCTGGACATTCATTTATCAACTCTTTACTGATCAACTACTGTGCTCCAGGCTCTGCTAGATAATGTTGAATAGGATGCTGGCCTTGCCTTCTAGAAGCTCACAATCTAAGGCAGGAGCCATTATATCTATAATCTATCTATTTCTCTCTCTCTCTATCTATCATCTAATCTCTCTATATCTATAGATATCTATGTATCTATTTTTGTCTCTCTATATCTATATGTAGTTATCTATGTGTCTATCTGCCTGTCCCTATCTATATATCTATCTATATCTATGTATCTGTATCTGTATCTATTTATATTTGTATCTTTATGTAGTTATATATATCTCTATCTCTATTTAAATCTGTATCTATATGCAGAAATCTATGTATCTATCTATATTTCTCTATCTCCCTATCTATCTATATCTGTATGTAGATATAAATAGAAAGAAACACAGTATAATGCCCAAGCATTATGCTAAAGGGGGGTGGAAGGTGTCATGGGCCCAGCGAGGTGGGCGAATGCCCCATCCAAGTATCAAAGGGCTAGAGGTTCGAGTACACACTTTCTAGGCTGACAGGGAGGTGGAGAGAAATGCAGGCTGAAGAAATCCAGAGGCTCCTAGTCCCTTGTTCCTTAGTGCTGCTCTCTGGCCTTCATCCCCCACGCCCTTCATTGCCAGTGACTTTGTGAGTGCTAAATGCTTGTTCCCTGAGCACAGTAACTGAAGAAGAGTCTGACGTAAGAGCTCTGCTGAGGTGTGAGAAGGCTGGGCGGAGGTGTGGCACAAGGTCATCCTCACTGGGTGGACCATGGCAGCATACTGCTCTTTCTCAATCCCTTCCCTCGCTGGCAGGGAGTGTCAGAACCTTCTTTGACTCTTCTCCCTTTCAGGGAACTGACCCATCAGACTTGGTTCCAGTTCTCCTCTATTTCCTTCTCACCTTGTTTCACTACCTTTACCATCCATTTCTGTCTGTCTGTCTCTGTCTTTTGTGGCCAGCATCCTTGCCTCATTCCCCAGGCCAGTATGCTAGAGATAATCTATATTAATTGTCTGAGAGTTGCCTTGCCTTTCTCCTCCCTCCCCCCAAACACATACACACACACACACACACACACACACACACACACACACACACACACATACACTCCTCTCTCTCTCTCTCTCTCTCTCCAAACTCACACAGACAGATGCTATATTAGCTTCCTAGGACTGCTGTAGCAAAGTATCACAAACTTCGTGACTTAAAACAACGGAAATTAATTTTCTCACAATCTGGGGGCCAGAAGTCCCAAATCAAGACGTTGGCAAGGCCATGTTCTCCCAAAGGCTCTAGAGGAGGATCCTTCCTTGCCTCTTCACATGACCATCTTCTGTCTGTGCGTGTCTGTATCCAAATTTCCCTCTTTTTATAAGGACACTAGCCATTGTATTAGGGCCCATTCTAATCCAGTAAGTCTTCATTTTAACTTGTTTCCACCTGCAGACTATATTTCCAAATAAGATCACATTCACAGGTACTGCAGGGTCAGGACTTCAACATATCCTTTTTGGAGACACAACTCAATGGATAACAGATGTCCTATAATTGTACCTGGCTTGGTATTTTTCAAAGTAGACTCATAATCCCTGTGGAAAGCAGTTTGTAACACTTGGTTAATAACATACACTTTGGTGCAGATCTGAGTTTAAGTCCTGCCTCTGCCCGTTAGGGCGTGACCTTGAACAACTGACTTTAGCTCTCTAAGCTTTAATTTACACATCTGTAAACTGGGGAAAGTAGTCCCACCTACTCTATGGTTGCTACATATTGGGTACTGAGCACAGATCGTGACACATGGGTCTTAGAAAATGATAGTTCTCGTTGTTATGCAGGTAGACTATTCCCTTCCCTCCTCTACTTGCCCTTGGTCGGTTGTCACAGGGACTGGGGGCAGAGCCGAACACTGGACTTGTGAGTCCCGAAGGAATGCTCCACATGCAGAGGCTACCCACTGTCAGCACACTAAGCCCTCCGGATCAGAAGATGTCAAGTCAACTCAAGATTTATCCATGAGACAAGTTGAGCCTTTCCGTGTCCTTCCCTGTCCCTGTCTTGTCTGTTTGCCAAGCTTAAAGTGTATAGCGTAAATGTTAAGAAAACAAACTTTTGGGAATGAGGTGGAGGGGTGTGAGCTTTGATCACCCCTGTGGGATGCTTTTTGTACACAGCTCTCTTCTCCCCTCCCCCTTCTGTGTGTCCTGGAGGCAGGCGAATTCCCTACTGGGGGGATAGAACTCCCCTGCCTTGGCTTTCTGCTCATTTCTTGCTCTTTGATGCTGGTGTGGCGCTGAAGGAGTGGCTGGTAAAGACAAACCACCATTTATTGCTGGGGAAAAAAAATGAAAAGAAGGAAAAAAAAAATCCAGTCTTTTATCTCTGTGTCTCTCTAAATTTCCAAAGGTCTTATTGCCCAGAGAGGGAACAAGGGGGGTTTTATCTTCCTGCCCCTGCAGGCAGCCACGTGAACATCAAAGGTCTCAGGGCCCTGGGTGGTGGTTAGGGGTAATATGAGCAGAGACAAAACCAGGCTGGGCTCCAGCAAGGAATGCCATGTGCTCCCGAGAATTGGGCTCTTTTGACGGTGGCTGTCTGGGCAGGAGGAGGAGCTCACAGTTGTAGCACAGAAACCAGAGGCTCTAAGGCGTCTGGAGTGAAATTGACAAAACCACTTTGTGTATGGGGAACGAGATGCTCTCTTCACATTCGAAATGCTGGCTGCCTGGTGAAGAGGCAGTCACACTGTGTGGCACCACCCCAGTAATAAGCATAATAGCCATCAGTTTTTTCCTGTGCAGGTATAATGTGCCAGGATCTGTGATAAGTACTTTATGTATAGTTTCATTTAGTCCTAATCACAACCTTGTGTTATAGGAATTGATATCTCATCCTACCTATGAGCAAACTGAGGTTCTTTTAACTGAGGGGTTAAGTGACTTGCCTGAGGTCACACCAATACAGATTCAAACTCAGGTCCATCTGACACCAAAGTTTGCCCTTAACCACTAGGCTCTGTGCCCTCCTACAACATTTTAAACAATAAAAACAAAGAAACAAAACATGAGAAATTAGCCTTCTTTCACTGACCAATGATAAATATAGAGGTGGTAATGGTAGTGGAGAGAGGATGTCTGGAGTTTGAGCTGGATACAAATTTTGTTTTATGTGTGACCCTGGATAGGTTACTTTGGATGCAAGTTATATCTGAACCTCAGATTTTCATCTGTAAAATGAGAATGTTCACAGATATCTTATAGTCTGTAGGATGCTTTTGGGTGTAAGAAATAGAAAACCCTCATTCAACTTGCTTCAATAAAAACATTTATTATCTCACATATCAGGAAGCCCCAAGGAAGACCAATTCCCGCCTTGGTTAGTTCCGTGGCTCAAAAGTGTTGTCAAGAACCCATGAAATTTCCTTCTTTCTGCTCTGCTATATTTGGTGTGACAAATTTTGTCCTTAGTCAAGCTCGCTGCTCTCATGATCACAAGATGGATGCCATAGTTCTAGGCATCACATGTAGACTCAAAAAAGGGTGTACTTTTTCCCACATAGGTCTTTTTAAGAGCAAGAGACCTTTCCTTTTGGAATCCTCTTCTCTGCCCGCACCTCCCAGCCATGTCTCATCAATCACTGCCAAGGGAACTGGGACTACCATGGGGACTTAAACCCATCAGGCTTTACTTCTGGGGAAAGTTGGGATAAGGTCCCCTTCCCTGAGACTTGAGGGGAGAGGTGAAGACTACTGATCCAATAATGGAGTTCTTTAACTGCTGAAGAAGGGGCGGTAACTGTTGGGTAGACATTTACAGGTATCCAATGGAATGCCAAGTGCCCAGCAGAGAGCCTGGAAGCTGTGAGGACTTTATTCCCTTCCCATCCACTCAGCTAGATGAGGGAAGGCAGCCCATTTTGATTAGTTAAGTTTCCAATTATGGGATTTTTTTTTTTAATGCCAGACTGTTTTCTTTTTTTATAAATTTATTTATTTATTTATTTTTGGCTGCATTGGGTCTTCGTTGCTGTGCGTGGGCTTTCTTTAGTTGCGGCGAGCAGGGACTACTCTTCATTGTGGTGTGCGGGCTTCTCATTGTGGTGGCTTTTCTTGTTGCAGAGCATGGGCTCTAGGCACGTAGGCTTCAGTAGTTGTGGCACGTGGACTCAGTAGTTGTGGCTCATGGGCTTTAGAGCACAGGCTCAGTGGTTGTGGCACATGGGCTTAGTTGCTCTGCGGCATGTGGGATCTTCCTGGACCAGGGATCAAACCCGTGTCCCCTGCATTGGCAGGCGGATTCTTAACCTCTGTGCCACCAGGGAAGCCCTATGGGATGTTTTTAAAAAGGTATATTGTGATGCCTTTATGCAGCCTAACAACTTAATAAAAAAAAAAAGTATTCAGGGATAGTGCTGGCTGGGAAGTCTTTAGGAATGGAGAAGGACAGCAGAAGATCCATTTACCTTATTAAAAGATAATTTTCAGAAAAAACATAAACTCATGACTCTTATACAGCTATAAAATGAACATGTTTTGAAGAATTAATTTTATTCATAGGCTATAAGGGTACTAGGCAGTTGTTATAACTAGCATATTGGTTTGCTAGGGTTGCCATAGTCAAGTACCATAAATTGGATAGCTTAAACAACACAAATTTATTGTCTCACAGTTCTAGAGGCTCAAAGTCTGAGATCAAGATGTCTTTGGCAGGGTTGTTTCCTCCTGAGGGCTGTGAGGGAGAATCTGTTCCATACCTTTCTCCCAGCTTTTGGAAGTTTGCTGGAAATCCATGGCATTCCTTAGTTAGTAGATGTATTAGCGTGATCTCTGCCTTCTCCTTTACTTGGTTTTCTCCCTGAGTGCGTGTCTGTCTCTTTGTCCAAATTTCTCCTTTTTATGAGGACACAGTCACATCGAGCCCATCCTAGGAATTTCATCTTAGCTCGATCATCTGCCAAGACCCTCCCTATTTCCAAATAAGGTCATATTCACAGGTACTGGGGGTTAGGACTTCAACATATCTTTTCTGGGGGGCGTGGGTACTGTTGATTCCGTAACAACTGTTTGAAAGGAAAAGTCAGAACCACACAGATTTATAGAAGCAAAGGAATGTTGAGGTGAATTGCAAACGGAGACAAAACTTTTGTCTGGTTGGTTGGCGGTGGTGGTGCAGGGGAGGTGGGGCTGTTATCAGTCACGTACCTCTCAGTTATCTACAGCTTACAAAGCTTTACCAGGCAACTCCAACACAATGCGCAGGGGTGGGATCTCATAACCTGCTCTAGATGGTACCTAGTACTGAAACATAAAGTATTTTCCCACAGTGCTGTAGCTCCATTTATTTTATTCCATGGATTAAGCGGCCCTAAAATCTGCTAAGCACGAAGTAGTCCTGAAATCTCATGTGCATGGTTCACTTTCTTGGCAACCTTGCAGCCACCTCTATCTTTTAGAGTCCTGTTTCTTATAGCACTGGTGGGAGGTTTGGCCATGTTCCCTCAGTGGTGCTATTGGATGCTTGAGAGTGGCAGTACACTTTATGGAGTGGTGTCAAGTCACAGGGTCCTCTGTTCATTTCCCACTTGGTCACCTCAGGGAGGTGGGAGACCCCACCACTCGGATACATCACTGCAACTACATGGGCCACAATACCCAGGACACCACGAGCCATTTTCTGTGTTGTATTTACAATCTCCAGTCCTCATGCCTCGGCCTCCAAAGTGCATGGGGCATAACTCCCTGGTGTCATTAGCTGTGCTTTGCTGGGCCTGTTGAAATTCTTCCCACAGCTGGATGCGCGTGTGAGAAAAGAGCTGACAGAGGCAGCAGCAGGTATTCAAAGTGACTACATGTTAGAAAGTGAAACACAAGCAAGAACTTCTTAAGCAAGTACTTTAAGGAACTGTAGATACAGGGGCTCAAGAAAGCAATCGCTTTCTTCTTGATAAAAATAACTTTGGGAAAAGATAAATTTGGGAATTCTTTCCCCCATGATTCATACACTCTGACATTCTTTGGCATTCTCACTATACAGTTTCTCTCTTTTTACTGTATTGCTTTTTTTTCCAGAAAGAGAAAAATCTTACCGGAGAAAACCAGGCCAAGCTCAACAAGGCCAAGGAGTTTTCCTGCAAGAAATGATTCCATCTGTAACAAGGTCAGTTTCATGGGCTGTAGCTCACAATCTGTAGGAAGGCAGTAAATCTCCTTTCATCTTTTTTGCCCAGTTTTCTAATTTACTCCCACTTATTTAAGCTCTTACCAGTTTCCTAAGCATCACTCTTCCCAGAATTTCCCCAGGCAGATGTCCTATCCTGGTCAAAAGTCTTAATCTTAAATTCTATGTCAGCACCATAGGCCTCTTCAGGCAGTGTGGGTGGCCCTTGTCATTTTTTCTTTCCTGTCTGTCGGTGAACTCACCTCACACGTCTGAAGAGGAAGCACGAGAGGGATAGGGCTATTTGCAGTTTGTTTCTAAATCCCAGCCCAAGTTTCTCTTAGGCTTCTTAATTTCTTTTGAGTCCTGGTATGTGTGCCTGTTGGCCTGGCTGGCTCATCACCTGAAATCCAGGGCACTTCTCTGTCTTAGGAACTGTATACTCCTTCTAGACTTTGCCAGCTCCCTCACCTATCCCTTATTTTCAAATTTCTCCCATTTATTAAATGCTGACAGCCTGACAGGCAATTTGCTAAGCACTTTAATTCCTTATTTTACCTCATCTGCAAAGAAGCTACAGTAGGGGTAGGTACAGTAATGATTCCTGGTTTACAGCTGAGAAAGCAGGTTGAGGGTGGTTAGAAGATCAGCCTGTGATCACAGGGCAGTCAGGATTTGATAACCAGGCCTACATGACAGAAAAGCCAGCATAATTTACTTACTTAATCTTGTGCCATGGGGGAGAAACTTCTATTACGAGATTCTAGGGAAAAAATACTGAAATCAATATATTTTGTCAGCTACAGAACTGTGAAGGATACTTGAGCTACTGAAAGTGATTTAGGTGGGAGACTCAGGTTAGGTTAAGTTACAATGTGTTATCGGCATTCTCACAATGTGGTGCTTCCCTCCTTTTCTTGGATTGCTTCCTTTCCTGGACTTCTCTCAAAGGCTGAGACTATCCTGGGCTGCATTAATCTCTGTGAAGGCAAAAGGTTACATGATTTTCTGGGGATCAGACTGTTAATGAATTCTGGCAGGGATGGTCTTGACAAATATGAAATTTAGAAAATTTAGAAAAATATGAAGTTTTTTTTTTAAGTTTATTCTTTTTTTAAAAAAAATATTTATTTATTTGTTTATCTTTGGCTGTGTTGGGTCTTTGTTGCTGTACACGGGCCTTCTCTAGTTGCTGCGAGTGGGGGCTACTCTTTGTTGCGGTGCACGGGCTTCTCATTGCGGTGGCTTCTCTTGTTGCAGAGCATG
The DNA here is from genome assembly GCF_964374135.1 of Grampus griseus. Classification (NCBI taxonomy): domain Eukaryota; kingdom Metazoa; phylum Chordata; class Mammalia; order Artiodactyla; family Delphinidae; genus Grampus; species Grampus griseus. Next base: position 75,789,682 of record NC_139005.1, on the reverse strand, counting down.
GGCTCTAGGCGTGCAGGCTTCAGTAATTGTGGCATGCAGGCTCAGTAGTTGTGGCTCGTGGGCTCTAGAGTGCAGGCTCAGTAGTTGTGGCGCATGGGCTTAGTTGCTCCGCGGCATGTGGAATCTTCCCGGACCAGGGATCGAACCCGTGTCGCCTGCATTGGCAGGTGGATTCTCAACCTCTGTGCCACCAGGGAAGTCCAATGTGAAGTTTTATCTTTGGGGTTCCCCATCTCCTATTTTTGTTGTCCCTTTCCTCTTTAAAATAAACCCACTGACAAAGATTCTTTGCTTGACCAAACTTTGGTTAGGCTACTGAACCTTCTCCTAGGCTTATCTGTGCACTTCTTCGTAAAATCTAGTTTTAGCAGGAGCCCTGATAAGTCAGTTTAACCAGAACCCCACACCCTCAATATCTGATCACCTTTGATATTTGATGAGGTACCTGATCCTCCAGCATCCCCCAGATGAGGTCTGATCACCTTGGCATGTCTTCAACAAGAATCCTGTTAGGTGGGTTTAGCCAGAACCTCTCTTACTTCTGATATTTCCTCTTAATAATTTTCCATTTGATGCCCCCCACCCTGCTCCTTGGCTATAAATTCCCAGTTGCCCATACTGTATTCAGAGTTGAGCCCAGTCTCCCTCTCCTACTGTAAATTCCCATTGCAGAGGTCCTTATACCTATTATGATGGTCCTGAATCATCTGCCTTACCATCTTTAACAAGCATCATTGAATTTTTTTCCTCTCACAGTTATGGTGCCATGACTTGGGTAGGATCATATTCATCATTGGACCCCATACCTCTCATCCAGGACCCTAAGAGTGGACCTTTGTAGCTTTGTCTTCAGTCCTGACTGATTGATCAGGGATACATTGAATAGTCTGACTCCTGAACCAGTGCTCCAGACAGATGTCTGTTGAAGCTGGTAAAGACAGATTTTGATCCTTAAGGTTCTGAGTGTACTCCAGAAGCTGAGTTAGAGTCCAGACAAAGATGCCGGGCTAGTGTCTGAGGTGTCTCTGTGTGTGAGAAGCTGAGTTAGAGTCCCAGGCTTCCTTGTTTGGAAGGGACCTGCTGAACTGGCAGTCTCTCCTTGCTGGCTTTCTTTCCTGAGTGGAGAGTATTCCGTGATTCTCTGGGCTGGAAGCCTTTCTTCTTGGCTCTCTGTGAGACCTCTCTGTTCTCTCTGTTGGATCCTGCTTCTCCCATGGGAACTTCTCAGTCAATTGAAACCCCATTCTTGAAACTCTAACTGACTATATGCTCCACCAACTCTGTCTGCTTCTTTTCTTGTTGGCATGATTTTGCTGAGGATAATTTGGAACTTCATTGGCTTCTTTGGAAAACTTGAGACCTCCCCAAACTGGCGCCTCTAAGACCTGTGCCTTTCCATTGTGTTTGTTCCTCCTTCTTCCTCTTACTACGTTCATTGTTCTCTCCAGTTCCCTTGAACCCTTTTATAAGTCCCCTTCAAACCCCTACCTCCTCCATCCCTCTCTCCACCCTGCCAGACTTTTCCCTTCCCACTTAGCCCCTCATCTCCCTTGGATTTTAGGCTCCCTATCCTCCATCAGAAGCTCTCAAGGGACTCAGGGACCTCCAAAAGCACTTGAAGCTGAAAAGAGAAAAAAAGTTTATTCAGAAAGAGAGCTGGATGTTTTGTCCACTCAGATGTGCATTAGAGACATCCAGGTAGCAACTAGTTGCCTTCTTGGTCACTGGCCTAAAATTTAGTTCACAGCCTCCATCAGATTACATATCAGGGCAAGAGAAAATTTTGAAAGTCTCCTCCACTGATACTGGTGGACAGGTAACCTTAACTTGTCCCATTTGTTGGAAATACAATTCAGACAAAAATATAAAGTGGAGATAAACCAGTGAGTTTGTATTACTATGTTTTACTGACTCAACTAAAATTTTAGAATGAAGACTATAAGATCTCTGCATTTGCCTGAATATTTGTGTATGTTTGTATGTATATATGTTATATGTACATTGATATTTTTCTATTTCTGGATAGTATTATCAAATTAACTTATAAACTATTTCAAAGGAATTTCTTTGAATTGACTTAGAGATAAATGAGCACTTTTATAAATTTTTTCCTAAAACTCTCAAAAATATAGAAACCAACCCAAATTTTTTTTAAGTTTAGATAATCTGGGATATTCTTTGGTAAATAAAGGTAGTTTTAAAATTGTTGGTAGAACAAAACATGCATGTCTTCAGAGGTTTCAGCATTAAATATTATGTGGATATACAATTTTTTCCTACCTAGGTTTATGAGTCAAACAGGCTTATATTATCTCTACTAGATATTCAAGATTATAAAACTATAAACCCAACCTCAAAACAAAATGTACAGTAAAAAGGAATTGCTTGATGCATGTCAAGCATGACAGTAAAAAAGAAAAAAAAAAAGGAAAGAATCATGTTTAACTTTAGGTTTTCCACTTCTGTGATTTTTTTTTTTGATACTTTCCTGAATTGTTCACAAGAAAAATAAGATGATGGCTAGCTTTGTTTGATGTCTCATGAAATTTTCATGAACAAGTCAAGCATAATTTTAAAAACAAGTGAATTAAATAAATATAAGTGGGATAAAAGTTTATAAATAAACTTTTCAACAGTAATTATGCTTTATAATATGCCTAGTTAAAAATAGTTGTAAAAATCTTTTTGATGACTTGAACTCTTAAAGCTATAATAAGTTAAGTTAAATGATGGAATTCACTGAATGTCTAGATCATTTCCAAATCAGATAAAATATTGAGACATTAATTGCTAAACATGAGTTTAAGTATATCAACTTTTGACATCTTGTTTTTATACAGTATAGAGAAGCTAAATATATTTGCAACTGTTAATAAACATCAGAAATTGTACTATGAAAAAGACATCCCTCTAGAAAATTGTGTATTTATACATTCATAAATTTGCTACAGAATGACAGTATGTGGCAGACAGTTCACAATTGCCTGCTTCCTAGTAGTCACTGAAATTTGGGTTAGTAATTGTTAAAAATTCTAATCAATATGTATAAAATGAATCTATCAGAAATAATAAGGGCAAAGAAAAAATTCTGTGTGCCGTAAAGTAAGATGTGTTTTTGATAAGGGAAGGTGTGAAGTATGCGTTTTTGTTAAGGGAGAAAAAGAGTAACTTTGTCCTAAAGTAGAATGGCTGATTGTTTCAGAATTAGAAATAAGAAAGAGTAAGACAAAAACTGAATAAATATTTTTAAAAATTTTTAGAATGTTTATGGAAAAGAAGTCTTGGAAAATGATTTTTTTTTTTCACGTGTGGCCAAAGCTGGCCAAGATTGGATGGATTTATTTACTTTAAAAAAAAAAAAAACCTTACCTTAGTATTAATGGTGCATTGATGCAAAACTAGAACTTGATTTTCTCCTTGTGTTGCACTGACCAAGTTTTCTTAGATTATTGGTCTGCTCTTAAAAAGAAACTGTAAAAAAAAAAAAAAAAGATTTTTCTTTACCTTTTAAGTAATCTGCCTGGGAAATCAAGATTTTGTGTCTTAAAATACTTTCCTGTGCTTCATATTGTCTTCATCAGAAGCCTAAGTCTTCTCAATATTAAAAGAGCTAAGTGGTTTGTTTGTTTCTTTGTTTGTTTTTTTACATCTATGTAACTTTCTGTATTTGCCCTTGAAATCTTTTAATTGTCACTTTGGTCAAATGGATAATTAAGTATTGTTTCACAGTGACCTGTGATCCTATTTTGTCAAATGTTCAAACCTGCTGACATTTTTGACAACTTTCCAAAATCAAATTCTAAATGGAGTCTTTTTGACTTCAAACTGAGATTTCCCGGAAGCACTCCTAGAAAATCTCAAAGGATTTGTCTCTCACCTTGTAAAAGAAAGATATTAAGCTAATTAGTTTTATTTGGTGCATTAAGTTACATGGGAATCATTGTCAAATAAGAAGTGATGATTGGGCTTCCCTGGTGGCGCAGTGGTTAAGAATCCACCTGCCAATGCAAGGGACACGGGTTCCAGCCCTGGTCTGGGAAAATCTCGCACACCTCGGAGCGACTAAGCCCGTGCGCCACAACTGTTGAAGCCCGCGCGCCTAGAGCCTGTGCTCCACGACAAGAGAAGCCACTGCAATGAGAAGCCCGCGCACCGCAACCAGGAGTAGCCCCCGCTCGCCGCAGCTAAAGAAAGCCCGTGCGCAGCAACGAAGACCCAACACAGCCATAAATTAATTAATCAATTAATTAATTTTAAAAAAAGAAGTGATGATAAATCTTCTTAGGTTATATGTGTATACATGTTGCTTGATTATAGATATTCCAGAAATCGTATGAAGTTCTTAAAAATTTGCAATACGTTTGTTTCCAGTTATTATGTTAAAATGTTATATGCCACGGAAGTAACTATTTTCCTTATCAAATGAACTCGCATAAGAACTTTAACCATGGCTGTTTTTAAGTTTTTTGTCATTCCCAGGAAGTTACTGTTTTCCTTTGATTCTACTCTGAAAGCATTTACAATCAGCCACAGGTGAGAAGGCTCCATAATGGCATCACCTGAATAACTTTAAGACCACGCCGCTGGACTGAGTGAGAATTTCCAGAACTAATGAAGAAGCTGATGAATTCATAAAACTGCTAACCCAAGATCAAGCAGAACAAGAATTAATTCATGGGACTGAATGAACTGATGAGGATGACTATAAATTTTTTATGACTTTTTGTTTGAAACGTTGATGGTTCCTTAGTGTTTTTTTTTCCAGATTTAAGGAAACTTTTTCTCTTTTTTTAAAGCTATCTATAACTTACAGAAATTTGGTAAATTATGTCTTTGTAAATAGAATTGAAGCATTTATCTTTTCTCCCTACCTACTCACTCCAGAAGTAACTCTTAGTATTCTTATTTTCATGGCAATATAGTCATTTGCATAAGTTCAATGAGAATCTGTTCTCCTTGTAACAGGACACAACTGGAAAAATTGGTTATATTTCTAAGGATTTGACTGGAATGCCATATTTAAGAATGATGCGCATCAAATCAGATATGACCAGACAGTATTAAGGAGCTAAGGTTGACTTTCAGGAGGCAACGCTTACAAAAGCCCCCTTGGAAAAGTCAGTGTGTACCTGGCTTTTGGGTTTTCCTGCTTTACGGATGAGTAAGGAAGGTCAATTTTGGCAGAGGACCTCAGAATATTTTGGGGACACTGAGAAGAGAGGAATTCACCTGAATTAGTAGGCATTGCAGGCAAAATATGGTAGTGAATTCTTGGCTTGGCTTCTCAGCCTTGAGAAGCTTTTGAAAGCCCAATCTGGTATTCCTTTTGAAAAATTCCAGCAAAGCGAACTCAGAAAAAGGGCCTATGCAAGCTTTTGCTGTGCTTGTATAAATAGGCCAAGTTTAATGAGACCAGATGTACTTCGCAAATAAATTAGTCTTACTTTGATTATCTTTGATAGAAGTGGGGGTGACTGTAGGACGAATTTTGTTTGTTTCAATGGACAACTTGTGGGCTCTGTCTTGCACATTTTGCTAGCCCTTACTAAATCCTGAATTCTAGTTTCTTCCAATATCTAGCTACAACTCTCCAAATGCTTCCAGTTTTTCTCCCTTCTGATTTGGAACTAAAACTGCCCTTCTCCTGAAAGCCTATGAGGTGAAGCTGGAGGACTTGACATAAACTTAAAAATGACCACAACGGATCATGTATGGGCAACCTTCATGCCTCCTACTGTATGAACCATTCAGAAAGTTCACTAGAAAAAAAAAAAAGAAAAGGGACTTCCCTGGCAGTCCAGTGTTTACGACTCCAGCTTCCACTGCAGGAGGCGTGGGTTTGATCCCTAGTCAGGGAACTAGGAACCCAAATGCCACGAGGCCAAAAAAAAAAAAAAAGAAAGAAAAAGAAGAAGTTCACTGGAACACCTGGTGCCATCACCCAAGGCATTCAAACTGCAAACCAAGAAAATTCATCAGAGGGCCACTTCCATCTTCACTCCATCTGATAAAGATGCTTCAAGCTCAAGCCTAAAAATCTTGACTGGCTATCCTCAGAAATTAATTTTTTAACTATTAATTTTTGATTTTCTTTTATTTTCACAAAGCTCCCCTTATTAAATGCCTGACTGCTAGCACCATCCAACAAATACCTTCTACTACCAAGTCCCAAAAGATGAGTCAGCTGGTCCTTAATGAACAAAAGGTGACTGAGAGAAAATGGACTTACATTATTCAGAGGAAAGAAGAATGTCTCTTCTTTCTTTGAACAAAAGGGGTATTGGCAAAGATTGCTTACTTGACGAACTTTAGTCAGGCTCCTGGACCTTCTCTTAGGCTTATCTCTGCACTTCCTTGTAAAATCTAGTTTTAGCAGGAGCCCTGATAAGTCAGTTTACCATAGCCCCACACCTTTGATATCTGATCACCCTTGATATTTGATCAGGTTCCTGATCTTCTAGCATCCCCTAAGTGAGGTGTGATCACCCTGGCCTGTCTTCAGCAAGAATCCTATTAGGTGAGTTTAGCCAGAACCCCTCTTACTCCTGATGTTTCCTCTTAGTAATTGTCCATCTATTGTCCGCCCCCCCACCCCCGCTTCTTGGTTATAAATTCCCAGTTGCCCCTGCTGTATTCAGAACTGAGTCCAATCTCTCTTCCCTATTGGGAAATCCCATCGCAGTGGTCCCTATACCTGTCGTGATGGTCCTGAATCAAGTCTGCCTTTACTATCTTTAATAAGTGTCATTGAATATTTTCTTTCTTTAATGCCACCTACTCTAACCCCTGTACAAATCTCAAGGACTTGTGGCTATAACCTGTGCTATTAAGGAAGAAAATTGACCAGATAAAACCATTCACTTGATTTAATGGATTATTCTTCTGAGCATAAAAGAATGCTTCAGGGAAAAAGAATCTTAACCCAAAGCATGCCTTAATAATCGTGAGATTTTAGACAGCAGAGGCAGAGGTGTTTAGGGGTTGGTGGACCTTTCTGGTGACTCTTTAGGTCAGATCTCTTCTGACTTCCCTCCAAGATGGCTCCCTTCAACACTAGGTCTTTGCATCTGCTGTTCCACTGACCAACACTTTGTCTCCCTCCCCCATTCCTTGGCCTAGTTAACCTCTACTCATCCTTTAGATCTTAGCTAAAGCATTGCTTTCTCAGAAAAGCCCTTGCTGACCTCTCTGACTAGGTCAGACTCTCCTAACCCCTCTGACTAGGTCAGACTCTCCTAACTTTGCCTCTCAAAACACCATGAACACTCCTTCCTAGCACTTGTCGCAGCTTCAGTTTTTCATATGTTCGTGTGGTTATTTGATTGTTGACTGACTCCTCTACTCCACACCAAATTCCACGAGGGCAGCAGTGATGCCTGCTCTTTGTATCTGCAGCACATGGCACCTTACCTGGTGCATGGTGGTCTTCCAATAAATGGTTGTTGAATGAATGGACTAAGGGCCTTCAGGGACTTTAGGTATTTCCCTTTCCACTCTCTTCATCCCCATGCCATACTGAAGGCCAAGGATATACATCACTATCATTCCACATAAACCTATAAATGTAAAATCTGTTAGACCAAAGCAAAAGACGTTAAACAGTCTCTTCTTTCTTATCCCCTCAACATATTCCATTTTCAATGTTCTGTATCAACACTGTTTCACTGAAGCACATACATATGTGTGCCTCTCTGGTGTGGAGTCCTTACCAAGCTTATCATAACATTCCTTGAGACTCACTTTGAATAAAACAAGCATAATCACACTGTGACCAAACTTGTGGGACCAAGCTTGCTGTTCAAGGCCCACAGCACTAGGATGCTGTCCTCCTCAGAAGTTGATTAGCATGACTTAGACCATTGAATTAGGATTCCCTGCCTCCCAAGCAAAGATTAATTTGGACTTTTTCTGTTTTTGCATTGGAAAAAGAGGCTTCCAGCTTTTACAGATAAGATCTTGGTCATTTACAAAGGCTATTACCTTTTTTCTCTACCCTGAGGCCATGATGGTCACATACTGTCATTGCTGGGTCCACCTCACCCTGGGAGGTCTTTCTAAAAGCTGAAAGACAACACTCTGGCCTCAGACTAAATGTGGAGTGAAAATGGCCTGGCTTCTTGGCAGCTTCTCTGTCCCACTGACAGCAGCCCAGCTTGTGGAGGCATCTGGTATCAAGAATATCTTGAGCTCAGGTCCTGGGAAAATTTTTCTCTGATGCTTTTGTGGAAAAAAAAAAAGCTTTAAAGCCTGTGTGTGTGTGTGTGTGTGTGTGTGTGTGTATTATATGTCAAGTGTTTTAAAAAACCTTAGAACTAACCAAAATGGGTTTCAGGTCATTTATGATTGAGACTTTTTATAGCTGTTAGGGTTGAGGAACAGAGATTAAGTTACATCAAGTTTTTTATAACTGCAGTTATTTTGGAGGAGTGAGGGTGGGAAAGCAGATTGTAATTTAAATTGTGTGCTAGACATTTTCCATCCAGCTTAATATGAAGATTTAGGAGTCAGGATTTGGGATCTTCAGCCCAAACTTCTTCCAAGGAACATGCTTCTTCCAAGGAACATGCAGAAGAAAAGAACAGTGAGAGTAATGTTGATTAAGTGTGTTGGCTCAGGTGTTGGTCAAAATCTCAGGTTATTAGCTGTGCGACTTCTGGACAATTATCTCTCTGAGCCTATCTGCAAACTGGGAAGAGTAATTCTTACTTTTCAAGTTATAAGGATTATTTGAACTAATATATATAAAAGTGCTTAGTACAGTTTTAGGCACACGTTAAGTGCACAATAAATGGTGGCTTTTGTTATAATTACTATTTCTATAATATGCCCAAACCAAACTTGACTCTTTAGGGCAGCTCCCTTAAGGTGGCAAGAGGAATCTGGATTGCAGTTTCTATGTGGTCTGGAGGGTGCAGGAATTCAAGAAGCAGAAGGAGCTCATTCTGGAGCAGCTATCTCTAATCTCTCTCTATTAATGGCAGTCACATGTGGATGATGCTTACCGTTTACAACATGCTTTATCCTCCCCCTCTCTCCAACATCTTAGTTTTCTGTTACAGAACCATGTGGGGTAAATAATGTTTGCCAGTTCTTAGATGAGGAAACTGAGGCCCAGGGAGGTTAAGTGACTAGCCCAAAGTTGCACAGCTAATAAATGACAGAACCAGGATCTAAATACGGGTCTTCTAATTCCTAATTCAGGGGTTCTTTCTATTATACTACAGCAGTCAAAGTTCAAGTAATATCAGAATCAGAAATTTAAAAGTATGTATTCTACTTCTATAACAAATGTTGATGCTATGTTTTTTAAAAATTTTATTTTATTGAAGTATAGTTGATTTACAATGTTGTGTTAATTTCTGCTATACAGCAAAGTGATTCAGTGATATATATATATATATATATATAATTCCTTTTCGTATTCGTTTTCATAATGGTTTATCACAGGGTATTGAATATAGTTCCCTGTGCTCTACAGTAGGACCTTTTTGCTTATCCATTCTATACATAATAGTTTTCATCTACTAGTCCCAAACTCGCAATCCAAACCTCCCCCACTCCCCTCCCCCTTGGCAACCACATGTCTGTTCTCTATGTCAGTGAGTCTATTTCTGTTTTGTAGATAAGTTCATTTGTGTCATATTTTAGATTCCACATATAAGTGATATCATATGATATTTGTCTTTCTCTGACTCACTTCGCTTAGTATGATAAACTCTAGGTCCATCCACATTGCTGCAAATGACATTATTTCATTCTTCTTTATGGCTGAGTAATATTCCATCGTATATATCTACTACATCTTCTTCATCCCTTCATCTTTTGATGGACATTTAGGTTGTTTCCATGTCTTGGCTATTGCAAATAGTGCTGCAATGAACATAGGGGCACATGTATCTTTTTGAATTATATTCAGAGATATGCCCAGGAGTGGGATTGTTGGATCATATGGCAACTCTACTTTTAGTTTTTTCAGGAACCTCCATACTGTTTTCCATAGTGACTGTACCAATTTACATTCCCACCAACGATGTAGGAGGGTGCCCTTTTCTCCACATCCTCTCCAACATTTGTTATTTGTAGACTTTTTAATGATGGCCATTCTGACCAGTGTGAGGTGATACCTTATTGTAGTTTTGATTTGCATTTCTCTAATAATTAGCGATGTTGAGCGTCTTTTCATGTGCCTATTGGCCATCTGTATGTCTTCTTTATGAGCTGTTTGTATATTTTGGAAATTAAGCCCATGTTTATTGCATCATTTGCAAATACTTTCTTTCAGTTTGTAGGTTGTCTTTTCGTTTTGTTTATGATTTCCTTTGCTGTACAAAAGCTTGTAAGTGTGATTAGGTCCCATTTGTTTATTTTTGCTTTTATTTCTGTTGCCTTGGGAGACTGATCTAAGAAAACATTGGTACAATTTATGTCAGAGAATGTTTTGTCTATGATCTCTTCTAGGAGTTTTATGATGTCATGTCTTATGTTTAAGTCTTTAAGCCATTTTGAGTTTATTTTTGTGTGTTGTATGAGGGTGTGTTCTAACTTCATTGATTTATATGTGGCTGTCCAACTTTCCCAACACCATTTGCTGAAGAGACTGTCTTTTTTCATTGTATCTTCTTGCTTCCTTTGTCGAAGATTAATTGACCATAGGTGTGTGGGTTTATTTCTGAGCTCTCTATTCTGTTCCATTGATCCATATGTCTGTTTTTTGTGCCAATACCACAGTGTTTTTGATTACTGTAGCTTTGTAGTATTGTCTGAAGTCTGCCTCCTGCTTTGTTCTTTTTCCTCAGGATTGCTTTGGAAATTCTGGGTCTTTTATGGTTCCATATAAATTTTACACTATTTGTTCTAGTTCTGTGCAAACAGTCATGGGTAATTTGATTAAATCTGTATATTGCTCTGGGTAGTATGCCCATTTTAACAATATTAATTCTTCCAATCCAAGAGCATGGGATGATGATGCTATCTTTTGTTAGCCTCACATAACAGTTTGATGAAATTTCAGATGATCTTATTCACTTGCTCCCCACAAAGAGCCTGGAAGACGTGTGTTTCTTCAGATGAGAAGGGTATTAAATTTAGAAATGTAGGGTCTTCAGGAGCTTGTTTGAATTTACTGGGGCCTGGTGATGGTACAAACCAGACCTGTTCCCCAAAGACAGCCCCTCTGTGACCCCGCAGGACTCACCTGCACAGGGACAAGCACCTGCTAAACTCCCAGTTTGTGTGAATTGAATGATAATAGCTCACAGTCAGGTAATTACATGCATTTTCTCATTTATTCCTCAAGACAGCCCACCAGAGTCCAGAGACATGGCAAGCTGGGGAAGATTCTGCCTGAGTCTCTTGTCCATGCTTAAACACCACACGCACTCGTCTTTGATAAATCAGGCCAGGCTTGCTGATGCTTAATGTGGGACCCTTTCTGGTACTAACTGGTTTAGTGCAGGTCAATAAAAACCAAAGTTCCAAATCAAGTATGAAAACTAATCAACAAATCCCCAGAAACCTATCAAGAGGCAAGAACAGAGATGAATGAGATCTGAGGCGCTCTCTGCAGCTCTCCTCCTAGCAACTGCAGTCAACATACATCATGTTCCCCCACCGGGAGGTCCCCACCCTCAGCTTTGAAAGTAACTAAAACACTCCACGTTCCTGATGCTCTGTTGGGATGAACAGACTGCAGAAACTGAACAATCTCAAGTTATTTTTGTTTAAAAAAGAACAATAGGTTTTAAAAAGTAGTGTGCTTTCGATCCCTGTCTGCAAGTGAGCACCAGCTTAGCTTCTTCCTCTCTTCTCTGCTACTCCCTCTCTTTCCCCTTGTTGACAGCTATTGGCCACAAGTTCAGGACTGTATAATCCTTTGTCCAGTGTCAAAGGCCTTTCAAGCTCCCATCCTGAACCATCAAAGATTCCTTAACTTCTTTTTAGTCTCTATAAATATCAATCTCTTGTTCTGTCTGTTTCTTGTACCGGCCCTGAACCTCTTGACAACAGCTTGATTCAGGGGAAAGCTGAGATCTTAAACATTTCAGAGAAGCAGTGGGTGATGAGAGCATTACTGTAGCTACTGAACTGATCCTTGGAGCAAAAAAGAGAAAAAAAGTTTGGTTTCAGAATTATAAGAATTTTTTTGTTGAACAATGTACCAACCAGGGCAGCACATTAGCTGACCATATTGCCACAGAAGTGTTTCCTCCCAAAGAGGAAGGAGTTGAAAGATAAGAAGGGTTACAGGTAGGCACAGAATGAGCTGCTAGGCAAACGTGGCAAAACATTGAACTGAAATGCATTGAGAATCACGGTATCTGAGAAGCTAGCAGTAGGATTAAGGATGGCCAAAGAGAAAATTCAGTCTTCCTTTGACCAAAGACTAGAGCAAAGCTGTTCTTTTCCTACCCTACAAATGGTTAAGAGGAAAGAGAGCAACCACTGGCCTGTCTATTGACAAGCCAATGGGATATGCTGGGTCTTAACAGGTTGTTTCTTAGCAAGGCAGTTAGTGGCAGGCACTGGAACTCTTAACTTCTCAGAGCCTCTAACCACTACACAACCCAGTTTCTCTAGCCCTCAAAAGTGATCTCAAGTTCCAGTACTCTACAGAAGGCAGCATGGTGTAGACAGGGTTTCCCAAACTTTAGCCTGCATCAAGATCCCCTGGAGAGCATCTAAAAACAGAGATTCCCAGGCCCCACACCAGAATTTCAGATTCAGTAAGTCTGGGGAGGGCCCAAGAATTTGTATTTCTAACAATTTCCCAGTTGATACTGATGCTGCTGGTCTGGGGACCATTCTTTGAGAACCATTGGTGTAAAGAAAAAACAAAGACTTGGGAGTAGGCAGACATGGATTCTGGTCCCAGTTCTTCCATTTCCTGTGTGTCTTTGAGTGAGCCACTTCTTTGAGTTTTGGTTTTCTCATCTAGCAGGGCAAATAATGGCAGATACCCATACTAAGCACTTGTCAAGGGCTGGCTCTCCAAATATCACCAACACAACCTGTTGATAAGACAAAGGTATGTTTATTGTTTGCTGTGGCAAGGCAGATAACCAGCTAGGCAGAGCCTGGGTGATGTCTCTGAGGGGAAAGAGCAAGGTCAGATTTTATTGAGAATTGGAAGTTTGGTTTAAGGTACTCTTTCAATGAGGGGGCTTTTTTAAAAAAATTGAAGTATAGTTGACTTACAATGTTGTGTTAGTCTCAGATGTATAGCAAAGTGATTCAGTATTTCTGTTTTATATATAAGTTCATTTGTATCTTTTTTTTTTTTTTTTAGATTCCACATATAAGTGATATCATATGATCTTTGTCTGGCTTACTTCACTTAGTGTGATAATCTCTAGGTCCATCCATGTTGCTGCAAATAGCATTATTTCATTCTTTTTTATGGAGTAATATTCCTCAGTGGGGGAGCTTGATTAGATAAGGATAATAATACAATAATTTAGGATTGGAAGCAGCAAGAAAAGGATTTTGAGGTGAGGAATTTGAAGATCCTTAGGGTATTAACTGACTATTGATGCTTCCTGTTGAAGAGGTGAAACTTCTTTTTGGGAAGTTCCTATAATGCACAATTGAGTGATTTACCTGGGCAAGAGTCTTCTGGCTTAGTTAAAGCTATGATAATGAGGACAGTGGAGTAGTAAGTTCTGTTAATGTGTTGTTGAAAGTAAGGGGTATGTGTGTGTGTGTGTTTGGGGGAGGGGAAGGGTTAGATAGTTCTAGTCCTCAGTTTCCAAGCTGTGTGTGTGGGATAGATGATTTCTATTCTCACCCTCAACTCTTGAACTTATTGCTTGGATGAACACAATGAATGCTCATCTTTTATTTTAGGTATTTTCTCCAGGCTAGAACACAATGGGATATAACCTGAGGACACTATCTGTGTGAGATTCTACAAGTTCATTATTGTTGAGTTACATTGTGTGTCAATGCCAAGATCCACCCCCCCACGCCCAAATTTGAATGTGTGAAGTGTCAATGCATATAGATGACCCTCAGGTCACCCAGAACTGAGAAACTTCTCTTCAGAACAGTTGCATCTGGAGACTTATCGGCAGGAATGGCATCCATTCCTTTGTTGCATTTTAGAATATTTTGGAGTGAAGATAGATAACAACTTTGAAATGACAGTTAGGCCTTTGTTTCCTGAGGGTAGAGCCTCCTAGAAGTGGTGGACCCCTTGGTCATGACCAGATGAGGGATGCATTGATGTGGACTGCTTTCCATTTACTAAGAAGTTCATATTCTTTAATGTGTTTCTTATTTTACAAATACAAAATAAGTGTCACTGATCACTCAAGTTTTATATAACATTTTAGGAAAAAAAGGACAGATTTGGTCTCTAAAGGGTCAGAGTGCAGAATGAACTATAGATTTAACTGATATCTTTAATAACAATAAAGGTATATTCCGTGAATTAAATATGAGCTAAAAAAATAAAACCTCCAATTTAATCTCAACACTCTGATATAGTGCAGCCAACTCAAGCAATATTTTCTAGGAAATTATTTTAGCTTTTCTATTGGTGAACTACTTTTGTCTCCAGGTATTTGATCTTATTTGGCAAAAAGAAAAATTTGGGGCTAATGGAAGAGTGGCTTTGAAAGCATAGGAATGGTGCTACATTACATACTTTTTATTGTAAAAATAAAAAAGGTATGTTTAAGATCTTGGATAGTACAAATTTAGTGTGAACTTTAATAACCAAATACTAGCTGAAAGAAAGCAGGCCTAATTGTTTAGACAGCAAGAACAACCTGAATTCATGAAAAATAAGAAATATAGACTGTATTTTTAAGAAAGAGGACATATAGTAAGTGGAGATAGTACAGTCTAATAGCATACACTTATTGAAATTCATACCAGTTACAGCATTATGCTAGATCCTGGGAATCTAAAGGTCAGGGACAGTATCAGTGCTTGTTCTTGAGCTCATTTTTTAGAAGGGGAGACTGAGGTGAAAACATGAAAGTCAGAATATAGCAAGTGCTATGGTAGAAGGGGTTACAAAATGCTGGGGGTTGGTAGAAGGTTTCAGGAAGAGATCATGTATTAGTTTTGTATCGCTGTTTAACAGTAACCCCAAATGTAGTGCCTTTGAACAATAAACACATAGCTCCTGAAGGTCAAGAAACCTGGAGTGGCTTAGCTGGGTGGCTCTGGCTCAGGGTCTGTCACGAGGTTGCAGTCATGATGTTGGCCAGGGTTGCTGAAATCTGAAGGCTTGACTGGGGGAGGATCCACTTTCAAGGTGGTTCATTCACATGGCTCTTGGCAGGGAGCCTCAGTTCTCTGCCATGGAGCTCTCTCTATAGGGCTACTCATACCATGGCAGCTAAACCCATCCCAGAGTGAGGGATCTAAGAGAGAGGAAGGCAAAAGCCACAATGTCTTTTATAACCTAGCCTCAGGAGTGACATTCTATTATCCTCCATAGCCTATTGATCATGCAGATCAACCTGATACAGTGTGAGAGAGATGTGACCTCCAAGAGGCTGGGATCATTGGGGGCCATCCTGGAGAATGGCTACCACGATACTACCTAACTCTAGTAGAAGTTCCTAGGGAATATACTTTGATAAACTGTTATTCAAAATACTTTTTAGTTAACTGATAAACTTAACTGATAATTTTTAACTGGAATATAAATGTCTGTATACAAGAGGAGAATAATAATACTAGCCAATATATATTGAACTCTTTCTATAGAGCAGGTACTGTCAAAGTACTTTCCATGTGTCATCTCATTGAGGGACAGTACAGCATAGTGTTTAAACATTTGAATTATAGAGCCGCATAGGCTTTTTTTTTTTAATATTGGCATATTGGGGCATATTACTTAACCAATCTGTGCCTTAGTTTTTTTTATCTATAGGCAGAAGGAATAGCACATCTCTGATAGGATTGTCTTGAGAATAAAGTAAGCCCAGACACCATGCTCTCCCCTAATTGTTGGAACACTTAGGTCCCAAAACCCATATTTTTTTCCCCCTTTTCTTCATTTATTTTTTACCCATGGGAAACTGCAGGGCATGAGCACCACATTAGACTGACCCAGTGGGAAGCAAGGAAGTCTCAGTTCAGAGTTGGATGTCCTCTACAAAATAATCTGGTCAGCTCCTATAATGCCAGTCATCTAGGCTGTTTCAAGCTGTCAGTCTACTATTATGTTCACTCCTGCTGAAAAAAAAGAAAAAAAAAGAAAAGGTGGATCACCTCATAGACTATTGGGCAAGTATCTGACTACTCCCTAGGGAAGGCAGTTGTGCTCAGTGGCTGGGAGCAACCCACACTTTTTCCATTCGACGTTGAAGCTGGCCAGTAAGCCACCCTAGGTGTCCCTCTGACCTCATGCCCTACGACTGAGGACATTCTCTGTTTTGGCGCTGGCACCCCTTGAAGTCCCACCTTCTATTCTCATCTGCGTCAATCTGGTTGAATTCAGCTCCTGTCATTTTTATCTCTTTAGCATTCGTCAAAATGTTACTGCAGGACCACCTCTATCCCCGAAACTATTTTTATATTTAGAAAATAGAAACCTTGGATACTAGTGCTGGCTCCTCCTCAGCTAGGTCATCTGCCCAAAGCCTTCCCAGGTTACTGCAGGCATGCCATTGCATTCACATATTAATTGTGAAAACAGAATTGTGAAAACAGCTTTCCCAAACTAAACAATCAAACGTCCCAGACAAGTTTATCTGAATTTGTAAAGGTCTCTGAGGATGTTTCTTTCCTTTTCTTGTGCACAGTTATTTAAAAATAAATGGTAAGGGGCTTCCCTGGTGGCGCAGTGGTTGAGAGTCCGCTTGCTGATGCAGGGGACACAGGTTCGAGCCCCGGTCCGGGAGGATCCCACATGCCGCGGAGCAGCTGGGCCCGTGAGCCGTGGCTGCTGAGCCTGCGCATCCAGAGCCTGTGCTCTGCAACGGGAGAGGCCACAACAGTGAGAGGGCCGCGTACCGCAAAAAAAAAAAAAAAAAAAAAAAAAAATGGTAAGGACTTATAATGGCAATGAGGGGAAAACTGCGTTTAGAATGATTCCCCCCACCTCCTACTTTCTACCCCCCACTCTCCTTTGGAAATGACATTGTTAAGGCCCTTTTTTTTTTTTTGAGATTAAGTGTTTTTTTTAATTTTTTTAAACATCTTTATTGGAGTATAATTGCTTTAAAATGGTGTGTTAGTTTCTGCTTTACAACAAAGTGAATCAGCTATACATATATCCCCATATCTCTTCCCTCTTGCGTCTCCCTCCCACCCACCCTCTCTATCCCACCCCTGTAGGTGGTCACAAAGCACGGAGCTGATCTCCCTGTGCTATGCGGCTGCTTCCCACTAGCTATCTGTTTTACATTTGGTAGTGTATATATGTCCATGCCACTCTCTCACTTTGTGTTAAGACCCTTTAAAATGTACGTGAGAAACACCAACTACTCACTAGGGATTAAGCTTCAAATGAGAACCGAGTAAGAACTGCATCAGTCAAGTAAACCCTCATTAACTGATGGCTGCCTATTGGGCTCCTATACTTACCTTTTTATGATGAATGGCAAGATTTACCATCACCAAGATAAAGGGCGTATCTGAAGTTTGAGCAGCCTCCACCTTTCCCGGGGAGGCTGCCATCCCTGGCCCCAGTTCCTACCTGCTGGCAACACAACATCTATAGTCAGCTGTCCACAGTTGGGGTGAGATTGGGGCTGGGAGGCCGGAGCAAGCTCCTGGTTCACATCTTCTAAGCCCTCTCCTTCCCTTTGTTGAAACTTCTCAAATTGTCTCCTTAGAGAAATCTGCTTAAAATCATTTCCCTGTCCCCACAGGCAACCATCCATCCAGTCTAGCCACTCCCTATGGATTTTTTTCATAAACGAATGAGAGCATCTTTCTTCACAAAAAGAATATAAAAGACACAAGGGTGTATGTATCTGTCCATCTTATTGCCTTCAGAACCACACAGTTTGAGGAAATGACCCCATTCTGAGACTTTGCACTGTTGTGAGTTAGGGGTGTGCTCAAGATTGTGGGCTCTGCAGTGGGATATTTTGGTTCCAATTCTGCCACTTAGTATAAGTGCTATCCAACCACCCTAAGCCCTATTTTCTTCACTGGTAAAATATAAATAATCATGGTGTTTACCTCATGGAGTTGTTGTTAAGTTTATGGAACCATATAAAGCATCTTGGAAGTGCCTGGAATATATAAGCACTCAGTATTCCACTTATTATCATAATTATTAATAAAAAAAAGTCCATCTACACTCAAGGTTTCTTCCTGAGGCCTTGTGGGAAGGTGTGACTGAAGCTATCTCACTGTATTCTATTGCTACAGCTAATAATGCAGGCACCATTTTATCCATTATTATTAACAATTCATATTTTAGGTGTGAAAATTGAACCTAAAGTGGTCAAGTGACTTGCCCAAAGTTGTCTCATGTCAGAGCTGGGACTCAAACTGATTTTCTCAAATTCCACCTGAGTGCCAAGCTCAGGGTTTAACATTAAATCACAGTTTCTTTAGCAAGGTAGATGGATTTGTAGGAAAACAAACAACAACGACAGCAACAACAAAACGATCATAAAATGTAATGAGTACTATAACAGGGATACACATAAGTTGTGTTAGTAACTCAGATCAGAGAACAGTTAATTTGGGGGTGAGGAAGGGGTGGAGGTTAGAATGGGGTGAAGTTATGGAGGCTCTGAAGGATAGTTATTGTTGTCTTATCTAGCAGACTTCTGGAAGAAGAGGTCACAAACTGGGCTGCTTGCAGACATTTTATTTGTCCTTCAAAGTGTTTAAAATTATTTTGAATTAATTGCCAACATTTAACAACAGGAGATTGCACATAAAAATAGAAATTTCTAGCTTCTCTTGGAAAATCAGATCTGTTGACATGGTTGGCCATAGTTCCATGCACTGTCAGTTGGCTGCTTCAGTCTGGGCTGACCTCCGTCATTGTCCCCACTGGGCCTCTTCTTGACCCTTGAAAAAGGTCAAAAAATTGAGAAGATAAGATTTTCATAGGCACATCAACAACTAAGCATGAAAATTTAAAGTGCTAGAGGGGCAAGAACAATCTTTGTTTACTTAAGTAGATTAAAATAGTCAAGAAATCTACTCTTTGTTGACTAAACATATCCTTTCCTACTTAGATTCCAAGGGACCATACACTTTGGTCCAGTGTATGTCTATATGTGATTAAAACAAGGGAAAGAAAGTTGGAAACCCTGTGGAGACTGTGGAGGTATTGAAGTGAATTCAGAAAGAATATGCTTCTGAAAAGGGCTGTAATAAAGTAGGAACTCTAAGGCTTGCATGCCACCATGTTTTCTGGCTTTGCTGATTGCTATTAGACATACATTAATAAACATTAATTAACTAATTTATAACTTATTCTATTTTTTTCAAATTTCCATAAATGAACATACAATTTAACATAGGGATTTCAAGCATTTTTGACCATGACCCACAGTATGAAACACAGTTTTCATCACACACATGCATGTACATTCATCAGTGCATAGGCACTTGGGTTGCTTCTACCTTTTGGTTACTGTGAATAATGCTACTATGAACATGGATGTACAAATATCTGTTCCAGTCCCTGCTTTCAATTACTTTGGATATATACCCAGAAATGGAATTGCTGGATCACACTTCTATTTTTAAATTTTTGAGAAGACAATGATTTTTACAAAGATTACAGCTACTGTGAAATAATGTACTGCATTAGAATGAGTATCTGTGTTTCCATTGCTTACCAGCACCCTGCCAAGTTTGCAAGTAGGAATTCTCAAAGAATTTTGTTACCATGGTTGTGAGGAGCACAGGATTCTGTAGAGGCATTATTAGAATAGAACCAATCTCTGAGAATTATCTGCCCCTTAGTGATGAATAAATGAACACTCATTAAGAAGCTCAGTATGATGATTGAGAAATTGCCTCTGCCTTCTGTGTTAAACATACACATTTATTAGTCTAGTCTATTTCATGTCATGACTATAAAATCTTTACAAATGCTACTTTTCTCCAAGTGCTAAGCAGTCTCAAATAAGAGCAAAAAATGAGGAAAGGTCCTAAATCCCAATCAGAGCCATCTATATTTACATTAAACAAGATAGAAAGCCCCAATAAAACCAAAAACCCCAACTCTTATTTCTAAAATTACATTTGTAATGCAGGTTCACTGTGGGATAATTAAAAAATTATAGAGACATAAAAATAAAAAAATTGAAACTATCTGTAATCCCACCCCCTTTTGTTAAATTCTTCCAGGTTATTTTCTAGGCATAAATGCATTTTGTGTAATTTTGAACTATAAAATAGGGTCACACTATAATTTATTGTTTTGTAACTTGTTTTTTCCCAATAGTATATTGTACATGTATTTGCATGTCATATCTTTTTTCATGATATGATGTTTACGATCACAAACTATCCACCTTATGGATATCATTTAATTAGTTTTTTCGATGTTGTATTATTGGACTTTTTTCTTTGAAATTTTATTTTGCTAATATGACAATGAATATTTTCACAGCTAAATTTTTAACTTCACCTGTACTTTTTCAGGATAAATTTAAAAGATAATATGGCTTCTATAAATGGTATGTTTAGATTCTTATTTTTTCAAAAAGAAAATATTTGAATGTTTTTCAATATAGAAAGTAATGTATGAATAATATAGGGACTTCCCTGGCAGTCCAGTGGTGAAGACTCTGCCCTTCCATTGCAGGGGCTCGGGTTCGATCCCTGGTCGGGGAACTAAGATCCCGCATGCCACACAGCACGACCCCCCCGGCCCCACAATAAAAAGATAGTATAAATTTATTACAGGTTTACAGGTTTGCATATTACAAAATGGAATAAAAAGAAAAATTAAAATTGCTCCTAGTTCTCAAGGTAATAGTTGTTAACAATTTAGTGAACATCTTTTAGATTTTCAATGCATGTATACAAACACACATATTTACAAAAATGAGATCTGACTCTACATTTGTTTGGCAGCCTTATTTTTTAACTTGACCGATGGTGGATTTTTTCCCATGCTGTTAAATACTCTTCTACAGTATAATTTTTGATGGTTTCAAACTATTTCTTTGTGGAGGAGGAAAAACGTGTTTTTTTTTTTTGGCGGTACGCGGGCCTCTCACTGTTGTAGCCTCTCCCGTTACGGAACACAGGCTCCGGACGCGCAGGCCCAGCGGCCAGGCTCACAGGCCCAGCCGCTCCGCGGCATGTGGGATCTTCCCAGACCGGGACACAAACGCGTGTCTCCTGCATTGGCAGGCGGACTCTCAACCACTGCGCCACCAGGGAAATCCGGGAGGAGGACCTTTTTCTCTACCCTTTTAGGTTCTATCTCTGGGTGGGGGTGGGGGGGGGGCTGAGAATTTAACTGAAAAAAGATAGTAAAAGAAAAAAAAAGATTTTTTATTCATGTTATGTGCATGGGAATTCACAGAAAATTGTGACTCAAGGAGGTGATTAGAATTTGGGGCTTATATACCATCATGATAGGGAAGAAAAGGGGAAAAGGGGTACTTTTGGGAAAAACAGATGACTTTTGGGGAAGGTAAATGAGCCTTTATGAGGATAGGTAGGAGATATGCTAGTTTAGAGACATGTCTATTTAGGTGGTTTCTTATCTGGTGCTATCTCCAGTGATAGGAGTCAATCTTTCCTGGTTTCCTGGAGGGCACTTATGACAGTTGAATTCTTTTGGGAGCCTCTGCTTTTAGTCAGATAAGGACAATTCAGAAAAGGAAACTCTTCACAGTGGTATATTCAGAATTCCTTCACCAGTGTGGCACATATATACAGTGGAATATTACTCAGCCATAAAAATAAATGAAATTGAGTTATTTGTAATGAGGTGGATGGACCTAGAGTCTGTCATACAGAGTGAAGTAAGTCAGAAAGAGAAAAACAAATACCGTATGCTAACACATATATATGGACTCTAAAAAAAAAAGGTTCTGAAGAACCTAGGGGCAGGACAGGAATAAAGACTCAGATGTAGAGAATGGACTTGAGGACACAGGGAGGGGGAAGGGTAAGCTGGGATGAAGTGGGAGAGTGACATGGACATATATACACTACCAAATGTAAAATAGATAGCTAGTGGGAAGCAGCCACATAGCACAGGGAGATCAGCTCAGTGCTTTGTGACCACCTAGAGGGGTGGGATAGGGAGGGTGGGAGGGAGATGCAAGAGGGAGGACATATGGGGATATATGTATACATATAGCTGATTCACTTTGTTGTACAGCAGCAACTAACACACCATTGTAAAGCAATTATACTCCAATAAGGATGTTAAAAAAAAAAAAAGAATTCCTTCACCATATTTGTATCACCCAAGTCAATCCCAGTTTCTGCAGCCTCTGCTAAGGGGAACTGACCCACCCACAGCTCCTTGTAACAGGGTGGGGCTCCCCTCCTCTCCTGCTCCCTCCCAACCAGCCACCAGCTAATTGGAACAAGACCAGGTACCTGACCATGGATAAGCACTATGTTATGAGGGGGCCTGGGGCACCATCTTTGCTCTGACATGGAAAAGCTGAACCAATCATGATCTCATTATTAGATTTGAGATAAGAAACAAGTAGAAAGTTGAGCTGTTCACAGTGGATACATAGCTTGAAGATGCGTGAAGGAGAGACAAGAGGGAGAGTAGTTACCTTGAAAGGTCATAAATAGGTCAGTTGACATTATAGGGAAGCAGGATGTAGGCAGTAAGACAAGCTGTGAAGTTGACACAAATAGGTAGAATAAAGAGTAGTGTTTTATTTTTTTTTATTTGTATGTTTTTAATATTTATTTATTTATTTAGACTGCGCCGGGTCTTTGTTGTGGCACGTGGGATCTTCGTTGCAGCATGTTTAGTTGCGGCACGCAGGATCTTAGTTGCAGCAGGCATGTGAGATCTAGTTCCCCGACCAGGGATCGAACCTGGGCCCCCAGAGTCTTAGCCACTGGACCTCCAGGGAAGTCCCAAGAGTAGTGTTTTAGAGTAGAGACTTTGGAGTCTGATGAGAATTTGAATTCTGACAGTTCTACTTAAATGGTATGTGACTTGCACCATTTAATCTTCTGAGCAGTAGTTTCCTTATCAGTAACACGTGGATAATAATATATCTGTTACTGAGTTGTAGAAAGAATTTATTGAGGTATTATAGGTAGGGTTCTTAGCACACAGTCTCTGACACATAGAAGCACTAAATAAATGAAGTCTATTATAACTATTTCTTCCCAAATATATCATATATTTGATATTCTTCCTGTACTATATTTTGAATCTCTGGCATTTAATATATCGGTTAATGAATAAGTAATTAATGTTTGTAAATTATGTTCCAGAAAGCTTTTGTATTGAAGTATGGATTTTTTTTATTGACAAGAGTTCTGAAATAACCAAATCAGTTTTCTAACCTACAACTTTCTTCTACTTTTAAGGATAAAAGGAGATTCTACCAAGACTGCTCATTTAATTTGGGGCATATGCAACTTGACTTTTCTCTCCCATAGCCTGTTAAAGTTTTGAACTCACACAATAAAAAGGATTATTAGCTATGAAATGCCAGTTGGCAACTGGGTAGACAGCATTCCCACAGGATTGGAGGTTTCTTACCTTTTTCTCTTAGAAAGGAAGTGCCTAGAATTTTCCCTCTTGCTGGAATGGTACAAAAGGGGGTGGGGGATGGATTTAGTTTTTAGTCATGTCAATTTTCCAACTCTTCGCATCCCCTCCCTACCAGATAATTAAGGACCATGTGACATGTATAAATAGCTTCAGCTGAGAACATCCTCATATCTTTGCCCCTCTCGTCATTGAGCAGTGCCCATAACTGATGTTGCAATTAGAGTACTGATTTAGCTCTGAGAGACACATTGCCGATGATCCGCTGAGGAGGATGGTATTTATATCAGTACTGACTGATGAAGACTTTGTCAACTGTACCTTTGGCAGATCATTTGATAGCATGCTCCTGGGTTAATCTACTTCTCATTATAACCGATGATCCTTGATGATGTATTTTCAGAACCACCCATCTTACACAGGGTACCACAATGTGGAACAGATGTACATAAATGCAGACAATTAAGGAAATTCTCAATCCAAAATGTAGAGCTCAACAGAAGAACTGTAGAGGTCAAGGCATTTAGTGATTTACTGGGGCAAGTTTGGTATCATTTGTGCCAAGAGGAATTCACACTTCTGTACTTCAGGTTTAACTGTCTATTTTGACATAAGAGAAAGGAAATGAAAATAGATTGACTAGTTAGGTTTACCATAGAAATGTCAGGCAATTTGAATTTGTCTTTTTTCATTTCTTAGATGTTATGAGTGCTTCAAAATCATAACAGATTCTCAGGTCAAGTAAGTAATACAGAATCAGAAATTCTAGGATTATATGATTAGAGTTAAAAGCCAGTGATTAAATGTCTATTTATTATCTATCTATCTATCTATCTTTCCTTACTGAAAGACGAGTAGTGGAAACACAGATAAGGAGGTGGGCTCACTCTCTTCCTAACTCTGTCCTTAATGGCTAGGAGGTGCGACGTTATAGTCCTTTAGTAGAAAGCTTCACCTTTGCTCTCTTCTTTGATATGGAGAATTGATTTTTGCAATCCGTTGTGAACAGCTTTGCAAACATAGCTTCATGTCCTTCCTGATTTTCCAGCAACCCCAAGTAGATTACCACCTCTCAGCCTTTCCTACCTAAAAATATTTCTGTTGATCCAACATGCTCCAGGAGTCTAGATGATGTTTCAGTATGGAAAGTCACTGCTCAGTATACACTGAGTCCCTGAGGCAGCAGGGAAGTCCTCTTCCTCTGCTTTTACGGTTCCCTTCTCTAAGGACCAACCTCTTATTCCTCTCTGATTCTGGCTTAGGTGCTCAGCCAGTTAGATGGGCCCATTGGAGGTGGGGATGTGGGAAGTAGTGGGGATTCTTACTCTTAAGAGAAAGGGCAGAATGAAAATGGCAACTTCTGGTCTAGTCTCAAAGTGAAACAGCTACCAAACTAATTCTTCCCTTACTGGTTTTGACCCACTCTAAGAAAACTTCTGTGTAGTTTTGTGTCTTTCTTCTCTCTGACCACAGACCCACCATATTGTTCTAACTTGTATGGAATAAGATGAAGAGAATGAAAAACTCTGGGTTACTGTATAATCAAGTCCTTTTCTGTCTTCTTTAAACGTCTGCCTCCCTTGTGACTACTGTCTATGAGCTAAGGACCATCTTTACACTCATCTCAGAAATGTCTGATGTAGCCCCTTGGTAGGATAAAAAAAATAAGTGGGAAATCAACATGTGATTTAGGACTTTTATCCAGAATATATAAGAACTTTCAAAACTCAGAACTAAGAAAAAACCCTAATTTAAAAAATTGGACAAATAACTTGAAAGGAAACTTTAAAAATATATAAATGCCCAATAAGCACATGAGAAGATGCTCAACACATTAGAGGAATGCAAATTAAAACCAACATGAGAAGCTACACACATAAAAGAGTGGCTAAAAATAAAATAAAATAAAATAACAAAAAATAAAACTTGACAATACCGAGTGCTGATGAGGATGCAGAGTAACTCGAATGCATGTCCATTGCTGGTGGGAATGCAAAATGATATAGCCATTTTAGAAAATAGTTTGGCATTTCTTATAAAATTAAAATACACTTAACGTGTGACTCAGTAATCCCACTTTTAGGTGTTTACCTAAGCTAATTGAAAACTTATGTTATACAAAAACCTGTATGCAAATGTTTATAGCAGCTTTGTTCATAAACACCTAAAACTAGAAACAACCCTAATGTCCTTCAACTGGTGAATAGTCCATATGATGAAACCCCACTGAGCAATGAAAGGAACTAACCTGTGATACGTGCAACAATATAGATGAATCTCAAATGCATTATGCTAAGTCAAACAATCGAGACTTAAAAAGCCAAAAATCATACCATCTGATTCCATTTATATGACATTTGGGAAGAGGCAAAACTACAGAGACAGAAAAGAATAGTAGTTGTCAGGGGCTGAAGGGGACAACAAAGAGCCATAAGGGAACTTTTTGTTTTTATTTTATTCTATTTTTCTTTGCTTTTTGGCCATGCCATGTGGCATGTGGGATCCTAGTTCCCCGACCATGGATCGAACCCATGCCCCCTGCATTGGAAGCGTGGAGTCTTAACCACTGAACCGCCAGGCAAGTTCCAAGGGAACTTTTTGAGATGGTTGAAATGCTCTATATCTTCATGGTCATGGTTATATCACTGCATGCATTTGTTAAGACTCATAGGATCGTACACTAAAAGGTGTGAACTTTACTATGTGTAAATTACACCTCAATAATTTAAAAAAAGGAATGCCCATAAATAAAATAGAAGACAAAGATAAATGGGATCAACCATGGCAACTTACTTCTTTAAGAAAACTAAGAAAATTAGACAAACCCTGATATTAAGTAGGGTTGCCAAAACTAGCCAGCGAGAGAGGTGGAGCATGTAGGGTAACAGGCCCATCCAAGGCAGCCTCTGTTAGGTCCCTCTGAGGTTCAGGACTGCAGAGGAGAGTGACAATGACGAAGCGCTAGGAAAATAACACCTACAAGGAAGGGTTAAAGGAGTTGAGATTACTTTCCCTGGCAACGAGAGGCCAGAAAGATGATTTAATAGCAGTCTTTGAGTTTCCAAGCCTTCTTGACAGTTTGATTACAGTGCCATTTAGCAGGGGTGAACAGCTTCAGGGGTCTTTAGCACATTATAGTGGAATTGTGTCCATAGAATTAATGGTTTCAGTAGACAGAGAAGTCTTCTCTGAAAGGGAAAGTACTTGTATTGTCCTATAGAATGAGAATGTGCCTGAAGTGCACTGAATAGCCATGCGGCTTGGAGCCTCTGTTTCCTCATCTATAAAATGGACACAGTGTTACCTACTTATAGTTTTATAGAGAGGATTCAAATCAGATGGCTTATGAAAAGTTCCTGGCCATCCTCCTCTTTCCCAAAGTCATTCTTCTTTTCCTTTCCTAATTGAAAGCTGCAAGCATTAACATTTTGAAGATAATAATATTAAAAAACTAACAATTTATTTTGCTTACTATATGCCAGATGCTCTTCTATGCTTTTCATACTTATTAACTCATTTAATCATCTCAGCAAGCTGTGGAAGGAGGTATTATTATTATCTCCATTTTACAGATTTGGACACTGAGGAACAAGAGAAGGAGTTGCAGTTGTATCTACTTGTTGAGATAAAATGATGCTTTTTGTGGATTTGTCTCGCTCTTGTGTTCTTTTTTCTCTTAGTAGCATTCTTTCACTTATGTTGCCTTTTATACTTGACAAAAGTACTTTCAAAAGACGTATTTTAGTTGCAACCATAGGAATTTTGGTCTGAAGTAGTAGTGATGCATATGTATTGTTGAAGTTTAATGGTGATAGTTTCTAGAAAGTTCTAGGAAGAGTTAAATGCTGATGTTATGAATTCCATATTTTAGTTTTTATTTTCTATACCTCTTATAAAATTCCCTCTTTTCTTTCTTGATTCTTACTGACACTTCAAGGCCCAGGTGAAGGTCCCACCTCCCTACTCAGTGACATTTATGAAGTGCTTGCCATGTGCTGGGCATCAGCTTTTCTTCTCTGACACCTGAGGGAGTGTACTACCACCTGTCTTCACAGCGAGACTGCAAAGATGAATGGACCCTGCCTCTGAAGAATTTACTGTCTAGTTGGAGAGTGGACAGTTGCATGACTTACTTGATAGCACAGTATGATAACTGCAAAAGTGGGCAACTGCAGGTTCAAATGGAGACAGTGAATGAGTCCAGGGACTTACTCATTCTCCTGAAATAGGAAGAGCAGGGAAGAGGAGAGTAAAAGGTGAGACAGAAGAGAGAAGATAAAGAATAGTCATCTGCCAAGAATAAGGGCATTGGGGATGGAGTTGGGGGCCTGAAGAAGTAAGGACGTTTAGGGACAGTTACCATGCAGAATAGAAAAGGAGTCAACTCAGAATGAGTTAAAACAATGATTCTCAACCTGGTGCACAGTAGACCACCTGTATTTAAAAAAATACCAGTATTTGCTTCCCATCCCAGAATTTCTGTTTCAGTTGATTTGGTTGGTGGGGTTCCACTACTGGTGTTTTTAGAAAGTTCCCAAGTGATTCTAATGTAAACTGGGGCTAAGAAACACTGAAAACAATTGCTGAATAGTGCTGAGAGGCTCATGCCCATCCTGCCTAAGTAAATTTCTCACTATTACTTACTCTCATATTCATTCACTTGTTCATTCAAAAATGTTTATTGAGCACCTACTATGTGTCAGGTGCCTCACTAGACAATGAAAAGGTCTTCTTATTGCATTGATTTTTATTTCCCTCCTGTTTTGACACTCATATTGTGGATTAAATCCTTTTCAAAAGTATAATAGAAGTCAAGATACTTGAACACTTACTATATATTATTGAAATTTTATAATGTCTGCTTGTGGTAGCCCTGTCCTTATTATGTCCCACATTTGGGACATATGAGGCACAGAGACGTGAAGTAACTTGCCTAAGGTCACACAGCTAGTAGCTGGCAGAGCTGAGAGGCTCCAGAATGTTGTCCTTAACTGCTCTGTTGCACCTACCTCTGTGCTGAGCCCAAAGACAGTGCTTCATAAATGTCTTGAACCCTTAGAAATACTGAAAACACTGTTAGCCAGATAGCTTTAAAATGATGGAGGATATCTTGTCTCAAATGTATACATTTCACTGGCCAGTTTGCAGTCACAATGGCCACATCTTGTTGCAGGTGAGGATGAGAAATGCAGTCTGGCTGTATGTACGGGAGGAAAGGACAAAAGGGTGAGTGAACAACTAGGAAGTCTTTGCTACAGTCTTCTCTGATATAATACAAGTTTTCAATTTAGTGTAGTCAAATATGTCACTTTTTTCCTGTGTAAGTTGTGCATTTGGTGTCTTATTTTAAAAATACTTCTCTATCATAAGGACATGAAGATTTTATGCTATATTCTTTTCTAAAAGATATCAAGTTTTTTTGTTTTTTTTTTTTTTTTTGTGGTACGCGGGCCTCTCACTGCTGTGGCCTCTCCCGTTGTGGAGCACAGGCTCAGCGGCCATGGCTCAAGGGCCCAGCCACTCCACAGCATGTGGGATCTTCCCAGACCAGGGCATGAACCCATGTCCCCTGCATTGGCAGGCGGACTCTCAACCACTGCGCCACCAGGGAAGCCCAGATATCAAGTTTTGACTTACACATTTAAGTCTCTAATCTACCTGGCATCAATTTTGGTATATGATGTGAGGTAAGGATTACATTTGTTCTCTTTATATCTGATGTTTTGGAGTTTCATGATACTGCTTTTTGGTATAGCTTTTTTCTTTTGTTCTAAAGTCTCTCAACCTGAAGGTTAATGTTCTTTAAACTCTGAGAAAATTTCCTGAGTTCTTTATTTGATAATTTTATGCTCTTTGTTTTTTCCTTCTGGAATTCTTACCAATATTTGAACTGGATTGATCTTTTATATATTCTGTTTTTCTCTCATATTATTCATCTTTATCTTCTGTTTTGCATTTGTGTGTGTGTGTTGTATTTGATTATCATCATTAATTTAATACTAATCACTATCATTTCATGCTGCGTATTCTCAGGCCAACATTGACAAAGGCCATTCAAAAAAATGCATGTCACCATTTTGGCTGATGGTGACAACAAGAGTGGAAGCCACTAGGTGTTCTGGCAAACATGACCCTTGCCTCTCTGAAAACTTAATAGCAGATTCTGGAGGTAAAATCTGGTCTGTGTAATTTCAAGTCCAATGTTCATGTACTCATAAACTTTGCTAAGGCCTCTTTTTTGTGCAAAGTGGGTGAGGGAATATTCAGGAAGAGGCAACATAAACTGAGCCAAGAAGGCTGGCAGAGGTCATACTGGGGCTTCACCGCTGCTGTCAGTCATTCATTCTTTCCTTCACTCCTTGGACATTTGCCAGCATCATGTGCCACAGACTTTAAGATTACAGATATTTCTAGTGGTCAGGAGCCCTCCAGTGTAGCCCAGGGCATGGGACATGGAAGGAAAATGGGTTAGGGAAGACAAGATAGACTTTATGATGCTGCAGTTGGGGAAGGGAGAGGGGATAAGTATATGTATATATGTGTGTGTGTGTGTGTGTGTATATATATATATATATTTAATCTTATTTTCCAACTGTTTTATTGGATTTTCATTTTTAGCAGCCCTATTTTTAATTTCCTCACAACTCTTTCTTGTTCTCTGTTCTTTTTTTAAAATAGCATTTTGATGCTGTTTTTATAGATGCAATATCTTTTTTAACCTTTCAAAAGATTCGAGTTCTCTTCGGTTTTCTATATTTTCTTTGTTTACTCTGAGATGCCGTTATCTATTTGTTTTTCTTGGTGTCTCTCTATTATTAAAGGTCTGGTCACCTGTAGCACTTCATTCATAATTAAGCGTGAGCTGCTGGGAAACAGAGTGGGAATGCTTCTGAGCTGGGTGGGGCTTGCTGTCCAATGGTAGTTGTTTTAGGGTGATTGGCAGGGACTTGGCTCAATGCTGGGAAACTTCCACATGCCAATCTATGGAGGTCTTTTCTCTGCAGCCATTCAGCTTTTCCAGATAAGAAACCTCATAATTCCTGTCTGGAGAAAAAAGGGGCTGGCTACCAGGAAACTGTGTTCAGGCATGTTTAGGTGCATAATGTTCATAGATTAAGTGTTCCAAATACAGGCCTCTTCAATCAATCCCACTCTTTACTGTAATAACAATAGAAATGGTGAACTCTCATCTATAGCTTTCTTTGTGTCAGGCACTAATCTAACTGCTTTACACTGTTATTTACTTTATTAATTCCTTTACCCATTTAATCCTCCCCCAAAAACTTATGATATTATGGAAGAGGAGACTTAGGCACAGGGAAATTAAGTAACTTGCCTGAGATTGCAGAGCTACTAAGTTGTAAAGCCAGGATTTGAACCCAGGTCCTCTGACTGACCATAAGGCCTATGAAATGGTGCCTCCTTGAAAGAAAAATGACATAGGCTGGCGTTCGGACAGTGTTATTTTTGAGGGAGCCACAAGACTATAAGCTCCATGCTGGCAGGGATTTTGTCTATTTTACTCACCACTGTTTGCCCAAACTCTAGCACAGATCAAAACAATAAGTTTTCATGGAATGAAAGAATATACAGTGCCTTTTGTACAGAAATGGCACGTGTCTCTCCTGGGAGTGGGCTCACTAAAGGAAGGGGTGGTACGTGTTCAGTACTGAGGCCTTCTGTGTTTCCTTTGGTTGCTAAAACTCATTTTTCCCTCTTGGCTGGTGAAAGAGAGTAGATCTGAGGTTGCAGGAGAGGTGGTCTAGGGCAGCAGTCTCCAGCCTTTTTGGCACCAGGGACCGGTTTCGTGGAAGACAATTTTTCCGGACTCGGGGGTTGGGGCAGGCGGGGGGATGGTTCAGGCTGCAATGCGAGCGATGGGGAGTGATGGGGCGCAGCAGATGGAGCTTTGCTGGGTCGCCTGCCGCTCGCCTCCTGCTTTGCGGCCTGGTTCCTAACAGGCCATGGACCGATAGAGGTCTGCAGCCTCAGGGGTTGGGGACCCATGGTCTACGGCACATTTCTTCAGTTAAATGTCTTCATCTCCTTCCATAATTGGTTACCTCGTTCTTTAAGACTGCTACTATTACTTGGGAAGTGAGCTTATTAAATTTTTCTCAATACTGGGTACTATGAACCAACATTCTTCTCATTAGTCATCATCTGAAGTTTGAAGCAACTTTTAGCTACCACCATTCCCAGTTAAAAACAAAAAGCAAAAAACAAAAAATTCCAAGGTTTGATTTTGATATTGTTGTGCTTGAATGAATGCTACTACCATTCTTTTCCTTACAAAATGGCTCTAATTTTACAATGATTATACAAAGCATGAACTTCCTGAAATGGAGTGACCTGAAGGCAATGGCCATACACATGCTTCACATACTTAAATGAAAAAAAAAAAAATTGGGTCGTAATGTCAAGTATTTATTGCTGTTTTGACAATGTACTTATATCTTCCACTGAAATGTTTTTGTAAAAATGGGCCCATGCATAATCAGGATCTGAAGCTTTATTGCCAATGTCACTAATATTTATTGTAGTTGTGGAGCAGAAATGATTACCTTTTAATTTGGACTGCTTGTTTGCAATTCCAGACTTTTCAATGGCTTATGGTTAAGGAAAATACTTTTGGTGGATTTTTCTTGTTTTAGGAGGATAGCTATCTTAGTCCGTTCAGGCTATCATAATAGAATACCAAAGACTGGGTGGCTTATAACAACGGAAATTTCCTTCTCGTAGTTCTGGAGGCTGGAAGTCCAAGATCAAGTCACTAGCAGATTTGGTATCTGGTGGGAGCCCGCTTCCTGGTTTATAGATTACTGTCTTCTCACTGTCCTCACATGGCAGGAGGAACAAGAATGCTCTCTGGGATCCATTTTATTTATTTAATTTAATTTATTTATTTTGAAGGATAGTTGATTTACAATGTTGTGTTAGTTTCAGATGTACAGCAAAGTGATTCAGTTATACATATATATCTATATTTCTTCAGATTCTTTTCCCTTATAGGTTATTACAAAATATTGAGTATAGTTCCCTGTGCTATACCGTAGGTCCTTGTTGGGATCCGTTTTATATGGGCACTAATTCCACTCATGAAGATTCTATCCTCATGACCTAATCACCTCCTAAAAGCCCTACATCCTAATGCCATCCCATTGCAGGTTAGAATTTCAGCATATGAATTTGGGGTGTGTGTGTGGTGGATACAAATATTCAGTTCATAACAGTGGCTCTGATGATAGGTCTTTTTTTGTTTGTTTGCTTTGTTTTGTTTAATTAAAGAAAGCAATTCTCTGGAAGAAAACTGTGATACAAATGGGAAAGCAAAAAATTGCTTGAAAGTAATCAGCAGCTATCAGGAATTGCTTGATTAAAAATCACAGAAACCCATTTGATCTATGTTAAGCAAAATAGAAACATTTATAGAAAATTATGGAAGCCTAATATAGGAGAGTACAAAGGTTGATTGGAACCAGGACTGGAAAGTCAGAGCCTGAGATCTCCCTGCCTCCCTCCCTCCCTCCCTCCCTTCCTTCCTTCCTTCCTTCCACATACCCCCCCCACACCATGTGCCAAGCACTGTGGATACAGTGGAGAACTAGTCAGATGAGAGCTGTCTTGTTAAAGAGCTTATATTCTTGTAGAAGGAAATTGACAATAAGCAACCCAAAGTCAAACAAAAATAAGATTCTTATAAACAGGGTGACCATAAAATTTGTTGGCCACGTTTGAGAGTGAATGAAATGCTAGTAATAGTCATGCTTGACAATAAGCATAAACCTGTCCAGGGTACACCGGAAATATCATGGGCAAAGGACTATGGAGAGGATTAGAAGAGGACCATGTGGTGACAACTGGGAGGCTACTTGAGACAGGTGATAAAAGGTGCTCTTATGTAAGCTGTGACCTGAACGACAGGAAGGAGCTGAGCACTGGAAGATGGCAAGGATGAGCCTCAGGCCGAGAGACCAGCTAGTGCGAGGGCTCTCGGGGAGGAGAGAACGTTCAGTACTAGTGTGGCTGGTGTGCAGTGGGAGACTGGTCAGGAATGGGATCAGAGATGCAGGCAGGGGCCATGTGAGGTTGGACCTTCTAAACCTTAATAAGGGGTTTTGCTTTATTCAAAGCGTGATGGGAAGCCACTGGAAGGTTTTCAGCAAGGAAATGGCATGACCTGCTTCACCTTTTAAAAAGAACACTCTGTAATGTTATGTAGTTATGGTTTTTAAAAACTTGTTTGCAATTTTTATTGATCTTTCCTTTTGAAAGTCCTTTAAAGAACTTTGTATCTTTAAGAGATAGAAACTTATGCAAAATCATAGATCAAATGATATGGTATCTGGGATTTATCTCAAAATTAGAGATAGAAATGAAACAGAATTGGCCATGATTGGATACTTGTTGAAGGTGGGCACATGGAGTTTTGATTCACCATCAGTTTTTTTTTTTTTTTGGTTACTGTTGTCACTATTGTTAATATTGTTACTATTAATATTGTTACAACTGTTTCAAACTTCTGTTTATGTTTGAAAATTTTTTATAGTGAAATGTAAAAAATAAAAAAAGAGGCTCACTCTGGCTGCAGCTGTGTGAAGATTGTATTGTGGAAGAGTAAAGAGCAGGAGAGCCAGTCAGGTCCAGAAGAGTCCACCTGAGGTATGGTGATGGATGGGGTTAGGTTGGCTGTAGGGCAGACAGAGAGAAGTGGATGGGTTTGGGATGCATTTTGTAGCTAGAGCCAACAGGATCTACTGGTAGATGAATTGGGGAGGGGAGGGCAATGAGAGGAAACCAATGGTAACTCTTCAATTTTTAGCATAGCAACTGATTGGATTAAGATGTTATTGACTGGACTTCCCTGGTGGCGCAGTGGTTAGGAATCCGCCTGCCAATGCAGGACGCGGGTTCGAGCCCTGGTCTGGGAAGATCCCACATGCCGCAGAGCAGCTAAGCCTGTGCACCACAACTACTGAGCCTGCACTCTAGTAGCCCACAAGCCACAACTACTGAAGCCCGTGTGCCTAGAGCCCATGCTCCACAACAGGAGAAGCCACCTCAATGAGACGCCCATGCACTGCAACGAAGGGTAGCCCCCGCTCGCCACAACTAGAAAATGCCCACGCACAGCAACAAAGACCCAACGCAGCCATAAATAAGTAAATGAATAAATAAATAAATAAATAAGATGTTATTGACCAAGATAGAGAAGACATAGGAGGAACATGTTGGGGTAGGGAGGGAGGAAACGTTCTCTTTTGACCACATTAATGTGCCTTTTAGACATTGATGTGGAAATGTCAATAGGCAAGGCTGGAGCTGGGAGGATAGGACAGGGATGTTGTATAAGACAACTCTTATGAGTTATTTCTGGTGCTCTCTGCCTCACCTGACACAGGAACCTTTGCGTTTTTGTTCTGCCTCTGTTGTTGGTTCTGTGTGGGCTCCCACTGACTTTGTGGGTGTAACCTGACAAAGTCCTGTTTCCCAGGTGCCTATCATCTTCCATCCTGGGGATTCCCTGTTGATGCAGACCTGCTCAGTGCCTTTGTAGAAGCAATTAGGAAGTGAGGAGGAGTCTGTTCTCCATGGAGTAAACCACTGGCCATTGGGGAATGGGAGGGAGGAAATAAATTCTTCCCTCTTCGTCTCTCTGAAAGCCAGTTCTAAGATGTCATCATTCATGTGGCCTTTTGGAAGCTGATCCTGGGAGATGAAGCAGTCAATCATGCTTGATCCCAAGGGGAAGGCAGATCCATAATGCACAATTGTATTTGCTTTCCTACCTTTCCTGATCCACTCTCCTTTTCCTCAATATTTGGAGAACAAAGAATAAGGTAGATCCAGTGAAGTTGATGGAGATGAGGCAGCAAGGTAGAAGGTAAGCCAGGAGAAAGCCATGTCATGGAAACTTTGTGAAGTAGGTAATGCTCGTCTTTGCTGAATGCTGCAAACAGCCAAGTAAGAAAAGATTAGGAGAGGGATCCTTAGATTTGGCAAACATGGACATCATTAGAAACCTTGATGAGACCAGTCTTCATCATGCAATGGGCAAGGAAGTGGACTGAAGAGAGAGTATAAGATTAAACATTTTAAAAGTGGAGGAAGTAAACAGAGATAACCCTTTGCTCTGAAGAGGAGCAGAAAATGAAGTGGTTGCTGGAAGAGGATGTGTGGAAAAGGGAGGATCTTCCTTTTTTAAAGATGGGCAATAATTACTGTATATTCATGGGAATAATCCAGCAGAGGGGGCATAATCATGAGAGTGAGAAGCCTGTGGAAGGAAAATAGGGGATATAATTGAGGACTCAAATGAGAGGGCAGGTGGGCATGGGAGGGTTGGAGTTTGAAGAGGGGTGAATATGTACTTTGGAAATGGGAAGGGAAATAAACCAAGGATGTATAGAGGGGTCACTGGACGTATTGAGGGCAAATTGAGATTTGTGGCTGCCACAAGTCCACTTGGATTGATGTCTCTCTTTCTCAGAGAACCTGCTTTGTTCTGTTTTTCCTCCCTTTGAAGACTGGCGTTTCTTCTCAGTTTAAGACAAGAAAGAGGAGTTCCGGAATTCTGGTCTCTAGGAGAGGTGCCCTAACAAGGATCTACTCCTGTACTCCTGGTCCCATCAGCTGTGGTAAGGAGCTGGGGTCATGGGTGAGGCACAGTTGTCAAAGAACAGGGTATGGATAAGGCAGGCACCCAGGAGGTGTTTATCCAACTTTCCTCACCTTCCGGATGTCCTGCTCATTAGAAGAGCCTGGAGAACAGGTTGGATGCATTTGGCTAAGTTGATTTTTTGGTTTGTTTGTGTCTTGGGGATATCCTTGCTATAGACACAGTGATCATAGTCAGACTGTGTTCTGATTTTAGTCTGGAGCGTTTGCTTCAGGGAAACATCTTTATTAAACTCAGTCATTTCAAAGGTTTTGTGTAGGATGGATAACAAATAGAGATAGAGTGTGTGTGTGCTCTTCCTGTGAGTGGTGTCTTGGTTCTTTCTGGATACAGGAAGATAAATCTTTTCTGTGAGAGAGGAATGTCATGCAGTGATTTGCTCACAGGAGCTGATGAGTTAATGGGCCATTAGGGGAATGTTTTGTGAGTCTCTTTTTAGTTGTCCTCCTGGCAGCATGGGGGCAGAGGAGTTCAGAGCTTAATGAATTAATGTTGTGGCCTTTATTACTACTGGCAAGTCTCTGAGCCATTGTGTTTGTCCAGGGTTGCCATGTTAGTCCTTCATCCAGGCTGAAAGGTTAGGAGCTCAAGCCTGTAGTCAGATCTGGCTCAGACCCCCACTCTGACATTTACTAGCCGAGTGGCCGTAGGACATAATTAATATACACCTTCTTTATGTGGTTCTTGGGAAGAGTAAATGAGCTGTGGTGTATAGAGGATTCAGCGAGGTGCCTGGCACAGAGCAGACATGACACACATAATATTAGTCATAATTTCTAGGGGGACTTATTGGCATAAAGTGCTGCTATTGGATGCCCAGTGCAGTGTATGTTCTAGAGAAAAAAGAGAAGGCTATTTGGTGAATAAGGTGAGACTGGGGAATAGAAGAGCAGCAGATGAAACATGGAATTATGGAACTTCAGTTAGTGATGCAGATTTTGTTGCAAATTCCAAGCATACTGCTTGGGCCCTTGGGGAAGTTACGTCTCTGAGTCTCAGTTTCCCATCTCTAATATGAGGTCGTCGTAAGAAATAGATCAATAAAACACCAAGCATAGACCCGACATATAGTAGCTAATTCATTAAAGCACTTTGATGATTAATAGTAGTAGATGGAAATCATTGCTCACATAATAGAGGCAGTGTAGCTGAGTGGGAAAGAGTGGCCTCCTGCATTCCTGAAATTGCACCAAGTTAGTAATTACCCACTTTGCAAGGGCAGAGGCTGACCCTGCCCAAATCTCAATTCTGATTATTCAACAAAGGTTGTTAGATTTGACATGACAAGGGCCCCTTTCAAACATACTAAGTTATTAATAATCTTGGACAAGAATCTTTGACACCCCATCTTTCATTTTGCTGTAGACATCACACCCTTCTGTTAAAAGGAGTATATATTAAATCTCATTTTAAAAAATGACATTTTTTAAACTCTGTTGAATTCGATCACTGAGGCCTTGGTAAAATCCTTGTTCTGGAGTTTGTTCAAAGTTCATGGGAAAGCATTACAATGTACTATTCTTGCCAAAATTGCTTAAGTGGAATTGAATCACAAGGAAGCAATCAGATTAACTCAGAACATGGGACATTCTATAAGACAACTGCCCCAGAGTCTTCAAAAAACTTGAAAAACAAAACAAAACAAAAAGAGCAGGGCTGGAGGTAGGTAGAATTAGATTTTAAAACACTTAAGTATACATGATAACTAAATGCAACGCATGAACCTTGAATGAACATGGCTGTCCCTCTCCCTGCCCAAAAATCCAACTGTAAAGTGTATTATGGGACAACTGGGAACATTTGATTATGGATTGTATAGTAGATAATGTTATTGAATCAATGGTAAATTTCTTTGGGATGACAAGGTATTGTGGCTATGTAGGAGAATATCCTTGTTTTTGTAGGAAATACAAGCTTAAATATTCAGGGGTAAAGTATGATCTCTGCAATTTACTTTCAAATGGTTTAGTAAGAAAATATATAAATATTCCTAAGTATATAGATATATTAAGAGAAAGAAAATAAATATTCTTTGGAATATTTGGAACATGGAAAATGCTAACATCCAGTTAACCTATATGAAAAGTTTATAGGTGTTCATTAAACTGTACTTTCAACTTTTCTGTAAGTTTGAGAATTTTCAAAATAAAACATTGGAGGAAAAATTTCATGGAAGAAAACCAGCTGACCAGTCTGCATGTCTTCTTTCTGTGAACATTCAGTGAGGAACCTTCAACGCAGCCCTATAAAGACTCAGGGCTCCCACCAGAGATAAAAGGTAGGGAGGTATTCAAACCCTAGGCCAAGCCTCACCTGGGAAATCCTCATTCTTTACAATCCTGCACTTGAAACTCTGGATTAGGAGATAGGTGTGGAGAGAGGGCTCGCTCAGAAAAAGGAAACAATAAAACAAACATGCATTTGAGAGAGCAACCATTAAAAAAAAACCCTAAGAAAGTAAAAGTCCCTTCAGTTTTTACAAGGCATTTGACCCATTAAGCATCTGTGTAAACTTGGTAGGAATCATGTCCTCTTAGGTGAAGAATCAGAATTCCAGGGTGAAAAGAATCCTTAAGTTTTCACCTTGAATCTCTGGGGAGAAATGAATATAATCATGTTATATTAATTATATATCTCAGGGAGAAGGAATTTCTTTTCAAGAATGGCTTTATTAAGGACAGATGAGTCCTGGGGTCCTTCTCCTTGGAGCCTAAATACCATGTTCTGAAGCAGTTTGATATCTTAATGACTTGACTCCTTCACGTATCCACTGGTGTCAAATTTAACACCAACCACACAAAATGTTGGGGGCAAAAAGTAGTTCAGTAAACAAACTTATTAATAGAAATGAAATCCCACAGGGAACACAGACACACTCAAGTCAGTGAGATATTAAATTCCTGTGATAAGTTAACATGGATTAAGCAAAACTTTTTATAGTGCAAGTTCTTCGTATCAAATTTTGAAGCACAGCAACATCTAATAATATAATTATTTGTATTAACCATTTCTACTAGTTTGTAAATAATGCTAAAGGGATATGTTGAAGGAAAACACTGATTTATTCAATAAATAGTTGTTGGACACCCATTCTTTTCCTAATTTGGGAATAAAACCAGAGACATACCTTCCTGGAATTCACTCTCTATGGATGAGGTAGACTTAAATTATTACATGATGAGTTACAATAGCAGGAAATGCTATATAAGAGTAGTTTGTAGATGTGACATCTGGAGTAGCTTAGATTTTGTGAACATTAATAATTGCAGAAGAAAATGATCAAATGTAGAACTATTTTTTTTTTTTTTTGCTTTACGCGGGCCTCTCACTGTTGTGGCCTCTCCCATTGCGGAGCACAGGCTCCAGACGCACAGGCCCAGCGGCCATGGCTCACGGGCCCAGCCGCTCCGCGGCATGTGGGATCTTCCCGGACCGGGGCACGAACCTGTGTCCCCTGCATCGGCAGGCGGACTCTCAACCACTGCGCCACCAGGGAAGCCCAAAGATCACTTCTTAAATGCTCAAGGTTGAAACCTTTATTCTCTTGCTTAGTTCTTGTGTCCCAATACTCCCAGATAGGGTGATTGACAGGATTGGTATCTATGCATGTGATGGTGGATGGGAAAGACACGTGGGAATTTACTCATAGTCCTCCATTCCATCAGCATGGTGGTGTAGTTCAGTGGTTAAAGGTACCAATACTAGTGTTAGATCCTTGAGTTCAAGCCCAGGCTCTGCCACTTGGTAACTGGGTGGTCTTAGCAAGTTACTCAACTCTCCTAAACACGATTTCTTCAGCTTCAGATGGGGATAGTAGCAGTACTATATTCCTCTTTGATCTCTATCTCTATATCTATTTTGTATTCTAAATGAGATGATTCAGGTAAAGCACTTGGCAAAAAGTAAGTCCTCAATATTTTATGGTTAATTATTATGACTATTAGGTTGTCTGATCATTCATAACCTCTCCTATTCTTGGCAAGCTTATGGCTTTTTATTCTTATTTCCTAAGTTGAATGCAGGCAGATGCCTGATTTCACACTGAATACATTCATCTTCAAATCTTGTATGTATAGTAATCAAAGTAAGTGGGCTTTTATTCCCATAGAGGTAAAAAAAAAAAAAAAAAAACCCCAAAACATAAAATTTTAGCTGCAGTATGGAAACCCAAATTTGGTATAGGAAAGGATGTTTAAAGATATCAGAGATTAATATATGAAAGTAAAAGTTGTTTAAAAGGCAAATACACAAAGTTGAGAACAGTGTTTTCCCTGAATGAACATCTGGGTTGACTTCATGTAGATTAAAACGCTCATGAGACAAGTTAGTGCCAGCTCCTTCTGAGTCTATTGGGGACTTTTCTAGTGACTGGGAAATCCACATATTTTTGCTTTTATTTTTTATGCTGGGCAGTGTGACAGAGATGGCTAGTTGTCCCAATATTCTTTTCTGCCTTCTTTTTGTTAGAGACCAATGATTTTTAGTTGGACTTATGGCTAGTCAGAATATAGACTACATTTCCCAGGCTCCCTTGCAGCTTGGTGTGGTCATGTGACTAAGTTCTAGCTGAAGGGCTGTGGATAGAAGAGATGTGTTCTTGAGAGGAAGTATGTGCTCTCCTTCCTTCTCCCATTCTATCAGCCAGGATGTGGATGTTGTGGTGAGCTACCTGGACCATGCAGCTGAGGATAACACCCAAAGAAAAGTGGAAGGAACTTGGGTTTGTGACACTATGGAGCAGTCATGTTGTATGAGGGAGAGAAATAAATTTCTATTTTGTTTAAGTATGATTACTTGGTCTCCATTACTGCAATCATGTCTGTATCATAAATAATACAGGCAGGAATGAGTATGGTAGCAGAAGTGTCTCCCCAGCCACCTCCCAATCTTCTTCTTTGTGGCTTTAATACGGGGAAAAATGTTGGGGTCTGTGTGTGTGTGTTTTGTTTTACTCTGTGTGTAAGAACTCATTTACCCAACACATACAGTATTTATTTTGAAAGTGCCAAACATTTTTACCAGGCATACACATATATATTTATATGTCAATTATAACTTCTATGTTTAATGAACATACAATCTAGAATTGGGAGAATCTATATAGTATGAGAAGTACTCTATGGCCAAATGAACAAGATAATGGGCATTAGAAAATTTCAGGAAGCCTGGGCCACCATTTTTACTCTGAACCCAATGAGTTACCCATAAAAGTAGAAAGATAGTTTCCAGAATGACAAGGGATGGGAGCTGACTTCATTTAGTTTTCTCCATTGTTTACAGAACAGCCTATACGTAAGACTCAGAGTCCTGTGTCAGGTTGCGCCTCCCCCTGCCCGCCATGGTCTTTGGCTTTTTCTCGGCATCTCTCCCCCTCCCCACTCTTGTAAGGCCCCTGCTCCAGAAGCCTCTGTTATCTCATAAACCTAGCCTTCCTTCATCCCTTCATGCGAGGCAGGCAGCCAGCATCACTGCCCCAGTTTCACAGACAGCGCAACTGAGTCATTTTTCTATTGTTACTAGACCAAAGTTAACCAGTGAGTCATTCTAAAGTCCTAGAACTGGATCCTAATTCTTGTTCCTGACATCATTCACAGAGCTGAATTACACCGAAGGTTCAAGAGGATGTTGGCCTTTGAACAGCTCAGAAAGGAACGCATTTCATGTGACTGAGTCAAAAACAAGGATTAACTCTCTCTTGAAATCTGCAGACCTGAAAAATAAAAAGGGGAGAAATGTATCTGTGTAACATCATTATCATACCAAAAGTATTCTTAACCGCTCTCTAAATGCTCCACAAATTCTCTGGTTCATGGCTTCCTTAGTACTAGGTTTTAAAATAGAAAATATCTTATTTGCAGTTGAGGCAATCAGTTTTCTTCATCTTATGACAGACACTTATGTGAATTTAGATGAGAGGAAACTAAATTTATTTCCTTCTTTTCACAAGAGAATCTTTAAAGTATCTGGCAGAAAAGAAATGAGCTTGCTCATGTAATAAAATTAGTAACCCAAACCATTCCAAACACACACTGTTCATATTTAGTAAGGAGATGCTTTTTATGTAGCATTTTCTGCATAGCTTAGAATTTCCTAAATTTTTTCCTTTCTTGTGTTTTTCTTTGCATCACATGACACCCTACTTATTCATCTTGTCACCCCCCACCCCCACCCCCAACCGGCAAAGTTGATGAGGGGTACAAGGTGTGTCTGCAGTAGTAACTCTGGATTTAAAAGTAGCTACAGCATCAGTTTGAAGGCAAGTTATAGCTTTTGTACATTAAACTTGGTGATTTTATCCTTTGTTTCATAGCTATGGGAGAAGGGAAAATTTTGGAAAGCAGAAATAGGATTTCTAACTGGGAGTACAGGAATCCTTAAAGCTGTCTTTCTAAAAATTATCACCTTCACGAACCTTTCAGACTCTACCCCAGACACCTTGAGTCAGGATCCTCAAAAATGGGCCCTGGGAATCTGCATTTTCACACACTTCCCAGGTTGTTCTTATATCCACTAAAATCTCCAGAGTCCCTACTTTGAGGGGGTCCATGGCTGGTTATTCAGGGGTGCTGTGAAGCCCCTTGATGTGTATACAAAGTGAGGTGTGTGTGCATACGTGCATTTTTCTGAGGGAGCTTCTCAAAGGGATCAGTGGCCCTGGAAAAAGCTTAAGGATGTAAATCGACAATAATTGTTAAAAAAAAAAAAAAAGCCCAATCTCACTTATTAGTGAACAGGAAAATGAAAGTTAAAACAAAGATTATCACTTTGCACCCACAGATTTTAGAAAAATCTGACACTGTAGTTGGCAAAGATATAGAAAAGTAGGAATTCTTATACATTGCTTATGATTACAGACATTTTGGGGAGCAATTTGACAATACCTAGTAAAACTCAAAATACATTCTCTTTACAACCCAGCAAATCCACTTTTAAGTAAAAACAAACTCTTGAAAATAGTGAGCATGGCTTGTTTAAGGATATCCTATAGGATATTGTTTAAAATTGACAAAAATTGGAAATAACCTAAATATCCACCAATAGGGGAATAGATAAGTAAAATGTAGTATAATCAGTGATAGATAACTATAAAGTAATTACAGGGAATGGTCTAAGTCTATATATTAATAATAATGAAAATAATAATAGTAGTTACTTACATGGTCTTTACTGGCTTTAGGTTTACTAAAATCTTTTCATATATTAACCAAAAAAGCTGAATCTCAAAACATAACATTGAGTGAAAAAAGTGCACAAGAAAATGATGCAACATTGTGATACTACTTATGTTTGAAAGTACAAAATAATATTTATATGGCTTATCGGTACATATGTAGTAAAAATAGTAAAACATGGATTTCACAAATATACACAAAATTCTCTATATTGGTAGTCTAGGGTGGCACTAAGGAGGATTTATGAGACTGGGGTAATTTTGGTCTACTTCAACTT
This sequence comes from Grampus griseus, assembly GCF_964374135.1. Classification (NCBI taxonomy): domain Eukaryota; kingdom Metazoa; phylum Chordata; class Mammalia; order Artiodactyla; family Delphinidae; genus Grampus; species Grampus griseus. Next base: position 75,745,901 of record NC_139005.1, on the reverse strand, counting down.
TATCAGATATATGTTATTTTCAAAAGACCTAAAATGAATGAACAATTATATGATACAAGACCAATTAGTAAGGTGTGATGGTTAATTTTATGTGTCAACTTGACTGGGCTAAGGAATACCCAGAGAGCTGCTAAAACATTATTTCTGTCTGTGAGGGTGTTTCTAGAAGAGATTAGCATTTGAATCAGGGAACTGAGTAAAGATCACCCTCACCAGTGTTAGGTGGGCATTATCCAATTCCTTGAGGGCGTGAATAAAACAAAAAGGCACAGAAAGGGCAAATTTGCCCTCTGTCTGAGCTGGGACATCCATCTTCTCCTGCCCTCAGACACTAGCACTCTGATTCTTGGGCTTTCAGACTCAGACTCAAACTTATACCACTGGCCTCTCAATTTTCAGATCTACTCAGAATTCACAATATTCAAGGAGTAAAGGGCTTGGTGTTGCCAGGCATGTGCCTTAAACTTAAGATTGGAAAAACTGGGAAAACTCAAAATATGCAATTTTGATTTAACAAAAGCAAGATCCCCGTCCCCTCAACTCCCTACACCCTCTCCATATAGAAAAAAAGGAGAAGGAAAAAGGGTTAGAAAAAAAATTAATAATAGTTACTCAAGGAATTCTCCTTTCAACCAGATTTCAAATTTAGAGCACTTTACCTCCCACTTTTCTGTCCTCTTTGTCTACAAGATTAAGTGGACCTATAAAGATCTCTGTATTTGGTCACAACATCCTCCCGGTTCACCCCACCCACATGGTTCTTCCCCTTTCATTTTTCTGAAGCCAGCTTTTGCCCATGCCACTTCCTTTGATTTCTCTCTGACTCTGCTTGCCTGGGAAAGCCCAGCCATCCTTCAAGAACCAGCGCAAAGGTCAGCTCCTCAGTTAAGGCTCCCCTGAAAGAGGGGTGGCACAGTCACCCTTTATACACCCAGTTATTCACTCCACCTTTGCTTACCAAGTGCTGTCAATGCCCTTTAGCCAAAGACCACCAGGAACATGCTGACAATGAAGCAAGATGGGCTTCTTACTCATTGATGGAGGGAGAACATACTCCTTGGGGAACCATGGGATGTCTCAGTAACAGAGTGTTAGGAAGAACTTCTAAGATTTGAGCTTCATTTGGGTAATTTGGGGAGGGTCTGAGATATCGAGGATCCATTCTAGATTGGAAGCCACCAGAGAGCAAGGGCAATCCTGTGATTGGGTGGCACAGTGACTCTGTTTTTGTTTCTGCATAGACAGTTATACAGTGGCCTTGTTTTGTTTCATTCTATCATGGTTCAGAGTAAGCTTGTCTGAGGTTGGTGTTCTGTGAGATTGTTTATGTCCAACTTGGGAATAGAATTGCTGGGCTATGAGTGTCAGACCAGCCTGTAATGCTTTTGGGCTCCAGCTGTGGTTATTTCCAGATGTCAGGGGCTGCTTTCTTTCTTTCTCAGCACCTACAATGTACCAGTCATTGGACTGTGATATTGTACATTTGTCTTTTACATCACTCAGCATGTTGTATTGCGTAGCAGATAGTGTGGTTACCTCTCAAGATCCATTCTAACCCTTTCGCACAGTGGGGCGGATGGGATGTAGTGAGACTGACACCATCTCTGGCTTCAATGATGAGCTCTGATTTGTTTAGAACATCCCAGTGACTGGTTCAAGGATGGGCATTGTAGGTGGGGTTCCCTGGAAATAGACACTGAGATTTGCATGCAGGAGATTTGGTGGAGAGATGCTCACAGGAACAATGTAATGGAGCAACGGAAGCTCGATGAGGCAGAGGGAAATGTTGTGGTTGCAAAAAGAGCCTCCCTTGATCCCCCACGTGAGCTCTGGAGCTGGGATAGCCCTTCAGAGATGTCTGAATTGAGGTAGGGCTTTCGTACCAACCCATTAACCTGTCCTTCAAGGCAATTTCTTCCCAAGAGGAGCAGGCAGCTCCTTTTGGCAAGGGCAATGCCTGGGGAGGAACTCAGCTGTGAACCATCAACAGCAACCCCTTCCAGCAGTGGTGGGGGATGAGAATTTCAATCCTGAAAAGATCTGGTTAGTATAGCCATTGTAATGGATAAATATAAACAAGCTATTTTCTTGTCTTGCTAATAATTTCACCTTTCAGAGAAAAGGTTTTTGGTGCTAATTCTATCCAACAAGGAGCACTTGGTAGGTGAAATGAAGAGCCGTGGGAGACAAGTTACTATTACTTATTTAACACATTGCCCAAGGCTAAGCCAGCTGGGAGTACCATTTTGGGGGGTACAGTGATTATTTCAGGGGAGCTCAGGAATTTTTTTGATGATTAAGGGAGGAGAAGCTTGTTCTTCTACTAGACACTAGCAAGAAAGTATACAGTCCCAGTTTCTGGTTGCATCATCAGGACAAAACCAGCCCACAGAGGATGGAAGAACCACAAGACTTGTAGAGAAATGAGGGTGGCAATGGTGTGTTGGAGCTAGCCTGCATCAGCCCAGAGATGGATATGTACATCTCGTCCCAATTCTGTGTTCAGTGACTTCATGTTGGGAGCTTGAAATAAATAGGCCATGGTGGGAGTATTTACAACATGGATATTGGCAAACACTATAAATCAAAGCTTTGTTCTCTGGAGTCAGTTAGTTGTTGTTAGAGACATTCCAGCACACCACTGAAGGAGCCCAAATCAAACCATGCCTGAAGTCTACCCTACCTCTGGACCTTTAAATTACGTGAGTCAATAGACTCTATTATATAAGCTATTTTGACTCCTAATTATCACATACGATTTATCTGTTTGCACATTTGTTTTCTCCAATAAGCTGAAAGCTTCCTCCAAGTCAGAGAACATACTTATCTTTGAATTTTCAGTGCTTAGAACACACTCAGTGTCCAATTGAATAAATGAAGCAAAATGATCCTTGAACTGAAAAGGACTGAGCAAGAATTGATAAAAGAGAAGTAAAAGTATTTAAGGTGAGTGAAAGTACAGGTGTTCAAATAGTCCATTCTTCTGGCCTAAACAAATTACATACCACAGCTGAGGGAACTTTGAGAAGTTGTGGATATGGGAGAGAAAGTGAAAGATAAGATAGGCAAATGCTCATCTGATTTTTCTTTTTCTTTTATTTATTTTTTTTTTTTGCGGTACGCGGGCCTCTCACTGTTGTGGCCTCTCCCGTTGCGGAGCACAGGCTCCGGACGCGCAGGCCCAGCGGCCATGGCTCACAGGCCCAGCCGCTCCGCAGCATGTGGGATCTTCCCGGACCAGGGCACGAACCCGTGTCCCCTGCATTGGCAGGCGGACTCTCAACCACTGCGCCACCAGGGAAGCCCTCATCTGATTTTTCAAGGAGGAAAGTGAAAGTGGATTCTTTCAAGAAGGAGGAAAGTGAATTCAAGCTATATAGCTTCCTGATTACCTCATGTCAGGTTCTAGAAGAGATCACTGAAATGTTGGCTAGAGAAGAAGAGGAAACAGTGTTCACTGATGATCAGGACATGCTCATTAATAATGAAAGAAATGTAAAAATAGAATGGTCACAGGTTTGCCTGATGAGACATGGCCATAGAATTAAATTTAATAGGGATAATTGAAAGACACTTATAATTGGGTCCAGAACACCAACAGCACACTTTCAGGATGTGACATGGCTTAGCAGCAATGTGTATAACAAAGGCTGAGAGATTTTATTTGACAATATATCCAACATGAGTCATTGATGTGATGTGACTACCAGGAGAGCTGCTGCCGTGCTGGATTGTGTTAAATGAAGCTTAGTTTGGTCTGGCAACTTACTGATTGACGTCCGGGTCTCATCTGATGACCCAAACAGAAACAGATCCTGCTTGAACACCATTTTGAATAATTTGTTCTCCTTCCTCCCTCGAACCTGGCAGTCTTATTGAGAAACCAGTGTGTGTGATTCAGTCAGGGGTAGTACCTGCTTATGAATCACGTTTGTGGCTGCATGGAGAGCTAGGTCCACCCAGATTCAGGTGATCTGACTAACTAATCATGTGCCATCACTGCGCTGTAAAAATTACAGAGGCTTTGTGGTATGTTACTAGCTGAGAGAGCTGGTCTCCTTGCATAGGTCTTCCTTTGCAGTGTTTTTGAGAAGATTTTCGATGGTGTTGATGATCTATAGGCTCCTATCATCTCTGGCACTGATGTCTTCATTCCATACCAGTGGGACATGAGCATGGATGCGAAAAGGAAACAGCATCTCTTGGCATTCATATCTCTCTCTCACTGTCTCTCTCCCTCTACACACACAAGCACACACACACGCCCCTCTCTCAAGGAGACACAGTGAACGTGGGCTCTGGTATCTGACAGCCACAGCCCTAACTTCCATTTTTGGCTCAGCTGCTCATTAGCTTTGATCCTTGACAAGTTCTCTAAAATCCCTAAGACTCATCTGTAAAGTGGGAAGAGGATGCCTTCCTCAGAGTGAGGATGAAGGGAAATGGTACATGGAAAGCACGTAGTACAGGGAAGAGTCTCCATGGATGGCAGCCATGTTTGCTGTTGTGCTTGTAGCAGACGTTGTTTGTTATTATAGTTCTGTTTTTATTGTAATTATTATCATATGCAACCTCCTTCCCTTTATTTCCGTTGTTCTGGTTCATGAATTTGAATGGGAAAACACTGCATCTCTATTTTATCTCAACTTTCCCTGAAACCTAGCTTTTCTTTCTAGGAAGAATGCAAGCAACAAGCTGCAGTGGTGTTAGCACTGTGACTTTGTCGCCATAGAAATCACAGATCTTTTCATAACCTCTGATAGTTTTTGCAGGCATCTCGAACCATTGTTTTCTTCCATTTCACCCTTCATCAGCTCTTATTATTTAAAGCATTGATAAAGGAGTACAAATATCACTATATCACATTATTTAAATGTTTGATAACTATAGCAGTGTAATTGTTTTCCTTTACAGTTTTACAAATTTAAAACATGATTCTGAAAACAAAAAACAAAAAAACCCATTATTCTGAGAAGGGGTCTGTAGGCTTAACCAGCCTTCCAGAGGGAGCCATGGCACATTAATGGTTAAGAATCCCTGCCCTGGAGCCATGTTGCTGTTCGGACTGTCACCTGGGTGGGCTAAAGGGCAATAAGGGTCATACAAGTCCCCTTGGTCAGTTTACTTCACTTCATTCTATTCATAAGCCCTAAGTCCAGAGTATGTCAGGGCCAGGCATGTCCAGAGACCCAGAAGGGGCTGAGTAAGACCCACCCTAACAAACCCATCTATTTGACAGGAAGCAGAGTGTCCTGTGGATGGTGGATTAGCCTTGGCATTGCATTAATTGGGCAAGGGGGGCACTTGGACATGGAACTTGTTAGTTAGCCAAACACAATAAAGGCAGAAATGAATCACTTGTAACTGGTGGAGGGACCTGTGGTGTATCAGCAGTTCCTCATTCTGGCTGTCTCTCCCTCTCAGTGCAGGCCTTGCAGTCTACAGCCAGTAAGGCTCCCCACTTCTTATTCCTTCCTCTCCCATCTCCACTCCACTCTTTCTCTTCGTCTTTGTTTCTGCTTCTCTTTCTTTCTCATTTCCGCCCCCCCCCCCCTTTTTCTTTCTCTAATTCCCTTTGCCCTACTTCTTCAGGCAGGAAGCAGTAGAAAATCCTGAATTTAGTCATTGGGCACAGAGTAGATATTCTCGCTGCTTGGCCTTGTGTTCTTCACACTGATCCACTGGGCCTTTGCTTGCTCCCCTTTCTGTCATCACACACACACATGCACACACACACTCACTCCATTTCTGTCTCTTCCTGACACACACTCACACCTCAGAAAGATTATATTTATAATACCCTAGGGCATTTCTAAATACCAGTATTCATTTTGGGAGCACACTTGTTTCTCTTGCTTGGAACAGACTGAATTTTCCACCGGCTCAGTGGAAGTTCTTCTGGCTGAGAGAGGAGTGAGAGTCTCCGGGAGACCAGCCATATGTCAGAGTGCTATCAGCTTTTTGCACCAAGGGGTGCGCTCATGAGAGCAGAAAATTTGCTGGAGGACTCACGGCCACATTTGGCCCAGGCGGCTTGTGTTGTGTCTCTTTAGATAAAACCTGGTGGGGGAAAGGGCATCTGGAGTAAAGAGACCAGGTGTCAAGTGAGGATGAATCCTACAGGGCTGATAGTTACAGGCCATCAGAATAGATCTATTTCCTAGGAGAAGAGAAGGGTATTAAAACCAGTCAATCCCTGAAGGACAAATTATAACTTTCACTCAACTTCTGTGAATTCATCTGAGTGGCAGTTGAAGGCTCTCATTTCTCAAAACTGGACTCAAAGCTGCCTTTCTGCATAGGTAGACTTGGGCAGTTCCTCTCCTTTTCCTTGTATTTAGCTGTTTCATGAAATATCCTTAAAAGTGTTCAAAGACAGCCATTCCACAATTAGAGCTATGCCTTGAAATCCTCATTCCTGTGAGAGTTGACTCACTGACTTTAAATTCACACTAAAGTGTGAATGACTAATGTAAGATTCTTTCCTTTCTTGAAAACAAGTTTATTAAATAAGAAATATGGGAGAGTATGGGAGAGAAAGAGGAGGGGGAGGGAGAGAGAGAGAGAGAGGCTCAAGTTTGAAAGGGAATTGGGTAAAGGGACAAAGGAAGGGAATGCTGGAGATTTTATAACTATGCTCAGAGTTGGTCCCAGTTAATTTTCTGGAGGCAAATGCTTAGCTTAATTCTGGATTTCTCCCCATAAGTTTCTAGCACTCAATTTCAACTAGACATTACATTGGCTGGTTTTCTTAGCCTCTCATATGAGAAGTTCTTTAGTGGGTAAGATGGGAAAGTGGCAGGAGAGAAGGGGGAAGTACTAAAATGGATCAGAACCATTGTTCAGAGGATGATGTTTCCTCACCTTCCATGAAATTTCATCAGATGTCATTTCAAACCAGAGATAACGTGCTCTTCCCTTCTACTTCAGAGCAAACAAATCTTGGGAGAATTCTTTCTGGCTGGGTGCTTCCCCAAGTCATCCTTCTTTAAGTGGAATTTATGTAACAATTTGACGTTTATTTCTAGTCTGGCTGCCATTTGTTCCTTGTATGGGTCACCAAGCAAAGGGGCATAATGTGTCACATGTTCCACATATAAATGTCACCTGATTTTAGCAGTTTGTTGAGCTCCAAGGTCAAAGGAGAGGTTACCATCAGTGGAAAAGTATCACTTTCAACACAGGATGTGCTGTACGTATTAGTGACATGAATCACATTAAGCAATTTGTGCAGGTTTCCATGAACTTGTCAGCAGGGTCTGCATAAACTTCACAATCAAATTCACTTTGTTGTCAGTGCAAATTTTTAGCACGCCTTGCAAGGAGGGGAAAAAAATGGAAGAGAAGGGGATGGGTCCCAGAGCACCTTTGCCATGTGAGGCTTCTCCCTCTGACATCTGGAAGGGAGGAGGGTGGTTGAGTTCAAGGTCACTGCCTTCAGACAGAGAGAACGGAGAGGAGAGTTTTCCTTGGGCTCCGCTCTCTTTGGGAGGAGAGTGAGGCTCCAGCCCCAGATTGTATAGAAGTAACAGAAAAATTATGCTTCACTACTGGAAACAAAGTACTTTTCAGTGTTTGTAAATTGTGAATAATAGTACCTTTGGTACAGAGTTGAGAAGTAATGAGATAAACTATGGAAAGTACCTAATATGATACTTGGTTCCTAGTAGTCACTCAATTATTATTTGTTTCTTTCTGGCTATGACCAGGCATGGCTGGAGGTAGCACCCAGTTCATGGCTGACTTTTCTCGCCAGTATTCCAGCCATCAGACTAATGGAATTATATATTGTATCTTTCAGTTTAAATTCCCTCCCTCCCTCCCTCCTTCCTTCTCTCCCTCCTTCCCTTCCTTCCATGAGGTTAATTAAGGGTCTGCTATGTACCAGGCACGTGGTAAGCGCTAGGAACCTGAGGATGAATCAAACACAGGAGCGCCCATGTACGGGGAAGGCAAACCCAAGTAGTATTGACTTCAGAAGCACCTACTGGGCACTATTGGAACCAGGCACAGGGCCAACAAGAAAGATGTGGTTCCTGCCCACACACAGCTTACTCTTGAGAATGGATGATTATGATAGAGAATAATGAGAGCAATAGAGTTCTTGTTACGAGTGCAAAAAGGAGAGAGTTCAACCAGGGGGGTTGGGGAAGCTTCTCAGGAGAGGCACCTTTTCCCTGGACACTCAGGGCACAGTGGGTCTGACAGTGGGTCAGAACCGTTGAGGCAGACGGGACCCTGGAATGTGTGGGGCCGGGAGTAGCTGTGTGTTGCCCTAGCTGGAATGACCCACACTGACCAACAGCAACTGATAGTGGCTGGGGTAGGGTCTGGGGTGCCAAGATCTCAGGGGGACAATGGGAGGTTGTTGATTAGGGCTGCAACTAGGAAGTTAGATTTGTTAACAGCTCCTGGAAAATTGGGCAACGAAGTAGTTCTTAACCATTCATTCATTTAGTCAACAAATGTTTTTCTGAGCACCCACTATCTTCCAGAGACTTGCTGGCTGCTAGGAATACGGAGGGAAGCAAGGTCCCTGGTTTCCACCTAGTGTTCTCTGAGTTTTGGGTTGAATTTCCCTAGGGCAGCAGTTCTTGAAGTGTGTTACAGATGCCCCTGGGCAATCAAGGAGGTGTGAAGTGGTACAAAGATGAACACTTTTGATTTTATAAGTTGGCTCTGTTTAGGACGAACCTAAATAAAAATGTCTCTGCAAAGGAAATATCCAATAAAAATAGCGTAAGTGACAGGCAGGCACAGCAAAATTTGTGAAGGTAGGATGTGAAGGGCTGAAGTTTTGGAAATATGCTATTAGGAAAATCTGAATAATTTTGGGACATAAAAACCACCGCAAGTTAGAGATATAATGCCTTTTCCCTTGACTCATCCCCAAAGCCTCACTTTTTAGGTTGGTGAATGGGTGTCGGGTGCTCAGGGGACCCAGGGGAATCATGGAGTCGCCCCCAATGAAAGCATTTGTGCCCTCATCTCTGTCCACACCCCCGTTCCTCTTTCCTGCCTGTCTTGGGTTCTCTTTGGCCTTGGTAGCATCTATAAGAAGTAACAGGAGGATGTGGGAACGTGTGGGTTGTCCCAGCAAGCACACACGGGAGAGAGAGTGCAGTGCAACGGAAAGGATCCAGAGACTGGAATCAGGAGATCAAATGTTCAATCTTAGTTTGCAACAGACTGTGTGTGAATAACGGTACATCAGTTTTCTCATCTCAAATAGGAAGATAATCACATTTACTCCACCAAATAGAGTTGGTCTGAAGATTATATGAAATAATATACGGGAAAGCTTTTGTAAAAAGACTATTTTTTTTAGAGCATTTTTAGGTTTACAGGGAAATTGCTCAGAAAGTACAGAGAGTTCCCAAATACTACCCACCCCCGACCCCTGCCCACAGTTCCCTCTATTATTCATATCCAGTAGTAGTATGGCACATTTGTTGCAGTTGATGAACCAATATTGATACATTATTATTAGCTAGTCCATACTTTATATTATGGTTCACTCTTTGTGTTGTACAGCTCTATGGATTTTGACAAATGCATAATGTCATATATCTACCATTACAGTATCATACAGAATAATTTCACTGCCCTTAAAATGCCCTGAGTTTCACCTATTCATCCCTTCCCCCTCCCTTTGAATTCCTGGCAGCCACTGATCGTTTTACTGCCTCTTTAGTTTTGCCTTTTCCAGAAGGTCATATAATTGGAATCATATATTATATAGCCTTTTCAGATTGGTTTCTTTCACCTAACAGTGATACTTTTAAGGTTTCTCTATGTTTTATTGTGGCTTGAAATCTCATTTCTTTCTTTTTTTAAAATCACTGGGTAATATTGCATTGTCTGAATGTACCACTGTCTGTTTACCCATTCACCTGTTAAAGGACATCCTGGTTGCTTCCAAGTTTTGGTAACTATGAACAAAGCCACTATAAACATTCACATGCAGGTTTTTATGTGGATGTAGACTTTTCAGCTCATTTGGGCAAATACCTAGGATTGCAGTTGCTGGGTTGTATGATAACCCTATGTTTAGCTCTGTGAGAAACTGCTGAACTGTCTTCCAAAGAGACTGTGCCGTTTTGCATTCCCAGCAGCAATGATGAGAATTCCTGTTGCTGCATATCCTTGCCAGCATTTGGTGTTGTCAGTGTTTTGGATTTTAGCCATTCTAATAGATGTGTAGTAGTATCTTATTTTAATTTGCAACTTCCTAATGACATATGATATTGATCATGTTTTCGTATGCTTATTTGCCATCTGTATGTTTTCTTGCAGATGTGTCTGTTCAGGTCTTTTGCCCAGCTTTAAATTCGATTTATTCATTTTCTTATTGTTGAGTTATATGTGTTCTTTGTATATTTGGGTACCAGTCCTTTTATGAGTTCTTTGTATATTTGGATATCAGTTTTGCATATATTTTCTCCCAGTCTGTGACTTGTCTTTTCATTCTCTTAACAATGTCTTTCACAGAGCAGGTTTTAAATTTTAATGAGGTCCAACTTATTGATTCTTTCATTCATGGATCATGTTTTTGGTGTTGTATCTAAAAAACACAAAGTCATCTAGATATTTCTCCTATGTTATCTTCTAAAAGTTTTATAGTTTGGGGTTTTCCATTTAGGTCTATGATCTATTTTGAGTTAATTTTTGTGAAAGGTGCAAGGTCTTTGTTCATATTCATTTCCATCCTCCCTCCCTTCCTTCCTCCCTCCCTCCCTCCCTCCTTCCCTTCCTTCCTTCTTTTCTTCCTTCCTCCTTTCCTTTCTCTTTTGCATGTGGATGTCTAGTTGTTCCACCACCATTCGTTGAAAATACTACCCTTTCTCTATGGAATTGACTTTGCTACTTTTTCAAAGATCATTTTAGTTGACTATATTTATATGGGCCTATTTCTGGGCTCTGTATTCTGTTCCATTGATCTATTTGTCTGTTCTTTCAATACTACACTGTCTTGATCACTGGAAAGGTTTTTTTTACTTTTAAAATTTATTTATTTATTTGGCCACACCGTGTGGCTTGTGGGATCTTAGTTCCCCGACCAGGGACTGAACCTACGTTCTCAGCTGTGAAAGTGCAAAGTCTTAACCACTGGATTGCCAGGGAATTCTCTGGAAATTTAAAGCTTTTTAAAACCATAAAGTCTTAAACCCATGGACGGCACTATTACTAGAGGCAGTGATCGGGCAGGGTGTGGTGGGCATTTCCCTCAGTTCTTATCTTCTCCTTGCTGTTTGTGAATTAGGGAATGGGATTCCTCATCTGTGAAGAGAGAAAGCCGAGGCTACAAGGCCAAGGGCTTATCAAGGGGATGGTGGACTTTGTCTCTTCCTTTAGGTTGGAGGACAGGGGTTGGTCAAAAATGTCTTTTTGATTAATCCCTGCTCTTTCTGACTCTAAAGACCAGATCACTTTGCTTCTGGCAACTCAAGCATTACATGTTCTATTATTTGTATATGTTTTATTATTTTCTTGCTTATTCTGGACAGAACTGTTTCTTTTTACTGCTCAGTCTGGGCATTCCTCGTGATTGCCCATTATAACTCTAGCTGATATTTTTCTTGTGCTTTCACAGTGGTTCTCAAAGTGTGGTCCTTGACCAGCTGAATCAGCATGCCCTGCCTGGGAAGTTGTTAGAAATGCAAATTCTCAGGCCCTACCCTGACCAACGAATGGAACCTCGGAGTGAAGCCAAGTAATTTGTGTTTTAACAAGCTCTCCAGATGACACTGATACACACTGGAGTTGGAGAACCACTAATTTTGAGTTAGTTTTTTATCCAGTTAGTAGCAACCTTCTTATATGCATTCTCTCAGATAGACTGTTGCATTGCCTCACTTACACTCTTGAGCTGGAGAAATGGAGGCTTAGATATGTGATGAGGAGGAGGGTCGAGAATCAGACTTCCCTTGTAGTGTCTACAGTTCTCCTTTCCCTTTGCGTATCAGAACTCATCACAGGATGTCCCCGCCTCTGCTGGTACACCTCAAGGGAGCTATCCTAGAACACAACTCAGAGCACTTTCCCCACGGCCTCAGAAAGGAGAGCACCGCTGGTCATGCTGCTGAGTGACAGCTGATCGACAGCCTGCCTCCTCTGCTACCTCATATCCTAGCTCAAGGGAGCTCTCCCTTCCTTCTCAATCTCTCTTGCCCTCTCTACAGTCACGCCTGCCCAGATCAGCTTAGCCACTGCCACTGCCTGTCTCTGGAGAAGACTGTGTGACCAGAGAATCGTTGGGCAGATAGAATGGCCTCTCTTTCAAAACAGGCTCTCTGAGGTCAAGGCCTCGGAAGATTGCCTCTTAGGGTATGGGGCAAGGCCTTGTCTGTTTATTGAGGGCATGGACGTGGAGTCAGGGCAGGCATTTTATGAACAGAGAAGAAGTTCTTTTGAGTTTGTGGCCTTGTGCTGATTCTTTTGGGGAAGCTGAGTGGCGTGAATTGAGAAATCTATGATGAGGGGGAAAAATCAATTTTAGTGAAATAAATGTAGGTAGATTCACTTTCATCTGTAAATATATTTCTTCTATTTGTTGGTATTTCATCCATAAGTTGCATGCATATACCCATAGATTCAGAATCCTTTTTATTACCCATCTAGGTTGCTTTCTCTTCAAGCTTAGCCTAAAGTTTAAAATAAAAACTCTGAAATAATGGATGAAATCCATTCAGGCAGCTTGGTGGTTTAAAGTAAAGCTGAACTTCCTGTTTTTTGAAAAGTTTATGTCCAGAAATAAAGCTAAGTGGGCAGAGGAAGGACCTATTCCTCCCTACTGAAGAGGAAACAAAGCTACACATATTAAAGGATGTCTCAAAGGTACTCATACTGCTTGGGAAAAATGCCCTAGACACCCAGGCTATTTGTGTTAAGATTGAACACATGATCTAAATGTGAATTAAGCAAGGCCGTGGTAAAGTTGACTGAAAATGAGTCAGCAGGACTTTGTGAGCCATTCATTCCCCTAATAAAACATCTTCCTCCCCCCAAAAAAATCCCTTTTCTCTCTCTTTTGACCTTGGGTGGTCTTTAAAGTACAAAATTCTTCATCTGTGATTATCTAATCTCTTTTAAAAATGCCTTGCCCTCATCTATTGCTGGTAGGAATGTAAAATGGTGCAGCTGCTGTGAAAAAGTTTGTTGATTCCTCAGTAAGTTAAACACAAAGTTATTATGTGTGTTTATGACCCAGAATACGCCACTCCTAGATACATATCCAGGATAATTGAAAAAGTAGGTTCATACAAACACCTGTACATGAATGTTCATAGCAACATTACTCATAATAGCCCAAAAGTGGAAACAACGTAAATGTCCATCAACTGAGGATGAGATAAACTAAATATTATATCCATACAATGGAATATTATTCAGCCATAAAAAGGAATGATGTACTGATGCATGCTACAACATGGATGAACCTTATAAACATTATACTAAGTGAAAGAAGCCAGAAACAGAGGCCTGCATGCTTCTGTTTATATTAAATGTCCAGAATAGGCAAATCCACGGAGACAGTAAGTAGATTAGTGGCTGCCAGAGCCTGGTGGGAGAGAAGAAATGGAGAGTGACTAATGGGTATGAGCTTTCTCTTTGGGGTGATGAAGATATTCTGGAGTTAGATAGTGGTGATGGTTGCACATCCTAATGATGTTATTAAAACCCACTAAATTATACACTAAAAGGGTGAATTTAGTGGTATGTGAATTATATATCAATTAAAAAAAATAAAAGGCCTCAATGAGGCTCTACTACTTCTTCATTTTTCTTCTTTTAGATTAAATCAGGTAAGTAGAATGCTTCTCTACTTGGGCCCCTGGTCAAATGTTCATTGAGCCGAGTGCTGTCCTTCACCTTCTTGATATGCTGTAGGGTATCAAGTGCTAGAACTGAAAGAGCAGATAATAAGAATTAAGAGGAGCTCAGGAAAGGAATGAAGAATTGGATAGGTCAGCTGGGACCTTTAGGGGAGAGCTGTACTCTACATATTTATGCAGTCAACAAGTATCTATGGAGCCCTTTCATGGACTAAATGTCATGTGATTACTAACACGAGTAGGACCAAGTCTCTACCTTCACGAAGCTCAAGTTAAGACAGATATGTTAAGTAAACAATTATAATTCAAAGCAGTCCACCTACACAAGAGATCGTGGACTTGACAGGAAAACTTGTAGAAGAGATGAGGGAAGAAGATAATGTCTTCCCAGCATTATCAACAGGAACAAAGGGGCAGAAGTATGAATGATGGTGTATTTGGGGCAGATGAGGAAATGGTCAGAGTTTCATCTACATCCTCAAGGCAAGTAATTGTGCAATTCTTTGCTTTATCTCTTGTGAAAATTCTTTCTAAATGTTATGGATGCACTGGCAAAAGTTTTGAGCAGTACAAAAGGGAACACAGTGGATAGTAATCTCCCTAATACCCTTTCTCCTAATTTTCCTCTTCAGATGGAACCATCTCCAGAAAGTCTTCTCTTTTAATAGACCCTATGTATCCCCCTTTGCTTTATTTTTGAGAAATAGAGACTTCATGATCAAGACTAGATCACAGAATAAAATTTTAAAAATTGAATTCTATAAGTTGGTTGTTTTCCATTTGCTTAATTCAATTCAGTTCAGTCCAATTTTCTTCATTCAACAAGTCTAACTATCTTTACCTTATGGCAGTCATTTCGTGCTAATTAACTGATTTTAAAATTTTAAATAAAAAAAGTTTTTCAGTTGCTATTCATTCATTTAAACGTTTTTCATTCAATAAATATTTCCTGAGTCCCCTACCAAGTGTTGGGCTCTGTTCTAAGACTTGGGCTACATAGTGAACAAGATAAACATCTTATGTCTGTCCTCAGGGAGCTCACTGGGGGACACAAAGGGTAAGAAAGTACATAAGTTAACAAGAAAAGCAGGTGGTAATAAGTGCTATGATGGCAACTTTTAAAAGGGTTAAGAGATAGAGAATGGGGATCAGGGGATCTACTCTAGATTATCTAGTCTTTGAGGATGTGATATTTAGGTTAAGACCTGAAAAACAAGAAGGAGCAGCCATGCAAAGATCAGTTGGCAGGCACAGCTGGTGCAAAGGACCTACAGTGGGAACCAGTCAGGCAGTTGAAAGAAACAGGAAGAAGGCAAGGATGGCTGGACCTCAGAGTGGAAGTGGAGAATGAGTGAGGTTGTATGTTAGTATGTTAGGGCTGCTGTAACAAAGAACCACAGGCTGGGTGGCTTAAACAACAGAATTTATTTTCTCATGTTTCTGGAAGTTGAAAGTCCAAGATCAAGGTGTGAGCAGGGTTGATTTCTTCTTGGGCCTCTCTTATTGCCTTTTAGATGGCCAGCTTTCCCTGTGTCTTCACATGGCCTTCCTCTGTGCATGTCTGTGTTTTAATCTCTTCTTATCATAAGGACACCCATCATATTGGATTAGGGCCCACTCATATTACCTTATTTTACCTTAATTACTTCTTTCAATACCCTATCTCCAAATACAGTCACATTCTGAGGTATTGGGGTTAGGATGTCAACATGTACATTTTAGAGGGACACAATTCAGCCCCTAACAGGACTGGTAAGGTCTGAGCAGGGGCCAGATTGTGTAGGGTTTTGATGGCCAGGGTAAGGAGTTTTATTTAAGAGTAAGAGTCACTGGAGGGTTTTAAGCAAGGGGATCTGCAGATCTGATTAATATTGGGGAGTTAGAGCTTCTCTAGATATTCCCACAAGGAGAACTAAAGCACTCCTGGCCCTAGCCCAGAGGTGTTCTTCCATATCAACCGAGGGTCTGGACTAAACTTTTTCCTCCTGTTCATGGTCCCTGTTTTTCATCAGAGTTTGCACAGAAAGAAACCAACACACTCAGGATAGCATTCCTCAATATTCCAAACAAGTTCTGAAAAACATAAAGGGTCAACGATAAATACACATTTTGCAAGACTCTCTGATCTACTTATGTCACAAAAATCTCCTAAGTAGAGGAATTGGATTGACTGCAAATAGCCATTGCTGACTTTCTCTGAGTAGATGGTTCTGTGCCACAGGATTTTTGTAAAGAGAGATTTCTGCATGGTGGTGATTTTCTGTACTCATCAGTAGATTTTGTTTTTTCACTTGGATCAAGATCTCCAGCCATAAACAAAGGGGACATATTGGCTTGAGAAATATCTGCTTTACTTTGTTAATAAGCAAAGCTGAAACTGGAAAAAATAATTTCGTTTTGTAAACATCGACTTGTTGTTCAGTTAGTGCAAAACATAGCTCTTGCAAAATGCTATGGTGACATGGTCCCATGGGGCTAGCATTTAAAATGGAGAGATAGAAACAGCAGATCTGTTTATTGTGCAAATGCAGGGAATGTCAAAGCCAGGTCGTCAAAATTATTTTAAACAACCAAATGCCACTTACCAGCGGTGAGCTACCTGCCTCAACCACCTCTTTCAAGTTTAAAGGGAGAAAAATCTCTCTTTTCTCTCTATGTGTTTGAAGACAGCACCACAATTAACATCTGACTCATAAACAGTCCATGAAACTGATGACTCTTCACATCCTATGACTTGATATTTTCAGATAAAATCTCTTTCTCTTTTGCATTTTAATTAATTAATCTATTTATTTTTAACATCTCTATTGGAGTATAATTGCTTTACAATGGTGTGTTAGTTTCTGCTTTATAACAAAGTGAATCAGTTATACATATACATATGTTCCCATATCTCTTCCCTCTTGCGTCTCCCTCCCTCCCACCCTCCCTATCCCACCCCTGTAGGTGGTCACAAAGCACCGAGCTGATCTCCCTGTGCTATGCAGCTGCTTCCCACTAGCTATCTATTTTATGTTTGGTAGTGTATATATGTCCATGCCACTCTCTCACTTTGTCACAGCTTACCCTTCCCCCTCCCCATTAAAAGCTAGTTTCCTTCTCTGCTTGGTCCTGTGGTTAATGTGTGGAGGCAGGCTCTTGGCAGCCAGATGGAATATAATCTATATTCAGGGCTTCCATTAGCTCTTGTGTTTGAATGTGCTACCATTTCCTAATTTCAACACAAATATTTTACGAGAGTGGATTGCCATTTATGTTTTTGCTATATAATACAGTCATCATGCTCATATGTCTTATTTTTGGTGGAGATTAATTTAAAAACACGTGTGCCCCTTTTCATTGGTCACATGTTGACAAGTGGGGTCACATTTGATATCAGACTGGTCAGCCTCAATTCTGATTTTAATCCATGTCCCTTCCAGGCTGGTCTGGACACTGTTTAGCACTTTCTTTTTAGTTTGTGGGAGTTTAGCAACCCAATTAACCTTGAGAATGGAGGAATGAGAAATGGAACCAGTTCATCTTAAGCTAAAAGGATCATGTTGCCAGGGTAATTTTTTTTCCTAGAGTAAGAGATTACTGTGTCATTCCAAATGCACAGGTACTACCATGCCAAAGTGCTACAGAGAGCTTAACACTGAACTTTGCTAAAATTAATTGGGTATTAATGAAAGTTTGGGGGTAGTTGAATTTAAGAGAGAAGTATTCTGCTTTTATTACCACTTCCCAAAACTATGTAGTAGAAGGCTCTGATGATGATTATAAAAATAACAGCTCCTCCTTGCTTGTGCTAGACAGAATATAAAGCAGTTTCCCAACATTTCTGCATTGAATCAGAGTAATCCTCTCAGTGTCCTCTAGCAAAGAGCTCCCTCCGGCCAATAGAATGCTGGCATTGCCATCAGAATCCTGGGAATGAGGCCTTGGGCCGGGTCTTGGGATTCTAATAAATACAGCACATGGAACAAGCTTCTTGAATCATGCTCCTTAACAAAAAAGAAAAAATTGAGATCACAATTACTTAAAAGGTTTTTTGGACCTTAGAAAGGAGATGTGGAATCTACAAATGGTCTTCTGTGCAGAAGAAGAGAGTCAGACTCATGTTTGTTCTCAATGATGGCAGCTGTTTGAACCCAGAAGGAATATCCACTATCTAGTTTGTCACATGAAGGAAAAGATCAGGGGTTCAGTGGAGTGGCCAGAAAAATTGGACTTTGCCATTCCCAGTCACCGAGGTGAGCGCCAGGTGTTTCTGGATCAGCACAGAGGATCAAACATGGATGTCTGGTGTTTGCTCTTTTACACATCACCTGAGACAAGCTTCTTGCTGCCATGTCACAAGGCCCCTGGCTGGAGAGGATGATAAGGGGAGATCTCAAGTTACATCAATAACTCTCAGTCCAGCTCCTGCTATTCTTACAGTGTCTTTGTTTTCCCCTCACAACTGGCCACTACAGGCTCCCCTCTGACTTCTCTGCTTTTCTGTGCTTTCTTCCTTGGCCTCTCTTCCTGAAAATGCTGACTTCAATGTTGACATCCCCTGGGTTTGCCCTATGACTATTATCTGTCCTCACTTTACCTACACTCTCTGGACAAGCTCATCCGTTCCCATAGCTCCCGTTGTCATCTCTATTCGTGATGGCTCTAAAATGAAATCTACATCTCTCTGGCCCAGACCTCTTTCTCTGCTTCCATAGATGTCTCAAACTCAGCATGTTTGATCTGAATTCACAATGCTCCCACCCCTGTGAGTGTGTCTTCTCCTGAGATCCTTGTTGCTGGGATAGTGACCAAGATTGACTCTGCTCATGGTATTCCAGGCTCGGTTCCAAGCATTTAACATGCTTTACCTCATTTCACCTTTTCAAGAGCCCGATACAGAAAGTACAGTTATTGTTGCCATTTCACACTTCAGAGGCAAAAAGTGTTCAGTGCCTTGCCACAGGTTCAAGAGTTCATCATGGATAGAGCTGGGGTTTGAAGGTAGGCTGTGTAGACAGAGCCCATACTCTTTTTTTGGTTTGTTTTGTTTTGGCCGCGCGGCATGCGGGATCTTAGTTCCCCGGTCAGGGATAGAACCCGTGCCCCCTGCAGTGGGGGCACAGAGCCTTAACCACTGGAGTGCCAGGGAAGTCCCCAGAGCCTACACTTTAAACAGCTCTGCTGTGCTGCTTGCTGTTGTACATTTACCTGGTCAGAAACCTGGGCATCATTTTTGAAGCCTCCTTCTTGCTTGCCTCCCATATCTAATCCAATGCCAAGCCTATCATTTTTGCCTCTGGAATAAATTTCTATTTCTTTCTGTTTTCACTGTCACCACCCTAGTCCAAGCTATTGCCTCTTTCCTGGACACATGCAATGACCTAATGGCTCTTTCCGTCTTTCTCTCTTTTCTCCTTCCCACCCCGTATACTTCCCGTATTACAACAAAAGAAATCTCTAAAACATAAATTCAGTTGTGCCACTCTGCTAATTAAAATGCTCCAACGGTTTCCTACTGTCCTCAGGTCAAAATCTGAACTCCTGTTAAAGGATAAACTGAGGCATAGTAAACATTTTTAGAGTTTATTTGAGAAAAAAATCGATGTGGATAGGGCAGTGCCAAACCAGAAGTGGCTAGGAACGCTCTAGGGACAGGAACCAGGGGAAAGACCTATAGAGAAGGTGTGGAAGCAAAGAAAGGAAATTATCGCATTGGCTACAGCTTAAAGCTTTATTGGCTGTTTGTGATTGGTTGTCCTTAGGTTTTGATTTCTTAGCCTTGAGGCATTAGCAGTCTTAGGTTTTGGTTTGCTTGTGTAGACCAGCCGACATCAGAGCCACCTCAGTCTAATGGGCTCCGTGTTTAATTAACTTAGCGCTCCTCAACGTGCCGTAAAAGGCCTGCTCTGGGCTCTGATCTCTGATCTCTCCACCCTCATCCTTCTTCCCACACTCCCTCCCCTCACCTTGTATTATCCACGTGATCCAGTCTTTCTGAACCTCTTCCCTTTTCTGGCTCTTGGAAGGACATCTGCTCTCTTTCACCTCTTGGCCGCTGAGCTGTCTGATCCCTTCTCTTTAGCTGGTTTACTCCTGCTCATCCTTTAAAGCCTCAGGATCTCCTCCTTAAGATCCTAGAAAGGGATTTTGGTGCCTTGGCTGT
Organism: Grampus griseus; assembly: GCF_964374135.1. Classification (NCBI taxonomy): domain Eukaryota; kingdom Metazoa; phylum Chordata; class Mammalia; order Artiodactyla; family Delphinidae; genus Grampus; species Grampus griseus. Next base: position 75,725,921 of record NC_139005.1, on the reverse strand, counting down.
GTGTCCCATAACAGTTGCCACTTACTGTGTGCCAGGCTCTGTTCGAGCATTTTAAATGCATTCACTCATTTAATTCCACAACAGCCCCCTGAGGTGCAATTATAATTTCCTTCTGGCAGACAAGGAAGTTGAAGCACAAAGTGTATCAGTCATAGTCCAGTCAGAAAAGCTGATGTTGCTCAAGTAGTTCCCCAGCGGAAACTTGATACAGGGCTCTGACTACAAGGGAATTATTGCAAGAGCAGAAAAGGCAGATAGTAGATGGCAAAGCAACCGAGAAATCATCAATAGGAAGAAGCTGCTCCTGCAGGTTAGAGGGACAGGGGAAGAAGGTGATGTCACCAGAACCGAGGGCCTGGGGCAGCCTAACGGCAACTGGAACCCGGGAGAAGATGCAGCCCCTGCCAGAGCTGCCACCCCAAACAGAGAGGGCAGGGAACAACCTGACAGTCCCCCCTCCTACCCATTAAGCTCCCCCAGTGCTTCCCATTGGCTAAACTAACCAGACCCTCATTAGCAAGGGAGCTTGGGAAAAGTAGTTCTCAGAAGTGTTGGGAAAGATGGGGAATAAACTGAGAGTAAACAGGCAGAAGACAGACCCAGAGAAGTTAAGTAGTTAGCCCAAGGTCACACAGCTTCTAAGTAGCAGAGTGCAGGTAGTTTGTCCCCGGAATGTACACCCTTAACAACTGTTATGTATTGCCTCTCTGAGAACTTTAGGCAAAGCACTGAATCATTCTTTGCCTCAGATATACAAAATGCTGATAATAGTAGTACCCTCTGTGAAAAAGATTAAAATATGAGTTAAAATATGTCAGATACTTTGAACAGTAATTATGCCTGCAATATCATAAATGCGGTCCATCTTGTTCACCATTTCAGGGACAAGGATTTCAGGTGGAGGCAGCGGTCTCGTGATGGAAACCATGTCCGCTACTGCTCTAAGCTCTTTCTCTGTAATGTAGTTGCTAGCTCCATCTTATGGAGGATAAAACTAAAGCCCCAAGGGTTTGACTGTCTAAGGTGATATAGCATAAGTGGGAGTAGGGTTCAAGAATCGGATCTAGAGTCAGGGTGTTTAACTGCTATATTGAAATTCTTGTGTAACAGACTCTCCCACCTAAACTGCAGTTATTACAGCACATGGTCTGTGCCTTTTTGCCTTTCATTTCCCATCACTAGCTTATTGCCTAGTGCCAGGAAGGTACTCACTTCATGAGTTGAAATGGCCTGGTGATTTGCTGGTGCCCAGGAAAAGCAAATGTTCCCAGACCTGTCTCAGGACTTCTTGGTCAGCAGAGCAGCAAGGTGTTCAGTCATGAGCTGTAGCACAGCCTCTCTTCAGGGACTGATTCTAGGCCATCTTCATGTTGCATCTCTGGGTATCCCAGCTCTGCCATTTCATCCAGCTTTGTGATGTCTTCTCCTGACCCTTCCCATCCATTTTCTACCTCGCTGAGTGCTCAAGGTGACCAAAGCTGAGTCAGAGTGGAGAAGATTGCAGCAGGAGGATGTAAGAGAAAATGAAATGGGGTCAAAGGTCACCATTAGGAAGTTCTTGAGGGTATGTAAAGATCAATGTCTATGAACTGCCCATCCAGATGTAAGGTGGGGACTGAGAGTTGCATCTTGCTAGGACATTATTTCCTTTTTTATCTCAGTAATTGAGTTGGTGTATGAAGTGGAAGCAATCACTCTTTGCCTGTTTCCCCACATAAAGAAGACAGCAAAGATAATTTTCACCAAGTGTCGGAGAAGCTGTGCCAGGTCAATCTCGTAATCGAGTTTTGGCATGAGGACATAGGCCTGATTTTTTGATTCGTTGGCAACAAGTATGCTTTGGGGATGCTGCCCTTTCTTCAGTTTCTCTCATCTTGCCAGTCGAAAAGAGTTGGGCTTCTTGTGAGATGCCGATGTGTGTTCATCTAACAAATAATATCAATTACATACTTGATAATGGTTCCCTTTTTCCTTTGGCTGCTTACAAAGCGCAGAGCCAAAACTGGCCGTTCAGCGCTTGGCAGTCTACGGGATTTCCTAACCTCGCCACTGGGATTCATTCTCTATCCCATTTTCTTTGTCTTCTTTTCCTGCACTTCGATTTAATGGCTTATATCCTGCAGGATTGTGTGCATCTTTGTAAGCCACACCTAGTCCCTCCAGACACAATGTGTACAAATACAAGGCTACTGACTCAAACGTTTTTATCATAGACTTGATTCCTCTCTTTGTTTAAGCGGAGCACTTTAAATTACTGACATGCATCAATGTCCCATTACTTTCTGGAATGAATGAATTTAGCAGAGGCCTTTTTAAGGCAAAAAGCTAAATATTAAAAGTCTGTGGTTTCTAGCTGAGAGAATTTGTAATTTTAGAACTGGTTGATGAAGAAATATATGTTGAGTGTTTGCAGGGGGTGGGAGGTGGGTAAAATGGGTGAAGGGGAGTCAAAAGGTACAAATTTCCAGTCATAAGATAAATAATCCCTAGGGATGTAATATACAGCATGGTGACTATCATTAACAATCCTGTACTGTATATTTGAAAGTGGCTAAGAGAGTAGATCTTAAAAGTCTCATCACAAGAAAAATAAATTTGTAATGGTGTGTGGTGATGGATGTTAACTAGACTTATTTGGGTGATCATTTTGCAATATATATAAATTTAATTATGTTGTACACCTAAAATGAATATAATGTTATATATCAATTATGTCTCAAAAATATATACAAACAAATGATAAAAAAATCAGATACTCATTTCAAAAATAATCAAGTCATCAGAAATGGTAGTAAGTGACTGAAGAAGTAGTGTTTGCTGAAATGAGAGGTACCAGAGGCAAGGCAGTCCTGATGTTTTAATACTGGCTAGTTAGACTCATTCCTACCTATTACATTTGTTATATTTTGGCCTTTGCTCTTGTAAAATATAGGCATAGTATACAGTAGAGATCAAGGAAAAGGGAATAATTTGAGCAAGTAGATTAATACAAATAAATCTGCAATGGTCTGCCTTAGCAAAAAAAAAGAGAAAGAAAGAAAGAGAGAAAGAATTATATACTGAAAATCTGATTGATTTTGGTAATGTTTTAAAATGAGTTTATACCTTATTAATGCATAAACAAAAAACAAAATTAATAAATTTGTAATTTATTAGTCATATTTGATTAACTATAACTAATCTACATATATTTGAAAAACAGGTGCATAGACATCTGGTGAAAACAGGGGTCTTGGATAATGTCTTGAGCACATGGAGAAAAGACCCTTCTCAGGAGCCCGTAGTGCCCCAAAGGCTGAGGATCCTGCCCTTACTCTGTTTTTACGGCACACTTTGTTAGGTGTTAGTGCCCCAGGTATGCTGTTGCACTAGAGTGCTTTTCTTTTGTGAAAAATGGAAAACAATGGGCTCAAACGCCACCTTCACGGATAAAATTTCCCTTCTAACTTTCTAGACATGCATCAAAATCACTTCATTAAATTTGAACAGTGTTTAAATAAGGACATATTTGTACTGAGATTTTTTAAACTGTTTAAGTCCTCTGATATAATACGTTTGGTTTTCCTTTTTTAAAATTTTTTTTCTTCCAGGTTTATTGAGATATAATTGACATACAGCACCGTACAAGCTTAAGGTGTACAGCATAATGATTTAACTTATGTAGATCATAAAATGATTACTTCAGTAAGTTTAGTGAACATTCATCATCTCATTTAGATACAAAATAAAAGAAAAAGAAAACAAAAATTTTTCCTCATGATGAGAACTCAGGATTTACTCTCTTAACTTTCACATAAAACATACAGCAGTGTGAATTATATTAATTATGTTGTACATTATATCCTTAGTACATATTTTATTCCTATCAATTATATATAATTTAACAATTGTATATTCCTATTAAAGAACAGATCTAGGAAGGCAGGGGATCTCGTTTTCTGAAAAGGAAGCTGTAGAGAGGCTTGTCTGAGGTAACCCTTCAAGTTGGAGGCTGAGCTGAGATTAGAACTTTATTTCCTAAAATGAATTCTATTACTTTTTCCCTTGACTATGGGCTGTCTTTTTTTTCCTAAATCTTTTTAGGCAAACAAGGTCACAGCGACCCCTTCATCTCTCAGCCTTTTCCCTCCAGTGACATATTAGTACAGTGCCCAGACCTGTGTCTCTGTGTTCTCCAACACCTTTGCCTCCACTGGGGTCCTGTAATCCCTCTACCATCTACAGACAATAAGAAATCAAGATTATTCACTCTAGATGGCAGCTTTTCTTTCCTTTTTTAAAAATAGATCTTTATTGGAGTACAATTGCTTCACAATACTGTGTTAGTTTCTGTTGTACAACAAAATGAATCAGCCATATGCATACACATGCCCCCATATCCCCTCCCTCTTGAGCCTCCGTCCCACCCTCCCTATCCCACCCATCTAGGTGGTCACAAAGCACCAAGCTGATCTGCCTGTGCTATGTGGCTGCTTCCCACTAGCTATCTATTTTACATTTGGTAGTGTATATATGTCCATGCTACTCTCACTTCATCCCAGCTTCCCCCTCCCCGCTGTGTCCTCAAGTCCATTCTCTATGTCTAGTGGCCCTGCCACTAGGTTCATCAGTACCTTTTTTTGTTTTTAAAGATTCCATATATATGCATTAGCATACGGTATTTGTTTTTCTCTTTCTGACTTATTTCACTCTGTATGACAGACTCTAGGTCCATCCTCTTCACTTCAAATAACTCAATTTTGTTTCCTTTTATGGCTGAGTAATATTCCATTGTATATATGTGCCACATCTTCTTTATCCATTCATCTGTTGATGGACATTTAGGTTGCTTCCATGTCCTGGCTATTGTAAATAGTGCTGCAGTGAACATTGTGGTGCATGTATCTTTTTGAATTATGGTTTTCTCAGGGTATATGCCCAGTATGGGATTGCTGGGTCGTATGGTAGTTCTATTTGTAGTTTTTTAAGGAACCTCCATAGTGTTCTCCATAGTGGTTGTATCAATTTACATTCCCACCGACAGTGCAGGAGGGTTCCCTTTTCTCCACACGCTCTCCAGCATTTATTGTTTCCAGATTTTTTGATGATGGCCATTCTGACCAGTGTGAGGTGATACCTCATTGTAGTTTTGATTTGCATTTCTCTGATAATTAGTGATGCTGAACATCTTAGACAGCAGCTTTTCTACTATATTCATTAGCTGTTTTATGGAAGAAGACTGGCACATCTTATCTATAGGATTTTTGTGGCTGTTAAATGGAATTTATTGAAACCAACTCAGCAAAGCCCTGTTTGTGTGGATAGATATGCCTCAGGAAAGGTCTGTGCTTAAACCCCAATACTAAACAGCGTGCAATGAAAGGCCCTCTTGCCTAAATCATCCCACCCCCAGCACCCCCCTGCAGACACTTCCCAGGCTTGGGGGAAAGCTGGTGGGGCTCCATTTTGCTAATCTCCACGTGGAGTTTTTCCTCAGCCCCTGACATGGGTTAATTCTGAATTATAATCCAGCCTGCTTTCCCGGGGTCTCTGAGGAAATTCGGAGAGAGAATGCAACTTGTTTTGTTGAACTGAAAACCAAGTAGCCCATGTTTGGCTAAGAGATTTTTTTTTTAAAAAAAAAGAAGGGAAGAAGAAAAACTCCTGAGAAGAAATCAAACGCCAGCTCTCTCTTTCACGTGGGGCAGTGCAGGGTATGGGAGGACAGTGGGAGGAGGTGGGAAGAGTAGAGGAGGGAGGCAGCTGAGTTTATTTTTAACACCAAGTTAAAGGCACACTCTGTGTTCTTTCCTTTTAAAAATAGACTTTGAACCTCTTAAAGCGTTTGACTCTATTCTGCCTGTGGGGTAATACCCCTTTTGTGGCTGGCAACTCCCACTGGATCTTTTCCCATTACAGGCTTACTGGCCAAGTAGTTAGAAGGATGGAAAAACCCCAGAATTTTTCTTCCGAGAGCTCCTGATCAGCATACGCACACAGCTCCTGTGTGCAGAGAGGCTTATAAACTCTGGCTGCTTACCTGAACCTTGAACTTTATGGCATTTTTCAAAACTTGATGGTCTGGGAAAATGTCCTCTTTTTAAAATAGCCCGGGTTACGTGGATAGACCTAGAGATTGTCATACTGAGTGAAGTAAGTCAGACACAGAGAAATATTGTATGATATCGCTGTATGCGGAATCTAAAAAAAAAAAATGATACAAATGAACGTATTTACAAAACAGAAACAGACTCACAGACTTAGAGAAGGAACTTATGGTTACCAGGGGGGAAGTGTGGGGGAGGAGGGATAGTTAGGGAGTTTGGGATTGACACGTAAACACTGCCATATTTAAAATGGGTAACCAACAAGGACCTACTGTATAGCAGGGGGAACTCTGCTCAATATTCTGTAACAACCTAATTGGGAAAAGAATTTGAAGAAGAATAGATACATGTATACGTATAACTGAATCACTTTGTTGTACACCTGAAACTAACACAATATTGTTAATCAACTATACTCCAATATAAAATAAAAAGTTAAAAAAATAGTCTGGGTTAGTAAAATAGTGGATAAAGTCTTTTTGAGGTCCATTGCAATAATTTATTCATTGAGCTTATAAATGACACAACATACATGTATATACACATTTACACACACGAAATTAGAATAAGTATGAGTAATATGATAATAGCTGATCTCCAACACTTATTGAGGGCTTACTCTGTGCCCGGCACTGTTTCACATACATTTAATGCTTTGAACAATGCTCTCAATATTATCATCCCATTTTACAGATGAGGAAACTTGGGCTCAGGGCTATTCAGTAATTTGTGAAGATTATAAAGTCAGTGAGTGGTTTTGTTTTATTTTGGGGTTTTTTTTTTTGCCCATGAGGCATGCGGTATCTTAGTTCCTTGACCAGGGATCGAACCCATGCCCCCTGCAGTGGAAGCCTGGAGTCTTAACCGCCAGTGGTTTAGGAAAGTCCCTAAAGTCAGGCAGTCAAGCAGTTCAAGTCCACTGCTAGCCCATACAGTTAGTCCATTATTAGAAAAGGACATTTCGAATGTCCTACCTTAAGACATTTTTGCTTCCATCTGTTGGGAAGTTATCATACATGTACTGATTTTGTTAGAACATGTTATTGCCATTTGCAAGACAGTTGTCATAATAAAGATGTAAATCCACAAAGTTGATGATGTGAAGGGTGCCCCCTTAGATGTGATATCTTTGTGCAGTGCACAGCCTGCACAAAGGTACATGGCGGCCCTAGGTATACACACACAAGCACACACACATGTACTCCTGCAGACATGGTAGTTTATGAAGAAAAAAATCATACTGCTGTCGTTTAGAAGGAGAGGGGACTAGTCTCTTAGTGTTTTAGAGGTAACCAGACTGATCTGATGTTAGCAACAACTCTTCTATGTGCCTCAGTCTAGAACTAGTACAAATCTTATATGAAACTCTGGAGCTTGTATTTGTGCACAGCAGAAAAGTGCCCTACTCCCACTTCCCTCTTCTTCTCCTCTGGGGAATACACATTGAATTCACATTGGAACACGGTGGTCCATGTATATGCTTGTGTTAAATGGCAGCGGGGGGCGGGGAGGGAAATAGAACAGTTCACAATCCTAGGAGATGAAAGTTTTACTATGGAAAATTTCAGAAATATACTGAAGTAGACCAAAAAGCATAATGAACTCCACTTACCCTCATGAACTTCACACCCAGCGGCAGCAATTATCAACTAATTATCAACTAATGACCAGTGTTGCTTCATCTGTTTCTACTCAATCCTCCCTTATTTGAAGCAAATTCTAGACATCATATCATTTTATCCAAATACATTGCAGTGCATTTCTCTGCAAGATGTAACCTGTTTTTTTGTTTGTTTTTTTTGCGGTACGCGGGCCTCTCACTGTTGTGGCGTCTCCCTTAGCGGAGCACAGGCTCCGGAAGTGCAGGCTCAGCGGCCATGGCTCACGGGCCCAGCCACTCCGCGGCATGTGGGATCTTCCCGGACCGGGGCACGAACCCGTGTCCCCTGCATTGGCAGGCGGACTCTCCACCACTGTGCCACCAGGGAAGCCCGTAAACTTTTTAAAAGACAACCACAATATTATCATTACATATCAACAGAAATAGCAATAAGTCCTTGATGCAATCATATATCCAATCAGTGTTCAAAATTTCAATTGTCTTCCAAATGTTTTTGTTTGTTGTTTGTTGTTTTTGTTTGTTGTTTTTGTTTGTTGTTTTCACCTTGTGTTTGTTTGAAATGGGAATCAACTAAGCTCAAACATCACATTGGTGGTAGTGTCTCTTACTCTCTGAATCTACATCACTTTATTCCACAGTCTGGATTTTGCTAACATGCTGATATGGCATCCTCATAATGTAGTTTAACACATTTCTATGTAGCAGAATCCTTTCTGGGAGGAGTCCAGGCACCTGCATATTCTTTTAAGGTGCTTTTGTGCCACAACAAGTGAATTTGAGCCACAACCAGGCTTGGAAAGCCCTGGAAAAGCTCAATGTCTGCCCCCAGATTTCTTAATAGCTGGGTTGAAGAAATGAAACTCTGAGGATCTTACTTGGTGCCATGGTGAAAGCATATGTCTACCACCCGTTGACAGGTGAAGAATGTTGGCTTGCTTCTTGAGGGCCTGTAGACTCCCCATGGTAATTTCCTGTTCTCCAGGAGAACAGTTTCTCAGCCAGGCTTGAGAGGGGGCAAAAACCCTGCATTGGTGGCATCGGAAAAAAGACAATCTCCCAGAGGGGTAATTTGCTTTTATTGGGACAATGTGAGAACCAGTAACCAGCCAGCAAATTGCCAATTAACAGGCAGAGCCTCTATTTTGCAGGCCTGAATAAGCTGGTGCTTGACTTAAGTGGAGTTTAAATAACTGGTAATACCAAATGTTCTATGGATACTTGACTGATGTTAAATCTACATGTCTTCAACGGATTGTGACATGAACACATTTGATTCATTTTGTGCATTTTTTTTTTTTTTAAAGATTCTGGCTTTGCTGAAGAAATCAAACAAAGGCTGATAGGTTTTCTGGGTTCTGGTTTACAGCTTCTTTCTCCACAAGAATCTGCTGCACTCATGTCATTGCTAGCCAAAGGCAGCCTCACCCTTGCTGTGGAAGATGTTATCTGTCCTAGGCTGCTCCGCTTCTTGGTCAGCAGCCTGACTTTTCTTTTTGTGTGTCTCTTGAAGGCTCAAGATAACTAAAAAATAATAACAGAACATTGCAGTTTCTTGGTAAGGTTAGGGTTTTGAGCTTTTCCCTTCCCCACTTCCACATTGGTCGTCAGCACCTGCCCCATCCCCTGATGTCCTCCTTCCCTACACAGGCTGCCTGGAGAGGTGTTTGCACCGTGCTTGTTGTCACAGAGCCTGGGGTCAAGGTCTGCTCTGCAACCTCATTGGCTAGCTCGGTGGCCTTGGGTAGGCCACTTGATGATCTGAGCACTGATATCTTTACCTGTAAAATAAAGATTGTATCAGCTGCTCTGCCTATCCCATGAAGATATTATGAGGATCAAACTGAGAGTTGATGTAGGGGAAAGTCCTAAGCATTGCACAAGAGCCCTTGGGGCCTACACTGCATCAGTTCACAGTGCAGAAGAAATCACATGAATTTTAGAGTCTGATAAGGTCCCATTGCCTTTTGGCTGTATCATTTTGGGCAAATTGTACTCTGAGCCTCAGTTTCCTCATAAATGAAATGGGGATTATTTTACCTGGCATTTGTTTACTTGCATCTTTATTTATTCACACCACACTTTGATCTACTGTTGTCATGAGGACTAACGCTGAGATAACATATATAAAGCACCTAACATAGATTTGGTACCCAGTAGGTTCTCAGTAAATGGTAATTCTTTTTCCTGTCCTGTTCTTGGCAACTGGACTGTGGTATGACCCAGCTGACATGTCTTCCTTTACACAGAAATATCTCTTCCTCTAGATTGCTGAGTACAGAACTGCCTGCTTGTTCCTCTGTCCTCACCTATGAGGATGCTTGCTTACAGCCCAGACATGTTTCAAATTCTCTTTGTAAGTCTGTAGACTAGGAAGTTACATAATGAAGTCCTTCTCTTATATTACGTGGGAATAAAGATTCCTCAGTAGCATATTCGAAAAAGACCCAAAAGTTTGGTTGACTACAAAATTAACATGAGTCAATAGTGTAGTGAAGTGAACAGAAATCAATGAATTTTAGGAAACACTAATGGAAAGGTCCAATCCTACTGGACTCATCCTACTTGTGTTTAAGATGCTGGCGCACTGGGATGGATCACTAGAAGGGGAAAGCTGACAAAGGGCTTGGGATCCAGGGTGTTTGAGTAACTGTTAGAAAAACTGAGGATACTTAAAGATGTATTTCAGGAGAAACATCTTACTGCCTTCTGCTTTTGAATGGGCCAAGCAATTAGAGAAAATAGAACACCACCACTTTGCATTTACGTAAAAGAACAGATTTCTAAGGTGTATGTACAGGCATGCATTTGAGGCTATGTGACTCAACTGGGAGGAATTAGAGATAGAAGTTATAGGGGAGTAGTTCTAGTGGTATTTCTATTTCTATTCCTGCTTCAAACTCTGAGCTATTGTAAGCATTTGCTATTACAACATGTTTAAAACTGGGCTTCCCTATGGCCAATCTCAGCATGGCATTACATACAAAAGATATCCAAAACAATATTGAAATGAGAAATTGGAAAGCAATATAATCACAAATGTACCAGAAATTAAGATAGGTAACAAGGAACAATCATGTACAACTTTATGTCAATTAACTGAAATATGCAAAATAGTCAATTTTCTAGAAAACTATAATCAATTAAAACTGATTCAAGAAGAAATAAATGACCTAAATCCTATAATCTTCAAAGATATTAAATCATTGATTAAATCTACCCAAATTATTAATTAAGATACAAGTAGTTTCTTACAGGTGAGTCTTACCAATTTTCTAAGAAGTATATAGTTCCAGTCTTCTATGAACTGTTCCACAGAATGTAGAGAGAGTATAAAAAGAACCCCAAAACTCATTTTATTAGACTGGCACAAACTTGAATCCAAAAGAAGACAAAAATAATTGGGGAAATTGTAAGCCAACTTCATTACTGAATATAAAGGTATAAATTGTAATAAAATTTAGCAAAAAGCAAAACGAGACAAAAAAATAAAACCAAAAATACACTATGACCTAATTGGGTTTATCCCAGGAAAGCAAGGATGGTTTAAGGTTAGAAAAATCTGTTAGTATAATTTATCACATTAACAAATTACAAGAGAAAAAGCATGCAATTATCTTAATAGAGGCAAGAAAAATCATCTGGTAAAATTTAATATTACTTTACATTAAAAAAAGAAATACAAATAAGAGGGAATGGAATTTTCTTTATTTTGTATACACTTATTTCATAAAACTCGAAATTATTCTGAATATTGAATATTATTTTGTCTAATTAATGTAGGTTGCTCATTTCAGGGAATAATTTAGGAATGGAAATCTCCCCCCAAATTCTCCTCGGTAAAGGCAAAAACATACTCTCTCCCTGTTACCTGAGCCTGGCATTTATTTTATTTATTTACTTTCACAACCTTACTGCAGTATAACTGATAGATCCAAAAGAAGCCACACATTCCTGTATACAATTTGATGAATTTGGACCTGTGCATTCACTTATGATGCCATCACTACAATCAAGGTTATAAAACACCTCTACAGGTTTCCTTAGGTTCCTTTGCTTTTGTTGTTGTTGTAAGAAGACTTAACTAGATCTTCCCTCTTAGCAAATTTTTAAGTGCACAATACCATAGTGTTAACTACAGGCATTGTGTTGTACAGCAGATCTCTAGAACTTATTCATTTTTACATCTGTGAATTTATACCCCTTGAACATCTCCCCATTTCCCCCTGCCCTCTTCCCCTGGCAACCTCCACTCTTTCTTCTGCTTATGTAAGTTTAACTATGCAAGCCATCTCATATAAGTGGGATCATGGGGGGATATGTGTCCTGCTATGACTGACTTATTCACTTAGCATAATGTCTTCCAGGTCTATCCATGTTGTCACAAATGGTAGGGTTTCCTCCTTTTTAAAAGCTGAATAATATTCCATTGTATGTATACACATTTTATTTATCCATTCATCTGTCAGTAGACTGATTATCTTCTCCATCTATTTTTCTCCTCTATTCAAGCTCTGAGTGTTTTCAGAGATGTAACCTCACCTCATGTTCTAATTTCTTCCTGGGCCTGGAAACTTGAATTTGGGTTCTTGAACCTGTTTTGAATCGTAACCAGGATTAACCCAGCTATTCTACTTTGCAAGAAGGGCCCAGCCTTCATTTCCTCCCAGGGAACTGGGATGTGACTCCAGTTCATGGTTTATCAGATCTGGACTTGTTATCATGAAAATCACTTTAAAGGCCTATAGGGTTACCAATTTAAATGCTAATATATTCTTCTCCATTTGCTTGTATATGCGTAGGAAATGGTGGAAATTGATGGAGATTAACAGCGGAAGGGCATTCATCGGGTCAGTGACAGGGACTGAGGGAGGGGAGAAAGAAAAAGTCACTTTTCAATTCCCACCTTTTCTTCTTGAATTTTTTATAGTAAGCATATATCATTTTTATGATAAAGATAAAAATATGCAATGAAACACTGTGTTCTAACTGGTATAATACGCTGTTAGCATTTGATCCTGAGATTCTCTCTTCCAGAGGCAGCTGTAGAACAGATATACTACTAAGGATAACTTCAGCTTCTAGAAGAAATCATTATAGAGAGGTGTAATTTTCAGATCCAGTAGGAGAGTGGCTAGGGCAGGGTATGGCCATGAACCCTTTTCCTAATTTGAAGAGGACATTTGTGAGGGAGTCACTGTGTGGATGTAGAGATGAATTATGGGGCTGTTCTTGTCCTGCAGCTGCTTCTGTCTCTGCAAGCAGTTTAGGGGAGAGCCAAGAGGAATGGAACTCTGCCCCTTTAATTAGCCCCAGGAGCCAGGCAAGGTAAATATTTGTGGCTGAAACTACATGAATCCATGGAAGCTGGGATTCTAGCCTAGAAGCATTGTGCTGCCAAGTTGCCATGAGACCCAGAAAGCTGGAGCTGGGTTCTGCCTCAGAAAGTGCCTCTGAGTTTAAGAGAAGTGGGAAGCATAACAAACAGAGCAGTGGTATTGAGGTCTAAGTGTTAGATGAGGATGATGAGTGTGTATCTATGCCTTATGCTAGGCTGCAAATTTTACCTATTTTTATTTTATCTCGATATTGATTTCTTTTACTAAAAAAAATGTCAGTGCTCCAAATGCAGGCATATTTAACTTACTGCATTTATTAACTCACTATCTGGTTTCCAGTTATACTAAATACAATCAGATCATGCAATTGCCCTGCTTAAAACTTTTCAATGTCTTTCCATTTCTCTTAGAATAAAATTCTGACTTTTATGGGATTTTGTATGTAGGGTGACTGTACAGTTTATCATCCAAACTGAGATACTCAATATTTATGGTGGGAAAACAGGTGTGATAGGGACTTTCCTAGGAAAACCAAGATGTATCCATGAGGCTCTGTTGGATTTAGCTCCTAGCCTCATTTCTTACTGTCCTTGTTTGCTCACTTGGCACCAGGTATGCTGGCCTCCCTTCTGTTGGTTGCTTCAAAAAGTCATCATGGAGTCTTTACTGTCCTCTGAGTCCTGCTTACCTGTGCATTATTTATCTTTGGTGTCTCAGGTATCAACTCCTCAGAGAGTCCTTCCCTGACCTCCAGTCTAGAGTGGTCTCCGCAGTTACTCTGTGTTTCAACTCTCTGCTCCCTTCCATCATCATACCTGTGACAATCTCTAAGGATCTTCTCTAGGTGTTTGTTTATTATCTGTATCAGCTACTGGAATGAGATCAAGGACTTGTGTGTCTTATTCATGGGCCTGCAACACAGTAGGGGCTTAATAAATATATGGCAAATGAATGAATGACCAAGTGAAGGTCTTTAAGTTGGACTGAATCACCCAGAGATGATCACTGCCTTGATTCTCATCATATGAATAAGGTCCATCTTCAGTAGAAGAGGATGAACTGGAACAGAGAAAAGCAGAGGGAAGAGACAGAGAGGGGAGAGTAGGGGCTGATGCTGGACACGTCTCTGGTTACAGGCCCTATGGATATACAGTTTATCCTTTACTTCTTCCTTAACGGGGTGAGCCATTCAAATATATTGTAAAAAAACCTCTCTTCCCCTTGCTTAACCTTAAATTAGCTAGAATTGGGATTAGGGTTCTATTTTTGCAACCAAAAACTTGTAGTAAAACATAATTAACCTATTTCCTTTGGATTATATATTTCCTTCTTTTTTTTTAAAGGAAAATATCATGGCAGGATATGCTAATTGTGTGCCTCATTATCCAATTTTACCTTCTTCCTTGTAACTTAAGGGAGATGCATTAGTTTCCTATTGCTGCTGTAACAAATTGTCACAAAATTAGTGGCTTGAAGCAACATGAATTTTTTTTTTTTTTTTTCTTGCGGTACATGGGCCTCTCACTGTTGTGGCCTCTCCCATTGCAGAGCACAGGCTCCGGACGCGCAGGCTCAGCGGCCATGGCTCACGGGCCCAGCCGCTCCGCGGCATGTGGGATCTTCCCGGACCGGGGCACGAACCCGTGTCCCCTGCATCGGCAGGCAGTCTCTCAACCACTGCGCCACCAGGGAAGCCCAACATGATTTTTTTATCTTACAGTTCTGGAGGTCAGAAGTCTAAAATGGGTTGATAGGCTGGGTTCCTTCTGGAGGCTCTAGGAAAGAATCTGTTTCTTTGCCTTTTCCAGCTTCTAGAGGCTACATGCATTTCTTGGCTGAGGGCCACTTCCTCATATCACTCTGACCTCTGTTTTCAATGACACATCTCCTTCTGTGACTCTGACCCTTTTGCCACCCTTCTATAAAGGCCCTTGTGTTTACATTGGGCCCACCTGGATAATCCAGCATACTCTCCCCATCTCAAGATCCTTAACTTAATCACACCTGTAAAGTAACATATTTATGGGTTTTAGGAATTGGGACATGGGCATCTTTAGCAGACAATTTTTCTGTATGTCACGAGGGGCATGTTCTTCTTTACCTGTTTCCTCTTCTGATGGCTGGGATGTAAGTATAACAGCTGGAGCTCAAGCAACCACCCTGGGCCGTAGTTTGGAAGCCATGTGCTAAGGATAGGAGAGCAGCAATGGAGAAGGAAGATCTAAGATCTAATCAAATCAGGTGGCAGAAGCTCACCCTGATTAAAAGAACAGGATTTACAAGAAAATCTTCAACTTTACATCTTCTACACTTGAAAACCTGAATCCAGTAAGGTGACAGAAACATCATAAAAGAAACATTTTTAAAGTTACCGAGGTGATAGTATCATTGTTCAGGTAATTAAAAAATAATAACAGTTTTACATCCTTGAGTAAAATCTGATTTCATTAAATATTTTTATGTTGACTTTTTCTGCAAAGCAGGTTGCGGGGCTGGGGGGTGGGGAATGAGCCCTTTGTACTCTCATTCCCCATTGGGGCAATAATAAATTATATTATTCTCTCAACATCCCACACAAACAGCACATTAAGCAGTCTTTAGTGCTCTGTATTATTTCCTTCAATAGCAGTCATAAAAGAAATTCAAAGGAACACAAATATAGGTCAATGATAAGAACTCTTTTGTAATATGCAGTCACAGGGGTGTGTGTAATTATAGTGAAGATCAAGTCCATGGCATATTTCTCTGTGGAATGCCTATCCTTTGCGGGTAAAATTTAAGATGTTATTTATTTACCTATTTATTTAGCTTACCACTCTCAGTTTCCTTACCCTTTATTTTTCTTACCATATTCTTTACTACTTAATATTGTATATTGATTTGTTTTCTTGTTTTTCGCTCTCTTGCTAAAATGTAGACTCCATAGGGCAGGGTCTTGTCTGCCTACTCACAGGAATCTCCACAGTGTCCAATCACAAATGCCAGCTGCAAGGTGAAGAGTGACTGGAGGTGATACCGAAGGGGTATGGGGTGACTGGATCGTGGGGGAACTGAAGGGGCTTTGACTGGATCCTGAGGCAGTGGGATGTTGCAGAAAGGTATAAAGCTGACAGTTGCGGGTGTGTGACATGATCAGACTTGGATTTTAGATAATAATTCTGCGTTTGGTGTGGACAAAGGATTTGAGTTGATGGAACAGTCTGGAGGCAGGGACACCAGTGAGGAGCCTACTGTGATATTTCAGGAGAGTGGAGATGAGAGCCAACCTAGAAAATTGGTAATAATGACAGTGATAATAACAATAATTTAACAAAGTTTGCTGCACAGTCACTAAAATTCATTTCTTAGACTACATTTCCCAGACTCCTTTGCAGTTAGGTGTGGCCATATGATTATGTTCCAACCAACAGAATGTGAGCAGAAATAAAGAGCTCCAATTCCAGGCCTGACCCATGGGAATCTCCCATGCACACTCCTCTCTGTTCTTTCCTTTTTCTGGCTAATAGGGATGGAGAAGCCATGTACTGAAGGTAACTGGGAATCCATTAACGTAGGTCCTTGTAAAGCCATGTAGAGAAAAGTTGCCCCAATTGGAATGTTACTTAAATGAGGAAGAACTATCTGCTGTGTTTGAGTCATTGGATAATTCTAGCTCTTCGTTACAGCAGCTAATGTTAAATCTAATGAATTTTAGCACTCATTTTTGGCTAGGTACCATTCTTAATGCTTTCTATATGATAACTCATTTAACCTTCACAACAGTCCATTAAGTAACATATTATTATTATCCCCAATTTACAGATGAGGAATTTGCAATAAAGAAGGACTATGTAACCTACTGCAGTTACATAGCTGGGAAATGACAGAGCCAGATTTCAGAATTCTAGCTCCAGTATTTTAAGCAATATCTGGCAGTGGAGATGGATAGAAATTAATAGACTTTTTAAAAAAAGACAGATGTCCTTTCTTTTCAATTAAACATTCTGAAAAAAACAGAACCTTTAAAATGTTTAATGGTCCAGCATGAACATTAATTAAAATTGAAGTCATTATTTACAAAATAGTAATATTTCCCCAAAAAACTTAAAGAGATAAATTGCTTTTGGTTGGATTTTCTGGAAACAAACTCTGAAACTGAGGTTTCCAAGCAGGAGGTTTATTGGGAAGTGCTCCCTGAAAGTAAGGGAAGCAGGATTGGGCAGAGAGAGAAGTTGAACTATAATATAATCACAACAGAGAACTCAGCCTATCCCATGGGAAGCTCTGGAGCTGGGATAACCCTTCACAGTTATTCCATCAGGGCAGGAGGTCTGGGCTTTTTGTCCTGCTTCAGTCACCGAATGTGAGCTGCTGGCTGGGAGGGAATGTAAGCTTGGGTGAGGCAGCATCTTTGGAGAGGGATTTAACTATGAAGCAGTGCTCCCAGCAGCTGAAGGAATGAGCAATGTGGTCTGGGAAGGGGGGTGGGCATGGAATCTTGTTGTTGCATCACAGTATTCACTATAGAAACAGTTCAGAATAAATAAGTACCGTATTTATAAATTTTAGGGTTGTTCCAGATTGCTCTACTGAGCCTCAGACTCACATAGCCCACTATTTCCTGATTGTGCCTGAAGCTTAAGGGGGTGTGTTGTGAAAAGACTGATGAGAGATGAGACTTCAGAGGTGAGCTGAGCTCGCGTGAGGGATGAAACGGTGCACCATGGAGCCTGGGTGAGAGGGAAGTCTGGTGGCAGCATGGAGATGGAGTAGCACAGGGACGGACCCCTGGCAGGTGAACCATTCGGAGCAGTTGTACCAACCCATTGCTCCATGAGACCAAAGCATGAACCAGTATCAATGGGATGGAGGAGGGCTGAACTTGCAAGACATTTTAAGGGTAGTTTTTAATGGCTGAATGTGAAGATGAGGGAAGATTTGGAGCAAACTCTGTAGTTGTAGCTTAAGAGATTGTGTGAAAGGTGACTCTTGAAGGGAGATTGTGGTCATGTCCACTCTATGGGGGCCAGCATGAAATCTTGACTATCTTTTTAATTGACGAAACAAGAATTCCCTTTTCCTTCCTCCCTTCCTTCCTTCCTTCCTTCCTTCCTTCCTTCCTTCCTTTCTTTCCTTCTTTCTTTTTCTTTCTCTTCTCCTTTCTTCCTTCCTTCTTTAATTTTTCTTCTATTTGAGGAAACTTTCTGTTGCTTCCTCCTGTCCCTTAAAATGAGTTGTTCTTTCCATATGTAGTTGGTTTTTTCATTAATCTATATTAACAAAAATTTCTTTCATCATGTCTTCACCTTTTTGGTTATAAATCTAAGTGTACCCAAACAAAACATACACTTAAGTAAAACCAAACGAAGTTTTAAAGCACAGATAGGAAATCCATTTTTTTCTTTATATCTTCATTTTTTGGCAGTTCTGTCACGGCTCATACTGGAAGTTCTGATAACAGGCTTGGACTGTAGGTGCAATGAGAGGTGACATGAAGTGTGCTGGGCTTGGGCACAGTGTTACCTTGTGCGTGGCTGGTTGCTCTCAGGTATGTAGATGTACAAGATCGTTTAGTAAGGCCAGGTCTGAATGACCATATTATATCCCTTGGTGTACCCAATGAGTGAGCCGTTATGCAGCTCTGATCTTTGTACTACACCCCTTTTATTTTCTGGAGCAAAAGTAATCTTCTGACCTGATATAAACAAGATTAGAATCTAGCCTTGTGCAGGCTGCATTATTGCCAAGCAATTGGAAAACTTCTAATAGTGTAAAAAATTATTTTTAAAAGAAAAAAAGTTAGTAATTAAGTGAGAGCAAATCAGTGGAGATGACGTTGATGTTGTGTATACTCAGGGCAGCCAGATCAAATCATCATTCATTGAAAAACATTTATTGTGTAGGTTCTCTGTGCCAGGCACTATCCTAGATGTGCCAAGAATACAAAGGTGGATGAGACAGATGAGGTCCCATCTCTCACAGAATGTACCTCCTAATTATGGGAAACAGAAAAGAAGAAATAATAAGATAGTTTCCGATGTTTGCAAGTGCTCAGAAGAAAACAAAAGTTGGAATTCATTTGTTTATCCAGCCCTTTCTTCCCATTTCAAGAGGCTGCACTAGTGAGAAACTGGGTCTTTTAGGGACCTAGAAACGAGATAATGTGAACCCAAACCTATTGCCTGAATAGGTAAATTGACAGACTGGGGATTTTGTGGGTTGGGAGGGTGGGATTTTAAAACTTTGAGTATAAATAGGATAGATATAATTTAAACTCCTGCTTAATATTAACAGTTAGCTAGTAGAAACTACAGTGGGTGCTCTTTTAGCCAATTTCCACTTAAGCAACTCACAGGAAGAACAAGGGCTTTCTGTCCACTCTGTAAGGGCTCAGCTGGTGCTCGGAGCACACTGAACAGTCTGCCCACATGGGCCCATCTCTACCCCCAAGAGTTGAGTTTCACGCTGTCTGACAGTCAGAATTGTTTGTTCTTTAACATATTTGTGCCAGTTTTATTTGTTATTAAAATTATGCAGTTTATTTTAATATGACCTAACTAATGAAACATGAGTCTGGAAAGAGAGACAGACAGACAGAGAATTACTACAATGAAATTTAAATGGAATGCTTTGGAAAGGCTCAATAACGTCAAATGAGTTAATTAGCAAAGATTGGGAAAAATAATAAAATCTACAGTATTTTGTCCGTAAGTGTCTTTAAGTTCTCACCCACTACACAGGAAGAAAAAAATGGAAGTTAAAAATGAGATCATATGAGTGTGGTTTGGGTAAAAAGTGTAGGTTTGGAACCTTTCCAGTGAATTCATAGTGAGGGAAAGTGCCACAACCTTCTACCAGATTGTTGAGTACATTTACATTTATTTAAGTTAAAATATAAGATTTACAATATAAATGTATCCTTCCCTCCAGGGCCCCCACCCCCATCTCCGATTAGCTCATTAATTAGCAGTTCTGATTGTGTTGCATAAGAAGATTTTTACTGCATTGTAAGGTGTGTGTTCAGTGCAACGGGGACTCGCAATCCCTCCATTCAGAGAGCTTCAGAGTATAGTCCTAACATTATTAGATGAAGAATTTATGTGTTCCAGTAATTCCTTAACCTGAGCTACATCTTTTTATCGTTTGCACAGCAGAAGCAAAGAAAATATTTTCACTTTTCAGCAGCACCTTTTCACTGAGAATATCAAAGCTCCTTAAAGGACAAATTTCTAATTGAGCAATAATGCTTATATCCCCAGAGAGAGGTGGACAGAGATGATTTATTATCCTCTCACAGAGGATGTTAGACCCTTGCTAAGTAGCTAACAGATGTCTCCGTGCTGTCTCTCAGGAGAATTATGTTTCTGCTAATCTCCTGGCCACACTGTGTCCTGTTCCCTATTCTTAATAATTCCCGGTATTACAGAGAACTATGCGAGCATGAAAAGAGCGCTTGTCTGTGGCCAGGACATGTGGACTTAGACCCTGGCTGTGCCACTAACTCATGGGGTTTTGGACATTTTGGTCAGCCTTTCTGTGCCTCAGATCCGGTAAGATGAGGATGACGGTACTTGTCATACCAGCCAACCAGGTTGGGGAAAAAAAAATGTTTGTCAACAAATATGGACATTGTAGCTGCAGATAGTGAAACAACAGTGTTTCTTTTCATTTACCTTATTTCCATTTCAAAACATGGACCCGCTTTTTGTTAGGATATTTTTGATCATGTGTTGATTCATAGGTTCTGGTTTGAACTTTCATTCTTGAGAGCAGAAGGGAAAGTCCTTCTTCAGATGCTTTTATCCCAATCTTGCCCATCTACCCACCTTTACCATCTTTCAGTGACGATCCCGGACTCATAATAAGAGTATGTAAGGAAAGGGTAAGACTGTGGTAGGATACTGGTCTAATTGAATTCTGAACTACAAGACACCAGTAAGTGGTAGCTGTTTTCTAAAGGTTTTGAGTGACTCATTGCATCTTTTCACTCATTCACAGAAATATTGCCGATAATGGCCAAAAAAGAAAAAAAAAAAAGTGAAATATACTTAATTTCTAGCAATAGGGAAGTATTCAAGTAAATGATGGTATTTCCATACAATGGAAGGCCATTGTTATGAGAGAATATTTATAAAAAGATATTGTAGATGAGTATTTTCTGGCATAAAATGACAGGCATGATTAAGTGAAAAAGCAACCCCAAATGGGCAGCACGATCTCATTATTATTTTAAAAAACAGGTACTGAAATAAAACGTACTTAGAAGGATAAACAGTGGCTGTCTCTGGGTGATGGGATTACAGAAATAAACTTTCCTTCTTTATACTTACCTACATTTTCTAAATTTCTATGATGAACATATGTTGCTTTTGGCAAAAGAAGAAAACTGATTTAAATTAAAATTCTATTGATGAAAAAGCTGCTTGTGGGAATGAACAACAACATTTTGAAAAAAATAAATGCCAACTCTAAGGATGGAAAACTTTTAAAATAGGAAGGATAGAAAATGGGCAGAAGACCTAAATAGACATTTCTCCAAGGAAGATATACAGATTGCCAACAAACACACGAAAGGATGCTCAACATCACTAATCATTAGAGAAATGCAAATCAAAACTACAATGAGGTATCACCTCACACTGGTCAGAATGGCCAACATCAAAAAGTCTACATACAATAAATGCTGGAGAGGGTGTGGAGAAAAGCGAACCCTCTTGCACTGTTGGTGGGAATGTAAATTGATACAGCCACTATGGAGAACAGTATGCAGGTTCCTTAAAATACTAAAAATAGAACTACCATATGACCTAGCAATCCCACTACTGGGCATATACCCAGAGAAAACCATAATTCAAAAAGAGTCATGTACCACAATGTTCATTGCAGCACTATTTACAATAGCCAGGACATGGAAGCAACCTAAATGTCCGACAGATGAATAAAGAAGATGTGGCACATATATACAATGGAATATTACTCTGCCGTAGAAGGAAACAAAATTGAGTTATTTGTAGTGAGGTGGATGGACCTAGAGTCTGTCATACAGAGCGAAGTAAGTCAGAAAGAGAAAAACAAGTACTGTATGCTAACACATATATACAGAATCTTAAAAGAAAAAAAAAAGGTTCTGAAGAACCTAGGGGCAGGACAGGAATAAAGTCTCAGATATAGAGAATGGACTTGAGAACACGGGGAGGGGGAAGGGTAAGATGGGATGAAGTGAGAGAGTGGCAATGACATATATACACTACCAAATGTAAAATAGATAGCTAGTGGGAAGCAGCTGCATAGCACAGGGAGATCAGCTTGGTGCTTTGTAACCACCTAGAGGAGTGGGATAGGGAGGGTGGCAGGGAGATGCAAGAGGGAGGGGATATGGGGATATATGTATACGTATAGCTAATTCACTTTGTTATACAGCAGAAAGTAACACACCATTGTAAAGCAATTTTACTCCAATAAAGATTAAAAAGAAAATAGGAAGGATAAATTTCATTCTTTTTTAAAAGGATGGAGTCAATGACAAATGTTTGAAATAAATGAATTATCAATTGGAAACCTATTTCTTCTTAGCTGAATTCTACCTTAAGTTGCTTCTAAAATTGACTTACATCATGGTAAATAAGCATGATATTTTGAAATACCTAAATTAAACAATAATAAATAGTAATACAATGTAATTTTTTTCTTTTCTGGCAAAACATCACTATAAAACAAATTACCTTATAAAACAGAGAGCAGATGTATTTATCTTTCCCATCGTAATAAAAGCAGTAGGTTACCAAGTGCCTTCTGTGTGCCTATGTGTCAGATACTTGGAATGTTAACTTTATTGGTTAATTTGTTTAATTATAACTGCCTTAGGAGAAAGGTATTATTGTATTCATTTTATAGTTGCTGAAAACTAAAACCCCAAAAGTTGTTTCTTACCCAACTGTTAAGTAGCAGAACCACATACCTTTTAAAAAATTACTTAACAAATATTTTGTTGAATCCACTCTGTGCTAGCTAGCCATCATGTGCTGTATGCTGGAAATGCACCAATGAACAAGACACTGTGGTCCCATCCTTCAAAAAAGCTTACATTCTAGTTGGATGACATGGAGCAAATAACTATAAGTGTGATGAATCTTACAAAATGGGAAACACAGGATTGAGGGGGGAGTTAATCTGGTTTGCAACATCTGTCCTATGTACTAAACATTTAAACTGAGATATGAATAGGAGTTAACTGGGGGAAGAGTAGGTGTGAAAGAGTATTCCTGGTAGAGGGAATGGTACATGCTAATGCATGGAGATGATATTTTGATACAATAATCTAGCATAACTAACCGTCCACACTCTGGCTTAAAACTGTAAGCATTTTTTTCTCTCACATGGGTCTGTGGATCAGCTGCAGCCCAAATGCAATCACACAAGCCCATTAAAGACCTTGTGTCATGTTCAGGAACGTTTCATTGGCTAAAGCTAGCTGTATGGCCAAACCCCAAATCCATGAGATAGGGAAAATATTTTACCCACAGTGGATAGTACTTCAAAATCACATAACACAAGATGTGGATGAATAATTTAATACAGGAAAAAATTGTGAACAGTGATTCAAACAACCACCCCTGGATTTTTTAAGGAGCCTGTTGCCAGTGTGGCTGAAGTATAATGAGATGGGGAGAGATACTGCTTGCTGGCTTCTCTTATTACTCGTTGTCCTTGGGAACTTCTTATTCTAGAGATTATATATATGTGTGTATACATAAGCTCACTCCAAAAATAAGCTCACTCCTAAAGATAATGGCTTATCCAACTTCTACCCGAACTTTGTTTCCAAAGAGTTGACCAACATTGAAATACCATGGTTATCCCACAGGATTAATATAGTGTTGATTGAATTAAATGTTCCTCTGTAATGCACCAGTGTTGGGTCTCTGTGTGACAGTAGCGCATTCAGAAGTTATGCCTCAGAGCCGATGAAGCCAGTGTTTGGGCCCCTGAGCAAACAGCGTTAAATTTGGTTGCTACTCACTCTCCTGGAATGGAGGTCAGCTATTTTATACACAGTGAATGAGACAAACTAGTCATAAAACGTGAGGAAACATCTAATTTGACTACTTTATCCCACGAAACATAATCTTCTATTTGGTAACATCGTTTTGATAATGTTACGAGAATAGTTCAGTTTATTTTTACCCATTGCTGTACAGATACATTCATCTGCTTTACAAGTGCTAATGCCTGAATGAACAGGTGTGGAGACATGAGTTGGGCAAATACAAACACATACAGTTCATGTGTTTAACAAGCGTGGACTTTTTTTAAAAAGAAGATGCATTCAACACAGCCAGCCACTGCATTATTAGCTGTAATGGTATATTCTGCCACAGAAAACTGTCTTAGTTTCAGTTGAGGCTATTCCTTTTTTTCCTTTTGCTGATAAGAAGAGATTAAATAGAAATCACTTGAATAATCCTGTTCAAAAGCCAAAATTTCCCCTTCATTTGTAAAAGCTCAGTTTTACAATCTTGAGGATTTAAAACAGAATCTACTAGTCTTTCTGACAATTCTTATCTCCCATAAAAACGAAATTTTTGTTAGCTAGCTCACAGTAAATTTTGTTTTAAATCATGCGTTGTTTCAAGGGAAATCAGTGGTTCTAATAAATATAATGGATTTGGAGCAATTCTTTTCCCCTCGTTTTGTTCACAGTTAAGTAAGCCTTCTGCTTGGTTACATTATTGTATTTTATTACTAAGTTTGCAAAGCTGCCTTTAAGAAAGGCTGCAGTTTTCTGGTTTCCTCTTCTGATATACTTTGATTCTTCTTGTTTGAGCACCTTTTCATCTTTATGGGTACTTTCTTGATCTTTTAGCCTGACATCCCTTCAAAAGTCAGTGCAATGTGTACATACCAAGTAATAGCAGCATTTAGAGATGACCCCCTCTCATATTAATACATTCCTTAAGTGGAAATGCAAGTAATAGGAAGAAAAATACCCTAATTGTCAGAAACAAATGCGGTTCTAATTGCTTCCTGGTGGTTAGTCTTTTAAAAGGGCTGTGGGAATCTTCTGCTTGTGTGTCTGTTGAGATGTCATTCCATATGTTTAAGATGCATTGATTTCCATGGGCAAATCACTAGGGCTTGATTACAGAGAGCTGGTAGACCAAACTTGGGCTTAATTCATATGTTCTGTTCACAGGTCTCTCATTTCCCAGTGAGCTATTTGTTCAACTAAGAAATTGACTGACTTAGTTTTTCCTCCTGAAAAAATGGAAATAGTACTATTATTTTTACAGCAGCTTTTAAATGTTTGAGTCCAACCAAATGAAAGTTGTAGCTGCATTGCAGTATTAGAAACATAAATTTGATTAATATTTCTCTCCCAGTTCTCCTCTGCCCCACAGAATTAACTTGTTCACCTGAACTGACCAAATTAACTTAGTGTTTTGCCATTGTATAGACCCCAAACTTTGCAGAATTACAACCTCAAATGATATGGCTATATGGTTTTTAAAACTTTAAAAAGTTTAGAAAAAGAACCTTTAATATCAGCTGATACAGCTTTTTAGAAAAATGATAGGATTATATCATATCACCTTTTGCAGGACAGTATAGGATTTAAATAAAAATTTACTGTGTATATTACTGAATTAAATCATGTAGTTTTATATATTTTGACTAGACATGAGTTAGCCTGCTGTAGTAAGAGAATTTGAAGCTTAAAAGACCTGAATATGAATTTTGTTCCTTTCTATGTCATCCCCCCAAACCCAACTGTACTAAGTCTTATCTGTAAAATGGGCCAATACTTATTCTCCCTACCTCCTTGGGGTGTTTGTAAAATTCAAATAGTGTAATAGGTATAGGCACTGTTTGAAAACTGTAAAAAACCATACAATGTGATTTTAAAAGAGAATTTAGACATGTTTTGCTTTCACTGTTACTGTTTAATAACAGTTAACTGTTAAATTGTTTTACATATTAGAGTTTCTGGCCAATACATGAAGAAAAGGAAATATAAAGGTTGGATGAGCAGACTTAATCAACAGACTAAAATAAGGGATTTCAAAAAATAAATAAATAGGGCTTCCCTGGTGGTGCAGTGGTTAAGAATCTGCCTGCCAGGGCTTCCCTGGTCGTGCAGTGGTTGAGAGTCTGCCTGTTGATGCAGGGGACACGGGTTTGTGCCCTGGTCCAGGAAGATCCCACGTGCCGCGGAGCGGCAAGGCCCGTGAGCCATGGCTGCTGAGCCTGCACGTCCGGAGCCTGTGCTCCGCAACGGGAGAGGCCACAATAGTGAGAGGCCCGCGTACCGCAAAAAAAAAAAAAAAAAAAGAATCTGCCAGCCAATGCAGGGGACATGGGTTTGAGCCCTGATCCGGGAAGATCCCACATGCCACGGAGCAACTAAGCCCGTGCGCCACAACTACTAAGCCCGCATCATAACTACTGAAGCCCGCATGCCTAGAGCCCGCGCTCCGCAACAAGAGAAGCCACCGCAATGAGAAGCCTGCGCACCGCAACAAAGAGTAGCCCTCGCTCGCCACAACTGGAGAAAGCTCGCGTGCAGCAACGAAGACCCAACGCAGCCTAAATAAATTAATAAATTAATTAAAAGTAAATAAATAAAATAAAATAAGGGATTTCAGTAAGGATGGTGAATATCTGATCAGTTTTTAAAAGTTATTAGTCTTTATCAACTTTAGCAAAACCATCTAGAAAATCCAATAGAAAATAAGATAGCAATTTTACAGTATAAAGCATGTAGGATATAACAAAGTCTTTCCTGAGAAAATTTTAAACTTAATTACATATTTTAAAAGAAGAGCTGGAAAAACAGAAAGATATACCATATCTTTGACATTTAGTTTCCCTTAAAATTACCTATAAATTCAGTGTCAAAATTATGGCAAGGATTTTTTGAGGCCTCGACATACTTACTCTAAATTTATACAAAGGAATAAAGGTTCATGATACCTAAGTCAATTTTGAAAAGGAAGAGCAAAGAGGAGGGATTCACCTTCCCAGATAAAAACAGTGTGGAACTGGTGCAGAAGCAGTCAATTAAATCTATCAAAAAAAATAGAACATTAGAGATGGAACCAGGTCTACATGGGAGACTACGGGGATAAACATGGTACCATAAATCAGTGGGAAAAGGATGAATTGTCTAAAACTCACTACTTGGTAGTGGGGAAACAGCTCATTATACAAAGAAAATAGATTGGTTCACTATCTAAAGCATATACAAAGGAGAAATCCAGTGTGAAAGTAAAAGTATAAAGCTACTAGAAGAAGGTACTGGAGGTGTTGAAGAAGATCCTCAAAATCTAAGCTGTAAGTTGAAAATTTAGTAAATTTGACTACATTTTAAAAATTAAGAATTTCTGTTAGAGGACAGACACAATAAGTAAAGTTAAAATGTGACAGAATGAGAAGAGATTTGTAATATCTAAAATTCACAAGAGATTAATATCTAGAAGACAGTCAAGAAGCTTCAGTTTCCCCATTTTTAAAATGGAGATTGCTGTACACCTGAAACCAATACAACATTGTAAATCAACTATACTCCAATAAAATTTTAAAATAAAATAAAATGGAGATAATAATAATAGAAAGTGAAGTGCTCAAGGCAGAGCCTGGCATTAATTAATGCTTACCATTTGCTTTTATTAGTTTATCTGTTCTTGTCCTCTCTGACAAAACATATTTTTGTGGTGAGCCTGAATTTCCAGTTTCTGCGTGGTTTTATGTTGCTAGTTTATGGAGTTATGGAGAAATGTATGTGCAAATATCTAGCTAGTCTCACTGTCCACAATCCTGTTTGATAAATATCCCTGGATAAGCCAATGGTTAAAAGAAAAGAAGGGAGATATTAGTCGCAGCGCCCATGACACGGAGGTGAGCAAAATGCTACATGCACCACTGCAGCTGTGGAACCAGCTGCCAAGGGCACCTGCCAGGTGATGTAGTAAGAAGAGTATGCTTCATGGCTTGAGGTGTGGATCTTGTAACTGTCATGTTCCATCCTGCCTGAGGCTGGGACCCGAGACTGCTGTGGACAGAGGACGGAAAGACTAAGTGAAGCAGCTCCCCACTCCTTAGCTCTTTGTCCAGGTGTCTTGTATGACTGTGGTTGGTGGGAGGACCACGTGGGTCAGCCCTGTCCTGCTGGGTTTCCTGGGGACTCCCATCCCGGGGGGACAGGCTGGCCACAGAGAGATGGCTTTGCTCACGGCCAACCAAACCTGCTCTCTGAAAGCAGAGCTTTGTCTTTTTCTGCTTTATGACCTCAGCTTCGGGGAAGGCTTTGGCTCCACAAGTGTGGCCCAAACAAAAACATGGATGATGACACACAGGACAGAAGGCAGTGAGCTGTACTCAGCGGCAGTGACCTGAGCTGGGTCCCCTCCTTGGGCTTGGGGGGAGATAAAGCTGTCCTTCTGAAAGGGAAGAAAGGGAAACTAATGATAACTCTGTGCTGGACATTGTTCCATACACTGTCTCCTTCAATTCCCTGCAAACCTGTAGGATGAATGTTCTTATCCCCATTTTACAGATGTGAAAACTGCAGCTAGAAAGGGAAAATTTCCCAGCTTGTAAGTGACCCAGTGAGATTTGAACCCTAGGTCTGTTTGACTCTGAGACTCACGGTGATTGTTTTGTTTGGTTTCTTTTTCACTGCACTACTCTCTTTATCTGTGGACTTGGGCTGGAGCAGGTGGGGCTGGGATCTATGGCTTGGTGGAGTCCAAGTAAGAATGTATGGGTAGTCCCATCCGTATCTAATCTTGGCGGGCAGTTCAGTTAGGTTATAGAAAGATAATTACACTTAGTGCTGGTTTTAGCTGTGGCTTTGATTTCTCAGCAAAAAATGTGTTCCTATAAAATAACGTGATCCTTGAAGTGTTGTCCTTTGCTTGTCATTCAGAGAAGCCCGCACTTCCAGGAGACACTCTGTATCCCAAGGATTGATTCCCTGCCCAGGAAGGAAACCAGGCAGGCCTTCCAAGACAGAAAGCACTTGCTCCCAGGTGGAATTTCATTTCTCTGTACTTTGGGGATCTGACAGGTGCTTTGAAGAACTGGCTTCACTAGCCATTAACAGAGACGTCTTTTGTCCACATATCTGCAACTGACTTTTCTTTGCGCTTGAGAGATCACATGTTTTTTGTACTGTGCTTTTTGGAGGTCAGCAGGGTTGCCAGAGCCACACGTTCTTGCCCCTGTCTCTAAGGCCCAAGTCAATGACTAATAACGATAACAATCACGATAGGGATCATTGCAAACCATTGACTGTGTATTTGCTATGTGCTGGGCCATGTAGCAAGTTCACTTTATATTCACAACAACCCACTGAAGTACAGGCATACCTCAGAGATATTTTGGATTTGGTTCCAGACCACTGAAATAAAGTGAATATTGCAGTAAAGTGAGTCACATGAATTTCTGGGTTTCCCAGTGGATTGAAAAATTATGTTTATACTCTATGGGAGTCTATTGAGTATGCAATAGCATTATGTCTAAAAAAATACATACTTTAATTTAAAAATGCATTATTGCTAAAAATGCTAACCTTCATCTGAGCCTTCAGCAAGTCATAGTAGTAACATCCAAGATCACTGATCACAGATCACCATAACAAATATAATAACGAAAAAGTTTGAAATATTGTGAGAATTACCAAAATGTGACACAGAGTCATGAAGTGAGCAAATGCTGTTGGAAAAATGGCACTGATAGACTTGTTTGATGCAGGGTTGCCACAAACCTTCAATGTGTAAAAAATGCAATATCTGTGAAGCCCAATATGTGAAGCCCAGTAAAACGAGATATGCCTGTGTGTATTGTTTAGGATTGGCTTGACTGCAAGTAGCAGAAATCCAGCTTCAATGGCTTAATCAAATGAGGGATTTGTAAATAAATAAATAATCTGCAGTCTGTAAAAAAAAAAAAATGAGGGATTTGTTTTTCTCATGTGATAAGAAGTCTAGCATCAAGCACTTCAAGGGGAGCATGGGGGCTCCATGATGCCATCAAGAACGAAGGCTCCTTTTCTGGGGGCTTTCTTCCTCATATTTGCAACATGGCTGTTCTACTTCATGCATTACAACTGATTTTTAGACAGAAAGAAGGAAGAAGGGAAAAAGCTAAGTGGGAAAAACTAAAATGGTGGATGTAAGCTGAATTGCCCCCTCTAACAAGCTTTCTCAGAAACCCCAGCTGACACCTTCAGTTGCTCACTGTCCAGAACTGTATTGCGTGCCCACACCTAGTTGCAAGGGAGTCTGGCACCCAAGATTATATAAGTGAGCACCTTGGTTGGGAAGGAAGAAAGGAGGAATGGGTATTGGCTAGGTAACCAGGAGTGCCTGGCTTATCTAGTTAATACTTGTTCAAAACTTATAGATAAGAAAAATGAAATTATAGAAGTAACTCTGTTACTCCTAGCTAAAAAGTGACAGAGCCCAGACCCAAGTCCAGGTATGTCTGATTCTGAAGCCACATTTCTAAAAGTTCTGCTAGAATTTGTTCCTGATGCTTGGGGGTATCTGTGCTAGAGAACAGAGGACTTTAGGGGGCTCTGTTATAGAACAGAAGAGGGATTGATTTGTCCGCTTCTTGAGAATAGTGTGAAGATCAACACGTGAAAGATATGAAAAGGCAGATTGTGGCACAAGGTGAGGAAGTGGTTTCTGACAATTAGTAATTAATTGTTCTATGGGCTGGGTAGCAAACTCATTTGTGTAGAAATTAGATTACCCATCAGAGGAGATCCCTGAACTGACTGCAAGCTTGGGTCTAGGAAACAAAAGCAGCTGAGATAGAATAATCATGATTAGAGGAAGACTTCTGGATTAAATGTAGAAGACTCCTGATTTGTCAGAGCTATAGTGATCATACAGTTAATTTATGGTCCAACCTAGGGCATTTTTTAGAGTAAAAGGGGGATTTATTGCTAATTACACTGGGACAAATGGCATATCCCAGGATCATCACAGACCTGTGGGTTCCCTAGGCAGAGGCTCCTGATGAATAAAGGAATGGAGAGGCCTGGACTTCATAGCGGGAAGCAGCTAGGGGAATCGTCAGAAAGGTCAAACACCCCCAAGCCAGATCCCATTTCCATAGGCTGGATCTTCTGAGAGGCCCTTCTTTGTCAGTGATGGAGTTTAGGGATAGGTGTTGGAATCTGATGGGCAGGACAATGTGTGACATTGAAATATTCACCTGACACAGACGCTTGTGCCTGAGTCTCCTCTAATATGACTCGTTTTTAAGAGACATTAAGAGACGCAGACCTACTAGAGAATGGACTTGAGGACACGGGGCGGGGAAGGGTAAGCTGGGACAAAGTGAGAGAGTGGCATGGACATATATACACTACCAAACGTAAAATAGATAGCTAGTGGGAAGCAGCCGCACAGCATAGGGAGATCAGCTCGGTGCTTTGTGACCACCTAGAGGGGTGGGATACTGAGGGTGGGAGGGTGGGAGGGCGGGAGACACAAGACGGAAGAGATATGGGGACATATGTATACGTATAGCTGATTCACTTTGTTATAAAGCAGAAACTAACACACCATTGTAAAGCAATTATACTCCAATAAAGATGTTAAAAAAAAAAGAAGAGACACTGAGCTTGGATCATGCTGTGTTCCTTCCTGAGTCATGAACCAGAACCGTTCTAGGCTAGGAAGGAAACTGGATTTCACATATCCCCAAATCCTTCTGAGCCTTTAAAAACTGCCTTTCTACTTAGCTCAGTGACCTTGGGCAAGTCACAACCTCTCTCTATGCTTTGGTTTTTCCTTTAGTGGAAATAGAATGGAAATAATTGTTACCCAAGAGAAAAAAGTGATTCAAGGTTTTCCAATGAAAAATGCCACATGGAGCCAAGTGATATTATTATTTTTATGACAGTTATTAGCAGAGCTGCTTCTTGTCCCATCCCCTCTCATTAGGCCACTGAGCATGAATAAACACGGGTTCAGCCAGTGGCTGGTATTTGATGATGTTGGCACTGGAGATGAAGGGAAGGAATTTCTCTCTGGTTTGTGTTTCACTATTAACCTCCTCATGCCTGGATCTCAGTGTTTACTAGTGTGGAAACTGGAGACCAGCGGGAGTCTCAGCTAGTGGTTTCATAACAGGGGCAGCCTATTCAGGAAAACTTTTAATAATGATGCTATTAAAATACTGTCTTCAACCCTTCCTTAACTCCTTTCTTCAATAGACATCGATTGTCTCTGTGTGCCACGTTCTCTTTCCCAAGCATATGACAAGATGTATAATGGCAAACATTAAGCTCTCTGATGTTTGTTGAATCAAGGAATATGGTGGAGATGTAAGGTTTGGAGAGCTGGTCTTCTGCTGTAATTTTACATCTCTGTTACCTATCTTGATGCCTGAGAAACATTTCTAAATGCAAAACTGCTTTTTTACCCATTTATTAAAGAGTCAAGACCAAATTTCTTTTTTTTTTTTAAATTGAGTTATAGTTGATTTATAATATTATGTTAGCTTCAGGTGTACAACATAGTGATTCAAAATTTTTATAGCTTATACTCCATTTATAGTTATTATAAAATATTGGCTATATTCCCTGTGCAACACTTTCTTGTGGCTTATTTATTTTATACATAGTAGTTTGTACCTCTTAATCCCCTACCGCTATCTTGCCCCTCCCCCCTCCCCTCTCCCCACTGGTACCAAATGTCTTAATACAGCATAAAAGAACCTTCAGGATTTGGTCCCTGCTCCCCTTTCGGTCTCATCTCTCACCAAGCCTCTTTTAGGACCACCAAGGTCCAGCAATTGGGACTGTCCTACAGGCTCCTGAATATTTAGTAAACATACTAGATTTTGTGCGTCTTGTGGTCTCTGTTGCAACTAATCTCGGTGGTGCTGTTGTAACGTGAAAGTAGCCATGGACAAAATGTACATGGGTCGGCATGGCTGTATCCAAATAAAACTTTATTTACAAAAACAGGTGGTAGGTCAGATTTGGTCCATGGGCTCTAGTTTGCTCGACTCTGCTTTAGATCTTAGCTCATGCTATGTTCTTTCACTTCCTACATTAAAGACCTCTTCCTCCCCCATTTATCTGGCTACTACCTATTTAATGTCACCTCAAGCCTGAGGCCTTTCTCTACTACCCAGGGTAGCACTGACCACTCACACCACTGTATTCTATATCTACCACCTGCCTATCTGTGTTTTCTCCCCTTACTTGATTGTAAGCTTTATTCCTTCATTCATGCATTCATTGATTCATTCATTCAACATTGTTTAATGAGCGCACGCTATGGGGCAGAGTTGATGACGTTTTAGTCTTTGTACAGCACCTAAATGAAAGCCTAGCACATAAAACGTGACTAATACATGCTTGTTGAATAAAAGGATGTAGAAAATAAAGAAGTCCATTGCCAAAGAGATATTTGTGTCTTTGGTGTAAGTGCCTAAAAGTGGGGAATGGTCTTGATTTGGAAACCTCTCCGTTGTGCAGAAGGATTAGGACAGTTGATTGCATTTGGAGTGTTCCTTTCAAGGTTTCTATAGCCTGATCTGGCATAGTTTGGTGGCTCCTACCTGTTGTCCAGCCTCATCCCCT
Organism: Grampus griseus; assembly: GCF_964374135.1. Taxonomy (NCBI): domain Eukaryota; kingdom Metazoa; phylum Chordata; class Mammalia; order Artiodactyla; family Delphinidae; genus Grampus; species Grampus griseus. The sequence goes on along the minus strand of NC_139005.1, from coordinate 75,692,291 downwards.
TTCCTAAGTCCCCAGGGTCCTGCTTCTGGTGACCCTGTATGGCAGGATCAAGGGCAGCAGCACCAACTCCCAAACTCCTTCACGGGCAGGACTCACGTGAGTTTGAAGTTTACCAACAAGGTGTCAGCATAGTGTAGTGGTTTCTTACTTTCATTTTAAATAGAAGATCTTTTAAATGGAAGCATTTCCATTGCTTCCTGAGCGAGCAGGGCTATAAGAAGCTTAAACAGCTCACAACATGGGTATATTGACATTGCCTCCTTGCAGAGTCTGAATCAAATTTTTTTTTCATCCACAGTCTCTGGCTCTTTGAGAATGACCCTGAGGTAAATGTAAAAGTGAAGCTCCTTGGTTACTCATACTACAGCAATTACTTCATGGTGCCATGGACCCCAAAATATTTGAAATAGGGCATGAGCCGTTTTCTTAAATTTACAACCCATCTAAATGTAAGCAGAACATTTATTTAATTGGTTGTCACCAACAGAACCAAAATGACTTCATTCCGTTCAACCTGGTCAGATGTAGTTTTTCAGTGGTTACCGGAAGGTTATGGGTTTGTAGTCAAGAGGCAGAGAAAAGAAAATGGTTACAGCTGGTGACAAAACAAACACAAAACCTCTACACGTTTCTCATGTTACAAGAGCAAATAGGAAAGGAGCCCCACCTGGAGATTGTAGCACAGAGTGTGTGCTGGGTAAATACTAGAGAAACTGGAGAGAAGGTTCTGGGTCTCTTCACCTATTTTATTTATTTATTTATTTTTTAATACAAGAAGCCAGCAAGGAAAGTGGCAGCTGAACAGAGTATGAGGTTGTCATTCATGAACTCACTCCCACAGGTAATAGAAAATTAAATAAATCAAAGTTCCATTGTGACAGGGCCCCTTTCATGGATGCATCTGTAACCTGCCTGACCTGACATTTTAAGAATGGTTACTTTTGTGAGGGAACGCTGGTGAGAAGAAATGATGTGCCTGGTGATTCGGAGGAGGAAGGGAGGGAGCAGGGTTGTAAACTGACCTTTGGTTACAGAAGAAAAACAAAGCAGTGTTGCTAAATGACCAAGGCCGCAAAGGGTAGTAAACACAGCAAGGACACAGTGGAGAATGTGTGGTATTCGTGAGCTAACCCCATTGCAACACTCACGCACTGTGGTGGTAAGAAAGTTCTGGCAAGTTCCTCCTTTAGTGAGTTGTTCCCAAAGCACATTTTGAATGGATTCATAATAACGTCTGTGTGTGTGTGTGTTTAGGTGGGCAAGACATTGGCAAATGAGTTTCATAAAAAAAAAATGAGCTGCTTGCCTGAGGTATTAAAAAGTTTAAAATAAAATACAGCCTTTGCCTTGTTTCTGGCATGAACAAATACTTTACTTTTGGCAATTCTCATCAAAATTTGAGTGTCACTGTTTGATAATGTCTATCAGAATTAAAATTCACATATCTTTTGACTGCGATTCCATTTTAAGGCATTGATTCATCACTCGATTCAGATATGTGCAAAAATACGTTTGTGGGAACAAAGGATTGGAAACCACCCATTTGTCTATCGGTAGGGGGCTGGGTAAATTTTGGGACATCCATACAATGGAATATAGTGCAGCTGTTGAAATGAAAGAGGTAAATCTAAGTGTAAGGATTTACAATAAACTCCACAATATCTTGTTAAGTTTCACTAAGGAACAGAGGAGTATGTGTAAGAAAGGGAGGGGCACATATGCTTGTATATACATAGAAAATTTCTGGAAGGATACCCAAGAAATATAATAGTGGATGCCTCTATGGAAAAGACTGTGAGACTGGGTTCCAGAGGTTGATAGAAATTTATTTTCCACTCCTAATGTTTTGCACTGTTTGAAATTTTTATTGGCCTGATACGCAAATCATTTTTAAAAAAGAATTCTAAAGGAAATGTCATTCTTCCCAATTAATTAGGGTTTTGCTGGTGGTGATATCAGTGCCCAGTGAAACAGACTGAAATATATGGTTTGATTCATGGACTAAATGGTTTAAAACCCTACAGAAAAAGACATCTTTCAGTTAAGTGTGCATTTGGGAAGAGGATTTCAGTAACTAATGAATATTAAAAACATTGATTGGGGGTGCTATTTTTATGCTGACAGTTTGGAATCCTAAAGAGCTGTGTAGAAAGCCCAGTACCTCTCCCCAGTAAGTCATGGCAAATGTCCTTTCACGTTGAAGGGTCACCCTGGCCTGCAAAATCATTAATTAAAGCCTTCTAACTTCTCGTACATTCTAATTCCATAGCTATTAAAGAGTCATCATTGCCATTTCTTTCTTTGCCTGTGGATGGCTGAAGAATGATTGAGAGGATAAACACCCATTGATTTATCTACATTAAATAATACCCTGCTCGTTCCCAGGAGCTGATAAACTTGGTGGCCTTTAGAAACCAGTCACATGACAGCAACCTAGCAACCTCCCTCTGAAGTCGGGCTCACGGGTGGGGTGGGCAGGGTGGGTGGGGTGGGGGTGATGATAAGTGCAGAAGAGTGGCAACTAACACACATTCTTTTCTGCTGAATCAACACATTGTGTTTTGGGAGAGGGTATATGACAGTATACCCTTCATTTAACCTTTAGTACCCTGTGTTATCTTTTGTAGGTTTACTGTTAATTAATGCTTCATTTGTCTATGCCTTCTCTCTTCTCAGAGTGTGAGCTCTTTAAGTGCCAGACTAGTGTCTTCATTCATTCATTTGTTCATTTATGGAACAAATATTTAATGCATTGCTGCCACATGTGGATCCTTCGCTAAGCCCTGGGGGATGTAAAGATGAATAAGACATATTCCTTGCTTTCAAGTCACTCACAGTCTACTAGTCTCTTCACAGTCTAATAGTCTCATTCAGATTTGTATCTCCCAAAGTTACTGACACAGAAATGTTTAACAAATGTTGAGAAATTGAGAAACTGCTCATGCTATGAACCCAGGACCGTGCCATGATACTGTGGGTGCACATTAAATTTTTACTGACGAGATTTCAGTAAATCACCAATTTCTTGAGACCTCTTCAATAATAGCATTTAGAAACACAGTTTCTTCCATAGGTCAGACATTTCTAGACCTGGGAACGAATGCTTTTAGGGCTGGCATTGAGGACAACAATTATTCTAACCCAACAATAACCAGGGCTATAACCTCCTGAGGAAGTGGGTTCATTTTCACATGGATAAACAGCTACACCAACAAAGAGCACAGGAAGAGGGAAGGCGATCAGAGAAGCTAACATTTCCTGAGTGCTCACTCACAGCCTGAAACTCCACATGCTTCACTTCATTTAGTGAACAAGACCCGAGGAACACAGTAATACTGATGTGGAGAATAAGAAATGAATGTTTTCAATATTGGCCTGGGGTTAGTAGGTCACAGATATATTTGTAGGTATGTATACATATACTTATAACTTAAAATTAAATATTTACCAAGCACTCTTCTAGATGCTGGGTGCCTAAGGAGGTATAAGCCATAGTCTGTGCCCTCAATTAGGCAAATGATATAAAGAAACACATACAAAGATAACCACATGAAAATTATATAATGGTACCCGAGAGGATTTTAGAGCTGCTGGATCCATAGTGAACATTTAATCCAGAGTTTGCTAAAATGGTGTGTGCACTTCACAGGTGGCCTGCAAGCTGATTTAGATATTATAAAAGTATTTTTAAATTTCATTAAGTATTTATTTAAACACGTGTTAGAAAAATCTATAATTACCATATCTAACCCTTGACTATACGGATATTCTCTCTTACTGTGAGGCTACATATGAAAGTGAGTTGATCTGAAGATTATCTGAAGGAAAATATCAAGTAAGAGCCAGGATGTGATTCAGGGATATGGTAATGATTCTACAAGTGTTATTTGAATAACCTGAGTTTGGAAAATGCAGATAAAGTCCAATTTCTGGGCTGCAGAGAGGTTAATGAGTTCTCCAAGGTCAGAAAGTCAGTAAAGAACACAGACCAGAGTCTGGTCACCTGACTGGTCCTCTGCCCCCACATCCTCATTCAATCACTGCTTCCTATTTTGCAGATGACGAAACTACAGCACTGAATTACATGTCCTCTTTTGGTGCAGCAACTCACGTGAGAATCTGCAATGTAGAAAGGATAGAACTGGTCCCATGAAAAATCAAAATTGACATATTTCTAGAGTACTCAACTGTGCATGCCAGTATTATAAAAATATCATACTTACTAATTTATGGTCACCCCCAAACCACCCTGTGAGATATACTTAGCTATTTCTACCATCCCTCTTTTCATAGGGGGAAATTAAGGAACAAAGATCAAATACCTTTCCTAAGATTATAACTTGCAAAGCTGGGATTTGAACCTACATCATTCAGCTCCAGAATTTATTCTTTCAACCACCACGCACAGAGTTCACCAATAAGTGAAGAGGTGGAAGAAGCAACGTCTCTCCCTGGTGAAATGGGAAAGAGTCTGCTCAGACAATATATTACTCCCTGTTTCAAATTCCGTAGTTAGACCCTGGTTCGCCTCATGAAACATATTGTTTCTTCTAACCATCACTTTTTAAAGTGCAGAAACTCCCAAGAGGAAGCAGTGATTACCAAAAGCAACACTCATATAAGAATAATTTGTTAGATCACTATGATAAAAACTATAAAGAAATAGCCCCACCCCAAAAGGGAGGAGAGGGAGAGAGTCACTGGGAGGTGAATGGAGAGAGGGATAGTTTGGGGACAGGGTGGGGCTGAGAGCGACGCGGGAGAGGAGGCCCCTGAAGCACTCGCGTGCACCGCAGGGGGTCACCGGGTGCTGTGAAAGCCCTGCCTGGTGCCCAGCGCTCGGCACAGCACCTGGCACAGAGCAGGGGCTCAAAAGCTTTGTGGAGTGAGTGGAAGCCTGGATGGAAACAAAAGCCAAGCCGGGAGGCAGGCACGGGTACAGTGATTGGAGGTGAGAGGGCATAAAACCCGCTACTTTATAACTCTGCTCCAGGTGGGCTCGAGGAGAGCACACGATGAATCTGTCATCAGACAAAGGGGCTGTGTGCTAACCATTTAACAGTGCTCCTGGCATGTCTAGGATGCCTTGCCCTATCAAAGCAGTCCCAGTTCAATCTTCTGGCCTAGACTTCCTTAGATGAAAAGTCCTCATTCCCCCTCTCAGCAGGGTGCTTCATGGTAGACCGAGGCCATCTAAGGACCAGAGCCAGCCTTCTCTGTGCTGCTGCCAAAGAGGGATCAGCCCCTGGCAATCGTCTTCGCCTCACCGGCAGGTGCCAACACCTAAGCCGTTTCACGCGCCTTTGGGGCAAAGAACTGCCGCAAACCAGAGCCAAGTTCGGAGCCTGAAAATTCCTCCGAAGGATGCGAGGAGAAGCCTGAGGGCGCGCTCATGCATTACATAAGCTGTGGGTTTGTGGAGCCCCGCTGGTGCATGGAGCCCTGGGCCTCTCGGAATTGCGCAACGCTTACGCAGGAGCACTTGTTAAGTGTTGCAACATGACTCCACATCTTTATCAAAAATGTGAAACATCCACCCAGCACACACTTAGAAAACACTAAAGCTCTTCACCAGGTGGTTAAGGCTGCTTGATCCAGCTGACAGGAGAGGAGCAGCCTGGGCGGGAGTGGGGGGTGGGTACTTACTGTAGCTCTTGGCCCAGGAAGCTGAACACGCAGTACCTTGTACCCCACTAGCCTTGGGCAGCGCAGGCTTCTGATAAAATGTACTTTTTTGTGTGTTTGTTTTTCCTGGCAGTCTCATTTTGGGTTATAAATGGCTCATTATTTCCATCCCATAGATCCATTCGTGCCTCTGTTGTGTTCTCGTCTTGCTTCCGAAATAACTGAAAGGTTGGTAAAATCATCATTGGTGATTTTAGAACTGCCTGTTCTGACCTTGAGCGGAGGCTGAATTTCCACATTGCTCAATGCTGTCTACAGTTGCTCCAATGCCGGGAGCGGTTGGCTGGAAAGGCCCCCCGAAAGCAGGGGATATCATTCTATTTACACTAAAGCACTTGGTGCCCTTCAGTGCCAGGAAGCGGTGTGGACTTTCGTTTGCTCCAGTTCTGCAACCTTTTCAGAGGACTATCGGGCAATCGTCAGAGGTTACAAAGTTGGTACAGCATTCCCCCCAGATAGGTCATTTTCCCTGCAGGACAGCCTGGAGGCAAATTTTATTAAGTATCACGTAGCTGACCCAAAGCATTATAAATAGCAAGAGAGCATGTGACAAGCTCAGAATTGAATGTGGTTAAACCCCAGGCTGAATACGTGTAATGTGTTTACTGTCATTGGCACCTGCATGGAGATGTTTGCCCAGCAACCATCCAGGAAACGTGTTGAACCATAGAAATGGTTCAATCTTAGAAAAATAATTTTCAGGTTCAGTCTTAGAAAAATAATTTTATCCCTACATTTGAAAGCTTGCTGACTATACAGTTATCCCAGGGAAGGCACCTGCAGATAGGCTGAATGTGTTTTTTTTATAGGTAAAGACTGACCCTTATAAAACTCCCAAGTTCATCCAGGTAAGAGCCAGGGAAAAGGGATGGAAGCCTAGTTTATAGTGGGTAGTAACGGTAGGCAGTCATTATCAGGCAAAATGGACCCCAAAATGAGAATTTTTCAAGGGAAACCTGGGGAGAATTTTAATTTCCTGTTTTCCCCCGTTGTTCCCTATCTTTATTTTAAGGAAGCAACACAGTATAAACCATGCCCTAATGGATTGATCAGACCACAGATGATTGAGTGGTGAGAGGCCTCTGAGCTTTCCAAGGCCAGTTTCCTAAACAGGCTGCCTTGTCCAGTTCTGTCCCTACTTGCTGGAGTTGTTGACATTCCAGAAGATAATCTTGTGTTCTTATAATGATGGAAGGAAGCTCTGGGAAGGCATAGTGTAAGACTGATGTACAATGGAACCTGTTGAATGTTTCTACTCAGAGACAACAAATTTCCAAGGCCTCCCTGGTCTTTCCTGCAACTGCAGTTTCCAGTATCCCTCGTAACGAAAGACTTCTGCATCATAGAATCAAAACTCCAAAACTATTTTAAAGGGTGGCAGCACTGTTAGGGTCTAACTCCTTTGAAGAAGATAGTAGCCTCCTGAATATATCAATTCTTGTGTGTTTATTAAAAATCGGTATCTTTACTTTGTATCTAGAACCGAGGCGAAAAGAGCCATAGGTGTTCAGAGGCCAGAGTGACCATGAGGGGCTGATGTAGTTAAGAAATGCTGCTCGGAGGGTGTGGAGCCTGGATGAGGCCCTGTCCTTTTCCCAGGCTCACTCTGACTCCTGCAAAGACTGTCGGCTCTTTAGCCAATATTCTCATTTCTTCCTTAGTAAAACAACTCTGTGCCTGGCTGAAGACTGCATTTCCCAGCCTCCCTACCAGTAGGGGTGGCTAATGAGGCCTAAAGAGTTGTTGGGAGGGCAGCATTGCCAGATAAGATATTAGTTTCCCAGTTAAATTTGAATTTCAGATAAACAATGTATGATTTTTAATAAGTATGTCCCATGTAATATATTAGTATTTTCATTTACCAAATTGGCAACTCTATGGATGAGGCTTCTGGGAAACAAGCTCGAACACTCCTTTTGCCCTTTTCCCCCTTTCTCTTCTTTCCCCTTTCTTGGGATATGGATGAGATATCTGGGACTTCAGCAACCATCTTGGATCATGTGGTTAAGGATGGCAGAAGACAGAGAGGGAAGTCTTGGGTCCCTAATGATTGAACACCTTCCAACTTGATGTGTAAGAATAAACCACCGACTTGCTTTAGCCACTAATAGTACCTCTGTTATTTGCATCCAATTGCTATTCCTAACTGATATAGTCATAAAAACAAGCGCACTGTTAATTTTGGTGTTAAGTTTGTTTACCATGTATCATCTTTGATAAACCACTCCACTTTCACTTACTGTATTTTTTTAGGACCCCAAGAGGGATGGATGGTGCTCCTTATACCCTTTAAAATGACAGCCCTCAGCATGAGTTTCTACATGGCATTATTGCCGATTTTGCAAATAGCATTTAGGTATTTTGAGTACTTGCTTCAGGTGATTAATAATAGTATTTCTAAAGCAGAACAGTCCTTATCTCAGCACAAAGCTTTGGTCGTCTGAAAACTCAAGTCCCATAAAATGATACTCTGAAACTCCAGAACCATTATTTCAAAACAGTAAAATCACATTTGAGTTTTGACCTTCTGCTTTGAGAAAAAAAAAATTATATAAAAAAAAATTATATAAGTCTTCATTGGCCCTTACACTGACAGCCTTTCTTCTATGTGGTAAAGTTTAGCTGAGGATAGTCATGTGCACAGGTAAAGCTGATTTGCAAAGCTCCATCAGTAACTCAGGAATAATGTAAAACCTAACTCCTCCAGCCTTGTTAGCAAGTCGGCTTCTTTGAACGTTCACTGTGAGGCATGTGGGGAAATGCAGAGGGTCATAGGATTGGCTTCTTTATGTATAAGACCAAGCTAAATAGCTTAGCTCGGCTGGGTATGCAGAGGAAAAGACGTTCCTGGGCTGTGAACTGTATAAATACCTGCCCTTCCTTTTGCAGTCGAATCTTTCGAAGGTTAAGTAATAGTAAATAATCAACTAAGATTTCTCAGATTGGCTGCGTTTACCTTTCTCTGAAAAAAAATTTTCCTCATGAAGACAAAGCAACTTTGGAATGAGAGCAATATTTCCTTTTAGGCCTCCCTACTTCAGGCATTCAGAGAACAAGATCAGGCCTGGCCTGGCTGGCAGAGGCTGCCTGGGGCAGACAGCTAGACTTGCCATGTGGGTGAGGGGAGGTGAGTTAGAATTTAACAGAAGGGAGTGAAAGAAAACTCCCATGTCATGTTATAAGTTTCTGCACAGGCCTTTCAGAGGTGAGCAGAGTCTTGCCCCTCACCCATCATTGGGGGTAAATGATCAACTCCTGAAATCTGACTTCTATATACATTTTGTAAGATATACATTGATGTATATAATTATATATATATATATGTGTATATATATCTCTTTCTCACACAAAGGAACAAGTAATACACAAATGGAGTAAGACTGACCTAGAAGATCTGGCCTTGGTGTTTGGTGACAGGTCACGATGTCATGAGTATTAGCTCAGCAGAATTGACAGATGAGCCTATTAGTATACATCCGTACCACAGACGCAAATAAAAGTTGCACTGATGTGAGCTGGGGAAAATTTAAAAGCAAACCTGTTTATTAGTATTATCTATACAATGTTAAGGGGGAAAGAATGTATTTTTTTGGTTCAGAGCACATTGATTTCTATTTTGTCCACAGTATACTGATTATATTTATATTGAATACCCATTCAGCAAGCATTCATTGAGTGCCTACTATGTGCCCGGCACAGTGCTAGGTGCTGGGAATGCACCCAGGAGTATAGTGCCGACAGCAGAAAGGATAATAATGCCTTTGAACTTCACAGGTAGGTTAGAATTTTACAAGGCCCCTCTATTCTCTTCCCCTAACAAGAGCACAGCCAGAGCCAGCCATCTACCTCGTACTGTGACCTCTTAAGATAATGACAATTGCTGTTTAAAACAAAAGTGCACAATGGGCATATTTGCAATTTTTTCCTTTCTTTTAATAGCCTTATTAGAAGCCCTGTAGTAAAAAATTAAAAGACCAAAAATTAGAAGACCTTTTTATGTTAGAAATCTTTTGTCTGCTAGTGAATAATAACAACTTTGGTCAAGTTTTTAAATTTCTCTGGGACTAACTTTAAATATTTATAAAATGAGATGGTAGAAAGTAGGACTAGTTTGAGTTAATGATTCAGTTTTAGGATAAGCAATAAGAGTAGCCGCTAACAAACTGTATGATCTCAGGGTAGTTACTCAAACCTCTTAAAGTCTCAGTTTCCTTATCTGAGAAATGGGGATAATGTGCTAGTTTTGTTAGGATGAAGTGGATTAACAGGTAACACACCGGGTTCAATGTAAGGCATAGCAGAAATCCACCTGTGAATGTAGCTATTTTTATCTTACTAAAAAATTATTTGACTCTTGGTCTATTGTAGGTATGTATGTATGTATCTCTCTCTCTCTCTCTTGCTCTGTATTTATCATCTATCATCACTGATATCCTAGTAAGTGGTTAACTGAAGGATGTCAACATATTGGGGCATAAATGTGTAATGGATTCCTTTTTTTTCTCCATCAGTACTTTCAACGATGTTGTATCTAATCTCTTTTTCTATCCTTCAACAAAATCTAGGGCAGACTGTAGAAATTTACAGCTTAAAAAGCTAGGTCCATATAGTTGGAATCTTATTCTGCTTCCCAGCTTCTCTCCTCCACCCTTTCCTAGGCCCGGGCTCCTCCAGTGCACTGGGCAGGGAGGAGGGAGAGAGGAAGGGACCAGCACCTCTTAGCTGCCCACCCACGCCTGTGGTTCTCTCACCACGGTGGGTACCGTGTCTCAGGCTACCCCTGCTGGCACGTCGCTGCCCAAAGCTGGCAGCACACTGTGGGGTCTTTGGAGGCCTGGTGGGGGTTCTGACTGTGTAGATCAGTGACCTGCAAGACCTGGCCCTGAATGGGACTTCCTCCACTCCTCAGCTCCCGCCCTGGCTGTTACCCTCCCAGACTCTTCCGCTACGGCGCTATCGTCGCGCCAGCGTCTATCGAGTAGTCTCCACGCTCGGGCGTGATTTCATTGGTATTTGAACCGTGTTGCAAGAATGTAACTTTTTCCCTTTAGATGCTTAGAGCTCCCATGGGTATCTACTTCTGGCTGAGACACAGTTAATTGAATAATGACATGAGGGGTTACATTGTGGTCTTGATTTAATCCCAGTGATTTACTTGTCTTTCATTAGTTTGGATTCAAAGTCCTTTATTAAAAACAAGGGAGTTAGGACTTCCCTGGTAGCGCAGTGGTTAAGAATCCACCTGCCAATGCAGGGGATGCGGGTTTGAGCCCTAGTCCGGGAAGATCCCACATGCCACGGAGCAACTAAGCCCGTGCGCCACAGCTACTGAGCCTGAGCTCCAGAGCCCACAAGCCACGGCTACTGAGCCCACGTCCCACAGCTACTGAAGCCTGCGTGCCTAGAGCCCATGCTGTGCTACAAGAGAAGCCGCGAAAATGAGAAGCCCGCACACCGCAACAAAGAATAGACCCTGCTCACCGCAACTAGAGAAAGCCCGCACACAGCAATGAAGACCTAACACAGAAAAAAAATACCCCAAAAAACCAAAACAGTGATCCCAAAGAGGCGGAGTAGGAAAAAAGGGAATGCGACAGGGAAAGAGGGAAACCCAATACAAGGATGAGTTGTTGGTTTGACCACTACTGCAGACAACTCTGTTCTATCTCACTGGAACCTTCTGAGGAGCCTTATGAATTGTGTCTCAAAAATGCCTACCTGGAAGACAAAAAAAAATAAGGAACTATGTATTCATTAGCTTCTGTCATCTATTGGTCAATGGTGGGCCCATGGCATTATTGACCCTCTTACTTCTGGGTTGCAATGTGGTAGTGCCAATATTCCCCTTGGTGTATTGCACCTGGCATAAGAGAAGCCTTGGGATGGGAAGCAAGAAGTGTGTGATGGAGGCACAGGTGAGACACTATCAGATTTACACCCATGGGAAGCTGGACAAAGACTCCATGGGACTCGATGCTGCAGCGGTGGGGGCTGTAGTAGGAGATGGGGCTGAGGGGATGTGAAGTGGTGTGTGACAGGTATCCAGTACACACACCATGAATGTTTTGGTAGTGTAGACCAGACTGGGAAACAGTTTCCAGTAACATGCCTCTTCTTGTAGCAGATATTTCAACCTGAACCCAGGCCTCTTTTGCTGGAGTTCATGTTCAGGCATGTTTGGCAAACTAGTAGGGCAGACCTGAGAGAGTCTATTTGTATGCATCAGCATGGAAGAGCCTAGAAAGAGACATTAAGAGATGGAGGGAATCAGATGGTATCCCATGACAAAGTCTGAACTCTATGGAAAAAGGGGCTCAGGCAGAAAGGGCAGGATCTGTTTTAAGAGGGATCCAATACCTTCATACCCAGCAGTATAAACTCTGCAAAGGCCCTGGTGATAAAACAGTAGGGAAGTTGAGCATTATTCCCACTTCTGCATGGTTCCACAGGGAAGATCAATTGTTTATAGTGCAATAAACACAGTTTGGGTGCTTCCAAGAATGCTGTTCCATGTGGCCCTGTATGTTTAGGGACTGAGGAGGTTTTTTAGAGATGTTAGTAGCTGTCATAACTGCGGATTGGCCAGTGGGTGTGGAACTCAGAGTCTGAACCAGCCTCCAGAGGTAGCACAGGGTTGGTCCAACCAGTAGGCAATAGGAAGAAGGCTTGACAAGTGAGTAGAGATCAGTATTTGGTTGCAGATAGCTCTAGTACAGGTGGCTATTCAACTGAAGAGTGGAGACCCAGTGATGGGAACTTGGTAAGGAGGTTACACCGGGGTTTTTCCAGGCCCAGAGGAAGTAGCACGCAGGGTGCTAATCTAAGATGCAACTCAGCAAGGCATGAAGAGGAATCAAATAAAATCCCAAATGGGCTGAATCCAGTCACCAGAAATAATGAGCCTTGAGACTGACCGGGCCATGTCTCCGTTTAGTTCATCTTCCTGGGGTTTGTCTGAATGCCCAGAGGGAAGTAAAGAGGCTGTTACTAGCTAAACAGGCAAGTGGGCAGCAGAGGCAGTGAGTCAAGCTGCTCCTCAAAGTTGAATTATCGATAAGCCCTGTGTGTCTGAATCCACCAGGATTCACGAAGCAGGGCCCAATTTGTGAAAGCCTGTAAAGGCCTTATAAAAGAAGACTTGTTGTTCTCCCCTGTCTAGAATCCCTTATCTTCTTCTTCCAGCAGAGCTACTTTTTTTCCTTTTTCTTTTTCCTTCCAGTTTTATTGAGATATAATTGGCATACAGCACTGTATAAGTTTAAAGTGTACAGCATAATGATTTCACTTACATACATCATGAAATGATTATCATAATAAGTTTAGTGAATTCCATCATCACACATAAATACAAAATTGAAGAAATTTATCATGTACATTACATCCCTGGCACATACTTATCTTATAACTGGAAGTTTGTAAACTTTTGAGTGCCTTCATCCAATTCCTCCTTCCCCCATCCCACCTCTGGTAACCACAAGTCTCATCTCTTTTTCTATGTGTTTCTTTGTTTGTTTGTTGTTGAAGTATAATTGACCTACAACACTATGCTATTTCCTATTACACAGCATAGTGTTTTGATATTTCTGTACCTTTCAAAATGATCACCATAATAAGTCTAGTTATGATATATCACCATAGAAAGATATTACATAGTTATTGACTGTTTTCCCCACACTGTACATTTCATACCCATGAATCATTTATTTTGTAACTGGAAGTTTGTACCTCTTAATTTCCCCTGCTAGTTCAATCCTCCCCCCAACCCCCTCCCTCCTGGCAACCGTTTGTTCTCGGTATCTATAACTCTGTTTCTATCTTGTTATGTTTGTTCATTTGTTTGTTTTTTAGATTCCACATACAGTATTTGTCTTTCTCTGTCTGACTTATTTCATTTAGCATAATACCCTCTGGGTCCATCCATGTTGTTGCAAATGGCAAGATTTCATTCTTTTTTATGGCTGAGTAGTATTCTATTCTGTGTGTGTATGTATACATATATATGTCACATCTTCTTTATCCATTCATCTATTGATGGACCCTTAGGTTGATTGCATATCTTGGCTATTGTAAATAATGCTGCAATGAACATAGGTATGCATATAACTTTTCAAATTAGTGTTTTCATTTTCTTTGGATAAATACACAGGACTGGAATTGCTGGATCATATGGTAGTTCTAATTTTAATTTTTTAAAATAAATTTATTTATTATTTTATTTTATTTTTGGCTACGTTGGGTCTTTGTTACTGCACGTGGGCTTTCTCTAGTTGTGGCAATCAGGGGGCTACTCGTCGTTGTGACGTGTGGGCTTCTCATTGCAGTGGCTTCTCTTGTTGCAGAGCATGGGCTCTAGGCGCACGGGCTCAGTAGTTGTGGCTCGCGGGCTCTAGAGTGCAGGCTCAGTAGCTGTGGCACAGGCTTAGTTGCTCCACGGCATGTGGTATCTTCCCGGACCAGGGCTCGAACCCGTGTCCTGCATTGGCAGGCGGATTCTCAACCACTGCGCCACCAGGGAAGCCCTAATTTTAATTTTTTGAGGAATATCCATACTGTTTTCCATTGTGGCTGCACCAATTTTCAATCCCATTAACCATATACAAAGTTGGTGGAAATGTACACATATTCCCTTTTCTCTGCATCCTTGCCAACCCTTGTAATTTGTTGTCTTTTTGGTAATAGCCATTCTGACAGGTGTGAGGTGATAGCTCATTGTGGTTTTGATCTGCATTTTCCTGATGATTAATGATGTTGAGCATCCTTTCATGTACCTGTTGGCCACCTGTATGTCTTCTTTGGAAAAATGTCTATTCAGATCCTCTGCCCATTTTTTAATCAGGTTTTTTGTTTTTCTGATGTTGAGTTGTATGAGTTCTTTGTATATTTTGGGTATTAATCCCTTATCAGATATATTGTTTGCAAATATCTTCTCATTCAGTAGGTGGTCTTTTAAATTTGCTGATAGTTTCCTTTGCTATTCAAAAGCTTTTTAATTTGATGTGATCCCATTTATTTTTGCTTTTGTGTCCCTTGCTTGAAGAGACAGACATATCCAAAAAAAAAAAAAAAATCAATAAAACCTATGTCAAAGAGAGTACTACCTATGTTTTCTTCTAGAAGTTTTATGGTTTCAGGTCTTACGTTTATGTCTTTAATTGATTTTGAATTTATTTTTGTGCATGGTGTGAGAGAGTAATCCAGATTGACTCTTTTGCATGTAGCTGAAACATGACCTAAGCCCAGCCAATCAGAGTGCTTTCTTTATTCCCTTGGTTTGGGGAAAGGCAGGAAACCTAGAAAGGTCAATCAAATTCTTCCTTGATATTTGATATTCAGGTGCTTAGACAGAAAGCAGAGCTCTCTCAGTCTTGGTATTACAAGCTGTAAAGACAATGTAGATGGGAGTTATTTTCTGTCACCTTTCCTGGATGCATGAGAAAACCATCTACAGTTAGAGAGAATGAGTTCAACATTCAAAGAAAATAAGAAATGAAGAGAGATGAGAGAGAGGTAGAGAGAGACAGGGTCCTAAGGACGTTACTTGGGCTCTGAATCCAGCCATGCCTGAAGCAAAAGCAATCCCTGCTCTTTCATGCACCAATAAGTTCTCTTCTACTTAAACTAGTTTCTAGCCTATTTCAATCGGGGTTCTGTCGTTTGCCACGTACGGGAATCAGACTAATTTATGCATTTATTCACTGCTTCATAGCAGGTACATAACTATTGCCTCCATTCATAGCTAGCCTGAAATTTAGAGTTTGGACAGAAAATACTGAAATCTGGCCTCCATTGCTCTTCACAAGAACACACTGACCACTTGGGTGAACATATAGCTAATATTTCCTATCTGGCAAAATCTCTGTGATATCATATCTTTGTCATTGCCCAGCACTGCTTTCTTTTTTTTTTTTTACATATTTATTAGAGTATAATTGCTTTACAATGGTGTGTTAGTTTCTGCTTTATAACAAAGTGAATCAATTATACATATACATATGTTCCCATATCTCTTCCCTCTTGCGTCTCCCTCCCTCTCACCCTCCCTATCCCACCCCTCCAGGCGGTCACAAAGCACCGAGCTGATCTCCCTGCCCAGCACTGCTTTCTGACATTTGCTTGTTCTTTGGAGTTCACTCCTCCGTTTTTGTGCTTGGTCTTCTCTGACTGTGGATGAAATCCTCAGCCCTTTCCACTTTGAAACTTCCTTTTTGCCCATGAGTTTAAACCTACGACTCAAATCCTGACCTTTCTCCTGAAACCAGATACCTGTTTTCAATTTCTATTTGTGGGTCCCATGATCAGCTCACACTCACCAAGTCTGAGACAGAGGTCAGCAGTCTCCTGGTAGTGTTGATGGCACCACCATTGCACCTATCATCTGCTCCTGACAAGCCCGAAATTATCTGGGCAGGACTTCTCTCTCTCATCCTCATGTGCACTGAGTCAAGGAGACACCCTTCACGATGTCTGTGTGTGCCAGGAGCTGCGTGAGGTGCTGTAGGGAGAAGAAAAAATCAGTCATGGTCCCTGACCTGAAGAGTTTGCCTTCTAGCAGAGGAGCAATCCAAGGCAGAAAGTGCTGAGTGCCAGAAGAGCGGCGGCAAAGAAAGGATGGAGTCAGCCTGACAGAAGGCAGCATTCATGTCTTCTACTGGGGAAGAATTTCCACAGTCCATGAAGGGACAAGGACGTCACGAGAAGAGGGAGCTATGAGAGCCATTGATTGAAGTGCTCTTGGAATGATGACTTGTGTTTGCTGGTTCATGGGCATGGCTAGGGAAAGCGTTGGGGAACCATGGTTGAGATCAACAGTGTGAGTGTGGCACAGAAAATCCAGCCAGAGCCCCCTTCTGTCTTGTCTTCCCATATTATGGAGATAGAAAACTGAAATACCAGCTTCCCTTGCAATTATGCATGACCAACTAGTGGCCAAAGAGAGTAAAGAGAGTGTAAGCTGGTGGAAGTCGTGGGAAAGCATTTAAAAAGTAGACAGCCTGTGCTGGCATACTCACTTGGGCTTCCTCTCCCCACTTCTTCCTACTTAGGAGCACACATCATTATTTGTGGGTACAGCAGCCATCCTGGCACCATGAGACCCTCTAAGAATGAGGATATGTTTGCAGGATGGCAGAGGAGAAAGACAGAAATATCCTGCTTTCTCAATGACATCATCTAGCTACTGTTTTCCCCCACATGCCTTGTGTATTAATAAAAAAAAAAAAGTCCTGGGACTTCCCTGGTGGCGCAGTGGTTAAGAATCCGCCTGCCAATGGAGGGGACACATCCTGACTCCATCATGTAGATCATAGGGTTTGAGCCCTGGGCCGGGAAGATCCCACATGCCACAGAGCAACTAAGCCCGTGAGCCACAACTACTGAAGCCTGCACGCCACAACTACTGAAACCCACACACCTACAGCCTGTGCTCTGCAGCAAGAGAAGCCACTGCAATGAGGAACCTGCGCACCACAACGAAGAGTAGCCCCTGCTCGCGGCAACTAGAGAAAGCCCGCATGCAGCAAGGAAGACCCAACACAGCCAAAAATCAATTAATTAATTTTTAAAAATCCTTATTTGAGTAAAATCAGTGTTAGTCAGATTTTCTTTTGCTCACAGCTGAATAAAAATGCTAACTTATAAGCCATATGTTAGAAATACTGCATGCCATTCTAGAGAGATTGAAGTGTATTCTATAAGCAAGGAAGAGGCAGAAAGCTCTTTACATAGAAGTTAGGAGGATGCCATTAACAGAAACCCCTCTCCTTTTGCTATTCACTGTCCATACCCTTCAGAGCTGAGTTCAGTCTCCTCCTATTCATGGAAGCTTCTGTCTCTTGTCTTAGCCACATTTATCCTCACTCCCTGCTGGGCAATTATCAAGTGTAGCTTAGTGACATGTACTGTTACTGATTCTTCATGGGTGTATGTTATGCATGCCCAGTAGGACTGTAAGTGCCTTGCAGGTAGTGGCCATGTTTTATCCTTTCTCTCTTGAAGTGCCCAGGCTGGAAAAAAAATCACACAGTGGTTAGGTGCTCAGGCACTGGAGTCTTGGGTTTTAATCCTGACTCCATCATGTAGATCATAGGCAAAATTTTAAACCTCTCTAGGCCTCAGTTTCCTCATCTGGGGAACAAAGACTGATAGTAGAACTTACTCACAGGGTTATTGTGAGGCTCAGATGAAATATTTTCATGAATTCCTTAACATCATTTTAGTCATCATTACATACGTAGTTGATGGATTGCGTTAATGACCTCCCTGTGTCCATGTGTGTTCCAGTGTGACTTTGCTGCTCTTCCCATCATGAGGTGGACTCCACTTCCCTGCCCTTGAATCTATATTGGCCTTATGACATTCTTTGGCCAGTAGAATGTGGCAGAAGTGAGGCTGTGCTAGTTCTCAGTCTAGGCCTCAAGAGGCCTGGCACATCTCCACTCTCCCTCTCGGTGCCCCTGACTTTACCATAAGAACAGCCCGGGGGGCTGCTGGAATTGAGACCCCTCATGAATTAGACTTGGGTCTTCCCAGAGGAGGCCCTTCTAGACCAGCCAGTCTGCCATTTAGCTATATACACATGAGAGGGTCCAGCCAAGATCAGAAAAACCACTCAGGAAACCGATACACTTATGAGCAATAATAAATGCTAATTGTTTTAAGCCAGTAAGTTTGGGGGAGGTTTGTTATACAGCAAAGCCAGCTGATATAAGTTAGCTAAGAGATATGTGGGACTTCGCCTGTTTCATTCACTGCAGTATTTCCAGCACCTAGAACAGTGTATCACACAATCAGTTGCTCAATAAACATGTTGAATAAATTCTTGAATGTAATTATTACTATTATTATTATCTTAAAGGACCATAGTGACAAGTAAATGAGATGATGCAGGAAGAGCATTTAGCATTGTTTCTGGTGCACAGCGACTTCTCAATAAATGTTAGCTATTAATGGGTGGTCCACAATGACTGATCAATTGACGAACACATTTTGTATTAACTAAGACTAGCTGATGAGTAATGCGGTCCTAAGCCCAGTAACTCAAGCAATCCTGTCTTTCAGAAAACCTAACACGAACCACAGTAGGGTCTTTAGCTTGTAACTTTAAATAACTAGATCATAGATAAATAGATAGGTAGATAGATAGACAGGTAATAAATTAACTGCCCCAGGCCACTATGTGTTGAGTTCCCAACTCTTCTCAGTATGCTGCTTCTTCCCCCCAGATGCTGGGGAACTCTCTCCCCTGTGGCACTGCTGGTGACCATGGGGGTAGGTGGTGTGTGTGGGGCTGGTCGGATGGGAGGTGGGGCATGAAGCCTGTGGTAATTCCTCTGTAACTGTGCTAAGGGGCTGGTCCCGCTTGTTAGCTCTGCTTTGCTATTGTGGAAAGAGGCCTTTTCTTCCTCACCAAGCAAAGGTTCACACTTTGTAATCACTCAGTGACCTCCCTAGTTCCCAAATTACATTTGGCTGCTGGAAAGATGAACACATTGTACCCTCTCTGTGGGACTCATTATTTCCATTCTGGAGACTGTCATTTATGAAATTCTGACTTTTTTTTCATTTTGTATTTACACTAGACAAGGCTAAGAATATTGTAATTGTCTGCAGTGTTTTGAAAACACTTGTCACAAACCGAAGCCAAATGCTGATTAATGTTAAGTGTTTTGAAGAACCAAGCTTTTGGCTCATTAACTGGACTTGAATGGCATTACCCATCAGCTTCAAGTTCTGATAATTGCTCATCACAGATTGGTGCTAATTTAGTAAAAATGGTGCTGACAGATTTGTATATTTTGCCCACACTGAACATTATGTACATATGAAGGCTAGTGTGAATGCCAGACCCAGAGTGAGAAGACCCGGTCCCAGATTTGCCACAATATAAATGTGAGCAAGTCAGCTGACCTATTCTGTCTCCATTTCCTTATGTAAAATAAGGGGCTTAGAGGAGATGATCTTCAATATCCTTCTTACCAAGATTCAGTGGTGTCAATATTATGTGGTTCGGTCTTGAGTCACACAATAAATACAGATTCATTTTAGGAAAGGCACAAACATGGGGCTAAACTGATATACACAGAATATGGGCAAGGATGTCAGTTTATTTCCTTTCTGCTCTGCATCTTTTCTATATTAAGGGGGAAAGAAATGTTCCCTGTTGGGCATGCAGGATAAGCCTTTAATCAAATGTTACATACCATCTGTTTGAGACAGTATTTGGTAAGTCAACTTAAGTAGCTATAATCACTGTGGAATCTGAAACTGTTTCCTGTTATCCTGTCTATTTTCTAAAGCAGAGGGAGGTAATCTAGTTCCTTAAGCCAGCACAAAACAGTAATATTCCAAGGAAGAAAGACACTTTTTTTTTTTTGCGGTACGCGGGCCTCTCACTGTTGTGGCCTCTCCCGTTGCGGAGCACAGACTCAGCGGCCATGGCTCATGGGCCCAGCCACTCCGCAGCATGTGGGATCTTCCCGGACCCAGGCACGAACCCGCGTCCCCTGCATCGGCAGGCGGACTCTCAACCACTGTGCCACCAGGGAAGCCCAGAAAGGCACTTATTTTGAGGTTCATATTAATACTTTGGAACTGCTTATTGAATTTGCCTTTCCTTTTCTCCCTCTTCTCCCATTTATTTACACTGCTTCTTCCCCTCACCCTTCTGTATCAAAGTTATCGACCCCCTCAGTGAGACTCACTGTCTTCCTCTCTATTCCCATTCCTTGGCATAATCCTTGGGGATTTAATGTACTTGTTGATAATTCTTACCCTGGCATTAGAAGGGGGCCAGGTTCAGAGATGTTAATGATTGGGTCAAGATGGCATCTCTGGTTCACGCCAAAGGATGGTAGATTGCCATAAAGATTAATTCAGTGTATATTGAGTGTTTCATGGAGTGTGGGCCCACAACATGCTCCCCAGGTGTTAGAATCACAGAAATACAGAGCTTAGTCAGGCCTAAGAGTTGTTCTCTGTAACTCTCTGCTCTGGGAATTTATTTCTCTACTTTGAAGATTAGGAAAGTAGCTTCAAAATCTGCCTTATTTTTCCTTCCAACAATAGACATATTTTCTTAAAGGCCCTCTTTCTCTTCTACTGGCTGGATAACATGTAACATACTACCCTTTTCTATTTGAAAGCCTGGGGTCATCCTGTGGAGTCACTGGCTATTTCCTGCTGGTTGGGGTGATGGTGACAGCCAAGTAAATGGTGGAGATCATCTTGAGTTTACCACTGGTCCAAGTCCATGGGGTTGGCTTACCTGGGTATGGGCATCCTCATAAGTCCAATGCCTTCCAGGATATTAAGTGTCATGTAAACACAGCCTCACCACTGCTGCCCATGAGAGTCTGTTGTCATCTGTCAGAAGGTAATGCCATGGGCTGTTTACTTGATGTAGAGACAAGATACCGCCTCTTCCTGGGGCTTTTCAAGTTCTTAAATTCTGATCCTGGACAGCAGTAGTGCTGCAATATCTGGAACTACCAAAGAACACTGATGCGAGAATGTGGGATTGTTGAGGACATGACCTCGTAGGACTTACCATGCACATTTGGGTGTAGTAGGGATGGGCAAAGATTGGGGGTCTGGAGGTACAGATTGCCTTTCCATGGTCAGAGAAAGGCCCTGGGGCTGAGAGAACTTGATGATCTGATCTTCTGTACCATGTTATGCTGTGTGTATGGGGAGAACTACCCTCTATGCTAGCGCCTGCCCCAAGGGCTGTGTCAGCTTTACTTTAAAAACCAACTTAAAATGGTGGATACTAGGCAGACATTGTTACTCCCACTCCAAAGGTGAGTGGGTCTGGCCCAAGGTCACCCTGCAAGGTCTTATCGAAGGCAGAAATAAAATCTGAGTCTGGACTCCAGATCCAGCTCTCATTGCTCATCCCAGTGTGCCATGGCCAAAGGGACACGACAAGGCATTTAAATGTGAGAGCCAAGTTCTAGGTTCAGGTTATGTCCTTCTGTTCTTTAACTTGGCCTATTGCTGCTGGTTCAGGGCAGCTCTGTGCTCTGACTTACTGTTTTTTTCCTTAGACTGGAGAGCGTTACCACACTTCCTGGTCCAGACCTCCAGTCGGGGAGGATGGGACATAGCGCCAGCATTTAGATCATACTTGACTCAAGTGACTGCTCCAAAGTATGAGAGCATTTGAGTCTTTGTCTTTTAACCCTATCAAGCAAAACTGGTCTTTAGTACATGATTTGCAATAATGAAGCTGACTCAGACAACCATCACGTGTCATAGGTCCTTGCTGGGGAGGCATCAAGAAGTTAGGACCCAAACTTTGAGGGCAGAGTACCCTGGATTCAAATCCCAACTCTATTGTTTCCTGGCTGTGTGATCTTGGACAAGTCTCTTAACCTCTCTGTAGCTTAATTTCCTGGTCTGTAAAATGGATTAAAAAAATCTGTTAGGATGAGATAATCTTTCCAAAGTCTCTGTCACATAAAAGATTTCAGGAACTCTTGGTTTCTTCACTCCTCCTCACCTCACATACATGTTGAATACAGTAGCCATATTTTGAACCTCACATTAAAAGAATAAGTGTTAGGCCTAGGGAAGCTAAATGACTTAAGGGCTAGCAAAAATTAGCTCTTTGGGGTTAGCTATGCCACATGCCAAGTATAGATTTCCTGTTAATGAGCTTTAAATATATTACTGAGAGAATGCTTGTACTCCTCAGATGGTAGCACAATATTTTGTGCCACTGGTATCCATGAGGAAGTACTGAAACAAATGGATCCCCATAAGTTGTGCAGTGTGAGTGAACTGAACCCTTTTTTTCTAACGTCACCAAGGCATTTGATCTCAAAGGGTGAAAATATACAAATGTGTGCCATACAATTGTAATATATTGCCTGCAATTGTAATTATTGATGACTCAAGTTGAGGCACAGCCTTTTACATAGGAGGCTTATGATCAACAATTAAGAAACTTAAAAACATTAAACCATAGGATATACTATTACCTTTAAACATAATCAATTTGAAATGACTTCAATACTTTAAAAAATTGGGGGGCATTAAATTCTGCTGTACTTCTCTCTTTTTCCTCCTGAAATCAAAAAACAGGTCTGTCTTACCTACTTTATGGCCCACGATATACTTTTTTTTTGTTTTTACATCTTTATTGGAGTATAATTGCTTTACAGTGGTGTGTTAGTTTCTGCTTTATAACAAAGTGAATCAGTTATACATATACCTATGTTCCCATATCTCCTCCCTCTTGCGTCTCCCTCCCTCCCACCACCCCTCTAGGTGGTCACAAAGCACCGAGCTGATCTCTCTGTGCTATGCGGCTGCTTCCCACTAGCTATCTATTTTATGTTTGGTAGTGTATATATGTCCATGCCACTCTCTCACTTTGTCACAGCTTACCCTTCCCCCTCCCCATATCCTCAAGTCCATTCTCTAGTAGGTCTGTGTCTTTATTCCTGTCTTACCCCTAGGTTCTTCATGACGTTTTTTTCCCTTAGATTCCATATATATGTGTTAGCATACGGTATTTGTCTTTCTCTTTCTGACTTACTTCGCTCTGTATGACAGACTCTAGGTCCATCCACCTCACTACAAATAACTCAATTTCATTTCGTTTTATGGCTGAGTAATATTCCATTGTATATATGTGCCACATCTTCTTTATCCATTCAGCCGATGATGGACACTTAGGTTGTTTCCGTCTCCTCTATTGTAAATAGAGCTGCAATGAACATTTTGGTACATGACTCTGTTTGAATTATGGTTTTCTCAGCGTATATGCCCAGTAGTGGGATTGCTGGGTCATATGGTAGTTCTATTTGTAGCTTTTTAAGGAACCTCCATACTGTTCTCCATAGTGGCTGGACCAATTCACATTCCCACCAGCAGTGCAAGAGTGTTCCCTTTTCTCCACACTCTCTCCAGCATTTATTGTTTCTAGATTTTTTGATGATGGCCATTCTGACTGGTGTGAGATGATATCTCATTGTAGTTTTGATTTACATTTCTCTAATGATTAATGATGTTGAGCATTCTTTCATGTGTTTGTTGGCAGTCTGTATATCTTCTTTGGAGAAATGTCTATTTAGGTCTTCTCCCCATTTTTGGATTGGGTTTTTGGTTTTTTGTTATTGAGCTGCATGAACTGCTTGTAAATTTTGGAGATTAATCCTTTGTCAGTTGCTTCATTTGCAAATATTTTCTCCCATTCTGAGGGTTGTCTTTTGGTCTTGTTTATGGTTTCCTTTGCTGTGCCAAAGTTTTGAAGTTTCATTAGGTCCCATTTGCTTATTTTTGTTTTTATTTCCATTTCTCTAGGAGGTGGGTCAAAAAGGATCTTGCTGTGATTTATGTCATAGAGTGTTCTGCCTATGTTGTCCTCTAAGAGTTTTATAGTGTCTGGCCTTACATTTAGGTCTTTAATCCATTTTGAGCTTATTTTTGTGTATGGTGTTAGGGATTGTTCTAATCTCATACTTTTACATGTAGCTGTCCAGTTTTCCCAGCACCACTTATTGAAGAGGCTGTCCTTTCTCCACTGTACATTCCTGCCTCCTTTATCAAAGATAAGGTGACCATATGTGCGTGGGTTTATCTCTGGGCTTTCTATCCTGTTCCATTGATCTATATTTCTGTTTTTGTGCCAGTACCATACTGTCTTGATTACTGTAGCTTTGTAGTATAGTCTGAAGTCAGGGAGCCTGATTCCTCCAGCTCCATTTTTCGTTCTCAAGATTGCTTTGGCTATTCGGGGTCTTTTGTGTTTCCATACAAATTGTGAAATTTTTTGTTCTAGTTCTGTGAAAAATGCCATTGGTAGTTTGATAGGGATTGCATTGAATCTGTAGATTGCTTTGGATAGTAGAGTCATTTTCACAATGTTGATTCTTCCAATCCAAGAGCATGGTATATCTCTCCATCTATTTGTATCATTTTTAATTTCTTTCATCAGTGTCTTATAATTTTCTGCATACAGGTCTTTTGTCTCCTTAGGTAGGTTTACTCCTAGATATTTTATTCTTTTTGTTGCAATGGTAAATGGGAGTGTTTTCTTGATTTCACTTTCAGATTTTTCATCATTAGTGTATAGGAATGCCAGAGATTTCTGTGCATTAATTTTGTATCCTGCTACTTTACCAGATTCATTGATTAGCTCTAGTAGTTTTCTGGTAGCATCTTTAGGATTCTCTATGTATAGTATCATGTCATCTACAAACAGTGACAGCTTTACTTCTTCTTTTCCAATTTGGATGGATATACATTTAATTAAAATCCCTCTATTTGTAATACACTTAGATTGGCAGTGGGCAAGTGGACAGATGCAAAACTATGTGGCTTAATTTTGCCCTCAAGGAGCTTATACTCTGGTCAGTCCTTTGGGAAATAGCCCAGGTAAACCTGGCCAGAGCAATTGCAGGAAAGTAGGCTGTTCTCTTTCTGTAACCATCTGTTGGTCTCTTGCTCTCCCTCTCTGTAAAATAGGACATAAGTAGTGAATGGAGAAGCCAGCTAATGTTCACCCTCAAACTGAATCCTAAATTATTGAAAATAACTAGGCTTTTATCCCAGAAGTCAGAAAAGAAATAAAAGTGCAATAATTATTTTAAAATTGTACATTAGGACAAAGCAGCTAAAATTCTAAATAATCATTATACATACCTTTTAGGTAGAAAACAGTAGATATTCATTTATGTATCTACTGGAAAATTAGGGCTGCCCTTCCAGGCTATGACATTCCAAGTTCTCATTTGTATACAGGCAGGTACAATGAATGCCCTTCTAGTTCCAGGTGTGGAAGGGGATGGTGGGCCCATCAAGCATGTCAATGGATATACTAAAGGATCATCTGGGCATATATAAGTAACAGGCATTCCTTCCAGCCAGAGTACCCAGCTCATATTCATAAAAAGAGGAAGAGGATATTTCCAATGTGCTGTCAGTAGGGCACGAACTCCTAGTTGTTTTTCTTTTATTCAATTACTTATTGACTCATTCATTCATTTACTCACTCATTCAACCAAGGTGTTCCAAGCCCTATACTAGGTGCTGAGCTTCAGAGATGAATGTGATACCATAGCCGTCCTCAGTGAACTAATAGTTAAACAAGATTCCTTGCCCTGTGGTCCATAGATTCCCAGGGTCAAAGTTGGGCTTTAGGGAATCAAGAAATCCCTTGAAATTAAATGAAGTCATTGGTTTGAATGTGTGTATAAAATTTTTTCTGGGACAGGAGCCCATATCTTTCATCAGATAATCAAAGGGCTTGAGATCCAAAAAAAAGTTAAAGAATAACTGGCCTAGAAGGGAAGAAAACCCAGCCCAGCTCCAACAAACAACCATCAGCTCTGTAACCGTGGCTGGAAGCCAGGTAGTAGGTTTCCCTTGTCTCCTGCTCTGGGGCTCTACCATCAATGTGTCTCCATCCATGGATCTCTCTTCTAGTTCCTAAGCTACCCTCTCCTTATATCTTCACTTTGAATTCCTAATAAGGAACATTTGATCAGCCCCATAAATTCCCATCATTTCTATTAGGGCAGAGCCTTCTTGCCAGGACACCTCAAAGGTTTTTGGCTGCCAACTGACTGCCTTTGGGTCAAGCACCAAAATGGCTCTAATCAGTTATGCCAGGTTGGGTGGGGGAGTGTCACTGGGAACAGATCATGGCCACTGCTCTCAGCCCTTGTCAGGAATCCTCCCCGGAGAGCTAGTAGATGAGGACATTCCCTGAGAAGTTATTTGTAGGTGTGACAGTCCCTGCTGTCATGTATATGGAATCCTAAATCCATCCATAAAAAAAGTATGGTTAGATAAGTTGGATCAAGCTATCCATTACCTTGCCAGATCCCTGTTGAGATTGGTTAGTAAGATAATTAGTCGTATTCCATTTTATGGCTATGGAATACAAGAAAGCTAACTGTGCTATGCATATTTAAAACCTGGAATTTTGGCCTTCTTAGTCTTAGCTCAACCCAGCTAACTGGTAATAGTAACTGTGAAAAGCACAGACACTAGAACAAAGTGTCTTTATTACGGGTCCACCATAAACTCATACTTGTCCCAAGTCAGGGATCCAAAACCAAATAGGATTTGCAACCTGTCCTTGCAGGGATCACATAAGAATAGAAGTTATATTGTTTGGCATAAATAGCTGAATTGAAATGGCAATGGGCTGGGGGCCAGAGGGCCGGAATTCTGGTGTCAACTTTGCCGCTTACTGGTTGCATAGGCTTGGGTCTACTATTTGAATGCTCTGAACCATAGTTTTCTTACTTTAAAATGGGCATAATGAAACTCACTCTGCTTGGCTCTATGGTTATCTGAGGAACTAAATAAGATAATATATGTGAAAATGCTTTACTTAAAATTGCCAAAGCAAAACAAGGCTTTAAAAACTTATTGCCTTTGTTTTGGGTATTGTTGGCAGAACCGAACCATTCATTACTGGCGCCATGCTAGCTCCTCTCCTTAAACACATTCTTTGTCCTCTCAAGGTCTTTGCAAATAGGTTTAAAAGACATCTGATCACATTGGAAACGTGTATTTTAGTGGTGTGCATTTGGTTTCAAAGAACATCTGATAAAGGCTTTAAAAGTTTAAAAGTACAAACTGAATATTAAAACACCAGTTAAAGTTAATGAAGCAGGGCCCATCAGGAAAAAGAAGCTGTTTGCTGAGGGTGAGACGGTGCCACTGTCTTTTGCAAGAAGTTTCAAACTCTCAGAATTGTGCTAGAAATTTCCAAAGGGATTGATTGGATTCTAGTCATATTAAATTTCATAGAAGACTTTTTGACCATGGCACCCAAAGTTCCAGAACAATTATGGTTCTGAATGGTTTATTTATGCTGAGTAAAGTATATGAACAAGAGTCCCTTTTCTGATTTTAGTCTGGTAGGATGAGGTCTGTGAATTGGTCATTCACATAGCAAAGTAGAAAGTGCTTTGTTTTGAGGACTTTTGATTGTCCACATATTCTTAGTACTGTCTGGCCCATTGAGGGCTTAAATTGTTTATGTTCTTGAGTATTACTGAACTTTCTGTTTTCAGTATCCCCAGTGGGAGAGTGAGATCCTTGGGGACAGGAACTGTATTATATTCCTAAAAATACTTAAAGTACTATACAGATATCACATTAAGAGAGCATAAGCCTTGTCAAGGCAAAATTCTGAACAGGAGATAGTTATCTATTTTTGCCCTTTCTGAGTTTCCAGAGTCTTACTGAAAATAGATATGGTTTGCTGGATCAGGTATCTGTATGTAATAGCACCTGAAGTGGTTTCTTAACTTTGGGTTTAATGAAGCCAACAAAAGGATCTCTGGAAATGACTATGTCTACCCATTGAACTGAGGATTGTACATAGTTTACTAGTCATATTTAGAAACAGGGAACTAAAAAAACACCCATAGTGTGGTGGTATTCATCACCAGTTAACCCTTTACTAAGGACTGGCTGTCATGATCAACCAGCATTGGGGTGAAAGAACTTAGGGCCTGGAGTCAAGCAGACTTGAGTTTGAATTTCAGCTCCACCACCAATTAGCTGTGACCTTGGTCAACTTACTTAATTCCTCTAAGCCTCTGTGTTGCCATCAGTAAAATGAGGACAATAATAGTACATTCTTATTAAAAGCTGTTGGGAAGATTAAATGAGGTGATATATGCCAAAGTGCTCAACAGTGTGCTTGGCACAGAAGATGTGATTAATGCCTGGTAGCTATTACTGTTAGCCTAGAAAGTAGTCTTTGAGCTGGTCCAGGTTATAGCCCACTTAATGTATTCCTAATTGTCCTTGTCTCAAGGGTTCTGTGCTTGGGCTTCTATTCTTGCTTCTTCCTTTATTAGTCACTACATATTATTCTTCTCTTTGTGTTTGAACCCTGGGAATGGCTGCACAATGAAAGATCTCTCCCTACCCTGAATTAGGATTGGACATGTCTCATCTACTGACTGCCTGCCTGGTCAGCAGAGTCCGCATGCCATTGTGATTGGAGGAGAATTTAAACCCCTGTAGGCCAAAAGGAGTCACTTTCCACTGGGAATGTAAACTGAAAACAGATTCCCCTTCAACTCAGGGTTGGTGATGTATAGCACCATTAAATAATCCAGGAGCAGAGGCTCTGGACGTGATAGTTTAATCACTTCATGCCCAAAGCCATATGGTGGCAGAAAGCAGCTCAACACTGGATACTGAAACTGCTCCATTAAACAAATGCCTTTTAATTTAATAATTATGAGCATTACATAGTTGCTGACTTCAATTATGGGCTTGAGAGAGAGGTGAAATCTGGAATGCTTTTTAAAGTTCTTTGGAGATAAGCTTCTGTCTGAATTGACATCTCTTGAGCTAGCCCAGAGTGAGTGTACTTTTTGGCTTTAAGGATCATTTACCTCATAGAAAACCTGGTTACTTACTGGGATAGTGTGCCACTGCTATGAGCTGGATGTCAGAATCTCACTATGCGCTCTGAGGTTTATGCCAAACCTGGTTAGTTTGACCAGGAAGAATGTTAAGAGAGAAGATGTGAGTCATCTCAAGTAAGCTTGTAATGGGTTGATACAGCTCTGCTGTGGGAAAAACCTAATCCCAGGAACATGGTATCTTACCCTAGACCTGTTGAATTACAGGAAAGCAGAGCTCTCTTTCTATGAATTTATGCCTGTTCTTTGTTGAAGTACCAGACTTCTTCCAGTCTTCCCTCTGCTTTCTCTCCCAGCACTGTAGGCAGACTGAAGGCTTCTAGATTCAGATCAAGGAATCATAGTTACATCTTGCCCACTAGGTTAGTGTTACAAATATGTCAGCTAATCAGAGCCCTTAAGTATGGAGGAATGATGACGGTCCCTGAGAATTTTAATATAGTATGAAAATGCAATAAGGTCTGTAATGTTGCCAGATGGCTTCCAAAGAGTCTAGTTCTGACTAAACTGACAGAGTGAGGATTGCTTTCAGTGTTTGTATTGGCCACATCTAGGCAATGGCAGACCCACTCTACATGTTTATTGAATGGATGGATGGAGCTTCTGTTATGTGCTAATAAAGGTACTGTAGTTTACATTTGATGGAAGAAGCAACATGGAAAGGAATGAGATGGTTTTCCAGAAAGACAGTAGTACCAACAAAGCAACATGGAAGTATTCAGGGAAGGTGAAGAGAAGACAATGAGGCCAAAAAAAGTAAGTCTGAGAAAATAGAAAGTCACAACTAAAAAGTGAGAGAGAAAGTTCCCTTCTAAACAAAAAGTAAAGCCTATTTTTCATTTTAAAGAAATACTCTAACATGACTGAGGTTCCTTTCTTGAGTCAAAATGTTTTTGTTTCTGTTTCAGAATAATTCCCTTATTTCTATACTGTATTTTGAGCATATTTTTATCTTTTTATGAAGGAAGGGGGCGAGAAAAATGTTCTTTCTGCAGAAAAAAGACTCACCTTTTCTCATCCGTTCATTAAAAGCAGGATTTCCAAAGTGACATATTGAGACTATCCCATAACAGTTTCCTCTAGAAGCAAACATGCAAAGGAAGGTTTGAGGTGAATTTAATTCTTGAATCCCACAACTTCTACTGTTCTTGTAAATATTTTACTACACTCTAATAAAGTTCCTCTGTTTTCCTAGGATGAAAGATAGCATATGCTTCCTCTTTGCTTTCAGCAGCTTCTCTAAGAACGTAAGAGGCATTAAACCTCAATACATTGACAGAGGCTACTGAAGATTTAGTTTTGAAACCATCAATTACTCTCAGCCCCACCTTAGAAGTATTAAGTGAAAGCCATCCTGTAAAGTTATAATTAGAGATCGAAAATGCTGACCAGGAAGCTCATAGCCATTTTTAAGTTGCTCCCAGGAGCTTGCTCAATTTCAAAAGGCTATTGGAAGAACATCATTAAAGTCAACAAGGGAAAAAATGCTCTAAGATTTTCAGGGTGGGAGAAGGGTAGCAGCCAGAAGTAATATTGATTAGAAACTTATCCCCACAGACTTCCTCTGAGACCACCAATGAAAAGTGCTACAACATAAGACTGAAGGACATCCAGAGTTTCTTTCTGTATCAAACCTTTTGGATGCAGACTTAGGCAGCTTCATTCTACTGTGTGGAAGAGCCAAAAGACTAGTGCCCTTATGGGAATTATTTATGGTATGAGGAATTAGCGAGAGCAGGGCCCAAGCACATGCCTAAGAACTTGGGGAAATTTTGCTACAACCCCGAATAAGGGGTCTGTGATTTTCAGCACACTTCGTCAATAATTTAACTCATAAATGCATACAGAGGCCCTACTGTGTGCTAGGAGAGCTCCTACTGTGTGTTAAGCACGATGATGGCATGAGGACAAAAAGACTGGCCTTGCCCTCAAGGAGCTCCTTGTCTCATGAAAGGAGGAAGACAAGTAAATAGGAAAGTGACTGAGATGAAAGTAAGATGTTCAGAGAGGGGCAAGTACAGGGAGATAAAGAAATGGTTCTGCTTGTGTGGAAAGTGGCTGCCCTCTGATGGCAACACCATCCGAAGGAACCTAAAATACCACACTTAGTCTCCCAGTGAGAGGCCTTACTCTCCCAGTGAGAGGCCTGTACATACCCTGCTTCCTAATTCTTTGTCTAGAGCCTAGGGCCAGGATTGGGAGTGCTGCCTACTGGAATGTGTTAGAAAGAATGGAAGAAGAGTGTAGTAATCAATTACTGATGTCTGCCAAGGGTGTAGGAAATGGTGGGTGGCAGTATGTGTGCTATGCATTTGCCAACCCTGGACTAGGGCATATTCTCAGTGAGCTATGTTTGCAGTGTAACTGTAGCATATAAAGCTAAAATTCATTCAGTTGTAACTTGAGCTAATAACGGTTTTGGCGATTTGCACTGACATTGAGAATTTTCACTGACTTTACCAGCACTTTGTAACTGTGACAGATACACTTTAGTAGATAGTAACAGTCTTGGGATCAGATAGATATACTCCATTGTGGAACAGGGATGGTTCATTTGGATTGTTTATATCCTGGAGAATGCTTCTTTCCAGACCTTTAAATTTCCTGTGTTCTGGTTTGATACTCAACAAATACCCTTCTCAGTTGCTAATCTGATTCTTTGTTTCTGGAAAAGAAGGATCCTGGTTGGTTGAAAGCAATATTATTGTTACTGGAAAGCTATTTCTCAAAGGGGAACCATAACAGTATCTCCTTGAAAATAGTTGGCATTTGGAGTTATATGCCAATTCTTTCTAAGTGTAAATTTTAAGGGGATTGATCACTCTTGGGGGTTTGGTTAATTAAGTTTCTCAGTTTGGTTCTCCCACCACAGGACTCCCACCCCAGGAATACTCTCTCCCATAGAGCTCTAACTTCAACAGCAATAGGGGCTGGTTTGCTTGCTTGTTGGTGATTGAAAGCTGATCAGTGTTCTCAGCAGCATTGCTAAAAATGCTTGTCACCGCTGCTCTTAATAGTAGATTGGTGGCAAAATGGTGGCAAAATGATTCAATTACATTGAGAGTAATATATCTTTTTTGATAATATATTTTTTAGTTCATAAACTTTTTTGGTTAAAAATGTGATTGCAGGAAGAGTCAGATTTGGGGTGTGCCCAAAATTTTGTTATTAGTGAATTTTAATGGTCCCTCAAAAACGTTTTTAATGAGGAAACATCATTATTAATGTTGGAAATTAATTACCTTTTCGTGTTTAGCAGCAGAGTAAATGAAAAGAAGTATGAGAGCAATAACTTTATATTCTAGAGTGTATAATCTAGTTGGGGACATAAAAGATAAAGATAATAATTAAACAAGGTAGTATATACTTTATTGCATATATAATTAAATATGCATGCGGGAGCTGCTCATACTGGCTTGCAAGGAGCCAGCTGCTAAATTTTCCAGTTTTGAGAGCTGGTTGCTAAACTCAGCCATTATTAAAAATTAAATGATATAAACTTATGATTAAATAAATTATATTAAAAACAAAGGTAATAAAGAACTAACACTCATCACTTCCTAATCATTCTACTACATTTTACTATCACCTCTAATCTTGAGGTCATTTATATCTACTGTGTCTATATGGTGTGCCGTGTGCATTTCTTCCAACTGTGTTGGGTGATGTCACGTTGGTGGCTTGAACTCAGCCATGGTGGGAGTATTTACTCCATAGAAATTAACAAGCACTGAAAAACAGGACTTCCTCCCTCCACCTCCCACCCCCAGCCAGTTGTTAAATATTTACCAGCACACCACTGGATATAAACACCAAATAGGGAGAATAGACTCTAAGAACTATCACTGGGCAGAGGAGGATGAGGTCACTTCAGGTTTGGGGGTCAGCGAGGTAAGTTTTTGAAGTTGGCTCTGAAGCCAACTTGCATGTATATGTATGGGTCAGGGCCACCCTCAGGGGCATTTAGAACCAGGACAAATCACAGAATGCCCACATGTCCCTGAACATTTCCATATAGATGAAACCAGGTTAATATGAATATTATAAACCTCTTTGAAGACAAAACAAAGTAAATAAAAAATCAACAGTCAGCTTGAGGGGTGTGTGTGTGTGTGTGTGTGTGTGTGTGTGTGTAAGGTCGTAAGGCATGTAGGGCAGTCTTGCCAGTTCTGGCTGAGGGGTCGTGAGATGGTTAGATAACCACAGTGACAGCCAGTAAAGAGTTAAAGGGCTTTCTGTGCTTCTCTTCCTGCCAGGAGCTGACACCTCAGAGACAAGGTATTCCCTTTCATCTTGCTGTATAATAGAAAAAAGAAATTTAAATTTTAAAAAAAAGGTAGTCTAATAGAGTATGTTTAGGTGGCTTTCTGCAAGTGGGGGAGGGACACTCTTTGAAGTAGCATCCTGGATCACTGTTCTTTTCTACCCCCACGTCTTTGCAGACCTCTACCTGCCTCCTGGGAGAGAACAGTTACCCATTTTCAATCAATGGAAGTTTTTCTTGATGTAAAGAAAAAGAAGCTTAAGGAAAAAAACGTAAAGAGTAATAATAGTAGGAACAAGATGGTGATGGTGAGCCTTAAGGAGTTTTGGAAAAGGAAAAAAGAAAAAAAAAAAGCTTGAGTCTTAACAAGTGGCCACGGAGTAGGCCAGTGTGAGGTGTTAGCTGTGCAGCCAGCCCTAGAGGGACCATGGTGGAGCACAGGAAGGAAGAGACAGAGGAAGAAGAAGACTCCAAGGACACAGATAGGAACCATTCACCACTTGGGGCTACAGCTGATGTCCGGTGAGGAGAGGCTATTGATTGCATGCAGTCCTCATCTCAAGAATACAGGTGCTATATTTCACCACTGTGGAAGTGCCCTTTTTCTTACAATTTAACAATTTTGAAATCAGGATGCACCTTATAATTGATGGTGTCAACATCACTGTTGGTCAGGTGGCAGATGTGACAATGTGGTCATTGCTATGCATGTGGAAACTTGGTATAGATGTTTGTATTGTGGTCATGTGTTGTTTTAAAAACACATATCTATATCAAATAAATTTAGCATAACAGAAAATGAAAATTTCTAATAAGAAAGCATGGTGTCATGGTTCAATGGGCATTTTTTTCTCCATGACAGATTAAATAATGGTGTGTCTTACGATTAGTGGCACCTTAGATTCAGTGAAATACAAGTTGATTCGCTGTTTAGATATTCTAAATTAACTCTTTATGAAATTGTGTTCCATTTACACACAGTCTTAGGTCTTCATTGAATACCTCTGTTGAACCAGAAATGTGTGAGTTAGGTTGATCAAAATAATCACCCAGAGGTCACTATTCTGTGTACAGAATTGGCCAGCCATTTACTGAATTTGGTTGTTCATTTATAACAATGCATGGACAAGTAGGAACTATTTGGCTTGGTACTGCTGGATGCTAAAAGTTATAATTACATGGAGATAGGTGAGTTTCTGGGGTTTTTGCTTAGCATCAAAGAATTGAGCCAACCTCTCATCTGTCCTCTTTATGGCAGTGAACTGCCACTCACTACATCAGACCAGTGTCCTCCAACGTGGGTGGCTGGGAGAAATTGTCTTCATTTTGTATCCACTCCAAAATGACTTTGCTAGCAGACTGAAGGATGTAGTGATCAGAAAGTGAAAATTGTGTTTGGTAGATGGTGGGTCGATCATTTGCCTGGAGTGGATTGGGTTTGTATGGGAGAAGGGTTACAGGTAAAGATGGTGAGTTAGACTGGTTCTGTGTATTGGACTAGGTGAGAATCTCTGGATACAATGTGCGCTGACATTCACCCACAAATCAGCACACAGCAAATTTTTTGTTAAGCAGAAGGAGCGGGCTAATGAGGGAAAAGAAAGCTTCAAGGCAGTGATGCAAAATTCTTGGCAATCTTTGTCAAAAATGAGGGCTTCTGTTCCAGGTGCAAAGTTGCAGGGCATAATCCATTTCACAGCTGGTGGCCTGTTTTATTTTTCAGAAGGGATTGGAGACGGGGAGGTGGGGAACCTCTCCCCTGATGGAACAGCAGAGGTGGGAAGAAGGGGATCCAGCTCATTTATTTCCCTTTCATTAGGCCCCTGCAAAATTAATGATGAAGGATTTAATTGCACTGTTTGCTTCTATCTCTAGAAAAGCTGAATTAGTAATTGCATTAACTTGCTACTATGCCTTGCTCTTACAGGGTAATAAAATTTTAACTATTGCTTACTAATTACAGGGTTTTCATTATTCTGAAAATCCCATTCAGCATGTGTTCCATTTTCACTTTTATGAAGTGCTTTGTGGAAAAACGGGGGCTGCATCTTTGAAAGACCCAAGCTGAGTTGAAGCTGTGACTTGCCTAAAGCCATTCCCGACTATGAAGAGCAGGGTACGACTGTGATTTTTATCCTCCTTTGATGAATAGCGCTGTTGGCAGAGACCATATGTGCTGTCGCGCTCTGGAGTCCCATGGCACTGCACAGCAGAGGGATTACCACATTGAGCCAGTGATGGTTTTTGTTGGGTGGTAGTAATGGCAGAAGTAATGGCAGTCATTAAAATCATGCTGCCAGTGGCATTGGGCCTTCGGACCACAGTTAACTCAGGACATGTCAAGGACAGGTCGCTCCCAAAAGCTCTCTGGAAGGGATTGCCCATCATGCCTTGTTCTTTCCATGGAGAGCTTTGCATCTGAGAATTACAAAGCTCGCAGGGGCAGTGATAGGCCTTGAGTATTTGCCATCTCTTGCATCTACATTGTGGTGCTTTTGATGTTTCCTGAAGATCTTCCTTAGGTGAGAATCAAAGTGGACTCATACAAACCTGAGTTCATTCATAGAAAGGTAGCAGGAAATATCCTTGGGATGTCCCACTCCGAAGTCAACAAATACAAATTTTGCAATACCGGGATGCATATGCAGTGCTAAAAGCTATGATGGATTTGAAGATTAGAATGGTTACCGTTCTCTGGGACCTACTCTCTGGGGATGGAGGGATCTATTCACAAGGAACTCTAATGCAAAGCAACATATGATATCATATATGTGTTACAAGAGAACTGGATTAGTGGCGGGGGGTGTGAATTGGTTCAGACTACAGTGATTTGAGAAGGTATATGTGGGGTACAGGGGGAAAAATACCTGAGTTAAATTTTTCTGCAAATTTCACAAAGGTGACCTTGAACAAATCATTTGATCTCTTGTTTGTCAGTTTTGTCATCTTTAAAAAGGAAGTAGCTATCTTAAAGATTATTGGTAGGGCAAAGAACCACTCAATGCCTCCTACCGAAAATTTAATTTTAACAAAGCTCTGAATTCTAGGTAGGATTGGACAGGTAGATATGGGAGGGAAAGGAATTCCAGGTGACGGGGACAACATGGATAAGGGCCCAGTGGTAGGAAGGTGCTTTTCTGGTTGTAGCATAGAGTTTGTGTTGATATTTGTGTCTATGTGTGTCTATGTTGTATGTGTGTGTCTCCTTTCTTTGTGAGGATAATCTTCCTTTACCCTCTTCCTTTA
This sequence comes from Grampus griseus, assembly GCF_964374135.1. Lineage (NCBI taxonomy): Eukaryota > Metazoa > Chordata > Mammalia > Artiodactyla > Delphinidae > Grampus > Grampus griseus. Next base: position 75,655,691 of record NC_139005.1, on the reverse strand, counting down.
CGACAGCACCTTTAAAATATTAAAAAACCCTAAGACAGAAGCAAGTTATTTCTCTCTTTTTTTTTTTTAACATCTTTATTGGAGTATAATTGCTTTACAATGGGGTGTTAGTTTCTGCTTTATAACAAAGTGAATCAGTTATACATATACATATGTTCCCATATCTCTTCCCTCTTGCGTCTGAAGCAAGTTATTTCTTAAATTATATCTGCAGAGACACTTGCACAAAAATGAAAAAATGAATAAATAGATAATTCTTAGATTTCTTGACTCATACAGAGTTATGCTTAGATGATGACTCAGGGACAAACTGAAAATGTATTGCTCTTATCTTAACAAAGGGAAAACATTGTTTATAGTAGATAGTCTGAGGTCCAATAAATGCATTTTTATAGTCTGGTTCTAACCCACAGAATTCTGCCTGTAGGAGCACAAACACTTGTAAAAGATTGTAGGAAAATAATAAGATTTAGCATAAAAATTAGAATAAATAGAATTTTATAAATAATATTACCTTACATTTATTTGGTGCTTTTTCATTTACAAAGTGCTTTCTTCATTATCTAATTTTATGGTCACCACAAATCTGGAAGAGGAGTGTTTCTGATATTACTCTGCCCATTTTCCAGATGTGGAAACTAAGTTTCCATGAAGTTGTGTGACTTTTTGTGAATTTTACACCTAACAAGTGCTAGAACTAGAACTTGAACTTTGGACTCTTGCTCTAGGATTCTTTCTAGCACATTATGTTGTTTTAGGATGATGCAGTCAGCCCACTCCCCCCCCCCTTTTTTTTTTTTGAGTAAATAGGTCCAGAGGGTTGAAGTGATGCACTCAAGATCACATAATTGATGGCTGCATTGGACCTTAAGCCCAAATTTCCTAACTTCTTGCCCAGAGCTCATTTTATAACACAGGCTATAGAGAACACAGGTTCAAACTAAAAGCACTGCAGAATCCTTCCACACAGTATGGATCCCATAGGACAATGCCTCTGTAAATGTCAGGCGGTAAAGTTCCTATAGGTAATTTCAAGGAAAATAAATAAGAGCTGGAATATATGACACACTATGCACTGAGCTCTTGAATTACTTTACATTAACTCATTTAATCCTCCCAAATACCGTCTGAGGTAACTGTGGTTATTATTTTCATTTTTTTCATTAGAGAAACTGAGGTACAGAGATGTTAAGTAATCTGACCAGGGGTACATAGCCAGAAAATGATAGGTGGGAATGCAGAGTTAGGTAGTAAGGCCCTGGAACCTGACTCTTAGGCACTCAGCTATTAAGCCAAAATGCACCAATAGTTGGAATTGAAACAGGTGCTGAAATGAAGTCACATTTGCTTAGGAAACCCTTTTAACAAATTGAGCAAATGAATCATGAAAAAGCAGTGTAGGGTAAATGTTCAGACCAATTAAGCATATAAGTAACTAATGTCAATTATCCGTCATCTTACCTAGTCACTAGCTAAATACATCTACTACTTGGTTCCTGAGATCATAGCATGTTTGGAAGCTATATGCTGTTGCACTTTTTTTTTTTTTTCGGTACGCGGGCCTCTCACTGCTGTGGCCTCTCCCGTTGCGGAGCACAGGCTCCGGACGCGCAGGCTCAGCGGCCATGGCTCCCGGGCCCAGCCGCTCTGCGGCACGTGGGATCTTCCCGGACCGGGGCACAAACCCGCGTCCCCTGCATCGGCAGGCGGACTCTCAACCACTGCGCCACCAGGGAAGCCTGCTGTTGCACTTTTATGTTTATTTTTTAAATTGAGATATAATTGGCATGCAACACTGTATAAATTTGAGGTGTACAGCATAATGATTTGACTTACATATATCATGAAATGATTACCACAGTAGGTTTAGTGAACATCCGTCTCATATTTCTCATTAAAGAAATAGAAAAAAATTTTTTCCCTGTGATAATTCTTAGTGATAACTAAGTGATAACTCTCTTAACTTTCATGTATAACATACAGCAGTGTTAATTATATTTATCATGTTGCACATTACATCCCTAGTAACTGTTTATCTTATAACTGAAAGTTTGTACCTTTTGACTGCCTTCCTCCAATTTCCCCAACCCCAATCCCCCACTTCTGGTAACCACAAATCAGATCTCTTTTCCTATGAGTTGGTTTGTTTTTGAAGTATAATTGACCTACAGTTACTATGTTAGTTCCTGTTACACAACATAGAGGTTCAGTATTTCTGTACATTTCAAAAATGGTCACCACTGTAAGTCTAGTTGCCATTTGTCACCACACAAAGATATTACATAACTATCAACTATATGCCCCACACTGTACCTTCATGTGACTCATTTATTTTACAACTGGAAGTTTGTACCGCTTAATTTGCGCCACCTATTTCACTCATCCTTCCACCCTCTTCTCTCTGGCAACCACCTGTTTGTTTTCTGTATCTGTGACTCTGTTTCTGTTTAGTTATGTTTGTTTATTTGTTTTGTTTGTTAGATTCTGCATGTAAGTGAAATCATATGGTATTTGTCTTTGTCTTATTTCACTTACCCTTTAGGTCTATTCATGTTGTTTCAAATGGCAAGATTTTATTCTTTTTTATAGCTGAGTAATATTTCATTGTATACCATATCTTCTTTATTCATTCATCTATTGATGGACACTTGGGTTGTTTCCATATCTTGGCTATTGTAAATAATGCTGCAACGAACATAGGGGTGCATACATCTTTTCGAATTAGTGTTTTTGCTTTCTTTGGATAAATGCCCAGAAGTGGAGTTGCTGATTGTATGGTAGTTCCATTTTTAATTTTTTGAGGAATGTCCATGTTGTTTTCCACTGCTGTTGCATTTTTTAAAACACAGTCTATGCATTGCATTTGTGCTCATTCAAATCAGCATTTCTATTATTAGTCTGACCTACTAAAGTTTCCTATCCATTCTACACTTGACTTCATTATCAGATAGTAACAATACCTTGGGGTTATAAAGAATTTTCTTCTATGGACGATGGATTATTTTATTTAATTTATGGTACATCAGAACAGTTAAGATTGCATGGGCTGTTTCTCTCTGTGTGTCAGAGATGGGGAAATTGAGTGAGGGTGCTTCAGACGCCCTGGAGTGAAATGGTCAGAGGAGAGAAGCAGGGTAACTGCTCCTGTCTCTAGGATGCTGCTCCAGGGTTCGGTGGAGGGAGCCTCATTTCTGGAGTCACACAGGCAACCGGTCATATTATCTTCTGTTCCCTGTGATGAACTCAGCTGCTATCTATAGATTCTGCGGCCAGTACAAACACTCAAGAAATTCCTCTGGGCTTTGTATGTTCTGAGGCTGGAGAGAGGTAGTCCCCTTGCTAGAAAATTTTACTAACTCAACCGAGATTGTGTGAAAAGTGAGTGAACAGACACCTCTGATGTCCATAAAGCATTGCATTTCCACGTGATACACCACCCAGGAAACCTCTCTGCATTTTCAAAGGTTAGCTCCTTCCTGAAGATGTGTAGCTTGTGGAGAGCTGATTACTCAAGAGTCCTTGGGAGAATGCACATATAGAGCCAGCTAGAATCACGACAAAGGAAAAGAGGCCTCATTTTTTCCTTCTTTTTGTCCCCTTATTTCCATAAGTTCAAATTCTACCAATAACTTTAGTAGTTTAGCAGTTCCTGAATTACAGGAAAGCCAAAAGCCATTGATTCTGCTTATTACTTATAAAAAGCAATAAAAATTTGAGGGGTGTCAAGATTTTATGGCTACATTTGTCTTGTCTTTACAAATAAAGTTAAATGGATAATAATAAGTTAATTGCTTATTTAGTCCTTGCAATGTGGCAGACACTATATAGAACCATGGTCTCACTCCTTAGCACAACCAGAAAAAGTGGCTCCTTGGACTTAGAACTGAGATCACTTGTACCAATATGATTTAGTTATTGTTCCATGAAAACTTTTCCTGGGAAAGGTAAGACTGAAAACCAATAAATAAGTTCTCTGTTTGCGTCAGGAAATTTCTGCAGATCAATTTATCTGAGATAACAGTCTGCTCGTCATGGGCAGACTTCTTGTTCTCATTAAACCACAGTTACCTATCAAGACTTGCTTTAAGACTCTCACCTCCCTGTATGCATCAATCCTAAACAACTATGTCAGGATCTTAGCCCAATTTTAGGCTGTTCCCTTCTTGAAAGACCTGCTTGAGTTCACTTGAACCCAGAGCCTAAACCCTATAAAGATCCTCCCCGGACTTCCCTTTTCTGAGATACTATTAAGACTTTGTCCTAGGAGTGCCTCCCTTATTCAGTTGTCTGGTAATATTTTGGAGAGTTCAGTAATCCTTATTTTACAGTTGAGCAAAGAGAAGCCCAGAGAGTTTCAGTAATTTGTCCAAATTCACCCACTTAAGAGGTTCCTATCCGGGACTGTCTGACCCCATCTCATGTTCCTCATCACTCTGCTATTCTGCCCTTCAGTTGGAATTAAAGTCTAATTTTTCAGTTTTACCCCTGAAATTATTTGACTTTCTAAGATTAATATATATATATATATATATAAAATATGTCAGTGATACCTCAATTTTTTAAAATGCTCATTTTCAAAAGGTAATGAAAAACTATCATTAGGCAGTATTGCAAGAAAGATCAGCAGCAAAATGTTAACTGGTGGGAAATCTGATTTATTACTTATCTTATAAAGCAAAACTAAACAAAATTTGCTACAAGTTCATAATCTCTGTTACATTAATTAATTCTGCTATTCACTAATGAACTCTAATATTAATAAATTAACTTATATATAACAAAAAAACTAAGTCATTATCTTGGTAACTGCTAAATAAAAGGAAATATTAAGAAAAAAAAAATCCGAAGAATGGTCTAGTTTACAGTCCCAAGAAAGGCAGTCGCTGTGTGCCCTTATGCATTTAAGTAGCCGCAGAAATTTAACACTCAATTTCAAAATAAATTCCAGCAATGGTAACTCACCAACATTCTCTAAATGAAGAATATGAGTCAAGCGAGAGCTAGGAGAACCAAGCTTATAATTGGTGTGACTTTTTTAAACTATTAGTAAATTATTCAGCTGGCATATTCATTTCCTAGGGCTGCCGCAAAATTGGTGACTTAAAACAACAGAAATTTATTCTTTCACAGTTCTGAAAGCCTGTGTCAACAAAATCAAGGTGTCAACATCAAGGTGTCAACAAGGCCATGTTCCCTCTAGAGGTTCTGAGGGACAATCTGTTCCATGCCTCTCTCCTAGCTTCTGGCAGCTCCTGACAACCCTTGACATTCCTTGTTTTGGGGCTCATAATTCCAATCTCTGTTTCTGTCCTCATGTGATCTCCTCTCCTTTTCTGTCTCTTATAAGGACACTTGTTGTTGCATTTAAGGCTCAGTCTAATCCAGGATGATCTCATCTTGAGACCCTTATCTTAATTACATCTGCAAAGACCCGTATTCCAAATAAGGTCACGTTCTGAGGTTACAGGTAGACACATCCTTCGTGGGCCACAATTTAACCCACTACAGCTGGTAACGTTTATTACTGACCCTGTGTTATCATCAGCATTATCATGTCTAAAATAAAAATGCCAACCAAAAATAATACAAGGAATAATGTAACAATATCTCCTTTACATATATGCACTCTTTGAAAAAATTGATATTAAAGTACTTTCTATGGAGTATTCCAGTGATCATATGATGTTTGATTATGGAAATGCATATATGGAATTTTTAAATACCTTATTCATATCACTGATTGTGATGTAGATACAATGACTTTGTGAGCAGATCATTTTTCAGAAATGTATCAAATGTTTATCTAGAGCCTTTGATATTCCAGGCACTAAAGAGATACCTCAATGATTACAGTATTGTCAAGGCTCTTGCCTTCTGCAGTTTGCAAAAAAGAGAAAAGTAAAAAGGAAGATGATGAAGTGGTAACTTGGTCCCAACTTTAAACCATCAGTGGAAGAAAATACTAATGCTCAAAATATGACTCCTGTAGATGTTAACAAAATTATTTATAAAAACTATACTGTGTTTTCTTCATGTTTCACCTCCACATTGACAGTATAACAGGGTAATTTCTGAACCACAGAATTTAGTCAATCAGAATTTTGCAAACTGTTTGACCCTGTAGAAATACATTTTACATTGTGATCAAGTATATGTATCAGTGAAATCAGTTTCACGAAACAATATTTACTGTTATAACCATGATGCCTTCTGATATTTTCTATTCCATTGTATTTCATTAGTGATCTAAATTCAAAACTTACTAATGGGTAACCACAGTTTATTAAATAACATTACCCCCTCCTCTCCATATCTACCCAACACATACATATTAACAAGACTTGGTAACAAGTGGCATTCTTGCATTTTGTGCAGTAAATATTTAGACGTAGCCTCATTCACGTGACTTTGGTAGGAACGATATTTCTGGGACTTTAAAGACACAGTTAAATAGTTGAAAAAACCCCACATTAGGTGATTTTACATTAGCTTGCGTACTGTTAGAACAAATTTTTTCCTGAATATGTTAAAGCCTTCACATCATTAATAAATAACAGTCTGCATCTTTCCTCCATAAACCAATTTTTGCGACTGCCCTATAGTAGCTTCAGCTTGCTCGCAGCTTTGGGTTGCCGTGGCACTGACTCTTGCTATCTCTGGGTGAGCTTATAATTCTCCAGCTCTCTGCTGGCTCAGTCACTCAGAGCTTCTGTGACTCTATTCCAAATTGTTAGCAGAGAGCCTCTGGGTTGTTCACCGTGGTCAGCTGCTCACATCTGGTGTGGTCAGCAGTGACCTGATTGAGGGGCTCATGTAGGACCAGTGGTGCCTTTTCCCCGGGTCTCTAGGAGGGTAGGTAGCAGTCAGGGTTCCAGCAGAAGTAGATGAGGCACTGAAATTGGGAAAATTGGGGTAGATTTTAATAAAAATGTGATTTACAAAGGTCCTTGCAGGGCGTAAGAAAACCACAAGAAACAACAAGGGAGATTAGTACAGTGTCTTTAGGTTAGTAATTATGGGGTGCCACTACCATGACTTGGCCCAAAGGGGCAATGGGAGGGAGCAGTTACAGAACTTGGGGAAAGAGAGATCTGGGTGGAGAGGTCTGCTCCACAGTAATTGTGACCTTTGGCCAAGTGACCCCACAGGGAGGGCACTCAACTTCACTCTCTTTCCCTCTTCCAGTTTCCTGCTGGTTCTCCCCCTATTATAAGTCCAACAGGACTGGAAACCAGAGGGCAATAAGGAGCACATTGCTGTGGGTCAGGATCCAGAAGCAGAGAGCAGGAAGGAGCAGGGCTCTAGAAGAACAAATGCAAAGTATCTTGAAGCATAGGAGGTACGGACAAGGAGGGAATGATTGGCATCTCAAGTGCAGGGGGAGGTCAGGAAGGTTTCTAGAGGTACTGGCATCTTTAGTTTTATATACTGCCGCTAAAGATTTAGGGGGGACCCCCACCCCCACCCAGTGTCAGGTACCATCCTAAGAGCATCATCTGTTTTAACTTTTTCCAGTCTCCACCACCCTCAGTGGTAACTACTGTCCTGGTTTCTAATGCCAGGAATGATTTTTTTTTTTTTTTTTTGGCTGCGTTGGGTCTTCGCTGCAGCGTGCGGGCTTTCTCTAGTTGCGGTGAGTGGGGGCTGCTCTTCGTTGCGGTGCACAGGCTTCTCATTGCAGTGGCTTCTCTTGTTGCGGAGCACGGGCTCTAGGCACGCGGGCTTCAGTAGTTGTGGCATGCGGGCTTCGGTAGTTGTGGCTCGCGGGCTCTAGAGCGCAGGCTCAGTAGTTGTGGCGCACGGGCTTAGTTGCTCCGCGGCATGTGGGATCTTCCTGGACCAGGGATTGAACCTGTGTCCCCTGCACTGGCAGGAGGCTTCTTAACCACAGCGCCACCAGCGAAGCCCCGCCAGGAACGATTTTTGCCTGTGTTTGACCTTTATGTATTGACATCATACAGCACTAATTCTTTTGTGTGATCTCTTTGCTCAATATTACGTTTGCAACAACAGCCTTATTTTTTTGTTGGAGTAAAATACACATAACATAAAATTTACCATTTTAACCATTTTTTTCCAGCTTTAATGAGGTATAATTGACAAAAATTGTATGTACTTTAGTTGCACAACTTGATGTTTTGATATACGTATACATTGTGAAATAATCACCACAATCAAGTTAATTAACATGTTCCATTATTTCATATAGTTATCATTTTCTTTCTTTCATTTTGACTGTTTTTAAGTGTACAGTTCAGTGGCGTTAAGTACATTAACAATATCGTGCAACGATCTCCTCTATCCATCTCCATTACTTTTTCATCATCTCAAACTGAAACTCTCTACTCATTAAACAATACCTTGCCCCCATTCTCTCCTCCCTCCAGCCCCTGGAGAAAGCTCTATTCTACTTTCTGTCTCTATGAATTTGCCTGTTCTAGGTTCTGTGAATTTGCTTGTTCTAGGTACTTCAGATGAGTGAAATAATACAATATTCGTCCTCTTATGTCTAGGTTTTTTCACTTAGCATAATGTTTTCCAGTTCCAAATTGTGATCTTCATTTTACAGATGAGGAAACTGAGGTGCAGAATCATTAAGGAAGCAAATGGTGAACCCAGGCTATGAACCCAAGCAATCTGGCTCCAGAGCCTGAGTACTTAGTGCTTCATTAGGCTGTTCATCAATGGACCTTGTTTTCACAGTCAGTGATAGCTGTTTAAATCATGGGCTAGCTGGATGGCTCTGACTACTTCTGAGTCTACCCACCCAAAGTCAGACAACTTGAAATCCACATTTTCTCTCCTATGTTACAAAAGGAAGAGTTTCCCTTTGTTGCCTGTGTCTGATTAAAAGGGCAGACTTTTCCTTCTAATCTCAGACTCTTAGTAGACTGCTTCTGCAGTCCTGGCCATTTGTCAGTTTCTAGGATTACTATGCTCTCATCCCTAGTCTGGTTTCCCACTCCAAAGCCAACATTTGGTTGTCTCAACTCCCCATTGGGTAGAACTCATCTTCCCACCACTCATAACGGCATACAATTTGCTCAAATTAGTTTGGTGCAGAACCTGCTGTTCCCATGGGAACCAGATCAGTCCCTTTTGAAGCCAAAGATGCCAGTCTGGCTACTGTTAGGAATGAGGGAGCCCAGTTGGCAGACACCAATCTGTCTCATCCAAAGTGAATTCAGGGGCCAACAGAGCCCAAGTCCAAGCTCCTCCCTGTCTTTGTGCAGTCAAACCACAGAGAGCTCATGCGAATTTACAAACAGCCCACACATGTCTGACTTTTCCTTGCCAAACCCCTCGAATTCCCACATCTTAGAATGCTGGATGCCGAGAAAAGGCAGGTAGCCATAACTATCTTGGATGGCATGACCCAGTGTGCAAGGGAGCTCTCCAGCAAAGAGGTGCTGTCCTTTCAATACAGGGAAAATGCAACAGCACCATGTCATAAGTGTATTTTTTAATTTGGGAATTTTCAAGCATAAGGCCCCCTATATACCTATCCCCCAGATTAAAAAATTATCAATATTCTGACAACAGATTTTCTTCTGTAATGGAATGAATTACATTATCTTTCTGGTCCCATTTGTTATCAAAGACAAGTGACACTCTAACTGAAATGCTGTATCCTCCTCCTATATTGGGTCTTTATACAGTGTGTTGTGGCTCAGTCCTCCTCTCTACACTCTCCTCTTCTGTGATCTCACCCAAGTAAGGGGCTTTAAGTGATGCTTGGACTTGTCAGAAATCACTTGGCTGCAAGTAACAGAAACTCAACTCAACTATCAGAAGCAAAAATGGGAATTCATTGATTCACATGATCACGAAATTCATTTCTGGAATAAGAGCATCAAGGGACTCAATGCCACATCAGCACATTGCCCATCACCCTTGGTCACTTGAATCTGTTTTTTGCAGTGTTGACCTCATTCTCATTAGGCTATGACCCCAAGGTGGTTAAAAAAAAAAAAAAAAAAGCCCTTGTGTCTCTAAGCTTTTACTGTACCAGTTTAGCAATCCTGCCAGAAAGAGGACAGGACTTTTGTTCCTGATTATTCCATCAAATATCTTTTGGCTAATTCTTATTGAATTGACCTAATTCATTTGAGCATCCCTTAAGAATCACTGTGACCAGGTGGATGACATATGCTGACTGTCCAGTCTTGCTACTTGGCCAGAGGAGGGTTTGGCACTTTGATTAACAGCCCCATCAAGATTATTAACCAAGAAAGAGGAATATTTCCCCAAAAGAAAATCAGGATACTTTTATCAAAAGACATGGGACATTATGCTAGACACCACTATTCCATCTACATGTTGATAACTCCCAAATTTATTTCTCCTTATTCTAGGCTTCAACCCTGAACTCCAGGTGCAAATACCCAACAGCCCCCTTGACACATCTCACAGACATCTCAAACTTGACCTGTTCAACATGTATCTCCTGGTTGTGAGCACCCTGCTCCCACTATGTCTCCTTCCTGTATGCCCTTTGGTTACAACAAGAACTGGCAGAGGGAATGTATTGGAAGGCTTTGGGACTCACAGAATTGATTGGAGGCTGGAGTCCTGGGCTTGGGCAGTAGGAAGCACAGCAGCTGCCTTATGAAGGAAAACTGTTAGGAAGCTGAATTACCATATAATCCAGCAATTCCATTTCTTCATACGTACACAAAAGAATTGAAAGCAGGGACTCGAACAGATATTTGTACACCAATGTTTATAGCAGCATATTGACAATTGTGAAAAGGTGGAAGAAACTCAAAAGTCCACGGATGAATGGATAAACAAAATGTGGTATATACATACAATGGAAAATTATGCAGCCTTTAAAAGGAAATTCTGATACATGCTACAATGTGAATGAAACTTGAAAACATTACGCTGAATGAAATGTCAGACACAAGAAAACAAATACTATGTGATTTCACTATATAGGGTGCCTAGAACGGACAAATTCATAGAGACAGGAAGTAGAATGCTGGTTGCCAGGGACTGTGGGGAAAATGGGGAGTTACTGTATAATGGGTACAGAGTTTCATCTTGGGATAATAGAAAAGTTCTGGAAATGAATGGAGGTGATGGTTGCACAGCAATGTGAAGATATTAATGTCATTCAATTGTATACTCAAAAAAAGCTAAAAAAATTAATTTTATATTTATATATATTTTACTGCAGTAAAAAACAATAATAGCTTTCTCACAGGGTAGTTTCAAACATGAGCGAGATGATGCATGTCATCACTTACCATAGCTGGTATTCAGTTAAATTGGCGTGAAATGAGTGGCAAACAAGGAGAATCTTTTAGCCTTGGAACATTTCTCAGCAGGGGCATGATGTGCACACAGGACATAGTGAACAGCATCCTAGTAAAAAGTGTTAATGGATGAACTGTGTGCCTGGTGGCCTTTACCAACATCCATTCTGCCATAGCCTGACCCAGGTTGAGTGGAGGGAAGTCTTTCCCCTGAGAGCACACTGGATCCTTCTCACTGTTTTACTCTAAAGCAGGCTAACAGGCCTGGGAAATAAACGCACTTTGAGAATAGTGACCAAATGCTGGGATGTCCCCCACAGTCAACAACAGAGGCCTTCACCATCTTCTTACATGGGTGGTGGTGGGCTCAGGGTTGGGATTGGGCTTCTCTGGACTTTCTTCTGCGAATGCAGCCCTGCCTGCAGCCTCTTCTGTAATTCCCCTTCTTGGCAAAGAAACGTCACCCACCCAGCCCTTGAAGTGGAAGAAACTGATCCTTAACTCCAGTGCGAGCAGTCTCAGGGAGTGACCAGTTCACAATATGTAATAACAGGGACTCTGAATTTAGAGAACTGATGCTTTGCCTCCCAATGGTGCCTCTGCTTCCAAAAAAGCCTCTCGATTTTCCTATCAGCTTGAGCTCTCTTGCTCCCATTCCCCAGGTCCTAGAGAAAACCACACTCTTCCTGGCAGGTTCTAGGCTCATGTCCTGGTTTAGATAAAACTGTTCTTTGATTACCTTCCTGTGTACCATCCAGAACTGATGCTCTTCCTCTTGGGTCCCCAAACCAGTTCTTCCCAACTAGCCTGGTGTTTATGTGTCCAGCTTAACCCTCCAAAGCTTCTCCTGCAGCCCCCCATGCCTTTGTTCACAGAATCACTTCAGGTCTGAACACCACCTCACGGGCTTTTCCATTCACGGTTTCATCTCTAATCATTTCTTTTACTTGTTAGTTTAGGGATGACTCCTCTACCTTCTGGTACATTTTTGCTGTTGACTTCAGTCAGGTCTCTTGCAAGCCTTGGTAGATTGCATGTAGAGCAGGGCAAGAACCCTAATCACTCATAAATATAACCCATGTGAAACTGAAGCACCTCACTTCCCCATCTCAAGGCTGTGTGAGTAGAGGTGGGAGAACATCACCGCCTAAGAGTACAGGCTCTGGGGCTAGCCTGTCACTCATAAATTGGGTAACCTTGGGCACATATCTTTCTGTGCCTCAGCCTTCCTCTCTGAAAACGGAAATCATAGTAATAGTACCCATTTCATGGGACTGTTGTGAGGATTGTGTTAATATATGTAAAGTACTTAGAATAGACCTGGCACATAGTAAGTCCTCGATAAATATGGCTTCATCAAAAAAAATTACAGAGATCTGTCCTTAACTGTTTTGAGGCAGTGGCAATGGAAGGGTGGGGGACACATTCACTTGTATTGCACAACACGTAACCAAATCTCTTGTATTCGGACTCTTTTGGTTACAAGTGACAGAAACTTAGTCATCTTAAGGAAATCATCTTAAGGAAAAAAGGGAAAGGAAGAATTGATACTTTTAATTGATACTTTTACTCTAGTAAACATACTAGCGCAGCTCAAGGAAAAGCTATAGGAATCTCTGTTTCAAAAACTGGGATTTTCTTTCTCCCCTCTGTCTCTATCTCTACTCCTTATGTTTTCTCCTACTGCAGGTGGCATAGGCTTTTCTGCATCACAAGAACTATGTCTGCTGACCTAGCATAGCCATGTCAGCAGGAAAAATGTTCCTCCTCTATGCTGTATTAGTTAAAACAGGCCAGGATGATGTAACAAACATACCCAACTATGTGGATATGTTCACAGTATGCCTCAGGGTGGGTTCTCCAAGAAGCAGACTCTGAAAGTTTGGTGTGTAGGATGTTTATTAGAGAGTATTCTTAGATTTAAAATCTGTAGAAAAGAAGGAAATGAAGCAGGATTGGGCAAGACAGAAGCTGAGCTCAAGTCAGGCCTGGTGACAACCTTGGTCACCCCCACAGAAGCCCTGGAGCTGAGGTGGCTTGTTAGTGATGCCCCGAGTTAGACTGCAGTGGCTGTACATGCACTCTTGTGTTGGTTGATCTCTGGGTGTAGGCTTCCCCTGAAGGGTATGACCTTGGGTGAGGCAACTCTCCTAGAGCTGAGGCAGTCCCTGAAGGGGCTGACCACACTCCCTCAGTTGGGATAATAAGTCTTTCATTGAAGTGGAACCTGGGTGGCGGGTCTCAGTGTCCATCATACAGTAGAAGTTTACCTCTTGCTCATATTATAGTCCTGGCAGGTGTTCAGCTAGTCAAGTAGGCTGTCTTCCATGCAGTTATTCAAGAACCCAGGCTCCTTCCATCTGTGGCATCACCAAAACATAGAACCTCATTTTCATCTGTATCCAGCTGCAAGAAGATGGTAAAATGTGGAGGAGCACGTGGTGGAGGATTATATAGGCCAGGTCTAAAAGTGGCACACATCACTTCTGTTCATATTCTTTTTTTTTTTTTTTTGCGGTACGCGGGCCTCTCACTGTTGTGGCCTCTCCCGTTGCGGAGCACAGGCTCTGGACGCGCATGCTCAGCGGCCATGGCTCACGAGCCCAGCCGCTCCACGGCATGTGGGATCTTCCCGGACCGGGACACGAACCTGCTTCCCCTGCATCGGCAGGCGGACTCTCAACCACTGCGCCACCCAGGAAGCCCTGTTCATATTCTTTTGACATAGTAACGCTAACTGCAAGGGAGTCTGCGTACCAAGAAGAAGAGGAAATGGATCTTGGTAAACAGCTATCAGTCTCTACCCTCCCCATCATTCGCTGGCTTCTGACACCAGACCTTCTCACTACATAAAACCTCCTAGAAAATGTTTGCTTCTCCCATGGGCCTCCTGCTCACCACCTGCTCCAAATCCTGATGCACATGGTTCTCTCATTACTGATTTATGTCCTCCAGATCCTCTTGGTTTACTTTTCACACTGAAGACTTTAAGTCTTCTTCGGAGTAGGTAGAATCCCTTGATAATGCTTCTTCCTTAAGCCCCATTACCCTCCTCTCCTGAGAGCCTTTCCAATCTGGCAGCTCCCCAACCTTCTTTTCTTCTCCCTCCTTCTCTCAAGTTAAGACATGGAACTCACACAGACACACACACACACACACACACACACCCTTGTCACCGACTCCTGAAACTTGCCTTCCTCTTGACTATGCTTAAGACACCGAACTCTCATGGGTTTCCCCTTATTTTTTTAAAAATTTTTACTGTGTTCTGTCTGACTTAATGTTCAACTGCTTTCTACATCTGGTTTTAAGGGTCCAACTGGAAGGGAATCTGAGCCTTTTACACAGGTCCTAAAAGATAGGCATTGAGTAAGTTCTTCCCTCCATTTCTGCCTCCCGTCCTTCCTCCCTCTCCCTGTGGCAGAGGTAGCTCACTGACTACCAAAGGCTCACACTCTCTTTCCATTGTGTGAGTTCTTATGACTAAGCAGTGCCATGAAACTAGTTTGGGCCAATGGAATGAGGGCAGAAGTCATTTGTGTCACTTCCAGCCAAGGTAGACTGTGCCTTCCCTGTGCTCTGTTTCCTGTTTGCAGCACCCTTAGAGATAGACCACATGTTGAAGATGGCAGTGTCACAGGTCAGAAGAAGGCTGGATCCCTGGGTTACCACTCAGAGGAGAGTTGCCCAGCCAGGCACATCTGCTTCAGACTTTGCATGAGTCTTTGCATAAATTGGGCTTGTTACTGGACTTGCATTTAGCCTACTCTTAATACACACTCTTTCCTTTATTTCTTAGCCCCTACTATCTGTCAAGCACTATGCTGGGTATTAAGGGTGCAAAGATAAGTAAAACATAGCTCCTGCACTCAAGGATCTCACAATTTAGGGGGAGAAATCAATGTATACTTAGATAATGATGTAACACTGTATTAAGTCCTGCATTTCCGATATGTACAGAGTATTATGGGAGAGTGGAGTAAGATATGTAAGTCAGCCTGCATGGGGATGGTAGTGGGCATGGAAGGGATGGTTAGAGGTCAGCTAGGTGACAGGTATTCCAAAAAGATAGGCATGAACAAAGGTGGAAGCCGGGAAAGCAAGTTCATGGGTATATATGTGTGGTCAGGAAAAGGGGTAAGAGGATTAAAAGAACAGGAAATTTTCACTAGGATGTGCTATTAGTGTGATTCTAAAGGAGGAGAATTTTACTCAGCAGAGACAATTGTAACAAATTCTCAACTTTAATTAAAGCTTTACTTAAAAGTAATAGTTGTCCTGTGGGACCACAATACCTCTGACTCTCCAGGGGAAAAGGTTATTGGGACTCAACCTCAAAGGTTCATTTTCACATAATCCTTAAACTCTAATGAGTGCTTGATTCCAGTGGAGCATAACTCTACTCAAAGGGAATCAAACTGCTATTTTAGAGACAGACAATTACTTATGTTTTTTATTTCCTGTGTGCTTAGCAAATCTGCTTTTTATGGGGTATCACCTGTTCATGCTGCTTTCCAAAGAGTTCTAGTAGCCAGTGGATGACACAAGCCTAGCTTAAGTCCTGGTTCCACTGATTGTATCACATTGAACTATATGAGATGGTCAGTATTTGACCATGTTGTACCTAAAAGATGACAGTTTCATAAGGTTCTGCCTGATATAATCATGGGTGGAGTGGAAGGTTGAATTCTTGGTCTTAATTCTTTATTCCTTGTAGTAATATTATACATTCATGTACACATTTATATATATATATATAGCACATAGTATTATGCAGTCATAGTCCAATAATAGGAGCGGTATACCTCCCCACTCCCTGGCTTAGGGTCTTGCCTTGGAGTTCGCTTTGGGCAATGGAATGTTAGCAGATGTGATGTAAGCAGAGGCTTGAAATGTGCTTGTGTAGTTGGACTTCTCTTGTGCTTCTGTATCACTAAGAGAGGTACTTGTTCCCAGGTAGCCCCTGCGCCTTCTTGCTGGGCCTAGGAGGGAAGTTTTATCTTGATTCTAAAAAGGGAGCCAAGATAGGGATATTCCTTTTCTACCTCTGTGGTTATCATCTGCATGTTGATTGAATATGGGGCAGCTATCTTGGGACCATTACGGGAAACTGCCTTAAGAAGATAAGCCATTGTACAGAGGATGGTAGAGAGGCAGTACGGGAGAAATATCTGTCATGGTAAAGTCACTGAGCTACTGAATTCACCAACCCTGAAACCACCCTGTCTCCACACTCTTGCTATATGAGATGATAAACATTCCCATTTTTTAAACCACTTTGCTTGGGTTTTCTATTCCTTGTAGTTGGTATCATCCCAACTGATCACTCAAGAATCATCAGGGCTTCCCTGGTGGCGCAGTGGTTGAGAGTCTGCCTGCCGATGCAAGGGACACGGGTTCGTGCCCCGGTCCGGGAAGATCCCACATGCCATGGAGCGGCTGGGCCCATGAGCCGTGGCCGCTGAGCCTGCACGTCCGGAGCCTGTGCTCCGCAATGGGAGAGGCCACAACAGTGAGAGGCCCGCGTACTGCCAAAAAAAAAAAAAGAATCATCATCATGACTTTTAAGTGCTAAAGATGTTTAAGGTTGTAAAAAATCATAAGTAAAAAATTGAATAATTATCTCCACCTTACAGATGGAGGTCCTTGTTAGCCATGGTTAGAAGATGATACTTGAAAATGACCTTTGAGGGTTGGATCAAGTCTGACTTCTTTTGGCCTGAACCAGTCATTTTGGTTCATCATCAAATTCTGTCTGGTGTTATCACTTCCACTCTTTTTTAAAGTCCAGTTTCCTTAAAGGAACGAAACAGGTCTAAGGGTCTAGAAGTTGTGTATCATATATTTTGTTGGTCTAGAGCTTAACAATTGAAGCTAATTCATGATTAATGTTCACGCACAGCTTTCACCCCTCTGGTCCCCACCTTAGGGAAAAGGTAACACTGCATAGTTGAAGGAGCAGAGTATTTGGAGTTCATTAGTTCTGAATTCAAGTCTTGGCTAGTTGGAATGATCTTGTGCAAGTCACTTAATGTCTTTAAGTCTCAGTCTCATTTGTAAAACCGGGATAATTATATGGACTTTTAAGTTTGGGGAATAAAATATAAAGTATCTAATATAAAGTATAAAGTACATAATAGGTGCTCTGTAAATGATCATTGTCTTCCTCCTCCCCATCTCCCAGGGCAAAATATTTCTTTGATTATAAAGAAGACAAGCCTAAACATCATGAGTGTGTGGACTTGGAAAAGCCCATCCCTTACTGCCAAAGTCAGTAACAATCATTTTTGTAAACCAGGAACAAGACAGAGCCATCCTTCTAGAAAGCACTGTATGCTCTCAGGAAGAAAGATGGAACAGTAACAGAAGGAGGTATTATAGCTGCCCTCACTTCTGTACCCCAAACCATGTATTTATTTTTAATGTAAAATATATAACAACCTGGACATTTTTTAATATGGGAATTTTAAAAATATTATTCTGCCATTCAAACTCAGGTTGTATGCTTGTTTTTCCCAGAACTATTCTAAACGTCAGGACATTTAGAATTTTTCCTCAGGACATCCCTCCCAGTTAGGCTAAGATTATTTTTTAGTTGTCTGGAATTTGGTAGAGTGAATGCTCTTGTGTGCGTGTGCACACACACACACACACACATACATCCTTCAAAGCTATGTGGAGGAATTCAAGCTTTGTGGACCAAAGTGAAATTTCCTGTCCTCTGTGGAATCCCTGACACTATCTCCTGCTGGTTTCTTTATACCTTTTCTTTCATCCCCCAACACTGCCTGAAAATCAGGAATTGCCCTTGGGCTGCAGGAGCTAATGCTGTAGCCCAACAGGTTAGGCAGCTCATGATGCCAAGTGCAGAGTTCAAAAGCTGGGATGGGGCCTCTGTGTGGAGAATCGACTGAGGTCGAATTATCAACTCACAGACTTTTTCCAGAGGGAAAATTAAGCATAAAGAGGTAAAAATGACTGTCTAATCTCAAGCTGTCCAATGCCCATGAAAGGCAAGATGATTGTAAAGGTTTTGTAAGATCCCTCATCACACATTTATTGTGTGTCAATTACCATTACAGGCAGGAGGGATACAGAGGTGAGCAAAATCCTATCTTTAAGAAACTTACATTCTAGGGAAGAGAGACAGATAATAAATAAAGAAAATAAGTAACAGATACAGCACAAGGGCTTTGGAAAACAAAGCAGAAAAGGGGCTAGGAGTAAGTATGAAGAGAGTTTTGCCATTTTAAGTGGGGTAGTTTGGTAAGCCTCACCCAGGTAACATTTGGCAAAAGACTTAAGAGGGTGAGATCTAGGGGACAAGCATTCCAGGCAGAAGGAACAGCCAGTGCAAAAGCCTTGAAGTGGGAACATACCTGGAATGTGCAAGAGAAAGCAAAGAGGTCTGTGAGGCTGAAGCAGAGTGAGCAAAGGGGTATCATCTGATAGAATCAGGGAGAGGATGTGGTCCTGATGTGGGGCTTGTAGCACTGTGGGAAGCACAGTGTTTTTACTCCAAGTAGAATGGGAAACTGTTGGCTGATTTTGAGCAGTAGAGTGACATGATTTGATTCACATGTTATAAAGATCCCTCTGGCTGCTGTAGTAAAAACAGATTATAAAGTGAGGAAACCATGCAAAAATCTGAGTGAGACGTGAGGGTGGCCTGGACCAGGCAGGTGGCAGTAGAGGTGGAGAGAAGTAGAGACATTCTGGGTTACATTTTGAAAGTAGAACTAACAGGATCTCTTGACAGATTGGGTAAAGGGTGAGAGAGCCATAGAGAAGTCGAATACGACTCCAACAAGACTTTTGGCTTGAGCACTTGGAATGACAGAGTTGCCATCAGCTGGCATTGGGAGGACTGTGGGTGGAACAGGAGTTGGGGGGGAAGAGCAGAAGCTCAGTCTGGGATGAGTTTGAGATGCCTTTAGACATCCACGTGAGGATGTTGGGTGGGCAGCTGCTTATATGGATCTGGAGCTCAAAGGTCCTGAATGCGAAGTCCCCAGCCCCGTGTCCAGATGCTCAGTAAGTGGCAGTTCCCACATCCCCAGTGTCCAGATTTGGTTCATAAATACTGCATGGAAGAGAAGACTCCCAAGCCAGTGCTGATTGTCACACTATGTGGCTTCTCTTACCTGTCCAAGCCTGAGGTTGCTTTATAATAAAAGAATGTCTTGATCCAAGGAACCAGTTTTTCTCTTCAACCTCATCTTTATAAAGAGGATGACATAATTATGGATGAAATTCCTTTTCCTGCCTTCCAAAGGAGTAGTCAGCAAAAAATTTCAACACCCTTACTCAGTGTTCTCTGTACATCTCTCTCTAGCCCTTATGTACTACCTTGTGCCAGGGGGACGATTTCCTCCCTGGATCCCTCAAAACAGCTGTCCTTCATTTTCTGCTTTCCCCCTTGCCCCAGTCAGTAGTTTTGGTTTCTTCTTTCTTGCCTTGAAATAACCTTCATCTTAGCCCTCTCCTTTCTCTACTGCTCCCCACTTTCCCTAAACCTAGGATTTAGTCATCCTTTGGGGTTCCTATTTCCACAGTCTTCTTTGTATATTGAGTCCTGATTTCCTTGGACAAAGTGGCAAGGAATTTTTAAAAAATTCTTCTGGAATTGACTGCTGAGGGCAGAGCTGCTAGAGGAGTCTCAGATTGTCCAGTGGCCTCTGGGCATTTGAGTGGTGAAGGTGGTCCTAAGAGATTGTGTTTCTGTTCCCAGGGACAGTATGTGCTCCCACCCTGCAGGTCCTTTTGGTTTGCAGATGCTGGTCACCAACCAAGAGATAGATACCATTCAACTTAGAGAAGTATTTCACCAGCATTTACTTTGGGGTGGAAAGTTTTACCAGGCGGTCAGCTCCTCTGGAGTTTCAGGCTGTGAAGATGGTCCTTGAAGTGTGGGGAAAAAACATTAGTGTAGGAGGAGTTATGAGGGGGCACATCTGGAGGCAGCAAAGCCCTCTTACCTCCTGACTTCTCCTCTCTGTGCAAATGGGGGAGGTGTTGCAGGAGGCCAAGGGCCCCATGGCTTTTCTCCCCACTTTCATGCTTGGCACCATCTCAGAACAGTCCTTGTTTCCAGGGTCAGCTCCAAACAGGAGGCACAGGTTGTTTCCTGAATGGCTCATTGGGTTTTACTTGACAGGTGTGTCCCATGGCAGGAACAACAGCTCAAGTGTGGCTGAGCCTTGTCAAGGGGGCTTGTCGGCTTGGTCCTCCCTTCTGTTTCAGCTGATCCTTGGCTCCGTGCTTTTGAGCATCTGGGAAAGTGGGCATGGAAGTAATCCCACACTTTGTTCAATGACTAGCAGACACACAGGCAAGACAAGCCAGGAGCCCAGCCAATTCCCTTAGGAGTGTGAGCAGAGACCACGCCAGGGGGAGGAGCAGGGGGAGGGGCCCTCAGCGCTGCCACCAGTGCACCCAGCCAAGCTGGCAGCCTCAGCATCTGGCATGGGCTTCGAGTCTCTGACCCCCATCTTATTCCATCCTTCCTGAGGATTCATTAAGGGGAAGACAGAAGGCTTTTTATAGGCATCCTGGTTCAGCCTCGGTAGGGTTGCTGAGAACAAAAAATATTTCTGGAGTGGACAGATCTTTAGAAACGTCCTTGCCAAAATATTTTATTTAAATCTTCATCGTGAGACATATTGATGCAAGCAGGATTTTCCTAACACCTTCAGAGCTGGAGGGGTATTGTGTGCATGAGCTGTTTGTGTGTCAAGGAGACAGGAGCACAGGGGAGGGAGGTCTTGGCTTCAGCTCTGACACGTTTAAACCGGTGGAGATCTCTGGAGTCACCAAGCCAGGTCCTGTGGGGATCCTCAGACACACTCATCATTGCCATGGAAACAATAGAGATTTCTGATATAAAAGAGAAGGCAATCTATGGTCATCACCCTTAAAAAGAACAAAGGTCTGGTTTTCATCTCTGCTTCTTGAGCTGGGGCCAGCCTTTCCTGTTCTCTCCTTTATGGACTTTGGAATAAGGAGCTAAAGGAAAACTCCTAAATGGGAAAAAGACTTCCTCTCTGTGTCCAGACAGGAGTGAGTGAACCAGTTTCAAAGTAGCCAGTTTTAACTAGCAGCTTCACTCCAGCATGTTGGAGACCCTACATTGAACTTGATTTTAAGTGGGCCTCTGAGTTTTTCTTCCTGTTTTTCGTGTAACTGTCTGGGCTTCTAAATTATAGGGGGAACAGCCCAGGAACAGAAAAGCTGCTCTCATCTGCTTTCAGGCCTGCCGCAGATGAGAGAGAAGCTGTGAGTACCTTGAAATTTCCAGTGTGGGCTCTCAGACCTGCTGGTTGGAATAATCCTGACGAGATTTGGAGAATAGGCACAGGCACATGAGCATTTATACGCACTGAGTAGAATCTTTATCCCTTTCAGGTTCATCGGACTGTCACTGTCACTACTGATAAATCAAGTGTGTCATCCTTTCCACTATCTCAGCACCTCACGTAGAGAGCACGATGTAATGGAAGGACCCCTGCAGCTGGGGTCAATCATGGGTTCTGTTCTCAGTTCTGCCTCTGTGAGCTGTGTGACCGTGCATGAGTCTGTTACCTTCTCTGGGCTTTACTTTATTCATCATTAAATTGTGTATATTTGGGGGGGTTACTAGATTATTCTTTTTTCTTTTTTTAATCGTGGTAAAAAACACAACATAAAATTTACCATCTGAACCGTTTTTAAGTGTACAGTTCAGTTGGGTTAAGTATATTCGCATTTTTGTGAAACAGATCTCCAGAACTTCTTCATCTTGAAAACTGAACTCTATACGATTGAACAGCAACTCCCCTTTCCCCACTCCTCCCAGCCCCTGGTAACCACCATTCTACTTTCTGTTCTGTGAATCTGACTATTTTAGATACCTCATATAAGTGGGATCATACGATATCTATTGTTTTTTGTGACTGTCTATTTCATTTAAATAATGCCTTCAAGGTTCATCCATGTTGTGGCATATGTCAGAATTTCCTTTTCTTTTAAAGGCTGAATTATATTCCTTTGTATGCAGATATTATATTTTGTTTATCCATCCATCTGTTGACAGACATTTGGGTTGTTTCCACCTCTTGGCTATTGTGAATTATGCCGCTATGAACATTGGTGTTCAAGTGTCTGTTCAAGCCCCTGCTTTCTTTTGGAAATATATATATATATTTATATATATATATATATATATATTTTATATATATATATATATATGTAATTTCTGGGTAATATATAAAATATATATATAAATATATATGTAATATAAAAATATATATATTTATATATATGTAATTGCATATATATATATGTAATTTCTGGGTCACATGTTCTATTTTTAATTTTTTGAGGAACTGTCACAATGTTTTCTAAGGTGGCCACTCATTTTACATTCCCACTAGCTGAGCACAAGGGTTCCAATTTATCTACATCCTCATTAACACTTGCTATTTTCTGTTTTTTTGATAGTTGACATTTTAGTGGGTGTGAGGTGTTAACGCATTGTGGTCTTGATTTGCATTTCTCTGATGATTAATGATGTTGAGCATCTTTTCATGGGCTTATTGTCCATTTGTGTATCACCTTTGGAAAAATGTCTATCCAAGTCCTTAGCCCATTTTTTTTTTTTTTTTTTTTTTTTTTTGCAGTACACAGGCCTCTCACTGTTGTGGCCTCTCCCATTGCGGAGCACAGGCTCCGGACGCGCAGGCCCAGCAGCCATGGCTCACGGGCCCAGCCGCTCTGTGGCATGTGGGATCTTCGCGGACCGGGAAACGAACCCGTGTTCCCTGCATCGGCAGGCGGACGCTCAACCACTGCGCCACCAGGGAAGCCCTCCTTTGCCCACTTTTTAATCTGGTTATTTGATTTTTGTTGTTGTTGAGTTGTATATTAGATATAACGATTGACTGTCTTTAACATTTATAACTCTACATTCTTACTGTCTTCAGCCAACTTTTTTCATTCTCTTTCCTTCCTTTCAAGGGACAGATAATGGTTAATTGTCATATCATATGTTTGTAAGAAATTGAATCCATCAGTGACTGACAGATTTTTTTTTTTTTTGCATACTTGGATTTTTTGCTGAATGTAAGTGACAGGAAGTGAAGGTGCATTGTTCAAGGTTTGATATAGCTAGATGTCCTTCGTGAAAGGGAAACTGTGGCATGGGAATCTTTTTCCTTCTGAAGGAAATGCTTCTTCAGGACTGACTATGAGCTGATCAATTTTCTAAGTATTTTACATACATTAACACATTTAATCCTCACAGCAACAACAAATTTATGAGCTAAATACCAGTATCATCCTCATTTTACAATGATGAAACTGAAGCACAGAGAGAACAAGTAACTCACCTAAGGTCACACAGCTAGTAAGCTGAGGTCAGAGGTCTCTCTGCCTCCTGTCCCTCTCATCCTTAGCTGCTGCCTTGAATACAGACCTCTTTAGTCTTTGTTCTATTTTACAGTATCATCCCCCGATGCTTTGTTGTCTTTACCCCCTGCCTCTCTCCCTCAACTTTCCAACCATGCCCTCTGGAACCCTATTCAATGATAAACAGAGTCCCTGTATCCTTAACATTTCTACAAAATGTTTCCCCTAGGACTTCCCTGGTGGCGCAGTGGTTAAGAACCCACCTGCCAATGCAAGGGACACAGGCTCCATCCCTGGTCTGGGAAGATCCCACATGCCATGGAGCAATTAACCCCATGCACCACAACTACTGAGCCTGTGCTCTAGAGCCCGCGAGCCACAACTACTGAAGCCTGTGCACCTAGAGCCCACGCTCCGCAACAAGTGAAGCCACTGCAATGAGAAGCCCACGCACCACAACAAAGAGTAGCCCCCTGCTCAATGCAGCTAAAGCCCGCGCCCAGCAGCAAAAACCCAACACAGCCCCCCTCAAAAAAAATGTTTCTGATATTTTCTGTTGTCAGCTGAGGCCTGGGTCTCTCCTGAGGTTCCTGCTTTTCTTTTATCCTTTTCAAGAGAAGGGGGCTCACTTCTACCTACCTTCTGCCCCTCAGGCTGGGAGTTGGGAATTAGTGTCTCCTTTGCTCTCCAAAGCTGTTGCCAGGCTGCAGTTCCACCCCTCTTGCAGAAAATTCCCTTTGGCTTCGAGGCTCACCTCTCATCCCCATATCATCCCTGTCATGTGTCAATCTGCTGATCGGTCTCTGTGTTCACAGAGGATTTTGGCAGCTGGCCCATGACCTCTCTGTCCCCCAGCTTCTGCCAACTGCCAACTCCAGTGTCCAAAAGATGACCCTCCTGAACCCACTGGCTCCTCTGATCTTTAGCTTCAAACCCAGTGTTTTCCACTTGGCCTCTACTTCACCATGCTGGTCTTTCAGCAGCCCTACCCTGCTGTGTCATCACTCAGGATGGCCCTATCCCGAAATCTCAAACTCCAATGTCCTTCTAGCTCATCATTCCCTCACCCCTATTAGTTAGTTCATGAAGGTGTTTAGAGCCTGGACCATCATGTCCACCCAGTCTATATCCCCTTCCTCACTTAACCCTGACCCTAGGGTGATCATCTGAACCATTTTCTTATTAACAGCTTCAGCAGCATTAGTCCCCATCTCTGCCTTCTTTCCTCCTGTTTTGGAGAATGAAGCATCTCTCATTCCTTCAAATTTAATACTTCAACCTGTGTCCCCTGCCACTTCTCTGGGGTCCTGCTCTGTCAATCATTCCCTCTCTGCCATGCATCTTCACCCTCTTCCTTTTCCCTGTGAACATGCTCAACTCTCTCCATTCTCCATCCTTCCCCTGACCCTGCATCCCTACCCCAGCTTCTGTTCAATCTCACTCCTTCCCCTTCTCTAAATTTCTGGAAAGAGAGTCCCTACTTACTCATCTCCTTTTCAACTCCCTGTTCATCACAATTTGACTTCTGTTCACAGGGTATTTGGGTACATGTGAGGCTGGGTTAGAAATCTGAAGTAGTGAATGGCTGATTACTTGCATTGACTTGATGGAGGGCAAGGCCACACTGATGCAAGACAAGGTGACAGGCAAACCCGAGGAGCATGGGAACATCTGTGTGCCTGTCGGAGGGGGAAAGAGAGTAGAAAAGGGCTATGACGTGCCACTCTGTGCATCTTAATTGAGGGTTCACTTGCACAGTGCTTGGAACATAGAGGATATTCAGTAAAGGAGCCTCCCCTCTTGTCCCCTTTCTTTGGAACTCAGTTATCTTTGTACAGCATGGGGTTGGACCAAATGATCATCAAACACCTTCCAGCTCTGTCTTCATACAACAGAATTTCTCCTAGCAATGTCTTGAGTTTGTAACTGCCTTGGAGACAAGCCTTTCAAAAACGGCTTACGAAAAGATCTCTGTTCTTTCCACAGAGCATTCTAAACAAATATCAACAAAAAATGTTTTTAAGAGACATTGAAACTCATTGCCTAATCACCTGTTACCTCATCATGCTTCTTCTTGAGTAATCTAAACCAATGTGTGTGTGGTGACGGTGGTGTTATGAGGATTAAAGCTGTGATGTGATTTCCATCCAAGTTAGTATATATGCATTTCAAAAGGATTTTTAGGGTCTAGCACATAAACCTTAAGGAGAAACTATGATTCAGTTAAATTTTGGACTAAATAAAGAAAGGCTGATGGTTTTTAGACAGATGGGGGCTTTTGTGGACAGAGCTGGACAAAAAGAGTATGAAAAGAATGCAGAATTCAAT
The DNA here is from genome assembly GCF_964374135.1 of Grampus griseus. Classification (NCBI taxonomy): domain Eukaryota; kingdom Metazoa; phylum Chordata; class Mammalia; order Artiodactyla; family Delphinidae; genus Grampus; species Grampus griseus. The sequence continues at coordinate 75,629,718 of NC_139005.1, read as the reverse complement.
CAGGCAGTAAAGAGATTGGTTGAATCCATCCTAGACTAGGGGTTGCTGAATTCCATCTACCCAAATTAAGCTTCTCTAAAAAGGGCCAGTATGTTTGCTATTTCAAGAGAATGTAGCATACTCGTATCCCCAAAGCCTGTCACTGTGATCTCAATATAAAACGGTTAACATTTTAATCTTGAGATTCTGAGTTGAAAGGTATATGAGATGTTGATTGAGTTTGTAAACAGAACTGGAATATTTGAGAACTCAATTTATTACATATATATATAAAAATAAATGTATTATTTATTTATTTATTTTTGGCTGTGTTGGGTCTTTGTTGCTGCGCTCTGGCTTTCTCTAGTTGCGGGGAGCGGGGATTACTCTTTGATGCGGTGTGCGGGCTTCTCATTGCAGAGGCTTCTCTCGTTATGGAGCACGGGTTCTAGGTGCGCGGGCTTCAGTAGCTGTGGCTCTCAGGCTCTAGAGCGCAGGCTCAGTAGTTGTGGCACACGGGCTTAGTTGCTCCGCGACATGGGGGATCTTCCCAGAACAGGGCTCGAACCCGTGTTCCCTGCCTTGACAGGCAGATTCTTAACCACTGTGCCACCAGGGAAGACCTCAATTTATTATATTTTTAAGTTTATTTGATTAGAGTTGCAACAAGAGAGCTTTAAGTGCTAGGGAAGCTTTTTTTTGTTACGGTCATAAATTTGTCCTGTAAGACAGCAGAGGCACATAAAAGTTAGTTTGAGTATATTACACTTATAAATGCAGTTTAAAATTAAGACTATTTAATTGATGAAGTTTATAGATAGAACTGATTATCTAAGCAGTTTAGTCTGTCAACAAGAGTTTCTGGAAACTTGTCAGAGAAAATTTGAAAGTGATTTTTTTATTTTACTAGTTTTATAGAGTCGTAGTTTGGACTGAAAGTAATGAAAACCAGGTTTTTACATTTGTAATTTGGGAACTTGAATATTAATTTAGAGTAAAGTAACTGAAAACCCTTTCTGTGGAAAAGGTCCCCATTAGGAATAGGATAAGCCAAGACAGGAAGGATGAAAAGGTCTGGAGTATATGGACAAGGAGAGCTGTTTGGGGCACAAGAAAATGGGTACCCCAGGGATGTAATGGCAGATATAATGATGAATACTGGAGTGCACTAAGGCTTGTGGCCTGAAATATTTTCTCTTAATGTGAATACTTTTTTAAAATTTATTTTATTTTATTTTTTTAGCCATGCCACATGGCATGTGGGATCTTAACTCCCTGACCAGGCATCCAATCCGCACCCCCTGCATTGGACGCACAGAGTCTTAACCACTGGACTGCCAGGGAAGTCCCAATAATGTGAGTAATTTTAAGAATGCTCCAGTTCTAATTTTTATCTTTGTATGCCCTTTTTTGACATGATATTTGATATTTAACAGATTAAGATTAAATCAGAAGAAGGTAACACTCAAAATTGGATGACACATTAACTCCATGGGGAGTATTGATTGGTTTCTCAGTAGTTCACATACAATATTACCTCACTATTAAATGATTTTCTTATTTTGACTCTTCTAGAAATTGGGGTCCAAAAAGAGGTAAAGAAGAAATGAGCAAAAGGTTTTAAGTAACCAGCCGATAAAGTAGAATTCGTACTCATTTCTGGCTCTCCCAACTGACTTGGACCAAATGGTGAGGGAGCAGAAGCAATTGTCCTTGAGATGCTCCAGGTTTCCCATTCTCTTTCCCCACGTAAAGTTATGCTTTTGTCTTCTCCACTCATCAGATTCCATTCTCAGGGAGAATTGGCCTATTGGTTGATATTTTAATGAGAATTTAAGATCAAGAGGTAGTTTTTCTCTAAGTCTTGTCTTTAGTCATAGAATGAAAGAAAGGCTACAACAAGGTCATCACTGTTGGGTGAATTAAGTGACCACCACCTTCACTGAGAGCACCTTAAGGGAGGATGAGGTACATGTAGGAGAGCACATAATGTTCATCTCTGCAGAGAGATTTTTGTAAGAGAAGGGGGGGGTCTGGTAATAATTATTCTGGGACTGTCCTGGTAGATGGGAGAGATGGTCCTATGTACAGGCCAGTAGTTCCTAAACCTGGCTAACCATCATAATTACTTGAAGAGATATTTTAAAAACATTCTAGGCCTGGCATTCCTCATTCAGATTCTTATTCAGTTACTCTGGGGTGCGTTTGTGGTCAGCCCTGGGGAGGGACAGCTGTTATAAAACCGGTGATGAGTTTACTATCCTATAACAGTTACTTAAAGAAGTGGGTGTAAAAAATAAATAAATAAAAAAAAAAAAAAAAAAAAAAAGAAGTGGGTGTATACTCCATTGCTTTCTTTTTTTTTTTTTAAATCTTTATTGGAGTATAATTGCTTTACAATGTTGTGTTAGCTTCTGCTGTACAACAAAGTAAATCAGCTATTATGTATACATATATCCCTATATCTCCTCCCTCTTGCATCTCCCTCCCACCCTCCCTATCCCACCCCTCTAAGTGGTCACAGAGCACCAAGCTGATCTCCCTGTGCTATGCAGCTGCTTCCCACTAGCTATCTATTTTACATTTGGTAGTATATATATGACCATGCCACTCTCTCACTTCATCCCAGCTTACCCTTCCCCCTCCCCATGTCCTCAAGTCCATTCTCTATGTCTGCATCTTTATTCCTGTCCTGTCCCTAGGTTCTTCAGAACCCTTTTTTTTTTTTTTTTAAGATTCTATATATATGTGTTAGCATACGGTGTTTGTTTTTCTCTTTCTGACTTACGTCACTCTGTATGACAGACTCTAGGTCCATCCACCTCACTACAAATAACTCAGTTTTGTTTCTTTTTATTGCTGAGTAATATTCCACTGTATATATGTGCCACAGCTTCTTTATCCATTCATCTGTCGATGGACACTTAGGTAGCTTCCATGTCCTGGCTATTGTAGATAGTGTTATAACAGCACAGTTACAATTTGGGGGCACAGATTTCCTCCACTCTTACTCATAAGCAAGCAGAAGCCCTAACTATTATAGATTCTGATGATCTCTAAGCTGTTTCTGTCTTGCCTTTTCTCTCTCTTTATGTATGTTTCTTTCTCTTTTCCCCCTTGTGTTTTTCTATAACACACTTATACGCTGCCTGAGGCTCTTTTCACTGGCTCTCTGCTCATATTGTTTTTCTATTCTTCAAAATAAATAAAGCTGAATATATCCCTATTATTTATCCAGAAAAAGGGGCTAATAATGGGGCTAATAATCTTATCTCCCCCTCTGAGATGAAGTGATAGGACTACTTACTATACACCAGACCCAAGACTGGCAGTTTTACATGTATACCACTTCATTTCATCCTCAGCACAACCGTGGAAGACAGGAGCTATATTCCAAAAAGTTAACTCTATTGCCCAAAATGACTCTGCCCAGGAATGACTAATTTTAGTTTCTTCATCACCAGCAAACAATGATTGAGCACCTAGCACAGGAGGGGGTCCTAGCACAGGAGACCAGCCTAGGCTGTTCTGAGCTTGCTAATTAGATCATGCTGCTCTCTCCTTGGTACACTGTGTCTTGTGGTATTGATTAAAACCAACACATTAAAAATAAAACTTGACGTAGAGAATGGACTTGAGGACACGGGGAGGGGGAAGGGTAAGCTGGGACGAAGTGAGAGAGTGGCATGGTCATATATATACTACCAAATGTAAAATAGCTAGCTAGTGGGAAGCAGCTGCATAGCACAGGGAGATCAGCTCGGTGCTTTGTGACCACCTAGAGGGGTGGGATAGGGAGAGTGGGAGGGAGACGCAAGAGGGAAGAGATATGGGGATATATGTATAGCTGATTCACTTTGTTACACAGCAGAAACTAACACACCATTGTAAAGCAATTAAACTCCAGTAAAGATGTTAAAAAATAAATAAATAAAACTTGAAAATTTAACTCTTTGCTTAGCTTTTAAAAATCATTATTAATATCATATTCCCTTCAATTCTACAAATGCTACAATTTGAAAAATTAAAAAAAAACATACACACACAAAGGAAAATCTAAACATCACCAATAATTCTATTAATCAGAGGAAATTACTGTTAACTTTTTTGTGTATCACGACCTGCGTTTTGCTAAATACATGTGCACACACATTTATAGCATCCCTATACTTTAAAAATACAAATTTGATCATGCTAGGTTTTATGTATAATTTTATACTTTTCCACAGTGATTGTAGCATGTACAATGGCTGTATAAACCAGGATTCCATTATTTAACTGAGCATAATTTATCTATTTATCCAATTCCTGATTGTTGCTTACTCAAGTTGTTTCCATTTCCACTTTTAAAAACAAGGCTGTGTTGGACTTCCCTGGTGGTCCAGTGGTTAACACTCCGTGCTTCCACTGTAGGGGGCATGGGTTCGATCCCTGGTTGGGAAAGATCCTGCATGCCAGACAGTGTGACCAAAAAAAACCCAAAAACCAACAGGCTGTGTTATCTAGCCCAGCAGTTCTTTAAATATCAAGACTACAGGCAGATAGCTTTAAAGATTTGAGAAGTCAGAATATATATAATCATGATCCCATCATAAGAAATCTCCTGGGTGATGACCTGTATCCTATCAAGAGATGACTGGGGAAACAGCAGCAAAAGCACTGATAATGAGCACTGATTACACTTAAATGTAGGTCTAAGACTTAAATACAGATGGGGAAAAAGTGGAAGAATAACATGTAAATATTAAACATTCTGATAAATTAGAAATAACACAACTAAAAGCAATGGAGAAGAGAAAGGGAAGATAAGAGCATTGACTGGCACGTAGGTAATGCAGAATATAAGTGGGAGTCAAAAGATACCAGATAAAAGTCTAAAGCAGTTGTAGAAGTCCATGTAAGGAAAAAGGGGATTATGACCATTAAAAAAACAAAATATTAATATGAAGGTAACCACCACAGTAAAAATATAAACTTTCTTAAATTTCAAAATATATAACAATGATAAAAAAGGGAAAATAGTTTCTTATATTTGCAAAAATAAATATGTTAAGGATAATCTACAAGCTCATAAAAATAGCCACCTAGGAGGGTTACAGATGATAAGGGTAGAAAGGATAGGAATGGAAGTGAGATTTCTCTGAGTTTACCTTTTTATACAGTTTTGACTTTTGAACCATGTAAAAATTATGCATATTTAAAAAATAAAATTAAATCCTTTAAGTCCAAAGAATAAAAAAAGGCAAACATTAAAATTGAGTGTAAACAGAAACAAATGAACCTAATTGTATATCAAGTTGTACGTCAAGGGAGTTCCCTGATGGTCTAGTGGTTAGGATTTGGTGCTTTCACTGCCTTGTCCCGGGTTCAATCCCTGGTTGGGGAACTGAGATCCCACAATCTGTGCAGCACAGTCAAAAATGTAATAATAATAATAATAAAATTGTACATCAAATATAACTACATAGAAAATGGAATTACTTCAAGTACATTTTTAATATACCTTCATAGAGTATATTCTATGAACAGAAAGAACTTTAAATAAATATTTTATTTTACTTAGTTTTTATTTATGTAGTAAGTAATACTGAGATTATTTTGTGTGTGTTGAAGCATATAGCAAATGAGAAACTATCTTAACCGTTTTGGAAACTAGAGTTCTCACTCTGGGAGAAGATAAAAATATGAAATGGGGAAAGAGAGGAAGATTTCTATGATATTGGATTTGAATTAGAGGTATTAGTCTGAACTCATGATTTCTTGAAAAATTACACTTCTTGGCTCTTTGCACTGAAAGTGTCTAGAAATAGTGACATCCCATTAGCAATGAGCACAACTAGAAACCAGATACTGGTTTTTAAATATCATTTTTCATTTAGAAGAACCAGGGTTCCTTGGAGAAATAGCTGATTCTAGGTCTGAGACAGAAAAAGTACAAGGTGAGCCTAGAACCACTTGTGCCACAAAGTAAGGAAGTACTCAAAGATCAATGGGACAATGTCAAAATTATGCAGAAACCAGACTATAGGGGCTCCCATTGGACAAATCTGGGACAATTTCAGCATCTAAAAGAATAATGGTGGTGATGGGGGGAAAGAATACAAAAGAATGCCAGCTAATAAATGTAGAAAGAAGGAGAGAAATAGAAAATTACCGGACATGATAACACTGCAATGCATATACCTTAATAGAATTCTGGATTAAAAATATATATACTATAAAGATCATTCTGGGGAAAACTGGGAAAATTTTTCTTGAATTCTGTATTAAATGATATTGCAACAATGTTAAATGTATTGAAGGCAGTAATTGTGGCTATGAGGAGGATGTCCTTGTTATTAGGAGAGACAGGCTCAAGTGTTTAACAGTGAAGTATCATAATGTCTGTAATCTAATTGGAATGAAACAGCAAAAAATAAGTACATAGAATGAGAGTGATAAAGCAAATGTGGCAAAATGTTAGCAACTGGTGAATCTAAGTGAGCATGTATGGGTGTTCATAACTTTGTAACTTTGACATTTTTCAAAATAAGAAGCAAGGTGGTAGGTGAAAATTGCTTTATTATAGAAGAAACAGATCTAATAAAACAATGTTATTATGCAATTACAACATCACCACTTTAAAATCTCTAATGAAATAGTGGATCTAGGCAGTGATCACCAATCACTACTAAAACCATTAGGCGAAAAGTCGATGAGAAAGTATAAATTTGGGAGATTAGGCTAAGAGAATTTGAATCCACTAAGCAATGTAAATATCACTAAAAGTGGGGTAAACAGGCTCTATGTGCATTTGCTGTGATACAATATGAAGTGTACAGAGCCACCTATAAAACATTCTTGCCAAAAAAGAAAAAGAAAAAAAAGAAAGGATCTGAATTCAACCAAGACTCTAGCTCTGACTTCCAGTTTTGAGGAGATAGAGGAACATAATAAATGATACAATCAGCCAAGTCCAGAATATAAGAAATTCTACAGGACAAAATAACCTGATTTTTTCAACAAATAAATGAATAATACAAAGTGAAGAAATTGTTATAGATTATAGAGAATAGAAGTAACAACTAAATCCACTATATAGAACTTGTTTGATGCAGATTTGAACAAACTGTTAAAGATATTTTGAAATTATACGTGAATGGGCATCAGATGATATTAACAAATTATTGCTAACTTGGATAGGTGAAAGAATGATATGAGGGTAATGTTAATTTTTAAAATCCTTATATTTTAGATATTCAGACAGATATATTTAAGAGTCAAATGCCAGGGATTTGCTTTAAAATATTTCAGTGACAACAGCAACAACAAAGAATGGTGGGGATAAATGAAACAAGAACTGGGCAAAATGTTGATAATCAATAAAGCTGGGTGGTGGATGTATGGTGGTTCGTTATTCTTTCTACTTTTGTGTATATTTGAAAATTTACATTATAAAAGTTTTTAAGCTATAACGGAGTTTGAAGTACATGTATCTTTGTACACCTTTTTGATTATTTATTAAATTCTGAAAGTAGAATTTTGAGGCCAAAGAGTATGCATGTTTTGAAAACTTTTGATATCTATTGCCTAATTGAAAAAAAGGGCTGTCTTTTAACCAAAATTATATAGTAGTTTCTTCAGAAATATGTGATTCCTCTAAAGAAAACTCAATCATCAACGAGCACATGAGAGTGAGTTTTGTTTTTTTGTTTTGTTATTTGCCAAGGGAAAATTGTCTGTGTCTCTTGTGATGACTGTCGCTATCTTTATAGAATTATTCCTCATTACTGCCTTATGGATGCTGAACTGGTGGCAAGCCTGAGTAGGTGCTTTCACCAAATAACGCTTCTGTTCAGATTTGGAGTAAGAAGCAGAGTTGGCTCTCCTTAATCTGCTTTTTTTAGTTAAGAGAATTTAAGTTTTTGTTTCTTAAACCATACAGATCAGGAAGATTTCATTCTACAATGTGGGAATCATTGAACTGTGACTCATTTCCTAAGGGAATCGGAGAAGACTCAACACAGGTGGAAGTTATGCCTGGGGAAAAACAAAAGGATCAAAAAGCCGTTAAGAGGGTGAAAAGGACTTAATGGGAGAGGGCCTCTAGGTGTCTTAGACAAAGTATGATAGAACTCTAAGAAATAGGGAAAGGGATAAAAAGCAGCTCTTCTTGGTTCCTATGTGTCAATGATTGGCCAACTTTGGCCAACACAAGAGATATCTTAGTTGCAAGAGGGAAAAACAGAAAATTCTGAACAATTTCCCTGCCTGCTCCACTACTGTCCATCTCTACCTGCCCCTCACCTACCAGTACTGCTCTTCCATCTAAGATTGAAACTGGGGGTTTTGGAAAAGTGTCACCAGGATTTGTTCAGGCACTGTTTTTCGGTAAGTATGTCAAAACGACTGTCAACATGCTCTTCTTCTTAACAGCCATAGGGTACAAAGTGAGAAAAACACATGCATATTGGGAAACAGTTTTGTCCCCAAACTGAAGTACAAAAGTTCGTGCAAATACTCACTGTTAAATGTGATTTTGAAAGGCAGTTTCTACCTTGCAGATGCATTGTTGTATGTAGACCCCAAACGCTGTATGGAGAAACTTGGTGGCATAAGGGGGTTGTGGATACCCCCGAATATTCCCACCTGTCATTTGAGCTGGTGTTGCCTCATTGTACTAGAGGTTAGTTCCTGTCTCATAGTTCCTTCTGGGGGGGATCTTGATTAAAAGGAGACCTGTGATCTGGCAGTGGAGTCTTCATAGGAGCTTTAATGCCCCTGCAGATCAGAGGTCAGAATGGTAAGGAAATCAGCCTCCAGTAACCCCAATCTCGAACCCTCCAAAATATCTGGCAGCATGCAGAGGCCTTGGTGCTCTCTCTTCACCTGAGATTCCCCTAAGGCCTGGCTTTCTTGGAGTTGTCAGAGCACAAGTTATTGTCATTATTTGCCTCAATAGGAAACTCAGGGACAAATTTATTTGGATTCAAGATTCTGGTTGAAATGAATTAAAACCAGTTAAAGCCAACTTCCATAAAATTTAAAAGAAGAACGGAAGGAGCAAGGAAGGGAGGGAGGGAAGTAGGAAGCCATGTTATAAAGACACAGGGATTTCTCACAGAGATCAAGGGCATATTTACACCTGAGCATCAGGAAGGAATTGAGATCCAGGAATTTGAAAGCCAGGGAACTCAATCTTTTTCTCTCATCTACTTCACTGTTTTTCAGTAGACCATTCTTCTGAGTTCCCATGTTACAAGTACAGCCACACAGTCTTACGGGCTCAGCTTTAATCATCTGTTAACTTCTGGCCAATCTTACGAAGTCAGCTTGAATCACACGTTAACTTCTGGCCCAATCATTGATGGCCAGAAAGGAGGGTACATATTGCAAATATGGCCACCATGCCCAGTGCCCTGGTAGTAAGCAGGGCAGAAGTACTAAAAAGTTATCTACTCATCTTGTGCACTGTTATAATCTGGATGTGCTTACCCACCATTCTAGGCCATCCTTTTTCATTTGCCAACTATGTATTAAGTACCTATGATGGGCATGGTAATGAGTTAGTTGCCACGAAAACACAAAGAAGAGTCAGACATGTCCCATCAACTTGGGAAAACAGGACACTTAGAAATTAAACTAGAAATTTAAACTTTAAAAAACTAATAATTTAACAATATTAAATAAGACATACATATAGAAATTAAATTAGAAATAATAAAAATTATATTAATATATTTATATAATATATTGTATTACTATTGATCTATAGAGTTAATAGAATAATATATTAATTATATTAGTAAAATTAATATTAATAAAATTAAAATAGAAATTAAGTTGCATTCCAAGGCATTCATCAGTAATGACCATAGGATAAAACTAACACAGGTCAGTTTGCAGAGGCTGTAATCAGAGGATCACAGCATATCTTAGAAGTCATCTGCATAATTTTCCTTTCAATTGAGGAATCTCTTCTGCAATACTGGTGGCAGACACTGGGTCTGCCAGCCTCTGCTCTAATGCATTCAGAATGCTTTGTGAGGCAGAGAGCCCTTTGCATTGTTGCACAATGTTAATTATTAGATTGTTCTTCCTTATAATAAAACAAAATAAGCCTCCTTATAATTGATTCTACCTCTGCACAAACTTTACACATACCAGCTTAGTCAATATTTGAAGGTTTATGATGGCTTCCCCAACTCTCCTACCCCAAAGAGTTGACTATATTCCACCCCAAATCTTCCCAAGTTCTTCAATGGCTATTTATAAGACCTATTTTGATTCTTCCTGAACCTCATTCCCCTCATCTGAATATTTTACCTATATGCTTCTTAAATTAGGGAGCCAGACCTCTATACTATATAGAGTTTAACCTAGGCAGACTATAGAGTAAATCCAATGAGATATTTCCATGGTGGTGCATAAGAAAGTAGGATGACTTTTGGAGATGGAGGATCTGAGGCTTCCAGAAAATAAGGTTTTTCTAAGAAAATCAGACTTCTGCCCAAATGATAGCTAATCCTGTGCTCTCTCATGAAATGTTCATAGACAACCTGCATTCAAATTAATTGAGATCATGTGTTAAAAATGAAGAATGAGGGCTCCTACCCTAGACTATGAAATCGGAACTTCTGGATGTGGAGTCTGGGAATCGATTTTTACTAATCTCTCCTGATATTTCTTACATACACGAAATTTCAGAACCATCAATATGGTGGTTAGGAATACAGGATTTTCCAACATCTAGCTGTGTGACTGTGGGCAATTTACTTGACTTCTTTGAGCTTCAGTTTCCTCATCTATAAAATGAGGATAATAACTCCTTAGAGGCTGATTTATTAAAATAATAATGTATGTGTTGCAGACACTGCTGCTTTTCTACCTGATTGCCATTTTCCAGCCCATCCTCCTCTTCTTTGGCCATGGAGCCCAGTTGTGTTTGAGTAGGGTGTGCTCCATGTGTTCAAGGAAGGTGAGCCAGAGGTGATTGTGATTGGTCTAAGGTGATATTGGCAGTTTCATTCCACTTGTCATTGACTGGTTTCATTTTCTGTAAGTGATTTGATCCCAGACAATGAGATGTGAGGGAAATCTGTAGAGACCTTCTGGGGTAGGTCTATTTCTATTCTCCCAACCAATAGAAAGAGACATGTGGAGGTGTAGTTTTCTAGATGTTGAGATTTGTGTGTGGCACCTGGAATCACTTCAGCCACTGTGCAACCACAAGAGGAGATGTTGCCCACGTGCCAAGAATGGCAGTGTAGGAGGATGGAACCTCCAGGATGTCGTTTTGCTGCTCAGTCAGTCAACCCTGGAATCAGTCGTTCCTCACCAATGGTTATGAGATAGGAAAGCCCTACTGCTTAAGCCCGTTTTAGTTAGGTACTCTTACAGCCGCAAGCATTCTGATGGACGTGGCAAGTAATGCCGTTAGCATAGTGCCTAACACATAATATTTACACACTAAAAGGCATCTGTCTTTATCATCATCATCATCATTATTATTAACAGAAATGCTGGATTTCTTATCTATTAAATGTAGAGCAGGGATTATAGTGCCAATCCTATTACAAGACATATATACTAAAAAATATTTACTAAAAGTTTGCATTAATTCTCCTTGGTTTCCATTCTTTGTTTCAGCTATTGAAATAATGGTGGTTCTATTATATGATGTATATCAGCTCTCCTTCCTAGCCTTGAGTTTGTCACAAATTTGGCAAATTTTTCAGCCTTTAAAATTTTCACTTAAATTTGGCCTCCCTTGAAAGATGGTTATGATTTGAATAGGAGAGACAGGCTTCCATATTGGTGGTAGGAGCACACTACGACTGAGAATTGTTCAGGGAACAAGCCTAGTTTCATGATTTGTCATGGGTGGTCCCAAGTTAAGCACTGTAAAGGCATTTGGAGGGCAGCTTGTGGAGTGTAAGGATTTGGGAATTTGTCCCATAAATCCCTGGAGGTTTTTGTCTGCTGAGGCATCTGGGACAGTTAGCTGAAGTTAGGTGCCCTGCCAAGGTCATTCAACGGTGGTGTGAACAAAGAGGGATTAGAATTCACAGTCACAGTGCCTGGAATTCCTGTGTGTGACTGGACTCTGCTACGTGATGTTACTTGGGGTCAACAGCAATTACTGTGGCAACAGTATCTCTGGAGAACAAGGGGAGGGACAATGGTGGAATCAGACTCATTGACTCATAGAATGGTACAACTGGAAGAAATCTCAGGAACTGTCTGGTCCAACACTCTCATTTTATAGAGGAGGAAGTTGACATCCATAGAGATCGAGTGATGTTTCCAAGGTTACATGGCCAACAAGTGGCAGAGCAGAGATGAGGACTTTGGTCTTATGATGCTTGGCTTTCTGCTTTTTCCCTGTATCATTTCTGCTGAACTTATTTAAAAACACTCTAGAGTTTCATGACATGAGGACTACAAGCACGTGGCAACATTGTAAACAGACTGCATTCTCTTATTAGAGCCATTGCTTAATTTTAATGTATTTTACTGTCTAGTTTTATCAGAACTTCCTGTATTTCTTTTGAATTCCTAGCAGATGTACTAGGCAAGTACTTACTTTCATGACTGGTTTATCAAGCCATATTTGAGAAGTATGTCCATAATGTAGAGGTGGCTCTTTTGTGGCTCTAGAATCTAGTGTTGTTACTTTATATTCAAATAACAGGTATGAAAATTGGGGAACTATTCCTTATGACTGAAGTATTATTATGGAGCACTAATTATGTGTTAAGAATTGATTTTTTTTAAGAAATGGCCTTTGATTTATTCATTAACTTATTTATTTTTGGCTGCGTTGGGTCTTCATTGATGAATGCGGGCTTTCTCTAGTTGCGGCGAGCAGGGGCTAGCTACTCTTTGTTGCGGTGCCCAGGCTTTTCATTGCGGTGGTTTCTCTTGTTGAGGAGCATGGGCTCTAGGCACACGGGCTTCAGTAGTTGTGGCATGCGGACTCAGTAGTTGTGGCTCGTAGGCTGTAGAGTGCAGGCTCAGTAGTTGTGGCTCATGGGTTTAGTTGCTCCGCGGCATGTGGGATCTTCCTGGACCAGGGATTGAACCTTGTCCCCTGCATTGGCAGGTGGATTCTTAACCACTGCACCACCAGGGAAGTCCAAAAATTGATCTTGAAACGAACAAGAACCTACTTATAGAACAGGGAATTCTACTCAATGCTCTGTGGTGACCTAAATGGGAAGGAAATCCAAAAAAGAGGGAATATATGTATATGTATAGCTGATTGACTTTGCTGTACAGCAGAAACGAACACAACATTGTAAAGCAACTATACTCCAATAAAAATTAATAAAAAAAAGAGAATTGATCTTGATACAGCACACATGATGATATGTCATTTTTATCCCTATAAAAATAGCGGAGGAAGTTTGTGCTACCAGGGCAGTTTTACAGGTGAGAGAAGTGGGGATCAAGATCACACAGCTAAAAACAGTTCAGGTGGAATTAGAAGCCTGATCCATTTGAATCCAGAACCCTTGATGGATTTGGAAAACAGAGGGAATGGTCATTCTGTCAGAGAAGTAATTTGGGGTCTAAGGCACAGACCACAAGGGACAGTATCTGGAGTAGAGTCATCTGGGGATTTCCCTGGCAGTCCAGTGGTTAGGACTTCACACTTCCACTGCCAGGGACCAGGGTTTGATCCCTGGTCAGGGAACTAAGTTCTCACAAGCCGACAGTGCGGGGGGGAAAAAAAAACAAAAAAACCTCTGGAGTAGAGTCATCTGGGTCAACTGCAGAGGCAATGAGAGCACTGAATTCCAGGAAAAGCAATCACCAGAAATCAAGAGGTTTGCCTGTTTCACAATATTGGCCCTGCTTCTGAATATCTACCAAAAATATGTTTGGTTTGGAAGGCAACCTGGCACCATCCCCCAGCCAGTTGGAGATGCCAACTAGGGGTTGAGGTTTTTCAGACTGACATTTCATTAGCAAAGGAATTGTGCTCTTGATTCTGCATCCTGAGGGAGAAGGAGCTTCATTCGGCTTTGGCAGATGCAGCAGAGGGTGGGGTTTAGAGCACGGGCTATGGATTTAGCCTTGGCCTATCTAGTGCCAGGTCACCAGTTACCAGGTGTGTAACCTTGGACCAGTGACCTTCATCTCTGAATTCTCACCTCTAAATGGGATAATAATAGCACTTACCTCATAGTCTTGTGCAATTTCAGCGAGATGATGCGTGTAAAACACTGGGCACAGAGCCAGGCATTCAGTAAATAAATGTTCACAGTTACCATCGTCATCTGAGTTGTTATTCTGGGGCTCCACCTGGGGAATCAGGAGAGCGGGGCTCTACTTTTTCACTTCTTCTACAGATCTACATTCCTGCTTTCTTCAGGAGGTCACAGAAGTTTTCTGGACTTTAGTGTCATGACAGAAAGTCAACGAGTGTGTGTGCTTCCTGATGCATCACTGTGCCACATCAGAAATAAGGCAGAGAGGGACTTCCCTGGTGGGCCAGTGGGTAAGACTCCATGCTCCCAATGCAGGGGGCCCGGGTTCGATCCCTGGTCAGGGAACTAGACCCCGCACACCTCAAGTAGGAGATTCCTGCATGCCACAACTAAGAAGTCTACATGCCACAACTAGGAGTCCGCATGCCGCAATTAAGAGTCTGAATGCTGCAACTAAGAAGCCCATGTGCTGCAACAAAGATCCTATGTGCCGCAACTAAGACCCAGTGCAGCCTAAATAAATAAATAAATAAATAAATAGAAATAAGGCAGAGAGGAAGAGAGGAAGAGAGAATGCCTGGTTGCCATCCTGGGCTGTGTGTTATAGTCATTCATGATGCCTTCGTAAAAGTAGATTGTCTCTGAGCCAGACTTGAAGCCAAGCTCTCACGTTTCTAAAAATGACAACAAAAGTTCATCATCTTGTTTGTGCTTATTTTAATTCATGAAAGTGACTGAATGTTGACACGGAGATGCCGACACCATTGACAAATGAATTTATTACTTACATGTCCTGAAAGGAGTGGCCATGCCATGTCACACAGGTCCACATAGAGAGTACCAGTTTTGGTCAGGAGGCAGAAAGGAGACAGAGGAAAGCCTAGACCAGAGACTTTATTGGGGTTTCTGCAGAAAAGACACAGCAAGGCAGAGTAAACAGCTAAAATGGGCTAGTTTGACTAATTCTGACGGGCTTTGGGTTATAGGGGTGATCTCCAGTTGCCTGGTACCTGGCCCTGGGATGATTTAGGGCACAGGAAATATTGGCTTGGTGTGTGAGAGTTAGATAACGGAGCTGGTTGGGGGATGGGGGCTCAGGATTGGTTAGTTTGCATATGAAAGTTGTGTTCATGGGTAAGGTGTTATCTTTAGGAATTAGCTAGTCCTGAAAGGGGCACACTTTCTCTCTAGGTCTGTAAGGTCCCCCAAATCTCAAAACATACTTAGATACACACACGTAAAAACATAATTAATACAACCATTCATCTGGTCCCTACTCTCATTCCCTGGTCCTTCAAACTTCAGCGTCCTCTGAAAAATAGATGAAGTCATAGGCATCAAGGTCAAGTGCACAGGTCAAGCAGTTTTTGGTAAAAAAGCAAATCTTGTATGCTCTGATAGGTGATGCTAAAAGTATCCTTGCATTGTCTCTCAGGTTCTGTGGTGCCACAAAATTCACAATCTGTTTATAGCCTGCACAGAGAAAAGAAAAAGAAAGACAAAGAGTTCAAAGAAAACCCATTGCAGCCCACCATATCTTTTGGTTGTGCTACCGAGCAACCAGCAAGTTCGTATCAGCCCTGGTTTAGAATCTTCAGTTTGCATTTTGGAAAGGAGTCTATGTTATAACTGCAGATTTCACCATATAAAATGAGACAAAGGCAAACACCATTTAACTCCCACCTGCACAACAGCATTCATGTGAATTATTCACTGGGTCTGATTTTCTTTTATGGCAGCGATTTTTGTAGCAGGTGTAGAAGATTTAAAAGACTGAATCAAATCTCATAGTGCAGGCTTTTACAGAGACTCATTAACTGATGCACATATGCCCAAGCCTTGAGCATATTATAGAATTATGTTGCATATCCACACTTATTGCCAAATAAACCGGAAACCCAGGCTTTGGGCCTATTTTATTATCACAGACTCATACTTGGTCTCCAAGATGCTATTTCCACTGTAGTTTATCTTGCATGTGTTCATGGGTGACTTGCTGATATAGGTCATCAGGTTTTTGATGCAGTAAAACAAATCTTGAGACCAGCGTGTTGACAGGATTACATTTATTCTCAACCCTGCACAAGAGCAGTTTCATTTTTTCTAACAATACTGCTCATATATGTTGCTTTGCTCTTTAATATATAACATGATCTTTCTTATTTATTGAGCACTTAATAGATTGTTAGGGCAGTTCATATTTTTTATATACCTCTCACAAGCAGTTAGTTGTAGTAGGCACATACTGGAAGCTAAAATGAGTACTTGATTAGGTAATTGTCTTACTACAATGTTTCTCAAGGTGTTCTTCATGGTCCACCTAAGGTCTGAAGGGATTCATCTGATGGGCATTGACTGAATTAATCAAACAATACAAAACCTTTCTATTCTAGAGTTCCTGGATTTTCACTATTACATACTACGGCCTATTTATTAGTAAATAAGTGAATTTATTAAAGGTTTCTAAAATTAGGTATTCATATTTTTATTGAGTTTGTTGGGTATCCCACTAGAGAATTCTAGAGTCGATTGCATATTCTGCTAACACAGCTTGCTCATGTGGAATACTTCTCAACATTGCAAACTCCCATTGTGTGCACACAGATGCAGGCAGGTGGTTGGACTCCCCATTTTATTTGGGAAGGGTTTTTGTTACCAGTGCCTCACAGATTCTGCCTTGAGTTGATCATGCTTTTCAAGTGCTATTATCCTTGATTTAACTAATGTTTTCGAATTTTTGCTTTTGTAGTCTTTGTATTATTGACTTTCTTCCACTGGAAAGGGGAACTGAGTAGAATATGCAGACTGTAGAAACTTTGGCCCGGTCTAAGCTGTCCCCAGTCAAAAAATGTGGAAAGCTACTGCTCTAGACCTGAGTTTCTCATGTCATAATTGATGTGATTAACTGTGAGGTACAAAAAATTCATTACTGCTAATAATTGAAATACCAAGTTTGTGAATGATTTATATTTCTGTATAAGTTAATGAGGACTCAGGGTTAACCAAGGAATAACCCTATTCTTGCTTACTGCCTTCAATATGCTTTCTTGAATGGGAAAGAAAGGGGAGAGAATTATAAAACTGGAAATAGTATCTATTATAACTTGAAACTACCTTCTCAAAGCCACATCCTGCAGTGAGTGACTTGCTGATATTCATAGTAGTGGCAATTACCAATTATTGAAGTGCTTATGAGCTTTATGCCTTTTTCAGGTTTTTAAAAAAAGTCTTTCTCCCTGAGTATGAGATGTGAGTTACTGAGGGCTTCAGGAATGTTCCCATCTCCTAGCTGCATTGTAAATTCATTTTGGCTTGTGTGCTCACTAACACAGTGCTCCATTTTCTTTTTAATTCTATCCATGGACAAATATGTAATAAAGAAGAAGGCAAGGGAACTATGATGATTTCCTAGAACTGAACAGTCATGAGCACCAAACTACAGGCATCCAGAATGAGCTTGTTCCTGAAAATTCACACCATCATTTTATTATTTCTCAAAAGTCTGTACATTGTAAATGTTCAGTTTTAAACAGTGATTTTTATATGCTTATTTTAAAATATAACTTACATCATTAACTGATTGAACAAATTTTGATTCACACATTATGTGCTAGATGTAAAATGGCCAACAAGGCAGTCATGGGCTTGTCTCTCCTGAAGCTCGTATATGCTGGAAGGTTGGGTTGGCATGGGGACAACAAAGTGAGGTGGGAGTGAGGGATGGGGCCAAGGATATAGATAAGGAAACAGGCAACTGCAATATAAGAGCCTTGGTAGGGTACATTTGGGATGCCATGGGGAGGGACATATAACCCCAAGTGAGGGAGTCACAGGGAAGCTTTTAAGAGGGAAGTTATGCTTAAATTGAGATGGAAAAAATGGAAGCAAATTAACTTCTGATATTACCTATCAGAGTAGAAGTCTAGAAAAAAAATCAAGGTTCTTTTTCCAAAATATAGTTTAAAAATTTGAAATTTGATTTGCTATTTTCTTGTAAGATATATTTTCCCTTATAAGAGCTTTATAAGGGATCTTTAAATGGCTGATTTCATCATTCACATGTTTGTAAAATGCTTCTGAATTCCATGCTCCATTGCCATCCATATCAAAACGGCACCATTTGTTTTATTTGCCAGAAAATTAGTTTTAGGATTTGCCTGATCTGTATATCCCCCATGGGAGTGTGCCCTGCTTGAGAACAACACTATTATGTGTACCACAGTAAGAAAAGAAGATTGAGATTTGTTCACTCTATACTGACTATTTATTGAGCACTTACTATGTACCAGGCAGCGTTCTATGGGCTGGAGACCAATGCAATGTCTAAGCCCTCATAGTACTCACATCTAGTGCGGAAGATAGAGAAAAATAATTTAATGTATAAAATGTCAGGTAGGGATGAGTATCATTTTAAAAAAAGGCAGATAGGGAGTGATGGGGTGAGAAGAGGCCATTTTTTTTTTAAGAGGCCATTTTTGATAGAGTAATTGGAGAATCTCCTATAATGAGGTGACAACATAGCAGAGACCTGAATGAAGTGGAGGGGTGAGCCACACAGTTCTCTGGAGAGTATTCCAAGTAGAAGGAACAGCAAGTGCAAAGGCTCTGAGGTAGGAATATTCTGTATTTAAAACTGACTGACCAGAGGACAGTTAGAAAGTGATGTGGTGGAACGAGGAATAACATTCTAACCTGGCATTTTTACGAGAAGAGAGAAAGATTTGAGTAGTCTTATCTTTCAAAGTTCTGTAAAGAAGCTTCAAAATTATGCTTTAAAGAAAGTAACAGTTCTGTCCAGAGTCTAGATCGTTGGTTCATATACCCCAGAGTATTTTTATTTCTATTTCTGATGTTTTATATACCTAAAATAGTCCTCTTCTGCCTTTACCTTCTTCTGTTTGTTTGGATGTGTGTCCAAAAACAGGAGGATAGGCATTTTTCTTATAGTCACTGGTTTCCTTCTCACATTATCTACACATATACCAATCCTACCTAACTCTTCATCCTAGCTGGACTTTACCACCCACTTTCCACACTTTTCATAGGTCAGGAACCCAAGGCTCAGAGTTGTTAGGCAACCTGTCTTAATCAGCTCAGGGGCTGCAATATCAAAGTACCATAGACTAGGTGGCTTAAACAACAGAAATTTATTTTTTCACAGTTCAGGGTGCCTGCATGGTGGGTTTCTGGTGAGAATCCTTCATGGCTTGCAGACGGTTGCCTTCATGCTGCCTCATGTCCTCACATGGTAGAGACAGAGAAAGCTCTCCAGTGTCTCTTCTTATAAGGACACTTATCCCATCATGAGGGCCCCACCCTCATGACCTTCTCTAAACTCTATTACCTCCCAGAGGTCCCATCTCTAAATTTCTTTATAATGGGGATTAGGGCTTCAACATATGAATTTGGGGGTGGGGGAACACAATTCAGTCCATGGCATTGACCAAAGCATATGGTGAATAGGTAGTGAGCCCAAGACTCAAACTTGGGTCTTTAGTCCTCATGCTCAGTGCTCTATCATATTGCATGTTTTTACAATACAGGCAGTTTGATGATTAGTGAAGCTGATTCAGTTTACTATGAAATACTAGATGAAGCAGTATCTTATGCCTAAATGTTAGTTCCTAATCAAGATATTTCTGTGGCTTTTTCTTTCCACTGCTCTCAACCCACTGTCCCTTGCATCTTGCGGTCAGGGGGACTCATTATGCAGCCCCTGGATAATGTACCATCAACTTGAGTAGTTCCTCTGTCTGTGAATTGCAGCAAGTAATTATGGAAGAAATAAATTCACAGTAGTAACAAGTGGTAATACTGACCATAGTTACTCAACAGAGAACACTTGTTCAATAAGAAAAATGCTTAGGTCACCTGTTGATGTTTTCTCAGCAACTGGGCCAACAATGTAGTCAGCTTTTAAAAATTAACTAATTTTTATTGAAATATAGTTGATATACAATATTGTTAGTTTCAGGTATGTTACATAGTGATTTGACATTTGCATGCATTATGAAATGATCACCACGATAAGTCTAGTAACCATCTGTCCTCACACAAAGTATTACAATGCTATTGACCATATTCCTTATGCTGTATATTACATCCCTGTGGCTTATTTAATTTATAACTGGAGGTTTGTACCTCTTAGTCCCCTTCACCTATTTCGACCCCCACCCTGAGCCCCCTTCCCTCTGGCAACCACCGATTTGTTCTTTGTATCTATGAGTCTATTTTTACTTTGTTTTGTTTGTTTTGTTTTTAGATTCCACATATAAGTGTTTGTCCTTCTCTGTAAAACTTACTTCACTTAGCATAACTTCTAGATCTATCCTTGTTGTTGTAAATTGCAAGATTCATTTTTTATGGTTGAGTAATATTCCTGTGTGTGTGTGTGTGTGTGTGTGTGTGTGTGTGTAGGCATATACCACATCTTCTTTATCCATTCATCTATCAATGGACACTTAGGCTGCTTCTATATCTTGGCTTTTGCAAATAATGCTGCAGTGAACATAGGGGTGCATATATCTTTTTCAGTTAGTGTTTTTGTTTTCTTTGGATAAATACTCAGGAGTGGAATTTCTGGATCATATGGTAGTTTAATTTTTAATTTTTTGAGGAACCTCCATACCATTTTTTGTGGTGGCTGCACTAATTTACAATCTCACCAACAGTGCAGAAGGGTTCCCTTTTCTCTACATCCTCACCAACACTTGTTATGTGTTGCTTTTGTGTGTGTGTGTGTGTGGTACACGGGCCTCTCACTGTTGTGGCCTCTCCCGTTGCAGAGCACAGGCTCCAGACGCACAGGCTCAGCAGCTATGGTTCACGGGCCTAGCCGCTCCACGGCATGTGGGATCTTCCTGGACCAGGGCACGAACCTGTGTCCCCTGCATCGGCAGATGGACTCTCAACCACTGTGCCACCAGGGAAGCCCATATGTTGCCTTTTTGATGATAGTCATTCTGACAGGTGTGAGATGGTATCTCATTGTGGTTTTGATTTGCATTTCCCTGATGATTAGTGATGTTGAGCATCTTTTCATGTATCTGATGGCCATCTGCATGTCTTCTTTGGAAAAATGTTTATTCAGGTCCTCTGCCTGAACAGACATTTTTAAATTGAGTTTTATTTTTTTGATGTTAATTTATATGAGTTCTTTGTATATTTTTTGATATTAACCCCTTATCAGATATATTATTTTGCAAATATCTTCTCCCATCTAGTAGGCTATCTTTTTATTTTGTTGAGAGTTCCTTCACTGTGCAAAAGCCTTTTAGTTTGACATAGTCCCATTTGTTTTTCTTTTATTTCCCTTGCCTGAGGAGACAAATCAAAAAAATATATATATATATATATATATATATATATATATTGCTAAGACTAATGTCAAAGAGCATACTACCTGTATCTTCTTCTAGGAGTCTTGTGGTTTCAGGTCTTACATTTGAGTCTTTAATCCATTTTGAGTTTATTTTTGTATATTGTATGAGAAAGTAGTCCAGTTTGATTCCTTTGCATGTAGCTGTCAAGTTTTCCCAACTCCATTTATTGAAGAGGCTGTCTTTTCCCCATTGTACATTCTTGCCTCCTTTGTTATAGATTAATTGATCACATAAGTGTGAGCTTATTTCTGGGCTCTCTACTCTGTTCCATTGATATGTGCCTGCTTTTGTTCCAGTACCATACTGTTTTGATTACTGTAACTTTGTAGTATAGTTTGAAATCAAGCAACATGATACCTCCAGCTTTGTTCTTCTTTCTCAAAATTACTTTGGCTATTTGGAGTCATTTGTGTTTCCATGAAAATTTCAGAATTCTTTGTTCTAATTCTGTGAAAAACAATGTAGTCAATTTTAATATAAAAGATCATACAGAAACTTTTTTGGAACTATAGGAAAAGAGAATATGTCTTCTACCTAGAGCTGTTGAGAGGGTAAAATGTAACTCAAGAGCCAATAGACACTGTTTTGTCATCATAAGAGAAGTACTACCTGAGAATGGAGTCAAGCCAGAGGAGAGCGGAGCTGTGACATTGGTTGAGAACCTGGATCTGGCCATATGTGCCTCTCCTTGGTCTTTTCATTTCTATGAGCCAAAGAATTTTGGCTCATATAAATGAGCCTAATATAAATTTTGATCAAAGTTTACATTTTTCTGTGTTTAAAATTTTTTCTTTGCTTGGGACAATTAGGTTGGGTTACTGTCACTTGCAAGTGAAAGAGTATCATTCATTTGACTCCCTGCTGGCATGTCCCAACAGGATATTATACCATCCAAAGAATGAGAGAGAATGAGGGGAGACCTGTACCCCTCAATTGCAAAGATGAAAAATGTAAATGGTGGAGGTATAATAGGATCATCCAAAGCACATGAATCAGTTAGGTCAGTTTTGTGAGTTATCACGTTGTTCTTTTTGCTCTACTACTACTGGAATAGAACAAAATTCCTCCACAATCATGTCTAATCTGAGCCCTGATCTCCAAAACTTTTTACTCTTGCAAAGCCAGTGTTAAAAATGTATCCTTCAGAGAAAATACATACATTGGACTTTATTAAAATTAAAACTTTTGTGTATCAAAGGACACTATCAACAGAGTGGAAAGACAACATATGGAATGGAAGAAAATATTTGCAAATCATATATATGATAAGGGATTAATATCAAGAATATGTAGGGACTTCCCTGGTGGTTCAGTGGTTAAGAATCCGCCTACCTATAATGTTTCGTCTATCTGTCATATATCTTTCTATCACTGGCATGAATAATT
This sequence comes from Grampus griseus, assembly GCF_964374135.1. Taxonomy (NCBI): domain Eukaryota; kingdom Metazoa; phylum Chordata; class Mammalia; order Artiodactyla; family Delphinidae; genus Grampus; species Grampus griseus. The sequence continues at coordinate 75,606,776 of NC_139005.1, read as the reverse complement.
AAGACTACAGTTTTCTCTTTAAACCAAAATGTCTTACTAGTTTTATAGTGAGAAAAGGCTTATCTTTAGAGAAATGAGGAGACAGAAGCAGAAGGGAGTATGATGGGTTTGGAAGTAACATTTACCCAGCGCCTGTTATATGTTAAGCTCTGCGTGAGGCACTGTGCACAGTGAGAGAGGAATTCTTATTCCCAGTAGATACATGGCAAAACTGAGGCTCAAAAAGGTTTAAGTTCAGTAACTAGTGCAGGTTTAGTTACCCAGCTACTAATGAAGAAGCGAATATTTGAACTTGGGCCAAAGCCCATTCCTTTCCTCTATACAAGACTGTCTGTGAAATGCAACTCTAATAGTAAAGCCTTTCAACAACTGAAAAAAAAAAAAAAAAAGAATCCACCTACCAGTGCAGGGGACATGGGTTCAATACCTGGTCCGGGAAGATCCCACATGCCGCAGAGCAACAAAGCCCGTGCGCCACAACTACTGAGGCCACGTGCCACAACTACTGAAGCCCGCACGCCTGGAGCCCATGCTCTGCAACAAGAGAAGCCAGTGCAATGAGAAGCCTGTACACCACAACAAACAGCAGCCCCTGCTCGCCGCAACTAGAGAAAGCCAGCACACAGCAATGAAGACCCAAAGCAGCCAAAAAATTAATTAGTTAATTAATTTTTAAAAAAGAATATGTAAAGAACTCCTACAACTCAACAACATAAAAAGTCAACCCAACCAGAAAAATGGGCAAAGGACTTAAATAGACATTTCTCCAAATAAGATATACAAATGGCCAATAAACACATTAAAAGGTGCTCAACATCAGTAATCATTATAGAAATGCAAATCAAAACCACAATGAGGGCTTCCCTGGTGGCGCAGTGGTTGAGAGTCCGCCTGCTGATGCAGGGGACACGGGTTCGTGCCCCGGTCCAGGAAGACCCCACATGCCGCGGAGTGGCTGGGCCTGTGAGCCATGGCCGCTGAGCCTGCGCATCCGGAGCCTGTGCTCCGGAACGGGAGAGGCCACAACAGTGAGAGGCCCGCGTACCGCAAAAAAACAAACAAACAAACAAACAAAACCCACAATGAGATGCCACTTCACACCTATTAGGATGACTATTATCAAAAAAAAAACAAAAAAAACCCAGAAAAAACAAAACAGAAAATAAGTGTTGGTGAGGACTTGGAGAAATTTGTATGCATTTGTATACAAATACTTGCCTTAAGCAAGTAATTACAAATATGCATATTACCAAGAAGACAATCTCATTTGGAGAAAGTGACATTTAAGCTGAGAACTGAGAAAATGAATCAGATACAAGAGATGTTGGTCAGGCCTCTCACCTGCAGATTTGGGAGCAAGCTGAGGCAAGGCCGTGTATGCCTTCTTGGATTCCTCCAGCAATACTTAGCATCTTGCCCCGAACAAAGTCTGCATTAACAAGTATTTCTTCACTCAGTTGAAATAAAGGTACTTAATTTCCTCCCTATTGCTGACTGATTCTGGTAGAAATCTTCCTTAGTAATTGTTTGTAAATCAAAGTCTTCACAGTGCCTGTGAGGTCACAGAACAAAATTCTCCTCTCAGTTACCTGAAACTGACAGCCTAAACTAATTTCAGTGGAAACCACGTGTATTTACTTGAAGGGAGAATTTGGTCGATGGGATATTGCAGAGTAATTCATGACAATTCTAAGCCCTTCAAATGCACATCTCATATCTATCATCATTGTTTAAGAAGATTACATGCCACGTGAATTAGAGGTTGTGGAGTCTGAGCCACCTTCACGTTTTGGTAGTTGTACATTCCTTATCCTGTTCCCCAGTTACTTTCTTTCTCAGATTAACTCCATACTGTTGTTATTTTTTCTGACACCTTATTTTCCAGGTTTAAAAACAAGAACTAAAGCTTACGGGATATTTCAAAGATGGAAGTGCTTTCTGAATTAAATTGTAGGGGAAAAAATACCCTGCCAAATATTGCTCCCTGAAGATCTTTCCAGATCGGAAGGATGGTCCATCCAGAATGGCCCAGCTGGGGTCTGTCAGCCGTGGACCCCAGGGATCCATTCTGGCCTTGTGAATCCGTTCTGTTATTTTCTTAGCACCATGCTCAGGAAGGAAATGTTGTTGTTGCCTGCTTAGGCTGTGGTTTGGGATCTGTGAATCATCTGGGTATCTCTCTGTGTGTTCAAAAGTATTTCAAACAAAGAATGAACTTGTAAATGTTTAGTGACAGGAAGCTACAGGCTATGGCTGCAATGTATCAAAACAAAAAACTTTTTAAAAAATCCTCTAATAATATTCTTATATACCTCCTATTCCATTTACCTTTTTTTTCCCCTTTACCTTTCTTCTCTGTCTCCTCCACTCATATTGTATGATGGAAAAATATTAAATGAAGAGTTTGGAAACAGAAGTTCTGGGATGCAGTTCTGCTATTGACTTTGGTATCAGAGACAAGTCACTGAACTTCTTTTGGGCCCGATTCCTTCTTCTGTTCAACAAATATTTGTTGAAAACCTACCACAAGCGCTGTTTTACTGGGTTTTCAGTGGTGAATAAAATATACACGGTCCCTGCTCTTGTGAAGCTGACATTCCAGTAGGAAAGTGAGACGTGGCCACGAAAAGACAGGACACCCGACCTTGTAATGTAAAGTCAGATAAATTGTCCAAACTTCTATGTGTCTGTGGCTTTTTTGTCTATAAAACTGTGTAGCATTATATAACATTAAAGCATTATTGAAAATGCCGCACTTCAAAGGATCTAGAATGGCCAAGACAATATTTAAGAAGAATGAAGCTGGAGGACTTATTCTACCTTATTTTAGGATTTACCATAAAAGGTACAATAATCAAGACAGTGTGGTAGTGGCATAAGGATAGACATATGCATTAATGCAACAGAGTTGAGAGTCCAGAAATATACCCACACTGACATGGTCAACTGAGTTTTCATAAAGTTACCAAGGTAAGAAATAGTCTTCAATAAATCATGCTGGAATAACTGGATATCGATATTAAGAAAGGTACCTAAACCTTTTCCTCACAATATACACAAACTTTTAAGTCAAAACAGATCTAACAGAGCTAACACCATAAACCTTCTGGAAGAATTTAGGAGAAAATCTTTGTGACTTTAAATCAAGTAAAATTTCTAACATAGAATACAAAAAGCATGAGTCATAAAAGAAAAATTAGTAAGTTGGACTTTCATAAAGACTAAAACATTAGCTTATCAAAAACACAAGAAATGAAAAGGTAAGCCACTGATAAAGAGAAAATACCTGTAAGGCATATATTTGAAAAAGGACTTGTATGCAGACAACATACAGTTCTCTTACAACTCAATAATAAGAAAACAATCCAATAATAAAATGAGAAAAACACTTGAATAGATACCACACAAAGAAAAATACATGGATGGTCAAAAAGCACATGAAAAGATTCTCAGCGTCCTTGGTGATCAGAGAACTGCAACTTAAAACCACAATGAGATGCCACTACACCTCACCAGAATAGCTAAGATTTAAAAGACTGAAAATAACAAGAATTGTTGACAATGTGGAACAGCTAGAAATCTCATACACTGCTGGTGGGAATGCAAAACTATACAGCTATTTCAAAAAATGAAGTTTCTTAAAATGTTAAAATACACTTACCATGACCCAACAATTCCACCCTTAGGTATCTACCTGAGAGAAATGAAAATATATGTATACGGAAAGACTTACACATGAATATTCATAGTATCATTGTTTCATGATAGTCCCAAACTGGAAACAATCCAAATGCCCATCAACTGATGTACAGATAAAAAGAAAATGATGATATACAATGGATTAGTAAAAACTAAAAAGAAAGGAGTGCTGATACAGCAACATGGATGAATCTCAAAAGTATCATACTAAGTAAGAAAATCCAGAAAAAAATTTTATATATAGTGTTCTGTATGATTCCACTTACATGAAATTCTAGAAAAGGCAAAACTATAGCGACAACAAGCACATCAGTGGTTTCCTGGGGCATGGGGTAGGGATGAGGATTAATTACAAAGGGGCTTGATGAAAATTTAGTGGTGACGAAAGTGTTCTAAAATGTGATTGTGGTGGTAGTTACATGACTATACATTTACTAAAATTCATTCACAGTTAGTATTGGTGAATTTTGTTGCATATGAATTATATCTCAATAAAACTTTAGAAACTGTTAATTCAGAAAAAATTCTTGGAAGTTATAGAAAGCAGCACATTCTACACAGTAATATTTTGGCAGTTACAGAGGACAAAGGAGAAGTTAGTACGCAACAGGAGAATTTTTGAGGTTCGTTCAGAAGAAATTTCCATTTGTAATGGAACCTCAGAAGTCCTAGGCAATATAGCACCGGGCTTGGGATACTGTCTGGAAGCACAGGCAGAAATGTCAGGAACCAGAAATAGGTTTCTTATCACCCACATAGAAATCTCTGTCAGAGACCACAGGCTGTGGCTTCACTGCTTTATCTGGCTAGATAAACCCTCAAGGGTTTCTCCCCATCTGCTCCCTGGAAGCCTGAAGGTGAGAGGGCAGAGAGTGTGGAACTGCCATGTCTTCCTGGTCTGGGTTGGACTCACTGACATGTAATGTGTCCTCTTAACTGTGGACTTTCTGCAGCCTCCAGCCACTCATGCTGTTTCTTTGTGGAATGCCACATTTTGTAGGGTTCTGTCACTGCATGTTCTATCTGAGTTAGATGTGTCCTGTGGTGCTGATTTCTTGAAGGCATCAACATCCCAAGCAGACAACAAAGGTTTCACTGACTGTAATTAACACAAAGGTTTCTTTTCTTTTCTTTTCTTTTCTTTTGTGGTTCACGGGCCTCTCACTGTTGTGGCCTCTCCCGTTGCGAAGCACAGGCTCCGGACGGGTAGGCCCAGCGGCCATGGCGCACGGGCCCAGCTGCTCCGCGGCATGTGGGATCCTCCCGGACCAGGGCACGAACCCGTGTCCCCTGTATCGGCAGGCAGACTCTCAATCACTGCGCCACCAGGGACCCCCGAACACAAGGGTTTTCTAAGAAGACCCTCCAAACTTGAGTTCGTTTCCCCCTCCTCCATTCCTCAACTCAATTTTCTGCTCTTCTCCCAACTTTCTTCTCTTCCGCTGTTCAATTGGTGGCCATCTCTCCCAGGAAGTGTTGGTGAAGGACATAATTTCTCCCTAAAACTCTCCTTACCTGAACAAGCACCTGAGAAACTCATTTCTTCTTTCCACATACATAGATCCATAATATCACAAATTACTAGAATCTAAAAAGACTTTACAGGAAATCTGGACGACTGTTTTCCAAAATGTCATCCTTAGAAGTGAGAGGTATTAATAGAGACGCTCAGTGGAAAATAGATTTTATGATCAGTACATTTAGACAATGCCAATTAAAAACAGGTTTACATATACTGAATACCACAAGAAGTCTCAATATGCTCACTTTTTTTTTTAACATCTTTATTGGAGTATAATTGTTTCACAATGTTGTGTTAGTTGTGTTATACAGTTCTGCTGTATAACAAAGTGAATCAGCTATATGTATACATATATATCCATATCCCCTCCCTCCTGCGTCTCCCTCCCACCCTCCCCATCCCACCCCTCTAGGTGGTCACAAAGCACTGAGCTGGTCTCCCTGTATGATACAGCTGCTTCCCACTACCTATCTATTTTACAGTTGGTAGTGTATATATGTAAATGCTACTCTCTCACTTTGTCCCAGCTTACCTTTCCCCCTCCCTGTGTGCTTAAGTCCATTCTCTACATCTGCTTATTTATTCCTGTCCTGCACCTAGGTTCATCAGAACTATTTTTGTTTTTTGTTTTAGATTCCATATATATGTGTTAGAATATGGTATTTGTTTTTCTCTTTCTGACTTACTTCACTCTGTATGACAGACTCTAGGTCCATCTACCTCATTACAAATAACTCAATTTTGTTTCTTTATGGCTGAGTAATATTCCATTGTTTATATGTGCCACATCTTCTTTATCCATTCATCTGTTGATGGATACTTAGGTTGCTTCCATGTCCTGGCTATTGTAAATAGTGCTGCAGTGAACATTGTGGTACATGACTCTTTTTGAATTATGGTTTTCTCAGGGTATATGCCCACTAGTGGGATTGCTTGGTCATATGGTATTTCTATTTTTAGTCTTTTAAGGACCCTCCATACTGTTCTCCATAGTGGCTGTATCAATTTACATTCCCACCAACAGTGCAAGAGGGTTCCCTTTTCTCCACACCCTCTCCAGCATTTACTGTTTGTAGATTTTTTGATGATGGCCATTCTGACCAGTGTGAGGTGATACATCATTGTAGTTTTGATTTGCATTTCTCTAATGATTGGTGATGTTGAGCATACTTTCATGTGTTTGTTGGCAATCTGTATATCTTCTTTGGAGAAATGTTTATTTATATCTTCTGCCCACTTGTGGATTGGGCTGTTTGTTTTTTGATATTGAGCTGCATGAGCTGCTTGTATATTTTGGAGATTAATCTTTTGTTAGTTGCTTTGTTTGCAAATATTTTCTCCCATTCTGAGGGTTGTCTTTTTGTCTTGTTTATGGTTTCCTTTGCTGTGCAAAAGCTTTTAAGTTTCATTAGGTCGCATTTGTTTATTTTTGTTGTTATTTCCATTTCTCTAGGAGGTGGGTCAAAAAGGATTTTGCTGTGATTTATGTCAAAGGGTGTTCTTCCTATGTTTTTCTCTAAGAGTTTTATAGCGTCTGGCCTTACATTTAGGTCTTTAATCCATTTTGAGTTTATTTTTGTGTATGGTGTTAGGGAATGTTCTAATTTCATTCTTTTACATGTAGCTGTCCAGTTTTTCCAGCGCCACTTACTGAAGAGACTGTCTTTTCTCCATTGTATATTCTTGCCTCCTTCATCAAAGATAAGGTGACCATATGTGCATGGGTTTATCTCTGGACTTTCCATCCTGTTCCGTTGATCTATATTTCTGTTTTTGTGCCAGTACCATACTGTCTTGATTACTATAGCTTTGTAGTATAGTCTGAAGTCCAGGAGCCTGATTCCTCCAGCTCCATTTTTCTTTCTCAAGATTGCTTTGGCTATTCGGGGTCTTTCGTGTCTCCATACAAATTGTGAAAATTTTTGTTCTAGTTCTGTGAAAAATGCCATTGGTAGTTTGATAGGGATTGCATTGAATCTGTAGATTGCTTTGGGTAGTATAGTCATTTTCACAATGTTGATTCTTCCAATCGAAGAACATGGTATATCTCTCCATCTGTTTGTATCATCTTTAATTTCTTTCATCAGTGTCTTATAGTTTTCTGCATACAGGTCTTTTGTCTCCTTAGGTAGGTTTATTCCTAGGTTTTTTATTCTTTTTGTTGCAGTGATAAATGGGAGTGTTTCCTTAATTTCTCTTTCAGATTTCTCATCATTAGAGTATAGGAATGCAAGAGATTTCTGTGCATTAATTTTGTATCCTGCTACTTTACCAAATTCATTGATTAGCTCTAGTAGTTTTCTGGTAGGGTCTTTAGGATTCTCTATGTATAGTATCATGTCATCTGCAAACAGTGACAGCTTTACTTCTTTTCTAATTTGGATTCCTTTTATTTCTTTTTCTTCTCTGATTGCTGTGGCTAAAACTTCCAAAACTATGTTGAATAATAGTGGTGAGAACAAAGGGGCAACCTTGTCTTATTCCTGATCTTAGAGGAAATGGTTTCGGGTTTTCACCATTGAGAGCAATGTTGGCTGTGGGTTTGTCATATATGGCCTTTATGTTGAAGTAGGTTTCCTCTATGCTACTTTCTGGAGAATTTTTATCATAAATGGGTTTTGAATTTTGTCAAAAGCTTTTTCTGCATCTATTGAGATTATCATATGGTTTTTATCCTTCAATTTGTTAGTATGGTGTATCACATTGAGTGATTTGTGTATATTGAAGAATCCTTGCATTCCTGGGATAAACCCCACTTGATCATGGTGTATGATCCTTTAATGTACTGTTGGATTCTGTTTGCTAGTATTTTGTTGAGGATTTTTGCATCTCTGTTCATCCATGATATTGGTCTGTAGTTTTCATTTTTTGTGACATCTTTGTCTGGTTTTGGTATCAGGGTGATGGTGGCCTTGTAGAATGAGTTTGGGAGTGTTCCTCCCTCTGCTATATTTTGGAAGAGTTTGAGAAAGATAGGTGTTAGCTCTTCTCTAAATATTTGATAGAATTCACCTGTGAAGCCATCTGGTCCTTGGCTTTTGTTTGCTGCAACATTTTAAATCACAGTTTCAATTTCAGTGCTTGTGACTGGTCTGTTTATATTTTCTATTTCTTCCTGGTTCAGTCTCAGAAGGTTGTGCTTTTCTAAGATTTTGTCCATTTCTTCCAGGTTATCCCTTTTATTGGCATATAGTTGCTTGTAGTAATCTCTCATGATTCTTTGTATTTCTGCAGTGTCAGTTGTTACTTTTCCTTTTTCATTTCTAATTCTGTTGATTTGAGTCATCCCTTTTTTTCTAGATGAATCTGGCTAATGGTTTATCAATTTTGTTTATCTTCTCAAAGAACCAGCTTTTAGTTTTATTATCTTTGCTACTGTTTCCTTCATTTCTTTTTCATTTATTTCTGACCTTATCATTATGATTTCTTTCCTTCTGCTAACTTTGGGATGCTTTTTTTCTTCTTTCTCTAATTGCTTTAGGTGTAAGGTTAGGTTGTTTATTTGAGATTTTTCTTGTTTCTTGAGGTAGGATTGTATTGCTATAAACTTCCCTCTTAGAACTGCTTTTGCTGCATCCCATAAGTTTTGGGTCATCATGTCATTGTCATTTGTTTCTATGTATTTTTTGATTTCCTCTTTGATTTCTTCAGTGATCTCTTGGTTACTTAGTAGTGTATTGTTTAGCCTCCATGTGTTTGTATTTTTTACAGTTTTTTTCCTGTAATTGATATCTAGTCTCACAGCATTGTGGGCAGAAAAGATACTTGATACCATTTCAATTTTATTAAATTTACCAAGGCTTGATTTGTGACACAAGATGTGATCTATTCTGGAGAATGTTCCATGAGCACTTAAGAAGAAAGTGTATTCTGTTGTTTTTGGATGGAATGTCCTATAAATATCAATTAAGTCCATCTTGTTTCATGTGTCATTTAAAGCTGTGTTTCCTTATTTATTTTCATTTTGGTTGATCTGTCCATTGGTGAAAGTGGGGTGTTAAAGCCCCCTACTATTATTGTGTTACTGTCGATTTCCCCTTGCATGGCTGTTAGCATTTGCCTTATGTATTGAGGTGCTTCTATGTTGGATGCATAAATATTTACAATTGTTATATCTTCTTCTTAGTTTGATCCCTTGATCATTATGTAGTATCCTTCTTTGTCTCTTTATTTTAAGTCTATTTTTTCTGATATGAGAATTGCTACTCCAGCTTTCTTTTATTTCCATTTACATGGAATATCTTTTTCCATCCCTGCACTTTCAGTCTGTATGTATCCCTAGGTCTGAAGTGGGTCTCTTGCAGACAGCATATGTACGGGTCTTGTTTTTGTATCCATTCAGCCAGTCTATGTCTTTTGGTTGGAGCATTTAAATCCATTTACATTTAAGGTAATTATCGATATATATGTTCCTATTACCATTTTCTTCATTGTTTTGGGTTTGTTATTGTAGGTCTTTTCCTTCTCTTGTGTTTCCTGCCTAGAGAAGTTCCTTTAGCATTTGTAGTAAAGCTGGTTTGGTGGTGCTGAATTCTCTTAGCTTTTGCTTGTCTGTAAAGGTTTTAATTTCTCTATCGAATCTGAATGAGTTCCTTGCTGGGTAGAATAATCTTGGTTGTAGGTTCTTCCCTTTCATCACTTTAAATATGTCCTGCCACTCCCTTCTGGCTTGCAGAGTTTCTGCTGAAAGATCAGCTCTTAACTTTATGTGGATTCCGTTGTATGTTATTTTTTGCTTTTTAATTTTTCATAGTTTGATTAATATGTGTCTTGGCATGTTTCTCCTTGGATTTATCCTGTATGGGACTCTCTGAGCTTCCTGGACTTGATTGACTATTTCCTTTCCTGTGTTAGGGAAGTGTTCAACTATAATCCCTTTAAATATTTTCTCCGACCCTTTCTTTTTCTCTTCTTCTGGGACCCCTATAATTGGAATGTTTGTGCCTTTAATGTTGTTCCAGAGGTCTCTGCAAGTGTCCTCAATTCTTTTCATTCTTTTTTATTTATTCTGCTCTGTGGTAGTTATTTCCACTATTTTATCTTCCAGGTCACTTATCCGTTCTTCTGCCTCAGTTATTCTGCTATTGATTCCTTTTAGAGAATTTTTTATTTCATTTATTGTGTTGTTCATCATTGTTTGTTTGCTCTATTGTTCTTCTAGGTCCTTGTTAAACATTTCTTGTATTTTCTCCATTCTATTTCTGAGACTTTGGATCATCTTTACTATCATTACTCTGAATTCTTTTTCAGGTAGACTGCCTATTTCCTCTTCATTTGTTTGGTCTGGTGGGTTTTTACATTGCTCCTTCATCTACTGCATGTTTCTGTCTTATCATTTTGCTTAATTTACTGTGTTTGGGGTCTCCTTTTCACAGGCTGCAGGTTCGTAGTTCCCGATGCTTTTGGTGTCTGCCCCCAGTGGGTAAGGTTGGTTCAGTGGCTTGTGTATGCTTCCTGGTGGAAGGGACTCGTCCCTATGTTCTGGTGGGTGGGGCTGGATCTTGTCTTTCTAGTGGGCAGGGCTGCATCTGGTAGTGTGTTTTGGGGTGTCTGTGAACTTACTATGATTTTAGGCAGCTTCTCTGCTAATGGGTGGGGTTGTGTTCCTGTCTTGCTAGTTGTTTGGCATGGGACGTCCAGCACTGGAGCTTGCTGGCTGTTGGGTGGAGCTGGGTCTTAGCATTGAGATGGAGATCTCTGGGAGAGTGCTCACCAATTGATATTATGTGGGACCAGGAAGTCTCTGGTGGTCCAATGTCCTGAACTTGGCTCTCCCACCTCCGAGGCTCAGGCCTGACACCAGGCTGGAGCACCAAGACCTTGTCAGCCACATGGCTCTGTTTAGCTGCTATACTGCAAAGGGCTGGCATGTCTTTTTCTAAACTGGAGAGCTCCTAGCGCAGGTCAGGTGGTTCTTTCCGAAGCACCAGGAAGACGGGAAGATGGCCACCTCAATATGCTCACTTTGATAATGAGCATCATGTCATGGGATGGGCATGGGGAGGGTGGAGGTGGGGTTGTGATATACAGTGATGTGATCAGAGAGATTTTTTTCTTCTCTCTGATTGTAGAGTTGCACTGTCAAACAGAAATACCCTGCAAACCGTATCTGTAGTTACATACACAATTTTCAATGTCCTGGTAGCCACATTTTTAAAAGTAAAAAGAAATGGGTTGGCCTACTTTTTTATATAAAGTTTTGATTTATCTATAATTGTTTAGAGCTGTTTTAGATTCACAGCAGAATTGAGCAGAAAGTACTACGAGTTCCCATGTGCACCCTGCCCCCACAACAACCACAGCCTCCCATTCTATCCTAATTTTAATAACATATTTTATTTAAGCCAATATATAAAACTATTATTTCAACATTAATCGTATAAAAATTATTGAGATACCTTACTTTTTTTTTCTGTACACTGACCTAGTTTTTACACTTTAAAATGTGGCCCCAGCTACTTTTCAAGTGCTCGGCAACCACATGTGGCTAGTGGCCATCCTATTAGTGCAGAAGAGGTCAAATGTCCCAAGGCACATAGTTTAGGAAATGCTGATCTAGCCACACCCACCCATTGTACAGATGAAGTTGAAGAGCCCTGAAAGTTTGATGTGACTTTCCTGAGTTACAGACCCAGTTAGTATCAGAGGTGAGATCAGTACGCAGGTTTCCTGACCTTCACAGGGTAGTTCTTTCCACTCCATCATGACTCAAACACAAATCTTTTCCTTTGTAGGAGGGAGAATTCAACTTCCTTTCTTTGCTCTGCAGAACTGTCTTCTATTCCTTCTGGAGTGAATTAGAATGGATCTTAGTCTAGGAACAGAGATGGCCTGAGTTTGCAGTGACTATCCACAGCCTTTCATTCTTCTGCATGCTTTTAGGAATCTGCACTGTCTCTTAGGATTTGCTCAGTATCCATTCTTATTCATATCAGGGGCTCTTTCAGGCCATAGTGCACTAGGATACCTTACCTTGGGATCGTGGTGATGGCCCCTGGGCACTGGGGCCCTGGATTGAGGAAGGTAGAAGGAGTCTTTCATTCATCATTGATTCAACAAATACTTATTGAATATCTACCATGTGCCAGGCCCTGTTCTTGGTGCTGGTGACACATCAATGGACAAACCAAGTTGTTGGCCTCTGGAGTTTAGATTCTAGTGGTGCGAGACAGGCAAAACAAATATGTAAATATATGACACCTTAAATGGGAATTAGTGTTATTGAGAGAAGATAAAACAAAATAAGGGGAAAAGAGAGTAAAGAATAGAGGCAGGTTGAAGAATGGGAGATTTTTTTTTTTTTTTCGGTATGCGGGCCTCTCACTGTTGTGGCCTCTCCCGTTGTGGAGCACAGGCTCCGGACGCACAGGCTCAGCGGCCATGGCTCACGGGCCTAGCCGCTCTGTGGCATGTGGCATCTTCCCAGACCAGGGCATGAACCCGCGTCCCCTGCATCGGCAGGCGGACTCTCAACCACTGCGCCACCAGGGAAGCCGGGAGATTTTTTTTTTTAATTCTCTAGTCATTGTGCTTATAGATGGAAAGGGGAAATTGATTTAAGGAAAACATTCTTCTTAGCCTATATTATTAATGTATGTTTAAATGCCTTCAACCTTTATGAACATGTAGGTCCTCTTAAGTAAATAATGAGAATATTTATTAACAACTAAAGCACATGCTATTCACTAGGCACTGTGCTGAGTACATGAATGGGTTTAGCAGTATAATGAGAAATCAAGGGTCTTTGCTGTCTTAGTATTCATTCTCTAAATTTCTGTAGTTAAGAGGTGTCAGGAAAGCAAAAATTGTCATAGTGAGCTGGCCGTTTATTAAAATCCGTCTTCATTCAAATATCTCTTCCTGTTTTACACTAGCATCTATCCTGACCAGTGGGTCAGTCACCTTTGTTGGTCACTGCTTCATTGTCAGATATTTATAACATGAGACTGTACAATGAAACTACAAAGCAGATGAACTGCAAATGGAAAAATCACAATTTGCCAAACATTTAGAATTTCGTGAAGTTGATGAAAGTGATACAGGAGAAGTACTAGAATTCCCTGCAAAGCCATTGGCAAATGTGGATTTGGCATGATTTGTGCTTCAAGAGGGAGGATTCAACACCAAAGGAACAGGAAAAGTTGTAGGAAGCCAATTAAGCCCCAGAATAGTTTTGCAAAATGTATATCCTGTTCCTGTTTCTTTGAAGGTCAAATATGAAATGAAGGATGTATAGTGCTATTGTGCAGTTTTGTTTGAAAATTTTAACAAAGATCTCCTAAGTAATTTATTTGTCATTTTTCTAAAATAAGTATAGAGTTGAAACTTTAAATTTGGTTAAATGTAAGACAATTTTATAATTTGTATAATTTTTAGTTCATTTTTCAAGGAAATGCTCTAATAACACCTATTTTTTTCAATGACAGTTTGGGGCATTTATTGTCACTGATGTTTTCCAGGTACCAGTTACCCTTGAATGATAGGAAATACTCTGAAGGTGCTATTAGTATGTCTATTTTTCAGGTGAAGAAACCGAGATATGAAGAATTTTAGTAATTTTCTCAAGGTCACATAGGTAGTAAAGGCAGAGTCTACTGGAAACCTAGCTGAGCTGAATCCAGACTGCATCTCCACTGCACAGTGCTGCCTCCTAGAGGGGTCACTTTGGTTTAGCTTATTCTGGACAAAACTCAGACTAAAAGCCTTGCATAAAAAGACGTTTAGTACCCATTTCTTGTGGACCTCACAGGTAGGAATGATTCTACATTAAAATTTCATCTCGAGGTGGTTTTGAGCAGTAAATGAGCACATTGTCTGTTGTCTCGTGATCATAGTTCATACTGTCTAAGAGGTCTGAAGTCTAAACCTCCTAACTGCTAGTTAAAGTCTATTATCTTTGTGTTTGCCTAACCTCTGCAGGACATATAAAGGAAGTTCAACATGTCTGTTATAAAAGTTGGGTATCTAATTGCCTTACGTTATAGCTCAGCCAGAAGGCAGACCCTAAATAAAGAAAATCACCCATCTCACAATGACATACTGTCTTTGTACATCTTTTAAGCAGAGGAAAGATAATGGCCATGTATGATTTTAGGCAAGACTGCTGATTTGCAGTCTCTTCAGGAAATTGTAGTGTTTCCAAGGACAATATTCCTAGTCAAAATAGATTAAGCTTGAAGCCAAAATGATGACCACAGTCAAAGTAAATGATACTGTGTGTTTGGTTGGAAACAACTAGAGGAAAAATAAGTTGTCATAGCAGATGATTCACCCTATAATCCCTCTTTACTCTCTGGTCCATATCACCAGTGAGGTGGAAGAAAGTAAAGTTTTTGTAGATAGGGCAGAAAAGCCCTTCACTGTGATGAAATTGAGTCTAGGAGAGGAGGAGATATGTTTTAGTGGAAGACTTGCTCTTACCCAGTTTCAAATTTTTAAAGACTGCAAGGCAGTCCTACAACATTGTCCTAGATACAGACAAGGAGGATGGTGTCTGCTCTCTGGTAGCCACAGACACAGCAGCTTGACAGAGGAGAGAGGAGAGGAAGGCTTCTCTCATAAAGCTGAGGAATGGTCAAGATTAGTAGACCACCAGCAATTCCACTTCTGGGAATATACTCACAAGAACTGTAAACAGGAACTCAAGAGATATTTGAACACTCATGTTCATAGCAGCGCTATTCACAATAGCCGAAATGTGGAAACAACCTAAAATTTCCATTTCCTGGTGAATGGATAACAAAATACGGTACATACATACAATGGAATATTATTCAGCCTTAAAAAGGAAGGAAATTCTTACCCATGCTGTAATATGGATGAATCTTGAGGACACTGTGTTAAGTGAAATAAGCTAGTCACAAAAGGGCAAATACTGTATGTCATTCATGTGACGTACTTAGAGTAGTGAAACGCATAGAGACAGAAAGTGGAATGGTGGTTGCCAGGGTCTGGGGGCAGGGGGGAGAAAGGGAGTTGTTGTTTAATGAGTTTGGGGTTTTAATTAGGAAGGTTGAAAAAAATTCTGGAGATGAATGGTGGTGATGAGACACAAAAGTGTGACTGTACTTAATGTCACTGAACTCTACACTTAAAATGGTTAAAATGGAACATTTTGTGCTATTAATATATATAAAATGTATAAATATAATATATAATTAATACATATATATATTAGTGGGCCAAAGAGTGGTGAAGGTGGTGCTATCAAAGGTGATGGGGGTGAAGGTAATAAGAAGGAGCGAAGAAACACAGCTCTAAGATTTTTCCAACTATGTTATGGCATGAAAATTATTTAAAAGTAAAGGGAAGTCTCACTAGGTGCTAATAGTAACACTTTGTTGAGTGCTCACTCAAGGATTACACTAAGGGCTTTACATGCATTAACTCATTTATTCTTCACAATGACCCCAGGAGGTTGGAAACTACTGTTATACTCTTTTGGGATTTAGCAAAAGTAACCACCTGATTAAACCATGGAGGCCAAAAGAGCTAGGATTTGAACTCAGGATGTCTGACGAGCCCAGTGGTTCTCAAACATTAGTGTACCTTAGAATCACCTGTAGGACTTGTTAAACCATAGATTGCTGGGCTCTGCCTGCAGAGTTTCACTGGTTCTGGGGTGGGCCCCAAAGATTTGCATTTTTAACAAGTTCCCAGATGATAATACTCATGTTGCTGATTGGGTACTGCACTTTGAAAATCAGTGTAGTAGCTTATCTTCTTAAGCACTACAAGGTGATAGTAGAAGGACTTGTTCTGTCCAAGAGGAATCCTGGGGAATGGCACAAGATAACTGAGGTGTTGGAAGGAGTAGGTTGGGGGGATAAGGAGCAGAGTTCACTACACTTTCTCAGCTGTGCCTCCCTCTTTGCTATAACACAGGGGCAGCTGCTAATGTCCATTACCAAGGTATGAGTTTTAAGGTGTTTTTCCCTGGAAAGAATAGACAAAGACTGATAGAGTCATACATTCTCATGAGTCTCCTTCCTCTAGTCTATCTAAATATTCTACATCCTTCAAGCTCAGGATAAAATCCGATCTAAGGTTGATCTCTTGGTTTTCACAGCTCAGATTGTTTTTAGATTGTGTCACACAGGTTAGAGATGATTAATCTCTAATTGACTTACATGGTTTTGTCTTTCTTCTCCAGTTAGTTTAAAAGTTTTCTGAGGTCAAGGATAGTGGCTTATATTTATCTAGGACTTCCAATATGGCTAGAACAGTCTTAGACTAGCTATGTAATTGATGATTATTGAAAAAAATGGTTCAGTTAGTGAGAGATTACCATTATGTCAATATTAATAAAAATTACAATGAAATATATTAGAATATAATGAAAATACTGCAGAGTACTAAATGCTGATTAGATGCTGGCAGTCCTGCTGTTAATCCCAATGATGACTTTGGAGGAAATAGATAGAGGCACCTCTGTTCAAGACACTTAACTGGCATCCATACAAATGTAAGAAGGCTGCAAGGGGACGGTGAACCCTGGAGTTGTGCAATACATACCTTGCAGAACTCTAAGACATGCCCTGTGTATTGGGTGAATCATACAGGTTCACCGCTCCATTCCAAAGCAGGTGATGGTCTTAATAAATATTAGCCCAACAGCTCTCCCATTATATGCAGTGCATATATCTTAACTGGATTCACGTTAGTCTACAATTTTCTAATCCTTGGTCTTTCTCCATTATATTAATGAGAGTTCTAAGGGTAAGGACTGTGTCTTTGTATCCCTAGTGTCTAGGGAAGTATACTGCATGTCATAGACCCTCATAATAAATGTTTGTTGAATGAAGTACAAAGTGAATAAGTATACATTGTCATTGTCAGTTTATTTGAAGCTCTAAATATGATTATATGGTAAAATGCTTTGAAATTGCTTGCAGAAATAGCAAGACGATAGGCAAGTTCAAGGGAGAAAAGATTAATGGTGCCATCTGAGTTTTGGTAGTTTACCTTTGCTGAGTCCTACAATAAGTTTTCTTAGCATTCTCACCAATGATCTAGATGGCAGATGAATAGTTTCTTCCTCCACTTACACATGAGAAAATTGCTCGTCTCAGTTATATAAATTCCACAATTTTTTGGTATTATTTTTCCTTGATGATGTTATCAGATCAGGACACCTGTTTCTTCAAACAATTGTGATGTTCATGTTGAAGGTCTTTATGGGATTACTCCATGTGAGAAATTACTGTGGAAATACAGCAGAGCTCCTAAGTGCTTTATTCTCTTGAACATACTCCTTCACTTGACGTCCTAAAAATTCCTACTTTTCCCTTGGCCTTTGTATTAGTCATCAGTGCTGTTCACCAGGTGTTGTCAATACCCCATCTGCCCTTATCACCATATGGCCAGATTGTGCTTCCCTGTCCCCCTGGAAGTTAGGTAGGCCATGTGACCTTCTCTGGCCAATGAAATGTGAGTGGGAGGGGATATAAGTCACTTCCAAGTGGAAGCTTTTGGAGCCATGTGTGATTCCCTACTTTATCCTTCCCACTGTGCTGATGATGGGTCAAATTGAAGCCTCCATCAGCCCGAGGTTTCTGAGTAATTTCTGTGAGTAATATCTTCACATTTATTATTAATGAGAAGTCAAAATGATCAAAGAAAGTGTTTCTTTGAAGTGCCTTAGTGAAATAACTGGCTTAGACGTGTATGTTTCAATTTCCCCCTTTTGCTTTGAAGATGTTACTTCATAGTGCATTATAATCTGCATGAGCAAGGGTGGCTTCAAAGGCCTCTGCAGGGTCAGCAGTCCTTCCCAGAGTAAACACAAGTCTGCTGTGTCTTTGATTAGTGCCCTTCACAGCCATCAGTCCCTGTCACTGTTAGGGACCCCAGACTCACTGTCAGAATTACAAACTTTTCTCAAAAGAAAGGCACTTATAAAATTTTATTTTATTGAAGTATAGTGGATTTACAATATTGTGTTAATTGCTGCTGTATAGCAAAGTGATTCAGTTATACATATATGTACATTCTTTTTCATATTCTTTTCCATTATGGTTTATCACAGGATATTGAATATAGTTTCCTATGCTATACAGTAGAACCTTGTTGTTTATCCATTCTATATATAATAGTTTACATCTGCTAACCCCAAACTCCCAATCCTTCCCTTTCCCTCCCCGGCCCCTCATTGGCAACCACAAGTCTGCTCTCTATGTCTGTGAGTCTGTTAAAAGAAAGACATTTATTCCTCAGTCCAAAGAGTTATCTGAGAATTATCTCTGTTCCCTAGTCCTTCGTACTAGGTCATCTTTTGTTTCTCTTTTGTTCTTGATTTTTTCACATTAGCTCCCTGCACAGAGACCCACTGCTATCGTTTATTTGCCTGTATCCAGAGCTGGGCTGTGAAAGGAAAGATACCCCTAAAGTACAGGTGACTGGCTAACCATTGGACTTTGTGGCTACTAATCTTGCCTTTTCCCCTTGGGTTTGGAGCCTGGGCTGAGCTTGGACAAAGTATTAAGTAGGTTAACCTTGTTCTCAGGCTCACACACCCCTGTTCAAACTTGGGTGACAAGATTGCATTAGGCTACTGGGGATTGAATCTTGCACTACGCTTACTAGCAGTATGATCTTGAACAGACAAAATCTCTAAACCTCAGTTTCCTGATCTCTTAAATGCTGGTATTAGTCCCGATCTCAAGAGGTGGTTGTAAAGGTTAAATAATGTAATACATATAAATTCTTAGCACACTTTAATCTCTCAATATATTTTACCTTTTATTATTATTAGTAGTAGTATTAAGATTCAAATGACTGACAAGGCATAGATGTGCACCTCTTGGGCTGTGAGGAGCCTGGTGTGCAGGAGGCCATGTGTCTCCAGGGAGAGTACCAGTGACAACAGAGCACGGACACCTCATCCGACATAGTAAACATGTCATTCCTTTGTGAAAACAAAGTTTTAAAAAGGATTTCAGCTGGTGCCAGTAATAAGAATAAAGGAAAAGTAATGAGCTCTGAGAAAGTGATGATTCTTAGCCAGAAAATCGTCAGACGTTTGGGATAAATGTAAAGTGGAACATTCAGCTGGGCCGTGCCCAACACTGATGAAGGGATTAGTCCACTCTGTGGACTTTTTTTACACTCTGTAAAAAAAAAAGGAAAACATTGTTTGTGGAACTGTTTTAGTAAGGACTCATGCTAGCACAAAAATTGCTTATTATGTGACACACTAAACTGTAGCAAAAGCTGGAAACTCAAAAGCGGTGTGAGACTCTGTGCAGGAACTATGAGTCTTGATGGAACAGAGAAGTGGGAGAAAGCACTTTCTTAACATTTGTGTTCACAGACTGAGGGATTCGTGCAGGTGTCAGGTGTGCTCCTGTCCAAAGTCAAGGGTCAGTTTTACTTTGTTGGCTTATGTCTGCTTCCGCATTGGCCAATGAGCTGCTGGAGGGGAGGGTTCTGTATTCATCGCTGTTCTCTCTCCAAAACTAGCCCGGTGCCTGGCGCATGGTAGGTGTTGAGTATTGAATGTGTTCAGTAAGTGAATAATTGAGTGGATCCATCTCAGGAACCAGGTTCCAAAGACTAAGCAGGACAAGCAGATAGGAAGTTTGTGGTCAATTATGAACAGGGTGAGTGGAGGCACCTGGAGTGAGGGGAGCCCTCCCTGAGGCATTCCAGGTGAGAAGTTTGGAGTTCTGCAGGGACCTTGAATCCAGCATTGCAAAGGCTTACTGGTTCCATTGATGAAGATGTGGGAGAAGGTGGACTAAAGACCCCTGGCCAAGCCAGCCAGGAGGTTAGAGGATACCCACAGCTCTGTGGGAAGCATGGAGGCAAACCGGTACCAAACCCTCTCAGACCTCAGAAGGGCGCCCCCCCCACCCCCATCCCCGCTTTGGGGATTAAGTTCTCTGTATTTAGAGCACATTGTAAAAATCCTTGGATGAGGTACCCAAGGCTCTTGCCTGGATGTGACAGTGACCACTTATTGAGCACTTCCATTATGCTAAGTGTTTTCTTTACTGAATTTAATTCTCACAAAGGTGGGTAATAATAACCCCATTCTTCTCATTTTAAAGATGAGAATTGAGGGTTACTAAAGTTAACTACTACACCATAGATCAGGGATTCAAATCCATGGCTATATAACTGCAAAATTTCATGCCATCAACCATTAAGAAAAATTCCGAACTTTATTTTTAGGTTAGGGTGTGTGAGTATGTGCGTAAATATAAAATACCCTCCCTCATTTTATTGTTCTCCTACAAATGTTTGCTTCTATAACTCCTTAGCCATACCCTTAAATTTCTAGGGCTACAGAGATATGGACTGAAGCAGAGAAGCTTTATGGTGGCCCCATGATCTCTGCTTCTGATGTTCACACCCTCATATAATCCCTTCCCCTTGAGTGTAGGTAAGACCTGTGACTTTCTTCTAACCAACGGACTACGGCAAAGAGGATGGAGTGTCACTCCCATGATTGTGTTAGGTTATGTAAGTTCATCTTCCCAGTAGACTCACACTGAAGTCTCTTTCCCTCTCTGTTGCTGACTTTGAAGAAGCAAGTTGCCATGCATCCTACAGTGGCAAGGAAATAAATTCAACAGTCTGAGGGAATTTGGAAGCAGATCTGTCCCCAGTCAAGCCTCTGATGAGAACTCAGCCTTGACCAATAACTTGATGCAGGCTCATGAGACCCTGAGCAGAGGACCCAGCTCAGCTATGTCCAGACTCCTGACCCACAAGAACTATAAGATAATAAATGTGTGTTGTTTTAAGTCACTAAGTTTGTGTTAATTTGATACACAGCATAGAAAGCTAACACAGAGATCATAGCTTAGGGAAAAAAATCCCTGCTATTTGATGACCAGGCAGACATGTACATGGGGTTCAGAAGATGATGCAAAGCCATTCTTGGTCTTTTTTCCGTTGATGGAAATTAGTCCATCATTCCATAAGAACCCGCCTTTTTGGTGGGCGACAGGGGCCTTTGTCTCTATTCTACCTCCCTTTGTTCTCAGTTGGCCCTCTCCTTCTCAGTGGTCCCTCTGGAGACCTAGCTCTCAAGCCCTCAGTACACATGGGCAGTGGAGGGAGGGTTCAAGTTTCTTCCATTTTGCCCACTGAAGGGTCATAAGAGAAAATGGTTTACCTGGTTCAGCCTCAGGGTGGAGCATCTCCAAGATGAACATCTTAAATCACTCCTAACCATGCATTTTTCTGCATTATTCTCGGGAGATTCTCTTCCTTTCTCCCATGTTACCAAAGACCCCTTTCTAATGTTTTAGTTGGCATAAAACAGAGTCCAATGGAGTTGTGAGTTAATTTCCTCATCCCCAGGGGAAAGAAGAAAATTCCATCAGGCTTCCCTTCTTGTCCAGAAAAAAGGTTTATATTACTGAGAGTAGGCAAATTGCAGGTTAAAGGCTAAATTCTTTTGGCTATAATGTAATAATAAAGCTTTTTTTTTTTTTTAAGAATCAAACAAAGCCTGTGCTTAAACCAATAGCAGGTGCAAATACAATCACTATCCCTCTTGCTGTGACATGTTTGTGCTGGCTAAGTCTGAAGTATTCTAAGGTTCAACTGCACGGGGGTTTGGGTGGAGGGCTGATCCTGAGCAGAGAGGGCAGGTGACCTCCTGACTGCCTTCAAATTCCCTCCCTGCAAGCAAAACAATGGTGCCACCGTCATTCCTCCATCTGCCCCCTCGAGGGGCAGTGGGAGAGTATGTTTTGCCTGCTTTGTTGCAAGGAGGAAAGGGAAGGTAGCTCTATCCTAGATAAGGAGGCAAAGGTGGCATTCCTATATTTTTGTTGGATCTCTTTGCATGAACAACCTCACCTGTCAAAACATGATGAAAAATGGAATTGGAACAAAGGAGAAAAAGGCAGGAACCAGTGAGAAGATGGATTGAGCCAACCAAGACCTTAAAACACCATCTGTAATTTCATTTTATAGCTGCTAATCTTACCGTTTTTAGCAAAATTGTGTTTGTGTATGTGCATGTGTGTTCATATATTTATCTTTTATGACAAACAATAGAATCGTTGTCTCTAAGCCAGTGGATATCATAACATACTATTGTGGGTGTGTAGATATCATCATAAATGAGTAACTTCTAGACAATGAGGATCAAACATATTAACTTGATTTGTATAATGTCTTTTGTCACCTGACTATATATATCTAATAATTCCCAGATCTTTAAAATGCAGTTTTGTAAACAAAATGTTTTCACAGTTATCTCGTTTAGTGATCTGGACATGTGCTTACCCTCTTCTTCTCTGAGGATGCCCCAGAACTGCTTCTCTTGACTTCCAGGCCCAGTCCAACACGTGTGTATCCCTTAGAATTTCATGATGTCTGAGTCTGTCCCTTGGGCTCTGCTCTCCATTTGGACTCCAAGTTCTCCCCACTCCCAGCACTTCTGGGACTCTGCAGCTGCCCTCCTGCCCCTTGCTCTGTGAGCAGCTAATGCAACATTTTCTCCAAATATTCCCTTCCCGCATTTGCCTTAACAGAAACCCAGAAGTCTCCTGAGAACGTTTCTTCCCCTCTTCCAGCTTTTCATTTCATTTGTTGATTTTTGCTTCACTTATTGCTTTTTACCTTTCTCATGCCCCCTTGTACCTTAAGACTGAGAAGTAGAAAAAGCATCCTCCTGGCTCCCCATGGTGACTGCAAAGCATTTCTCTTTCCCCTCTCCTGAAAATACCCTCTCTTGCCCCTTTCTCCCGCCTTGGACCTGTCATTTCCTTGACTCATTCAAGGAATTTACTTGAGCCCCTGACCTACACACTTCCTCTCCGCCCACGCCTGCCGTCATCCTGAGACTCAGCTCTCACAGGTAACCTTCTCTACACCCAGCTCCTTAACCCCATCACCCACCTCCACTCCAGCTACACACCCTCTTGGCAGCCCCTGAACCTTTATTCACATCACAAGTAACTGCTTCCTTTCTGAAATCTCCAGCTACTTCCTCCTTCCTGGTAATCAGCTGACTTGCTTTGTAGCTACTTATTTTACCTTATGAGTTGAATCTACCACTTAGAAAGAATTATTTGTAATCATCCTCTCATCTCCGTTTTCTTCCTTATCCATCTTAGAGTCCATATCCATTGATATCACTTCCTTGAAAATATTCTTGGCTCATTGTCGTGGCTTCTCTTGTTGCGGAGCAGGGGCTCTAGGCGCGCAGGCTTCAGTAGTTGTGGCTCACGGGCCTAGTTGCTCCGCGGCATGTGGGATCTTCCCAGGCCAGGGCTCGAACCCGTGTCCCTTGCATTGGCAGGTGGATTCTTAACCACTGTGCCACCAGGGAAGCCCTGAAATGGAATTTTTGATAGTGGTAGTAATAAAAATGAAACACCAAAACAAGTTGCATGTTATAGCCCTTCCTCGTGGGTGAAATCAAATACAAATGTATCAAATACATATAGTGCTACCAAATTAAAAGAAAACTTATACCAAGGAAACATAACATACATTGTATTATAAAATAAATTTTAATGTTGTAAATGTTTCTGTATTTTCATATAACTAGAAATATATCCTTTTAAAATAATCTCTGGCTAACAAATAGTGTTTCTTGGGAAGAGCTCTCTTTTGTTCTGAAATTATGAATTTCCTATGTTTTTGGTGTTGAAATTTCCTTTCCTTTTTGAAAGGATGGAAAGGTAGCTTTATGTGATTGTTGTTGTTGGCAAAATGAACAGTTTGGCAAGTCTGTGTTAGCTCTCAATTGTTTTACTCTCCTGAGAAAGTTAAGTCTGAGAACCACTAACCTAAAAATGCTATCATTATAAAATACAGGAGGAATAAAAAGACAAAAATAAAAAGAATTCTATGTAAATTAAGAATTCAGAAAATTTGGCTGGTTTCATAAGTTTGTGTTTCACGTAATACACTGTGTAAAATTTCACTTTCTTCTGCCACTTCTTTACTAGGTTATTTTTATAAACAGCAAGTCATAAAAAGACTTAAATGGTAGAAACTGGAATATAGTATAGTTACAGAGTATATCACAGTTCTTTAGAATATATATTTTACAAGGATTAATATGTTATAAAGGTTTACTGTGGTCGTTTTCACTTGTTGCTGGTCTGTGTGTTTGCTTTGATAGTTCTGCTCTTGCTGTCACATGAATCCTATGCAGTAGTGAAGATTGCAAAATGTTCTCTATGATGGTCACAGTGGTTTCCTATGTTTGTATCAAAAAAACTAAGCTGATGAAAAAAATGGAAATGTGCTTGAGGTTAGTCATTTCCCCCCCTTTACACTATACAGTATAAGCAATATGGCCATTCCATGAATATTGAAAATAATTTCCTCATGAATTTCATATCCTACTTGGGAAATTTTGAGTATGGGTGTACTTTTGCTCTGCTCAGGTGCTCAAAGACTTTGTAAGGATGTAAAAAATGGGGTACTTATTGGATTTTCTGTCCATGCCCCAGTTCAAAGGAATCACATTTTGCCTCATTAGAAAGCAGATCCCTTTACTCCATTCCATTCCATCTCCATTTCAGTGAGCTGTAGAAAAAAAAACACAATTTTCACGACACCTGTCATTACAGAATGAGATCATTTGCAGAGGCTGAGTGTTTCACCCACATCAGGTAGTTTTACATTAACCTGGTGTTAATAGCAAAGTTGGAAAAGGTACCGTGTGAGCGGTTCCCTGCTCAAGCTGGAGACGGAAATGTGCAGCATTGTGCCCTCTATTTTTTTTTTAAATTCATTCTCCTTTAGATTAATTGGGCATTCCAAAATTTACTTGGACTGTAGTTTTTACTGTTGATATTTAGAAACAACTTAACAATGGCTACTTAGAACTAGCATGTTGCAGTTACCACAATTTAATTACAATTTAGTTTTTATTACAAATAAGTAGATGAAAAGATGTAAGGTCTTAATTTGGGTAGCTCCTTATATCCAAGTAGACAGAGAGCAAATTCTTTATTGGTGTCAACTTCTTTCAAATATTGAAATATCTGATGGATATTTCTTTGTAAAAAAAAGGGATTTAGGAAATATGGAAATATTGGTGAGGTTGAGGACAGCAAGAAAAGATTAAGATCTCAATGATAATGAATACATGAAAATATAAGATCAAGAACATTTGGAGGGAGATCAAGTTTGGAGATGGGAAATAAATTTGTAGAAAATCACTGTAGGGCACCAAAATTCCCAAACATTTTAACCTAAAATTATGTATATGTATTAAGTTCTTGCTAAAGAATAGAAGAGGTTAATATTTTTAGCAGGAAAGAACCCTTAATAGATTCACAAATTATACTTTTATTTATTCTTCCATTGTGAAGGATACACATTTGTTGGCTTAAGTAAGATCTCCTGCCTTATACAGTTTCACTGTGGAAAAAATAATATTGACCAAGTCTCTGATCCTGCCTGACATGAAATTGATATAGACTTAGAATTATGGAATTTTTCAGCTGGAAAGTACCTTTGGATGAGATTTAAAGGCACTAAATAACTTGTGACCTTCACCACAGTTATCATTTACAAGAAGTAACAATAAACGTCATAAAGATAGAAAGTTTAAAATAATTATACTGGACAATAACACAAACGGGGTCCTAGTTAATGAACTTGCAAATTCTCTTTCCTACAACTGGGTAAAGCCCTTGCACAGAATTCTAAACTTTTTGAAGTGGGCAACACTTTGGAGATGACGATCTGGCTGTGCACAGAGAAGGAAACTGAGGAAAGAGAAAGGACAGTTAACAACATGAAATCTCAGAGCCACTTAGTGATAAAGCCAAGTTCAGCAGAAGGAAAGACCATAGACTTTCTGCCGATGGAGAGTGAGGGCCCCTATTCAGGGAAGCAGCATTCTGCATAGACCAGGGTAGCCTCTGAGGAGGGTGGGACATACTGAAGAACTCGAACAAACCAAGAGGTAAGGAACCCAGCCCAGACCTAACCGTACTTTGAAAGGCTCTTTGTTAATCATCTGCTTGGTGAGAAAAACTGTTAACTTATATCAGAAACTGCCAGAGTATGATTTATAACTTGCAGTATATAAAGGAACTTAAATTAGCTGTTGGAAGCCCGGAGATAGTGTACTTAAGTGGTCAGGACCTTGGGCCCTGAATGTCAGCTGTTTGGGTTTGTCTGTAGGGTGAAAGAGAGAGAGGAATCTCGGTGCTAGTCTTTGTAAATCATGCCAAAGATTTTTGGTTTTAAAATCCTAACAGCATTAAGAAATCATTTCAAACCGAGCGTTTGAAATGGAGAAGAGTGTGTATGAATTTGTACTTGAAAAGCATATGTGACTCCTACTACTGTCCATTACTAGTTGTGTGAATTAGATATTGATTTTGTCTGTGCCTTGGATTCTCCATCTGTAAACTGGCACTCACCTTTTACTGTTGTTATGAGGATTAAATGAGACCATGCTTTAGTGCCTAAAACAATGCCTGGGACACGGCAGGCACTCAACGGATGATAATGGCATTCCGCTTGGTCCACATTAGGACCAAGTGGTCCTAATACGTGGGGAAAAGAAAAAGACTCAAGGGGAACAAAAAAGTTAATGATAGAACAAGAAGAAGAGAGGACATTAGTTATAAGTGGGAAACTTAGAGGGGGAGATGCTCTGGGTTTTGAAACTGGACTTCAGAGAACTGTCACCTTTCATCCACAGCCCTTTGAAATACTGAGTCATCCATTAAAAGCATCCTTTGCTCTTCAGTGCTGATAAATTTTCAGCAGCTCTACTTTGAATTGGGCTGTTTGCCTGGAATGTCTAGTGCCCAGTTTGTTCTCTGAACTACAAGAAGAGTAAGCATAGAACTCACGTGGAGGAAAGACTAGGTTTGGCATATGAAGCTCACTGTAACCCAGGCCCAACCTGAATCCAATTCCTACAGCCCTCTCAACCTAAAGAATGCTTAACATATTGCACTTCAGTGGCTCAACATTAAGCTGAGGCTCCCAACATGAAGCCATCAGCACCCTTCCCATCCAGCCTCTGCCTGTGTCTTCCGTGTCATCTCACACACTCTCACAGCGACACTAAACGACCAGTAGGTTCTGTTCTTTCTCCCTACATGAGAGCATCTTCTAACCTGTGTTTTTGCTCAGAAGGGTCCTACCCTCCCTGCCTGCCCATTCTGGCCCAGGTGACTCCTATTCCTACTTTTCTGCCCTCCCCCACCCTGGGAAGCCTTCTCTGATGCCTGTGACTGGGAAAGGTACCCCTCCCCTCATATCCTGCTCTCACAAATCACACTCCTGGTTCCTCCTGTTGGCTTTGAGCTCTTGGTATCAACTGTATTCAGTGCCTGGCTTATAGAAGTCTTTGTTACAATGAGTGCGCCCTTTGCTCCATGCCTAATGGCTTACTTTCTGTCCCTGGGCTTATTCCTCTTGTTGGGGTAAATTTCATTTTCAGAATTACTGAAACTCTTGCTCTGTATATTTTGCGCCTCTTTGTATTGCTATTTATTTCACTATCTGTAAATTAGGCTTTTCCCATAAACCAAGTATTTGGAGAAAGACAGCAGCTTGTACATCTCTTTATCCCAATAACTTTTTTTTTATCCCAATAACTTTAATTTAATATCTAACCCATGGGGTGCTTGGTAAATAGTGGTCAGTGATGAAGACGCTGGTTTCTGTCTTCACTCTGGTTTCTGTCCTCCAGCCACTAAATCCCACTCATCCTTAAAGTCTTCCTCTTCCACGGATATCTGCAGTGTTTACTGCTTTTATTTTTCTTTGGAACACTTAATCATTCACTATTGTTTACCTTTATTTAGTTACTCTGTGTATCTCTTGTATCTCATACGTGTTGTTGTTGTTTTTACCAAAATTGGGTCTGCGCCTCATATTCTTTTTGTAACACTTCCCTCCCCTAATATGTAAAATCTTTCTTGTTAACCTCATTACACTGAGATGAGCAGGAAAGGAAATGATAAAAAAACAAAGGTGAATGCCTTGTGTATACATATGTTTGGGAGAATATGATGTGTGGGTCTGGTTGGTTTGGGAATGATAATGGGCAACTAAAAGGACTTTTTATAGATCTATATCTAAGGATTAGTTGCTTAAATAATTGTTGTATTCATTAATGAAATGTTGAAAACACTTCAGAAAAGTGGAATTAAATTGGTCAAAGGTAAGAAGCATAAACCATTAGTTTGGTTAGAGAAAGCAGTGACACGTGGTGGGTAGAGCTTGGGCTTTTGCATCAATCTGGGTTCGATTCCTTGCTCCCCCATTCACCGTGGGACTCAGGCAAGTGATGAAATCACTCCAAAACTCAGCTCCTTTCCTGTATAATAGAACTGAGAGTACCTGCCACACAGGATTATTTTAACAATTAAATGAGCTAACGCATACCGAGCAGTTAATTCGAGACCTGGGACAAATTAGCTATTAATTATGATGATAAGGATGAAAGATAAGGATAAGGATGCCAGAGATAGAAGGGTAGAATTATTGTTGGTTGGAAATTAAGGATGCAGGAAGCTTTTCATGGGGCCTAAAGGGTATGAATGAAACTCGAGGCAATGGGGGAAAAAAGATGAATGAAACAGTGAAGAGCTGCTCACTAAAGGAGCAAGTGCCTAGGGGGAGAAAAATTAAAGGAAAGAAGATCAAGATGTAAAAAGTTAAAAGTGGGGCTTATTAGAAAGGAGTATAAAGAGAAAAGGGAGAAGCAATGAACTACGGTATGAGAAAATATCCGAACTACCCAGAGCAACATTGCCACTCATTCAGGAAACACGAAGGGTGCTCTGCCCTTGGTCAGGCAGCGCGAAAACCAGCTGATCCAGAGAGAGGTAATCCAACAAGGAGAGTGAGTCACGTTGCTATGGAGACTGTGGTCAGGGAGGCAGAGAGACAGAAGAGATCTCAAAGGTTATGCAGGGGATCATCGGGCTCTGCCCTCTTAACTCCAGATCTATGCTCCATGTCTATAGAAATAAATATTTCTAGTCCAGCAATTTACGTACCAACACCCAAAGAAACAGCATGTGGACAACACTTCAAATTCTTCATATCCAAAACAAAGCCCATTATCATCTCTCCAAAACTCTTTGGCACCACCTCCTTCTCTATCTTGGTTAATGGTGCCAATTCCACTAAACTCTAGGCTAGGAAAGTTTTCCTCATCTTCCATCTCTCCTTCTCTCGCATGTTTTGGCATCAGGTCAATTGTCTCTGCAGTAACTCTTGCATTCATCTTCTTTTCCTCTCTCACTGCAACTGCCTTAGTCCAGGCCTGCATTTGTCTAGAACTTCAGAGCTGGAAGAGACTTCATTTAACAGAGATTCAAAGTGGTGAAGTGAGTTGCCCAAAGTCATACAGGCAGCCAGTGGGCCAGTCAGACCAGTACGACGAGCCAATGGGTCAATCAATCTTTCTTCCAATTCCTGATGTTTGAGGTGCATAAGGATATGTGCACAGCAAAAGTGAGTTAGTAGACCTCAGAGTCTCCAAGGGCAAGCTCATGGCTTTAACTTGTACCTCTCAGCAAATGACTGCCAAATCTATCCTCCATCCTAAATCTTTTCCTGAGCTTAGTTTCACATTTCCTATAGCCTGCTGGACATCTTCAATCAAAAGTCCTGCCAACAGGGCTTCCCTGGTGGCGCAGTGGTTGAGAGTCCACCTGCCGATGCAGGGGACACGGGTTCGTGCCCCGGTCCAGGAAGATCCCACATGCTGTGGAGCGGCTGGGCCCGTGAGCCATGGCCGCTGAGCCTGCGCGTCTGGAGCCTGTGCTCCGCAACGGGACAGGCCACAAAAGTGAGAGTCCCGCGTAATGCAAAAAAAAAAAAAAAAAAAAAAAAGTCCTGCCAACACTTAAAACTCAGTATGCCTAAATGGAAATTCCTCACTTTCCTCCTTCCCACCCAGAAAGGCAGAGGGTAGCGATGAATTAAAAATTGGGATGTGGATTTTTATTTCATCTCTGCCATTTACTAAATTCACTCCATGAAGCCTCAGTTTCTTTAGTTATAAAATGGAAATAACAATAGTACTTACTTAATAGAACTACTGGGAGAAATAAGAGACCCAATAATTATATTAAGCACTTAGCATGGTGTCCATAATGCAGTAATTGCTCAGTAATATTGAGAAAAGCACACCATTATCTTCAATTCTTTCTTGCTTCCCAAATCCAATCAGCTGCTGAGTCCCATGACTCTAGCCCTGAGTATCCCTTGCATTCAGCTACTCCTCTCTATTCTTACTCCCAGAGAAATGAGAACCTTGGCTGATAATTTATGGACCTACAAATAATCATGCCTTGACTGCCACAAAAATAACTTTCTTCTCTACCCAGTTTTTCTCCCCCCTCCTATAGTTTTCTCTAGGAGGACTTTGGTTGCTCAGGTGGAAGTTACATGGATTATATTTCATTTGAATAGCTTACCATGTAGCACAGTAATGTCTCTGCACATGATTAAATGAGTCAGGTCAACTTTTCTGCAAGTTTTCTTCCATTGCAGCAGTAACATCCACATTTAATTTGTTGCCTTATATAACACAATTTCCTGCTTTCAGCCTAAAATAAATAAAAAGGAACACTGCCAGCAAAACACCAGTTAGCCCAACTTGCTTTGCTTTGCCCAACCCCACATTATATGTCAATTGTTTCATTATAGTTTGTTTACAGGGAAGCTGCCAGTGTCTAAGATGTAAGGCATTCAGAAAATTGTTCAATGGATTCGCAGTACCTAGAATCCCTGTGACTCAGTTTTCCACAAATGTGCTATTAGGGGAAATGCTCACAGATCAGCAACTGTGCACTTTTGCTGGCAGCACAGACATTGCTGATGTGCACAATTCCAAACTGCAAGCAGTTTCCCCAGTGGAAACAATGAGAACAGAATCATAGCATTAAACAGTTGGCAGGGAATTTTAGAGATAACTTAATCTACCCCTTTGTTTTGGACACAATCCTGCTTTAAACTATTTTGAACAGATAAAAATCCATGCTATTGTAATGGGTTTTCTTCAGTAACTGTCTTCAGATATCCCCGCCCTCCAAATTAGGGAGTAATTCCTTCTGTTTGGAGCAGACAGTGTGGTTGCCTAGCCAAGAGCCTCTGCCCACGTTCTCCTATTTGGTAAAGAGCCAGTTTGAAGGGGTTGCCCATCCCTTCCCTATGTGTCTCAGGGTTAGATTCTGATCAGTCTGAGCTTGCCAGTGATGGCTTTGGAAAGGGCAGGTGCCCAGTTCTGTGCAATAAAATGTAACAAGAGGCCAGTGAAAGCGAGCTTCTGGGAAAGGTTTCCTTGCTCCTAAAAGAACACTTCCAGGAAAATCAGTCCTTCTTTTTGGCTGGGCATGATACTCAGAGCTGTGGGAACTCCCTTGCATCCATGAAGGGAGCCAGCCAAGGGCAAGGCCACATAGTGATAACGGCAGACCAGAGATATGGAGAGACTCTGGGTCTTTGATAATATCATTGAGCTGCTAACTCAATGAACCTGGGGGTCAATCTACCCCAGGATTTCTTGTTATATCAGATAGTAAATTTTCCTTATTGTTTATACATTGGTGACTATAAATTGGTGGCTTTGTTGTCTAGAATTCTGTGGGAGATGGACATTCAAATCTCCATATCCAGATAAAAGTCATTCCAGAGAATGGAACAATATTTCATATGCAAGCATTTAGAGAAACTAATGGTATAAACAGTAGGATCTACTTTGACCAAGCGTGCCAAGCTAAAATTATTTCATTTTTAATAAAATTACTAGATAGTAAATTATATATCAGAGAAAGTCATGAAAATATTTGAGTTTAGTAAACCTCAGATAAAACTGCTTATAATATTTTGGTCAAGAAAATGGGAAAATATTGGAGAAAGATGCAGATGTTGAAGAAATTCAAAATGCTAAAGGAAGACAAGACTGATTGATTGGCAGGTCATGGCATTTTAAGGGTACCATGACAGCAAATAGATAATGGTACAGGCAGGCAATCAGGAGGGAGGAGGCTGACAAGTGTCTAATACAAATGGTGGGGCATACTAAAAGATGGACAGTGTACTAGGAATAGGGTGCAAATGGTAGTTGGAAACCTAGGTAGGCAAGAGTTGGCACCATAGAAAAACTGACAGGTTACAGGCTTCCAATTTTTGTGTTGGATTTTGGGAGGAAAAAAGTTCTTGTATGGGGACTTAGGGGAAGCAGATGAAAAGAACCCAAGTTTTAGGAACTTTCCCGGCGGTCCAGTGGGTAAGACTCCGCACTCCCAGTGCAGGGGGCCCGGGTTCAATCCCTGGTCAGGGAACTAGGTCTCACATGTAAGCTGCAACTAAAGATCCCGTGTGCCGCAACAAAGATCCCACAATGAAGACCCAGTGCAGCCGAAATAAATTAAATAAAAACAAACAAACAAAACTCTCCAAAAAATAAAAAGAACCCAAGTTTAACTATTTTTTTTAAATGGAAGTGCTCTAATCATAGGATAACAGGGGTTATAAAGCAGCTCATCAATACAGTAATTTAAGAATAGGCCACATGGCAGAAGCCTAGCTGTTACACCTTGGATGAGAGCCAATACTACACTAGGAGGAAACATGACCCAACTCTTAAGTTCTAGAGTTTAATTCTGGAGACCTTCAAATTCCTGGGATTGTTCCAAGACCTATGGGCAGGCCAAGCCCATAGATGGAAATCTCTATAGCCTCAGCTATAGAGAGAGTAGATACACAGAGAGAGGGAATCAGGAAGGGCCTTACCCAAACACTGTTGATTAATTAACGGATCCATATCAGTTTTGTGGAAAATCTCTTAATTATTTGTCTGAGACCTTTGTCCATGACCCTGACCTGTTCAAATATTTTTATTATGAACTTAAATGAAAACAAAGAAGATATAAAAATCACATTTGTGGACAGCACAAAGTTGGAAAAAACTGCTAAAATTTTGGAGTCAATAATCAAAAAGTTGAGTGTAGTTGAACCTGCATCTGGTTAGTAGCTGTTACGTGGCTCTTGGCAATTTTGCAATAAAATACTTAAAATGACAGAAAAATCTTGAAAACTCACAATGCAGTATACTGAGATTATGTCCAAGGACTGGTTCATTGTGAGAAATTCTCAGAGGAATTTCCATGAATTACAAGACAAAGAGAAAGTAATTGAAGGTCAGTGGTAGATCCCATTTACTCATGTGGTGAGCCATCCTGATGGAAAGGGTTTGTCTCCCATCTGCTCTGTCTCAGAATCAGAAGCCCAAGATCAATCCCATCCAGAAACATACATAGTGCATTGCAGGTCTTTTGGTGGGTGTGTGTGTGTGTGCGTGTGTGTGTATTAGACTTATAGCTTTTATCCTGTCATATGGTGAGCCATTTTTCTCCACACCATTTACCAAAACAGTTTATCTTTTCCCAACTAAGTTTTGTTTTGTTTTGTTTCTTGCGGTACTCGGGCCTCTCACTGTTGTGGCCTCTCCTGTAGTGGAGCACAGGCTCCGGACGTGCAGGCTCAGTGGCCATGGCTCATGGGCCCAGCCGCTCCGCGGCATGTGGGATCTTCCTGGACCGGGGCACGAACCTGTGTCCCCTGCATCAGCAGGTGGACTCTCAACCACTGCGCCACCAGGGAAGCCCTCTACTAAGTTTTGATGCCACTTCTTTCATGGATCAAAATCTTATGGTCTGTTTCTGGACTCTGTATTCTATTGTCCTGTTGTCTGTTCCTGTGCCACTACCAAATTGTGTTTTTTAATTACCTTGGTTTTGTAATATGTCTTAATATACGGTAGGGGAATTCCCTCCCCAACTTTGTTCTTGTTTTTTTCTTGAGAAAAAAAATTTTTTTTCATGTAAATTGAGCAAATACTCCCTAGCCCCCAAATTTTACTGGGCTCTTGGTGGGAATTATATTAAAATCATAGATTAGTTTGGAGAGAATTAGAACCTTTATCATGGTTAGGTTTCTCCACCTGAGCATGCCCTATATTTCCATTTATTCTTTAACTGCTTAAGTACTGTGATACTCAAAGTGTGGTCCATGGATCAGCTCCATGAGCCTCACCTGGGAGGTTCTGACATGCTTACTCTTAGGCTCCGCCCAAAAACTACCAAATCAAAATCTGTTTTTTAAACAAGATCACCAGGTGATTTGTATGTAATTAAAGTTAGAAAAATACTACTTTAGTAGAATTTTAAAGATTTCTCCAAGAGATTTTGTGGATATTTGTTAGGTTAATTCCTAGATTAACATACCAACAGTTCTAAATAGTTTTTCTATTGAATCTCTTTCAAGTTTTCTGTGACTATTTATATCACCTGAAATAATGACAGTTGAGCCTCTTGACTCTCTTTTCCTTCCTATCTTTATATTTCTTTCTTTCTCTTGATTTATGTTAGTGGCCAAGTCTTCCAATATCACATGGAAAGTAAGGGTGAGAAAAGGCACCCTAGTTTTGTTCTTAGCCTTAAAGGAAATACTTCTAATATTTCGTCAATAAATACTAAATTTGCTGCTGAGTTTTAGTGGATTACCTTATCAGGTTATGGGACTTCTCTATTCCTTGTTTTCTAAACAGCTTTTTCAAAAGTTTGAAATTGATTTAAACTTTATTTTCTGCATATATAAGAGAAAATCATGTGATTTTGGTCCTTTCATCCATTAACATGAATTACACTGCTATAATTTCTGTCTTTGAACTGTCCTTACATTCCTAGAATAAACAATATACTGCTATAATTCACTCTCTCTTTTACTAGATAATGTAGAATAAAGCATGTTGCTCTTCATATTAATTAAATTATAGGAGTTAAAGTGCAATTGAACTTAATTTTGCTGACTGAAAACATAATTTGTTCTTATTTTCTGCCTCTTTAATCAAAAGAACATGGGTGAAGGCAGACACATAAAACTTCTCAGGGAGATAAATAACTCTTGTTTGTGACCTCGATAAATATTTGGAAGAAAGGAATGAATATAATTGCTATCTTTTTCCCATGGTTTTTTGGTTCAATAACCTAGATAAACTTGGAGATTGATTCATAGAGATGAATGTTCTCATGTGCTGCTATTTCCACAGTATAACAGGGCAGTTACCTTGTGGTCAGGCTCCCCCTTTCCTCTCTGTATCAAAAGATGATGCTCTTAATTTCAATTACCATCTCTGTATAGGTGTGGCACAGAAGATCCAAGATACAACCATTTGATATACTGCTCCTACAAGGTCTTTTCTCTACGGCTAAAACTTCTAATTAATAAAGTCCAGTTAAGCGTAGAGTGGACTGAGGCCTCCACACCAAAAGCCACCCCACTGCTGATGTGTAACGTGCTAGGCCAGGGTTGTCTGTTCTCTTGATGCAAAATAGCTGAGCAAGGCCCTTGCAAGTCAGGCATCAGTGGGAACTTCTCTGTTGGCTGATTATAACAGTGCTTCTCCTCTCTTCCCAGTTTATGAGTGTCTGCTTTGAGCAGGAGTTCTTAATCTTTCAAGAATCCTCTGGAAGCTCTTTCCAGAAAAATGAAAAAAAGAAAAGAAACACATTATTTCTGGAAGTTCATAGCCATGGTTTCAAAGCCATGGTCTGAGTAGGGGTCTGTGGACTATAATTTAAAATCCCTGAGATAGAGCAAGCATAGAAAAAAAGGCTAAAAGCATCACAGTGGAGTCAACTTTTAGTTTCAGAGAGCCACTCAAAGGATATGCTCATTTTCTGGACAGTTCCAGTTTTGTAGGTGAATAGCTCAGCTAAACTGAACAGCAGCTTGCCATGGATTTTGTGTTTGCGGCGTGGTAGTGTGTAAGGAGTGCAAAGTTGCACAAAATCTTATCAGGCCTTCAGGCACTTTGAGGAATGGTGCTAACAGCCAAAAACATCCATAACTTTTTGCAGATTTACTTTGGTACAGTCTTCTAGACAATAGTTATCATGGATTACTCCTGGAAGACCGGACAAAGGCCGTGGCTGACACTCAGCCTTCCCAGAACTGGGCATTGATTCTAACACCAGTTTTCTAGTCATTTGTCATATCCTGGGTTATGGCCATCTTCATTCATCTGCTGACTCATATAGTCATTCATTTATAAAATATTTAATTGGCATCACCATAAATCCAACCATGCCCATTATGGGTGAATATTCATCTTCTTCTTTGCCAGGAAGTGTACAATGAAAAAATACCCTTTGGGGTAAAAATAGGCTAAAGAGAAAGGAATATTATTTTCATTTAACTGATTTAACTGCTATAGCATGAGTCTTCATTCAGGAAGTAGACAAGTACTGCAGCAAAGCGGGGCGTGTAAGAAAAGTAGGATGAAAGGTCTGCGATTCATTTTTTATGTCTGACATGTTGTGGCGGGAAGGACAAAATAACAGTGATAAAGTGACTTTACACCTAATCCTAATCTTAGATTTTAGATATTGAGCACTTGTATAAATTTTAAACGAAGCCAAAAAATATACCAAGGGAGAAATGCACATCTTTAAATTTTTGGAGAAATAATAGAAGTGCCAAAACATATGCCCTTTATTCGATTCTAATAAATCAAATTACACTTTAATCAAATCCATTTGTTGTTTCAAAGATCTAAAATAATTAAAACCATTGAATAAGATACCCTACTATTTATAGCCTAATGATTTATACGTTTAATTAACTTCAGAACGTGTAGTTATTTTATTTGGGTTCTGAAGAGTTTTCCCACCCTGGATCCAGAATAAAAGCACTGCTAGAAACCACCGTTGATTACATAATAGAACATCCAGCAAGGTACAAATCTGATTTTTACTTTGATTTGGTTTTGGTTTGTATGTTTGTTTTTAAATTAAAATCACATATAATTTTTGAATTGAGATTAACTTTTTTTTTTTTTCATTTTGGAAAGCTATTAGTAAAAGCTTTTTCAGGACCAAAGTATGAAGGAATCTTGAAAAGGACTGACCTTTTTTCCCTAGTCTGGAACCTTCAAGAATATAAAACTGAGACATTATACCCTCAATTAAGCTATTAATTCTACCAGTTGCTAAAATGTAATACTGTTTTTGTTGAATTGCTTCAATCATAGAAAGTACTGAACAAAAAATTTTTATATAAGAAAAAAAGGGGAGATTAGAAATGATGTGTACACTAGAACAATACTACATGTCCTTCTCTTAGACCTGCTCTATCTAATACTGTAGCCACTAGCCATAAGTGGTGTTGAGCACTTGAAATGTAGTATCAGGAAGGAAAAACTTCCTCCATCCTTTAGGGTTCAGTGACTGGGGACCTGCAAGATAAACTAACAGAAGACAGATTAATAAGAGAAAAGGCACAATTTTTACTACTATTGATGTGTACAGAAGTTCACAAAAAGGAAGTGAAATTCAAAGAAGTGATTAGATTTGGGGGCTTATATACCATTTAAACAAAGGAAAGGAAGTTTGGATTTCAAGGGATAATAAATCATGGGAAAATGACTAGGAAATATATGGGGGAACTAATGGAAGATAAGCGTTATCTAGTAAGGCCTATTGATGCAAATTCATCTCCGAGTGTCCAGTGATGAGTTGCTCTTCCCTTCCTGGTGCAGGAAGAGGAGCACCTTCACAAAGGAAAGTGTATCCTCTGCTTTTAGGCAGATTATGGGAGGGCAGAGAATTCATCCTGCATCTGTTGATTCTCAGTTAGTCGCCTTCAGTTCAAAATCATTCTTATGCCAAAGTGGCATATTTGGGGATGGCATATCTTAATTCCCTTCAGTAGGAAATCTGAATTCAGATGTGACTTAAGTATAAAATACACACTAGATTTTGAAGACTTAGTATAAAGAAAAAAAGAATGTAAAATATCTCATTAATAATTTTTTATATTGATTACTGGCTGAAATGAATATTTTTAATATTTTTTATATACTGGGCTAAATGAAATGTATTATTAAGTTAATTTCATCTGTTTTTTCCTCTCTTTTTTTAATGTGTCTACTACAACATTTACAGTGGCATGTGACTTGCATTATATTACTGGGAGACAGTGCTGTCCTGGACATTAAATAAATGACTCAAGTTGAGGATATATTTGGTTTTTAATAGAGTGGGCTTCATTGCCAGATGTACAGCAGATGTTAGCTAATTTACTAACATTTGGTAGAATGATAGCAATTTAAACTCAAAAATGACTTAAACAATGGGAAGACCTGCTGGCATGCTCAACACAGTGGAAGACATTTGTGTTATTGTGTTTGTTGTTTTAAACTTTCAGTGATATATGGGTAGTCTCTTTGGGGTGACACTTTTCATGTCCACTTCAAAGACAGCCCTCTGTTCTTTAGACTGTAAGACAAGGGCAATAAATCCTGAGTTGAACTGTAGGAATGAGATCAAGTTAAACAGAAGGAGGATCTGATGAAATGAAGTGTTAACTGAAGGGCATTCCCTGGTGGCTTGCATCCCTACAGAGAATGTGACCATTTATACAAACGTAATGTTGCAAACATTATCTCACAGGTCACATCAACCTGAGATAGAGTGAGAAAGCAAGATAATAGTAATTAAAAGAAAAACTGTTATTTCACACAAGCCCCCATCTGCTGATTCCTGGAACTTTTCCGAGACTTTCTCAATGGCTCATGATGGCTGTGGGGGTGGCTGTGAGTAAAACCCAAGGGGTCCTTCGGTCCCACACATTCTCTTGGCTTCCCAATCCTGAAATGGCTCCCAATCATTTCAAGGGTATTTTGGGACCAGAGATCACTACACCTATGACCTGCCAGTTCTGCACCTGCTCCCTTGGCAGTTGGGGAGCTGATGCCACTCCTCCCAGTTGCTGCCTTCAGCCAACCATGCCGGCCTCTATGTGCCCGGAGCCAGCAGGCGGGAGCCTCCACACTCTACAATAGCTTGCCCCTCTCCAGAGGAAACCAGGACCTTCCTAGCTTCTTTCTGTCCCTCCTTCTATGGGGAAAGTCGACCTTGGACTTAACTAGTTTGGGCCTTGGCAACAGGTCTATCTCACTCTCAGCCTTTGTCTTGTGCTTGTGTTTGGACAATGTTGAATTTTACCTGAATGTTGAGAAAAACCTTTGCCCTTTTGTGTTCTGGAAAATGGCTTACTGCAAGAAACCACCTTTCTCAATATCACTTAAATAAGACTCACGAAGGACCCCCTGGCTTACCTGTGACAAGGCAAGACACAGACTCCAGATTCCCACTCTTTGCCTCATAAGTGACTGGTTGGACTGCCTGCCGCCACCAATCAGTCCGGACAAAGTGTTTGTCAACCTAGCTTTGCTTAAACTTCTCTCCTAATCCCAGGTCCCTGAACTTTGGCCCACCCTCAGCAGGAGCCAGCCTACACCCACTCCTTGAGGGTCCTCCTTAAAATAGGCTGGCCTCAGGGTGAAACCTCCTGTGACCTGCTATCCCATCATGCCCTCCTTTCATCCCACTTCCCCACACCCAGTTCTAGTTTATTGCTCTCCCTATCAAAGAAAACCCCTTTTTACTCACTCTGTAGACACTTGAGGACCTTCTGATCAAGGCTTCTCCCTAGACCATAGTCCCTTTCTTCCCCTTGCAATAATCCTTCTGAACAAAGCCCTTCTTGCTAAATCCAGATTTGGTTTTTATTTGATGATTTTTACAGTCAGAGGGAAGGATACCTCAGAGGAGCCTCAGCCTGAAGTTTCACTCCCTCCAGAAACCCGTGCTTACTTGCCTTAGTATGAGATAAACCCTGAAATTGAATCAATGTACTGTAATTTTTAAAAAAGGATTTTGCTATGTTTGCATATATTAAAAGGACTTCATAGATGTAACCCATCAGCAGAGGGTTAGTATCTAAGAATGGTGTAGTCAGGAAGTCCTGGGCTCTGGGAAACACGTGCCTGTTTTGAGTGTCACCTGCCAGCTATGCAGCGGGGTGACATCACCTTCCTGAGACTTATAGTCACCCCACTACCAAACATTGTTGAGTGGCAGTACCTGGGCCAGGTTCAGCCCCAGGTTTCCTTTATGTGGTTCACACAGTATTGAAAACATTTCTTTTAATTATTTAGCACCATTTTTAAAATCAGGAGACTTCCCATAAATCTACTGGCTTCTCTTGAAAAATGGGACCCAGAAACATTGTTTGCACCTCCCCATAGGGAACAAGCCCTCATAACTGGCCTGCTTTGCACGTTGACGTGACTGACCTGTGGCCTTACATTGTTAACCCTGACCATGGCATGGAGCAAATGGTACTTTCGTCTTTTAGATGTTTTGAGGTCAAAATAAAGTGCAAAGTGGCCCCCCAGTAAGACCTCTGTGACC
The DNA here is from genome assembly GCF_964374135.1 of Grampus griseus. Lineage (NCBI taxonomy): Eukaryota > Metazoa > Chordata > Mammalia > Artiodactyla > Delphinidae > Grampus > Grampus griseus. Next base: position 75,566,321 of record NC_139005.1, on the reverse strand, counting down.
TCAATAATTGCTACTTCATCCTCACCTGCTGGTGTTTAGGCTTGTGGGCTTACATTGAGTTTCAAGAATTTAAATAGACTTTCTACTTTGAGTACATGGCTAATGGTTAAAAATAACAACAAAAGAAAGGTTAGAAGTGCATTTGAGAGGAAGCAAATCCTTAGGGAAAAAGAAGCAAACTTCAGAATCTTGAAAATGTGTTTGAAAGATAAACATTCTTTTTTAAGATTAAAATCTTAGACTGTAGCTATGTCTTCCAAATGAATCATTTAATCAATGAGATAGTTCATTGGGAAAATAGATGTTTTCCCTACACTGTGCCAAAGAAAAACCTGATTTAATTGATTTTTACGATAAAATTGAGGGAGGTGGGTGATTGTTTTTGCAAACTCATTCATGCCCTTTATTGATTTGGTTTAAAGTTTAGCCATTGAACATTAAAATGATTAATCTACCTTGAACTGACAAAGGCAAGGACAGTCACCAACTGAAAGCACCACACATAGTAAGCTGTGTCACAGCTGTTATGGATTTTTGAGTTCAGATTTCCTTGAAAATTTGTATCTGATCACTGGAATATGAAGGCTAGAGTACTAGGATTATGAATCTCTGCCTCAAGGTTAGCTCTGGACTTCCAAAGCTGCCTCAACTGTTTCTTCATTCTAAGAGCATTCAAAAGTTTTCACAGAGAACTAACTTGCTGGTTCCATTTCCTCTCCTGAAGATTTTTTAGTGGATCCAAACCTTGAAGACGCTTCTCCCTCTTACCAGGCTCCCTTGCGGTTCCCACTAAGCCTACTGTGACCAAGTACCTAGTTCAAAACTCTCAAGTGGCTCTTTGTCCCCCCAGGCCTCGTTGAACCCTGAAATCCAGGGTCAGTTTTAAGGATGTTGTGCTCAGTTAAACAGCTTAGGAAGAATACTCCCATCTTGACCGTCTACAGGCATCTCTCCCCTGAAAACCCTCATTTCTCAGCATGAAGTGCAGGGTGGGGCTTGGCAGAGGTCTGCCAGCCTCTCCTCCAAGGTTTGCAACTTCTCCCAGCCTCTGGCTTCTCTTTCACAACATGCACAATATCCTCTACTTCTGGATGCTTCCCTGGCTTCTCTTCTTTAAAAACGATGCCACTTCTTTTCCCCAGGGGAGGTCTTTGAATGCTTCTGGCATTTTCACAGATTGCTTTCTTTTTTTTTTTTCTTAAACTTCGGTTATGAAGCCAAATGTGGCAAATTTAAGCATTTCATTAGTTGTTACTAAGCTGCTTCCCTGCTTGCATTGTAAACTCTTTCCAGGACCCAATGAAAGTTTAGTCACTCATATTAGTTTTTTGCAGTGAACTAGCACCCTCTGTAGGCCAACGTTTTTATGAGTATGAGACGCCACACCTCACATAGAGTGTTAAGCTTCTAATGTCTAAGGCAAAAAAATCACAGTGTCAAAATTATTCCTGAAAAATCCCTGAAATTATCAGGCAGCATAAAAGCCATGAATTAGCTTCTTTTTTTTTTTCTCTTTTAATGTGCTGGTTGCCTCCCTTTTTCTAGAGCAGAGGAACTTCAGTGGGGGAAGGAAGATTAGGTTAAATAAAGAGATGGTCTCTTTCTCAACTCCTCTTATCTCTCCTCCCCTCCACTTACTTGCAGAAGCTCATGCAGTATATTCATTCAGCAATGTTTATTGACTGTCTACTGAGCGTCAACTACTGTTATAGTTTCTAACACCTAGAGATCCCTGCTCTCATGGAGCTTGTATTCTAACATGGAGGTAAAGAAGATTAAAGTCTAGATTTTGAAAAGAGATGCTTTTTTTCTGAGAGTGAGAAGTATTCTGAGGATAATAAAACAGGAGCATGGCTTAGAGAGTGATGGGGGCAGCCGGTTTTAAATAGTTATCCCGAGCTTCCAGGAAGAGGTGACTTTAAGCAGAAATTTGGATGAAGAAACAGGTGTATAAGCTTGATGACTGTTGCAAACAATGGGGAAGGGAGTTGATAAAATTATTCCTCAAGCACTTTAGCTACCTTGTCTCTGAACTTAGTGGTTTGAGTTTGTTTGTTTATTGAATATCTTCAGGTTTGTTGAATAGCTTTTCATTTAGCTTAACACATTGTGGGTAAGCATAAACAGATTGTTCTTATTTATTTTAAATTATAAGATGTAGTTAATAATTCTGAGCTATTCTTATCTGTAGGAAGTGAGGCTGCAGGAGTTAAGAAACAGGAAGAGCATGCCATTTCAGGATGCACCTGCTACTTCAACCTTCGGGGTGAAACAGCAAGTCTTCCTTTCATCATCATTTGTCCCCCATCCTGGGAGCACTTCCTCAGGGTGATGTCCGCCTTAGCCATTCTTTTCTGAGGGGACTCTTCTAGGACAGTGTAACAATGCTGTTCTGACCTTGGAGGACCCAGGGAATAGGAAAAGTAGCAGCTGACTGCTGGTGGTCATTTGCAGGTCTGTTCCAAATTGTGTCTCTCCAACAGTGAAGAATAGAACTCCCTACCAGAGAGAGAATGAAGCTCCAGTCCCAAAGAGAAGTGGCAAAAGAAGAGAAAATGTTTGAGAGGGGAAGTAGAAATAAAACCATCAGAAATAAAAACATTGCCAAGTCCATCAAGAGGTCTTCTGCAATGGTACAATCCTCAAGCCCATATTCCCTGCCCCTAAGGCTGCTGTAAGACCACCCAGGGCTCTCTTAGTTTGGGATGTACCTTGCCTTAGACACCTCTTCCTATTCCACCTTATTGTTCCACCAAACATTGGCAGAGAGAACAGAGTGATTGATTGACAGTAGGGGCTTTGGAATCCAAAGGTCTTGCGTTCGATTTCTGACTTTGCCACTTACTGGATACCTGACAAAACTTTCCATGCCTTAGTGCTCTTATCTCAACAATGGGGATTAAAAACAACTTCACAGAATTTTCATGCAGACTAAATGAGTTAATTATGTACAAGGCTGAACCAACTATCTGGCCCAGAGTGAATCTGGTAGGCTTAATAATGACCCCCAAAGATATCCATGTCTTAATTCCTTAACTTATGAATGTTACCTTATATGGCAGAAGCATTCTGCAGATGTGATCACCTCCTCTTGAGATGGGGAGATTATCTTGGATTATCTAGGTGGGTCCTAAATGTAACCATAACTATCCCTATATGAGGGAAACAGAGGGAGATTTGACTACAGAAGGGTCAGATAGAAGGCAATGCAATGATGGAAGCAGAGAGAGATTTGAAGATGATATGCTACTAACTTTGAAGATAGAGGAAGGGGCTATAAGCCAATGAATGCATGGAATACAGCTAGAGAAGCTACAAAAGGCAGGGAAATAGACTTTCCTCTAGAGCCTGCAGAAGGAACCAGCGCTGCCAGCATCTTGACTTTAGCCCAATGAAACTGATTTCAGACTCCTGGACTCCAGAAATGAAAGAAAATAAAGTTTTATTAATTTAAGCCACTAAATTTGTGGTAATTTATTATAGCAGCAATAAGCAATGAGCCCAGTAAATATTTGATAAATAGTAGGTATCCAATAAATGCCTATAAAAGGCAAACATGTCCCAGAGAAATATTAATAATTGTGATTTTTGAGAACTTACTATGGTCTATGTACTAAGTACTTTATTCTAAGTGCTCTACATAAAGTAAGCCATTTAATCCTTACAAAAACTCTGTGTTAAATACTATTATTATCCCCCTTCTAACATATGAAGAAACTGGCGCACAGAGAGCTTAAGTAATTTGGCCAAGGTTACACAGCTACAACCTTGACTGAGCTGGAATATGACCTCAAGAGATCTAGTCCCTAAATTTCGACTCCTAATCTCTATGCCTACTGCCTCCTACATGTTGTATGTTGAGCCATACCACGTGGGTCCCATAAAAGAAGAGATCATGAGGGACCAAGGGTAGGGTGAGAGGAATGAGAATTAAAACATTTGGCAGATCAAATTGGTCTCTTCAAGGGCTTACTTCCAGGTTGAGAGTTGCTCATGGTAGTCATAAGGCAAAATGATAGACTGATGCCCAAAAAGAAATGGTTTCTGGAAAGACATGATGATAGATACCACATGACAAGTGATCAATAAATGGTTAATGAAGAAGTATGAAAAGCAATTGGGGTTAGATAGAGTATCTGAATTATGCCATGCCATGGCTCACAACTTCTTAAGGTACTTTGAAATTGCTTTTTGAATGGTCAAGTGAGAGGTTTGCAGGGGGTTGAAATTGTGTGTGACCAGAGCAAAAAGCTACCTGTGAGATTTTTCAAGGTCTTAACTATGTCTATAAGGTGTTTTCGTTTGGGTTTTCTTCCCCCATACTTGAAAACACATTGTGTGTGAGATATTCTTTTTTGAGTTCTTGTCTTTCTTGGTGACATCTATATTCCAAATTACCTAGTTTGGGTCAATATGGTAATTGATTGCTATTAATGAATAGTAAATTTCATATTATGGAATAGGCTGTCACATGCCATTTAATTGCCTAAATTCACGTCTATCTATCTATCTATCTATGCACAAGTCCTCAGCTCTGCTAAGAAGTGACTTGTATTCCTGATTTCGATGTTCTGGTTTTCTGGAGGCCTTTAATGAGCATATTTGTTCAATATTTGTAGTTTTTCAGGAGCAGAACTGAACCTAAAATTCTGGTTTTACAGATTAAGAGCCTTGATTATTTGTAAGTAGACCATCTTAAATATAATTTATGAATGTATGAGAAATACAAATTTATGACAGCCTTCTCAGCTGAAGTCAACACTTCTCACTCTCTCTTGCAGCTGGCTGTGGCTATGTGGCTAGTTTCTTTCTAATGGGATGTGCATAGGTGTTGTATGCCGGTTCCAGATCATGCCCTTAAGAGGCATTCCCTTGGGCCTGGACTCAGTTTACACAACTATGCAGATTCACCTACCCTCCCACTCCAGACCTTGCTATTTACCCTACTTCTGATGTGTTTCATTCCTGTGGCTGTCAGTGCCCATTTCTCATTTTCTAAGACCAATGGTTGCTTCAACCTGCCAGGCTCTGTTGTCTCCATAGCTTTAGGAGCAGCCTTAGCACCCAGATCCAGAAAGGCTAGGCTTCCTCAGTGGCTGCTTGAAGGGGAAGTAATACAGCTCAGAAATATAGGGGAGTGTTAACACCCCACTAGATGAACCTGACCAGTGTGAGACAAAAAATCAGAAATTGCCGTCAGGTAAATTGCTCGCCTCTCCTACCTCTGACAGGCTGTTCTAAGACCTTAGCTACCTTGCCTTCATCTGGTAGCTTACTAGAAATGCAGAAACTCAAGCCAAACCACAGACCTATTGAATCAAATCTGTATTTTAATAGGCTCCCTGGGAGAGTCATTTGCACACTCAGTTTTTTTTTTTTTACATCTTTATTGGAGTATAATTGCTTTACAATGGTGTGTTAGTTTCTGCTTTATAACAAAGTGAATCAGTTATACATATACATATGTTCCCATATCTCTTCCCTCTTGCGTCTCCTTCCCTCCCACCCTCCCAATCCCACCCCTCTAGGTGGCCACAAAGCACTGAGCTGAGCTGATCTCCCTGTGCTATGCGGCTGCTTCCCACTAGCTATCTATTTTACGTTTGGTAGTGTATATATGTCCATGCCACTCTCTCACTTTGTCACAGCTTACCCTTCCCCCTCCCCATAACCTCAAGTCCATTCTCTAGTAGGTCTGTGTCTTTATTCCTATCTTACCCCTAGGTTCTTCATGACATTTTTTTTTCTTAAATTCCATATATATGTGTTAGCATACGGTATTTGTCTTTCTCTTTCTGACTTACTTCACTCTGTATGACAGACTCTAGGTCCATCCACCTCATTACAAATAGCTCTCTAAGTTTTAAAAAGCATTGCTCTAAGACACAGCTGTTCCACAAACAAAACAAACTGAGCACCTAGACACATCATAGTCAAACTACTGAAAACCAAGGATAAAGAGAAATTTCTAAGGCAGCCAGAGAAAAAAAGACCTATTACAGAGGAACAAAGATGAGAGTTACAGCAGTCTTCTTGTCAGAAGCTATGCCAGTCAGAACACAATAGAGTGATATCCTTAATGTACTGAAAGAAAAAAAAGAAACTGTCAGAAATATCTTTTGAAAATGAAATATAAATAAAAACTTTTTCCAGCAAACAAAAACTGAGAGAATGAATTATAAAGCAATCCTGCACTCCTAGAAATGTTAAAGAAATTTCTTCAGACAGAAACAATATTATATCAGACAGAAACTTGGATCTGCCTAGAGAAATCAACAGTGCTAGAAATCGTAAAAGTGAAGGTAAAAACAAAAAATTTTTAAAGTTTTATTTTCTCTAGAAAGACTGATGATTTGCTAAAGCAAAAATAGTTTCACTGTAGTATGTGTGTATAGCACACGTAAAATGAAACAGCACAAGAGTAGCACAAAAATGGGAGGTAGGAACTGGAAGTATACTGTTGAAGACATAATATTATTTGAAGGTAGACTATAATTAACTAAAGATCAACCAACTTGACCTAAGTGACATTTGTAGAACACTCCATCCCAAAAGAGAATACAAAAATATGCTTTTGAGGCACATCATAAATAAACTAGATGTTAATGACAGAAAGATATCTGGAAAATCCTTAAATATTTGGTAATTAAACAACACTCTGCTAAATAACGTGTGGGCCAAAAAAGGAAGTCACAAGGGCAATTGGGAAAATATTTTGTATTAAATGAAAATGAAAAATATTGGTGACATACAATCAGTGTTATAGGGAAATGATTGAATTATGGATTCCACCCACTATCAAGGCCCTCCTGTTGGTTTCTAGATCATTTCCTAGGTTCTTCTTTGTTATGTAGAATCCAGGTAATAGGGTAAAGAAAAAAGAAAACTAAAAATTTCAAGGAGGTTCAGCTGATATCCATAAAAGTGAACTGAGGACAAGTTAAAGAAGGTGTCAAGTAGAAATTTCTGAAATAGAGGGAGACAACGGAGAGCATGATTTTGGTGGAAGCCACTGCAGAGCACATAAGAAAACTTGATCATGAGAAAGGTGTCTAAACCCTAAAGTATACTTCAAAGAGTTTTGCTGCATATTAAAAATATACCCCAACTTCAATATTTTATCAAAAGACTGAGCAAAGATCTAAATTTCTTTTGATTTAATTTTTTTGGAGACGGCTGTTTCTTTGACTGTGAGTCTAAGACCGAATCTCATGAGGCCCAGAAATAGCCCTGTTCATTCCTCCTTTCCTTCATCCATTTCATGGAAGAGTACTTCCATCTTTTACATTCTCCTTAGACTGCAGGTTGTTCTTTAGTAATTTATGTTTTTCCTGAATGCCTTCTGGATATTCACTTTAGTTTCCTTTTCTTTAAACAAGGAAAAGCCTTCATAAGAAAGAGACCCCCATGCACTCCCCTGCCTAGGAAGGATTAAATCCCCCAAACCTTCTAGGAGTGGCCCTTGACATCTCACACACACTTTGAGAATATACAACCTTTTGTTTTCATCAGGCATCTGGATGACTTGAGCATTTTGAAGTCCCATACATCCTCCTCTCACCACCCCCCCCAACCTACCCCCACCTCTGCCAGCAAAATGATGAGGACATGACTCAAAGGGACCCAGGAATTTGAATCTAGGACATACAGACACACAGATGGAAGATGACTGGGGCTGAGTCATTTGGTTGGCAGTCTCCAAAATGTACTATTCCAGGAATTCATGGTACTGAGATCCCTGGAGCTGCCCTAGTCTGGCTCTTTCTGAGACTGGTTTTCTTCTTCAATTCTGCATTTTCTTGTATCATTTCAATCAGTTATTTAGTGCTTGAGTTAGCCAGAATCAGTTATGTTGTTTGCAAGCAAAGGACCATAACGGAGACAAATGACCACATAAAAATGGTACTGAGTGCTGTGCCAGAGTCTTCTGAGTTGAGCCTGCTTGTGTTGATGTGGGCTGTGTGATGACTCAGTGCTCCTACAAGTTTCCCTACTTATTCTGCTGTGAAACCTCTGATCTTACAGTGGACAATATGTGGAGACATCATTTGTCCTTCACTTGGTGCAAAAACATTATGTTTTAAGTCCATGTTTATTCTTATTGGTCTGTGTGTCGAGTAGTGACTTGACACCATAAGAAACCATTTGGGTCACAAAAATAAAGAGCATCCCTCAGTTATAAAGTGGCCATTTAAATGATCCAGAATATGTTTCTGTATTTTTTGACATTATCATTGAAATGAAAGTACATTACTTAAAAAACATTAAAAAGTGTGCTGTGGTAGACCTATACTTTATGTTGTATTTCACAGACTTCATTCTTCTCCCTGATACCTCAGAAGGGATCAGATTCAGCCTTGACAAATGTGTAGCTGAGTACCATAAGCTTAAAAAGTTAACATGCAAGGACATGAATAGAAAATTCACAAAAAAGGACATACAAAATGTCAATAGGCATAGGAAAATGTGTTCAATCTCATTAAGATCCAAGATGTTTAATGCATCAGTCAGGATGGTCTAGGTAATCCTGCAGTAACAGTCAACACTAAATCTCAGTGGCTTAAAAAAACAGAAAGGTTTATTTTTGCTCATATCTCGGCATGGCTTAGCTGGAGGCTTTGTTCCCTGGAATTAACATGGCATGTCCCTGGGCCATGGGACCCAGGCCACCTTCAGGAATATTGCTGGTAACCAATAGCCAAAGCAAAGGAGAGCTTTGTAGGATCTTGCGCTGCCAATGAAATACTCAGCTCAGAGAAATACATGTTATTTCTAGTCACGATTCAATGACTAGAACAGGTCACATGGCCCCACCGAATATCAAATGCCATGAAATTCAATCCTACTATATGCTCAGGAGGTGACAAGTCAGAAATATTTGGTGGACAGCATTAATGGCTACATCATGTAATTTTTTTTTCACAAAATATATAATTTGCTTCATCATGTAATTAAAACAATAACAAGCTATTATTTTTCAGCTATTAGACTGACAACTTTGTAAAGATAGTGAAACCTTGTCTCAGCTAGTGTGTAATAATAGGCACTATTCTACATCAGGAATGAGGATTCGTACTCATTTCTGGGGGCAGTTTGACAGTATACACAAACACACACATGTGTGAGCACAAACACATACACAGTGTGCATATATACACTCTACCCTACAATTTCACTGCTAGGAATTTAACCTAAAGAGATATTCACAATTGTGAAAAGACAGGTTTATAAAAACATTCATTACAACATTACATATAACAGTGGGAAATGGGAACAACCCATAAACGCAAGGGCAGAGCTATGGCTGAACAGCTCACATTACAACTGTTTGATTAAATATTATGGATCCATTAAAATTTTGCTCATGAAGAATTCGTAACTAAGTAATATCTTTACTTTATAATGTTAAATGACAAAGCAGCATACACACATTCAGTAGAACTTCTCACTGCTCTCTACAAGAGGAGGGCAACACCTCAGAGTTCTCCCTGATCTATCTGCCAACAATTACAGCTCCTTCAGCAAAACCTGTATACACCCTATTAGGGACCCCAATCAAGGTTGTCCTTCCGTGGGTGACTCTTATGCTATCTTAGAGCTCAACTGTTCAGCATCCACAGAAGCTTTGCTCGGAGCAGGATGGTGGGTGCAGTCTGTTCACAGAGTGGCCTCCATTTCCCTGGAGGCTCATTTATGCTCAGGACTAGGGAAGAGATGCAAATCCTGACTCCATTCCCAGAGTCTTTATAGTTGAGTTTTCCTTTCCTGAAGATCCATCCCTGCTCTCCAGGGATTAGCAGAGTACCCTGAGCTTCTCACTGAGATCTCTTCTTTCTTCCTTCCTCCTCACCTGCCTCCCTCTTCCCTCCTTCCCCCTCCCTCCCCCCTTCCTTCCTTCCTTTCCTTCCTTCTTCTCCTTCCTTCTTGTTTCCTTGAAAGAAACATTTATTGAGCAGTTTTAAATTTGGGGCACTGTGCCCAGTACTGGGAATACCACAATGAACAAGATACTCCCTCTGCCCCCATGGAACATTCTATTTATCCATTGGGGAAAAGAAGGAAAGAAGCAATTGCAATATATCCCTGTGGTAGGAAGCTCTAAGATATCCCATGACCCCTGCCTCCTGGTATTCATGCCCTATGTAATCCCTTCTCCTGAGTGTTGGCTGGACTTAGCAAGTTGCTTCTAACAAATAGAATATGCCAGAGCAATGGGATGTCACTTCTGAGATTAGGTAATAAGAAGGCCCTGGCTTTGATCATGGGTTTTCCCCACAACCATCACTCCCCCCTCTCTCTCCCCTGGCTCTGGGGGAAGCAAGCTGCCATGTGCTTCACCACTGTGCTACACAACCAGTGTCATTTGTCAGAAATAGAAGGTAATTGTAAGTGCAATCACAAGAAAAATAAAACACTGCTGTTAAATCCTAACAAAACAAGATTGTCCCCTGAAAGCTCTAAATCTAAGATCTCCTTGTTCCCTCTCTCTGTGTCACTCTTCAGAAGAGAGGTGATAAAAACTTAGTACTAAGGACTTCCCTAGCAGTCCAGTTATTGAGAATCTGCGCTTCCAATGCAGGGGGTGTGGTTTGATCCCTGGTCAGGGAACTAGGATCCCACGTGCCATGTGGTGTGGCAAAAAAAGTATTAAAAAAAAACCAAAAACAACTTAGTACTAAACTGAATTTTTCTCTTTGAGGTGACATGAAGGATTAGAGAATTTAAAAAGGAATCATATGATTCTATTTTAGTTACTGCTGTTGTTCACATATGACTAAAATTCATCTCTTATTCACAAAGCACTTTTACAACACTACCCTACCCTAATCAGCTGAGACCGTAAGCCACAAATATGGGTCAGCACTCAGACAGAGAAAGCTGTTTCTTTTTAAACTGAAGTATAGTTAATTTACAATGTTGTGTTAGTTTCTGGTGTACAGCAAAGTGATTCCATTATGTATATATATAATTTTTCATATTCTTTTCCATTATAGTTTATAAGATATCGAATATATTTCCCTGTGCTATACAGTAGGACCTTGTTGTCTGGCTATTTTATTCACAGTAGCTTTGCATCTGCCAATCGCAAACCCCTAGTTTATGCCACCTCCCCCACTTTCCCCTTTGGTAACCAGAAGTTTGCTTTCTATGTCTGTTAGTCTATTTCTGTTTTATAAGTAAGTTAATTTGCATCATATTTTAGATTCTATATGTGATATCATATTTGTCTTTCTCTGTCTGACTTACCTCACTTAGTTCGATAATTTCTAGGTCTATCCATGTTGCTGCAAATGGTATTACCTCATTCTTTTTTATGGCTGAATAGTATTCCATATATATATATATATATATATATATATACACACCACATCTTCTTTATCCACTCATCTGCCAATGGACATTTAGGTTGCTTCCATGTCTTGGCTGTTGTAAACAGGGAAAGCTGTTTTGTTTTGTTTTGTTTTTAAGCCAAACCTAAAGCTGTAGTTCTGTATCTGGGTGCACAGAACAGTGGTGTTCCATGTATTTTCATTGTTTGTTCCCAGATTTTGATCAATATATAAAATTGATTTCTTCCCTCCAGCTGATGCTACACATTTTTATGTATGTGTGACAGGAGACTATGCAGTGAGTTGGGCAATGTGTATCCCACTCTCCATACTTGAGAAACATCACCTCTCCCTGGGAACCGTGAATTGGAACCCTTGTCAGATCTGTAACTACTCAAAGCCTACAGAGCAATAAGGGTGAACCAGGAAATAGTAAAATAACTCTAGAAAGGCTTTTCAATGTTCAAAACTTGCTTTTTAAAAATCATCATTCATCTTTTAATGTTTTTGAGCACACTGAACAGACTTCTAGAATTCAAAAGTGTGACTAATCCTTCCACTTTAGAGTTGAGAGGCTCAACCCTAAAGTATGAAAAAGGTCATTGCTTAGAGGTCGAAGGCAGAATCCTTCCACTAGCAACCATGTCAAATTTCAGAATTTTTGCAATAAAGACTGTGCTTTTATGGGAACAAATACTTCCTATTCATTTGTTCTGTCAAGCAATAAAATATGACTAGTGATTTGCAGAGATAAAATTCTCTCTGAAATGCTTCTTAACCTGCAATTTAATCTTTTTTTCCCTAAGATATATTATGAGAAACACTTTGAGCTTGTAAATGATTTGTTCCAAGTGACAACAGAGAATAAAATTTCCTAAAGATACAGTGTTTTCCTTTCTCAGAATGTTGGAATCTGCCTGATATATTTCTAAATAAATGGGATCAAACAGTATAGTCAATATCCCAGAAGTGCAGAGGTGTGGGAAGAGGAGGTGCAGGGCAAGAGTTGGGGATACAGTTTTGTGCATAAGAACAGAAGAAGGTACAGGGTTAGAGAATTGTTATTACTTCTCCTCCAGTGCAGAAATGGGTCATGTTTAGGTGCCTGGAGTGAGCTTGGCAGAAAATCACTTTCTTCCTCATGCTGTTATGTTCCACAGGACTTTCTGTCCACATTACTGTCTTAGTGAATTGCCTATTTTGTAAACTAAATACCACAGTAGTTCCACATATCCAAATTAGAAGAAATATGTTGACCTGAAATATGAAAATCATTGAGATGTCAGACTTGATTTTTTCCTTGTTTAAATTTCAAGAGATACTTGCCTAACATCCCCCAAATGATTTTAAATTAATGTCTAACTTGGATTAAAATCTTTGAGTCCCAGACAGGGAAGAAATAAAAATAAGTCACAAGAAGAGGTTGAATAAGTACCACTTCCTCTCTGAAGGAAGATGTATGACTCCCCCATCACCATTTTCTGGCCTCTAAGAAGGAGTTTTCACAGAGCAAAGTAAGTTCTATTCACTTATAAGGTCAAATCAATAATAGGGCTTCCCTGGTGGTGCAGTGGTTAAGAATCCACCTGCCAATGCAGGGGACACGGGTTCGATGCCTGGTCTGGGAAGATCCCACATGCCGCAGAGCAACTAAGCCTGCGTGCCGCAACTACTGAAGCCTGTGCGCCTAGAGCCCATGCTCCGCAACAAGAAAAGCCACCGCAATGAGAAGCCCACACACCACAACGAATAGTAGCCCCCGCTCGCCGCAACTAGAGAAAGGCCCTGTGCAGCAGTGAAGACCCAACACAGCCAAAAGTAAAAAATAAACAAAAATTTTTTAAAAAGTTCAAATCAATAATAGTTATATTTAATTGAGACATAACTGAGGAAAAAGGACAGATTGTCATACTCTAGCAGGTCAGCCTTAGGGCATGCAGGACCTCGCTGACTGGCTGGTGGGAAGGAGGTGGAGGCTGGACCCAAGCTCAAGAATCATAATATGGCTGTGGCTCTGACCCAAAGACACTGGGTGATGGTCCAAGTTGATGTTCAAAGAGGAGGGATAAATGCTGATATCTCAGGGGGTCCAGTTTACAGATGGAGCCTGTCAGCAAAGGTCTCCATACCCAGGTGAAGCTTCACGTTAACAGGGAACTAATATCACGCTTACAAATGGTTCATCTTTTTAGAGTATAACCACAGCCAGCAACTTGAGGGTCAGTGGAGTGCCTCCAGTGCCCCAAGAAGGGGAATGGTGAGACTTGCCAGTGCTCTAGCAGAGTAGAGCTGGGCTCTATTCATCAGAGAAATTGCGGCAGAAGTCTAATCACACAAAACAGACCCCCACTGTGAGATTTAGGAAAGTGTTATAACTCAGTGAACCCACCACAGGCATCACAGATACTGGGTGTACAGAAAGACAACTATTTCTAGAACCTACCCACTTGCAAATGTGGGTCTCAGTGATGCCAGCTTTGAAGGTAGGAACCAACATTAGTGTTAGGAAACCAAGCAACTTTTCTATGGCAAGGCGGATGAGCAGTACCCATTGAGAGTGTGCTCAGTGACCGCCCTGTGCTACATTTCATGGAAAGGAAGTGTAAAAGAATTTATAGAATCCCAAATGGCCAGTGAACAAATGGAAGATACCCAACCTCAATGGCAATCAGGGAAATGCAAGTTAAAACCACAACTGGTACCATTTCACACCCATCAGGTATACATAAGAATGTTACTGCAGTATTGTGAAAAAACTACAGTTACCTAAACATTCACCAATAGAATGGATGTTTGATTTAGTAACAAATATTTATTGTAATTTAAATTTTGTACTATATTTTGCAATGGAATGCTATAAAAATGCTATAAAGCAGTGAACATGGATGAACATAGGCTAGTAAAGAAAACTGAAGGCACACTTATGAAATGATACATATCTAGAGTAACACAAGCTTAAGTTATAGAGTATATCTAATACCTAAATTAATGCATAAAAGCACTTTGTTCCTACACCTAACATAACACTCTCTAGGTTATACTGGAAATTTTTATTTAGATGCCCAGTGACCCAATACGACAGTAAGTTCTTTGAAGGCAGGAACCAAGCAGAATTCCGTAATAGAGTAGGTGCTCCATGACGTTAGCTGAAATCTTGCCGTTTGTGACAACATGGATAGACCTTGAGGGTATTTTGCTAAGTGAAATAAGTCAAATGGAGAAAGACAAATACCATATTATTTCACTCATATTTGGAATATTTTTAAATTTTTAATTAATGAATTAATAATAAATAAGCCAAGCCAAACAAAAATGAATACATGGATACAGAGAACAGAGTAGTGGTTACCAGAGGGGAAAGGGGGTGGGGGAGGGTAAAATGGGTAAAGGGGGTCAACTGTAGGGTGATGGATGGAAACTAAACCTTTGCTGATGAGCACGCTATAGTGTAGACAGAAGTTGAAATACAACGTTGTACGTGTAAAACTTATATAATGTTATAGAACAGTAAAAAATAATACTGTTAGTTGAATGAATTAGTAAGTGAATGAAGACTTAAAAGACAAAATTGTGTCAGTTGCTTAACTGTCATTATTTGGACCAAGGTCAAAGCCATCATTGCTTCCTTGGCCCCTGTTCCTCCTCCTTCCAACCTGGTCTTTTTTTGGAACCCCTGACCTTCTCTCTTTACACGTTTGTTGGACCAGTCAGGGAAGTTGGGAAAGAGATGATCTGTCCCCATAGCTCACTTTCTATCCACACTTCCCATCTCAACTTGGACAGTTTGGGACTACCCCCAAGGAGAATCATATGTCTTGGAGGTGACTGAAGAATAGACCATTTTTTCTATGATATGTATTCATGTATATATGTGTGTTCTCACATGTCTGTGCATAAAAGACTGGCAAGGGCTGAATGTTGAGCTTTCCCTCTACCATATTACCCCTAATTTTAAGGACACTCCAGAGACTCACACACAGAAAAGTAAATACAACACTGTGGCTGCTCTCGAGCACCTTGATGGGCCTTTACTGTAAGAGGCAAGTCAGGGATATATCTAGAATAAATCCAAAGAGTAGCATGTGCCAGGAGGGACTGAGGCCTTTAAAAATTCTAAAAAAGGCAATACCTAAAAGAATGTTCAACCTGTATTTGAAGCAGGAGAAACAAAAAAAGGGATAAACCCACTGCCAAGGGAACATGATGCAATGTTAACAGATGGCACAGAGAACATGGAAAAACTTCATTTTGCTTTGATTTTCAAAAACAGCCTTTCCCAAAGTGGGTGCCACAAAATGCTTGTTCTTTAGTGGGTTTTGCAGAAGGAAGAGTTGCATGACCAAATACATTTGGGAAACATTAGGAAAATACACAGATTTCTTTACTGCAGGATTTTCCAGATGCTTTAAGATGCTGCAATGTTCTTTGAAACCCTAAAAGAGGGGTAGCTTCTTCACTGCTATTCAGACATATGTAATAATTGACACTTTTTATCTGGAAGCACCTCATGGGACTAAGCGTTTGGTGGAACATGCTTGGAAAACAAGGAGAATGGTCTCTAACAAAAGCATGTGGAATAAATAGTGCAAAGACAAAGGAAACTACAGTTCTGTCTTTGAGGAAATTTGAGAGAGAGGAAAAGATTACTTAACTAGTTTCAAGGATTTCAAATCTTTCAGCCCAGAAAGTACATTCCAACTACTAAAATCAGTTTTGAGAAGTAAAAGAAAATGTTAAGGTTTCCATCAGATTGGAAATACACAAGTAATATATCCAAAGAAATGTTGTTAAAACTTGAGACCAAAATGTGATCCCCATTTAGAGCTAAAACAGATTTTCATTCCACTATGATTCTTCTATTGTAAGTGACAGAAATGAATGCTGACTATTTTAAGGAAAAAGTGAATGCACCGGTGGGACTTTTACTGGGAGGAAAGATGAGAAACTAGACACTCAGGCTTAAAACCAGGGCAGGAACCAGGGAAGCCATGGGCACTGGAGCCTCAGTTGCAGTGGCTGAACTGAGTTCCTTCAAGCATTTTTCTTCTCTATCAGTTACTCTACCAAAGATTCTAAGTCCCAGAAGAGGGAGTCAGGTTGGAACAGCTTTTTTCTCATGCCAGCCTCGTGGCCAAGGGAGAGCTAGGCATCAAGAATGCACACAATGGGGAGATATATTACCTAAAATTAAGAGGGGGGTTGGTAGAAAGGGAAAATAAATGGTGAGTGCCTGAGAATCAACAAATTCCCATTATGTGTTTCCTAAGAACCAGCTATATCAAATTAATCTAATTGCCTGAGGTTGGTAAAACTCCAAAATGGCATAGAAGAACGCTATTCATTATGTTTAATTCATCCATTTATTTGTAAATCTTCAATACCCGGCACGTAAACACAAGGCACCACGGTATACAAATCACATTAGCCGCCTCCTTAAAGCCTCAGTGGTTTACAACTTAGGATAAAACACAAAATCCCAAGGCCCCACAGTGTCTGGACCCCTGACTCTCTCCCATCCTTCTCCCCTTGCTCCGTCCGTTCCAGCTGCAGTGCCCCAGGCTTCCCACACACGGCTGTGTCTGCTGGACATGCTTTTTTCAGTCAAGCCTGCATAAGCTGAATAACTCCTGGTTATAGTGGGCCTCCAGCTAAATGTTGGCTCCTCAGAGAAGCCTTGCTAAACGTTCAGTTCCATTCTGTCTCTCCTTTTGTTCTGGCCCCTGCCTCCCTGGTTTCTTCCTTCATGACACAATTTAACAATCTCCTATTTTGCTTGTTGATTTATGTAATGACTGTCTTCCTCAGTAGATGACACACCTCCAAAATCCAAGGACTGCATCTATTTTGTTCAATTCTAAATGCAACATGTAACACAGACCTTGACCAGTGTTGGCACACAAGAAATACTGTTTAGTAGAGATTCAGAAATGAATATGAACTCTATTTATATGGAGTCTGTATTCTAGAGACAAGAAATTATAATGATCACTGTGGTAAGCTCAATACTAGAGGCTTGTAGAGGGTACCAAAGGAAGGTTTACTTTGGCCATGAGACAATTTCACAAAGTCTCCCTGGTGTCCTTGTAGATTTCTCCAAGAGGATGGATGAGGGTGGATGACAATACCAGGTGGCAAATGCCACAGAGGGAGGGAGAAGAAGGAGGGAAGTTTGAGGGTGCACCTTTAGGTGAGTGTCACAGGATCTGGGCTTTGACCCTCTCTGCAGCATTTGTATCCAAGATTCACATGAAAACAGAATAATTATGAAATCTGCACATGACACAGAATTGGGAAGAATGACTAATGTGCTCTTATCCTGGTATTCTATTTCATCAGGTTGGCTTTAAACGTTCATTCTACCTTGCATTCCTTAATGGAACAGTCACTTCCTATTAATTGGTAGTGTCTTTGTGTTTAAATATATTTGTAATTTAATTCAAATGACTTGGAAAATAGGGTTTCTAAAAGAACAAGTCAATGACTTGATATTCTGGAATGTTAAATATGTTACAAAGTTAATTCATGATGGCCACAGTTAAAAACATAAAAACCAAACGTTTAACATTCCTTTTTCAAACGCATGCGCTGTTAGCCTTTCAATTATTACCATAACATGATTTTTATTAAACTCTTACTTTTCTTTCAGTTGCACAATTAGGCCTAAATTCAACATTTTAACCACACCATGAAAAGGCCATTAGCCAATTTATGCTTACTCAGTTGTTCAAATGAGGTAATAAAAACCAATTTCCTGGGCTGGTCTACCCTCCTTCTCTCCCTCCCCCTTCCTTCCTCCCTCTTTCCCTCTTTCATTTCCTCCCTCCCATCTCCCTTCCTTCCTCCTTCTACAAGCATTTATTAAGATCCTAATGTGAGCCTGGAGCCCTGCTAGGAGCACACGTTTTGAATATATAATACTTGGATTCAGGCATATTTAACCATGCTACATCCAGAGTGAGTTTAACATGATTCGATTAGCCCATTACAGTACATCTCCAGAAGCATCTCATACTTTTTTTTTTTTTTTTTTGCCGTACGCGGGCCTCTCACTGCTGTGGCCTCTCCCGTTGCGGAGCACAGGCTCCCGACGCGCAGGCTCAGCAGCCATGGCTCACGGGCCCAGCCGCTCCGCGGCATGTGGGATCTTCCCAGACCGGGGCACGAACCCGTGTCCCCTGCATCGGCAGGCGGACTCTCAACCACTGTGCCACCAGGGAAGCCCTCTCATACATTTTTAAACTCCTTATTTCAGCCCAATTTGAGGTAATAGTGTTGGCCTCCCCCTATACCCCACACATTCACATATTCATCTGTAGATACTGATTCACCACCATGCTGTTCTTGGTTAGTTTATTGTTTACTCCAACTTTGGCAGAGAGCAAAATAAAAATGTACTCAGCTGACTCTTCAGTGAGTCAGTAAGCCTTCTTTTCATTTCCTAATTCAAGTTCTAGTTAAGGCTGGAGTAAGCAGCTCTCCACCAAGCAATTGTAATTAAACCCATTTATTTAAAACATACACACGGATCTTAACACATCAATTAAAATGGTTATAGGTTCTATCTAATATAACATGGGAATCAAACAAGCACACAGTTCTACATATGACATAGACTGGGTGAATTTAATTTAGCTGATATATCACTGTGGACCCGCTTCATTGTCCTCTGCTGTTTTTGGAAATGTTTCCCTTTTCTTGCCTTGTTGTTGTTGGTATTTAGTAGACCACCCAGGTCTTCTTGAGTAAGGACAGCAGACAAGAATGTGTTTGCCTTGTGCATGGTGTTCCCCAACATCACAGTGATACATGAAAAAATGTCCTGGAGAGTGCTGAGTTTCTCCAAATCATTCATTTAAAAATAAACTAGGAGGGAAGGAAATCCAAAAAGGGGCAGGGGAGTATATGTATACATATAGCTGATTCACTTTGCTGTACAGCAGAAACTGACACAACATTGTAAAGCAACTATACTCCAATAAAAATTTTAAAAATAATAGGAAATTCCATATATTTAGCAGAATTACTTTACAAAGTTAAATCAAGGATAAATCTTAGTAGACTTGTATGGGTGTAAATTGGGATTTTCCTGTTGATAAGAGTAAGATAGAACCTCAGAGGTGTAAACAATACGTAAGAAACAGTCCCTTATTTTAAAGAAGGGCCCTCAACACATTTGCCCAGGTCTCACTATGAAATGGACATTCTGGTCCAGCAACCATCACTCCCACAGCCTTTAGCAGAGAAAGATGGGCAGATGCATCTTTAGGGGGACTTCCCAAGAGGAGTGAGCATGGTGGCATTTCTTCCCTGGTCTGAATGGACCATTGTTCTTCCCACTGGAACCAAGTGAAGGGAGGCAGCGAGAGAGCCCCTCAGCACTCTGGAGTGCCAGCCAGAAAGGGGTATGGGGCTTTCAATCCCTGGCCAGATGCTTGCCTGGCTGGAGGAATGTGTACATTTACCCTGTGCTATTACAGGAGTGCAAGATGAGCAAGTTTTTGGAAGAATGTGACAAGGGTTCTTTGGAGTTTGAGGGGTATAGAGAAATCTGCACACTGAAGTCTGGCTGGAGCTGCCCCTAGTGGCTGGGTGAGGACGAGGGGTTGCAAGTTACACTCCCACCATTTGGCTGGGCAAGAATGCACAATGTTTCCCAGGGACTGGAGGGTCCCAGTGGAGACTGTCTACCCAATGGAGTGAAAGGAAAGGCCATGCTTGGCAGCTATAATAGGAGGGGGGGGGGGGGAGGAGGGAGATTTGAAATGGATGAGAAATTAAAGTTTAATTTACACTTGACTGGAATTTTCCGTAGCTGAATGTGAGACTCTTCTCACATCTGAGAGTAGCCCCAAAGGTCAAGGATCTGCCTGAAATGTCACCGGGGAGACAGGGAAGATCTGCTTGTTTGAAGGCAGTGGTGGGAGAAGACAAAGCAGTTTACAGATTATAATCACTGATTTAGCACATTTAATAAATCAGTTACAGCTGATTTAAAAAGTCAGCTATTACACCACCTATGGAGCGTTCTTGCCAAAATTTTTTTTTAAAGTTTTTTGAGCCTAATTTAATCAGATCTCTTGAGCTAACTAACAGCTTCCAGGACAGACAGGAGATGGAAGAACCTGTTAATGACACTAGGAGGGTACCTTAGCCAAATCCAGAAGGTTAGATATTCCACAGGACAAAAGCCCCCTTTTTCTTCAACAAACACACGGCATAGAGGAGGAAAGAGAAGGGAAACTGTCATAAGTTAAAAGAAACTTGAGAATATCTGACATATGTCAGATGTTGAATTTTTATGTGAACTGTTAAAGATATTTCTGAGACAATCAGGAAATATTGAACTTGGATTAGATATTAAATATACTAAGGAATTGTTATTAATTTGGGGGGCATGATAATGTTATGATGTTATTTTTTTCTTTTAGGTTCTTATGCACTAGAGAAATATACTGAGGTATTTATAGGTGAAGGTTTGTTTTAAAATACTCCAGGATAAAATAATAAAAAATAAATGTAAATTATCAAAAAAAACAAACAACCCAATCCAAAAATGGGCAGAAGAGCCAAATAGACATTTCTCCAAAGAAGATATACAGATGGCCAAGAAGCACATGAAAAAATGCTCAACATCACTAATCATTAGAGAAATGCTACAATGAGGTATCACCTCACACCAGTCAGAATGGCCATCACCACAAAATCTGCAAACAACTAATGCTGGAGAGAGTGTGGAGAAAAGGGAACCCTCCTACACTGTTGGTGGGAATGTAAATTGGTACAGCCACTATGGAGAACAGTATGGAGGTTCCTTAAAAAACTAAAAATAGAGCTATCATATCCTCCTCCTAGGCATATACCCAGAGAAAACCATAATTAGAAAAGATACATGTACCCCAATGTTCATTGCAGCACTATTTACAATAGCCAGGACATGGAACCAACCTAAATGGCCACTGACGGAGGAGTGGATAAAGAAGATATGATACATATATACAGTGCAATATTACCCAGCTATATAAAAGAACGAAATAATGCCATTGCAGCAGCATGGATGGACCTAGAGATTGTCATACTGAGTGAAGTCAGACAGAGGAAGACAAATATCATATGAAATCACTTATATGTGGAATCTAAAAAAAGGGTACAAATGAACTTATTTACAAAACAGAAGTAGAGTCACAGATGTAGAAAATAAATCTATGGTTACCAGAGGGTAAGGGGGGGTGGGATAAATTGGGAGATTGGGATTGACATATACACACTACTATACACAAAATAGATAACTAATAAGGACCTACTATATAGCACAGGGAACTCTACTCAGTACTCTGTAAGTACTCTGTAATGGCCTACATGGGAAAAGAATCTAAAAAAAGAGTGGATATATGTATATGTATAACTGATTCACTTTGCTATATACCTGACACTAACACAACATTGTAAATCAATAAAAATTTTTAAATAAAACATAAAAAATTTTTAAATAAAAAATAAAACAAACATAAATTTCTAAAAAATAAAAATAAATTAAATAAAATATACTCCAGGGTAAAAGAAAATACAGTGTGAATTTGGAGAGAGGACTGATGAAAAAAGGATGGTGGAATGGGAATAATTGTTGAATTTAGGTGATGGGTACCCTGAGGTTTTATTATACCATTCTTTTTATTTTTGTAAGTGTGAAATTTTCTCATAAGATACAACCTCAGATAAATAAATAATAAGTGTTAAAAAATAGAAGTTAAATTAAAAGGCTGTTCAGATAGCAAATATCTTTTTTATTTTTTAAGGTCTGGGGGTGGTATGGTATAATACCATGTCAAGTGCTGAAATTAAACTTAGTTTTGAATGTTGACTACAACCATTATCAGTTATAGACCTTCGGAAAATCACTTAACTTTATAAGCCCCATTTTCCCCATCTGCAAGATGAGAATAATAATAATGCCTATTATTGTTGCTACAAGGGTTTAATGTGATAATACGTGTAAAATATTAACAAAGCACAGAGTTGTTGCAACTAGTAATCAGTAATCTCTGCAAGTAGGCACAAAGTAAGTGCAACTATTAGCTTAGTCAAATTTCATTTTCACTTCTCTCTCTGTTTCCATTTTAAACCACTATTTTTGATGCTATTTTTGTCTTGTTACCTTAAGTCTCAAAACCGTAATGCAGAAGTGAAAATTTGCTTAGACAGAGATCCTCAGGGATTGGGAACTGACTTTTTATCTCCTCACCTAGGAATGCATCCAGACTTGAGCTTTGATCAGTTAAAGTTCTATAATTGCTAGTTGCACAAACCAATTCTAAACAACTTAAGGGGGGAAAAAAAGGATATCTTACAGGATCCAAAGAAACTTTGAATCTGTGAAGGCAGACTCAGGGCAAGCTCAAGAACCAGAAAACTCTAGGGATCTAAGTAGCATGAAGCCATATGTTTAGTTTCTTCAGGTTACCACAATCAAGATGAATGAACTTCAACTATTTGAAGTTTCTATGTCACTTTGCTTAAGATATCAGTTTCAGAGAGTGTCTGAGTGGCTCAGTTTGGGTCACATGCCCATTCCTTGGTTGGAATGGGGAGAGGAATTGGGTACCTCTAATGATAGTCCTCCCGAGACTATATCCAAAGATTGTTATCTCTAACAATAGTGCCTATCTAGGGAACTAGTTGTTCCCTAACGTTCATTCTTCCCTTCTTCCACGGTAATAGGGTTTTAGCTGGCCAAACACCTGCCCAGAAAAAGGCTACATTTCCAAGCCTCCCTAGAAGTTCTATGTGGCCATGTGACTAAGTTATGGCCATGGGCTATAAGCAGAAGTAATATGTGACACATCCAGGTTCTGCCCTTGATAGAATTGGTTGCATGGTCCTCAAGTCTCCTTAACCCCTTCCCCTGGCTGAGAGAAGACTAGAACATTGGACCAACAATAGAAGTAAGACTGTGCAATTTAGCAAATAAAAATACAGGACGTTCAATTACATTCGAATTTCAGATACACAAGGAATACTTAAAAAAAAAAGTATGTTCCATGCAATATTTGAACATAGAGAAGCTCAATGTATACAGTTAAGTGAGAATAGAGCAAGGGACTGAATAGTATGTATTCATTGGTTAATGATCTATATGCTAGTGTATGTTTAGAAAAAAATCTAGTTTATGTTTGAATATGACCATTTTGTCTGTGATAAGAACAGTGATTTGGAGAGGAAGGAGAGGAAGGCAAGAGACAATGGTGGCCCAGACCAGGTGGCAGCATTAAGCATGGAAAAGAGTAGACAATTGATGTTACATACTGAGTATCAATACATGTGTTATGAAGATATACTAAATTGTCATCAGTGGTTTTCACAGGGTGGGCAGAGTGTAAAAATATGTGGGACTTTCACATTCTAAATCATATATTTCTACAATGTTTAAATAGGAGAGACTGATATTTTTTACTTCCTAGAAATAAGAAAAATTCTGTATATTTAAAAGTACCATGATAAAAAAGAGTGGATACATGTATATGCATAACTGATTCACTTTGCTATACAGCAGAAAGTAACACAACATTGTAAGTCAACTATACTCCAATAAAAAATAAAAAGTAAAATAAAATAAAAGCACCATGAGAAGCAATGAATGAAAACTTGGGAAAATTATTTTCAAAATACATGCTGCACAAAGGGTTGATATTCCTAATATATAAAGTGCTCTTACAAATTCAAAAGACAGAGATTAACATACCAGTAGAAAATGGGCAGAAGACATGAAGAGGAAAGTGACAAAATAAACACCTATTTCCAAAAAACTGAAAACATTCTACCTCCTAAATCGGAAGAGAAATACATACGACAACTAGATAGTATTTTCCTCCTAAATTGGCAGTTTTTTAAAAGGAACAATCCTAATATTGGCTGTGCAAGTTCCGTGAGTAAGGTTGTTATCAGAGAGTGGGATTTGGGAGTTTAATTCGTCGTCAATGAAGTAGCTTTCAGTGATGACAAATTCAAACGTGGTCTTCCCATTCACATTGTGAATGGGAAGACTGCGGGCAAGGAATTATGATATCATGGTGTCAAGTGGGTTATCAATATTGTTCAACACAAATAACAATATTAACCACTTGTTACTGGGTATTTAAAATGTACCAGGCAAATGCTAAATGCTCACAAAATACTATTGAAGGAGGTGCTACTGTTCACCACATTATACCAGGAAAATACTAAGTCTTAGAAAGGTTAAGTAACTTAGCTAGCCTTTCTACATTTACATGGGTGGCATATCTGAGATTTAAATGACACAGAAACACCTCATTCTTAACCACTGTGCTGTATACTTCATTCAGGCATGCAATATGCATTAATTAATTAAACATCAAGTATTAGGCACTAAACCAGGAACTGTGGATACAATAGTGAACAAAGTCTTTATCTTTGTGTAGCTGATAAGCCAGAGGGAAATAGAGATAAGTAAGTAGGCAATTATAATACAGAGCCATATGTTGTCTACAAGAGACACCTGGAACAAGCAGGGTACTGCTTTGTTTGAAGCCAGTATTTAGCAATCGGACACCAGGAGACTCCTAACTAGAAACATTGTTCTGGAATCTCATCTGTAAATGGTATCAGCCTTGGTCATCATGTCCTAGTGTTGTCTGGTTTGCAAGTATAGTTCTGTGCTTTAGGAGGTGTCAACAATCTCTGCCGGACTTGGAGGGTCTCTTGGGGAGGCAGGGGGTCGGCTGTGGCTCACTATGGGGGCAAGGACACTGGTGGCAGAGGCCCCAGGGAATATCCCTTGGCGTGACCTCCCCCAGAGGTCACCATTTTGGCAACAAGACGGCAAATATGTTTTAAAAGTAAGTGCGTTCCATGTACTGTTTGGGACATACTTATATTAAAAATAATTCATTGTTTATCTGCAATTCAGATTTAACTGGGCAGCCTGTATTTTATCTGGCAGTCTCAGGTGGCAGTATTGAGACAACAGAAATCAGTAAATTCTGCAAATCAGACTCTACCTTTGCCTTCCCAGAGAGCTGGTTGTTAAGCATTTGCCAGCACACCACTGCCTAAACCATTAAAAAAAAAAGACAGACTAAAATTCAAAGGATGTAAAACTCGTATGCTAAACAAATACTAACCAAAATAAAGGTGGTATGACTATATTCATATTAGACTTTCAAATAGACTTTAAAACAAAAAAATATTACTGTAATAAGGTAAAAACATTGATAGAAGATTCACTTACTTCATCACAATTTAATAATTCTAAAGTTGTATAGGCCACATAGCACAGCTTTAAAATACATAAAGTAAAAGTTGCCAGAATTATAAGAAAAATCAACAAATCCCCCAGCAGAGTGGGAGATTTTGATATATCATATCAATAATTAATTGGCCAATCATAAAATAGTAGGAATATATACGATTTGAAAAATGCAACAAACTTCATGTAGTGGATACATATAGACCCCTAGACCTGACAACTAGATTACGTACATCCCGTCAGGTGCCCCTAAAGCATTTATGTGAAAACTGTTCAGGTATATGGCCAAAAAGCAAGTTTGAATACATTTGTAAAAGAACTGGCATACACAGACCATATTCTTTAAACACAATGCAGTTGAATTAGAAATGCATTTTAAAAGATTTTTTAAAACAGCGTATGTCTGAAAATTTTGAAACATACTTCTTGGAGAGGAAAATGCGTGTTCTCAATGCTTATATTAGAAAGAAAAGTATACCTGAAAGTAAATAAGCTAAGCTTCAAATCTAAGAGATTACAAGAGAAAACAAAAGAATAAAACCAAAGATAGTGGCAAAAAGGGCAAAATAATGATAAACAGAAATTAAAAGGACAGAACACACAAATGAACAAATTTAGGAAAAGTTGTTAAAATTGTAAAAAATTGAATCAGTATTTAAAAATCTTCTCACGCATGCAAAGAAAACCCACCAGGCCCAGATAATTTTATAGGTGAGTTTTAACACACTTTCAAGGAATATAAGATGGGGGTAGGGGAGAAGAAACACTCTTGGACTCATTTCCAGAAGTTGGGTATGTAAAATTAATAAACAGAAACCTCAAATAAGTAGAGTCAGGAGACCAGAAGGGGGAGCTCCTACACCCTGCCACGATAGTAAAGCCCAAGGCGAGGAAGAAAGACACTGCTTTCCTGTCAAGGACTCAGCCAGTGAAAAGCCATGGACTCTCTGTTTACTACAGCCCTCCCAACTTCCTTTTCCTCTCTTTAAAAGCGTTCTCCTCCCCTTGCTGTGCCAGGACTTGTACCTGTCTTGCCATGGTTGCAGACCCCAAATTGCAATTCTCTGCTGATCAGGAATAAACCCATCTTTGCTGGAGAAATATCCAGCAGTCTACTTATTTCAAGTCAACAGGTATAATGGTGATATTAAAACCAAACAATTTCAGTGTAAGAAATGCAAGTTATAGATTCTCTCAGTTTTGAACATAGATGTCAACATCCTAAAACAAATATTGGCAAACTGAATACCGTAAGACAGAAAAAGACCATACAGCCTTGCCAAGTTGAGTTGATTATAAGGATGCAGAATTGGTTTAACATTAGAAAATCACTTAGTGTGATTCACTACATCAAGAGATTAATGGCAATATGATCATCTCAATAGATTAAAAATTCAATAAGGTTCAGCAGCAATTTGTGGTTTAAAAAGCAACCTTAACCTGATAATTTAAAAAAAAAGGCCTAGAGCAAACATATTTTAATGAAGTATTAAAGTCATACTTTTAAAACCAAGAACAATACCAGGATGCTTCTTATCACTGTTTCTATACGACATTGCAATGAAAGTCTTATCCAAAGCAATCCACAAGATAAAGAAATAATGACTGGAAATACATTTTAAAAACTGTCATTATTCACAAAGGATATAATAGCCTACAAAGAAAACACAAATGTATATCTTGACTTACTTTTGGAAATAGAGTGTAACAGGATCATAAGATTTAAGTTCAAAATATAAAAGGTTAATTATATTTTGATACAGCATCTAAAGTTAGAAAATGCAACAAAAATATACCTAGGAATAATTTTAATAAAAATATGTAAGACCCTTTTGTAATAAAGTGTAAGGCTTTACTGAATGGTATTAAAGAAGATCTAAATAAATGGAGAGACAAAACATATTTATGAATTAGAGGACTCTATAATTGAATATTTAATTCTTCCAAAATTGATGAAATTGTTTCTAATCAATTTCAATCTCAACAGAATTTTTTATGTGGAATTTATCAAAATGTTTCTAAAATTCATATGAAAAGCAAAGGGCCAAGACTAGCAAAGTTAGACTAAAAAGAACAAGCTGATATCAAGACATATCACAAAGCTACAATAAGATAAGATAATATGAAACTGGCAAGAGATAGATAGACAGATCAATAAAATAGAACAGAAAACCACCCACCCAAATTACATATATGTGTATTGAAAAACCTGATATCTGACAGAGCTGGAAATGGATATCAGTGGGAGAAAGCAGGTACAACTGGTTATCCATGTGGAAAAATAAAAGGATGTTTACACCATTTATAAAATCAATTTCAGATAGACTAAAGAATTAAATGTGAAAAATAAAATATTTATAAAGCTGTATAATATTTTTATGACATCAGCATATTAAAGGATTTCTCAAACAACACATAAAGGGAAATATTGATACATTTAAATTCATTAAGATTAAGAAATCCATTTATTAACAAATAAAACAAAGACAGCGAAAGGACAAGCCACAATCTGGAAGAAGATATTTATAACACAAATGACAGACAAAATACTAATATCTAGAATATGCAAATGGACAAAAGATAAAAATAGGAGTTTCACAGAAGAAGAAACTTAAATGTCAAATAAAACATGGAAAAATGCTCAGCCTCCCTAGGAAGTCAACAGAGACCATATGACCTGCAAAACCTAAAATATATACTCTCTGGTCCTTTATAGAGCAAGTTCTCTAGTTCCTGCTATATAGTTCATAAATGTCTTCTAACAATTAAAAATAAGATCATAGAAAATATTAACATTAAAAAAGTTATTTGCATTACTACCTTACTTTAGCAGATGCCTCTAGACTAGAGATTTGAATCTACAATAACAAGCTTCTATGCTAAAGACCAAATAACATACCCTATATGTATGGTATTTTTGAGGATGCAAGGAACAATTTAGGAGCCAAATTTTCTCTAATGTGATGTGAAATAAGTCTCTGACTGAGACAGCAAAATGTTCGCACATTAAAAAGATTGTCAACTTGGATTTATCTCAATAAAGTCCTTCATTTCACCTAATTATCAAATGGTTTGAACTGAGTTGAGTTAATATATTACTGTTAAAGTGATTAAAGACGATTTAGGTGATAGCCTTAAAGATACCATGTCAAAAATATGACCATATTTGCAGAGTAGATGCCGACAAGGGAGGTCAAGTGGCTGGAAAATGTGTGGGAGGAAAAATCTTTTCCCTCTCCCTTCTGAGGTTCAGTGGCTGGGGCCATGCAAATTGAACTGGCAAAAGACAGATTAACAGAAGAAGATTTATTAAATGTGCCTATCAGAGGCCTTACAGAAATGAAGTAAAAACCCTAAAGAAGCCATCAAACCCAAAGGCTTATATACCATTTCAACAAAGAGCAATACTACACTTGTGAAGTGCAAGACAAAGGAAAAGGGGTTTGAGTTTCTGGGAAGATGGAAGATAAGGGTACTTGTAAGGTCTGTCATTTAGATGGCTCTCGGTATGTCTCTGGGCTTGTGGAGCTATCTCCAGTGATTAAGATGGGGAATGATAGGTTTCTCTTCCTGGTACAGGAGAGGGAGACATTTTTACAAATGGAAATGTGTGTTTTGCTTTTGGCCAAATCGGGGACGGCAGAGAGCTTTTTTTCCCCCCCATGCCTGCTATTTCTTAATTGCCTTCATCTCAAAATAATCCTTATGCCAAAGAGGTATATTTCAGTTCTTTCAGTAACAAGTGGCTTCTTGAGGTGGAATTTATTTCATTGAGTTTTACCCCATACCCCCTCACCCCAGCTCTCTTCAGAGAGCACACAGTTGTTTCCTCTCTACTTTCACCTTGAGAATGAGAGGATAACAGATTTTCTACAGGTGCTGCTTGTTTTTCCATCTCATCATACGTCATTTCTATTAATCTCTCTGCATAAAGTTTGGCTCTCCTTTAGGATTTAGTTTACTTCTTAATTTACTTTGGGCTTGGTTACTTTACATTTTTTTCCTCTTAATATGGCTTATGTTTTTATTTTTTTTTTTGAATTTTAGAATTTTATTTATTTTTTTATACAGCAGGTTCTTATTTGCTATCCATTTTATACATATCAGTGTATATATGTCAATCCCAATCTCCCAATTCATCACACCACCACCCCTTCCCCACCACTTTCCCCCCTTGGATGGCCTATGGTTTTAAAGTTAAAGTCAACCATATCATTTTTTGTTTTTACTCATTTATTCATTCGACACATGATGAGTGCCTACTCTGGAACAGGCACTATTTTAGGTATTGGGGATACCGCAATGCACAAAAGAGGGGAAGAGTTCTGCCTTTATATTCTAATGGTGGGAGGAGACAATAAACAAGGTAAATATGTAAAATACATAATATGATAGTGATAAATGGTAAAAATGATTCTGTAGTAGTAGATGTTAAATTGTAGAAAACCAGACAGTGATTGATGCAAATAAATGTGTTTCAGCAATGCAAATAACTTTGTTTCATAGGGATGCAAATGATTTGTGTCCAGTAGAAGACATTGGGTTGTAACCCAAATATTAGTTTCATTGCCCTATGGGGCATTAACCAATTTTTATGTAATTTAGTAATCTTATACATATACATACTATATATATACATACAATTTAGTAATCTTATTCCAGCATTATTTTCCCTTTCAGTGACTATAAATACCTTTGTCTTCTTATACCCCATTTGGACCAGGTTTATTATTCTGCTAATTCTCTCATTAATGAGATAAACAACAATGAGAACCATAGTTTTTAACTTTTTGAAAATGACATATTAACATATAGAACGTGATTTATGTAATTCTGATATGCTAAACATCTTTAATGAGCGAACAAAAAAAGATATAAATATATAACATGATAGAAATTTTTTTTAAAAAAAATTGTGGGTTGATTTTTAACATTCTAATGTTGATTGAATACTAGGCATTAGAAATGAAAATTATGAAGACCCTACAGTTATAGGAGATAAAAGTTTATGAGACTGTTTTAAAAATATATAGTGTTAAAAGGTAAATTGAGACTTATTAACATTTTTAAGAATTTATTTGAGCAAAAATCTATTTTAATCAGGCAATACCAAACAAGAAGTGGTTAGGAGCACTCTATCAATAGGAGCCAGGGGAAAGACTTTTATAGGGAAGAAGCAGAAGCCAAGCAAAGAAACTATTTGATTAGCCATAGCTTAAGTGTTTGCCTTATTTTGAAAAGCCTAGTTGGATGTTTGTGATAGGTCGTCCTTAGATTTTGATTTCTTAACCTTAAGGCATTTTAGGCTTAGGTGTTGGTTTGCTTAGATAGGCTACTAAGATATTAGAACCACCTCAGTCTAATGGGCTCCTTATTTAATTAATTTCACAATAGATAAATAAAACAAACTCCTAGAATGATATTGCCTATTTTACTGGTTTACTAGGTATTCAAGTATTTGAAACCATTAAGAGAATAGGCTTTGGAATCAGACTACCTGGCTTCAGACTTCCTGGCTCAACCACTCCTTGGTCTGGGCAATATGTTCTTTTTTTTGTTTAATCTAAGGCTCAGTACCTTTTATCTTATCAGATTATTGTGAGGAATAAATGAAATAATATAAGAAGTTCAGAAAACTGCTGGTAAGTGCTTGATACGTTTTAGCTACCAGCTTTCTGTTTATTTTGTTCTTACAATGAAAAATTTACAATATAAAAGGTAATGTAGAGCAAGTAAGTAACCACTGCAACTTCATATCATTATGTAAATGACTTTAAAAACAACACACAGCTCTTTCCTGGTAGTGCAGTGGTTAAGAATCCACCTGCCAACGCAGGGGACACGGGTTTGAGCCCTGGTCCGGGAAGATCCCACATGCCGCGCAGCAACTAAGCCCGAGCACCACACCTACTGAGCCTGCACTCTAGAGCCTGCAAGCCACAACTACTGAGCCCATGTGCAGCAACTACTGAAGCCCGCGCACCTAGAGCTAGTGCTCTGCAACAAGAGAAGCCACCTCAATGAGAAACCCGTGCACCACAACAAGGAGTAGCCCCTGCTCACCACAACTAGAGAAAGCCCATGCACAGCAAAGGAGACCCGATGCAGCCAAATAAATATATAAATAAAAATAATTTAAAAATAAATAAATAAAAACAACACACAATGTTTGCAATATTTAATAGAACAACATTATTCAATGTTGAAAAGTTTTACTTACTGGACAGCTTCTTTCAAATAAAAAGGGATTAATTCTTATCCACCAACATAGTCCTGTATTTTACTTCTATTTTATGGAACATTTTACAACCACAAGTAAGTTTGGTTTTCTAGTCAAACCTGTGTCTCAACAGCTAGTACTTCATTTGCATGAAAGAGAAACTTCTAAACTGACTGTTGCTTGAGTAAGCAATTGACAATACAAAGAAAATACCTTGCAGACATTTCTTTAGAGGGTTTACCAGTAAATCCACTTCTTCCAAACTTTAGCAGTTATTAATTTTCCAAATAAAAGAAACAAACAAGCCAAAAAAATTAAATACAATAAAAGGAAATAAAACAAAAACAGATATAATTCCTTTTAAACTGTTGGCACAATTATTCAAACCAACTTTCTAATCAGGGTCAGCAAACACTATGCAGGCTCAAAAAGTGAGTTGGTCTTTCCAAATGTCTTCAACTTTCAAAGTCAGAGCAGATGGTACAATGGATTCCTTTATTCTATACTACCTCACAGTATTTTAAATTCACCAAGATTATCAAAATTGAGGGACAGAAATATTGATCTACCTAAAAATACCTTTAAGTTTTCAACTGTAAATTACTCCACTAAATTGGTTGTATGTGTTAAAAACAAACAAACAAACAAAAAATGAAATTCAACCAAGTAAATTTGAAGATTCTAATTGGCTCTGTTCAACGATTCAATTAATCAGGAAGCAGCCCATTCTAGCAGCTAGAAGGGCACTCAGGAGTGGTACAAAATGGGATGCTTTTATAAAAAGGAAGGTGGGGCAAGGAAGTCATTAGCAGAAGAAAAGAGTTATTTTGGGCCAGGAGATCTTTTTAGAGGGAGGAGAATGGTAACAGTTTTATCATGCAGATTGTCTCTTCTTCCTCTGGGGGCTAGAGGGCCCACATGACAGGTTACCTCACTGGTGATGACCAGGAAATTCCAAACTGGTTGACTAAGATTACATTTCTGAGATCGAGAGCCCGGAAATAAACCCACACATATATGGGCAACTAATTTATGACAAAGGAGCCAAGAACATACCATGGAGAAAGGAAAGTCTCTTCAGTATATCATGTTGGGAAAACTGCACAGCCACATGCAAAAGATTGAAACTAGGTCCCTA
Organism: Grampus griseus; assembly: GCF_964374135.1. Lineage (NCBI taxonomy): Eukaryota > Metazoa > Chordata > Mammalia > Artiodactyla > Delphinidae > Grampus > Grampus griseus. The sequence goes on along the minus strand of NC_139005.1, from coordinate 75,533,373 downwards.
TCTTCTACCATATACAAAAATTAACTCAAAATGGATTAAAGACTTGAATGTAAGACCTGAAACCATAAAATCCCCAGAAGAAAACAGGCAGTACACTTTTTGACATCAGTCTTAGCAATATCTTGGGGGGGTACCTCTCCTCAGGCAAGGGAACCAAAACCAAAAGTTAACAAACGGGATTACATCAAACTAAAAAACTTCTGCACAGCAAAGGAAAGCATCAACAAAATGAAAAGACAACCTACTGAATGGGAGAAAATATTTGCAAATCATATATCTGATAAGGGTTAATATCCAAAATATATAAAAAGAACTCATACAACACTGAAACTGAGTACGCCTGAAACCAGGTTTCCCCTGCTGAGTTTATGATTAACCTCTCTATCCAAAACTTTATTCCCTTTCTTGTCCTGTACCTGTTCCTCTCAGAATAGAGGACTGTCAAAGAAAAGGGGAGATTGAAAATGAGCAGGATTCTGTGAGGCTCTCCTTGGTACAAAAACCTTTCTGGGACCCACATTTCTTGCTTATAGCAAAAGGCTTCAGTCTCCTAGGCCTTCCCTGAGTTCTAAAGAGCAGATTCAACCAGTTACTAGTTAGGGAAGTGAGGGAATGCAGAAACAAGGGAAAATCAGTGCAGAAATAAAGGAAAATCAGTCAAGAAACAATATTTCGGTGATAAAACAGTCCTAGTTCCTCCTTGACACATATCTTTGAGTTGTTCTGCAGGAACTAAGACCCCACCCAGGTGGAAAATGGTAACTACATGCTGAGACCCCAGACTGGTTGGAACCAGAAGGTTGATGATTGAGATCCCTGGAACACCACCCTATTATATCACCACTGATTAGAAGAAAGTCATGCCCCCTGTAGCCCTCACCCCAAATGTTGCCTTTAAAAACTCTTCCCTGAAAGCCATTGGGGAGTTTGGGTCTTTTGAACATAAGCTGCCCACTCTCCTTGTTTGGCCCTTCGATAAACTTTTCTTTGCTCCAAACCCTGATGTTTTGGTTTGTTTGGCTTCACTGTGCATGGGGCACATGAACGTGGGTTCAACAACAACACAACAAGAAGGAAAAACAAACAACCCAATTTAAAAATAGACAGAGAATCTGAACAACATTTTTCCAAAGAAGACACATAGATGGTCAGCAAGCACATGAAAAGATGTTCAGCATCACTAATTATTGGGGAAATGCAAATCAAAACCACAATTAGCTATCACCTCATGTCTGTTAGAATGGCTATTATCAAAAAGACAAGAAATAGCAAGTGTTGGAGAGAATGTGGAGAAAAGGGAATACTCCTGCATTGTTGGTGGGAATATAAGTTGGTGCAGCCTTTATGGACTTCTCTCAAAAAATTGAGTACTGTTGACTTAAAAAATGCACAATGTCAAAGCTGTGGGTCAAGTTTATTCAGTGTCTTACTGAGGACTATAACTCCAGAGACAGACTCTCAGATAGCTCTGAGAAACTGTTCCAAAGAGGTAAGGGAGGAGGTCAGTATATATGTGATTTTGGCAAAGGGGGTACATACAACCAAGCATATATCTTGGTAGGAGGTTGTCAGTAGTCAGGAGGAACAAATATCTTAGTTTATGGTTGTAGTGCTTTTCTAAGTATGGGAAGATGAAAGAATCCAGGTTTATAAAATGTTTCTCCTGAAAATATCTATTTGAAGGCCTGTTCTGCCAGTTTTCCCAGAGCACAGAGTTCTTCATTCCTGATCTCCATCCTGAACTCCTTTCAGGGTGTGTTAAAGGTAAGCTGCTGCAGTGGCTAATGATTCAATGCTTGTAGAACTGAATGGCAAGCGACATTCTTTAGTTGGTAGAACTACCACATGATCCAGCAATTCCATTTCTGGGTATGTATCAAAAGAATATGAAAACACTAATTAGAAAAGATATATTTCAGTACTATTTATAACAGCCAAAATATGGAAGCAACCTAAGTGCCCATCAGTGGATGAATGGATAAAGAAGAAGTGAGATATATATATATATATATATATATATATATATATATATACACAATGTAATATTATTCAGCCATTAAAAGAAGATGAAATCTTGCCATTTACATCAGCATGGATGGACCTTGAAGGCAATAAGGTGAAGTAAGTCAGATGGAGAAAGACAAATACCATGTGATTTCACTCATATGTAAAATATAAAAACAAACAAGGAAAACAAAACAAAATGAAAACAAACAGATACAGAGAATAGATTGGAAGTTACTAGAGGGGAAGTGGGGTTGGGGGAGGAATGGGTAAAGAAGGTCAATTGTATGGGCAGATAAAACTAGATTTGGGGTGGTAAGAATGCTGTAGTGTATATGGAATTTGAATTATAATGTTGTACACATGAAATTCATATAGTTGTCCCTCTGTATCCATGGGAGATTGGTTCTAGGAGCCCCCATGGATACACACATGCTCGAGTTCCTTATACAAAATGGCATAGTACAATGAATACAGCTGGCCCTCGGTTAACTGTGGGTTTTGCATCCTCAGATTCAACCAACAGTGGATGGAAATTTTGGTTTGTGGTTGGTGGAATCTGAAGATGTGAAGCCTGAGAATAGGGAGGGTTGACTGTATAGTTATAGAAAAAAGATCTGCATATAAATGGACCCTCACAGTTCAAACACATGTTCAAGTTTCAACTGTATAACGTTTAAACCAGAGTTACCTAAAAAAAAAAAAAAGAAAGATTACATTCCTGGGGAAGATTAAAACTGCAGGTTGGTATTAAATCTAGGTTTAGTATTTAGCTTTAGCACAAGTGACACCATTTTGGGCTTATAGTTTTTCTTTTTAACATATGCTATCTCAGAATTTTTCTTCAGTATATAAAATGATTTAAAGATGATTTTTGTCACTTATTTTTCATCATAAGACTAAATTATTTATTATTAGCTTTAAATTTCATCCTAAGGTCTTCCAATTCAATTGCAACATATGTAGTAGTTTCTTGAGTGAACTGTAGGGGAGGAAAAACAATTTTGCCTCTACCCTTCTGAGTTATGGGCTGGGACACTCTGTAATAAAAGACAGATTAGCAAGAGAAAAACAAATAGAATTGTATTAACATGTATACCTCATGTACACATGGGAGATACCCAGGGAAAAATGAATAACACCCTAGGTGGCCTAAGCTACCAGCTGAAAGATCATCTTCAGCTAAAGATAAAAGAAAGTTGTGTGAATCTGTGTCTGTGTCTGTGTCTCTGTTGGTGGAAGGAGGCCAGTTATAGGAGGTTGCCAGGAAAAGACTGGTAATGAAGGGTAAAATTTCTTATGTACATTTAAGTTGGTGCCTTCTCCATTATAAGATTCTCTTGTAATTTAGTCATTCAGTTTGTTACTATGGTGCATCACGTTGATCGATTTGTGGTTATTGAACGATCCTTGCATCCCTGGGCTAAATCCCACTTGATCATGGTGTATGATCCTTTCAATGTATTGTTGAATTCGGTTTGTTAATATTTTGTTGAGGATTTTTGCATCTATGTTCATATCAGTGATATTGGTCTGCAATTTTCTCTTTTTGTGATATCTTTGTCTGGTTTTGTTATTGGGGTGATGTTGGTCTCATAGAATGAATTTGGTAGTGTGGCAAATTTAAGTTTTGCCTTTTGGAACCTTCTGGAGTTTCTTTTTTCAAATATTTTCAATCTATGGTTGGTTGAGTCTGCAGATGTGGAACCCATGAATACAGAGGGCCAGTTGAATATTTATTCAGCCAAACCTCAAATGCCAAGCCAACTCCAGGTTTTCTCACCCAAACAAGTTTGACTATATGGCCCTAGCCCATCAGATATTTTTCATTTGTCTCTTCCTTGTTCTTTATTCTTTTTTTTTTTTTTTTTTTTTCGGTACGCGGGCCTCTCACTGTTGTGGCTTCTCCTGTTATGGAGCACAGGCTCTGGACGCGCAGGCTCAATGGTCATGGCTCACAGGCCTAGCCGCTCCGCGGCATGTGGGATCTTCCCGGACCAGGGCACGAACCCGTGTCCCCTGCATCGTCAGGCAGACTCTCAATCACTGCGCCACCAGGGAAGCCCTGTTCTTTATTCTTTATTCATAAAAAATGTCTTGCTTTCTACCTCATTTTGCAGTTCTCCAAAAGGAGACTATGAATGTCATGAAGTATTAAAATTTGTTGTATCACCTGAATTGTCTTCTTTATTTTTTTAAACAGAGTTACCTACTCTCTTTCTTTCTGCCCAAAAGCAGGGCATACATTTATCCTCTCTGCTGTACGAGGAAGAAGAGAGCTATCCTTATCGCTTGTTCAAAGATAAACTGAGGTATGTTAAAAATGATAAAGTTTATTTGAGCAAAAATTGATTTGAATTGGGCAATACCCAGGTGGAAGTAGTTAGAAACACTCCACAAACAGGAGCCAGGGGAAAGACTTTCTATAGAGAAGAGGCAGAAGCAAATCAAGGAAATTATTTGATTAGCTATAGCTTAAGCAGTTGCATTAGTTGAGAAAGCCTAGTGGGCTGTTTGTGACAGGTTGTCCTTAGGTTTTGATTTCTTAGCCTTGAGGCATTTCAGGCTTAGGTTTTGGTTTGCTTATGTAGGCTGCTAAGGTATTGCCTACTGTTTAATTAACTTATAACATTGGAGATGGAGAACTGGCACTGAGATGAGTCTGCATAAACAAAACTTACTAAAATAACACTTATCCTCCATTCCTTCTACCCATATATTTTCTTGTCACTTTCCCACAATTTATCTGCCCTAGAAGCCCAAACTCCCTTTCCTTTGTCTAGTTACTTCTCTACAGTGTATCACCATTTGTTAAAATGATATATAAGCCCCTGAGTCTAACCACTTCTTTGGATTTTTCACTTCTTTTTTTTGTGAAGTTATCATGCACATGTAAATATTAATAAAACTTGTATGCCTTTTCTCCTGTTAATCTGTCTTTTGTTAGTTTAATTTGTATCTCCCCAGGTACTTGAGCTAAGAGGGTAGAGGAGGAAAAGATTTTCTTTCCTTACAAGGTAAAAGGGAGAAGAAGGAGACTGTATTTTCCAAAGATTGTTCTTTAATTTTCTTCCCAGATTAATTTGTTTGCTTGTTTGTCAACTACGTATCCATTTTATATATTAACCAAAATCTGTCAAGTAAAATATATTTTTGTATCCTATTTTTAGCCAACTAACCTGTAACAAGCATGGTTCCTAAATCACTTTTAAAAAGTGTACCATGGGCTTCCCTGGTGGTGCAGTGGTTGAGAGTCCGCCTGCCGATGCAGGGGACATGGGTTCGTGCCCCGGTCTGGAAAGATCCCACATGCCGCGGAGCGGCTGGGCCCGTGAGCCATGGCCGCTGAGCCTGCGCGTCCAGAGCCTGTGCTCCGCAACAGGAGAGGCCACAACAGTGAGAGGCCAGCATACGGCAAAAAAAAAAAAAAAGTGTACCATGTGTTATTTTTTATGTAATCTTGCAATGCTGACATCAAGTATACTATTGTAATATCATTTACAAGTGATAACATGAATGAGATGATTGCCCTGAGTTATTAGTTAGATTTTTTTCCTCCCTTAGCAAAGAAAACATTTTTTTAATACAGATAAATATAGAGGAGAGAGGGAGAGAGAGGAGAGAGAAAGAGAGTCTCTTCCACCTAGAATATTTTTTACACAATAATAATTTAACTATTAATAATAACTATATTAAGTAATGTACTTTATCATCTCCCATTCCTCACTCATGCTACCTGTGGTGGCAAGACACTTTCAGATTAGTATTTTACAATGGACCATGTATTTGAGCCCTGACCACAATACTCTGCTTTAGATTTTCAGACTATTCTAAGTGGTCTATGGGCTTAAGCAACATACTGTTTGAATTTCAATGGCCTCTGGAATCTTCTGTCACTGTGTTTCTGTCAAGTCATAAGGGGAGATGGAAGTGCAGTGGGTCCAAATTGTATACCACTCATCATTCTAATTATGCTGCCTAGGGAGGCCAGCTGGCTAGCTGTCAAGAGACCTCAGGAAGTTTATTTACATTGGTAAAATCACTGTGGTACAAGCTCTGAATCTTTGCTTTGCAGGCTCAAAACTTGAATTTCTGTCAGCACATTAAAAGTAAAATCTTCTCTTGGCAAACTCATTTTATTCAAGCATACAGAGACTGAAATGTCATTTTATTAATTTACAATGGACAGTAAAACAGTCGTGTGGACTGTTCTGCTTGCCTCAACAGGATAAGTGCATTTACTCTTTAAAGACAAAACTACCTGGGAAGCCAATTATAATTGAAAATTTGAAGGGTCTGTATTCAGAACAAGAGGAGGTAGTTGAATGATGGACCTCAGGGACAGGCTTTTCATGTAGCCTAGAGTGTTTTGAGTCTGTGATGTTCCCTTCTCACCCTTAATAGGGTTGAGTACAAAATGGAGGTACATATAGGCCATGTAGCTTAGTTTGGGGTGGGGTAAGAGTTTGGGGTGAGTAGGAACTGGACAGACAAAAGGAGGGTGAACATAGGGAACATTCCAGGCAGTGGAATAGTATATGTCATGGTCTAGAAGTCAGGGAGAGACTGTGATGAGCCTGAAAACTGCAGTAGTTCAGCATGCCTGAAGCATACAGTGCAAAGAAAATAATGTCACGTGATAAGCGGGAAGGGGTAGCCGGAGCAAAAGCATGGAAGGTCTTGCAAATCACAGTAAGGAGTTTGGGTTTTTGTCCTCAAAATGATGGGGATGAGTGAGGAATTTTAAGCAGGGGTGTAATGAAGATCGGTTTTGTGCTTTAGTAAGGTCACTCTGGCTGCAGGGTAGAAAATGAATTAGATGGGTGCAAGACCAAGATCAGACATGAGTTACTTCTAGGTCAGAAAGGAGTAACTTGAAAATTGCGGCAATGTGAGACAGAATTTACAGGTCTGGGTGATTAATTAAATATGGGCAGAAATAAAAAGAGAATGGACAAAGATGGCAGATTTCTAGCTTGGGCATATGGTGGTGCCAGCAGTGGTATAGGACCCCAGGAGGTCATAGGGAAGTGAGTGAAGGGCAGAAGAGGCCCATGATGAGTCAGTTTAGAGTTCAGACATTTTGAATTGAGCTTGAGGATTCTGGGAGATATCGAAGTGAATTTGTTCAGTAGGCTGTTAAACATTTGGGTTTCATATGTAGACGAAAGAGCCAGACTGCAGATTTTAGAATCAACAGCAAATAAATAACATGTAGTAGAAACCCTAAGAGTGTCTGGTAACCCAATGAAAGAGTATGGGAGGTGGATAATAATGGTCCTGTAGCTGTAAACCTTGGTGCAATCCACCTTGTTTAGCCAAATTACTAAGATCAGCAACTAATAATACCAGTCACTCTTCTGTATACATTCTGGCAATGTCCTTTCAAAGTTGAGTAGTTCTAGTACATGACTGGGAGCTTAAAGTTTAAGTTCATGACATGATTTTCCAAAGTAGGCAACTTCTTGGAAGGCATACTGAGCTAACAATCACATAATAAAGCATTCCACTTGTATTTGTTAAATAGCTTTATGCTAGCCTCAGAAGTCACACAGTGACTATTCATTTGAAGCAAATCGCTAAGTCCAGCCTACCTTCAAAGGAAGGCAAATTAAACTCTGCCTGTCGGTGGGAGGAGTGTCAAAAAATTTGCAGATATGTTTTAAAAATCACCACCGTCAGGGGAAAAAGAGGCTACATTTACATGTTTTGGAAGGTTTACCCAGTAAGTTTACTACAAACGACTGGTCTGAAATTTACATTTTCCTTTCTCCCTCCCTCCTTCCATCCCTTCCTCCCTTCCTTCCTTCCTATCTTTCAAAACTCATTTACAGATATTGACTACACACTGTCACAATCAATAAACTCTGAATTCAATGCTATATTGCTCATTGAAAAAAAAATTCTTTTAAAAAAGCAACACAAATTTGGGACTTCCCTGGCAGTCCAGTGGTTAGCACTCCGAGCTTCCACTGCAGGGGCCATGTGTTCGATCCCTGGTTGGGGAACTAAGATCCGCATGCCACATGTTGCATCCTAAACAAACAGACAAACAAACAAAAAACACAAATTTGTTTCCTTACAGTTCTGGAGGTCAGAAGGCTGCAATCAGTTTCACTGAGCTTAAGTCAAGGTATCTTCAATGGCTGGTTCCTTCTGGAGACTCGAGGGGAGAATGTTTCTAGCTCCTGGAGGCTGCCTGCATTCCTTAGCTCAGGACCTCTTCCCTGCATCATTCCAACTTCTCGCTTCTACTGTCATGTCTTCCACTTCCTCCTCTGTGTTCAATCTCTATCTCCTTTTTTAAAAAAATTGTGGTAAAATATACATAACATAAAATTTATCATATTAATCACTTTTAAGTGTATCCTTCAGTGGCATTAAGTAGATTCACATTGTTGTGGAACTATTCTCCACTATCCATTTCCAGAACTTTGTAGTGGAAAAGAGTTTTAAAATGCTGACCATTATTTTTGTATTTCCCTTCAATGGAGTATATGGAAAGAATCAGCTTTGTAGGCATGGATAAATTCCAAACTTCTGATCCTCAGCAAACTCACCTATGATATTTAACATAGAGCTATAGACAGCAGATATGACATGTCTAGCACTGGGCAGGCTCTTTGCTCTTCATAGCTTAGATCTAGTATATATGAACATACAGAATCTAGTTTATTTTCCAACATTTCTCCAAAGGGAGGATAGCTTGACTCCTATTTAACACAAGGTCTTAACTGCTCTGCCTCTTGAGGCTGAAACTGATCCACTCACTACAGTAAGTCCCCTATATACAAACGAGTTTCATTCCAAGAGCGCGTTTGTAAGTCCAGCTTGTTCGTAAGACCAGCAAAGTTAGCTTAGGTACCCAGCTAACAAAATCAGCTATACAGTAATGTACTGTAATAGGTTTATAATACTTTTCACACAAATAATACATAAAAAACAAACAAGCACAAAAAATAAAGAAAACATTTTTGATCTTACAGTACAATACCTTGAAACGTACAGTAGTACAGTACAACAGCTGGTGCTTCTTAGCAGTACCAGCTACATCACCGCTGCTTTTATGCTTGCTTCCGGACATCCTGGGCTTGAAATAAAGATACTGTACTACTGTACTCTATACAGTACTGTACAGTAAAATACACAAAAGCACAACCACTTATAGAGGATGCATGCATGTGACAATATACTCCAGACACATGAACTAACTTATGTGATTGGACAGGTGAACGCACATTTGCATCTTTGAAAGTTCGCAACTTGAAGGTTCGTATGTAGGGGACTTACTACATCCACAAGCTCCCTTGACTTTTCACTCCTCATTGAGTTGGGCCAGTGGAAAGCACAAGCAGGAAATCCAGAAGTTGGGAAGGGAATGAAGACAGGACATATAGTCCCTTGGTATCCTCTCTTTCACATCTAAGTGTTTTCTAAATACTCCCTACTGAAGGTCACAGCTTCTGTCCTGCAGCTCTCTCTCATAGCTCTCTCTGGATTCTGGTTAACTGTTCTCTCTTCTTGCACCTTCGGGCACTGGTCCAACTAGATATATGGTAACTCCTGCTGCTGCTAACCTAGGTGTGCCTCACCGTTTCTTACTGGTTTTCTTAACTTTTGACCATACCTATTTCAGTTGTCCCCTCCTCTAAAATATTTTCAATTATACTTTTGCTTTTGGGCCCCAGAGTGATACTTTACTTTTTTTTGGAAACAAATCTCACTCAGAACCCATTATGTAAAACAGGTAAAAGTGAAGCTACATCAGCTGATGCAAGGGTGAATAATGTAAGGGCCTCAATTGCTTGCTTCTCCCCATCTACTGAGGTGGCCTCTGAGGGACCACTTAGGGCTTGGAGGAACATACTTAGAAAAACACTGGACTGAGCAAATCCAAGGAAATGCTAGCCCTGACCAACGCTCAGATGACATCTCTCTACCCAACTCATTAAATCACTTCACCTGACTTCACAAACACTCTTTAGAAACACGTGAGAACAGAACTTCAGGTGTTAGTTCCATTTCTACAATTCGCCTACACCACCACCTTTTGTAGTAGTCCATGTTAGTTAGCTGTTCAGGTAGGGGGTCCACAGGTTGATCTCAGTTAGAAGACTGATAGGAATGATGATTTGGATTTGATTTAACATCAATTTCATTTTGATTTACTACTGATTTTTTTTTCAAATAGGCAAAATAAAGAATCTTCACAAGATCAAAAAGATGAGTTAACCTAGCTCCCCACTGTTTTCCTAGTTCCCCAAATGTGTGGTTTTGGAAAACCCAAGCAGAATGAGGAGTCTTTCAGGTCAGAAAGTCCCAACCATGAACTTTCTGTGTATGACTGGAGGAGTCAGGTTGGCACTCAAGATTTCACCCTCTTATCATAGATGGGAATTTTTCCCCCTTTTCTTTCTTCCTTCCTTTCTTTCTTTCTTTTAAAAACTTTTTTAAAATTGAAGTATAGTTGATTTACAATGTTGTGTTAATTTCAGCTGTACAGCAAAGTGACTCTCTTATATATATATTCTTTTTTTATATTATTTTCCATTATGGTTTATCATAGGATACTGAATATAGTTCTCTGTGCTATACAGTAAAACAGTAGGACCTTGTTGTTTATCCATTCCATATATAACAGCTTACATCTGCTAACCCCAATCTCCCACTCCATCCCTCCCACAACCCCCTCCCCCTTGACAACCACAAGTCTGTTCTCTATTTCCATGAGTCTGTTTCTGTTTTGTAGATAGGTTCATTTGTGTCATATTTTAGATTCCACATATAAGTGATATCATATGGTATTTCTCTTTCTTTTTTTTTTTTGCCATGCCACACAGCATGTGTGATCTTAGTTCTGCGACCAGGGATCCAACCTGTGCCCCTGCAGTGGAACCACTGGACTTCCAGGGAGTCCTGGTATTTGTCTCTTTCTGATTTACTTCATTTAGTTTGATAATCTCTAGTTGCATCCATATTGCTGCAAATGGCATTATTTCATTCTTTTTTATGGCTGAGTAGTATTCCATCGTATATATGTACCACATCTTCTTTATCCATTCATCTGTCGACGGACATTTAGGTTGTTTCCATGTCTTGGCTATTGTGACTAGTGTTGCTATGAACATAGGGGTGCATGTATCTTTCTGGATTGGAGTTGTGTCTGGATATATGCCCAGGAGTGGGATTGTTGGATCATATGGTAATTCTATTTTTAGTTTTCTGAGGAGCCTCCGTACTGTTTTTCATAGTGGCTGCACCAACTTACATTAGATGGGAATTTTTGTTGTGCCACCTCTACATGATTCCATGGACTATTTTGTATTCTACCAACTCAACATGTGGTTTGAATGCAATAGGCTTAGCCAGGGCCATATATGTATGTATACATATGTGTGTGTGCGTGCGTGTGTGTGTGTGTGTGTGTGTATTCATATACATATATATACATGTATATGATTTTTAATAGCTCTTAAAACATAATTATTATTTTGGATCTTCCTTAAACCTGCTTCCAAAGAAACTCAATGGAGACTTGATACTTTTCTTGGAGTTACTCAAGTCAACTTGGGGAAAATCAGTAGGGACTTCTGTAGAATTCATGGATCTCCCCACTCCTTTGAAGTTCTCGTCTTTGCCTCCCTCCTCATCCTTCCCTCAGGGCTGAAAGAAGCACAAATTGATACTAGACTTCAATTAGTTGGTTCAATGATGTTAACATAATTTGTTAAAAGTGAACAATTCCGTTGAGAAAAATGAAAACTAATTGCTGCCAAATAGCTGGTTAGTAGTCCTGTGTGTATTCCTTACAGCCCCTAAACTATCTTTGCTTTACCTATACAGAGCCATCAGCTGCACTTTGCTTGTTGCGTTGTGATTTTTCATAGATTTACTTCTAACTGGAAATGAATTATTTGGTGGTCACACATGAAATTAAGAAGGAGAAAAATTTCTAATTTACAAAAGGTGAAGAATAAGTTGTTTCTCATAAATATTGCGAAAAATTTGAAGAGTCAAGAAACAGGGCTTCCCTGGTGGCGCAGTGGTTGGGAGTCCACCTGCCGATGCAGGGGACACGGGTTCGTGCCCCGGTCCGGGAAGATCCCACATGCCACGGAGCGGCTGGGCCCGGGAGCCATGGCTGCTGGGCCTGCGCGTCCGGAGCCTGTGCTCCACAACGGGAGAGGCCACAACAGTGAGAGGCCCGCATACCGCAAAAAAAAAAAAAAGAAACATACACACATATATATTATATCAAAAGAAAAAAGACTGCTGAGTAGAATCAAAAGATGTTGGATCACTCTCAAGATTGTTAGATATGGACTATATCTTCACAAGTAGGAAGATCTTAGTTTGAGGAACTCTGTAGGGCAACTGTTATAGGAATGATTATACACCCTTCTGTCTTAGTTCAGGCTGCTATAACAAACTTCCACAGACTGGGTGGCAGAAATTTATTGCTCACAGTCCTGGAGGCTGGAAGTCTAAGACCAGGGTGCTAGCATGGTTGGGTGAAGGGCCTCGTCTGGGTCACAGACCCCTTGTATCCTCACATAGAAGGACTAGAGAGTTCTTTATGGTTTCTTTTATAAGAACACTAATCCCATTCTTGAGGGCTCCACCCTCATGACCTAATCACCTCCCAAAGGCACCACCTACTAATACTGTCATCTTTGGGGGTTAGGATTTCAACAAATGAATTTTAGGTGGGCACAAACATTTAAGCCATAGTACCTTCCTTCCTTTCTTCATTCATTCATCAATAAATATTTATTGCTAACCATGTGTTGAGCATTGTTTTAATTATTGGGGACACACCAGTGAACAAGAGACAAGACCCTTATATTCTTGTTGGGAGGGACGTGAATAGAGAAAAAAGAAAAGTCAGAAATGATAGTTTTCTCTGCTATGCAGAGAATTAGAATGGGTAATGTGATAGACTGGAGACCGCTTTAGCACTTTAGATGAGGTGATCCCTGAAGCTATCTCTGAGGAGATGACTTTTAAAGTGCAGTTATGAATGCCAAGAAATTAATCACAAGATCTCAGGGAAAGGCATTTCCTAAATAGGAACTGTTTGGTGCAAAGGCAGGAGTAAGCTTTGTGCAGCTGAGGAATAAAAGTTCAAGGAGGGACTTCCCTGGTGGCACAGTGGTTGAGAATCTGCCTGCCAATGCAGGGGATGCGGGTTCGAGCCCTGGTCCTGGAAGATCCCACACGCTGCAGAGCAACTAAGCCCGTGCGCCACAACTACTGAGCCTGCACTCTAGAGCCCATGAGTCACAACTACTGAGCCCATGTGCCACAACTACCGAAGCCCGTGTGCGTAGAACCCACGCTCCACAACAAGAGAAGCCACCGCAATGAGAACCTGCGCACCGCAACGAAGACCACAATCAGAGAAAGCCCACGCACAGCAGCGAAGACCCAACGCATCCAAATATAAATTTAAAAAAAAAAAAAAAGTTCAAGGAGGCTGGGGCATAGTAAGCTAAGTGTTTATAAGTGGAAGGCAGAGAAGCAGGCAGGGCCAGATCGACAGGTTGTGTGAGCCAGGATAAGGTATTTGGATTTTATTGTGATTGTGATGGGGAGCTACAATCAAGAAAGGCAGTGACATTCTTTAATTTGCATTTTTAAAAGTTGTTTCTGGCTGCCGTGTAGTGAATGGGTTATAGGGAAGCCAAAGTAAAAGCAGAGAGACCAACCAGGAAACTATTCCAATAGTCTGGACAGGAGATGAAGGTGCTGTGGGCTGAGGTGATAATGGAAAGAAGTGGCAAATTTGGGGTATGTTTTGGAGGTAGACATGTCAGGATTTTCTGATGGATTGGATGGAGGGAGGGAATGTGATGAGATAAAGAGAGAAACCAAAGATAACGTCAAGATTTCTGGTTTGATACAACTTAGTAGCTGGGGGTAGGACATACTGAGACAGGATAACTGGTGAAGAAGCAATTCTGAAAATAAAAATGAAACAGTTTTGTTTGGGTCATATTAAGTTTGAGATGCTCATTAGACATCCAAGAAGAAATATGAAGTAGATGGTTTGTCATACAAGTCTGGAAACCTGGGGAGGTTCACCACTGGAGATACAGACTTGGGCAAACAAGTGAAATTCACAGGCAGGACACTGGTTGAGATCACTTCTAGGCCATGTGCCATAGACGAAAGGAGGGGCCTAGAACAGAGTGGGGGGCTCTCTAACATTAAGATATGCGGTAGAGAAGTTTTCAAACAAGTTTTAGAAGGAATGGTCATTGAGGAGAAAAACCAGAAAGTATACTGTCAAGGAAGTCAAGAGAATAAAATAATTCAAGGAGAGAGTGGTCTCTTGTTCTCAGTGTGAACAAGACTCAAATAAAGTAAAAAAAAATCATAAAGTCATTACTGGATTAGGCAACATGTACATCGTTAGTAATCTTAATATGAGCAGTCTCATTGGAGTAGATGAGAAGGAGACTTGATTGGAGTGGGTTAGGAAGAAAATGCAAGGTAAGACAGTGAAAGTACTATAGGTGTGAAAGCCACTTTGGGGATCTAAAAGAAGACAGGAGGAAAGTATAACAGGATTGTTGCTGGACCGTGGTGAGTGTCTGAGATCTGTGGCTGTTAATGTAAAATGAGCCCAGCAGCTCCAGCTGTATACATGTATCTCTAGTGATATTCAGCAGCTCCTGTACAGCACAGAGGAGCTGGGTAGTCAAGTTCGGGTTCTGCTAGACAAAAACAAGAGAGGAAGAGAGAGCTGAAGTTAAGCATATTTGCAAAGGGTGGCGGTGCTATAAAGTTGGATCATAGCTTTAAGCTGGGTATTGACGGAAATGAGGATGCTAGGGAAATGGCCGATAGCAAGAATGTTAAGAAGGGCCAATGGACTGGAGGTCATGATGGAGTCAAAGAATTGATGGAATGTTGATGTAAAAGAGTTAAATGGATAGGAACTAGCAGCCAGATGGGTAAATAGGAATGTTTTGTGTGGGAAGCTGCTACATTAGTGAAGGATATTCTTACATGATTATTTCTCATCCACTGCTTATTTTCTTGGAGTTTTCAGTTCCCTAGTATATTATTCCAATGATGGAGTTATCATAAGCTGCAGGGGAGCGCACAGATTTTTGAATAACCCATCTAGCTAATCAGTAGATGAGAGTCTATTATATTAGTCAAAAGATTCCACTGGAGAATTCCAGTGGAGAAGGCCTTAGCATGTGACATTAATAAGCAGCTTTAAACTAATTTTTGAAAAATAAAAACAAATGTCACTTTAAAGGGAAAAAACTGCTTCCTTTCTCTACTTACAAGACTTATGACACCAAATGTGTGGAGTTTTTTTCCATACCAAGCAATTCTCCAATTCCCTGCACACCAACAGTGAGTCCTACAATTTAATTCAGTTCTGGCACTAACAACCCAGAGTTAGCACAGACCCCACAGACTAAAGGCTCAGTCCCACCAAGAATGCCCCCTACTTCAGATACCAGTTGAAACTTCCAGGTTGTCACCTGTACTTTGGGCCAACTGGCTATAAATTGGGTGTTCCCACAATACTCTCCCCAGCTTTGATAATTTGCTATACTGGCTCACAGAAATACTTTACTTACTATTACCGGTTTATTACAAAGGCTACAACTCAGGAACAGCCAAATGGAGGAGATGCATAGGGCAAGGTATGGGGGTAGGGGTGCAAAGCTTGCCTGTTCTCTCCAGACACTTCCTCCTCCCAGCATCTTGATGTTCCTCAATCTGGAAGCTCCCCAAACCTCGTTATTTAGGGTTTTTATGGAGGTTCCATTACATAGACATGATTGATTCTATCACTGGCCAATGGGGATTAAGTCTTGAAGTTCCTCTTGGCTCCAGTAGGTGGGCCAGAAAATTCCAACCTTCTAATCATGACTCAGCCCCCACCCTAAAGCTATGTAGGGACACCCAACCACTCAGTAGATCAAACATTACACCAAAAGATGCTCTTATCACCCTATCACTCAGGGGCAGAGACCAAATCTATTCAATATATTTATTATGTCACAGTTTTATTACTCTGCTTCAGTGAAAATATTTCCCATACTGTCTGAAAATAAAGTACCTCTGTCTGGAAAGGTGGAAAAGTGTGTGCTTTGCTATGTTTGCCTGGAAGTACTTAAGTGCACTATCATCAATAGTGATTAATAATGTATGAGTTGTAGGCACGACTGTTTTGCTGCACTACAGACATGACACACATTAAAAAACAGACATGTTTTGGATGGAAACAACATATTACATCATATAATGCTTTATTTACATTTTACAAAACACTTTTACATTAAGTACTTTGAAAATAAGATTTGCTGCATTTTTTTCAGAAGATCTGTGGGGATTTTCTGATAAGCGCTCCATTCATTGCTTGATAGACTTCAGATCCCCACCCTCCCCTCCCACCCCCAGCAAGGTTAGTTGCATTATTCTCCTCCTCTCCTTTCCTACTTAAACATTATTAAAGGCTTCTCTTTCCCCCGCTCAGGGTAAAGTTGAACCTCTTAGCTCGTGAATACTGGCAGAATGGTAGGATTCCGCAGCTGTGATTTTTGAGTTTAAATAATAACATCGTGCCTGGAAGTCAGGTCCAAGTCCACTTCCAAGTCCACGTCCTTGTTTTGGCACACTGTTTATCTGTGACCTCATTATTTTTTCTTAATCTATGAAACAGACGCATTAAGGTAGATTCACTTCATACATCTATTGTCAGAAGAGGATTTAAAATTCCCTAGGAGAATGGGCCAAGCGTGGGCTTTAGATGGTGCAACATGTTAGCGACATCAGTCCATTATTGTTGCTATAGTCCAAAGATGACAACCGCAAACTTCTCTTACCAACTCAAATTCCAGTTTCTTCCTACCCTTTCTTCCGATTCTTTACTTTCCCTTTGGCTGATATTAGAAGCAGGAAGGGAGTACGGAAAGGCGCCAGGGGTTGGACCAGGGGAGAAAAAAAGCCCACCAGACCAGTTAATCGTGTCTGCGATTCTCTCCTTTGCTTCCAAGCGCTTCCAGCAGAAATGAGGATCCAGTTCAGGAATGGCCAAGGCCGGGGTCACAGTGACATATTTTACAGAGTAATCTGAGGTGCCGTCGCAGGTACCCTCCCAGAGACCCCTTCTTGCGTCGCGGTCAGGGACCCCCTCCAGGTTCCCCTAGAGAGTACGCTGTCTGCGCGCGGGCGCGTCCTCTGACAGAGCGCAGGCGTGCGCTCGGTGCCCGCGTTGTCCCTCGGCCCGCCGGAAGGAGCGGCGGCGCCAGCGTCCTGCCGCCTGTCCGTCACGCAACCGCCCACGCCGCCGCCGCTTCCGATTGGCCGCAGGGGCGGGCCAGGCCCCTTCCAGCCCCGCCTCCCGCGGATGGACAGGCCGGGAGGGCGGGGCGGTGGCGGGCGGGTCCGCCCAGCTGTCAGTTACGGGGGCGGCCCGGCAGGCGGGCGGGCGGGCGCTCGCTGGCTACCTCTTTGCTCGCTCGCGCGCGCTCCCTCTCGCCGCCTGTGGGGAAGTCGGGGCAGCCCGAGCGGCCGCCGCTACAGCCTCGCCCCGACCTCCTCCCAGCCCTTTCCTGGCTCAGTCCCTCCCTCCTGCGTACCCCCGAGTACTGAGTGGCCCCGCAGAAGGTTTGGAGAGTCACCGGGGCGGCGCCGGGTGGTGTTTAAACCATGTTAAGGAGGATTTTGCAGAGGGTAAGAGAGTGAAACCGTCTTTCAGGAGCACGTGAGCGGGAGAGCCGGAGCCCGGGGCCGCGGAAGCCGCCGCCTCGCTGAGTAGCAGAGGCGGCGGCGGCGTGGCCGCCCCCTCTTCAGCGCCGGCCCCTTCCTTTAGGCCCCGCAGCCCAGGCGGCGATTAGGCCTCTGTCGTCTGCTCTGGGGGCGGGCCTCGGGGGGGCAGGGGGCGGGCGGGGCGGCGGCAGGGCAGCAGGCCGGGTACTCCGCGGCCCCCGGCTCACAGGCCCGGGCCCCGCACCCGCGCGGGCTGTCAGTGCGAGCGGGCTGCCGGGCGGGAGGGTGTGGCGCCGGCGCGTTCCTTCCAGATTCTGGAATGGCAGTGAAAATGGAGAGTTAGTGCCCCCGGGTCCGGCCGGCCAGCCGCCCGCCGGGCTGGAGCACGCCGGGTGGGAGACCTCGGGAGGCTAGCTCGGCTCTTCCCCCAGCGCCCCGCCCGGCGTGCCCCGCAACTTTACCCGACACGCACCTGCCTCACGCGGATTCTCATCTGGGCAGCACTGCAGGGTAATGTGGTGAAACCCGGCCTAACGTTGGCCCAGTCGCTGTACCGACACTTAACTGGCTAAAGTCAGCTGCGAAGGAAGCTATTACTCACTGTTGGCAACTCCCCTACCCCACACACCCCCCCCCCCCATTTAAAAATGCGTTTTCCCCTCCCAGCCCGGTACCTTTTTGTTTGAGCCATGCAAGTATAGATCCGTTGTCAGCTTAATCCAACGGTACACTCCTTTACTTTCTGCCAGTGCTCTCTCTATGTCAAATCTGGAAAAGCCTGAAGATACAAAGATTAGAGCACTGGAAAGCTGTAGGTGTTTTGTTTAGGAATCAGTTCCTAGAATAACAAAATCTTTTCTATAGGAGTCACTGTTACTCAATTTTTTGTTTTGGTTAGCTTTTTTTTTTCCCCTTAATTTCCTTTTGAGACGGATGGGGTGCAACAAAATGTAAATGACTGAAAAGTTGGTGCCAAACCCATTAGTTGGTTACTGAGAGAGTAGGATAACTAGTTCCAAGGGCAAGAGGAGTTAGTGAACTTGTAGCATGCAGTCAAGGAATGTACCAAAGAGAGTTGAGTCATCCACTGTGTAGAAAGGGAGTGTCCTTGCTCCTGCATAGCTTTGGGAAATGTTCAAGTCATGTGGAACTTGGTCATATATCAGGGGGAGAAGTAGTTAACTTCTGTATCTTCCACCCTGTATTGACATTTGATGATTTTTTGCAATGTTTTGTCAGAGTTTTTTGAAATCTTGATAAGCGCTGATATTGGCAGTAGCGAGGGCATGCACTTTACTCTGGTCATCAGTTCCTGTGTTCAACATTAAAGACACCTGAGCGTGATTTACTTCCACTACTTAGAGATTTTTTCTCTTGTCAGACCTGACTGATTACCTCATGCCTCAGATTGTGTTTCCGTCGCATAATTCCACAGCTGAAAATTAGTTCACCTGTGGTTTGCTTTATAGTTTATAAATAAAGTGTTTACTGACTTAAGAGTAGCTTCTAGTAGTTGTAGATTAGTTTTCAGAAATATGGACTGCTTTCCAGTACTCTTGGTTTAATGTTGTTAAGCGTTACGATTATATAAAGATCATTTTGAGTGTTGGTGCATACACATCGATGGCTACAGAAGTTTCAGCTGAAACCACAAAATTGGAATTTATTCTGGTTATTGCTGAGGTATGATAAGGAATCATCACACATGAATAAGTCAGTTGACAACTGAGTTTTTTAACCATGGAATTATTGGTATTTGTGACTGGATAATTCTTGGTTGTTGGGGGCTGTCCTTTGCACTGTAGGATATTGAGCAGCATCCCTGGCTTCTACCCACTAGATGTAGTAGCACCCCCAAGTCCCCTCCCCCATCTTGTGACACCCAAAAATATCTGAAGACTTTGCCAAATGTCACCTAGGGGCAAAATTGCCCTGGTTGAGACCACTGTCTTAAATTTATATACTCTTTTATAGGAAAGTTTGAATTGTTTCTCATCGTTAACCACTTAACTTCCTTTTTTTCAATGTCCTTATATTGAGTGTCAGTAAATGCAAAGCATCTGCTAGGGGCTGGGAACCAGTTAAATAAGATATGGGCCCGCCTTTTAGGACTCACAGCTGGTTGGGGAAGTGGACATTTAAAAATAATGGCAGTTCTTTGTAATAGAATGAATAGTGCCTGGGGGCCACTTTGTGGGAGGGTTTTGGGGCAATCAGGAAGAGCTTCTGGGAGTAGGGCATATTTGCAGCTCAGAAGAGTGGAGGGCGGGTTGGGCTGAGGGAACCGCAAATGCCTAGACAAGAAGTCGTAAAATGGGGCAAGTAATATTAAGGGGAATGTGAACATTTAAGTTTAGGGAGTGAAATGATATGCAGGGATTGGTGGGAGGTGAGGCTGCAGAGGTAGCTCAGACCAGATCAGGAGAGGACCTAGAGCCACCTGGGAGGAGTTTGGCTCTTACAGATGGGTCACTGTTAATGCTCAGCATTTAATAGGGGTATTTGGATAAAGCCTTAAAGAAATCTTGTAATTTGTATTACTAGTATGAACTCCACAGGTGCTATTTACTAACAAGTATGACTTGAATCTTTAAATTATGTAACATGGCAACCATTTTATTTTACTCCACCCTGATAATCTTATTTCTCAGCAGAGGTCATAAGATTAAAACTAAGTTTGCTGATTTAGAGATTTGTTTGAAATGGTCTTCATGCTTTGAAATTAAGTCGCATACCTTTAGCATTCTGTTTTCACATGACCTTTTCATTTTACCTGTTGTAATTTTCTTCTGAATAGCGTCCTTTATTTTTTATATTTTTAAAATAAATTTATTTATCTATTTTTGGCTGTGTTGGGTCTTCATCGCTGCGCATGGGCTTTCTCTCTAGTCGCTGCGAGCGGGGGCTACTCTTCATTGTGGTGCCGGGGCTTCTCATTGCGGTGGCTTCTCTTTGTTGCGGAGCACGGGCTCTAGGTGCTTGGGCTTCAGTAGTTGTGGCGTACGGGCTTAGTTGCTCCACGGCATGTGGGGTCTTCCTGGACCAGGGCTTGAACCTCTGTCCCCTGCATTGGCAGTCGGATTCTTAACCACTGTGCCACCAGGGAAGTCCCTGAATAATGTCCTGTAAGTAGCATTTTTGAAAGAAGAAACAGACAATGTGCTTATAATCAATTGTAACTCAGCATCTTTGAACATCACCGATAAGGTCCTAGGGTACTTTATAGAAAATTTAGTTTCTGGTTCTTTTTCTTTTTTCCATTAGCAACTAAAAGGTGTTTCTTTGAGGCTTATAAGAATCTGAAAAAAAAAAATTGGGGTAGCTCCAATATGTATGTATTGATTATTTTACTTAATAGACTTTGAAGAGAAATGGGGATTTAAAGTGCTTCATGGCTAGAAAGACATCAGCATTTAGTACTTTAGGCAGTTTATAAACTTCTTTGCTATTTCTAAGATCCTTAAGTGTATTAGATTTCCTTTTATTGGTATATATCAATAAGATTGCTAAAGAAAAAAATGGGTTTAATTCTAGAATTGTGGAAATAGAAGGCTTCTTTTATGGGTAACCAGTCTCTCTGATTTTAAAAATGAGGAAGTAGGAAGTGAGAGATTGAGTGATTTATCTAAGGCAACACAGTTAGATGTCAAAGCTGAGACTAGAGCCAAGTTTTCCCAACTCAATCCATTTCCTTTTTTTAGCACCTTGTTGCCCTTTCCTCCACCACTCAACTCATATGGTTAGCACTATGCCAGTCATTGTGGAAGATACGGGAAAAATACGAGATCTGACCTCTCTCTCAGGGAACTTATATGATTAAGTGCCAAAGTAAATTATATAGACAGTGAAGGCTGTAGTAATACAGAGGAGGACCAGTCAGACAGAATGAACCTGTTAGAGTGAAGTGTCTCCTTGGAGAAAATGGGCAAGAGATGGGGTTTTGAAAAGGTGATTAGGAGAGGAAGAGAGTTACTTTTATTCTTGGAAGGAGTTACAGTATAAACAAAGACTCAGAGGTGGGAATGATTTCATTCTTCCTGCCCTCCCTCCTGCCTTTGCTTGCATATTGCCTTTCAATAAACAAATGTTTATAACACTGGATATGTGCTAGATACTGGAGGTACAACAGTGAGTAAAACTGATCCTTACCCTTGAGTAGCTTAAAACCAAGTGACTTAGAGAGAGCGCTCTGTTTAGAGCAGAAAGAAATTGAGAGAGAAACTTATAGATAGTGTGACACCTCATTGTGGAGATTCTTGATCATCTAGCTCTAGTCCAATGCAAATAGGAATCACATATGTAATTTAAAGCTTCTAGTAGCCACATTTTAAAAAAGTGAAAAGAGGTGAAATTACTTTTTTTTTTGAAATTACTTTTTAAAATATATTTCCTTTGACCCAATCTATCTAAAATATTTGAACATATAGTCAATAGAAAAATTATTGAGATATCTTAAATATTATTGATGAGTTTTTTTTTTATAGTAAGTTTTTGAAATCTGGTGTATATTTTGCACTAACAGCACATCTGACTTTGTTATTTTAAAAAAAAATTATTTATTTATTTATTTATTGGCTGCATCGGGTGTTAGTTGCGGCACATGGGATCTTTCGTTGCTGTGCGTGGGCTCTTTGTTGCAGTGTGTGTGCTTCTCTCTAGTTGTGGCGCGCAGGCTTATTAGTCGTGGTGCGCGGGCTTAGTTGCCCCGCGGTATGTGGGATCCCAATTCCCTGACCAGGGATCTAACCAGCGTCCCCTGCATTACAAGACGGATTCTTAACCCCTGGACCATCAGGGAAGTCCCAGCACATCTGACTTTGGACAGGCCATATTTTAACTGTTCAACAGCCTCATATAGTTGGTGGCTACTGTATTGCAGGGCTAGTTGAATACATATATAATTTTTAATTTTTTTGGAACCAATTTCAAGCTTACAAAAAGTTACAAGAATAAAATAATACAAGAAACAGCTGTATACTCTTTATCTAAATTTACTTATTAACATTTTATCCTATTTGCTTTATCATTTAAACACTTTGTTCTCCTATCCTTTTTCTTTTCTCTCTCTGTATGTGTGTACTTTTTCTTTATTTTTCCTGAATCACTTGAGGATCAGTTATAGTTCTTCACCTGTGAATGCTTCAATGAAGAATAGGGATATTCTTTTACATAACTACAGTATAGTTGTCAACTTCATAAATTTACATTGATTCCATTTACTATTCATAATTCCATTTTTTTTCAGTTGACCTGGTAATGTCCTTTGTAGCATTTACCCCTCACCAGTATAGGGTCAGTTAGGGTTAGGTATTATATGTAGTTGACATGTTGCTTTAGCTTCTTTTAATATGGAACATTTCCATAGCATTTCTTTGTAATTTATGACATTTTTGAAGAATACAGATCGCCTCCTGCTTTTTTTTTTCCTTACAATGTTCCTCATGTTGTGTTGTTTGACGTTTCATTGTGAGTAGATTGAGATTGTGCATTCTTGGCTGAAATGTGGCCTAGAATTTGTTGTGTCCATCTCTGGTTATTACATCTGGAGGCCCATGTCTTTTTGTCCTTCATAGGTGATGTTAATTTTGATTACCTTGTCAAAGTTCAAGGTGTAGCCCAATTTTTTGACCTTATCATAATGATTATTTTTTCTTCCTTTGCAATAAATAGGCAGATACTTATAAGACTATGCAAATATCCTGTTCTTTATCAAGAATTTCTCCTATATTTACCATTGTTGATTCTTGCTTAATCTAGTCTTCACCATAATGACTGCAAGATGATGATTTTCCTACTCTAGAACTCCTGCACCTTTACCGATTGGTTCTTGGATTTCCCCTCCCTCCCTTGCCTCACATCTCTCCCTCCCCCCTCCCCCCCGCTGCCCCCCACCCTTACCTACCTTCCTTCCTTTCCTGTTGGTATGGACTCGTAAGTTCATTTTTATAAAAATGGCCTATAACTCATCACTGTACTTAATTATTTTGGTGTTCAAATTGTCCCAGATTTGAACAGTGGGAGTCCCTTCAGGTGGCTCCAGTGTCCTTTTGTCATGCCCCTATCATTTTTTTGAACTCTTCCTTACTTTCTGGCGTAGTAAGGTATTCCAACCTTATCCTTTACCTACCCTTTCCCAGCGCTGAAACTAGCCATTTCTCTGAGGAGCCCTGTTTCTTTTAGGGGGGAATGGTATTAGAGACCAAGGTCTGGGGTAGTTTTCCTTCTTATTTATTTCTTTCAATAGACAAATCTGACATTTTGAATTTTATTCTATAGGCGTTAGGAAATTAATAGGATTTTATTAAGCAGTGAAATATATTTGATATGTAGGGGAGGAAAATTCTCCTCTACCCTCTTTGGGTCTCTGGCTGGGCCTAAGAATTAGACTGTCTAGGACAGATTAACAGCAGAGAAGCATACAAATTTTATTAAATTTTTACATGTACATGGGAGCCTTCACAAGAGAATGAAGACGTGAAGGGACCAGAGCAGGAAGTGTTTACAACTTTTAGACAGAGAAACAAGATTTGTGAAGAATTGACGAGACAAAGGGGTTTGGGCTGAGGTAGTAAATGATGAAGAAGTAACGCGGAAGATAAGGGTTAGTTTAACAAGATTTGTTTGTACAGATTTCTCAGCCCTAAATTCTCTGGCTGTAGTGATGAGGACGTCTTCTTTACTCCTGGTATAGTGAGGGTCCCTTTCACACGGGAGTTTTATCTCCTGCTTTCAGAAAGTAAAACAAGGGTCAGATGTCCTTTTTTTTTTTTTTTGGCTGTGTTGGGTCTTCGTTGCTGCCTGCGGGCTTTCTGTAGTTGCAGCCAGTGGGGGCTACTCTTCTTCGTTGCGGTGCGCGGACTTCTCATTGCGTTGGCTTGTTGTGGAGCAGGGACTCTAGGTGCTCGGGCTTTAGTAGTTCTGGCACGCAGGCTCAGTAGTTGTGGCTCGCAGGCTTAGTTGCTCTGCGGCATGTGGGATCTTCCCAGACCAGGGCTCGAACCCGAGTCCCCTGCATTGGCAGGCAGATTCGTAACCACTGCATCACCAGGGAAGTCCCCAGAATGTTCTTCTTGTACCTGCTGTTTCTTAAATGCCTTTAATTAAAAATAATCAATATGCCAAAGTGACATATTTTGGTGTGACGTTCTGGTTTCCTTTAGGCACATAGTAGGAGTTAATATTTTTTGAACGAGTAAAGGAATGTTTTAGGAAGATTAATTTGTCAGTGTTGCATGAGATGTATAAAACCATAGGAGAATAAAGGCAGAGATCAGATGAGATTTATTTTAATATTTTTGGCACTAAGTAATTATGATTTGCATTATGATGATGGCAACATGAGCAGAAAAAAGTGATGAATAGGGAAGGCCTTTTGGACATATCTACTTCTCAAACATCTATTATGGGTCTACTATATGCTGAAGCTGCATTGATGAGTAAAATAGACATGAACCCCTGTGGAGCTGAGTATCCAGGGGAGGACAGAGCAACTGTTGAAAGGATCACATAAGTATATGGTCACATCCTTGGGTGAATGTTAGGAAGGAAAGCACAGGGAGCCCCAAGAGCATACAGCAAGAGGGCCCTGATCTAAACTAAGATGTTAGGGAAGGCGTCCCAGATTATTTACACATTTAAGTTTGATGAAATTATTACTCATTTATTGAAGCGAATTTTAAGAAGTGGAATTTTTTCTTACTGTGTACATTTATTTTTAGTGTGTTAAGAATAAAAAAGAGATTAAGATATAAAAGAACCAAGGCTAGAACTGTATCCTTATACTGGTGTCTTTTGCTTGAGCTAAAGAGATAGTATTGAGTTGGCCAAAAAGTGCCTTCGGTTTTTAAGTAAAAATAAAAGACACGTTTTTCATTTTCACCAAGAACTTTATTGAATAACATATTCACCCTTTTGTTCCACTACTTCCTGCCATTTTTCAGGCAACTTCATAATTCCATCTTCCCAAAACTTTTTATCTTTTTGAGCAAAGAACTGTTCCAGGTATCTTTTACAGTCTTCCACGGAATTGAAATTTTTTCCATTAAGAGAATTTTGTAAAGACCTAAATGGAAATCCAAAGGTGCAATGTCTGGTGAACACGGTGGATGAATCAGAACTTCCCAGCCAAGCTGTAACAGTTTTTGCCTGGTCATCAAAGAAACGTGGTCTTGCGTTATCCTGATGGAATATTATGCGTTTTCTGTTGACTAATTCTGGACGCTTTTTGTCGAGTGCTGCTTTCAGTTGGTCTAATTAGGAGCAGTACATGTTGGAATTAATTGTTTGGTTTTCTGGAAGGAGCTCATAATAGAGGACTCCCTTCCAATCCCACCATATACACAACATCACCTTCTTTGGATGAAGACTGGCCTTTGGTGTGGTTGGTGGTGTTGCATTTCTCTTCCCCACGATCTCTTCCGTTGCACATTATTGTACGGTATCCACTTTTCATCGCCCATCACAATTTGTTTTAAAAAACGGAACGTTTTCATTACATTTAAGTAGAGAATGGCTTGTGGAAATACTGTCAAGAAGGTTTTTTCCCCTTAACTTATGTGAACCCAAACATCAAAGCGATTAACATAACCAAGCTGGTGCAAATGATTTTCAACGCTTGGTTTGGATATTTTGAGCATGTCTTTTGAGTATGTCGGCTATCTCCCGCATGGTATAATGTTGATTGTTCTCAGTTAATTTCTCTATTTGATTGCTATCAAATCGCTTCAACTGGTGTACCTGACCCTGAGCATCGTCCAGTGAGAAGTCTCCAGCACAAAACTTTGCAAACCACTTTTGACATGTTCAGTCAGTCACAGTACCTTCTCCATACACTGCACAAATCTTTCTTTTTGCATTTCGGTTGCGTTTTTACCTTTCTTGAAATAATAAAGCATAATATGCCGAAATGTTGCTTTTTTTCCTTCCATCTTCAACATTAAAGTGGCTACACAAAAATTCACTGATTTTGTTTTTTTTTTGTTTTTTTTTTGCGTTACTCGGGCCTCTCACTATTGTGGCCTCTCCCGTTGTGGAGCACAGGCTCCGGACGCGCAGGCTCCGCGGCACGTGGGATCCTCCCGGACTGGGGCACGAACTCGTGTCCCCTGCATCGGCAGGCAGACTCTCAACCACTGTGCCACCAGGGAAGCCCAAATTCACTGATTTTGATAAGTTTTTTTTAAATGCATGCTGATATGACGGCTGTCACATACAGTCTAACAAAATTGTTCTGAATGAAGTTAAAGATGACTGAGTGCCACTAGAGCCATCTTATGGAAAAAACCGAATGAACCGTTTGGCCAACCCAGTATAATTATTGGTAAAAAACCTGAACTCTGAAAAAAACAACGAACAAAAAAGAACCTGAACTCTGGAGCCAGACTGCCTGGGGTGGCATCTGCACCCTATTTACTAGCTGGGTAGCTTTGAGCAAGTAACTTGACTTCTCTGTGGCTCATTAAAATAGTCATAATAATAGTACCTTTCTCATAGAGTTGTTGTGAGGATTAAATGAATTAATACATGTGAAGGTTTTACAGCTGTATCTGACACACAGTAAACTCTATAAATGTTATTTGCTGCTAATGTTGGTTTTTTGTTATTACATACTTCAGATTTCTTCAAGGAATGCTTTTCTTATCACTCCCTTGTTATCTTTTTTTTTTAACTTCGTGTGTGTGTGTGTGTGTGTGTGTGTGTGTGTGTGTGTAGAAAGTCATTTGTCATACTGTTGAACATTCTGTGCTCATTACTGTGCTGGGCTGGCAGAGATTTAATGGGGGAGACAGATACTTAAATAATTACAAAGCAGTGTGATGTGTCAATAGATATACAGAGGAAGAATGTGAGCGCAAAAGAAAAAGTAACTAATTCTGTGGTGAAAGGAAGAGGGAGAGAGACGGAATGGAGATTGTTAAAGGCCTTACAGAAGCTGAACAGACTCAGGCAAGGAGGAACAAGGGAGAGAAGGCATTTTTACAGACAGTGACCAGGCAAATGCAAAAACCTGAAGCAGCCTAGCACAGCATAGGGGAATTGTGAATATTTTCGCATGTGGATGGGGATAGTTATGAGATGAGACTGGAAAGGATTTTGGACTTTATACAGTAAACAATATGGAGCCACGGAAGGTTTTTAAATAATCAAATTTGTAATAAGGAAAACCCTCCAAAAATATTTTCCCCTTATAATCCTTATAGAGTGTATCAGGTGAATCAGTCTTCTGTCTAAAATCTGTTGGTGACAACTCAGCGCCCATAGGAGATGTCCAGACTCTTTACCTTGGCATGCAAGGCCGATACTGCTCTGGTTCCTTGGGAAAAAAGATTCCATTTCAGGCTCATCTCCACGTACCTCTGTACATTCACTGACCTTGCCATCCTCACTAACTGTGTTTCCCACAACTTCCCCTGATCTCTCATCCCTTCACATCTCCATAGAAGCTCTTTATTCTGCTGTGAGTGCCCTACCATTACTTGTCCACACTGCTCAGTTTAGGGGATACTAGGAGTTAGTTGCTTGCTATTTTTTCTTTCTCCCAAAGCACCCCATACTAATTAAGAGAATGGGCTTTTGGAATTAGACCATCATTTAAGCCCTGGCCTCCTCTATTCATGAGCGTGAGATCTTTTGCAAAATTTCAAGCTCTTTGAGACCCAGCTGTTTTATCTGTAAATTGAGCATAATATGTACTTTACAGTATTGTAGAAGGATTAAATGAAATAATGTTCATAAAGACTCACCACAGTATCAGCATTCAATAAACACTTAGTGTGTAGTAGCTCAGTATACTAAAACACTTAGTATATAGATCTCTGCAAAACTTATTCCACTGTTTTTGTGATACTTGACTTCTCCACTGCTAGACTGAGCTCCCTTAGGGTGGGGATTTTGTTTTTCTTCCTTAGTGTGTCGGACCTACTTTAATGTTTGATACTTGATGTATTTTCAGTAATACATGTTGACTTGGTAGCTGTGTAGAGAGGATGGCTCCATAAAGGGAGAGACGAGCTAGAAAGTAATAACGTTTTAGTTCCTAAAATTGTTGCACATTAGAATCATTTGGAATCCTTAAAAAAAAGAAAAAAAAATTCCCACGTCCCTCCATTGAATCAGAATTTCTGCATCTCTTGTTGTTAATCCAGGGGATGATGAAAGCTTGAATCAGACAATGGCTTTGGGGCTAGAGAAAAAACAGATTTTCAAGAAAGTTAGGAGAATTAATAGGACTTAGTGACTTGTGAGTAGTCTGGGTGGAAGGAACTAAGGTAAAGAATAGAGGAGGAGGAAGAACAGGTTTGGTGAGGAAGACAAGTGTGAACTAGAGGTATGGACATCCCAACAGAGATGTTCACTAGGCAGATGGAAATATGTAGGTCCAGCACTCAGGAGACAAGTGGAGGCAAGTATTAGACATGTGTGAATGTTGGAGAGACGTCAATTCAAATAAGGACTGAGAAGTATCCACTGAATGGAACAGTTAGGTCATACCTAGTTCAGTTTCAGGAGAGTCATGGGGAGAAATGATTGGCTGGGAAGTAAGGGTGTAGAAACAGGGAGTGCAGACTATTCTTCCAAGATATAGGGAGGAGAGGAAACAGTAATTAAATATTAAATGCATGAATGTAATCTGTCATCCTTGGACAATATTCTAATGAGTGCTTTTTATTTTCAAGGATTATAAACTTCCCCAAATCAGTCTAAATTGAAAGGATTTATTGTAAGGTTTCAAAGTGATCTAAGAATAAGAATTGCTGTACAGTTGGGTCTCTAGACAGTAGGACCTAGAAAGGTGTCGGGGCAGAGGCAGTAGTCCCCTCTGTCTCACACAATCTCCTGGACCACTGGCATTTTGCCTCTGCATCTCTGTGTCCATCCTCCTTGCTACTCCTTGCTTAGTATGCTCAAGACCTCAGATGGCCATCTGACCACATGATTCTACTTGCTTTTCACCTTACCTTTGCATAGCCAACTGGCCAAATGTTGCATAGCCAACTGGCTCAATTTACAAACCCCAACGAGAAGAATCAAAAATGTCCTCCTCATCTTTTCTTGTTGGGTCATGCGTAGGTCTCTGGCTGGCCAGTAATGGAGTTAACTTCCTCTGGGTCAGGTGTCTGCTGCTGGTTTAGTCAGCTGAGGTTGAGAGTGGAGTGAGGTCATTTGATTCATAGGATTCCTCCTTTTAGGAATTGTGATACCATGAAACACATCTTTTACAGATCATTCTAGAAATAAGCTTTACTGTGGCTCTGAAATAGTGATTATAGTTCTGGTTAGGTTCATTTGGTGCCAGCTAATTTTCTTACCCTCTATTCTAGTTTTTTCCTTCATAGCTTCTGCATTCTCAAGAGTCAGTGGTGTTTTGAAACTTTGGCTGGGTTATAACTTTGATTTACTTAAGTCCCTCCTGTACTCTTATTTACCTCATGACTTTGATGTGTATCTGTTTAGTGCCAGTTTGTGTGGCTAATTTTTTTTTTTAATATTTATTTATTTATTTGGCTGCACTGGGTCTTAGTTGCAGCACGTGAGATCTTCGTTGCCACGTGCAAGATCTTTGTTGCGGCTCATGGGATCTTCGTTGTGGCATGTGGGACCTTTTTAGTTGTGGCATTTGGGCTCGTTGTTGAGGCACGTGGGATCTAGTTCCCTGACCAGAGATCGAACCTGGGCCCCTGCATTGGGAGCGTGGAGTCTTAACCACTGGACCACCAGGGAAGTCTCTGTGTGACTAGTCATTTCTCTTCATAGTTTGCAGTTTAAAGGCCTAAGCATGGAGCTCAGCAGTAGTTCATTGTTCACACTGGGGTTTGTTTGTGTGTGTGTGTGTTTTGCCACTGAACCATTTTATTGGTTGCTAGCTAGCTTGTAAATGGCTGCTTTTGGGTCCAGGTGATCACATTTGGTCGATTGGCAGTAGACATGGGGTCATATACCCTGGCTGTCTTGGACTATGTTCTCAATATGGGCTGCGGTAGGATAACTTACTTTGGGATAGATCCATGGCCATTGCTTACACTGTGATTGGTTGACATATTGAACATGAATAACTTAGTTGCATAGACATCTGTTTAAGTATTGCATGGGTCATAGCAGCAGATGGAATTTAATAAAAACCACATCCTTTCCCTCGTTTCAATGTTTAATATTAGACTATGGTTAAGTTTTACATAAGTATGCTAATATGTTTTTCTAGCGTCTCAGTGATACTTTATTGCGACTTTATTAGCTAAATAATATTTGGAAAGTGTTTTAAGAATTCCTGACTTTGTGTAGTGCTATGCCAAAACACACTCTGTTGTGGGGGATTGATTAAGAGGTAATTGTATTGAATTGGACCTCTGATAAGGAAGTATGGGTTTATTTTGTTCTATAAGACATTAATTTTTGTGATGAAACCTTGTTATATCTGTTTGCAACTTCCAAATATTCAAAGCAATGATTTAGTTTTAAAATAGAATATTTAGAAATAATAAAAGAATATATTTCTGGTTATAAAAATAAATCATGTACATCATGGAAGTCTGAAAAGTTCAGGAAAGGAAAATTGAGAAGAAGCATAGGGCTTGTAGCATAGTGGATGTTTTAACTTTGAGAGCATTTTGTTTAAGTCAGGTGGAATCTCCAGCTCTGTGCATTATTACATTTGTAATCTTAGCTAGCAACTTACTTAGTTTCTTTAACCTTATTTTTCCCCCTTGGTTAAATGGGAACAATTCCTTTAATTTTATCCAAAGGATTGTTGTGATGATTAAATGATATAATGTGAATAAAGATCTTGATGTTGTGCCTGTCACAGAGGTTGTAAGTTAGCTATTATTATTATTAATAGAAAGATATAATATTTCATTTAGCACACTACCAATTGACATTTCTTTAGTGTAAAACTCAAGTTTCTTATGTGCCTGATTTTGAAAGTACAAATGATCTAGGAGAAGTTGATATTCTGAGCTTTACAATAAGATTCATGTCTCTGGGTTATTTTGATTTTGTTAAGTTTTTGAATGTAAAGACATCACATCAAGTAGAGAAATCACTGAATTTGGAATCAAAAGACTTGAGTCCACGTTCTAAATTCTGCTATCAGTGTGATATTAGGCAAATCATGAGCTTCTCCTGGCTTCACTTTCCTTATCTGTTCAATGAGGGCACCACCTAGGTGATTTTTGAAGTGCTTTTCAGGGTAAAAGTATTAGTTGAAAATCACGGAAGTACCAGGATTTTGAGTCTGCAGACCATTTGCAACCCCAAAGTAGCATTTTAAGTGTTACATAACAAATCCTGGTACCTTTTACCCTGTTTCCTAGCCTCTTTGCTGAGAAAAAACACTGTCTTCAGGAAGCAAGGATTCAGTGATAAAATCCCATAGCTCATGTAACATGACTATCACAGCACCTGCTACATAGTAGGCTCCAGAAGAGAGTAGGTCTCCTTTTCTGTTGAGTTCCCTCTGCCACTCCCTTTCCCCAGTGTATAGCCCTTTATGCGTGTCTCAAATGCAAGTAAGGTACATTCATTTTAGTGGATGCTTTGGTGTGGGCCATAGATTCCCCTTCAGGATAGAGACACATTCTCGTAGTTGCTTGGGATCATGGCTGCCTCACCCAAGTTTATGTCCCCTTCCTGGAAGCCGCCTGCATTTCATTCCTGGTTAATGGTGGGGGATGAAAAGAATCATCCTCTTGCCTTGATTAGAGACTAACATGAAGGGTCATTCTCGCTTCAGAACTCTTAGTAGGCTTAGCTGAGGCTGCTCTTGCAACTGTTATTGATCAGTACTGTTCAGCTTCTCCCTTGGCCCAGTCATGCTGCCTCTGTGCCTACACAGGTGTTCTTGAGAGCACTCCCCAGTAAACCTGCTTGCAGATATCAATCTCAGACTCTGTTTCCTTGGGAACCTGAATTACGAGTCATCTGCTATTTGGATAGTCTTTCTCAGGGATTTTTGCATCGTAAAAGATGATAATATTCAGGATGGATTTTAATTTTATAAATATTGTGTTCCACTTCTTTGAAACTGACATTCTACATATTTTTTAACAGGAATCCATAGCCAGTAGATTAGGATTTTTGTTAGATTCTGAAGTTTTTACATAGTAGGTCTTCAAGAACATTTTGGGATTTTGAGTATGGCCCACAGATTCTCTGTTTAGGAAATTTTATTATTAGCACCTTTCCCAGCTCAAGTGATTTTAAGACTTAAAAAATGAAAAGTGCCGTGTGAGGGACGGGAGCAGGAGTGTGGGCCATCCTCCCTCGGGGTGGGGTGTAGTTGTCGTTTCCACACCCCCCCCCCCACACTTTGAGACAGGTAGGAGGGCTGTGTTGAGCCTTGAAGCCTAGGGTGTGGGCCCAGGTGGAGCTGCTGCAGGTGCAGATCTTGGAGATAGTAGCAAATATTCAGATGAGAACTTTGAAGGCCAAAGTAGAGAAGGGTTGCATGGGAACAGCAGTTGAACATAGGTCAGTCGGTCCTGAGAGATGGGCAAGCACCTTTATTTTTTAAAAAAAACTTTTAATTTTATATTGGAGTATAGCCGATTAACAATGTTGTGATAGTTTCAGGTGCACAGCAAAGTGAGTCAGCCTTTCATATACATGTATCCATTCTCCCCCAGGTTCTGAATTCTTATTTTGATATATTTTTGTGTCTGTCTCTCCATATTTATTGAATCAAGACACCTGATAGCCTAAACGTGCTTAAAATATGTGAATCAATTTTAATTACATGTTAGATATTTAAAAAGTGTTAGATATTAAAGTCTTTTATTCTTTCACTTAATATTGAGTTAATTGTATGATGTCTATAAACCCAATTTAGTTGCTAGTAACTTATCTATAATTAGTTTTGATTGTCTCAGTCTCTTATTGACTAGGCTGCCTTTTTTTCTGACTTCACTGCTTTCATATACCTATTAATAACCACTAACTAAATTTTAGAGTTTTGAAAGTATGCATAAGAAAGCTAAGCATATATAAAAATTGGAAATATATTTGACTTTGTTTCTATGGGCATGCTTTTAAGTTAGCCAGTTTAAGGCCCACATGAATCATGGAATGAGAATTTTGGAGCTAGAAAGACCCATGATCTTGTCATGTCCCTGTAGTTTGTCATTGAAGAAGTTGAGATTAGAGAAATTAAGTGTCTTGATGGGTATCAGAGAGATGGCCAAGAAATATTTGAGACAGTAGAGAGGATATTGAATTAGGACTTGGAAACCTAAGTTTTAATTGCAACTCTATCGTTAGATAGCATGATGTCAGGTAAGCCAGTTGTACTTTCTAGGGCTTTTTTCGTTTCGTACTTTTTTCGTACTTTTTTCGTTTCCTCATCTATGGAGTGTTACAGTTGGAACATGATTTCTGAGATGTTTTCCAGCTTTTAAATTTTGATTCTAGGTCTTTTTTTTATGAGTGCACTTAGTAATAATGTAAGTATCTACTACATATAGTATATCTAACAAATGCCAGGCACCGATTTAAACGTTGTATGCATACTATTTCATTTAATCCTCCCAACAGTTCTTTGAGGCTGACATTAGTTCCACTTTACAAATAGGAATTTGGGGCTTCCAGAGGTTAAGTACTTTTACAAAGCTTCTAAGTGGGTAAACTGGAAGCTGAATGCAGGTCTGTGTGACTCCAACTACTGTTTTATGAATCAGTATTCCTAGATTTAGATGTACTTTTGTTTTGGGGACGCTTGACATGCCCTACTGAAAACAAGAGCCAATTGCATTTAGATAAGTATATGCTTCTCACCCCCCTTCTCTGGCATACTGTATTGTATGTATCGTAATCTATGTCACTAGGTTAGGCAGGGAAGGCTTAGGATGCGGAAGTATATTGTGTGCTGGCACTTGAGAAATTTTGGAGTAGGCTGGAATCAGGTGCAACGGGGGAATATAGCCTCTTAGAGACACCTTAGAAAGACGAATAGGAATTGCACTCAATTCACCATTAGTAATTTAACAACAGGGGTGACTATTTGATGCTTATTAAAGTTGTAGATGGCTCTAGGTTAGGCGGAACTGCTCACATTTAAAAAAATAGGAATTATTTTCAGTTGAAAGCTGATGTAAATGAATTAGTGTTAAATGTGGTATATTTGTAAAGAAGCTTACTATTGTACATGGTTTTATGATGGATACAAAAGCATCTGTGGAGTTACATGGTGGGTCAAGGTCGTACTGCAACAGTCTGAGTAAGTCTTCTACATCAGGATTTGATATAGATTGGGATATATTCGGTTTTAAGAAGAAGGTGGAGAAATGAGAAGGAACTCAGAGGACAAAAAAAAAAAGTAATTACCAAAAATGAGTTGTAAACAA
Organism: Grampus griseus; assembly: GCF_964374135.1. NCBI lineage: Eukaryota > Metazoa > Chordata > Mammalia > Artiodactyla > Delphinidae > Grampus > Grampus griseus. Next base: position 75,498,295 of record NC_139005.1, on the reverse strand, counting down.
GTTTAAAGTTGTTAGATTTGTAATGGAGATTAGAACAAAGAGTATTAGTGACCATTCTCAAGGTTGAAGATTGAGAGCAAGCAGGAAAGGACTTAAGAGACAAATTTTATATGAAGTTTGAGGCTGACAGGAGTTAAGGATTAGGAGTATAGAAGATATAAAGTGAAAAGTACAAGGTCCTTCCCAGTAATCAGTGCTAATAGTTTCTTGTGTATTTTTCCACAAAGTTTTAATGCATATATCCATTAACATTATACTATATGAATTTGATTTTTTTCACTTAATATAGTTTGGAGAGCTTTCAGTATCAGCACTTTCAGAACTGCCTCTTATTATTTGTTTATTTTTAATAACTACATTATATTTTATTATATGGATTATTAAAATTTAATCATTTCTCTATTGAAGGACATTTAGTTTGTTTCCAGTTTTGCTAATAAATAACACTGCAGTGAGCATGCTTGCTATACATACATAGGTGGTCCTTTAATGAATTTGTCCACTGGGTAATTTCCTAGCAGTGAGTGAGAGAGTATGCATATTTTTTGTATTTAGTTACACTCCCATAAACAATGTTTGAGATTGTTGGTTTTGCAATACTCTTTCCACCAATGAGTATTGTCAAAGAAAAAAAAAATTTGTGGGCTTCCCTGGTGGCACAGTGGTTGAGAGTCCGCCTGCCGATGCAGGGGACACGGGTTCGTGCCCCGGTCCGGGAAGATCCCACATGCCTCGGAGCAGCTGGGCCCGTGAGCCATGGCCGCTGAGCCTGTGCGTCCGGAGCCTGTGCTCCGCAACGGGAGAGGCCACAGCAGCGAGAGGCCCGCGTACCGCAAAAAAACCCCAAAAAACAGTTTTTTGATTTTACTCAAATACCCTGAAAACCAGATTGGCAGTTTAGTCTTCTAGTCTCTTGTTTAACTTAGAAAGTTAAAAAAGAAACAATGGAAAATAGAATAATGTAAATCTTGGAGTAGTTACATTAATTCTTTTTAATGTAATGAGAAGTATTGTGTGTTAGTTAAACTCAGGGGGTATTTTTATTGTGTCCTTACTAGGAAATTTGATGAATACCTCATTCTTTATAAGGCTCCCATCCTCAGAAAGGTTCCTTTTCTCTCTTGTGGAGAAGATATGACATTATATTTACTGTATCTAATTGTGTCTATTGCTGCATAATAAACCATCCCCAAACTTTGGCTTTGGCTTTGGCTTAAAACCACCATCATTTTATTTGCTCTAGATTCTCTAGATCAACAGTTTTGGCTAGGCTAATCTGAATGGTTCTTCTGCTGGTCTCTCTTGGAGTTACTAATACAGCTGGAGTTATCTGTTGGTTTGATTGGGGTGATAGTCTAACAGCCTCTCTCATATTGTTGATAATATTCCTTGGGTCACATGTGTCCAAGGTTAGCCTGGGCTTGTGTGGTGACAGAAGAGTTTCCAGCAATGAGGGAGCATATCCCATTGTGCACTCTACTTGTATGTTATTTGCTACTCTGCCATCAGCCAAGGCAAGTCTCATTGCCAGAGCCCATGTGGGAGAGGATTACACAGGAGAATTGCAAGGGCATTAAAACATAGGTGTGATTCATTGAGAGTCATTACTGTAACAATCTACCACCACTTTCTTCTTCCTTGTATTGGTAAGTGTTACAAGAGAAGTATAAATAAGAGATATAACAGTTTAAAGTAGAGAAAGATTTCTTGTCTAAGGAAAGGTTTTATTGATGTCACTTAAGTTAGAAAGACTGATTCCATCAACAGTTGCAGACTGTTGATTTTCCAGATTTTTAATTTCTTCTACATATATTAACTGACATTTTTCTGTAAAGAACTTTTCAGTTTAAACCAGGACGATTTGGTTGCCATGAATTTCAGAGTATACTGGATGGTCAGGATAAATGCTTAATTCTTTTTCTTTAATTATGAATTTTCAGAATAAGAATCGATACACTACTCTAGTAGTGATCAATGAGGCTTGCTTATTTGTCTTTTGACTTTCTCTTTCCTTGAGGAAAGAGAACTCATGGATTTTTTTTTTTTTTGCCTTTTAATTTTTTAATTACTCAGAAAAACTTCATTTTTTTATTTAGCTTTCTGACTCTGTGCTTGTGCTTTCAACACTTTCACAGCAATTTTATGTTCCTCAGTAAGGAAAGCGTGCTTGTTCCTGTCACGGACACATTTAAAACACACATGGAACCACCATAGGCCTGGCTGATAAGTTTTTTCGTTTTAGACAACCTTGTAAGAGCTTTAGGTCTCACAGCACAAACTCCTCAAAGTTGGCCTGGGCACACGCCACATGTGGATTTTGGTGCTTTGCCAACCTTCTTGGTATAAAGGTAAACACCAGGGGTTTGGGACAGCCTGGTTTTGTTAGAGGCTGTTTTGTAGGATAGCCTACGATGGTGTCTCAAACACTGGACCATCCTGAATGCCTCTAGGTACCATCCCCGGAAGAGGAAGAAGCACTCATGGATTTTTAAATATATTTCATGAACTCAAGGATTTATATATATTTAGTGGGTTTCAGTCAATTGAAGTCAGTGTGGTTTTTTGGTATGCAAATTGTCCCAGCTTTACCTAGTAGAAGTGCCTTCAAGGTGACTTTTGTCATTTTGACAGGACCCTGTTAGTGTTTGATAACTTCCTTGCTTTTTGGCACAACATGTGCCAGGTTCATCTAGTAAAATTTCTCCTCCAGGCTGGAATCATCCATTTCTCCAAAGAGTCCTGGTTCCTTTTAATGGGGAATGCTATTTAAATACCACTGTCTGGGCACTTAGGGTTCTCATTGCTTCTGTGTTGTCATTGCTTTTAAGCATTTAAGATAAGAACTAGGATATATATATATATATATATATATATATATATATATATACACACACACACACACACACACACACACACACACACGTACATATGGACAGATTTAAAAAGCAAAACAACATGAGTTCAAATTAAAGTATTTTTTCCTTCTTTGAGTTTGTATTTTGAAATTTTATACTGAACATCTTGGCTCTTAACGTTAACATAATTATTTTTTCCTAAAAATATATATAACATAGCTTTAAAATAACAATACTAATATTACTGTTAATAAGCTTACTGAATCAGTTTTACTAATTTTTTTTAGCAATTCTTTTTGTCCTTATACTATAGCTCGCTAAGGCTATAAAGTCAAAACATTGTGTTCTTAAAACACTTGAAATAATTATATTCTTTGTGTGGCTGTAGCATTAACTTGAGATTCAGTTGGGTTTAAAATTTAAAAAAAAATTAAAAATTGTAACATGAAATTTAGCATTTTTATCATTTTAAAGTATAAAGTTTAGTGGCATTAAGTACATTCATATTGTTGTGCAACCATTACAACTATCTATTTCCAGAATGTTTTTATCATTCCCAAACTGAAATTCTGTACCATTAAACAACTCCTTATTCCCCCTATCCCAGCCTTTGGCAACCACTGTTTTGCTTTCTGTCTCTATGAATTTGATTATTCTAGGTGCTCATATTAGTGGAGTCATACATATTGGTCCTTCTGTGTCTGGCTTATTTCACTTAGACTAATGCTTCCTGGGTTCATCCATGTTGTAGCATGTATTAGAATTTCCTTCCTTTGAAAGGCTGAATAATATTCTACTGTATGCATATACCACATTTTGTTTATCCATACATCTATTGGTAGACATTTGGGTCGTTTCCACCCTTTAGCTATTGTGAATGCTGCGATGAACATTGGTGTACAGATATCAATTCGAGTTCAGTTAGACTTTAGCTGAGGTTTTAAATAAATGAGGATTATTATTAACTAAGCTAGAGAACATAGGAGGAAAAGAAAACTTTTTCCCTGGGGTGGTAAAGGGTTGAGATACGTGGTTTGATTTTGGAAATGATTCATTTGAGGTGCTTTGGGAAATCAATTAGTCTCTCTTTTATAGTCCAGGTGAGAGATGATGACGTCTTGAACTGAGTTAATGGCAAAGGAGATGAAGAAAGGATAGATTCAAAATTTATGTAGGTGATTCAATTAACTTGGTGATTGGATGTGAAGGTTGAGAAAGAGGGGAGTTAAGGATAATGCTTTGGATTTAAACAAGATGGGTATGTGATGTTTCTGTAAGTTTAGGTAGAGAATGCAGATGGATAAAAGGTTTATGAGAACAGATAATGAATTTGGTTTTGAATAAAATGACTGTAGTGTGCTTTCACGGCACTCTGGTAGTGATATTTAGCAGGAAAGGAAAATATGAATTTGAAGTTCAGCAGAGATCTGGATTAGATTTAGAATTTTATTTTTGTCTGCATTGGGGGATAAGTAAAGTTAAGGGAATAAGTGAGATCACCTAACAGTGTATGGTAAGCTAAGAGGTTGAACATGAAAATTCCCTGGAAGCCCTGGAATACTTTCCATGAAATAAGAAAATTGTCATTTGCAAATATACCTTTTCAGTTCATCTGTATGTGCAAAGTTCTTAGTTCTTAATAGTAAGAAAGAGGTAGTGAGGGCCCTAAGAAATCTTTGATTATTCATTTATAGTGCAAGGATCAGGTAATGTATTTAAAGCACCCTTCTTTTTTTTTTTTTTTTTTGATAGATTTATTTGTTTTATTTTTGGCTGCATTGGGTCTTCATTGTTGTGCGCGGGCTTTCTCTAGTCGCAGCGAGTGGAGCCTACTTTTCATTGTGGTGTGTGGGCTTCTCATCGCTGTGGCTTCTCTTTTTGCGGAGCGCGGGCTCTAGGTGCGCCTGCTTCAGTATTTGTGGCACGTGGGCTCAGTAGTTGGGGCTTGTGGGCTCCAGAGTGCAGGCTCAGTAGTTGTGGCATGCAGGCTTAGTTGCTCCAGGGCATGTGGAGTCTTCCCAGACCAGGGCTCAAACCCATGTCCCCTGCATTGGCAGGCGGATTCTTAACCACTGTGCCACCAGGGAAGTCCCCAAAACACCCTTCTTAAGGTCTGAATATAATAAATGGCTTTTCAAACTTCTTGAATTTGTGAAAATTTTCCTAATTGGTCTTTATGGTGGGAGGAGGGTGAAACAGTGACAAAATCAATGCTGAAAGTTACATTTTATAAGAAATCCTTGTCGATGTCTTGTAAGTCTCCAAGGTTTTGAGGTTGTATGTCATTTAATTTCTAATACTTGTATCCTTTCCAGTTTCAGAAATAATTTTGCTAAGTATAAGGTGTGTTTAGTATCTTACAACAATTTTTTTCAAAGATTTTCGTAAAAGCAATATTTTATTTCTAGTCAACTCACCTTTTTCTGGCAATTAATGTGTTACTAACTCAGCTTCTGCTGGTTTGCCTTGTTCCCTTTCGAGTTTCAGCTAGAGTGGTATGGGTTGTGCATTTGCTTATTAAGCATTTACTACATCTCTTCTGTGTGCAAAGACTAGTTATCCTTTTAGTTGGTTTTAGTGCTTTGAAGATAGGTATGATTTAGAGATGAGGTTCTTTATTTTTAGTAGCAGTTAGGTTGTAAAACTGAGTTATGTTCTCAATGAAATTATTGCTCTCTTCCTGCTTGACCTTCTCTGTAGTGAAGTCATATGTAGGGGGAGAGTTATATGTAGGGAGAATATGTTGAGTTTGGAAGCTCTGACTCAGTATATCACCAGATATTAGAAAAACTTTTGTTATTCATCTATAAAATAGGTGTTTTTTATATGCTGCTAGATGTTTGTTTTGATTGTTTTTCTTTGCTATTAGATTTTCAGTCATAATTGGAAGACATAGCTATTGGTTGCTTTGGATTACAGCAGTGTAGTTATGATTCTTACAAGTAGATTTTTAAAGTTGTATTTAATAAACTAGTCTGAAATAGATAAAATGCATTTTAAAGAAACTTCATGTTGTTAAAACTTCTTTGATAGTGATACTACCTTTCAAGGTATTGCGTACAGTGAATAGTAACTTTTTTTTCCCCAGTTAAGTGCTGTTCTTTCTGCAAAAACTTGTATGTGATTTTTGAAAGTAGTTTTTGGAGAGATTAATGCTGCTTTATGTTGATCTTATAGTTGTTGGTAGTAGGAATGTATTTTTATATTATCAACAACCTAAGGTAGCCAAATATATTGCAGGCATCTATTCTTATTTGGTTGAAATAAATACTTTGAATACCATATAACCTTTTTCCCCCATGTTTTCAAATTTTGATCTGTTTGGCTGACACCACTAAGCATTAATGATAGGTGTTTGATAACTCTAATCATTTGGATCTTTTGCTAGCCCAAATATTTTTTAATTAAAAAAATCTGAAAATTAAAAAAAAATATGACCACACTAATAAAAATTTTTGAGAGGAGATGGGTAGGTGGTTAACTAAATCATCAGCACAAATCTTATCCTTTCAGCAACATAGAGGCAAAGTAGTAATAACAAAAATAGCCCTGACGTAAAACACATCAGTCTTCTGTGACCTTTCAATCTGTGTTTATATCTTTGCATAACTGAAATCATAATATATCCAAACTTCGTATTTTGCCTGTCTTACAAATTCAACATTATATCACATGTGTTATAATTTCTTTGCACAATCTTCACCCTTGTCACTTTTAAAAACAATTTAAAAAATTAAAAAAATTTTTTGGCTGTGCAGCGTGGTATGCGGGACCCTAGTTTCTTCACCAGGGATTGAACCTATGCCCCCTGCAGTGGAAGTGTGGAGTCTTAACCACTGGACTGACAGGGAAGTCCCCCACCCTTGTCATTTTTAATTGTCAGTTTTGTTGAGTTGGGTATGTCACAATTTAGTTAACCTGTTCTTTGTTTTAAACATAGTTTGCTTGTAATTTTTCACTTAAAATTTTTAAGAATTATATGTTTCAGATGTATAGCATTATGATTTGACATCTGTGTACACTACAGAGTGATCACCACCACAAGTCTAGTTGCTACCCATCACCACACAGTTGACCCCCTTTATCCATTTTGCCCACTTCCCAACTCCCTTTCCTTCTGGTAACCACTAATCTGTTCTCTGTATCTATGAGTTTGTTTTAGTTTTATTTTATTTGTTCATTTTTTTTTTTTTTAAGATTCTGTGTATGAGCAAAATCATATGGTATTTGTTTTTCTCTGTCTGACTTATTTCATTTAGCATAATACCTTCAAGGTCCATCCATGTGGTCACAAAAGGCAGAATTTCATTCTTTTTTTATGGCTGAGGAGTAGTCCAGTGTGTGTGTGTGTGTGTGTGTGTGTGTGTATGTATGTGTATGCCATTTCTTCTTTATCCATTCATCCTTAATGGACACTTAGTTTTTTTTCATATCTTGGCTGTTGTAAATAATGCTGTAATGTATAGGGGTGCATGTATCTTTTTGAATGAGTGGTTTTGTGTTTTGCAGATAAATAGGCAGAAGTGAAACAGCTGGGTCATATGGCAGTTCTAGTCTTAATTTTTTGAGTAACCTCCATACTGTTTTTCATAGTGCCTGCACAATTTATAGTCCCACCACTAGTTCAGGGTTCCTTTTTCTCCACACCCTCTCAAACATTTATTTCTTGTCTTTTCTGACAAGTGTGAGGTGATATCTCATTGTGGTTTTGATTTCCATTTCCCTAATAATTAGTGATCGTGAACATCCTTTCATGTGCCTGTTGGCCGTCTGTGTGTCTTCTTTGGAAAAATGTCTGTTCAGGTCCTCTGCTCATTTTTTGATTTGGTGGTTTTTTTGTTGTTGAGTTGTATGAGATTTTTGTAGATTTCAGATATTAACCCCTTATCCGATATATGACATTTGCAAATGTCTTCTCCCATACAGTAGATTGCCTTTTTGTTTTGATGATGGTTTCCTTTGCTGTACAGAAGCTTTTTAGTTTGATATAATCCCATTTGTTTATTTTTGCTTTTCTTTCACTTGTCTTTGGAGTCAGAGCCATAGAAACATTGCTAAGACGGATATCAATAAATGTTAACCAGACTTATTGTGGTGATCATTTTGCAACATATACAAATACTGAATCATTATGTTGTACACCTGAAACTAATATAATGTTATATGTCAAATATATCTCAAAAATTATAAAAAAACTCAATTAAAAATAAATAATTCATAAAAACAAAAACAAAATAAAACTCACTGCTTAAATGACAAAAAAAAAGACTGATATCAGTGAAGTTTTCTTCCAGAAATTTCATGGTTGCAGGTCTTACATTCAAGTCTTTAATCCATTTTGAGTTACTTGTTTCATTCTTTTGCATGTGGCTGTCCGTTTTCCCCAGCCCCATTATTGAATAGACTATCTTTTCTCTATGGTATATTCTTTGCTCTTTTGTTGTAAATTAATTGTCATATATGTGTAGGTTTACATTTTTGGACTCTCAGTTCTGTTTCATTGATCTGTGTGTCTGTTTTTGTGTCAGTACCGTACTGTCTTATTACTGTAGCATTATAGTATAGTTTGAAATCAGGGAGTGTGATACCTCCAAGCTTTTTTCTTCTTCCTCAAGATTATTTTGACTATTTGGGATTTTTCTGTGGTTCCATACACATTTTAGAATTATTTGTTCTAGTTCTGTGAAATATGCTGTTGGAATTTTGATAGGGATTGCACCAAATCTGTAGATTGCTGTGGGTAGTATGGACATTTTAACAATATTAATTCATCCAATCCATGAACACAGAATATCTTTCCATTTGGTTGTGTCTTCAACTTCATTCATCAGTGTCTTACAGTTTTAACTGTAACAGGTCTTTCACCTCCTTGGTTGAATTTATTCTTAGGTATTTTACTCTTTTTGATGCAGCCATACATGGGATTGTTTTCTTAATTTCTCTTTCTTTTTCTTTTTTGGCTGTGCCATGGCACGCGGGGATCTTAGTTCTCCAACGAGGGATCAAACCCGTGCCCCCTGCAGTGGAAGTGTGGAGTCTTAACCACTGGACTGCCAGGGAAGTCCCTTAACTTCTCTTTGTGATAGTTTGTTGTTGGTGTGGAAATGCCACAGACTTCTGTATGTTGATTTGGTACCCTGTGACTTCACTAAATTCATTTATTATATTATTAGTACTGACATTGTGTGTGTGTGTGTGTGTGTGTGTGTGTGTGTGTATGTGTGTATGTGTAGTCTTTAGGGTTTTCTATATGTATCATGTCATCTGCAAATAGTGACAGTTTTACTTTCTGATTTAGAAACCTGTTATTTCCTTTTTTTTTCTAATTGCTTTGGCTAGGACTTCCAATGCTATGTTGAAAATAAGTGACAATAGTGGGCATCCTTGTCTTGTTTACTGATCTTAGAGGAAAAGCTTTCAGTTTTTCATTGTTTAGTGTGATACTAGCTGTGGATTTGTCATATATGGCCTTTATTATGTTAAGGTATATTTCCTCTCTACCTACTTTGTTGATAATTTTTATCATAAATTGATGTTGAATTTTGTCTGATGCTTTTTCTGCATCTATTGAGATGACCATATAATTTTTATCCTTCATTTTATTAATGTGATGTATCATGTTGATTGATTTGTGGATGTTGAACCATCCTTTCATCCCTGGAATAAATTCTACTTGATCATGGTGTATGCTTCTTTTAATGCATTGTTGGATTCAGTTTGCTAACATTTTGTTGAGGATTTTTGCATCTGTGTTCATCAAGGATATTGGCTTGTAATTTTCTTTTTTTGTGGTCTTCCTTGTCTGCTTTTGGTATCAGGTTAACGCTGGCTTCATAGAATGCGTTTGGAAGCCTTCCCTTCTTTTCAGTTTTTTGAAGAATTTGAGAAGGATAGGTATTAAATCTTTGAATGCTCTAGAATTCGCCAGTAAATCTGTCTGCTCTGGGCTTTGATTTGTTGGGAGATTTTTGATTACTGTTTCAATCTCCTTACTAGTAATTGGTCTATTCAGATTTTTCTATTTCTTCATGATTCAGTCTTAGAAGATTGTATGTTTTAAAAAAATTTTCCATTTCCTTTAGGTTGTCCAATTTGTTGGCATATATTCATAGATCATGAGCCATCCTTTGTATTTCTGTGGTGTTAGTTATAACATCTCCTCTTTCATCTCTGATTTTACTTATTTGAGTCCTCTTTTTTTTCCCTGGTGAGTCTAGCTAAATGTTTGTCAATTTTATTTATCTTTTCAAAGAATCAGCTTTTAGTTTCATTGAACTTGTTTTTTTTCTTTTTTTGGTCTCTGTTTCTGCTCTGATCTTTATTATTTCCTTCCATCTACCAATTTTGGCATTTGTTCTTCTTTTTCTAGTTCCTTTAGGTGTAAGGTTAGATTGTTTATTGGGAATTTCTTGTTTCTTGAGGTAAGACTATATTGAATTTGGTCCATTTACATTTAAGGTAATTATTGATAAGTATGTGCTTATTGCCATTTTGTTAATTGTTTTCTGGCTAATTTTGGAGTTCTCTCTTTTCCTTTGTGTTTTGGTGTGGTTTCTTTTAGTGTTATGTTTAGATTTTCTCACTTTCTTTTGTGTACTTACTATAAGTTTTTTCCTTGTGGTTACTGTGAGGTTCACCTGTAACATTCTATGTAAGTAGTAGCCTGTTTTAAGTTGCTAGCAACTTAAATTAGAAATCATTCCAAAGCTTTATCTTTTTACTCCCTCCCCATGTTTCCTACTTTTGATGACACATTTTACTTCTTTTTATTTTATGCATCCTGTAACTAATTATTGTAATTTTAGTTATTTTTAGTACTTCTGTCTCTTAACCTTTGTGCTTGCTTTATAAGTGATTGATCCTCTGCCTTTATCATACATTTACCTTTAACAGTGAGATTTTTACTTTCATATGTTTTCTTATTATTAACTAGTGCCATTTCTTTTCAGCTTAAAGAAGTCCCATTAATATTTCTTGTTGGGCCAGTTTAGTTGTGATGAATACCTTTAGCTTTTGCTCATCTGGGAAACTCTTTATCTCTTCGTCAATTCTGAATAACTTTGCTGTGTAGAGAATTCTTGGTTGGAAGTTTTTTCTTTCAGCACTTTGAATATGATCTGCCACTCCCTTCTGGCTTGTAAAGGCTCTGCTGAAAAATCTGCTTGTAGAGTTATAGGGTTTTCCTTGTATGTAACAATTTGTTGCTTTTAGGATTCTCTCTTAATCATTTATTTTTTACTGTTTTAATTATAGTGTGTCTTGATGTGTGTCTCTTTGGGTTCATCTTATTTGGAACTCTCTGTGCTTCCTGGACCTGGATGTCTGGGTCCTTCCCCTGATTAAGGATGTTTTCAGCAACTATTTCTTCAAGTAGGTTTTCTGTCCCTTACACTCTTTTCTTTCTGGCACCCCTATAATGCAAATGTTATTCTGCTTGATGTTGCCCCAAAGGTCCCTTAAGGTGTCTTCATTTTTCATCTTTATTTTATTTATTATTTTAAAAAGATATTTATTTATTTGGCTGCGTCGGGTCTTAGTTGTGGCATGTGGGATCTTTTGTTGCGGTGCGGCGGCTTCTCTCTAGTTGTGGTGCGTGGGCTCTGTAGTTGCTGTGCATGGGCTCCAGAATGTGCAGGCTCAGTGGTTGCGGCACGTGGGCTTAGTTGCCCTGTGGCATGTGGGATCTTAGTTCCTCGACCAGGGATTGAACCCGCGTCCCCTGCTTTGGAAGGTGGATTCTTAACCACTGGACCACCAGGGAAGTCCCTGTCTTCACTTTTTAAAATACTTATTTCATTTTCCTGCTCTGTCTGGGTGAGTTCCATTGTTTTATCTTCCTGCTGACTGATTTGTTCTTCTACTTCACCCAGTTTGCTGTAGAACCCCTCTAGCATATTTTTCAGTTCAGTTATAACTTCTGTTTGGTACTTTCATATATTTTCTATCTCTGTTGAAGTTCTCACTGTGCTAAGTTTTTCTTCATCTGAGTTTGTTTAGTGTCTTTATGACCATTACTTTGAACTTTTTATCAGGTAGATTGCTTATCTCTGTTTTATTTAGTTCTTTTTTTGAGGTTCTGACTTACTCTTTTGATTGGAATATCTTCCTCTGTCTCCTCATGTTGCCTAATTCTTTGTGTTTGTTTCTATGTATTAGGTATATCAGCTATCTCTCTTAGTCTTGAAGGAGTGGCTTTATTTAGGAGATGTCGTATGGGGCTCAGAAGCACAATCCTACCTAGCCACCAGAGCCAGGTGCTCGAGGGGTGTCTCCTATGTGGACTACATGCAGTTTGTGGGAACACAGCTGCCATGGGGTGCTGGTGGGTGGGGCTGTTGCTTGGGCAGCTGTGAGGCCCACCTGAGGTGTGGGGGTTGGCAGGTGCTCTCTCACCCCTGGTGGGATGTGCCCACTGGTGGAGAATTCCAAAGTGGTGCCTTCCAGCACCAGTATTAGCAAGGTAGCCTGAGATCACATAAATGGCTCCTGCCAGTAACTCAGCCCGTGGGGAGCATTCCAACTGGTTCCTGCCTCTCTGGCAGATGCTTCAAGATTAGTAGGTGAGTCCCCTTCACCTATGGTCTTATGCACTTTTCAATTTGGTGTTTTTGCACTGGTTTTCAGATCAAGTCAATCTGTGTGCAAGTCCTTTAAGAGCAGGTTTTCTATTCCCTGTAGCTTTCCTGGACATATTTCCCGTTGGTTTGCAAAACCAGGTGTTTTGGAGGCTCATCTCTCTTGTGCAGGATCTAAGGGTTGGGGTGCCTGATGTGCTCAAATCCCTCATTCCTCAGGGAAAGGATCCGTGCCTTTGTGGTCCCTCCCAATTGTGGATTGCTGAAGCTGAGGTGCGGTTTTCATATCTTCGCCTGTCCTACACATCTCATTGCTGTCCTTTTATTTCACCCTTTGTTGTGGAGGTTCTGTTCATTCAGTTTTCAGATCCCTTTCTGGGGGAACTGTTCCATATGTGGTTGTACATTTATGTCTGTAGGAGGAGGTCAGTTCATGATCTTTTTATGCTACCATCTTGAACTCTCCCGTAATTTTCCACTTTTGTAAACAATGCTTTGCTTGGAATGCCCATTCATCCCTGCCTGGAAAAGTTTTGATCAAGCTTCAAGCCCAGACACAGTGCTTGTTTGGGTTTACAGCTTTAAAAAATTGTTGTTTATGGCAGGGTGTAGTAGCTTTGGCCAACTTTCTGAGTTCCCACAGTGGGCCTGGCTTCTTGTTACCTATCACATGTAGGGTGTTTTGGTTCCTATTATCTCATTAGAACTTGTTTGCCTCTATCTACTTTAGTTCCCAAACTCTATACTCTGTGTGTTTGTTTTATTTTTTGTCCACTGAGATACTTACCTTGTGTTTGAGCATACGTCTACAATTTTAACATTAAAAAAATTTTAATCAGCTGTTGATCGTTGATTGGAGCTAAGGCAGCTTAGTTTCTATGCTAACTGTGAGTGCAATCTGGACTGGAGTTATGGACACTCTCTCTTTACCATGGCATATTTCAATGTTTTATATCCCTTAGCCTATTCCACATACCCTATTCCACAGTTTAACCTATTTAATACCTGTTTGTGTGTCTATTACTTTATTTCAAACATATGTATTTTTTATCAAATACAGTGTTCTTATTTCTGCCCTGTCTGCTGTTGTGCATTTTTTTCATCTATTTGGAATGATTGTCATTTTAATTAAATTTAACTTTAAGAAATAAGATTTTTTTCAGTTACCACAACTTGCATTGATCTCTTCTTTCTCATAATTCTGCTCACACTCAGAGCTCCCCCCTTTAGCATTTAATTTTTTTCAAATTGTTTCTGATCTCTTTTTTTACACATTAGCTTGGTTTCACCAGCCAAGTTGTATAGTCTACCTGAAGGCTTGCTCCTTGTTTCTCTTACATTGTCCTCATACTCAGTGTCCTCCGTCTGGCATGCAGAGCTTTATAGAATGTTAGGTACTTCATGGGAGATGGATAAATATCTATTGAAGAAACCATAAACAAAATGAATGTGTTTTGTACCTTTTAGTCACTGTAAAAGATATCTAAATTATGTAATAATTTTCCTAAAAAGCACAATTTGGAAGATATTTATCCCCTATCATTTTAAGTTTTTAGCACAAGTTATTCTTATCCCATTGTATTTACAAAGTAAAACTTTTTATAAGTGTAAATGTTAGAATGCTTTATATTGTTTCCTCAGGGTCATTGTTACTGTAATTGCACTTCTCATTGAAGTGATAGGATTTTGGCAGCCTAATAATAGAAAAAGAAGTTCTTAGACAATTTAGCAACAATCTGAGGGAATGAGGGAATATGTGTAAAATATGCACGTCAAAAGCATCTCATGATGATTTTATTGTTTCTTCTTTTTTCCCCGTGCCTCTTGGGCTTACTTAGGTCTGCTTACTAGGATTATTTTAGGCAAATTTAAGGAAGGGTATTTTTGGTGATGATAATAGGATTATGTAGATATTTCTGTGAATTGCTTGTTCTCAGGCAAGGTAAATCTCAGGTGAGAAGCCACCTGGACTCTGGAAAAACTTAGGATACAGAATGGGGAAAGTAGTTCTTGGGAGGTACAGCTTTTGTTTGCAGTGCTTTTGGGGATGGGGTCAGTAGTTTTAAAAACCATTATGATGTGAAGCTCTGCAATGTTGATGAGTCAAAAATGAATTTCTAGTTTTATACAATTATTTATATTAAGTATATAATTAAAATGCTCTTTAATTTTTTTTACTATTTAGTTACTTTTTTGTCACATGCATGAGTATATCATCAAATTCAGATAGTAGGCTTGAGACAAATTAATGTCTCAAGTATATCATTTTGAGAAAGAATTTTGCTTTGTTTTTTTGGAAGAGGGTAGCTGATGTAATAGTTCAAACATGAGAATGTTGTGGATGTTAAGTAAACACAATAAAGACATACTCTGGATAAGTTTAGAAAGAGAGAGTTATGTTTTGCGAAAATATAGGAACATAGATCATCCAATTTGGACAACTCTGATTATTTTTAATATCAAAAATTTCTCAATGTAAAAGTAATTTAACTATGAATCTAAAATTCTGAAAAAAATGTAGCAAAAACAAAAACTGAGAAACTAAAGACCAAAAAACCCATAATTGCTTCTTGCTAAAGAAATTATTGTTTGCATTTTGGGATATTTCCTTTGAATCTCTTTTCTTATATAATTAGTTTTTATACATAATTATAATCATAGTATATGCATGTTATTTCATTTTTTCTATGCAGTTTTTATAATCCTTATTTTAATTGATTAATTTTGAAGTAGTATCAGTTCATCCTTCTTTGGCATTTATGTTGAATATGTAAGTGATGTACAGGGTGTTCATGTTTTGAGACAGATGTTTAGCGATTTGTTCTCAATCTTGGGTGCTTGAGGTATATCTCAGTGGAGATGTCAAGCAGTATGAGTTAGTGATTAAGAATCAGACTGCTGAAGTTAAAATCCTTTCTTCCACTTATTAGCCATGTGACTTCGGGCAAGTAACTTAATTTCTACACCTTTATTCTCTCTTGTATAACGTGGGAATAATGATAGTGTGCACCATAAATGTTTTTGGTAAGGATTATTGAGTCAGTTCTTGTGCTCTGAATCTGTCTTTTAGTCAATATTTTACTAGATTTCCAGTTCCTTTAATGTCATACCTAAGTATAATGAATAATGTTAGATGATAAATGTTGCAGGAGAGGGAAAAAAGAAGGCCTTTAACCCTCCAAACTGTATATTTGATGGTGGAATATTAAGTATTGGAAACAGATTGGTAATGGTTGGCATGGGTAGTAGATGGATGGGTGACTAGATAATGTGGCCTGTGTTGATCTTTTTAGCTCCCCTCAAATCATTGTAGTTCACTTGATGTAGTGGGGAGCAATGCAAGAGGAATTAAAATTTCAGCATTTTAGTTCTGCTTCTTTCTGATTTTTGTTAACAGTAGAATCTTGAGAAGTCCCTTAGCTGCTTTGAATTTGTTTTCTCATCTATGGATATAACATTTTACCTGTCTCTCTCAGAGATGTCTTTATGATTAAATAAGATATTCTGTAAAAGTGAGGTGAAGATGATAAAGCACTATATATAAAAGTAAACTTTTTATTAATTTAAAAAGACTAAAGCTGAGAGAAGGCAGATAGAGATCTTGATACAGTATTACGTCCAGTCAGTCTTTAATAAAGGATAGCTTCTAGTGCTGTTTGAGAGAACATCTACCTTTATGTGTAAGGCTAGCCCTGATTACTGTTTAGGTTATTAAATAGTTTATGAATATATTGTTGATATTTACTTTTTTTTCCCCCTTTCTGCTTGTGTTTCAGACTCCTGGGAGAGTTGGCTCTCAAGGTTCTGATTTAGATTCATCATCAGCTCCTATAAACACAGTGGATGTCAATAATGAAAGCTCTTCAGAGGTATGAAAATAATAATTTGGCAATAAATATTGTTTTATTTAAGGAAAAAATCACAGATATATGGAGTAACAATTGATAATTTTAACTTTTGTAGGGAAAGGTCTCATAAATCTTTCTTACAAATTGGAATGCAATTTTTGAATCTCACTTGTAGATAGATAATAGTGCTTAGTTGTGAGACTGTGAAAGTGTATATTAAGACTGAAAAATAATATTGACAATTTATCTTTAATGTTAAAATCATCTCAACTTAATGAAGATTTAAAAATCTGTTTGTAAAGAATTACCAGTTAATTAGTATCTACTTATGTGTTTGTACTGCCATGAACGACTAAGCTAATGAAGAATTAGATGAACTATAACATTTATACATTATTTGTTGTCTTCATTTATGACTTTGTAAGAACTTCTATGTTTGATAGCTTATTAAAAATTAATGGAGAAAGTAAATAAGTCTAAAAAAGAAATAACTCAAATTTTTTGAGGTCAGCCTTAGAAGTTGCTACATTACTATCATTATTTTTAACAAATAATATATACTCATTATAGAAAAAGGAGATAAGGTAAGAGAACATAAAAACCACCCATAACGCTGCCCCTAAGAGATCAACACACTCACATTTCTGCTCTGACACTTTTTGTCAATTGCCCCTTTCTTGGCCCAGCTGTACCACCTACCCAGTCCCCTTTTCCCTATTCTTTCCCATCTCTTGGTTGGTGAGTCTATTATGTGTATGTTTCTGGGTATTTCTCTATCCATTCATTTCTCTGTTTTGTCTCTTTTTGACCATCTGTCTTCACGTATATGTATGTTAACCATAACAAGATCGAACAAGACTGTGAGAGTGAGAAGAACAGTATCAGTTGAACTTTATTAAGAGCAAGTTTAATGAAATATCTTTAAGGAAAACATTCCAAACGGTATTTATGATATGATGAGCTCAGAGAACTAGGTTGTAACCCTGGAGAGGAATTTAGTATTAATTGTTGACCTCATTTAGACCAAAAACAACAAAAAAAATCTCCAGTGGGTAAATGAGCAGTGCCTGATAATCCTGCTATATTTTCTTATTAGGCTCCCTTTTCTACTCTCTGTGATAGTTGTACTCTCTGCTTTGTCCTCAAACCTTCCATGTGTCTTACCTTAGTCCCGCCTTCTCACTGTCACCTTCTATACCATTGAGAAAAGATGAATGTTCTCATTTTGCCCCTAAAACTATACTTGCACCTGTATTCTCTTTATTACTTTAGTACACGGAAGACAGGTCTCTTTTCCTATCAGATTTCAGTCCTTTCCCTTGTGCTCTGGATTCCATTCTCTCTTCCATTCTCATCTTATCATCTCTCCCTCATGCAACTTTGGTTTTTACCTATGCCACAGATTATTCCCTTCAGCATACAAATACTGCTCTAGAGGTGCCATTAACCTGGGACTCCCTTAAATTAAGTTCGGTACTTGAAATTTTGCACATTACCCACTAGTGTAAATTTCTAACCTAATTGAGGGCTATTGGTGATTATGAATTCTCAGGGGGTATTGTTTTTTCCATATGCCCAGTGTTAAGGTATTGACTTGTTAAGGTCTCAGTTGATATCTCTCCCCACCTCTCTCAATTTCTCTTTTTCTTGCTTAATCTTCCCTTTTACCCTGATGTTGGCTTCCCACTTTGAACAAATTCTAGGTTTTAACATTGTGCCCTTAGCATCCATCTAAATGGGAATTTGAAATATCATGGTCTCCAGGATTTAAAAAAAATGGTCAGAAATAAAGCAGTACCTTGCTTTAATGCTCATTTATATCATATTTTATATATTATGTATAATAATATATATAATAGTATTTTAGTCAGTTATAGGCTATTATAACAAAAGCACTGAGAGGCTTAAACAGCAAACATTTATTTCTCACAGTTCTGGAGGCTGGGATGTTCAACATCAAGGATTTGGCAGATTCTGTGTGTGGTGGGGGCTTCCTTTCTGGTTTGTAGATGGCTGTCCTCACATGGCAGAAGGGGCAAGAGAGCTCTCTGGGGTCTCTTTTATTATATAAAGGTACCAATCCCATTCATTAGGGCTCCACCCTCATGACTTAATCATCTCCCAAAGGCCCCATCACATTGGAGGTTAAGATTTCAACATATGAATTTTGAGGGTACATAGACATTCAGTCTGTAACAAATATATAATCTGTATAATACATAATGTAATAAGTGATATCATATCATTTGTTCTCATCAGGACAGTTGTGCAGACTATTTAGTATATTGCATTGCAGAAGCAAATTCTTTGTTCAGTCTATCCATTTCTAATCTGGCTTCCATCCTTAGTACCCACTGAAATGCACTAATGACCAGCATATTACCAAATCAGGTCTTCATTTTCCTAGTCATTTGGCTAGGGAGAGCAGACTTTTCTTGGAGCTTTTTTGGTAGGTGTCCACTGAAGTTTCCAGGTAGCTGGCTTCTCCAGCAGCCAGTCCAGAATATATGAGACGAAAAGAAAACCCAGAGTACTCACCACTCTCTCAGTCCTTGGCTCCTGAGATCCTCAGCTGGTCTGCCTTCTTCTCTTTACCTTTCAGAGTTTTCTTTTTGTTTTGTTTTATATATAAAGCCTCTGGATTTCAGCTGTACTTAGCAGGAAGAACAGAGAAGTATATCTGTTCCATTTTGTCTGGAACTGGAAATCCAACCATTTTGAAAATTAGAGTATTTATCTTTATATTAAGGAATTATAAGAGTTCTTTATCCTTTGTCAATGTTTTGATTGCCTCCTATTCATCTGATTAGTGAGGGAAGGATTCCTGTCCTAGGCTTATGGGAATAGCTAAACACATAATTAGACAAATGAGACAAATGAGATCAACAGCAGTTTATTAGTCACATATACTCACAGCCCAGAGATGGAGGACACGGTGTGCCATGCAGGGCCGCATGAGGATTGCACTTGGGAACAAAATGAACAACCAGGGATTGTTCAGAGGCAGGCATTGTAGTATCAGGAAAGTAAGGTGCCCCCTGGTTTCTAAAGGAGATGTGATTGGCTTGCTTGAATAATTCCAGGGGCCGGCAGAGAACCTTCTCAGGGATAAGCAGGCCCTGTGCTTGCTGCCTGTGAAGAGGAGGGCTGTTTGGCTAGAACTCCTTATCTGTGAGAGCAGAGTGGGGAGGGGAACTTGCAGTTAGGCCATTTGAAGCCCTCCCAGTTTCACCAGTTGTTAAGGCAACACAAAGTATTGGGCCTTAATTTTAGCCCTTACACCACAATCAGAAATATGTGATGTGTATATTTTTTCTCAGTCTGTGGCTTATTTTTCATTTTGTTAATGTTGTCTTTCAAAGAGAAGAAGTTTTAAATTTTGGTGAAGTACAGTTTGTCAGCCTTTTCTTTTATGATTTTTGCTTTTTGGGTACTACAAAGTTTTTTGCCTACCCCAAGGTTGCAAAACTTCCTCCTATGCTTGCTTCTGATTAAAAAAAAAAAAAAAAATCAAGCTACAAGCATATATTGTACAACACAGAGAACATAGCCAATATTTTATAATAACTATAAATGGAATATAACCTTTAAAAATTGTGAATCACTATATTGTAAACTGTAACTTACATATATTGTACATCCACTATACTTCAATTTAAAAAAAAGATGGAAGGATTAAAAAAATTAAAAAAATCATTTTAGCATGTACATTTAAATGTATGATTTATTTTAAATTATTGTATATGGTATGAGATAGCGGTTGACGTTCATTTTTTCCATGTGAATATGGAAACATTTTTCCATATGCTTGTTGCAGTACCATTTGCTGAAAATATTACCTTTTCCCAATGAATTAAATTTTCACTTTTGTGAGAAATCAATTGACCTTATATATGTGGTTATATTTTTTTATGTTCTTTGATCCAGGCATAATGAACTGATTTTAAGGTGTGCCAAGTTTTTTCTTACCTTTGAACTTTTGTATATGCTGATCTCTGTGCCTTACCTAGTTTTGCTATTTCTTTTTTCTTGGTTAACATCTGATTATCCTTCAAGTCTCATCACAGATAATTTTTCCAATAAACTTTCCTGACTCACATGTTGGATAGATGCTTCTTCCACATGCTTCTGTGGAAAAGAATTCCCTATCCTTTTGGTAATGATTATTAGTCTGAGATTCATTTATCTATCAAATATTTATTGTCACCAGACACTGTTCTGGATGCTGGAGGTATGGCACTGAGTGAAATAGTAAAACATCTTTATGCTGGTGACATTTATTTTTAATTTATTTATTTAATTTATTTTATTTTTGGCTGTGTTGGGTCTTTGTTGCTGCACGCGGACTTTCTCTAGTTGTGGTGCGGGGGCTTCTCATTGCAGTGGCTTCTCTTGAACACAGGCTCTAGGCATGCGGGCTTCAGTAGTTGTGGCATGTGGGCTCACATGCCACAACTACTGAAGTTGCCTCTGAGCAGGGGGTAACTCAGAAAGAACTGAATGAAGTGAGAAATCATGTTGATTTCTGGAGCAAGCATGTTGCAGGCATGTGGAACAAGTCTCTGAGGTGGGAGCATGCCTGGCATATTGAAAAAGCATCCAGGAGGCTAGTGTGGCTCCAGCACAGTGAATGGGGGGCCGTTAGGTTATTGAGGTAATCAGGCCCACCTCATGTAGGGCCTTATAGGCTTTTGCACAGACTTTAGTGTTTTACTCTTGGTGAGATAGGAAGTCATTGGAGAGTTTGGATCAGGGAAAGGACAAAATTTATCTATATTTTTGTAGGATCACTCTAGCTGCTGTGTGCAAAATAAAGCTGTTAATGGGGTAAGGATAGAAGCAGAGAGACTGTTAGAAGGCTTTTACAGTGATCCATGTACACCATGAGGGTGGCTTGGATCAGGGCAGTTGTGGAGGCCCTGAGGTTCTAAACACATTTTGAAGGTAGTTCTAGTAGGATTTTCTGATTAGTGGGGTATTTTCTTTTATAGCTCTTTCAAGAAACATGCAAGCTTATTGAGGATGGGGTCTTTGCTTTATTTTACCATTGCATTCTTAACAACATAGCATAATGACATAATAATCACACTCAGTAAATACTTTTTAAAAAAATTATTCCTTCCTTCCTTCCTTCCTCCCTCCCTCCCTCCCTCCCTTCCATCTTTAGTTGCAGTATGCGGACTTCTTAGTTGTGGCATACGTGCGGGATCTAGTTCCCTGACCAGGGATTGAACTTGGGCCCCCTGCATTGGGAGCACAGAGTCTTACCGACTGGACCAGCGGGGAAGCCCCAATACTTTTTGAACGTATGACTGAATGATGATATGTGGAAACTTAAAGTGAAGAAATGAGTAAAGAGGCAGGCAGCATAAAGATATTGTGGTAAAAAACAATGCAACAGTACGTTAAAAAAAAAAATATTATTCTGTAGTTTTTTTTTTTTTTTTTTTTTTTTTTTCCCCCAGTACGTGGGCTCTCACTGTTGTGGCCTCTCCCGTTGCGGAGCACAGGCTCCGGACACGCAGGCTCAGCGGCCATGGCTCACGGGCCCAGCCGCTCCGCGGCATGTGGGATCTTCCCAGACAGGGGCACAAACCTGTGTCCCCTGCATCGTCAGGCGGACTCTCAACCACTGCGCAACCAGGGAAGCCCTATTATTCTGTAGTTTTAATACTTGGGCCTGTGATTGCCTGGAAGACAACCCTTTCATCAGTAAAAAGAAAAAATAAGTGAATTCATGTTCCTCACTTTCATCCCCTGGCTAATCTCCTTAAAGGGTTGTTAACAAGAGGAACAATGATATTAATGATATTAATGATAGCTAACATTTATTGAATGTTTTCTTTGTATCAGATGCTGTGATAAGGACTTAGTATGTATTATTTAATTCTCACGAGACCCCCTCCCCCATATGGAGTAGGTGTTACTGTTACCTCATTTAACAGATGAGGAAATTGAAGGTAATATAAGCTACTAAGAGTGGTGTGGATCCAGGATTCAAGCCCAAGACTAGCTCTTAACTGCTACCCTGTCTTGCCTCTTACTTTGGAACCTTGTTTGTAGTCTTCCTCTTCCTTGCTACGATCCTAACGTACATCAAGGAACTCAAGGAACATCTTAGCCTCCCAGTTCTTAATGTTATCAGTGCCAATGATCTTTATTACTTTTCTTTTCTAATTACTCAAGCCCATGGCAGTACCTTCCATCTTCTTATCAGGCAGAATAATTTTACCTGACATGTTAAAATCATATCTCTGTGTTCCTTACCTCAACTCACTATCCTCTCAAAAACTTTCATAGTCTCACTACTTACCTCCTTTGGCCTTGCTGATTATTTTAGATTTTTAATTTTTATTTTTTCTTCTAGTCTGTCAACCTTTCTTCGCTTCGTTTCCTTTACTCTCTAACCATACATCTAATGACAGTTAATACTTGTTGAGCACTTATAATGTCTCAGGCACTGTACTAAGCATTTTATACACTGCACAATAACTCTAGACAAATAGGTGCTAATATTAGTCCCATTTTATAGATGAGGAAACTGACATTTAGCAGGGTAAAGTGAATTTTTTAAAGTCATATAGTCAGTATTGGTTGAGACTCAAACCCACATCTATTTCTGACACCAAAACTCATGACGTTATAACCTTTGTAACCTATTGTCCTTCACCACTGTCTTCATTTAATTTACTTTCTCCCTGATACTCTGAACTCCTTTATTCTCTTATCCTTTTACTGTTCCTATCTGACAAAACCCCAAACCATAGATCAGTGTAACAGCCCACATTTTAAAATACATATATTGTTAGGTATGGGGAATTTGGGAGATTGTTTTAAAATGATTTTATTTGGCTCATAAAATTAGAAGGAAGGGTAACCTACTGGGAATTATGGGTATGGGCAAGAATGGGACCTTAGGCTAGTGGAATATGGTGAAGACTACAAATTGCTTTCATTATAACAACTTTTTTGTTGAGAACATCATCTACATTAAAAGTATTTGTTAAAACTGCCAGTCATTTCTTGATCTAAAATAAAAGCTACCTTGCCAATACTAGCTCTTAGATGAGTAAGGACAAATTATCATAAACAAAAAGCATAGTAATATTCCAACTAAAGCAACTGGTTACTCAATAAAATTGACCAATGGGAATCTATAGCATAAGGATGGAAACTAATTTCAGAGTCCTAATTTGGATAGGTCTTTCACCTTTTGTACAGTTACTACTTGAAAATTTCCCTTCCATATACTAAAAAGAAATATACTATTATTTTCCTGTTATGTCTATTTTCATTGTTTCTATTTTGTTTCATAAATAACTTTTTGTATATATCCTCCTAAAAGTTGTTATTTCACAGGGTTTCATCTGCCCATTATGTATGAAAAGATGTATAACTGCTATTGATTTGTCGGAGCATTACCAGAAAGTGCACGCTGAAAATGAGACAAGAGGACAGGAACTTCTTCTTAATGACTCCAGTGTTACTGTGGGTCCTGAATATTTTGTTTTAGCAGCTTGGTTTTGGGTTGCTCAAAATAGCTTTGTTTTTCCTTGCCTCAGTGTTGCTTAACTTTTTCTGCTATAAGGGAATGTGGATTGTTTTAATTATGCATGCTCTAAGAAGGTTTAATAAGGAAAAGAGGCTCTTGGGAAGTTGGCTGTTCTTACTGTTTGCAGCAGTCTTTTTGTGAATCTGTAAACATATATAAAAGTTTAAGTTTATATTTTTGCATAAAATTTGCCATGAAATTTGAAATATAAAGTGAATGTTTTTTATTTCAACATTTGTAAGTTATATCTTTATTATGTAGTTAATGTTTTATTAATGAATGTTTTAAAATACTTTAGGTTAAGATGCTTTACTCTTACATAGAAAGAGGACTTTGCATGTCAACTGTTACTGTCTTTATTTGGAAAAATATACAGCATTAGAATCTGGATCTACGACTGTTTCAGTCTTTGTTTTGATTCCCCAGACCTGTTGGAAGTGACAGAATGATATACACCTGTTATTAATCATGGGTCACCCAAATGTTCTCTGTAGTGTGTGAGGCTGGTGTATACAGAAGGCTGGGAGTGGGAGCGAGTGAGGGGAAGTGTTGCCCATTTTTAATCTGGAAAAAATTTCTCAGATGATATATCTCCTTTCTTGGAAAACTACTACAGTATTCTAAAAACAAAGGGAGACATAGCTTTTTAAAAAATTCTTTTACAAATCTTTTAAAAGAATGAAACTTTTTTTACCATGAAAGACAAAAAAATCAGACTTACTCTTTCCTATGAATTAATGATGTATAAGAAAACGATCTGACCAAACTTTCACTTATTTAACATTAATAGAGTACCTCTTATGTGCCAGGTATTTTGGTAGGTACAGGAAATAAAAAGGTAAATAAGATATGGTCTCTATGCCAGGAAGTTTTTCTGATAGATATTTGCAAAAAGAGTACAATGTCTGATTCAGCTTGAGGGGAACTGCAGAAGAACTTGAAGAGGGGAACAATTAAACCAGACATTCTCTAGGGTGGTGGGGAAATGAGTGCAAATAGGACACCAGTTAAACTACGGAGGCAGTGTGAGCAAAGATAGAGGCATAAAAGATTCTTGGAACTCTGCTTAGCATTTTACCAGTTGTTTTTCTTACAGAACATATGGGTCAACTTTTCTTTATGGGTTAGCCAAAATCAAAAGTGACTATCTTACCTACCTGTCACTTAAATAAGAACTTTCCTTTTAACTGAAAGGACACTTGGTACAATAGGATATCATAAGTATCAAGTTAACCTGAGTTCTTAGCTATGGTGGATCTGAGAAAGGATTACAGATAACTGAAAACTAACAGTAAGGAATTTAATCTTAAGTCAGCACTATGTGTGTGTGTGTGTGTGTGTGTGTGTGTGTGTGTGTGTGTGTATGTGTGAGAGAGAGAGAGAGAGAGAGAGAGAAGGTGAGATATTTGGAATGATTAAGGGAAATAAAATGTAGCTGGCTATTTTGGTGTATTATTTTTTGCTGTTTTACTGTTTGTAAGTTATCTATCTAGCAACCTTAATTCCCTTGAAGATAGTTTAGAAAAAATAGAGGAGTCTCTTAATATCCAGAATTAGTATCACAAAGCCCATGAACTAAAGGTCATGTACTCTATTCATGGGACTTCCCTCAGATATTCATTCTGAGCTTATTTTACTTTTTTTTTAAAAAAAATATTTATTTTTATTTTTGGCCGCGTTGGGTCTTAGTTGCGGCACGTGGCATGCGGGATCTTTCGCTGCAGCGTGCACGCTCAGTAGTTGTGGCGCGCAGGCTCCAGAGCGCATGAGCTCTGTAGTTGTGGCATGCGGGCTTAGTTGCTCCATGGCATGTGTTCCCTGCCCAGGGATCGAACCGCATCCCCTGCATTGGAAGGTGGATTCTTAACCACTGGACCACCAAGGAAGTCCCTTTACTTTTATTTTAAATGAGTGATGTGGTTTAATAAACTTTTTTTCCCTTAATCTGTCTTTCCTATCCATATCAGGCAAGTGCTGCTAGAAATAGCATAGGAATAATTTTTAGAAATGATTGTTGAAAGACAAAACAGGGTGTAAGAAAAACTATAGAATGTGGGTACAGGAATTAGAGACTTGCCAGAATTAATAGAGTGGAAGACACCCATTCAGTGATTAATATTTATGCTTCTGGGACATTAAGCAAAGGTTTAATATCATCTTTTTAAGTAGGTGAGGAAGTGCATATATGTATTTTAGAATTATTTTCATCAGAAATGTCCCAAAATTGAAGTTTTATTTAAACATGCAAGCTCTAATCACATGGAAAAGTTACTTAGGTGGAATATTTCTAAATATGTATTACTAAATTTCTAAAATTTCTCTTTAGGGATGAATCAGTTCTTTCTGGAGTATTAACCTGGTGATGTTTAGAAGCTTTAAGAAAGTATGGCATACCCTAATGGGATCATTAGCTTTTTGGCGTCCTTGGGTATCTCGAGCCAAAACCTGGAAGTAAAGACAGTGGTCAAAAAGCCAAAGTTTTGAAGATTAAATAGCATAATTGGGATGTGAATTTCCTGAGGAACACTGTAATTTGCCTTCTAGTTACTAGCAGAAGCTGAGACACGAAAGAGAAATGACAAGCTAAATATTATAGGGGTTTATGTGCTGTTGCACTAAAAGCATGTTAACTAGTGTGGTACAGCAGTTACTGGGCAGAAGTTATAAGAATACCAAATAGAGCTTAATATAGAGCCATTATGAAATATGATGGTAGATAATAGATGGCTTTGAAAAAAGATAATACCAAGTAGATTAAAACACAGGCTGGGGGCATTCATTCATTCAGAAGACAGTGCTGAGCATCACATATCTGGATCCTAATGGCATTATTCTGATGCCCAAAGGTGCATCCTCAGTACTACTGTCTTTGCTTACTTTAGGAGTTTCATAAGACATCATTGCATTCATTCACCTGTAGTGCCCCTGCCCTTCACTCTGGCTCTGTGATCAGAACATACCTCTGTTTCCCAAATGCAGCATGACTGTGTTTCATACCTTTTCCTATATCTTTGTTCATGCTCCTCCATGTGCTTAGAATGCCTTTATTTCTGACAAGTAAATTCCTATTCAGTACCTAATTCCAATGTCTCATATAGACATATTTCTACATATATGTATATACACACATACATAATATGTATGTGTTTGTGTGTGTGTGTGTGTGTGTTTAGTTTTTGGAAACTAACTGCTGCTGCAGGCAGATTTGGATATTCCTCTTGTGTTCCTGTAGTTCTTTATATATATCAATACTTCTGTTATACCATTGTCTGGTAATGTTATGTTCATTGAGCCTTGATTCTGCCATATGATGTGCATAAATGATGTGAAGGTATGTTATTTGTATAGCATCCAACAAAGGAGCAGAAGTTATTTGTTTATTCTTAGTTTTTATGTGTCCGGAGTACTTATTACTTAGCTCAGTCTATCCTTTGGAAGGTTTTATAATCTGCAAGCTGTTAAAGCTCTTCTGTTTTTTTGCCAAATTCTGCCCGCCAGGTTCATTCATATTTCATTAAATAAGTACACTCTGTAGAAAGTATATGGTATGTTCAAAATACTGCACTAGCCATTAGGGAAACGTAGATTAAAAGCTTCATTGTGTTGTGCATTATAGTGGATGTAGAAACTTGACAAACTGATGATGAGAATGCTGGAGGAAAAAAGCAATATATGCAAAGGAGTAAAAATGTGAGATACTGTGGTGTGTTCAGGGAAACATAGGTGCTTCAGTATAGTTGAAGCATGTTATATAGAGTAAGGAATGTCCAGAGATCAGATTGGTTAGGTCATTGGGGAACTATACCTGCAGGACCTTGTACGCCATAACTATATAATAATTCTGGGATTATTTATAAGTTTTTAATATTTTATGGGACTATATATTAATTTTAAGCTTTTATAGTGTTAATCTTAAGTTAGCAAGGAATTTATTGATGAAAATACTTCTCAACCATTGTAGATACTCTGTGGTAATTATGAGTTATTTATATTACCTTTTTTCTCAATGATCAGAGTGCTTCATGTTCTTAATATTTTGGTTATTCCTGTGCAGTAGACTGGAGCAGATATTGTTTTACTGAGGGAGATATCTAGAGAGATGGAGGATATGATGGCAAGGCTTCTCAGCTAGACTTCTAGATTAGAACTAACTTCTCAGATTAGAATTCTATACTCTAGGCATTAATTTATTCAACCTAAAAGATGGTTGTAAGGGTTTTAAAAAACATTTTGTAAACTGCAACCAGGATAGGCAGTGATGTACCTTTGCACAGTACCAGAATTTGGGCTTAACACTGTAAATTACAATTTACCTGTTGGTATGAATAATACATATGACTGTATTTAATAACATACAAATAGTTATTTTGCAATACTAAATACTATTTTGAAACCTTTTTCTGTAGGGTTTCATATGTCCGCAGTGTATGAAATCTCTTGGATCCGCTGATGAACTTTTCAAACACTATGAGGCAGTCCACGATGCTGGTAATGATTCGAGTCATGGA
The DNA here is from genome assembly GCF_964374135.1 of Grampus griseus. Classification (NCBI taxonomy): domain Eukaryota; kingdom Metazoa; phylum Chordata; class Mammalia; order Artiodactyla; family Delphinidae; genus Grampus; species Grampus griseus. Next base: position 75,469,957 of record NC_139005.1, on the reverse strand, counting down.
GGAGAAGCTCTGGCTCTGAAGCGGTACAGTATAATAGTTTTGAAGTGTAATGTAGTGAATGCATGTGATATCATTGTTTTATCATGAATACTTAGTTTTCGAAAAGAGTAGTGTTTTTATATTATTTAATTTAAATCTATTTTCTTTTAGCATAGCCTTCGTCTTTTATTGTTATAACCAATCCTATCCTTGACCAAAAACTATCTATACCAGCATCTACAATATGGTTCACTGGTTTATATTTTTAATAAAGATTGTGATTTTTTAAAAGGTTAAATTTGATTTAGCAATTCTGCTTAATAAAGAATGATATGCTTTGTTTAGAAGATTTTACAGTAAGTTGTTAAAATAATGAATTTAGCAAAGAATTAAATTGAATAATTATTAAAAAAACATTTTTTTTGTAATCACCAGTATAACAGCAAGCACACATAACACATTCTACTTCTTGACAATTTTGCCTGACCATTTTAAGAATTAAACTAAAATATAATTAATTAGAACAGCATTCAACAGTATGACTTTGCTTTTCTTCTTCTACTGGTAAGGACTCTTGTCTTATATTCCCACTAAGGAAGAAAACTTGATTTTATTCTACTTATAAAAAATTGTTTTTCATGTTTTTCTTTAAAAAAAAAGCCTCTTAGTTGGTTAATATGCTATAGCATAAAGGACACCACATTAAGGAAAAGTATTATGACCACATTTTGGTTGATAGATACGTAGAACTATAAAATATGGTTGTTTTAATTTATTAAAATATGTGGGAAAACCAGAGCTTTTGGGAAATATGAATCTTCCCTTTTACATGACTATTAGTGCTCTTTAGGATTTTAATGTATGAGTCAATAATTTTGGGTACTGTTCTTTTGTCATTTGTTAGGAGATAGATATAAAATATATACTTATATATAAATGTTTATATATTTAGTGTCAGTTTAACAGAGTTGCTTTCTCAGCTGTGAATTAGTGCCGAATACATGAACTTTCAACATAAAAAGATCCATAGTCTACCTGTGTTCTTGCTTCTTAACTTTTCATCCAATGTTTAGCTCACTAAAACCTGGTTTTTGCCCTATGATTCTCCTGAAAATACTTCTTCAAAGGTCAACGGTAAAAAAAAAACCTGGATTATTTTCAGTTTTTATTTTACTTGACCTCTGTTTTGGTTATCTATATAACTGTGTAATAGTCCACTCCAAACCTAGTGGTTTAAAACTGTAACTCTGTATTACTTCTCATGATTCTTTGATTTGACTGGGTGGTTCTGCTTTAAGTTATGTAGAGTTGAGTGCTGGGAAGGCCAGAAGGTCCAAAATGACCTCACATTCACGGCTGGGAGATGATGCTGGATGCTGGCTGTCAGCTCAGCTGGGGCTGTATATGAGGGGACTCAGTTTTCCTTCATGTAGGCCTCTCTATGCTGCTGCTTGGACTTACAGGCCAGCAATTGGGTTCTAATAAAGAGCATTACAAGAGGAAAGAAACAGAAGCTGCCAGTTATCTTAAGGCCTGGCTTCAAAAGTTTCAGAGTGTCACTTCTGCCATATTTTATTGGTCATAGTAGCTACAGGAGTGCTCAGGAAACTGAGGGCCAGCTCAGATTGAAGAGGCCAAGAAGTAAGCTCTATCTTTCAGTGGAGGAGTGGCTTCTGTGTATACGAAGGGAAGAACTTGATGGCAGCCATCTTTGTAGACTATTTATTACAATCTCTGCACAATTTGGTTCTTCTGGCTCTCTTTCCTTCTACTCTTCTGAGACAGCACATCATTGTGATAATTCTTTCTTGATATGTTTAATGTACTCCCTTCCTCTATATAATGTACTTGGGGTAATATCCATATCCATGACTTCCTCCTAAACTACATCTCCAACCTAGAATTATCTCCCAAGTTGCCTACTAGGTATCTTCTCTTAGATGTTCCAAAGGAACATCTCCCTGTTGACATTTGTAAACAGGGTTCATTATATTTCCTTCTAAACCTTTTCCTTACCTACTGTTACATCTTCTGGTTAATGGCAACATTATCTTTCCACCAAGTTACTAAAGCCAGAAAATTGGATATGCTCATTTTTACACACTTACCCTCCCCTATTTGATCTGTCACAAAGTTTAGTTAATTCTATCTCCTTAAAGCTCTTATAACCCTTTTTTTTTTTTTTTTTTTTTGCGGTACGCGGGCCTCTCACTGTTGTGGCCTCTCCCGTTGCGGAGCACAGGCTCCGGACGCGCAGGCTCAGCGGCCATGGCTCACAGGCCCAGCCGCTCCGCGGTATGTGGGATCCTCCCAGACCGGGGCACAAACCTGTGTCCCCCGCATCGGCAGGTGGACTCTCAACCACTGCGCCACCAGGGAAGCCCCTCTTATAACCTTTTTTTATCTTCCCTGCTACGGCTTAGTTTAGGCTTCATCATCTCTCACTCAAAAATATTTTTCAGTATTTATAGTTAGTTCTCTCCCTATGTATTGTACCTCTCTACTTAACTCTCCATGTTGCTGCCAGACTAGTATTCTTTTTCTTTTTTTAAAAAATAAATTATTTATTTTATTTTTGGCTGCATTGGGTCTTTGTTGCTGCATGTGGGCTTTCTCTAGTTTCAGTGAGCAGAGGCTACTCTTCGTTTTGGTGCGCGGGCTTCTCATTGCAGTGGCTTCTCTTGTTGTGGAGCACGGACTCTAGGCGCATGGGCTTCAGTAGTTGTGGCATGCAGTCTCAGTAGTTGTGGCTCACGGGGTCTAGAGCGCAGGCTCAGTAGTTGTGGCGCACGGGCTTAGTTGCTCCACGGCATGTGGGATCTTCCCAGACTAGCGCTCGAACCCATGTCCCCTGCATTGGCAGGCGGATTCCTAACTACTGTGCTACCAGGGAAGCCCCAGACTAGTATTCTTAAAATGGAAATTTGATTGCTTTATTCTGAATATTAACTTTCACTAGTTTCTCATTGTTTATGGAATAGTCAGTGTATACTTTTCCAGGTTTATTTGTTATTATATGTGTTCTTCCCATCTTCCTGTACCTCTCCAATTTCTTAAAATTACATCCTGCCCTTCTATAACATATTGGGTAGCATGTGACTATGGGCAAGATATGTCTTCTAGATCAAAGCCCACGTGACTTACGTGGGTCATGAAACCTTTTTGTTTTAAAGCTCTACAGTTAACATATGACAAACTGAGAATTCCATCAACATCAATCATATATATGAAACGTGATGCATTAGTTTTCTTGGGTCCAGATTTTAAAATTAGATGTATGGATAGCATATGCAGAATACAAAATTCAAATGGTTCAAAAAATTATGTGGTATAAATTGACTCCTTGCCACCCTTTCCCCCTAGCCTCTTACTTATCATCAGTTTCTTGTGTATATTTACAGAGATAGTGTATGCATGTATACACATATGCTTATATCTGTGTATATATAAAGAAATATATAAATGTATGTAATTACATAAAAGAGAAGTTCTACATTGTCCTATACCTTTTGTTTCTCTGTGTATCTTATGGATTGTTTCATATCAATGCAGGTAAAGCTATCTCATTCTTCTTAATGACTGCATGGAATTTTATCATTCTCCTGATCATAGCATTTAGGCTATTTCCAGTGTTTTGTAATTATAAATGTTGTGGTATATGTCCTTGTGGACATAACATTTGCACATGTTTGAATATATCTGGAAGATAAATTTCTAGAAATGGAATTTTTGGATAAAGTTTCCCTTTAAAATTTTGATTGATGTTTCCTAATTTTCTTTTGTAAATACCCTAGATTGCTTTGATATGTTACACGTTTCAAAAGATTTTCTTTGTTAGGCAAATTGCTTCAAAAATTTGTTAAGTGGCACTTTTTAAAAGATTAATTGGAGTAACTGAGCCCACCCAATTAGAAGTTGAATTGGAATTATCTTCCTTTATCTTCCTTGCAATTTCATTCAATTTAGTATTAGCCTTTCAAGAATATTGTTATTAATTCCTCTCTTCATCATTTTAGTTTATACATAGAGTTGGAAGATTAATAAAGAGTAGGGAAAACTTAAAACGTATATACACTTTTCTATACACATATTAAAACTAAGTGTTTCCTGTGTTCTTCTCATATTAAGACTAAGTTGGCAGGTGGTTTCTACAAGTTGGGTAAGTTCCTAGGGCCACATGGGAGAGAGGGAGGGGAGGGGAGACACACACACACACACACACACACACACACACACACACGAAGTAAAGAAAACTAATGAAAGTGTCATAAAAAGACAAATTTTAAGAGTCAACAAAAGAAACAGGAATCTATTATCCAGTTTTATTTTTGTATTCAGAGATTAAAGACGTCACCTCAAAGTTTATCTCCATCATGAAGTGCTTGTAAGTAGAAGTGATCACTATCTTTATGCCTCTGTTTTTTTAAAAAATTAATTGATTTATTTTTGGCTGCATTGGGTTTTTGTTTCTGTGTGTGGGCTTTCTCTAGGTGCGGCGAGTGGTGGCTACTCTTTGTTGTGGTGTGCGGGCTTCTCATTGAGGTGGCTTCTCTTGATGTGGAGCATGGGCTCTAGGCGCTCGGGCTTCGGTAGTTGTGTCATGCGGGCTCAGTAGTTGTGGCTCGTGGGCTTTAGAGCACAGGGTCAGTAGTTGTGGCGCACGGGCTTAGTAGCTCCACAGCATGTGGGATCTTCCCGTACCAGGGATCGAACCCGTGTTCCCTGCATTGGCAGGTGGATTCTTAACCATTGCACTACCAGGGAAGTCCCTATGTCTCTGTTTTTATTTTTATCATAGAACTGATGGTCTGTTACTCTTCTTTCCATGTTTACTTGCCCCATTAAACTGAACAACTTGAGAGTCTGGCATAGACAAGTTCTGTTGAATAATGAAGTAATTCTTTACATATGAATGGCTACCAAAGGTAGAGGATTTATTTCTCCATCTTTCACATTTTTCTTTGTTGGCAATTTCCTTCTTTTTCTATTATTAACCATGTTTCACAGATGAAGCTGACTCTGTTATTTGTTCTCTACCCCCACTCCCATCCTAGAGAATAATTCTCGCACCAGTATGTCCCATTATCTTTTACTTTCTGATAACGCTTGTGCTGGTGTGGACTTGGTCTTCTGAAACATTAGAACTGATCCTGTTCTGTTCCCTTTGTACTAGAATCAGTTAACTTGAGTATTCCCAATCAGCTCAGTTCAGTTTTGTGTCTTCTACCATGGCAGCCATTGGAGTGGCGTGGAGGAAGGAGAGTCCCTTTTTCTGCTATTTATAATCCAACAGGGGAAGATATGTTCCTCATATCCACAAGAATAATCCTAAATGTGTTTTCTCATGGAATCTTTTTCCTGCATTAGGTCCTTGAGGTGTCTGCTCACCATTCTTTGTCAGACTGACAGAGAATTAGGTGAAGTGAACAGAATGTGAAGTTTTGACAGGAAAGAGCATTTCAGACTCAAGAAACAGAAAGAAGCCAGAATTGTTAGAGCTAAAGTAATGAGGGTGAGAGTGGTAAGGCAGGGAGTAGATTGTGCAGATTTTATAGTCCTTGTCAATGAGTTTAGATTTTACACTACTGCAATAGGAAGCTATTGATGCTTATTGCTGGTAAATTAATGGGAGATATTTTGCTTTGGGCTCAGGTTCTTGACAGTCAGTTTTATCATTTCCATGAGAAAATATTCTTCCCTTTATAGACAATGTGCTTTAGGAATAAAATTATTTTCCCAAGGATTTTATATATATATGTATGCCACTATACATAAAATCTATAGTATTTTTTTAAGACTTGAGAAAATTAGAATACTAATATGCAGTCACTGGCCATGATTTGTTAAAGAACATTAACTATTAATTCCTTTTTTTTCAACTTATGTTTAGAGATGACATAACACTACTCAGACAAGAGGTCCAAGACCTACAGGCTTCACTTAAGGTAAGACTAAAAATGATTATACTTGTTTATTTTCAGTGTTTCAGATAAATAAAATCTTTTACAATTTACTAATTAAAAACTGTTTTCTTCTCTTAGGAGGAAAAATGGTACTCAGAAGAATTAAAGAAAGAATTAGAAAAATTTCAAGGGCTGCAGCAGCAAGTAATTGCTTTTAAATACTTGAAGTGTGTTATTAGTTGTTTATTTTCATTGTTGAAAATTAAGCATAATACTTTTTTGTAAACAGGTGGCCTGATATGAATAACTTCCTAATTTGTTTCTCTGTGTATTAGCCTACATGTATATCCTTTGTAGTACTAATGAAAGCAAACCAATATAACTAATATGTGGGAAGGTCAGATGTAACTCCTTAAAGGTGCTCCATTAAGAATCATTTACCTATGGATTGTTTAAAACATTATTCTTATTTTCCGACAATATACCTAAATGGTTAAGAAATATAGGTTCAAACAGTAGTGAAGCTCTTCAAAGCATTTGTGTTTGTGACAAATTAGAAATCACTAAAATGTCTGTTAATAAGGACAGAACCATTAGTAGCTGCTTACAGTTTATATTAGTGGAGATTGTTTGAAAACTTGGGAAAACTGATGTATTAATGATGTTAAAAAACATTTGTGTCTTTGTACACACACAGGCACATAAGTACTATACAACTTTACATAAAAATAATATATAGGGAAAAGAACAAGCAAATCATTGTGGTATCAAAAGTGGTTATTTTGAGGGATTTCACTTGATATCTTAGATTCTTTATATATATATATATGTTCTTTATAGCTTAATGTATTTTCTAAACAATGTCTTAACCAATTATGATTTTTATACTAAAATTATTTTGACTTTTATACTAAACTTACATAAAGAATCATAGAATAATGAATTTTACCAAATACATATATAGTTTTCATTTATAAGAATAAAACTGACACCCTTTAACAATAGCTCTAATACTTTTATAAAGTAATTAGTGATCCCTGTGCACATTATCTTAGCACATTATGACTCCCAGTTGGTCTTTTTGTCTTTTCACCAAAAATTGTGATTTAGACTAGGAAAAAAACAAATAAATGGATAAAAAAGATATCAGTCTTATTACTGCTCAGCTTCTATAATTGAGGACGCATTAAAGAGGTTTTTAGTAATCCAAAATACTTATAGTTCACTTATGTGTGTTTTACATAGATGCCATTAACAATCATTCAAACATGAGCTGTATTATTTTCCGCACCTGAAAACACAGAGGAAATTGTTTACTATATTTGATATGGCTATTTTACATTTATAATATAAATTAAATACATTCCCACAGTGCAATTGCCTTGATAAGAAATTTACCTTTGGGGGAAAATGTATTTTAATTACTGATGATTATTAGCAATCAGTATGTCTAAATCCAATGTATAGGAAAATAAGAAGTCAGATGTACTATGAGATACCTTATGAAACTTTTTCAGGTATATGTAATTCTTTAGAATATGGGAATAATGACTAGGTGGTATATTATTTTATTCCTAATGCATGGGATAAATTAAACCTTATGGAATACATTCTTTATTTCGGCTCCTTTAAAGACAATTTATAATCTGGAATTAAAAATTTATGTTTTTAAAGCCAATTTTTTAGTAGTGTTAGTTTCATGGCATATTTCAGCTTATGAAAAATTTTGACTATTATAGGATTGAATCTTGTCTGCTAACTTAAGTATTTGCTTTAGAATCTATTTTTATAATTGTGATAGTTTATGTTACTTATTACTGTATTTATGGAATTTAAGATGCCATCTTGGCAAGACTCATAAAAATTTAATATATGTTAACATAAAATAATTCTTAGAATCAGTGAGCTACAGTTACATCATTATTCCAGACTGCCTAGTCATACCTTAGAGATCTAGAAGAATGTGAGCAGGCCAAGATTTGATTTTCATCAAAATCTTGCTACTTACCTGACAGAATGTGGATTTCAGAGATTTTTTTCACATTGGCAATTGTAACAGTATTGTCTTTTCCTTTTAATGTATTTGTTTATGTTTTTTGTTTTCATTGAGGACTCTAAACCTGATGGATTAGTGACTGATTCATCAGCAGGTAACTTTACTTGAAGCTGTTATTTTTTCATTTTTCTTTTTCTTCTTTCTCATCCTTTCTTCTTTCTTTTTCTGTGATGCTTGCTACATGAATTTTATTTTGTGATTATACTTTATGGCTTTAAAACAGTGAAGACAACAGTCATATTCTAGGCTGAGAGTATCTATTACCTGTGAACTTTGTAACTTAATCAGTTAATGAAATCTTAGTCCTGTTTTAGTTCATTATATTCTGAAGTTAGAAAGAAACTTCTGAAATATTACATTAATATGGTGGTTAATGAAAATTTAGATCTGTATTAAAGAGCGATGCAGTTTTTTCTCTTGAAATAAAAAAATGATGAAACTAGCATCTTGGTAATGGACTTTAACTGGAGGAATGCTCAATGAATAATCAAAATTATATTTTGAGATTAGCTATTGTATTTAATGTCCCTCTGAAATCCCTTTTCTTTATGAGAATGAAGTAGTAGGAGTTGACTGCATATTTTAATTGATTATTTTATCTAAGACCTTGATTGTTCTTAAAACAGTTCTAATTTCATTTCGCATTGTTACATTTTTCATCAGCGGTGCAGGATATATTTCTTTTTGGTCAGTTGACAGATATAGGAAAATAACTGAGAAATGTGAAGTCACAATAATCCTTAAACAAATATTTATAAATTATTTGGGTATGATTGCTAAATATTCCTTTCATTTGTTTTACATGTTTGTAAACTATGACTTGAGCCTTAAATGAATTGGCTATGCTTAATTCTCTTTTTTTTTTTAATACATTTATTTTATTTTTGGCTGCATTGGGTCTTTGTTGCTGCGTGCCGGCTTTCTCTAGTTGCGGCGAGCTGGGGCTACTCTCTGTTGCGGTGTGCGGGCTTCTCATCGCAGTGGCTTCTCTTGTTGCGGAGCAGGGGCTCTAGGCGCGCAGGCTTCAGTATTTGTGGCACATGGGCTCGGTAGTTGTGGCTAGCGGGCTCTAGAGCGCAGGCTCAGTAGTTGCGGCGCACGGGCTTACTTGCTCCGAGGCATGTGGGATCTTCCTGGACCAGGGCTCCAACCCGTGTCCCCTTCATTGACAGGCGGATTCTTAACCAGGGAAGCCCTATGCTTAATTCTTAAAATGTGAAGATACTCTACTAGTAATTGGCTAGTAGACACATGTTGATTGTCTTTAACTTCTACAGTGATTATAAGTAATAACAATTTAGGAAATGTAATTCACATTGTATTTGAATAATTACTGTACTTTTTTGTAGAACTACAGTCTCTGGAACAGCAGTTAGAAGAAGCCCAAACAGAAAATTTTAATATTAAGCAAATGAAAGACTTATTTGAACAGAAAGCAGCCCAACTTGCCACTGAAATTGCAGGTAAATTAAATCAGAATTATTTAGCCAATATATCAGTCTCATTACAATTTTGCCATTGTATATCCTAGAAATAAACATTGTATTTTAGTGTGATAAAGCATTTGTTATAGATTGTGGTGGTGATTACTGCCATTTAATGATAATAGAGTTGCTATATAAGTTATTTTGTTTGTTCTCCCACCTCCTCCTTTCAAAGGACTGATTTTCTCTCTAAAATTCTTCTTGAATTTTAGAGAAGATGAATTTTCTTTTGGGGTATGCTTAAAGATTAACAAGTAACATTTTGAAGAAGTTAAGTAATATAGTACAGATTTAACATTTGGTTATGCTAACAATCGCATATAATTTTTTTAACTACATATACATGCTTTTAGGTAATATATTGTATGTGATTAAGTATACATTAAAATGCTGATTAGTAATTTATCGCTGTGTGGAATTTATGTAGACAAAGACATTTGATCATTTAAAGTTTATCATTTAGCACCAGAGGGCAGACAGCAGAAGCAAGAAGAACTACAGTCATGCAGCCTGGGGAACAAAAACCACATTCACAGAAAGTTAGACAAGATGAAAAGGCAGAGGGCTATGTACCAGATGAAGGAACAAGATAAAACCCCAGAAAAACAACTAAATGAAGAGGAGATAGGCAACCTTCCAGAAAAAGAATTCAGAATAATGATAGTGAAGATGATCCAGGACCTCTGAAAAAGAATGGAGGCAAAGATCAAGAAGATGCAAGAAATGTTTAACAAAGATCTAGAAGAATTAAAGAACAAACAAACAGAGATGAACAATATGATAACTGAAATGAAAACTACACTAGAAGGAATCAATAGCAGAATAACTGAGGCAGAAAAACGAATAAGTGACCTGGAAGACAGAATGGTGGAATTCACTGCTGCAGAACAGAATAAGGAAAAAAGAATGAAAAGAAATGAAGACAGCCTAAGAGACCTCTGGGACAACATTAAGCACAACAACATTTGCATTATAAGGGTCCCAGAAGGGGAAGAGAGAGAGAAAGGACCAGAGAAAATATTTGCAGAGATTATAGTTGAAAACTAACCTAACATGGGAAAGGAAATAGCCACCCAAGTCCAGGAAGCGCAGCAAGTCCCATACAGGGTAAACCCAAGGAGAAACACACCGAGACACATAGTAATCAAATTGGCAAAAATTAAAGACAAAGAAAAATTATTGAAAGCCAAAAGGGAAAAATGACAAATAACATACAAGGGAACTCCCATAAGGTTAACAGCTGATTTCTCAGCAGAGATTCTACAAGCCAGAAGGGAGTGGCATAATATACTTTAAGTGATGAAAGGGAAGAACCTACAACCAAGATTACTCTACCGGGCAAGGATCTCATTCAGTTTCGATGGAGAAATAAAAAGCTTTACAGACAAGAAAAAGCAAGAGAATTCAGCACCACCAAACCATCTCTACAACAAATGCTAAAGGAACTTCTCTAAGTGGGAAATACAAGAGAAGAAAAGGACCTACAAAAACAAACCCATAACAATTAAGAAAATGGTAATAGGAACATACATATTGCTACTTATCTTAAACGTGAATGGATTAAATGCTCCAACCAAAAGACACAGGCTCGCTGAATGGATACAAAAAGAAGACCCATCTATATGCTGTCTACAAGAGACCCACTTCAGACCTAGGGGCACATACAGACTGAAAGTGAGGGGATGGAAAAAGATATTCCATGCAAATGGAAATGAAAAGAAAGCTGGAGTAGCAATACTCATGTCAGATAAAATAGACTTTAAAATAAAAAATGATACAAGAGACAAGGAAGGACACTACATAATGATCAAGGTATCAATCCAAGAAGAAGATATAACAAATATAAATATATATGCACCCAACATAAGAGCAGCTCAATACATAAGGCAACTGCTAACAGCTGTAAAAGAGGAAATCGACAGTAACACAGTAATAGTGGGGGATTTTAGCACCTCACTTACACCAATGGACAGATCATCCAAAATGAAAATAAATAAGAAAACACAAGCTTTAAATGACACAATAGACCAGATAGATTTAATTGATATTTATAGGACATTCCATCCAAAAACAGCAGATTACACTTTCTTCTCAAGTGCGCACAGAACATTCTCCAGGATAGATCACATCTTGGGTCACAAATCAAGCCTCAGTAAATTTAAGAAAATTGAAATCATATCAAGCATCTTTTCTGACCACAACGCTATTAGAGTAGAAAAACATAAAAAACACAAACACATGGAGGCTAAACACTATGTTACTAAATAACCAAGAGATCACTGAAGAAATCAAAGAGGAAATCAAAAAATACCTAGAGACAAATGACAATGAAAACACCATGATCCAAAACCTATGGGTTGCATCAAAAGCAATTCTAAGAGGGAAGTTTATAGCAATACAAGCCTACCTCAAGAAACAAGAAAAATCTCAATCTAACCTTACACCTAAAGGAACTAGAGAAAGAAGAACAAACAAAACCCAAAGTTAGCAGAAGGAAAAAAATCATAAAGATCAGAGCAGAAATAAATGAAATAGAAACAAAACAATAGCAAAGATCAATAAAACTAAAAGCTGGTACTTTGAGAAGATAAACAAAATTGATAACTCATGAAGAAAAAGAGGGAGAAGATTCAAATCAATAAAATTAGAAATGAAAAAGGAGAAGTTACAACAGACACTGCAGAAATACAAAGTATCCTAAGAGACTACTAACAGCAACTCTATGCCAAAAAAATGGACAACCTGGAAGAAATGCACAAATTCTTAGAAAGGTATAACCTTCCAAGACTGTACCAGGAAGAAATAGAAAATATGGATAGACCAATCACAAGTAATGAAATTGAAACTGTGATTAAAAATCTTCCAACAAAAGTCCAGGACCAGATGGCTTCACAGGTGAATTCTATCAGACATTTAGAGAAGAGCTAACACTCATCTTTCTCAAACTCTTCCAAAAAATTGCAGAGGAAGGAACACTCCCAAACTCATTCTATGAGGCCACTATCACCCTGATACCAAAACCAGACAAAAATACTAAAAAAAAAGTTACATACCAATATCACTGATGAATATAGATGCAAAAATCCTCAACAAAATACTAGCAAACAGAATCCAGCAACACATTAAAAGGATCATACACCATGATCCAGTGGGATGTATCCCAGGGATGCAAGGATTCGTCAGTATACGCAAATCAATCAATGTGATACACCATATTAGCAAATTGAAGAATATAAACCATATGATCATCTCAATAGATGCAGAAAAAGCTTTTGACAAAATTCAACACCATTTATGATAAAAACTCTCCAGAAAGTGGGCATAGAGGGAAACTACCTCAACATAATAAAAACCATATATGACAAAACCACAGCCAACATTGCTCTCAATGGTGAAAAACTGAAAGCATTTCCTGTAGGATCAGGAAGAAGACAATGATGTCCACGCTCACCACTATTATTCAATAGTGGCAATATTGCCGTGGCAATAGATTGCCACGGCAATCAGAGAAGTAAAGAAATAAAATGAATACAAATTGGAAAAGAAGAAGTAAAACTGTCACTCTTTGCAGATGACATGATACTATACATAGAGAATCCTAAAGATGCCAGCAGAAAACTACTAGAGCTCATCAGTGAATTTGGTAAAGTTGCAGTACAAAATTAATGCACAGAAATCTCTTGCATTCCTATATGCTAATGATGATCTGAAAGAGAAATTAAGGAAACACTCCTGTTTACCATTGCAGCAAAAAGAATAAAATACCTAGGAATAAACCTACCTAGGGAGACAAAAGACCTGTATGCAGAAAACTATAAGACACTGATGAAATACAGATGATACCAGCAGATGGAGAGATATACCATGTACTTGGATTGGAAGAATCAATCTTGTGAAAATGACTATACTACCCAAAGCAATCTACAGATTCAAAGCAATCCCTGTTGAATTACCAATGGCATTTTTTACTTAACTAGAACAAATCATCTTAAAATTTGTATGGAGACACAAAAGACCCCGAATAGCCAAAGCAGTCTTGAGGGAAAAAAACAGAGCTGGAGGAATCAGACTCTCTGACTTCAGACTATACTGCAAAGGTACCGTAATCAAGGCAATATGATACTGGCACAGAAACAGAAACATAGATCAATGGGACAAGATAGAAAGTCCAGAGATAAACCCACGCACCTATGGTCAACTAATATATGACAAAGGAGGCAAGTATATACAATGGAGAAAAGACAGTCTCTTCAACAAGTGGTGATGGGAAAACTGGACAGCTACATGTAAAAGAATGAAATTAGAACACTCCCTAACACCATACACAAAAATAAACTCAAGATGGATTAGAGACCTAAATGTAAGACTGCACACTATAAAACTCTTAGAGGAAAACATAGGAAGGACACTCTTTGACATAAATCACAGCAAGATCTTTTTGATCCACCTCCTAGAGTAATGGAAATAAAAACAAAAATAAACAAATGGGACCTAATGAAACTTCAAAGCTTCTGTACAGCAAAGGAAACCATAAACAAGACGAAAAGACAACCCTCAGAATGGGAGAAAATATTTGCCAACGAATCAACGGACAAAGGATTAATCTCCAAAGCATATAAACAAGCTCATGTAGCTTAATATTAAACAAACAACCCAATCCAAAAATGGGCAGAAGACCTAAATAGACATTTCTCCAAAGAAGACATGCAGATGGCCAAGAAGCACATGAAAAGCTGCTCAACATCACTAATTATTAGAGAAATGCAAATCAAAACTGCAATGAGGTATCACCTCACACCAGTTAGAATGGGCATCATCAGAAAATCTACAAACAACCGATGCTGGAGATGGTGTGGAGAAAAGGGAACCCTCCTGCACTATTGGTGGGAATGTAAACTGATACAGCCACTATGGAGAACAGTATGGAGGTTCCTTAAAAGTAAAAATAGAATTACCATATGACCCAGCAATCCCACTACTGGGCATATACCCAGAGAAAACCACAATTCAAAAAGACACATGCATCCCAGTGTCCATTGCAGCACTGTTTACAATAGCCAGGTCATGGAAGCATCCTAAATGCCGATTGACAGACGAATGGATAAAGAAGTTTTGGTACATATATACAATGGAATATTACTCAGCCATAAAAAGGAACGAAATTGGGTCATTTGTTGAGACGTGGATGGATCTAGAGACTGTCATATAGAGTGAAGTAAGTCAGAAAGAGAAAAATAAATATCGTATATTAATGCATATATTTGGAACCTAGAAAAATGGTACAGATGAACCGGTTTGCAGGGCAGAAATTGAAACAAAGATGTAGAGAACAAACATATGGACATCAAGCAGGGAAAGCGGCGGGGGTTGGGGGTGGTGGTGGGATGAATTGGGCGATTGGGATTGATATGTATACACTGATTTGTATAAAATTGATGACTAATAAGAACCTGCTGTATAAATAAATAAAATTCAAAAAGTAAAAAAAAATAGTTTATCATTTAATGTAATCAGAAGTATAATTTTATTGTATATGTTTATGGTTATCAAAGGAATGTGAATTAGAGTGATATATAGATATATACTGGAATATACAAGAATTTATAAAACTGTTCTTCCCTAGAGTTAATGTCATGTCATTTGTATAACTATCCTTAATTAGATGTAAAGTCAAAATATGATGAAGAAAGGAGTCTTCGAGAAGCTGCCGAACAAAAAGTGACCTATCTAACAGAAGAATTAAACAAAGGAGCAACTATAATTCAAGATCTAAAGACTGAACTGGTAATTTAGAAGCCATTTATTAGAATGTACCTTATTTGAAATCGAAAAATTAAATGTATACACTGATGAAACATTTTTGGAAGTACAGCTTGAGTAGAATGAAGGAAAGAAAAAAATTCCCTTTAGTTTTTCCACGTAAATGTATATACTTTATATGATTTTTAAAGTAAAAATGGAATTTTATGACACATAATTTATGACTTTAACATTTTTGTTGTTTCTATCTTAATATCGTGTCTTTTTTAGTAGTTTCCATATTTGCATCTCTGATCTTACCATCCCTTGAACTTTAGTTGTATAAATTTATACTTTTCGGGTACTTCTGATTGCATTTCTAGCTTTCATTTCAAATTCAACAAGTATAAAATCAAGTCATCCTGTTTCCTCTGTAACTGTATTTCTGTCATTGGTACCATGTATTTTCATCACTCTCCCCAGGCTTAACAACTTTGGATCTGTCCTTGCCTCCTTTCTGTCCTTTGTTTAGCACTCAAGAAATATATGAATAAATGAATCAACTGTATTCAACCTGCAACAAACCCAAATTATGCTTATACCTGTTCGTTCTTCATGTTATTGACCAGTTTCCTAGGATAAAAAAATGAAGGAATTTAGCATTTATCAAGTGATTGTTATCACCAGTGGGTGTACTTTGTGATGGAAAGGAAAGCAATTAAAGTGCTAAGGATAATTGTGAATTTGTGGTTTTGTACCTTGAGTGCTAATACTATCAAGTATAAGATAGAGCGGGAAAAGGAGAGGGTGGTTGGGGGAAGACATCAGTGTTTGATGTTTGGAATCTAGTAATTGATATTAAAGATTGTTTTATTTTGATTTCTTAGTAGTAAAACTATTTTAAAAATGTGTGTTGGCCTTCCCTGGTGGCGCAGTGGTTGAGAGTCCGCCTGCCGATGCAGGGGACATGGGTTTGTGCCCCGGTCCGGGAAGATCCCACGTGCCGCGGAGTGGCTGGGCCCGTGAGCCATGGCCGCTGAGCCTGCGTGTCTGCTCCGCAGCGGGAGAGGCCACAGCAGTGAGAGGCCTGCATACCACAAAAAAAAGAAAAAAAAAAGTGTGTTATTTTAGTTTCACTGTGATTTTTAATTAAAATGTGTTGTTTCACAGCTTCAGAGACCTGGAATAGAAGATGTTGCTGTGCTTAAGAAAGAACTGGTACAAGTTCAAACGCTAATGGACAACATGACCTTGGAACGTGAGAGAGAATCTGAAAAACTCAAAGATGAATGCAAAAAGTTACAAGCAGAACATGCTCACTCACAGGTAATGAAGTTTAATGCACTTAAATGAGATTTATGTTAACTTGTTTAGTGTGCACTCTTGAGTGAAGCCAGAATTTTTCCGAGTGACCTATCAAGCAGTATTTGCCTTTCTTTCATCTGGTCTGAGTAATATTTGTATATAGTCAATATAGTCTGATAGTCAATATTTTTAATATTTGCTCTATGAAGCTAGAGCCTTAGAGAAGAATGTTTGCATACAAGAGTATTATTCTGTTTAATAAATGATGTATATTGTATAGAAATTACATTTAAAGTTAAATTTGCTCCAGACTAGTCAGTAAGTAGTAATTAAGTTTATTTCAATTTGGTAGGGGTAAAGGAAGTATGATTTCATTGTCTTCATTTGTATAACCAATGTTGTTTAGAAAAAGTATTTAAGACTTATTTTCTATTCGACTTCTTTTTCATTTATCAGTTATTTAATTTTGTGGTTGAAAGAAGTCATAAAAATCATCTAGTCTAACACTCCATCCAGGAATTCCCTTTATAGCATCTCTGATAAGTGATCTACAACTCTTGCTAGGTGGTGTAGGGGTGCATATTTCTTCCTAAGTCAGCCATTCCATTGAGTTGGCATTTGTTTCCCTATAATTTACATGCACTGGTTCCAGTTCTCAGGAATTAAACATAGTAAACTGTTCTTTTCCACATGAAATATTTGAAGACTGTTCATATTGTTCATATTTACTCTGAGTTTTTTTCTTTTCCAGGATAAACATTCTCAGTTTCTTGTATTATTTCTTGCATGACTTTGGCCTGTAAATCCCTTATATAATTATGTCAGCATGTGACAAACTCTAGGATGTGTAGTAAATATATTTGCTTAAAAATGCCTTTGTCCTTCCTACTGTATCATAGGAGGTATTTTGTTATAACTAATACTATGTGTAGTTCTTAAGCTCCCATATATTATGTGGACCTCTGTTTTTCATGTTTTCAGTTTAAAAAGTTGTTATAGTGACATTTCAACTTGCATCTCTTTCTTAGAGTTTTTCAGCTGGTGATCTAAAAGCCACTCTATTCATAATTAGTAACTTATTAATGAGCTATGGAGTATAAATATTATAGATAACCCATGTCATCCTTTATTTTAGTTCCTCCTGTATCTTACTAGTGGAGGAATGGTGAAAGTTTATGGGTACAACATGCATAGGCATGTGAGGCTTTATGATGCTTAACATTTCAGACTTTAAAGTTTATGAACTTCAGGTGCAGATTTCCCAAAAGTGATCTTTGTAGCCCAATGACACATAGTACCACAAATTTTCAAATAATTTCAGGGAGTTCATGAATTTATCAAAGCCAATAAAAAGCTCCTAATGTGTAATCAAGGAGAGTCTGAATCAAAGAAGTCTCATGAGGTAAAATCCCATCCAGATAATGCTTGAGTAGAAATTTCTTTTAACCCTGGAAGTTAAGTATTAAGTTTGTTTTATATTTAAGGAATCTGGGCTCAATGAGGTTAAATAACTTGTTCAAGGTCATGCACCGAACATAAAGAAGCTTGGATTAGAACTCAAGTTTGGTCTGAAACTCATGTTCTTTCTATATCATGTTATTTCCCATTTTAGGTGGTCTGGTGATTGCCTTAGAAGTAAATTTGTGCTATTAATCTTGATCTAATACTTATTTTTATTACTTTTTATATCTTGACATATTGTATATTTGTATTGAGTATAGCTTAAAATACTTTTGAGTTGTGTCTAGTACCATTTCCACATGAAAAAAAATTACTGTCTAAATATTCCATCTCATTTATTTGTTTATAACTGTTTTTAGCTTCTGCTTACTCCTTGAAAACTGGCATGTATTTTATTAATTTATTAAAATTCATTTCTATTTATTCTCAGTTAAGTGTGTTAGTGAATTATATAACTTGAACTTAATAGAAAAAAACTATTTTATATATTACTGCTTTACTGAACCTAAAACATTGGAATCAGAAACAAAACAGTAAAAGGAGTTAAAGAAACTAAAAATGTAATGATTTGTTTGGTATTTCTCGTTGAGGCTCAAGATATACAATCTGGTATTATACATTGTTAAATATGTTCCATTCCTTTCATTAAAAATATAACTTATGAATTCATTGACATTTAAAAAATCTAGATATTTTAGAAGGCATATAGAAAAATAACTCATTCTAAAGCATTTAAAAGTACTTTTAAAATAATTAGCTTTTCTTTAGATCAGAAATTAAGGTTAATAAAAGGATTATTCCTAAAAATCTACATTATTAAACATATCAAAGCTGTCATCAACTTATATTTGGTGTTGTCTTTAATGGAAATGATTTTTTAAGAATTTTATTTGTATTCCAAATATACTTATTTGAATCCCAATTTTTAAAGCTAATAAGGTTATAAAGAGATGGAATAAGTATGATTATACTCATGCATAGTTACTAAAGAGAGCATTTAAGTATCATTTAAAAGTAAGCTAGTATAAGAGATCAGATTTAGAGGTGTGTTTGGACTTTTTATTGTATGTTCAATGTGTACTTTTGTCAGTCTTCCACCTTTCATCCATCATTTTATTTTATTTTTTTCTGCTTTCTAATGGAGATGCTTAAACTTGAGGTAATGTGTTTTTGGAAGGCTTTTAATATTAGTACTACTTTTAATAGTACCATAGCACCATATAATTTTGTGTTTTAAGGCAATCTCAGAACTTCAAACATATGCTCATTTTTGTTTTATTAATCAAGCAAATTTTTAACCATCTTTAAAATGATTATTTACTAAAACTAGTAGAATATTAGGACAATAATTATAATCTTAAAGCACTAGCAGGTTTGCGTGAAATATTTTTCCTTAATTATTTTGTAATTTAAAATTTTTTAGTAAAAATTCGATGTTAAATTCAATAATGTGGCTTCAAGGAAATGCAAACTATTTTATAGAGTCTTATATACTGTTTCCTTGTGTACAAATATCTAGTAACTTCTTGGAGATAGAATCACTCATCCCTTTAGCGAGTATTTTTTGAATGCCTGAGTGTCAGCAACTATTTTACATGTGGGGAATACAACAGTGAATAAGATACAGTGCCTGCTCTTATAAAGCTTATATTCCTTTGTGGAAACCAAATAATATATAAGTAAACCAAATCATGATAGAAAGTCAGTTAATGCTAAGTGCTATGTAGACAAACAAAACAGGATATGGACAGTAGTGGGGCTGGCAATAACGTGGGACAATGTTAGATAGAATGATCAGGGAAGGTATCCTCAAAGAGGATACATGGGAGAAGAATGAAGTAAGCAAGAAGCAGGGTGAAGAATTGGGAGCAGCATTCCCAGGAAGTGCAAGTGCTAAAGATTTCTAGCCACAAATGAGCTTGTCCTATTAACTAGTGAGGACTGTCTGTGTGACTTGAAGAACTTCTTTTTGAATTTCACCCAGTGATATTGCTATAGTGAATGTATTTATTTTCTTTGAAATTTTGTCTTCAGTCTTTATTTTTTAAAATAGAAACATATGATCACTGTCAAAAATTAAAACGACTCATAATGTGCAGTAGAGAGAGTGAAAGTGTCCTATAATTCACTCCTGTTCCTCCCCTTCCCCATAACTAAAATGTACCTTTAGGTGTATACTTTTCCCACATCTTTCTTTTTTCCCCCCTTGAGTAAAGTGAAAAATTTTAAATGCTTGCTTTTATATTTTTAAAAATTCTAGTTTAGAAACATATACATATTTAGTGTACGAAGGATACATTATAAAATTATTTATGTTACTGTATCTAAAAGGTATAAGATATAACAAAATAATTTTGGATACATTTGCTTTACATTTTCTTTGTTTAGTTCCTTTTATATGTTGGCATTTATCAGCAAGATAGATACTAGATAGATGTTACACATGGCTAACTGTATCTTATAAACTTTAATGTGGAATCATGGTATTTTAATGAAATATACTCAAAATTTGCATTTTAATACACTGTTACTTATTTCTGTTTATTATGTGTGAAATATTCTAGTAATTCCTTTGAAAGAGAGTTAGAAGTAGGGATTTAAATATGATAATTTATTTTCCTGTGTGATAAGTAGGCATTTGTACTACATGATTAAAACATACTAATTTAAAGTAGCTGGATTGTTCCTAATATTTTTATTAACATCCATAATATTGCTAATAGAAAGTGATTCTGAGGTTCAAAGTTGTTAGACATAACAAATTGAAATAAACTTCCAATACCTATATCCATTTCAACGTTACATGACCAGTTCAAGACAGAAAGCGTTTAGGATACACTTTTTACTTGAACACAGTTAAAAATACATGAATATTTAAATATTTTCTTTGAAGTATATTTTATATACATGTTTTCCTTAAAAAATCAGGTCATAAACATATCTCAGACATGCTGTCATTCCCCAAAACATTTTTGAAACCTCTTTTTATTGACTTTAAACCAGTTTGGAAAGCACTCAAAAAACTAGTTTCATTAATTTATGGTTATTAAAATAAGCCCAAGTGCTTAATCATTCAGTTCAGTTACCTTGTTTACTAGTTTGTTTCTAAAACTTTATACCTTCATCCATTATCCTTATCCCTTCATCCACAATGGATTTGGTTTTATTATAATGAGAATCCTTTAACAAAAAAAAGGGCCACACATTCTGGAAGGCTTTCCAAAAGAAGTAGCAAAAGATCACTTGGCATTATTGTCACAATAAATTAGTAGCCTTCTAAGATTTTTTTCCTTGAAGATGAAAGTACTCACTTGTAATGTATGATATAGGTAATTGCCGATGTGTTCATTTAAAAACATTAAGAAATTTATTGTATTCATATTATAGTTTATTTACTGATGAAGAATATAGGCAATTGAAAATAATCATAATGTTAAGAATGTAAAAAGTAAAACCAGTAAGCAGTATTAGAAATGAAAAAGTTCTCCTGTTAATATCACTTGCAGGAAACCATACTTAAAAGGCAGTACTTAGTCTCTCTCTAGTGGTTGAAGCTTTCATGTATAGGAAGCTTGTATTTCTAGGCTCTTTGCTTATCTTTCTCTTACCTTATTTATTAAATGATTAAACCATTGTTTTCATAATAGACATTAATTTTCATTTAAACAATATTAAATGCATTAAAGCAAATTCATACCCATCTATTATTCATGGTCATAGAGTGATCCAGGTTAATGAAACTATATATAGCTTCTGTTTGATAACTTCTTTGGACAAATACTTTCCATTACAGTCCAAAAGATGGATCACCACTTTCAATGGTATTTCTATGTTGGTTGTTGCATTTAACATGATTTTGAAGTAAAAAAAAAAAAGGCTGTGCACAGAAACTGGGAGAAAATATAGACATAACTTGGCATATCCTTTTTAAATTCAGGAGGATTAAAGTATAGAATTTAAAGCCAGTAAATTCAAGTTTGCAGTTTGGTGCTTACTTCAGACACATAAAATAGGATGTCAACTTTTCATTTCATGTATTATTAAATAAATGAAGTTGTATATTTTGGATAAATTTTAAAAATTAATTTTCAGCCAGAAAAGATGTAGAGCTGGTAAGATAAAGAATCAGGTTGAAATTTCTGAGTTATTTCAGTTCAACAACAATGACAAAAATATATGTAATCTGAAAACCTTTGGATGCTTTCATTTCCTTTTTCATTTTAATTTACTCTAATTTTCTTTTTTTTCCTTTTAGGCCATAATAGACCAGCTGAGGAGTGAACTTGCCAAAGGCCCCCAGGAAGTTGCTGTATATGTGCAGGAACTACAAAAACTTAAAAGTTCAGTTAATGAATTAACACAAAAAAATCAGGTAAGAATTTAAAAACTACATATAATGGTGAATTGATTTTATAGATCTTAAACTTTAATCTTGTGTATGTTATTTATATATTGGCACAGTACAGTATGACTTGTTCTGTGTGGGTTTTTTTTTTTAAGTGTTATTTACATTCACATTGTTATGCAACCAATTTCAGAAGTCTTTTCATCTTGAAAAACTAAAACTTAACACTCATTAAACAACTCCCCATTCACTGTCTCCCCTGCCCCAAACCCCTTCTACTTTCTATATCTATGAATTTACTATTCTAAGTAACTCATATGAGTGTAATCATACAGTATTTGTCTTGTTGTGTTTGGCTTATTTCACATAGGATAATGTCCTCAAGGTTCATTCATGTTCCTACCTTTTTAAGGTTATATTACATTGTATGTATATATTGTATTATCTATCATCTGTTGCTTCCTTTTGGCTAGTTCTATAGTCAATAGTGCTGCTTTCAACATGGGTATACAAATATCTATTTGTGATCCTGCTTTCATTTTTTGGGGGGTAGATACCCAGAATTGGAATTGCTGGATTGTACTGGTAATTCTATGTTCTGTTTTTTGAAGAAATCACCATACTGTTTTCCATAGTGGCTGTATCCTTTTAAATTCCCATCAACAGTGCACAGGGATTCAACAGTTTCTTCACATCCTTGCCAACATTTGTTATTTTCTGTGATTTTTATTTGTCTTTTTTTTGAGTGTTAAGGTGGTATCTCCTCATGGTTGATTTGCATTTCCCTAATGATTAGGAGGTTGAGCATCTTTTCATATGCTTGTTGGCTATGTAATTTTCTTTGGATTGTTTGTGTTTTTGTGTTGAGTTGTAGGAATTCTTTATATGTTTTTGATATTAACCCCTTATCAGATATATGATTTGCAAATATTTCCTCTTAGGTTGCCTTTTCACTCTGTTGATTGTATCTTTTTATAAAGGAAAAACGCTCCTGTGTGTCTCTACTCTCAATACTGTACTACACCTTCACTTCTGACATCAGATGTGAGGGTGTTCCGTATATTAACAGTTCTCAACACCAGCTGGGTGTCCTACAGTTTAGCTCAGTTCTTAAACGGCTTACCTGGAGCTAGCATCGGATTCCACAGATGAAGGGTGCAGTCCTGCAGGGCTGCCTGAGCACCCCAACCCCACCTCCGCCACACATCCCAATTCACACACCAATTGAAAGTCCAGCTTGTTACTTGTACTTCTGACCAACCGGCTATATAAATGGGAGGTTCCCAATCCCCTGCCTCCGGTGTGATTAATTTGCTAGAGTAATTAACAAAATTTGGGAAGACATTTTACTTACTAGATTACTGGCTTATTATAGATGACCATAACATAAGAACAGTGAGATGGAAGAGATGCATAGGGCGAGATATGTGTGAAAGGGTTTGAAGCTTCCATGCTTTCTCTGGGTGCTCTCCATGTGTTCACCAGCTCAGAGTCTCTCAAAACCCTCTCCTTCCTACACAGACATGATTGATTAAATCATTGACCACTGGTGATTAATTCAACCTTTAGCCCCTCTTCCCTCCCTGGAGGTCAGGGTGGGACTGAAAGTTCTAACCCTTTCTTCAAGGTTGGTTCCCCTGGCAACCAACCCCCATCCTTAAGGCTTTCTAAAAAATCACCTCATTAATACGAACGCATAGGTGGTTGAAAGGGGCTTGTTAGGAATAGCAAAGGATATCTTTATTGCTCTTATCACATAGGGAATTCCTGGGGTTTTAGGAGCCTGGTTCCAGAAATGGGAACCAGGACCAAATGTATATTTTACAGTATCACACCTTTGATGCACAGAAGTTTTAAATTTGAGAGAATTCAGTTTATCAGTTATTTTTTGTTGCTATGCTTTTGGTGCCATATCCAAGAAATCATTGCTAGGTTCAGCGTCATGAAGCTTTTCTTCTAATAGTTTTAGGTCTTTGACTCATTTTGAATTAATTTTTTTATAGTGTAAGGTAAGGGTCCAGTTTCATTCTTTTGCATATGGAAATTCAGTTTTCCCAGCACCATTTGTTGAAAGGACTGTCCTTTTCCTATTGAATGGTCCTGGATCCCTTGTTGAAAATCATTTGACCATGTATGTGAGTGTTTATTTCTGGGCGCTCTAGTCTTCCTCTGTTGGTCTATATGTCTTTCTTTATACCAGTACCACATTGTTTTGACTACTGTATGTTTCAATAAGTTTTGAAATCAGAAAGTATGAGACCTCCAACTTTGTTCTTATTCTGTCATGTTAATATTTTCCGCCTTGGTTCTTTAAAGATGAGCAACAGATAATATTTAGTTTTGGGATAGGGCAGGTATTGGTATCAATACTTTTTTTCCCCATGTCTTTACTTTTTTGGTGGTAGAGGAATAGGAAGTTATTAAATATTTTTACTCAGAGATATGGTGAATTTGTTGGCTTTGCTTTGATGACTTAATTAATTCTCATATCTGCTTTTACATTTAATCTGTTGTGATATGTTTGAAGCGTGTGAAGAAAATTTAGTCTCACAGATGTGTAGTTGGAAAACGGAGGACTATCTTAATAGCCCTTTCAGATAATTGTAGCTATTTTTATTTGATATTATACTGAAACAAAAGTATAGTTTCTCAAAAGTTAATTACAGTGTAGAATATGAAACCATAGTAATGCAGTTTTTGTACTTTGTAACAATAAAATTTTTTTCTCTGTCTTGCCTTTTGCATGGGTCTTTCCTGTGCATGATTTTGTAAAGTTATGCATTAGTCATGTGGAAAATATTGGTTCACTGAGTTATGCAGATTTTTTTCCCAAATATTGACACATTTCATTGTACAATATAAAACTAATCACATTTGTCAATATCACCATCAATCTTAGAATACTTTATAGGTATGAGGAAGTGTCAAGGTCACGGTGGTGGATACAAGTTTTCCAAAATTCTAAGCTTCATTTGGAAGCTTGAATTTTATCATTGGCAACCAGTACTATCAGTTCTATCCTTTGAAGTGACAGATTTTCTTCCTCCCCAAATCTGAATAGTCATAGTTTGTCTGTCATTCTTAAAAATGGTGTTTCATGGAAAAAAGCAACTAGTTCAGTTTATAATTCAATCACATAAATGCTCTTCTTTATGACAGTTATATTATTTGGTATGCAGCAGAAGTGACCCAAATATACTTCCTATTTTTTCACAGTTTTTCTTTTTTCTTGCTATTTCAAATATTGCGGCTATGAACATTCACATACAAATCTCATGCATTTGTGTAAGAATTTCTGTTATGTAGTCTCAGGTGAAATTGCTGGGTTATAGGCTATATACATAATCAAATTTACTAGATGATCCCAAACTATTTCCCAGAGTAATTATACCAGTTTACCATTGTCCATTTTTCCGTATACTCCTGGTGCTGATTGGTTTTTAAAATTTAATCTTTTTTACATTTTATGAAAACCTCTGTGTCTCCCTACCCCATTTTTTCCCTCCTGTCAAGCTATATGTAGACAGCTTCCACATATACTCTAGTTTTATCTTTGTCCCTCAGTTTGATTTTTAATGTCTTTGAGCTCAGAGTTGACCTTCTACCTCTTGGAAATTTACCAGAGGTGTACACACAATGGATGTTTATGATCAGTGTAATTTATTTTGTATTTTTGAAGCATTAAACTATTAATAAGGGATAATGAAGCACAGATTGTGTGTGTGTGTATATATATATATATATATATATATTCACACATGCATATATACATTCACACTATTAAAGGAAGTACTATTTTTTTTATGAATAATACATGGACTCAAGACAGTTTCGTGTGGTAAAATTAGGATAGTTTTGATTAGGGAATAATAGGATTTTCTACTAATCTTAATAATCTTTACATAAGTAAGACTTCAAATTTTTTTTTGAAGTGTTTTCCTGTGTAGGATTGTTTTCACTGGTTAGAGCAAGCACAGATGTGCATCTACCTTTTTTTATTATCCTTGCTCCCCCACCTCTCCTCACCCAAGTCCTTGGCAAACCATGATTGTTGACAGTGGTGATATCCAAGTGTTACGAATTTGGAAATCTCTGTGCCTGGTCTTTTTTTTTTTTAAATTTTATTTATTTATTTATTTAATTTAGTTATTTTTGGCCATGTTGGGTCTTTGTTTCGATGTGTGGGCTTTCTCTAGTTGTGGCGAGCGGGGACCACTTCTCATCGCGGTGTGCGGGCCTCTCACTGTTGCGGCCTCTCGTTGCGGAGCACAAGCTCCAGACGCGCAGGCTCAGTAATTGTGGCTCACGGGCCTAGTTGCTCCGTGGCATGTGGGATCTTCCCAGATCAGGGCTCGAACCCGTGTCCCCTGCATTGGCAGGCAGATTCTCAACCACTGTGCCACCAGGGAAGCCCTTGTGCCTGGTCTTTTGAAGGCTATTAATGAAATGCCTTGGGCAGCTTTTGTGGATCACAGGCAGCATCAAGGTGGATAGATAACATTATAAAATATAATGAATTGAAAAAATAGTTACTTTTTTGTTAATGTCAAGATTTTCAGCATTAAACCAGTGTTTTTTAATCACTGGCTTTGAAAACTTAAAAACAAGCCAGGAATCTTGAAGAAATTTCCTTTTTAGTTTCTAATAAGAATCATATGCTGACATTTAAACAAAATTCTGCAGCTCAATTTAATTAACTATTTCCATATAAATTCTGAACAAAATCATATGCTTATTTAAAGCTACTAATGTGATCAATATAGGTCATTGTAAGAGACTGAGTTATTTTTTGGGTCTCACCTCTTACCCATTTTCCATCCTTCATTGCTCTCCGCTTTCCCACAGTCTCAGTATTAAGATGTTCATAGGCCAAAGCAGAAGCCAGATATGGCAAGTAGTTGTATTGCTGTGTATTACCACTGTATTGCAAAGTGGTATATTGAGATGAACAGCATAGTACAGTGGTGAAAGGCATGTTTAAATGCCAGCTTTGTAACTGACTGGCTGTAACCCAGAGCCTCTCAAAGTCTCTTTCCTCTTCTGCTAAGAAGTACTGTTATACTTATTTGCCTCTTAGGATTGATATGAGTATTAAAAAAAGTAATAGATGTTGAAGTGCTTAGACCACTGCCTGGCTTAGAGTAAGCACCTCAGTGAATGTTTGTTGTTACTGTTTTTATTTACTGTAAGTTTTGTGATACAGAGTTGAGTCAAGACCAAGGTGGATGTTTTCCTAACTTACTGCCTAGTAAATCAGGAAAGACTCTTGTTGAAGACGTAACTTTTTAGCTTAGTCTTGTTTTTTTTTTTTAAATTAATTAATTAATTAATTTTGGCTGTGTTGGGTCGTTGTTGCTGTGTGCGGGCTTTCTCTAGTCGTGGTGTGTGGGGTCTGCTCTTCGTTGCGGTGCGCGGGCTTCTCATTGAGGTGGCTTCTCGTTGCGGGGCACGGGCTCTTGGCGCGCAATCTCAGTAGTTGTGGTGCTCGGGCGCGGGCGTAGTTGCTCTGCAGCATGTGGGAACTTCCTGGATCAGGGATTGAACCCATGTCCCCTGCATTGGCAGGCGGATTCTTAACCACTGCGCCCCTAGGGAAGTCCCTTTAGCTTAGTCTTTAAGGATGCTTAGGAGCATGTCACATGGCAGAGGGGTTAATGGCATTTCATTTTGAGAGCTAGATACAGAAGGCTTGGGGACATGTAAGAGCACAAAATATAAGATGTTGGAGAGGTACAAGTAGTTCAGTTTGTTCTTTCTCACAAAGCTGTTTTGAGGAACAAACGAGATGAGATCCTTGAAACCACTTTGTAAGCTATCAAGCAATAAAAAATGCCATTCTTTTTGCATTTCTTCTCATTACCTGGGCTAGTAACAAGTGAATAACAGAGTCTAATACAGGGAAATTGTCTCTGTAAGGAAATATGTTGAAAGAACAATTGGTGAGGAAGTCAAAAGAGGACTGGACATTCGGAAGGAAAGAATTTTGCTTACTCAAATGATAATTATGTTATGAGTTAAGCTTAACATTCATTTTATAATTTAAACTTGAATAGTGTATGCTTTGGGAAGGCCTGAATTGACTCACGGAGTGTCTGAATTGTGTTGTGAAAACTTTATTGGACTTAGAATCATCATATGTGACTCTGCTACCTGGCCAAGTCATATCAGGTTCTTTCAGCTTTAGCTTCTTCATCCACAGAATGGGGATGATAATGTCTATCTCATCTTTTGTTGTAAGGATTAATATGGAGAAGTGAAAGTGCAATTACTGTTTTCTTTAATGGATTCTACTGTACTTAAAAAAAAATCAATCTTCGAAAACCATGTATTCACTAGACTTTCTGCTTCAGATTCCATGAGGAGACCATAATAAGGATAAAAAGTTTGTGATACTAGATATAGTAAACCTTTTGCATATAAAAAATATATAATGTGAGTGGATTAGGTTATTTAAAAAGAAAGTGGTTTAGGTTCTTTTAAATAAAATTTAATTATCTCATCTGTGCAATAAAGCAGGAAGATTTTGATTAATATTTTAGGATAAGTGAATTTTAAAGTGAATGGTTGTAATGTATTTTTGCTTCTTAAAGAGTAAAGCTGTCTGAGGGGTCCTTTTTGTATAGAACTAGTAGGATTACTTGGGCACTTTATGAGTAAGCCTATGAGGAAGGCTCACTACCTCACTACTAGACTTAATTTTTGTAGCATGTTTTAAAATTATATCCCACCCAAGTATTTGTGAGCATGGTTGCATTCATAAAATTTAGTAACTTAGAATTTTCTTTGAAAAGATGCAAGGCATTTATAATGATCAATGAATAGACTTAATTTAGCTTATGAATTCTAAAATAAATATTATTTTCTTAAAAGAAAAAGTATGAAATCAAGTCAAGAAAGATGTGGAGTTACTAACGAGTAAGACAAAGTGTTTATAAAGAGAGAACTTTCCTAACAAGTAGTTTGACTCAAAATTATTATTTTTTTCTCTAGTCTTTTGGCTCTACCTCTTTTGTTCTGTGTCTGTTGGTCAGTCAAGACACAACTAATTGCTAATTGCTAATTTTGCTGAAAACTTCTGGGTGCTGTTTTTACTTTGTCTCCCATTTTGTCTTTCTGACATATATCTTTTTGACACTGCTTTTTCTATAGTATATTTCTACTTGGTAATTTACATTAATGAACTTTTTCTCAGACATGTGTTTAAGAACCATTACTGCTGCCTTTCCCACTCTATTATCTAAATTTATTACTCCCCTGTGTCCCCTCTCGCAACTTGTTTGTCTGTTCCTTTGTGTCTTTTTGTATAGAGCAGATAGCATGAGTCATGTATATATACCTTGTCCTTAACTCCTCTCACTACTTTACCAAGTTCAAACTTTGTTTTCAGGTGATTTTAACTTACTAGTTAGCCCCACCTGACTTTGCTCTTTTCATTTAAAAAAAAATTGTGCACTTGAGAAATTTAACACAGCTTTTGTATTAATCTGTGTTTGTGCATTATGTTTTAACTTAGAAAAAATTTTTAAATGTGTTTCATTTAGATTATAGTCTGTTTAAAGGCCAGAAGTTTTGCTTCCCCTCCACTATTTCTGTATTATCCCCTTCTAGCACACTGTATATAAAAATGAGTATAGTAAATGTCCATGATTGACTCATCAGGTGCTTAGAGTGGCTTCTTTTCCTGGCTATCTTTCTTACAGAGTTGAGTCAAAATTCTGATCCATATCTTGTGTGTAAATATCTTGACTAAAAATGTTCAATATTAGTAGTAAAAACTCCACTGAGCCCAGACTTTAACATTTGATTAGGCTGGTTGATCCAGATCTTTGATTGGAGGTGTCATTTTTATATTTTGTACTTGATAGTGTTGAGTAAAATAACAAATATAAGGCAGGTAAGTGATATTTTTAAAAAAGATCACTGTTTTACACACCTAGAAAGAAATTTGAGTAAGTCTTAAACTTGTGACTCTTAAAAATGATGTTTGTCAAGAAGAGCAAAAATGAGGAATCAGTAGAATCAGGCATACTAGAGCAGTAAATGGTATTGTTATTGCTAAAGCTCTTACCAATTATGAAATTGCAAAGCCAAAAATCAGAATTGCCATATTGTTACTTAAAGTAATTTTTGATAATAGAGGGGTAGTTTCAATTTTTAACTCAAATGGGAGATTATAAATATGTTGCATAGCCTAAAGAATCTAGTTAGTAGATTTTAATGTTTTCATTTTATGTCAAAATTTTGTTGGTAATTCTTAAATTATATTAATAGAGCTTAGTCAAGTAGACCAATAATAAAACCATAAGTTAGTATATAACAATTTAATTCTTCTTGATTAAAATATTTTCACTGTGTTTATATTATTTACTAAAACATTTAGTAGGAAATGATATTGCTCTAAAGATTATTTGAATAATTAGAATAATTAAAAATATTAGGAAAAGAAAAAAATTGTTAAATTGTTATTTCAGAACTTGACTGAAAAGTTGCAGAAGAAAGAACTGGACTACACTCAGTTAGAGGAGAAACATAATGAAGAATGTATGAGTAGAAAGAATATACAAGCAAGCCTTCATCAAAAAGACCTAGATTGTCAACAGCTTCAGTCAAGGTTATCTGCATCTGAAACCTCACTGCAGAGAATACAGGCAGAGCTAGGTGAAAAGGGAGAGGCTACTCAAAAGCTCAAAGAAGAATTATCAGAAGTGGAGACCAAGTACCAGCACCTTAAGGCAGAGTTTAAACAGCTACAACAACAGAGAGAAGAAAAGGAACAGCATGGATTACAACTCCAAAGTGAAATTAATCAAGTAAGAGCTGTTAACTTTTATTTATTGTAATTCCCCCTATGGTTTCTTCTTAGTGTGTTTGATGGTTGTTTGATCATAATATAGTTCATAAAAAAGTTGTCATTTAAAAAAAAAAACTCTTAATTTTCACAACCTATAGTATTGCGTCAGATCTCATTTCTGTTAATTTCAATTTCCCTTAAAATGATAGTATCTATCATATAGTATTATTGTGAAGTGTTTTTGAGTTAATACATATAAATTGCTTAGAATGGTACCTGGTACATGGTAGGTACTCAGCAGGTATTAGCTATTATAATAATTCAAATTGTTGATCATTCTTTTATTTAAAAATTATTATCTTTTTTCTTTTCTTGTTACTAAATTTTAAAAATATAATTACTGTTAAACCAATAGTATAAAAATTAAATATTTTAAAAGAAGAAAACAAATTAGTCCTAACAACTATTTTTTATAGGTAAATAATATCTCTCAGAAGTTTCATGGAAGTTTTGACTTTGCCATTAACTTAAATTTTGAATTCTCTATTCTAATTATTTCTTATAGGTAACATTAAAGTTGGTAGAAAAATGGAAATTTGGGGGAGATTAAAGTCCTCAGCCACTTTTTTTTTTGATAATTTTCGACTATTTTCATTTATAGGGCAGTGATACTTGGCTTTGTGGCATCAGTCCTCTGTCTTCTTAGCCTGAGATACTCTTCCTATTTCTCTTCTCCCTGATAAATACAATTTACTCCACTTGTCCCGTTACCAGAAATCTTTTTCTGCATATTGCCACTTCTCACCACCACCCCCTCCAGAGATGGCTTAAGCATTTACATATCTTTTTTTTTTTTTTTTTGCGGTACACGGGCCTCTCACTGTTGTGGCCTCTCCTGTTGCGGAGCACAGGCTCCGGACGCGCAGGCTCAGCGGCCATGGCTCACGGGCCCAGCCACTCCGTGGCATGTGGGATCTTCCCGGACCGGGGCACGAACCCGTGTCCCCTGCAGCGGCAGGTGGACTCTCAACCACTGCGCC
The DNA here is from genome assembly GCF_964374135.1 of Grampus griseus. Classification (NCBI taxonomy): domain Eukaryota; kingdom Metazoa; phylum Chordata; class Mammalia; order Artiodactyla; family Delphinidae; genus Grampus; species Grampus griseus. Next base: position 75,437,854 of record NC_139005.1, on the reverse strand, counting down.
ACCAGGGAAGCCCAAGCATTTACATATCTTGATTGTTTTACTTATCACAGTATAGTATATTATCATAACTTATGTATCTTTCTTCACTAGACTCTGAACTCTTCAGGTGCAGAGACCATGTCTTATTCATTTTTTTCCCCAACTACCTGGCATTTTGCTTATTAATCAGCAGATGTTTTAGTAAGTAAGTGAATGAACAAATGCAGGCATTCATAATCGAAGGAAACAGAGGCTTGGGGATATCAATGAATAACTTAAATATAACTTAGATATTTGCCTTTCAGTTCAAATGAACAAATGGGGCATTTATGGTTTCTAAAAGACACTATGCCTTGTTTATTAGGAGATACAGAAATGAAAAAGGAAACAGTACCTACCTTAAATGATTATGTAAATCTCATTGAGGATGAGGCAAGTACTATCCTATACCAATGAATGTGAGAATTAAAATAAAATGATCTCATATACCATGGGAATTTGGAAGAGTTCCTCTCCTGTTTTCTCCCCCTCGCCCCATAGTACTTCATATTGTATAATTATTTTGTCCTGTTAATGTGATCAAAAAAAGCTTTGTGTGAGAGAGAGAGATGGTGCTTGAAATTGTGAATATTGGATGGGTTTTGACAAGTTGCAGTTTGAAGGCAGGAGGGTCTTCCAGGCAGAAAAGTAAACTAGAGGCAGGGAAGTATCACAAGAACCAGGGAGGGACACGCATTTGCTCTGAGGATAGGGTATGTGTAATAGTAGTGGACTATTTTGAATCCAAAGAGCATTTGGAAGTTTATTATGCAGGCTTTTGAATAGCAGGCTGAGGAATTTGGGTTTCATTTGGTTGTCAGTGGGTGGAGGGGCATCAGGAATTTTTGAGAACCTACTCAATATTTTTATTCAAAGACTTGAATGTACCTAATTTTTTGGTTTAGTCACAATTCTGTACAAAATAAAGAAGTTGTACTGAAGACCTTGAAGTGATACCCTTTATCTTCTTCTCTTCAGCATGCTGTCTGGATTCTACCTTCAAAGCATGACTCAAATCTGTCCACTTCTTTTCATCTATACTGCTACCACCCTTAATCTCAGCTGCTGCCATTGCTCACCTGGGCTACTGTTAGCCTTTTTACAGGTTTCCTTTTTCTAGAGACCTCCTTAGTCTATTCTCCGTATGGAAGCCAGAGGCCTTGTTTTAAAATGTGAAGGATATCACTTTATTCCTCTGCTTAACAACCTCAGTGGCTTTGCTTACACTTTGAATTGAATCCAAATATCTTACTTGGTCATGTAAGCACTTGTGTGTAGTATGGTCCACACTATGTCTGTTTTCAAGCTTGTCTCCGACATGTGAAGCAGCCATACTGATCTCCTTTCAGTTCCTCAAACACTCCCAACACTTCAAAGCACTTTCCTGCCTTAGGTCCTTTGCCCATGTTTTTTTCTTAGAGTGTTCTTGATTTCAGTTCTTCATAAGGCTTGCTCAGGTATTGTTTCCTCAATAAAGCTTTTCTGGACCATTCTATTTCAATAGCTTATTTTCCATTTATTCTGGACCCTACTTTATTCCAGCAAGCTGCTTCTTTATAATACTTTATATTGTATAGTTAGTTTACTTGTATATTATCTACCATTCCCTTTGGATGGTGAGCTACTTAATTTGAGGAATCTGTTTTATTCTGTACTCTATCAGCCTCTATACTTAGAGCTTTCAGTAAGTATTTATTGGAAGAATGGAAGTGAACCTCACCTTAAACCTTCTTTCAGCGTCCTTAAAGAGTGTAGGGATGAACTGGGTTTGTTTTGCTCTCCACTGTATCCTCAGCTCCCATATCAGTGCTGACAAAAATAGATAGCTGTCAATTGTCAACAAAGGACTTGAAAACAAAGTACCCCATATTCTTCATATTTGTGTTCGTGAGCACTTTTAAAATAGCCACAGATGTGCAGATAATGATGTTATGTAATTAAACAATTAGTCATCAATTTACTTTTTTAATTTTTAAAAAATTTTATACAATATTTAAAGGTTTCTTTTTCTTTACAGTTATTATGAAATATTGTCTGTATTCCCCATGTTGTACAGTATGTCCTTGAGCCTGTCTAACCCAGTAGTTTGTATCCCCCACTCCCCAACCCATATGTCCAACTTCATTTAAAAAAATTATCTAACATGCCATCTCAAATAGCATAGTGGTTTATGAGTGTGGATTTAAGAACCAGCTTTCTGAGTTCCAGTTCTGTGGCCTACAAGCTGTGTGAGCTTGGACAAGTTATTTAATTTGTACCTCAGTTTGCTCATCTATCAAAAAGAGGATAAGAATGGAACTGTCTTCATAGGGTTATTATAAGGATTAAATTAGTTAATATTTGTGAAGCATTTGGAATAGGGCCTGGCACTTAGCAAACATTAATTGGAACTTAATGAATAAAGAATTATGTATATAAGTTTACAAAACTAAATTTCTCAGAGAACATATACATGTATGTATATCTCAAAATGTAACTTTAGGATAGACCATTCTATTAATAATTCCAGGATGTACTATTTTTGCTCTTAGTTTATCCTTTTTTTTCCTTAACATATTTACTCTAAAATGATATAGGCATTACGGCTTAAGGGATTTTGGCCTGCTTACACCCTTGGGCAGCTTTGATTTGAGATTCATCTCTTTATTAAAGATCAGGGATTTATCAGGATTGTACAGTAAAGAGTGACAGTTATTTATAATATATAATGACAGTTATTTATAATATATAATATCTCTTTTTTCACCCCTTTAGTAAATCTTCGCTTCAGAGCAACAGTTATCTTTATTTATTTAATAAAAAATTTTTACTGGAGTATAGCTGACCCACGATACCATGTCAGTACCAGGTGCACAGAAAAGTGAATCAGCCACACGCATCCACACATCCACTCTTTTCTAGACTCTTTTCCCATATAGGCCACCAGAGGAATATTGAGTAGAGCTCCCCATGCTACACAGTAGCTCCTCACTAGCCATCCATTCCATATATAGCAGTGTGTACATGTCAATCCCAATCTCCCAATTTATTCCACCCCCCCCGCCTCACCTGCTGGGAACCATAAGTTTGTTTTCTACATCCAGAGCAACACTTATCTTTAATTTGGTGGTTCTTCACTCTGTCTGCACACCAGAATCACCTGGGGAAATTTAAGAATTTACCAATATCAAGGCCTCACCCTCCACTCAGTTATGCCATAATCTCTGGCATAGGCCTGGGCATTGGTGTATTTAAATGTTTCCCCTGTGATTGTACTGTGTAGTTGAGATTGAAAACTGCTGCTTTTTAAAGTGTTGCTTTTTGGCAAATGATTCCTGAAACTAAATATCATCTGATTCTTGTTATGAAAACATGGATTTCTGGGCTTCAGCTCAAATGTACTAAATCTAAACTTCTAGGGGAGAAGTCTGATTATCTTTGTGTTAATAATGATATTGGGTGATTCTTATCCAACAAGTTCAGGAACTAGATGTAGGGGATGCCTGTCTGTAAGAGATCAAGCACTTAGATGCTTGAAATATGAATTTACTTTGAAGGCCTCCTTTGCTTTCACATACCAGGATTGGATCTACTTCTTGTAGTGAGAAGGAGAGGGTTTGGGTAGTTACTACAGGCTAATTCACTGCATTTTAAGAAGAAGAAGAAGAAAACGGAGAGATGTCAGGGTGCTGGCTTAGGACAAGAATAAAATAAATGTCTTTTCTTTAAATGTTACTGATTCCTGTTTTAGTTAGATTGAAGCATGCTTTACTTTAGAAATCCACTTTGGTTTTCTTTATTGAGGATAGGATATATTTTGACAGCTGCAGCTTGTTTCATAGCATAAGAAAATAGTGGGTGTCCACTCTTCCGATAGAACTTTATTTTTTTCCTTGCCAACTGTGAATTTTTATGGAGAAATATGCAAGTGTAGAGCATATAAGTGTATATATGACACAAAGGCTATAGACTCTTAATAGTTTCAGATTTAATATGAATGGGTTTGATTGAAAGCAATTGTATAGTATGCTTGTTATTAATTTCCAGTTTTGCTGAGGCACATGCTGAGATTTGATTTAATGTGTTATGAGGCTGGGGTGTAGAAATACTCTTAGTGTGTAAACTTTGCCGAATGTCTTGCATCTTTATCTCCACGCCACTCTTTTTTTGTTCTGTACTCCCAGCACTTGTGCAGTAATTCTTCTAAAATTAGTACAAACTTTTTTTTTTTTAATGGACCCACCCCCAGCCAGTCCCACAAGAGAAACCAGCTGTTATTTCTGGTAGTATTAGTGAAAATAAGGAATTTGAGAAAGTGATAGTTCTAGCTCCAAGAAAAATTTCTCCTTTAGTTTTAGCTAGGTGGCAATTTTAAAGCTAATGAATGAGAATCACCTAATATTTTAAGAAACTATTCTTTCCTCTATTTTATTTAGAAATTGTGTGCCAGTTTGAGGACTTGAGAATACTTTGTGCTCTATTCAGTACCCAAATGTAAGAAGTCAGTTGTGGTGGTTCATAATTATGGGAAAACTACAAGAATCACTTTGGGATTCTAAAAACTACAGTGGAATAGGTCTGAATGTGCCTTAAGTGTCTTAATTTTTAAGTTTTGTTTTATTTAAGTTCCTCAAGTGATTACAACACTTATATCTAAACAAGAGCTTCAGGTTTGCTGGCTTTTGTTTTTTTTTTAAAGAGTGCAAAAACCCTGAAATCTGTGATGTTTGGTTACAGTTTTATGAGTCATAATTTATGTGATTAAAATTCAGTTGTTTCTTAGGTTCCTCTAAAGTATCAGGAAAATTAATATATTATTTTTATATTGGTGAAAAATAAAACATTGTTTGGAAAGTAGGTGGTAGTAGTAATGGTGGTGATCGTAGGTGTGTTTATACATATGTACTTACTTTTTTTTCCTTTTCTGAAGTTACATAGCAAACTTCTGGAGACAGAGCGCCAACTAGGGGAAGCTCATGGTAGGCTGAAGGAACAGAGACAGCTTTCAAGTGAAAAGCTGATGGATAAGGAACAACAAGTGGCTGATCTACAGCTCAAACTTTCTCGTTTAGAAGAAGAGGTAAGCTCGCATTTCAAATGAGTTTACATTAGTACATTTATTGATAGATTTGAGGCATCTTAAATATTGTTTTTAATCTTTTTATGGTCAAGAGCTTTAATTGGATTTTTTTAACTTTAAGTTGGGACTTTTATTTCTCCCCAGTTAAAATGTCCTATTTATTAACTGCATTAAGTCATTTTGTTGTGATTGTATTCCCTAAAGTTCTCAACAAAAATGTGCAAAGAAGGCTGCTCTTCAGCTTTAGGCAGGATAAATTCTCGGGGTGAACCTGTCAGGCTGCTCAAGAAGAGTCTTCCTATCCAGGAAGGACCAATTCCTAATGACTCTGGAAAATGAACAGTTGATGAGGGCATTAATGACATGTAGTTGGTGCATATAAACTTTGAGTTTGCATTTAAGGATTTTCTCTTTTAAAAATTAAACATAAGATTGTATGCTATCCTAATTTAAGCTGTAGTTGGCAAAAATGGTAACTGATATTTGGTTAAAGTAAAAGTTATCATTAAAGTACTTCTTTTATTAGAATTGAACAAACCCTGAGAGTTAAAATCTGTAGCTTCAGCAAAAGATTTTCTTCTAGACCCAAAATCTTAGTGTGGTAGATCATACTGTTGTTTCCCAGTAAGTGATAATTATGATTGTTGTGCAAAAAGTAAAACAAATATTGATACTGTTACAAAAATAATTATATAATTAATTTAAAATTAATTAAAATAAATATATAATTAATTATATATAATTAATTCCTTGATCATATTAGTATATAAAAACAATAATAAACTAAATACCAACCTGGAGAAAGAATTTTATACTTTTCAGGATGAGAATGAATTCTTAAGGAATAATTTCTTAATCATGAGATTACGATTCTATAAGTAATGAGATATTGCTTTTAAAGTTGATTTTTATCTGTTGTTTGAATTGAATTTTCTCTTCAGACTTGAGAATTGTGAGATCTGAAGTACTACCAGATATTTATATGCTAGCATTATGCCTTTAAGTTGTCAACTGACAGTCTTCATTCTTTTTTTTTAAGTTGAAGGAAAAAGTAACAAATTCCACAGAATTGCAGCATCAGTTAGATAAAACAAAGCAACAGCATCAAGAACAACAAGCTCTTCAGCAAAGCACTACAGCAAAACTTCGTGAAGCTCAGGTAAACAGTATTTGAATTTTTAGCCTTTTAAACAAAAATTAACCAAATCATTATCCTTTTGTTGTGGTGAAACTAGATAATGCAAAGTACTTGATTATGAAGAGTTTTGATAATTTTCAGTATCTGGATAATCAGAAAACCTTTTTCTTTTGATTGCTCTGTTGAAAAATTTTTCTAAAATATTAAAAAATATTTATTATAAATAATTTGTTACTTATAAATTTATATAAAAATTTTAAATTTATTAAATTTCTGTTAAAGAAATTTATTAAATTTATTTAAACAGAATATATTATTTAAATTGTTATTTATACATAATAAATTATTTATTATTGTTTATTAAAAATACCTTATTTTAGAAATTAAAAATGCAAATAAAATTTCTCAGTTTAGTTTACCTCAGTAAAAAATAACATTTTGTATTTCCTACAGTAGAACTTACTGTTTATTGGTCATGTCTTTTCCTGTTTCAGAGCTATCATATGAACATTGGAATTGTAGGTATAGAAAATGTGACTGAGTTAAATTTGTACAGATTCTATAGTATAGCTCAGAAGATTGAAATAAGTTAAATTTTTTTTTGTTATGGTGAGCAGAAGACGGTACCCATATGTTTGAAATGAATTTGAATTTGACATTCATTTATTTCTTTGGTCTTTCACTAATTCATTGAATATTATTGAGCACTGTGTGTCAGGCCCAGTGGTAAGCACTGAAATTAGAGAGCTGAGTAAGACACAGTGCCTGCCTTCTAGGAAATGGCAATCTAATGATATACACACAGAAGCAATGTTGGAATTGAAAGGAGGCAGTAAGTAATATATGCCTTTCTTTCCCTTCTGAGTTTGGATAGTGGCATGGGAGTCAGGTGGTTAGAGATCCAAATATTGTATTCATTTATTTGTTCTTTCATTCAGTCAGTCAACAAATATATATTAATGTCTACTCTTAGCCAAGGAAGTGATTTTGTGGATATGGCAGCAAAGAAAATAGACAAAGATGTCTGCTCTCATGGAGCTTAGTGAGGAAGACAAATACTAGCCAAGGTAAATAGGCAAAATATATAGTGTGTTAGATGGTGGAAGTGCTATGGAGATGAAAAAAGGGACGGGGAGTAGGAAGTATCTGGGGATCTGGAGGTGGGACTGCAATGTTAGATATGGTTGCCAGGGAAGGCATCTTTGAGAAGATCTAAAGGAAGGGAAGGTGTACAAGAACATCAAGAAGCCAGTGAGTGGAGTGGTGTGAGTGATAAGAGAGTTAAAAGCCATAGGGATCACAGCCATAGAGATCACAGAGGATCAGAACATGTCGAGCTTCATAAGTAATTTTAAGGATTTTACTGTGAGATGAGAAATCATTGGAGGTTTCTGAGCAATGGAGTAGTATGATCGGACTTATAATTTCATAGGATTACTCTGGCTACTGTATTGAGAGTAGGCCGTAGGGGCACATAAGTAGAAACAAATTCACTAAGAGACTACTATAATAATTGACACAAGAAATGATATGGCTTGGATCAGAGTGGAAACAGTGCAGGTAGTGAAAAATGGTCAGATTCTAGATATACTTTCAAAGCTGACAGATTTACTGATAGATTGATATGGGGCATTGGCAGAGAAGTCAAGGATGATTACAAGGATTTTGGCTTGGGTAGTTGGAAGGATGGAGGTCAAACAAGATGAAAACTGGGAATCCTACTGGATTTGGCAACATGAAGTCACTGATGACATTGGTAAGAGCAATTTGTAAAGAGAAGGAGGGGCAAAAGCCTGATGGAGAGGGTCCAAAAGAAAATGGGAAGAGAGAAGTTTGATGCAATGGATATAGATAACTCTAGGAGTTTTATTATAAAGAGTAGCAAAAAAATAGAGTAGTAAAGATGAGGTAGAGAATTTGGTATAGATTGCGGGCAAGAGGACTTTCTTATAATGTACCGCAGAATTAAATTTATTCATCCAATCACAGACAAAGCTGGAAATGACAGCCTTTTACCTTCTTATAGGCAGGTTGTCTCTTAGACTGAGGGGAGAGCAAGGGGCTGAGTTAAACATTCTTGATTCCTTATTCCAAGCTTTCCAGTTAGTTAAATTCTCAATCTCTGGGGAGGAATAAGAAAAGGATGGCAAAGAGGCCAGGCAAAGTCTCTCATTATGAAAAGTCCTAAAAACTAATTAAAGAGATGTGATGAGTATAGTTCTAGGTGTATATATGTGTATAAAATTATTATGATAGCATAGAGAAGACAGTTATGTAACTGATAAAATTTGGAAAAGAGCAGTTACAGAAAATTTCCTTAGAAGGGGCAGTCTGTTGCAAAGTTTGTGTAGATGTTTCTGGGTTGCAAAGATGGTGATAGTGAGTAGTATACTCCAAGTAGAAGTTACAAGGAAAAGAATAGTGAAGCTGGTATGAACGAAACTGTTAGGTTTTGCTGGAGCTTAAAGTGTAACTTAGAGATGAGTTGGAGAAGAGCCCAGAGCATTAGACATGGGTAAGTTTATGGAAGGCCTTTCTATCTATGCTTGAAGATAGAAAGGTATTGAAGGTCTTTAGAAGTGCCATAGCCAGATTTGATTTTTAAATAGATTATTCTCATGGTTTTGTAAAACATGAATTTTGGAGAGAATATTCTGAAACAGGAGATCAGTTAAAAGACTAATATATGCAGTAGTTTAGGTGAAAAATAATGATGGTCCTTTTTTTATCAATTTATTTTTATTTATTACTTTGGGCTGTGTTGGGTCTTCGTTGCTGCACGCGGGCTTCCTCCAGTTGCGGCGAGTGGGGGCTACTCTTCTTTGTGGTGCACGGTCTTCTCATTGCGGTGGCTTCTCTTGTTGCGGAGCACGGGCTCTAGAGTGCCCCGGCTTCAGTAGATGCGGCACGTGGGCTCAGGAGTTGTGGCTTGCAGGCTCTAGAGCGCAGGCTCAGTAGTTGTGGTGGGCAGGCTTAGTTGCTCCGCGGTGTGTGGGATCTTCCCAGACCAGGGCTCGAACCCGTGTCCCCTGCATTGGCAGGCGGATTATTAACCACTGTGCCACCAGGGAAGCCTAATAATGATGGTCTTAGTTCAAGCAATTGCTAAAAAATATCATAGGGACAAATATGAATGCTACTTTGGAGGTAGAGTAAATACTACTTTGGAGGTAAAATACTAAATAGTTGTAGGGAATGACAGAGATAGGGAATGGCTTGCAGACTGATAACATTGGGTACATGGTAAATGGAGGTATCATCAGCTGTGTTAATGAACTTGAGAAAGATGGCCAGTGCAGTGAGTTCAGTTTTGGACAAGTCTTGAGGCACCTATGGGATGTATTAATTTAAAAAGCGTGAAGGAGAGGACCATGCTATATATTAGCTGTGAGAGACAGTATTTATGGGGTAAATGGAATTATTACAATAAATGTGATCAACCAGGGAGAGAGTGTAATGAGAAAAACAGACAACTGGTGACACAAGACTTCTGGGAAACACTAACATTTAAGGGATGGATGAGTAGAGGAAGAACAGCTCAAAGAAAGAATGATCAGAGCAATTAAGGAGACCTTGCAGAGTGAAAGCCAAAGGACTAGGGAGAGTCAAAAGTTGGGAGTAAGCAGCAACTTCAAATGTGGGTGTGTGGAGAGGACGCCCAGTATGATAAATGAAAAATATTCATTAGGTTAAGTAGTTAAGAATTAGTGACCTTGTGAAGCATGATTTCAATAAAGTGATAGACATGAATGTCGGATTTTTGATTGATGAGTAAATGAGAGATGAGGGAATGGGGAAAGTAAATATGCATTACTTTTGAAGTTAAAATGTGAATTGCATAAAGACTGGGCAGAAGCTGGAGTGGGACTTGGTCTAGGAAGTGTTTTTGAGAACCAGAGATACCTGAATGTGTTTATAATGTAGGACAAAGGGACTAGTAGAGGGGGAATAATTGAGGATATTGGAGAAGGGGAGGTGACTGAAGGAATAAGGTATTTATAAGCTATGATGTCACTGATACAATGGGTGGTGGTAAATTCAAACTTATCCTGTGAAGGATATCCTTTGAAGAAAGGAGGGTGTGTGTGTGTGTGTGTGTGTGTGTGTGTGTGTGTGTGTGTGTGTGTGTGTGTGTGTGTGTGTGTGTGTGTGTGTGTATTTAAATATATTTTACTTCATTATTTATTTTTATTGTATAGTTGATTTACAATATTGTGTTAGTTTCAGGTGTACAGCAAAGTGATTTAGTTATACATAAATACATACATATGCATGTGTGTGTGTGTGTATATATATATATACATATATTATTTTTCAGATTCTTTCCCTTTACAGTTATTACAAAATATTGAGTATAGTTCCCTGTGCTGTATAGTAGGTCCTTGTTGGTTATCTATTTTACATATAGTAGTGTGTAAATATTTTTGAATTATATATGTCTATGTATAATTTTGTAGGTAAGAGGAAGAAAAGTCATGGTAGGTCATTCCTGAAGATAATATAGCACCGCCCACCCCCCAGGTTAAGTTTGAATAGTAATAGCTGAATGTCTGGTGGACAGAGATTAAGAATTTGGAGATTAAGATTAAGCTTTTAAATGGTTATTTAGGGGAATATTTGAGGATGAGAACCCCACTCAAGTGACAGGAGTGAAAAGATGATTCTGAGTATATAATAGAGGTTGGAGTCTAGAAATTTGTGGTGGCACCAATCTATGGAGGTTTGTGATTTTGCTCTAATAGTGCTTAGAAATGTAGGTGTGGAGAAAGCAGATTGCACCATTGATCTAGGATTGGGTTTTTGTTTGGAGTGGCTGTATTGGAAACTTGGGAGGTAAAAGGAAATGGAGAATTAGATGAAAGAATAGTTAAGGTTAGTTCATATCCATATATGAGGTTCAGGAAGAAAAGCTAGGTGTATGCTAAATATGCTAGAATAAAATTGAGGTTAATGTCTCTTTGACATTGAAGAGCAGAAATGAGGTCATGAAACTGGAAGACAGTCAGGAAGTTGTGGTCACAGAGTAGGATAATTGACATTTTTTTTATCTAGAACAATTTCAGGTGATTACAAGATCCTGCATGTGAGTGATTGAATAGAATGAATAAAGGTCCAGGAATTAAGATGATATGAATGTTGAGGCTGTCCTCTTAATTCTCTATGTATTTTGTATTTCCCAGGAAATTGGCAGAAATTGGGATTGAGAGAAAGACTAAATCAGGTCTCAAGTCTTCAGTGAATGAGGTAGGGATTTATAGATGATAGCAACACAGCATAGAGGGTAGAATAAATGAATACATAATTCCCAAAGCAGCATAAACCTTTTACTTGAGGGAGAGAGTAATGGCAGTGAAGAAATCTAGAAAAAGTCAACCTCTCCTGCTTGCCCAACAGAACAGTCTTTACATATCAGAGAGGGCTGATGGGGAATCAGCATCTGTACAGGGAGCACCAAACTTCAGTTAGACTTGGAAATAGAGTAATAGTTCTAGAAAAAGCTTAGCCCTGGAACTGTGTTTCCAGAAGATGGGTAGAATGTACAGAGAGGGTTCTTTGTGGCAGGAACAGAGGATGAGAGCAGAGAGATTATGTTGCTTTTCATCGTTTCGTGACTGAAACTTAAAGGGATGAGAAACATGTTTGAAAGTGACTGATCTTACATTTTTTTTTTTTTTTGCGGTATGCGGGCCTCTCACTGTTGTGGCCTCTCCCGTTGCGGAGCACAGGCTCCGGACGCGCAGGCTCAGCAGCCATGGCTCACGGGCCTAGCCGCTCCGCGGCATGTGGGATCTTCCTGGACCGGGGCACGAACTTGTGTCCCCTGCATCGGCAGGCGGACTCTCAACCACTGCGCCACCAGGGAAGCCCCGATCTCACATATTTTAATATTGGCACACTTCGTTGAGGGTACCAGGGGGTTGCTGGCTCTGTCTCAGGAAGGTGGTGTGGGCTGCTATAAAGTTTACATAAGGGCTTGGTAGGGCCTTGTTCTGGGTGGAGGCTCTCTGGCTCTCTTAGAATGATTGAGGCAGAGGCAAAGGCTGTGGGTCAGATAGCTCTCAACATTAATGAGTGTTGCTCTGGATGTGGCCTCTTGCATGTGCTCTGTGTAACATGACGGTCCTTGGTGAAGTAAAGAAGAGGGATCCCTTTATGTAGTGACAGAAGAGTCCTATTGGGGTATTGAAATGATCTTTCATGAGTGTATGTGCGTTAGAGTACAGTCACTTACTTTTCTGCTCATTCAGTAAATATCTTAGAACATACAGGTCTTGGATACCTTGATGAATAAAACAGATAAAAATCTTCACCTTCTTGGAGCCTACATTCTTGTGAGGGGGCAGAGGGAGGCACATAAACATGAAAAATAAGTAAATTATTTAGTGTTAGAAGATAAGTGCTATGGAAAGAAAAAATATTCAGGAGAAGGGAGTATTTGGAAAGGCTGCAATTTTAAATGTAATGATCAGGGTAGGTATGATTGAGAAGGTGGCATTTGAGCAAACATTGGAAGGAGAGGGAATGAACCATGTGACTTTGTGAGGAAGTGTGCCAGGCAGAAGAGACAATTGGTGCGAAGGCTCTGAGGTGGGCATGTGCCTGGTGTGATTAGGAATAATGAGGAGTCCCACATGTCTGAAATGGAGTAAACAAGAGTCGTCGTAGGTGGTGAGGTCAGAGTGTTAGAGTAAGAATGTGGTTAATTGAAGGGGTATTTTGGTTAAATTCTAGTTTATTATCAATAATATAGGTTTATATTGTTAAGTATATAGTTCTAATTATTTAATTAAATTTGCCATGTTAAAATGTAATGATTAGTAAAAAATATGTAAGACTAAGAGTTTGAGTCTTAAAATTTATTTATTATCATTTTGTTTGAGGAATAACTTTTTAAGTTCTCTATCATTAAGGTAGTAGTTTTCAATTCTTTACAGAATGATTTAGAACAAGTACTACGTCAAATTGGTGATAAGGACCAAAAGATCCAGAACCTTGAAGCCTTATTACAGAAGAGTAAAGAAAATATTTCTTTACTAGAAAAGGAAAGAGAAGACCTTTATGCAAAAATTCAGGCTGGTGAGGGAGAGACTGCTGTTCTTAACCAGTTACAAGAAAAAAACCATACATTACAAGAACAAGTAAGCTTGTCAAGTGTATTCTATTTCTAAAATTTACTTTTCAAGTGTATTCTATTTCTAAAATTTACTTTTATCTCTCTAAATCTTACTAAGTGCTTTATCTAAATGATTCTTCTGTTATTTTTAGTACTTTAAAAATTATTATGTATTTCTGACAAATACTATCTTATTTACCTTAGAGGTGGGTTGCTATTGTAGTGAAAATAAGCTAACATGATATGATGAAGGAACTCTCAGTTCATGTCCCAGGATGTAATTTATTACCTGTGATGACCATGAGCAAATCATTTCCCCTTGTTAGCTCATTTGAAAAGTATAGTTAGCTCATATTGAAAAGTTATTAATAATATATACTTGCCTCATGGCATTTTGTGATGTTTTGAAAAAAGTAAATAACAAAATATATTTATAAACTAAAACCACTAATCAAGTGTTAGTTGTTATTATGTATTGGTTAATAACCAGGCTTAGTGGTTCTATATTTTGATATTGTATATGTGTTTGGAATAGCTAATAATAATTTTGGTAAGTTGCCTTATCGTTCTAACATCTATGTGTTAGTTTAAGTGAAACTTATAAAAGTTAGCTTAATACATTTTCAAACTGTAAAGAATTTATAGTCACTTTTTGGAAGAATTGTCCAATAAGAGAATTCTAATTATCTAAATGAGAAAGTATTAAAGTATAAGTAGGTCATATCACTTTTCTAATTTGGGTATTAGAATATGACAACAAATTTTTCCCCCAAATTTCAAAGTTAGCCTAGGTTACCAGTTTTGATGAAGAATTATTTAGACTAGCTTTTATAGTTGAAAGCTGCTCAGTGTTCAGAGCTCAGTGTTCAGTATGAGTTTTGATACAGATAAGAAGGAACATGATACCTAAAAGAGACTCAAGTGATGGGGGTGTATTGATAAACATAAAGATTGCTTCCAGGATTATAGAGCTGATAATTTCCCTCATATCTTAAGCTTTTAAATTACCAGCTGCATTGATTTAGTACTCTAATTTTAATGTTGACATGAAACAAAGATGGCTTCTTTTTTTAGGCTTTTATCTTGAACACAGTGTCTGGATTTTAAAAAGGTATCGGTGGGCTTCCCTGGTGGCGCAGTGGTTAAGAACCCACCTGCCAATGCAGGGGACACGGGTTCGAGCCCTGGTCCGGGAAGATCCCACATGCCATGGAGCAGCTAAGCCTGTGCACCACAACTACTAAGCCTGTGCTCTAGAGTCTGTGAGCTACCACTACTGAGCCACGTGCCACAACTACTGAAGCCTGCACACCTAGAGCCCGTGCTCCACAACAAGAGAAGCCACCGCAATGAGAAGCCCATGCACCACAACAAAGACCCAGTGGAACCAAAAATAAATAATAAATAAATTAAAAAATATCATATTAAAAAGGTATTGGCATATCCCAACGATCTGTACTGTTCTAGGGTGTGATGGCTTAGGAGTGAATGTGATTTGAACCTAATAAATTTTTTTTTTTTTTGCGGTATGCGGGCCTCTCACTGTTGTGGCCTTTCCTGTTGCAGAGCACAGGCTCCAGATGCACAGGCTCAGCGGCCATGGCTCACGGGCTCAGCCTCTCCACGGCATGTGGGATCTTCCCGGACAGGGGCACGAACCCGTTTCCCCTGCATCGGCAGGCAAACTCTCAACCACTGCGCCACCAGGGAAGCCCTGAAACTAATACATTTTTAAAGGGTGTCAAATTCAAAACCAGGCAGATCCAACTCCTGACCCTAAACGTGGTCCTAAAGTAAATTGCTCGAGGAAATTGGATCCCAAAGATTACAGGATGGAAATTTTGAAGTGTGTTCGTATTCCATTGGAGATATAAGAAGCCCAACTAAAAGAATTGTGGGCTGACTCACATGACAACTTCTTTTCGAAAGGGCTATTTTATCTTGCAGATTTTGAGTTTGGAGGAACTAAGGTGATTGGCAGTGGAAAGAATCAGAACACTTGAAATTCCTTAAAAATTTATTGACTTAAATAATTTTGCCAGGACTTCACTGGTGGCACAGTGGTTAAGAGTCCACTTGCCAATGCAGGGGACATGGGTTCAAGCCCCGGTCCGGGAAGATCCCACATGCCACAGAGCAACTAAGCCTGTGTGCCACACTACTGAGCCTGCACTCTAGAGCCCGTGAGCCACAACTGCTGAGCACTTGTGCCACAACTACTGAAGCCAGCACGCCTAGAGCCCGTGCTCCACAACAAGAGAAGCCACCATAATCAGAGAAGCCTGCGCACTGCAACGAAGAGTAGCCGCCGCTCACCGCAACTTAGAGAAAGCCCATGGGCAGCAACGAAGACCCAACGGAGCCAAAAATAAATAAATAAAATAATTTTGCCTATGTTACACATAACTTTAAAAAACCCTTTACACTTAAAAAAATAAAATATGCTTATGGATATAAAGAAAAAACTATAATAATGGAAATAGAAACTAAAAATTAGAACTAGAGATTAAAAAAAATCTGAAATGAAAATTTCACTCGATGAATGTAATAGATTAAGCAAATGGAAAACAGTATCAGTGACCATTAAGACAAGGTAATTGAAACTGTCCACAATGAAGCACAGAGAGAAAAAAGGCTGGAAAAAAAATGAACAGTGCCTTAATGACCTGTGGGATAGTATCATGTAATCTGGCATACATATAATGAGTGTCAAAGAAGAGTGGGAAGGAGGAAAATATTTATAGAACTAGTGGCTGAAAAAATTGTAAATTTGATTAAAAATATGAAACCACAGATTCAAGAAACTCAATGCATTCTAACCAGAGTACCCCAAAGAAACATCAGATGAATTGGATTTCACCTAAATGAAAAATGAATGTTCTTCAAAAGACACCATTACAAAAATAAAAGCCAAGACAGACTGGGAGAAAATATGTGTAGTACATATATCTGACAATTCAGAAACATCCAGGATATATAAGGAACTCTTATTACTCAATCAGATCAGTGATTGTCTGGGGCCAGAGATGAGCAGAGGGTGGGTACTGAGTGCACAGGAGCATGAGGAAACTTTTGGGGGTAATCGGAATGTTCTCTTGCTTGATTGTGGTGATGGTTAAATGAATGTATTTATCAGCTCTCCTCAAACTGTACAATTGAATTGGGTGAATTTTATTACATCTAAATTATAGTTCAGTAGAGTTGGTTTTAAAAATAATAGGAATCTCTGAATTTGATGTTATTCTTATGATTTTGAGAGATTATGTTTACTTATTTTTGGAAAGATGTGAATAATGTTTCTCGAAAAAAAGTTGAGATAATCTATCATAGAGCACTTTAACATTCTCATGGTCCTTAAATTTGGGTTTCTTAGTTCTTGTTACATCATTTGTGACCTTCGTAATTAGAGTCTTGCTTATATGGTAGGTAACTCAACTAACGGAGAAGCTGAAGAATCAGTCAGAAAGTCATAAACAAGCCCAGGAGAATTTGCATGACCAGGTGCAAGAGCAGAAGGCACATCTCAGAGCTGCACAAGACCGCGTCCTTTCCCTAGAATCCAGCATTAATGAATTAAGTAGTCAATTAAATGAAAGCAAGGAGAAGGTCTCCCAGCTTGATATACAGGTAATATCGAATTATGTAACTTAATATGAGTTTGCATGAATAAAACACCAATTTTAGGCCATCACATATTTTAAATCGTTTCTCTCTCCCTCCCCACCCCTGCCTTACTTATTAATGGAAAAAAAAATTAGGAATAGGAATTAAATAAAGTTTGTATTTAGACAGTTGTTGAGCCTTCCTGTTTGCCTTTCTCCCTTTCCCTCCGTCTCTTTCTCTCTCTCCCAACAAATTACTCTTCCTGAAACTACCAGATCTTTTCACTTTTTTTTTTCATGAAGCCCTTATTATTGTTTCCTAAGTTCAAAGTTGTTTGATATTATTATGCCATTAGATTTCTGTTACATATATTTGAATTATTTTGAATTTTATTTTTTAAAAGGTTTGGTTAAAAAAAAACTTTAGGGAATTCCCTGGTGGTCCAGTGGTCAGGACATGGCACTTTCACTGCTGAGGGCCCAGGTTCAACCCCTGGCTGGGGAACTAAGATCCCGCAAGCCTCGAGCACGGCCAAAAAACAAAACAAAACAAAAAACCCAACTTTGTATGGTACCATTATGTATTGTTTTTTTTTTTTTTTTTTTTTGCGGTACGCGGGCCTCTCACTGTTGTGGCCTCTCCCGTTGCGGAGCACAGGCTCCGGACGCGCGGGCTCAGCGTCCATGGCTCACGGGCCCAGCCTCTCTGCAGCACGTGGGATCTTCTCGGACTGGGGCACGAACCTGTGTCCCCTGTATTGGCAGGCAGACTCAACCACTGTGCCACCAGGGAAGCGCCCATTATGTATTTTAATGTGTTTACTTTCAGAGGCCAGTATGGAAGCCTTGCTCAGTGAGTCAGTCATGGTGTGGAAATTAAGACATATTCCTTTCTTCATTCTCATCATTGGTTTTTTATTCTATACTATAGTAGAGAAAGTTATAGAAACATTTCTAAGCCTTAATTTTCTTTATTTGAGAAGAATAATTCCATTGAAAATCAGAAATGATATAATAAAATAACAAGTATACTATTAGAATTTGGAAAAAGAGGATACACATTTCTTTTAAAAATATATTTGTTAGATGAGTTAAAGATAATTCAATATGTGGATGTCAAATTTTAGAGAGGGGGAAGTGTTTTGCTGTTATATAGGGGCATCTTTTTATCATTTATTCAAGCATTATTAGGAGTATTCTCTCCTACTCATTCCTGTTTGGAGAATTATCACATACTTATTTTTTAATGTCTAAATCTTTATGTTTTCTGGCAAAAGATTTAATTTTTTAAAATTATTTAGTGACAAAAGTAATGTACAGTCAAGCAAGGGGAAATCAAGAAGTAAATAGAAATTAAATGACTTGTAAATTTTGTTACAGATTAAAGCCAAAACTGAATTATTGCTGTCAGCAGAAGCAGCAAAAACTGCTCAAAGAGCAGATCTTCAGAATCATTTGGACACAGCCCAAAACGCATTACAAGATAAACAGCAGGTAGGAGAACCTGATGCAATTTCTTACCATAACCTAATGTTTTGGTAGATAACTGGAAACATGTAAAAATGATACTCAGTTTTATATAATATTGTGATTGACCTGCTTATTCTCCTTAATTTCTCCCTGAGTTCAGAACCAGTTGAGTGGTAGATGCAAGAGTCAGACAGATGGAGATAAAAGTATCATCTTTGGGAATTCCCTGGCAGTCCAGTGGTTAGAACTTGGTACTTTTACCGTGGTGGCCCGGGTTTAATCCCTGGTTGGGGAAGTACGAATTCCACAAGACAAGAGGTGTGGCAAAAAAACAAAAACAAAAAACATCTTTTTTTTTTTTTTGCAGTACGCGGCCTCTCACTCTTGTGGCCTCTCCCATTGCGGAGCACAGGCTCCAGACGCACAGGCTCAGCGGCCATGGCTCGCGGGCCCAAGCCGCTCTGCGGCATGTGGGATCTTTCCTGACCTGGGCATGAACCCGCGTCCCCTGCATCGGCAGGCGGACTCTCAACCACTGCGCCACCAGGGAAGCCCCATCTTTGCTTTTGATAAAGCTCGACTTGTGCAGCTATGGTTGAGCTTCTTAATATTGTATTTCTCCCATAATATAGACCTTGGTGTGGAGCTGAAATGTTTACTCCTAATTGTTGAATTGTTGCTTCATCCCATCAAGTGCCAATGACTGGGGAAGAGACAGATTTCCACACCTGTTTTAAGTAGGTAATCAGGCTGTGACCCAGGTATACTTCCTACTTGGAAGCAGGAAAAGAGCACCATGTATTCCATCTCAATAGTAAGAGTTACTCTCTTTTCTTGGGGGTAGGAGTAAGTAGGGCTGGAAAGCATACACAAGTTACTCTTCTCAACACTTCTGGTAGAATAAAAGCTTCCTCCTTTAGGGCCAAGCTCAAAATGCTGGTAGATTTTTCTTACCTTTGACCAGGTAGGAATTTTTAAAGTTTACTTTTTGCTTGAGAAGTAAATACTGGTTGTTGGTCCAAACAGTTTTTAAACAATATAGTAGTGTCTGAAGTTAACAAAACAAAATGATTTTCTATATTAACCCTTAACCCCAATCCGTCTTTTCTCCTTATATGGAAATTTTGCTTTTAAATTTGGTATGTATCCTTCCAGACATATATAAACATTGAACAAAAATATATGTGTGTGTGTATATACACATACACAGATCTTTTTGTTTTATACATATACTATCATTATATATGTTGTTCTGCAGCTTGCTTTTTACTTTATATTGTTATTTACATTATTGCTAAACACATCTGGAAAGTATTTTCTAAGTATTAGGTCAGTGCCAGGAACTATAGGGGAAAAAGTATTTATAAGAATAACCACATAAAAGTTTAAAATTTACCTGCCAAAAATATTACAAAATTCTAAAGCAAGTAGCAAAAGAATAAAACATTTTCTGAAGTATGTCTGATGAAGGGCTAATATTTTTGATGTTTAAAACACTTTTACATAAGAAATAAGTGACTAAAAACAAAAGTAAATGATCAAAACTATATTAGCAAATCCTCAAGTTCATTAAGAACCAATTGCAAATTAAGACAATAATGGAATATGCCTTTATTAAGGTAAAATGTTTGTAAGTGTTTAACACTGGAAGGATTGGACATGGTGTAGAAGAACAAGCCACTTCCATACCTTGCTTGCGATAGTATACATTAGTTGAACCTTTTGATGGTGGTAGGGGAAGCTGGTTGGCAATATATTTATTTTAAGACCTTTAGGATTTTTCATATTCATTAGCTCACTTTTAGTCCTTTACCCTAAGGGAATAATCGTAGTTTTAAGCATGCTGTTAGCATATCTGCAGAAAGGTTTGTAGCAATCTAAGAATATAAAATAGGACATTTGGCAAAAAATGGTCTGTATTGATAAAATAGAAATTTACGCAGTCATGTATAATGATATTTTAGAAAATAATGTCACAGTTTCATGACGCATTGTTATGTAAAAACAAAGGAGGTTAGGCCTTCCCTGGTGGCGCAGTGGTTGAGAGTCTGCCTGCTGATGCAGGGGACATGGGTTTGTGCCCCGGTCCGGGAAGATCCCACATGCCGCAGAGCGGCTGGGCCCGTGAGCCATGGCCACTGAGCCTGCGCGTCCGGAGCCTATGCTCCGCAACAGGAGAGGCCACAGCAGTGAGAGGTCCGCGTACCGCAAAAAAACCCACAAAACAACAACAAAAAAAACAAAGGAGGGTACAGTAAAACAGTATGTAAAGCGACCTCCTTTATTTTAAAAGTACAAATCAAAAAATAGAAACTAACATACAGAAAAGACTAGAAGGAAAGTTATGAAAAAATAGTAATTATCTGTGAGTAGTGGATTTACTAGTAATTTTTATTTTGTTTTTTTCTGTGCAACTAGATATTCCCAATGAATTGCTCAAGTTTTATAATGTAATCCCTGTAATTAAAAAATTATATTAAAAAATGGTGTTTTGAACATTGAAAACATTTAATTATAGTATAAAAGTGTTGTTTTATTATTAGCCTGTTTAATATTCTGTTGTATCTTTTGGCTCCTAAAATAACTCTTCCTAGAAAAAGTTATTGAGCTCTTATGTATGTAAACGTAGTATCTCAGACTATGTACAACTTCAGTTCAGGTCCTTTACATTGGTGGGTAAATATAACCTCTGATATATTATTAGACTTATCTATGGTCTTACAATAGTTTCTTAAATAAAGTTAGAGTTTTCTACTTTACTTTGAACAAACATTTGGGCATTACAGCAAAGTAAACCTTACCAAAGTTATCTTTAATTGTATTTTTTATAGGAGTTAAATAAGATCACTACTCAGTTGGATCAGGTCACTACAAAGTTGCAGGATAAGCAAGAACATTGCAGTCAGCTGGAAAGTCATCTTAAAGAATATAAAGAGAAACACCTCTCTTTAGAACAGAAAACTGAAGAACTGGAATGTCAAATTAAGGTTTGTATAAAGGAAACTGTGGCCATATTTTCTACTGCTGTAGCAATGGAAATTGATGACCTAGAAGGAATCAAAGATTTTAAATTTGCAAACAAGTGTGAAGTTGTGATATACCAGTTTAAAAAATTACTTGTAGTTTTTTCATGTCTTAATTTTGGATTCCACCTTTACTTTTAATTTCTTCACTAATGGATGGCTTTTACAAATAGCAGTTTACATATATACGGGTTGCATTGTAATGTGTAAGTGTTTTAAAGAGACGACCAACCAAGGATCTACTCTAATTACAAGGAACTTAGTTTTTTATTGTTGTGAAGTCTCTTCTGCCCTATCATTCCTGTCTCCTTCCCTCCTTATTCCAATGTAATATTCAGGTATGGTATATTTCTTCCTTTTTTTACATTTTACATTTATACCCTTTGGATTTTGTTTCTAATTTAATATTATTAAAACTATTATAATTTACATTATGGTAAATTGCTTCTTTCTTTAACACAACTTCAAGTGAAAGTATTGATTTATACTAAAGAGATTAAATGACTGACTACACATATTAGAGAAGGATTTGACCTGAGTCCTTTGTCCTTTAAATTAGAACTTCTGTAAGTTAAAGAAAAATTTCTCAAGTTACTATATATGTAACTTATACCTTCACAGTCAGATGAAGCACTTCTGTACAATTATAGAATCATGGGCTATGTATATTTCTATATGTGCATCTATAGCAATATAACATGGAAGAAGAAAATTACATTTACAATTCTATTTATGGGTTCCCTTTTCTTTATGGTCAGTGATAATGGTATGATCAATTACATGATGTAATGGTTGAAAAGAACAGAAAAACTTTATTTTGGTCTTTTTTTTTAAGATGAAAGGCATCTAATGAGAATTCTATTTGAGTATCTTTTAAAAATAGTTATTTAGGGACTTCTCTGGTGGTACAGTGGTTAAGACTCCATGCTTCCACTGCAGGGCAGGTACGCGTTTGATCCCTGGTCAAGGAACTAAGATCCCGCATGCCTCGTGGCGTGCCCCCCCCCCCAAAAAAAGATATTTAGAACCACTAGTGTCTCTTGTGATCCATGACAATGTCGGATATTTAACATTTTGTAATTATTATTTTAGGAAGTATTCCACCTGTTTTATATATATATGTGTGTGTTTGTGTATATATGTAGTTAATAGAATTAACATAGTTACATTGAATATCCAGTGTAAGTGTTGAGTAAGAGCCACGGGTACCTAAATTGGCTTATAAAATAGTATGCAAAATTTTTACAACTATACAAGAAAAGCATTGCTTATAGATGTTTAAACTATATATTTAACAGTTTGATTTTGTAACTTCGTAAAAATACATACAGTTATATGTATATGTATGAAATAGAAGCCATAGTGTGAAGAATAATAATCTCTAGACCAAGAGATTAAAGAAGCAAAATCAGAAGTTTAATTGGCTTTATATTTAGGGTCAATAGGTGTTAATGAGAAGGATGACATGACAACTCCATTTTAGTTTTGAATATTTATAATTATATAACAGTGTTGTAAGCTGAATATAAAGGATTATATATTTTATTTATTTATTTTAAAATAAATTTACTTATTTTTGGCTGCATTGGGTCTTCGTTGCTGCGTGCAGGCTTTCTCTAGTTGTGGCGAGCGGGAGCTACTCTTTGTTGCGGTGTGCGTGCTTCTCATTGTGGTGGCTTCTCTTATTGCAGAGCACGGGCTCTAGGTGTGCAGGCTCAGTAGTTGTGGCTCGTGGGCTGTAGAGCACAGGTTTAGTAGTTGTAGCGCACGGACTTAGTTGCTCCGTGGCATGTGGGATCTTCCCAGACCAGGGCTTGAACCCGTGTCTCCTGCATTGGCAGGCAGATTCTTAACCGCTGCTCTACCAGGGAAGTCCCAGGATTATATATTTTAAGTGGGCCCATGTGTGAACCTGTTACTTAGTTTTTTCATACTTGAGTTAATAACTTTTACTCAAGTAATAAATATAATTAAATTTATTCTCTTATTCAGAATTCATTTTATTTATTTATTTAATTTTTTAATTAATTAATTTTTTTTGTGGTATGCGGGCCTCTCACTGCTGTGGCCTCTCCTGTTGCGGAGCATAGGCTCCGGACGCACAGGCTCAGCGGCCATGGCTCACGGGCCCAGCTGCTCCGCGGCATGTGGGATCTTCCCGGACCAGGGCACGAACCCGTGTCCCCTGCATCGGCAGGCGGACTCTCAACCACTGCGCCACCAGGGAAGCCCCAGAGTTCATTTTAAAAAGTGAAAACTTAGTGACTGCCTGTCATATATAAAGCCAGCTGCTAGGTCTTCTGAAAGATTCCAAGATAAATGGCTTCTTTATTCAGTGATGGCTTCAGAATGTGTTTTTTATTATAACATAAATATTTTTGGTTATTTTTGTGTGTTATGTCAACACTAATTTGAGTGTAAATAAATGTTATAATGTTTAATAGATAGATAATCGTTGACATTAAAATGGTTTTATATTTCTGCCATAGAAACTGGAAGCTGATACTCTTGAAGTTAAAGCAAACAAGGAGCAAGCTTTGCAGGATCTACAAGAGCAAAGACAGCTGAACACAGATTTAGAGCTTAGAGCCACAGAATTGAGTAAACAACTTGAAAAGGAGAAAGAAACGTAAGCTAAACTACTTAAGGGAGAGGATTATAAACTAAGTTTCATAAGATTTCAATTTTGCTATCACAGTGCTTAAAGATTTATTTGATTCTATCAACTACTGATATTAATGTGAATGAAAAATAAAGCCATCACAGTATGGTTAAATAGGAGGGCTTGTGACCAGTCACATTTCAGTAGACTTTGTCTTTAAAGGCCAAATACACCACTCTGACAGTTGGCAGACTGGATCTGTGTCAGGATGGTGAGGGTTTTTGACTCTCAGTAGTAAAGCTGGAAGCTGAGAGCCTGGGAAAGTTATTCAGTACCTTTCAGGGAAATGAAATAAAACCCATCAAAGTTGATGATAGTAAATTGTTTTATACCTTCATGGTTTCATCCTTGTTTTGGGAGTGATGACAAAATGTTTTTGTTCTCACAGCTAGTAAATTGGGTCCTGACATTGTGAACTTGAGGATATACAGATGCATTTTGTGCCTCAAGTGGCATTTCTTCTCTTAACATCGTCGTTTCCAGTGCCTAGGTATTTGGGGAGTACATCTGATCCTTTGTATCACCCACTGAGTGATTTGTCACCTCTGGAACCCAGTCATGTGTCTGTGAAGATGACCTTTGAGTTGGTTCTTGTTCTCTTTCCCAAGGCCCGCTATGGGCCCAGTGTTTCTTTCCATTTCTACTGAGGTTTTAAAAATTTTTGCCTTTATACTTTATGCAAACATTTCTTATGTGGGGTCCTGCATTTCTAGAGAATTGCCTAAGAAAGAAGGGCTGGGTAAACACATCTGAGGTTTGACTAAACCTCACCCCTGGTCATAGGACTCAGCCCAGATAACAGGGTACAGAGCTCCACTTTCTCAAGGGCCACCTTCACTCTGCATGCAACTCTTTCCCTCCAAATTCCATCTTATAATGTATTTTCATTACTCTGCGGTTTAATGTATTTTCAAATATCCTTTGTGATTTCTTTGATTTACAGGTTACTTAGGAGTATATTGTTTACTTTTCAAATATTTAGGACCCTTCTAGATATCTTACTGTTATTCATTTCTAATTTAATTCCATTTTGGTAGGAGAACATACTCAGTAAAATTCAGACATTTCAAATTTTCATTTAGGGCACAGTGTATGGTTTATCTTGGTTAAGTTTCCATGTACACATATATGTGTTTTTGGGTAAAGTGTTCTATAAATATCAGTTAGGTTAAGGTGGTTGATAATGTTGTTCTAATCTTCTATATCCTTGCCAATTTTTTTCTCTGGTCATTTCTGTCAGTTTCTGAGAAAGGGATGTTAAGGTTTCCCAGATTGTGGATTTATTTATTACTTCCTTAAGTGACTTTGAAAAAAATAAACTAAGTTTTATAGTCACTATGCAAGGCTTTATTTCTTTTTTTTTTGTACTAAAGAATTTTTTATTATTTTTATGTCTAGAGGTTTGTCATGAAATGTAAAGCCACTAATTTAAAATATTTAATGAGATATGTCTCAAAGGATTTTAGTGTAATAGAAAACAGGCATATTTAAAATAAAATTCTGTATGTATTTGTGTGATATATATACACAAGTTTCAATATAAATAGGGATCTACTATTAACTTTTTTACATAATAGAGAGCTGGTATAGATAAAGATAGATATCAAAACTGACATTTTTTTTTTAATCTTTATTGGAGTATAATTGCTTTACAATGGTGTGTTAGTTTCTGCTTTATAACAAAGTGAATCAGTTATACATATACATATGTTCCCATATCTCTTCCCTCTTGCGTCTCCCTCCCACTCTCCCTATCTCCCCCCACTAGGTGGTCACAAAGCACCGAGCTATCTCCCTGTGCCATGCGGCTGCTTCCCACTAGCTATCTGTTTTACGTTTGGTAGTGTATATATGTCCATGCCACTCTCTCACTTTGTCACAGCTTACCCTTCCCCCTCCCATGTCCTCAAGTGCATTCTCTAGTAGGTCTGTGTCTTTATTCCCATTTTACCCCTTAGGTTCTTCATGACATTTTTTGTTTTTTTCGTTAGCATATGGTATTTGTGCAAGCCTTTATTTCTGTTTGCTTTCTTTGATTCACATAGTCTTATGATTTTATAATAATTACTTATGGAAAAGTTAAGTAGCATAGTAAATATATCAAGTCCCAGTTTTAGGGTTGCTTGACAGGGATTTTAACTATATTAAATGGTAAAGTAATATTAGTACAATGACTTTTCTATTTAGACCTTTAAAAATCCACAAGGTACAGGATCCTGTGAATGTGCCTTCATATGTTCTAGCTACTTTTTTTAAAGTAAAAGTAAGTTTCTGGGACTAAAAGTTAGAAAACTTCAAGGTATAGATGCAGTTCTGGTATTGTTTTAATATCCAACTTCAATTATGTGGCTGGTACATTTTTTAATAACCTCTCTTTAACATATTGTTGAATTTATAATAAAGTACATTGATAGTAAAGTACATTGGAAATAGTATGCATTCTAGAAATATTACTTTGCACTTGGTTTCATTTGCACTTTAAAAAATGGTTGATCTTTAATGTGTTCTTTTCTTTTGATATGTAATATGCATAATTTTATTCATTTTATGAAAGCAAAGTCTTTAGTTTAACTTTCTTAAAACTGAATGAATATCTTCATTTCCTCATTTAAATGAGGAATTATGAATGAATATCTTCATTCATAAAAATGAATATCTTCATTTCCTCATTCTTATAACTTTTTTTTTCCTGTTTTAAAAAATTGAAGTATAGTTGATTTACAATATCATGTTAGTTTCAGGTTCTTGTAACTTTTTAATTCATTCCGGTGTAGAAAACTTATATTAAATGATAACAAATATTTTATATAATCTGCTAGGCTCTAGGATTAAAGTAAATCTTTTGTCTTTCCTCCATGTTTGAAATGAAATATTTCTTCTATTTTTTAACTTTATTTTTCCTGGTTATCTTATGTGTTTTCAAGTTTAAGACCTGGCAAACACATAATGTGTTTTAGTTTTTCAAGGAAAGAGGCAGAGTTCTGTGCATGGGGGCTAATGTAATAAATAGGTTCTTTAGGGCACATGGGAAAACATTTCTGGCTGTCATACACTAGAGGGTTTGCTGTTTGCACAGATTTATTTGGTGATACATTGTGGTCAACAAGACTGGATTAAGTCATGGGCTTAGATGGTCTTGGCTTTACCACTAATTTATTTGACTTGAGGAAAATCATCTTCATCTGTTAAATCATTGGATCAGATGTTCTAAGGCATTTTTCAGTTGTGTGGTTTTATGATATTAAATTATTGTTTTTACTTCTTAACTACACAAGAAAGTTTTAAAACTCAATAATTTATTTGAATGGTAAATTATGCATTATTAAAGAAATTGTTTCTTAAATATTTAGAGTATCCAATACAAAGTTGGATCTACAGAAGAAATCTGAAGCGCTTGAAAATATTAAGCAAATGCTTAACAAGCAAGAAGAAGAAAAAAAAGTCCTTAAACAAGAAATTGAAAATTTAAGTCAAGATGCAAAGATGCAGTACAAGGAATTGAATAACAAAGTTCACACAGCAGTAACAGAACTACAAAAAGTGAAGATGGAGAAAGAAACTCTAGTAGCAGAGCTTTCTGCAGCAAAAGAGAAATTATCAGAAGTTTCTGATTCTTTGAAGAACTCCAAAAGTGAATTTGAAAAGGAAAACCAGAAAGGAAAAGCTGCTGTATTAGATTTGGTTAGTTGTTTATGTTTACTGTCTTAGGTAGAAGTGATTTTTATTTAAAATGTAGTGACTTTTCTGCTTAATTCACTGTTGACTTTTCACCCTGCATTTAAGTGATTTTAAGTGTTCTTAGAGGAAAGGAATTGGGATTACTTAACCTGAGAAAAAGATACTGGTGTTTGTGATTTTCCAATGGCCCAGAAAATTTTCAGTTGAGTATATAGTTTTTCTCTATTCTGGGTCTGGTGCTAGATTTGGGAAAGACTACAGCATGTTTGTCCTCAGGGACACTTCCACAGAGAATATAGCTACTAGTTGAAATGTTTTTCACTTGACTATAAAAAAAAAGAAAGAAGACCAGAAAGATCTAAATGATTTTTAACTCTGGTGCTATAAGCTTTCTTAATTCTTCATTCAATTTTCTAAAACTCTAGATAATACCATGTCTTAGAGATACTGTAAAAAATATTTAAACTATAGAGAAAAAAAATCTGAGTCTCAGGAAATGTGTAAAGAGGAATGTATTCTCAGAAATATTTTGACCCAGAATAACACCAAAGTAAAATTCTTTTGTTCTCAATATGAAGGTCAGTGAAAGTGTTGAGTACCATAAAAAACATGATTTTCGTATGTTGTTTTTATGTTCCTTTCTGTTTGGAGGAAACATCTTCTATCTGTATATGTTCCCACTTAAGTTATATGTAATTATTTTTATTTGTTGTTTTAATACTTCAAAAAAATTTGCTTCCATTTTTTGAAGCCCATTATTCTACTTTTAAAATAGTATAAGTTAATTAATTCTGTGACATAAAAATGTGGTTTCCAAAGTATTCTAAAATCTTGTCTAAATATTATCTAAAGTATTTATTGTGACTGTTGGTTGATAATAGAAACTCTTAGCCTTTTCCTCTCCCTCCCCATTTACTGCTATAATATTTGCCTGTTTTTATTATTGAAATGGATGATTTTGTCCCATCTTAAATCATCAGTGATTCTGGTTTATTTCCTTGTGTGGATCTTACTGAGATTGTAAACCAAAATTCTTAAATTCACTACAAATATTTTCTGCATAATGTAGTTTCCATTTTTTTAGGAGAAAACGTGCAAAGAATTAAAGCAGCAACTTCAAGTACAGACAGAAAGCACGCATAAGGAACAGAATGAACTGAAAAAGTCACTTGAAAAAGAGAAGGAGGTAAGATTTTTTTTCTATAACAAAAAATATGTAAAGCATAATAAGGTCTTTATATTTTCAAAATATTTTCACAATACTTAAGTCAAAAGAAGGTTTTTTCATTTGTGTTCTACCTACTACTAAAAAGTTTCAAGCTAGTTTAATAAAAGGCCCAAAATAAAAGATTATTATTAATAAAGGTAGAAAATTGGGTCAACTAACTGTAGAGTTATAATTAGATAATCTAGATTAAGGAACATTACTATGGATAAAAAAAGTCTTAATAGATTTTCCATAGAAATGACATTTTAAGGGCTCTTTATTTCATGGACATTTATATTAATGGCATATTTGATAATGGTTTTATAACAATTCAGAGATTTTTCTATGATTAATGCTTCCTTTGTTCTCCATCAAAACAAACAAGCAAATGAGGAAATAAATGGGTATAATATATATTGTTATTCTCTGAAGACATACCTCTAGCAGCTAGAGTCCAGGCATGTAGCTTTCTAGAGATCAGATTTGATAAAGCAGCAAAACATGGTCCTGACAAGTCTTTAGTGTGATTGTGTTCTGGTTGTTGATTGAAAGAAGACACCTGTGCTTTATATGCCAGCCATGTAAGTGGCAAAATTATAGAGGTTTAATACCCAAGCTGTGAATCCAGATTGTGCAAATTTATATCCTGACTGTGCCAATTATTAGCTATGCTGTCTTGCCTTGCCTTCTTAGGCAGACGACTTGATCTCTCTGTGCTCCAGTTTCCTCAGCAGTAAGATGGGGCTAATAGTAGAATCTGTGTCATAGACTTATTGCGAGAAATAAATGGGTTAATATATTTCAAAGTGCTCAGAATACCAGCTGTAACAAAATAAATGGTCAAATGTTAGCTATTACTTTATTATTGGTTATCATAACATAATCATTATTAACACTACCTGACTCCTGTTTTGCACAAAAATATTTCCGTTTGTATTGGAGATAAGCTGAAGCATCCATATATAGCACTGAAACTTTTTCAAAAGTAACTTTGAATGGTCAGATGCTCAAATTAGGTTCTTAATGAAATATGCATAAAATATGTAAACATGACTTTGGTTGGACGGGTGAGAGGTAGTGTAGTTCACCTTGGCCACAGAGGAACCTCAGTGTGACTTCTACATGATATCTAATTTTGAACAGAAATATATCCTAGAAGATTGTTAAAATAAGGTAGTAGCAAAATATGCCTCAAATCTCTAAATGAGGAAACAACTGTGTGGTATAGTTTAGTGTCATCAGACAGATACTAAACATATTTGCCAAAAATTATCTTGGTTTTATCACAGTTAATATGAAGCTATCTTTTCTGATTCACTGGCCAACAGGCTCATTTAGCATTTTTTTAAAAAAATTATTTATTTTACTTTCTTTGGCCCCACTGTGCTGCTTGCAGGGATCTTAGTTCCCTGACCAGGGGTCGAACCCAGGCCTGGCAGTGAAAGTGCCGAGTCCTAACCACTGGACTGTCAGGGAATGCAGTTAGCATTTTGAGAATATTCAAAACAGTAGACATTTCAGCAATCTAAAGATTGATGTTGATTTTCCCTTTTTCTATGATATAAGAGAACACTAATCTAGTTCATTTGCAAGCTCTATCCAAATGTATAAGTTAAAAAGGAAGGCAAGATTAAACAAATATTGAAGATTAATCCAGCATGTCATCCAGTAGTGAATAGTGTCAGTTATGAAAGCTCCATGAGGGTAGGGATTTTTCTTTTTGGTTTACTACTGATTATTTGTGGCCAATAGACTCAGTAGTTTCTACTTAGAGTAGTGCTTGGCATGAATAGGTACTCAATAAATGTGTGTTGCATGGATAAATGAACGCTAAACAGGTTTTATTTTCTTTTAGACTTCTCATCAGCTGAAGCTGGAGCTCAGTTCAATGCAGGGACAAATCATACAGGCCCAGAATAGTTTAACACAAAAGGAAAAAGAAGAACAACAACTTCAGGGTAACATAAATGAGCTAAAGCAATTGACTGAACAGAAGAAAAAGCAAATTGAAGCACTCCAAGGAGAGGTTAAAATTGCTGTTTCACAGAAGGTAGTGATATATTTGTTTACTTTTTATGGGAAGAAAAACTTTGCAGTTAAGATAACAATATGATAGTAACACAGATGAGTTACAACGAAGAAAATTTTACATATGCTCAAATTTTTTCTAAGTTAAATGTATAAATGCACTTAATTATATGACTAAATATCTATGGATTTCCATTCACTATAACCATGTTGTTAGATAATTCTTATTTGAAATTCTAGCACTAATCATTTGTTTGATAGGCATAAAACTACCTTTTTGTAAAATAAGATATAACTAACAATGTTAAGAGAATAATTTATACATTTCTAGTGTATTAGAAAATTTTACAGGAATTTAAAAATAAATTATCCTCATTAAGGGAATATAATCAAGAACAAAAATCATAAATTGAGATATATTTAAATATTCAGTAGTATAGGTTTCATATATTTATAATTGTTTGGTTTTTTAAGTTATAATGGTTTCCATTTCCAAACCTATCCTGATTTATTATTAAGCATCCGTTCTTCATCCTTAAGTATGTTTTTTTTTTTTTTTGCGGTACACGGGCCTCTAACTGTTGTGGCCTCTCCCGTTGCGGAGCAACAGGCTCCGGATGCGCAGTCTCAGCGGCCATGGCTCACGGGCCCAGCCGCTTTGCGACATGTGGGATCCTCCCAGACCGGGGCACGAACCCGTGTCCCCTGCATCGGCAGGTGGACTCTCAACCACTGCGCCACCAGGGAAGCCCCTTAAGTATGTTTTAATACTTGTCCAGACTAAGAGTTGATAAAAGTGGATTGAACTTAATATTTGAACAAAATGAGGTTTTCCCCACTGTTGATGTATGCATATTAATTAGTTCATGGAGTAGAAAGATATAAGATCCCTAGTATGTAAAACAAGCAAAATATATCATGTTATTAATAGTTGGCTTGTCACATTACTAGAGGAAAAAAAAATTAACCCCACAAATACATATTTTATGTTGACCACTATTTTTATAACTATTATTATGGTTATTTTACAAAAGGGTAATTTTCTAATAACAGAAACAAGAGTAGACAAATTTGTCTGTCCTTTTTTTGTGTGTGTTGTATATAATCATACATCAGGATATAATTATCATAGTATGTATTTTGTTCTATGATTTGATATCTTGAGGTCATTTTTTCCCAAAATCTATTAGCCTCATATTCAAGTTTTCCTTAGATCTTCATTTTTATAACAGTATGACTTAGTAAATTAAAAAAAAACCAACAACTATTTTTAGCATATTTTCTTTTTTATTAACTTATTAATTATAGTAAGATTTCTTCCAGATTTATGATTAATATATATTGCCTATACTTTGCATGGCTTTACTAGATGACACCTTAAGGATTTTGAGATTCAGAGGAAATGTTCTTATCGGTAGTTGTCTTACTTGGGACTGTTATAACAAAAATACCATAGACTTGGTGGTTTAAAAAATAAGCATTTATTTCTCACAGTTCCGGAGACTGGGAAGTTTAAGATAAAGGCACTGGCATATTGAATGTCTGGTGGGGGCCCACTTTCTGGCATGTGGACAGCTGTCTTCTTGCTGTATCCTTATATGCTGTATCCTTATATGACTGAGATTATCTCTTGTGTTTCTTCTTATAAGGGCACTAATCCCATTCACGAGGGCTCCACCCTCATGACCTCCCAAAGACTCCACATCCAAATACCATCACATTTGATCTAGGCTTCAACAAGAATTTGTCGGGGGGAGGGGGTGTCACAAACATTCATAGCAGTAGTTCACTTGTGTCAGTGGATGAATGCTAGAAAAAGGAACACCTTTAACCTCGGGGAGGACAGCATTTTGGGGGAGTGTTGGGTAGATAGCCAGTCTCTGTAAATTAGACTTGGGATTTGGAGTTACCTAGAGAATCACTGAAAGGCAAGAATTGTTTAGTTTTATTGAGGAGCAGTGTACTATCATGGAAAGAAGATAAATTTTAGAGGCAGGCAAATTTGAATTTAAATTCTGTGTGACACACATTAGGTTTATGGTCACAGGAAAGTGATCCATCTTTCTGGACTAAACAAAGTAGGGTCATAGAGTTGTAAAGGTTGAGATAATTTGAAGCAATTATACTTCAATAAAGATCTATTAAAAAAAAAAGATTGCGATAATGTATTTAAAGTACCTAGTACTGTGTGTGCCCAGTGCCATGTGGAAGCAAAATAGTTGTTGGATATTATATATAAGTGTAGCAAACTATGATCTAAGAGTGTCATTTTGCCTGGTAAACCATACAGTGATGGTCTCCGGAAACTTTTCACTGGGCCACAGTGAAATAGGAAAAACAAGGATAAAGTTTAAATGGGTATAGATGTGTATGAGTACACACACACAACACACACCCCATATATATCTATATCTACATCTATCTATCTATATGAAACACACATATACATACACTTTTTTAATGTGATTGTGATTGTTTGGGAGTCACAGGTAAATCCAGCAAGGCTATATAAGTCATCAGTTCCTGTACCAACCTTATTTGAAACCTAATGTGGGAATACAGAATGAATAGGATATGGCCCCTATTCTCAAGTAGCCTATAATTTAATGAGGAATCAGGTATGTAGGGAAAAAGAAAACTAGTAGAAAGGAGAATGAGAAAAATTAGAACTTAATGGAAATTTTGACTGGCTTTCTAGAGGAGCTAGCATTTGAACTGTGTCTTTGAAGACTATGCTGATTTTGAAAGATTAAACAAAAGAGGAAATTAGATATTTCAAAGGAGAGGAAACAATATTAGCAAAGTTTGCAAAACTTAAAAAAAATGTCGTTATAGAAGATTTGCTATTGGAATACCTCGTAAGTGGAGAAGTGAGGGGAGATAACGCTACAGAATTGGATGAAATCAGATCACAGTACATATTGTACAGTTGTTTCCACTTTAAATTTTTAATATTGGAAGACTAAAGGTAAAAATCTTTAGAAGGGAGAAATGTAGTCAGACCTGTTTTAGAGCAAAAACTGATAAGCTTGTGAAGGATAAATTGTAAATGATTGACCCTCCTGTATTCTCCTTTGGAACTTTGGGTTTACTTCTGTTAAACCCATTATCAAGCTGTTACATTGATCTTTTTATTTTTTTATTTTCTTTTATTTAACTTAACCACTAATAGATTTGAATCCCTCAAAGTCAGAGAACTGTGTTTTCTAACAAATAAGCTATCAATGATTTTTAAAAAAATGAATGAATGAATCAGCCTGTCATTTAGAGTAAGTAAAATGAAGGCCCAAATATGAACCCAGAGGGCAATTATGATCAGTGTTGAGACTTTGTAGAGGGCTTATTTGAGCCATAAAGGTGATTGAAGAGAAAGAAAACTAGATTGTGGGGGGGGAAAATGTTAAAGAAAAGAAGTAGTATTCTACCAAAAAAAAAAAAAAAATGCAGTGTAGTCTTCAACACGAAAAACAATGTCCAGGAATTCTTTATCGTGAAGACTCTAAATTGGAGGTAATGTGGGATGTTATCAGATAATGTGTGTGGTGATGAGCCCCCTTTCCTCTATAGGCAGTTAGCACTGCCTCCTGGCAATCTGCTTCCTAGCTCTCTTGAATCTATCCCCTTTTCTTATTTCCCAACTTCCACAGTCTTAGTCTAGGCTATTTTTTTCTCTTATGTGGACTATTATAAGAGGCTCTTAATGGATGTCGTGGGCTCTATTTGTCCACCTCCCATCTGTTTGTCATTTATTCATTCGAGAAACATTACTAGGCACCTATTCTGTGCCACGGACACAGTTCTAAGTGTTGGAGGTGTAGCTGTGAACAGACAAGGAACCTATTCTCATGGACTTAAACTTTCTTGGGGCGAAGAAACTTAAACAGGGTGATGTGAAAGACAGTGATGGGACAGAGTCCTACTAAAAGGTTGAGTGATCAAAGAAGCCCCTCTGAAGAGATTTGAGCTGATAACATGAAATACAAGAGCTATCCATATAGTGGTCGGGGCGGGACAACTAATGCAAAGATCTTAAGGCTAGAACAAGTTTGGTATTTTCTAAAAACGGAGACCAGTATAAGTTAAGTATAGTGGAGAGAGGAAGAGTAATATGCGATGAGCTCAGAGAAGTAGACAGGGGTAAAGGCATAAACATAGAAACTTGAAGATTATAATCTTGAAGATTATATATCTTGAAGATAACAATGATGTATTTTGTTCAAAGGATAATTAGAATCGATTAGGAGATTTTTGAGCAGAGAATGGTGGGATCTGACTAAAGGGACATAAAGGAGCAAGCAGGAAAGGCATTGAAAAACTATTGCAGTAGTCTAGAAAGTACAAGATGCTGGCATGAACTAAAGTGTTAGCAGTGGATGATTTGGGAATATCTTTTGTAAGCTGAGTCATCAGGACTTGCTGATAGGTTAGATGGTGAGAGATGATGGAAAGAGGAGTCTAGAATAATTCTAGGTTTGTGGCTTGTACAAGTGGATAGATGGCCATATTTACTGGGGGAAGTAGCATGTTTTTGAGGAGCAGGGTTGCTGTCAGGGATCAAGATTTCTACTTGAGATAGATATCTATCAATCACTCAAGTGAAGATGTCAGGGAAGTACTTGGATATAATGAGCCCAGAGTTCAGGCAGAGAGGTTGGAGCTAGAGACATAAATTCAGGAGTCAATTGTAAATAAACAATATTTTTTAAAATATTTAACTTAACAAGGATTTATTCACAGGAATACTTGTAAGTAGAGAAAAATAACAGAAAAGCTAAACAAATGAAATGAAGAGGATCCAAACCAACTTTCACTTTGTAGCTTTTTAATTGCACCCTGTGTGCATATATCTAGGGCACAGAGGGCCACCAACATACGCCAATACAGTGTAGGAACCCTGCGTTACGTCCATTAACTTAAACATATATTTAAGATCATGCTTTGAACAAAAAAAGAAAGCTTAGAAGGCAATATGTTGAGTGGGAATAAACATTGAAATATAGCAATCATGTCTTCAACTTCTACAATTATCTTTATGTGCCAACTAACACTTAGGCAGCCTCTTACAGATCTTTTACCATGTAATTTAAGTTTTAGAAGTTTTGATAAAATCACTAGTAATATATAACCATGCAGAAACCACATCACACTGACAGCACAGAGGCAAAGATTTTGCACAGATATATCTGCTTTCCACATTGTGCAGTTTACACACAATACAATATCAGTCTTATTCCTAACAGATCCTAAAAAAGATATTTCAAGGCCTAGCTGTAAACTACAGTACTTTATATCTATATTCTTAATAAAAATGGGTCTAGTTGGGATCTTCTAAATAGAGACTGTATATAGAATAAAAGAGGGCTAGAGACTGAACCGTGGGGTCACACAGTATTGAGAGATCAAACAAGAGAGGAGCTAGTAAAAGATTTTAAGATGGAATGACCAGTGAGGTAGGAGGAGAACCTAAAACACAAGATGTCCTGGAAACCAGGTTGAAGAATGTTTCTAGGAGGGGGCATCATCAACTGTTTGAAGGACTGCTGGGATGTTCAATGAGATGTGGACAAGGACATGAATATTGGATTTTGGAACAAGGGGGTCGCTGATGACTTCAACAGCAGTTTCATTGAAGTGTATTTATTTTAAAAGCCAAGTGCTGCTTTTCATGCTATGCTTACATATATTTTATTTATGTCATAATTTGTGCATATCTCCTGAACCTTCTTAAAGACTGAAGGTTTAGAGTTTAGAGGAGTTGCACCTTTGCAACATTTTCTTCTCTTCTTCTGCCTTGATGTTAATAAAGATGACCTGTAGAAATTTCTTGTTATTCTTGAATTTCAAGGAGTAGAAACAGTATACTTCAACTTAGTAATGGCTTTTTAATTACTTCGTGTAGAAATTTCCCATAGTTCAACCTTAAATTATATCATTTTTTAAAGCATGCAGCACTGTATCTTCCATCAGAATGTAGTTGTTACTTTCAGTCTCCTGAGACCTTGGTACTTGGGATTCTCAGTGAAATTCTTTTTTCTTTATTTAATTGCTGTTTCATTTTTTGTCTTTTAAATTAGGACTTGTTGAATTTTGTAATTCTTTAATTTTGTAACTATAAGGTAAGTTACACTTTATTAAAGTAGAATTTTAGGGCATAACTACAATTCAGTTTGTTCTTAGGAATCTTAGTTGTGTGGATTTCATTCTATATTTGTAACTGGTTTTTGGTATGCATACTGTTTTAAAAAACTATTGTATGTTTCAGACAGAACTTGAGAATAAACTACAGCAGCAGTCAACACAAGCAGCACAGGAACTTGCAGCAGAGAAACAGAAAATATCAGTGTTACAAAATACCTATGAAAAAAGTCAGGAAAGTCTAAAACAGCTTCAGTCTGATTTCTATGGGAAGGAATCTGAACTTCTTGCCACAAGGCAAGATCTTAAGGTATAGTAAACTATATTATATGATAAAAACCAATAAGTTGTTTATAGACATTCATTAAATGATTGATTTGAACACAAATGGGCACAGGAATGTTAGTATTTGTGGAATATCATGCTTCTTTTCTGTTGAATTATTATATTTGGAGAAACATGCTTTTTAAATTGTTTTATATAACAAAATATATATGTAAATACAGGCATTTAAAAATAACATCTTTAATAGAAATAATTTGGAAATTGTTAATTGCTACATTGGCTTATCTAAGGACTTTGCTGCCTTTATGTAAAAAAAATAACTTTTAAAACGGACTGCTGTTAAAAAAATCTAAGGAGTTTTTTTATTTTTTTGCGGTATGTGGGCCTCCCACTGCTGTGGCGTCTCCCATTGCGGAGCACAGGCACCGGACGCGCAGGCTCAGCGGCCATGGCTCACGGGCCCAGTCGCTCCGCGGCATGTGGGATCCTCCCGGACCGGGGCACAAACCTGCGTCCCCTGCGTCGGCAGGCGGACCGCCACCAGGGAAGCCCTAAAAAAAATCTGAGGAGTTTTAAATGTAAACCACTTGTGAAAATGCAAGCAGTTTTACTGTTGCTTGTCAAACAATATTAACTTCAGTTTTATATATTAGTCAACTTCCCAAGACTACTGGAATGCATAATGATTAAAATTAGATTATAGCTCAAAGTAAACTTAACCTTAATTATCTAAACATATATGGATATTCTGTCCTTGGCAATACTGTTTGATTAAAGTATCATTTTTACTAAAATGAAGGCTATGGAAATAGGGTAAACAATTTTTATGTAGCATTAAGGTATCAATTCTCAGTGAAATGGAACATTTGTATTCTCTCGCAGAAGAATTAGACATTTCTCTTTTTTTTTTTTTTTTTTTTTTTTTTTTTGCGGTACGCGGGCCTCTCACTGTTGTGGCCTCTCCCGTTGCGGAGCACAGGCTCCGGACACGCAGGCTCAGCGGCCATGGCTCCCGGGCCCAGCCGCTGTGCGGCACATGGGATCTTCCCGGACCGGGGCACGAACCCGTGTCCCCTGCGTTGGCAGGCAGACTCTCAACCACTGTGCCACCAGGGAAGCCCCGGCCATTTCTCTTTTTTGTCATAGTGAAATAGTATGCTTTTTGATTCTTTCCTATGTTTGGATTTTTGTTTCTTAATTTAAAATGCCTTATTGAAAAGTTCTGTTGAAAATCACAGAATATTTTTATATATAATATACATAAATATGCTATGTCACTTTATTCATAGGCTGCTATAGGGAAGGCTTTATGAAGGAGGTAGGACTTGTCCAGGTCCTGAAGGATATAAGAATTTGAATACACAGAGAGTCCTGAGAAAGATCAGTTCACTCAGGGGCACATTTGAGAAAAGGTGCAGCAGTGGGAACCAGCAAAGCCAGGAGGCAGTCACCATAATTGTCTTGCTAGAGTGCTGGTTTGTGTTTGGAAGTTAAAGTTAAAAAGGTTGGGATCAAACT
Organism: Grampus griseus; assembly: GCF_964374135.1. Classification (NCBI taxonomy): domain Eukaryota; kingdom Metazoa; phylum Chordata; class Mammalia; order Artiodactyla; family Delphinidae; genus Grampus; species Grampus griseus. Next base: position 75,398,917 of record NC_139005.1, on the reverse strand, counting down.
GTGAGGTATCTTAGATGCCTAGCAAGGACGACTGACTGGACTTTATATTGGGTTGCGGGGGGGATGAAGAGTCTAAGCAGAGGAATAAAATGAAGAAGGTATAATTTAGGCAACAACCTGGAACTGGTTTATAGATAGCAGCTTGGTTTGGATCTGGCGTAAACTAGTGCTGGGGAGATTAGTTAAGAGGCTATCTCCCTTCCTTCCTCCATAAACTCCAGTAATCTAGCTGTGAGCTGATTAGAACTGGAGTTAAAGAGGATGGAACAGAAGAGATTAATGGGAGAGAGAATATGAAACAAAAGGGCGTTTCAAAACGTACAGGGTGCAAGGAAGTGAAGGAATCAGTGGTGACTAATGATCTGACAAACAGGAGACTGGGTAAAAGAATTTTCATAGGGCCAACAGTAGATATTATATATATATATATAGTTCACAATTAGCAAGAGTTCTTTAAAAAAAATACCACCTGACATTTAGAAAGTGTCTTACTTCCTATATTCTCTAAGTAGCTTTAAATTATTATTAGCTTTCCTTTACAATACTGTTGCAAGTCAGGGAGGGTTTGTGGAAGAGTTTGGACTTTATCCTAAAGGCAGGAGGGAACCACTGAAAGGATGTGCTCGGATTTGTATTTTAGGCCAATAACTGGCTGCAGGAGAAGGAATGGATTGTAGGGGAACGTGGCTGAACGTTGGGATGAGAGAGGAGACTTTGTGGTAGTCCAAGTGCGGATGGTGACAGCTCGGGCTGGTAGTAGTAAGGATGCAGAATGTGCATGAATTCCAAGGACACTGAGGTGATAGAGAAGATGAAACCTAATGATTGAGTAGAAGTTCTGTAGAAATCACGTTTTTTCTTCATATGGATGTATTATTTACCCAAGAGCATAACACAGTAATAAGACTTAGATCTTTTAAATCAGTATTTTTTTCATTAAGCCAACAATTATTTTTATTATGCCCGAAAGCTACATCATGTTCCAATTTTATACACAAAAGAAAAATTCAAATGTAAACATGGGTAAGAAGAGAAAGACAGAGGGATAAGGCTGTTGTGGAGTTTAACAACTGTTGAGAGGCCATGGATAGACTCTCTCTTCAAAGCTTCCTTTTGCAGATGAAACTGAGGCCCTGCTTGATTAGTGACAGGCCTAGTGTTTGCACAATAACAGAACGATGATTGGATCTCAGCTCTTCTGATTCATAGCCCTTTTTTAAAATAATTAATTAATTAATTTGGCTGTGTTGGGTCATCGTTGCTGTGCGTGGGCTTTTCTCTAGTTGTGGTGAGCGGGGGTACTCTTCCTTGCGATGCGCGGGCTTCTCATTGTGGCAGCTTCTCTTGTTGCGGAGCGTGGGCTCTAGGCGCTTGGGCTTCAGTAGTTGGCACACAGGCTCAGCAGTTGTGGCTCTAAGTCTCTAGAGTGCAGGCTCAGTAGTTGTGGTGCACGGGCTTAGTTGCTCTGCAGCATGTGGGATCTTCCCGGACCAGGGCTAGAACCCATGTCCTCTGCATTGGCAGGCAGATTCTTAACCACTATGCCACTGGGGAAGACCAGTAGCCCTTTATTGTTTTACCATCATTTCACTAGAATTTTTTTTATAAAATAGGATATTGACAAATATAAAATAGGATATTGAAATTTTTTAATAAAATAGGATATTGACAAATTTTTATAAAATAGGATATTGACAAAATATCCTGTTTTATTTTTTTATGAAATAGGATATTTGGACGTTAATCCTTCCAAAATGACAGGTATCTGAACTACTTAATTTTCTAAAAAAGAAATTCCTAGGAAAGTTCAAATAATATTTATAATAGGCCAGAATAATGGATCAGCCATTCTTTTGCTTCAGTGACTATTATATGACCTTATGTATAAGAGAGAAAGGGAGACGTTCAGAACCTTGTAACATGACACGTAAGTCAAGGCTGCCATCTGTGGGCTGATAGTGTATACCAAGACACCAGTAGAATGCAAGACCGGCTGGCTTGATCTATGCCTTTAGCCCCATCTGCTGGATTATTTATGAAATACTAAAATTTGTTGACTGTATATTTCAAAGTGGCTATGCTGTGTGCTATTCTTTGTTTTCCAGGAAAGGTAGAAGTGGCGTTTAACTGTAAATTTTGCACCCTCAGTGAAGTGAAAATTCTAGGATAAAAAGTTTAGAATTAAATGTAAATCTTCTTAGCCTAGTACTGTTCTTTATGTCATTTCATCAAACATCAAGAAAAAATAATAACTAAAAATTTTAAAGTTTTATTTTGAAAGAGAAAAGAGAAAAATTTTTGAACAGACCCCACCCCCCCCCCCCCAAAAAAAACCCACCAATAGCTACCACAGAACAGTGTAGAAAATCTTTTTCTTTGCTACATTACTATAATGTGATTGGGGTATTCAGGATCAGGGTTGGTACTTGATATACTCAGAGATTTGCTTATTCCAGTAGCAGTGGGTGGGTTAAAGATAGCCCCAGTAAACCATCTAATGGAAGAGGGAGTTCTCCAAGGGAAAAGATGCTGAGCAGATGAAAATAATATAGCCTGAAGCAAGAAAGATAAAAGGAAAATTTGAAACGGCAGTATACTGCTGAATGACATAGATGAATATTCAGAGGCAAGGTAGAACAACATGTCTTGGCTCAGAAAATAGTGCAGATTTTGAACTTGACTTTAAAGATTTAGTCACTAGGATTTTGTGAGTTCAGAATTTTATAGGCTGTTATTTAAACCATGGGCATTTTGGAATTCTGTGGTCAGAGATTGGGGGTGTTCTTGCTTTTAGGCTCTAGCAAGTGTTGGTATTCTTTAGCATTAGATCAGGACCTCTGTTACCGAATTACAATTGCTATAGACAGCATGGGCTAGGCTTTGTCAAATTTTATTCTTTTTCTATGAAATCACTCTCACCTTTTGTGATACTTAGGTCAGTTCCGACATGCCCACAAAGCCTTCTTTAAACATTCCACAGAGAATACACTCACACTCGTTTTTCTGTGCATTTGGCACATAGCAAATGCTCTAATACCCTGTACAACTTCCATTTTATACCCTGGTTCTGTTTTCCAGGCTATATGGTCAGCTTCTTTAAGTCCAGGACCATCTTTTACCCTCCTGTCTACCTTAGTAGTATACTCAATTAAAGCTTAGCTGCTTGATTAGTAAAGGACTAGATGACTTTAAGTCTTTTCCAAAAAGGAAGTCTTACAGTTTTTAGTGTTCTACTGGAAACTATTGAAAATGGAAATTTGATTTATATCAGAAAAGACTTCTGAACCGGGTTATTTGTAAGGAATAATCTCTTTCAGGAAGCTTAAGTAAAGCCCTTTAAATAAGGTTTTCATTTATTCATTTATTTTTCATCGATTCTTTATCAAATGCTTACTGTAGCCAAGCCTAGATAGCAGTGATTCCTCCTGAATTGTATCTTCTGCCTTTTTTCCCAAAGAAACTGTATCTCCAGAATAAGAAAGATAAACAACTTCTAGATGGTGGAAGAGCATCTTAGAGTTATTTCCCTTAGCAGCTGAGAGTGGCAAGGTTCCTGCCATTTTCCATTCCCCACCTGTTACCATATCCACCTCCAAATCAAAACCTAATGAGTCAAAAAGTTGCTGTTTCCCCAGCTTCAGCTTCTTGAAATATTTGGGCCTTCGAACAGTTAGTAACTATGGACTGTGTTAACTGACAGAGCTACTTCTACCACACAGATGAGAAGTTAAGAGGATGGGGGTGATGGCCTTGTTAGAAGTAGAGCCTCAGATGTCTGGTTGACTTTACTCTTTTAGTTCACTTAATCAGGTTGGAAGATTAGAAATACATTTTTTCCCCCAAGACAAAAATCCCTTTCTATTTATTAAATAAACCTTTTAGCGTGTCAAGGGCCATCATAGATCCTACAAAACATGTATGCATATATGTCACGTTTAACTATCTTTTTAAATTGCTTTCTTCCCATGTCTCCCCATATCTTCTCATTATGTATATGTTCTCTGAGTGTGTTTGATATGGTTCCTACTTATTTGATATTCTTCGTATCACTTAGCTAGTAAATACAGATTGTTTCTAAAGCTTTGGAATTGCTTCCGTTTTATTATTTTATACTTGCCTATGGAAAATACTACAAGTATTTTGCATAGGCAAGAGAGTTAGTTATCTAGCATTCTTTCTCTTTTACATCATCTTACTGAAGGGCATAACATGCTATCTTTTTTAATTTAACTTTTTTAACATCTTTATTGGAGTTATAATTGCTTTACAATGTTGTGTTAGTTTCTGCTGTATAACAAAGTGAATCAGCTATACATATATCCCCATATCTCCTCCCTCTTGCGTCTCCCTCCCACCCTCCCTATCCCTCCCACTAGGTGGTCACAAAGCACCGACCTGATCTCCCTGTGCTATGTGGCTGCTTCCCACTAACTATCAATTTTACATTTGGTAGTGTATATATGTCCATGCCACTCTCTCACTTTGTCCCAGCTTACCCTTCCCCCTCCCCATATCCTCAAGTCCATTCTCTATGTCTGCGTCTTTATTCCTGTCCTGCCCCTAGGTTCATCAGAACTATTTTTTTTAGATGCCATATATATGTGTTAGCATACGGTATTTGTTTTTTTCTTTTTGACTTCACTTTGTATGACAGACTCTAGGTCCATCCACCTCACTAATAACTCAATTTTGTTTCTTTTTATGGCTGAGTAATACTCCATTGTATATATGTGCCACATCTTCTTTATCCATTCATCTGTCGATGGACACTTAGGTTGCTTCCATGTCCTGGCTATTCTAAACAGTCTTGCAATGAACATTGTGGTACATGTCTCTTTTTGAATTATGGTTTTCTCAGGGTATATGCCCAGTAGTGGGATTGCTGGGTCATATGGTAGTTCTGTTTTTTTAAGGACCTCCATACTGTTCTCCATAGTGGCTGTATCAATTTACATTCCCACCAACAGTGCAAGGGGGTTCCCTTTTCTCCACACCCTCTCCAGCATTTATTGTTTGTAGATTTTATGATGATGGCCATTCTGACTGGTGTGAGGTGATACCTCATTGTAGTTCTGATTTGCATTTCTCTAATGATTAGTGGTGTTGAGCATCCTTTCATGTGTTTATTGGCAATCTGTATATCTTTGGAGAAATGTCTGTTTAGGTCTTCTGCCCATTTACTATCTTTTTAAAGTATATTACTTTCCACTATGCTATGCATAACTTATGTATAACTGTTAGCTATTATGTTTCTGTTGAAATTTGCCAAAAAATGACATAATAATTTGGGGAAATTGTTTTTATAAGTCTGTAGAAGAGAAGCTTTCTCTAGCACAGGAGGACTTGATTTCAAATAGAAATCAAATTGGAAACCAAAATAAATTGATTCAAGAACTGAAGACCACCAAGGCTACTTTGGAGCAAGATTTAGCAAAGAAAGAACAGCAATTGAAGGAGCAGAGTAAAGCACTACAGGATATACAGAAAGAAAAGGTATTTTATTTTCTGACTAAATCTAGAATCTTAGTGTTTAAAATTAAGAACCAGCTTTTTCTAAAGGTAAGTAGGGGTGTATTTTATATAAATGATGCTAAGTTATAAAGTTGAAAGCATTGTATTATGACCAGTACGTTTAAAGATCAGTTAAAATTTTATATGAATGAGAAATTCAAATTCTAGGAAACAGTTTTTGGTTTCATAATTGAAATTTTATATTTCCATCAGCTGATATTATTCTGAAGTGTACAGTTCCTGAAGTTCTTGGTATATTTTATTTGTGCAGTTCCTGAATTATGTGTTTTTTTATTTTTTGCTGCACTGTGTGGCTTGTGGGATCTTAGTGCTCTGACCAAGGATCAAACCCAGGCCCTTGCCAGTGAGAGCACGGAGTTCTAACCACTGGACCGCCAGGGAATTACCTCTGAATTATTTTTAAAAATTGGTGGATGTTTTTGTAGTGATGGCGCTGGTGAGGCTGGCATGAAATTTATGATTTGTGCCTCAAGGTTAGAAAATTCTGACAGAACTATAGTTTAGAGGCCTTTAATTACAAGGGTTTTAGATCAGGCAGATCTTGTTTTAGTTTTATGGTTCTACTTTTAATAGCTTATTTAACTGCTCTAAGTCTTTGTTCCTTTACCTATAAAATGATTAAAAAGAGCTACCTGGCATAGAGATTAGATAATGTATACTCCTCCTCCCTAGGCGCCCTATATAAAGATAGTGATGATGATAATAAGCATAAGATGGTAGTTTTAGCTAAACTTTAGCCAGGCACTATTAATTTTAATAGTTACTGTAACTATTTAATCCTTATAATGATCTTTTTGTTCATATTGTATAAATAAGGACACAGAGGCAAGAGAAGGTAAATAATTTGCTCAAGTTAACTAAGGTGGAAGGGGCAGAGACAGTCATAAATAGTAGCAGTCATTTTTGTTATATTACTTTTAAGTATTTACTTTAAAACTTTTTTAATAAATCATTTTTTCTATAGTCACTGAAAGAAAAAGAACTAGTAAATGAAAAATGTAAATTGGCAGAGATAGAGGAAATTAAGTGTAGACAAGAAAAAGAAATTGCTAAATTGAGTGAAGAACTCAAGTCTCACAAGCAAGAAAGCATAAAGGTATGTGAAGATAATCATTGTTTTTCCTTTTGTATTGTATTAGTGTTGTTAAAAAGATTTGTGTATATATATTTATTTTATTTATTTTAGGACATACTATGTGCCAGGCACATTGTTTTGCTGTTTTTTGACAAATACTCTCGCTCTCACAGTGCTCGTGTTGCATAATATCTATACACATATTGAAATTATGTTACCTTTGTTTTCAAATTACTGAATAAAGCAAAGTAACCCTAAAAGTTTAGATTTTATTGAGGTGATAATCGACAAAGCTATCCGTTATGCTTACAGATAGTAAACTTCAAAATATGTAAGAGTTTAGAATTAAGATTTTAAGGGATTGTTTTTTAATCGTTTTTCTTCCTAAAATCCTTTAATAATCTGTTGTTTAGAACATTTTTCCTATCATTAGCATGACTGGCATGCCACCTGAAAAAATTAACTGCTTATAATTTGCTTTGTAAAGTGTTTGTAAAATGTCATTTTCTTAGAGAAAGGTTGGATTTTCCCTTGAGTGCTCTCATAATACCTCTTATGTCTATCAGTATACTTGCCATTTTGCTTTATAATTACTTACCTCTTTATGTCATTATGTTCTTCCAGACTGTGACTTCCTTAAAGCAGGGAATGTATATAATTCATCTTTATATATATATCCCTAGAACGTGACACAGTGTGTGATGCCTAAATGTTGAACCAATAAATGCTTCCTAAATGAAGAAAGGGAAAATAAGGTGTAGAAAATTTTCACATAATTTAATCAAAACATATGCATGCAAAGCATCACTTGAATTTAAATGATTGTTGAGGAGGAAGTACATAATATTTCACCTTTTTAATCAACTATTTGAAATACTGAACTTTAAGACTCTTGTAAGAGGCTAAAACTCTTTGTTTATATTGTAATAAGTTGCATAAATTTCAGCTACATTTTTTTTTTTACTATAAAGGATGGTTTATTTTGGCCTCACTTTCTCATAGGAGGTAACAAATCTCAAGGATGCCAAACAGCTTTTGATTCAGCAGAAATTAGAGCTTCAAGGGAAAGTAGATTCCCTAAAGGCAACCCTTGAACAGGAGAAGAAAGCCCAGCAAATGCTAAAAGAGCAGATGAAAAAGGAAGAAGATGAGCTGAAGAAAGAATTTATGGAGAAGGAAGCTAAACTGGTAAGTTAGTGGTGGGAGGTGTGTTTTTTAATTGATTTTGTAAATTAATCCAGTAAGAGAGGGTTTTTCTACTTAAAAATTATGATTCAAATGCTCACCTAACATTTAATTTTTGATTTAAGACAAGAGATCTGATTTGTCTAAATAGCTGACATGTGATTGGAAATATTTTATTCTGTGATTATATTTTGGTTTATATAAGTGAAAATTCAATAAAACATGATGGGGGGGCACTTTTAGTGCCAGAAAAACAAACAAACCTATAACTATGTAGATTGAGGTAAATGGCATGAATGCTAATCATGTTAAACTCATTTGTTTGGTCAAACTGAATGTTGATAAGGGGGAACGGAAACTTCAGTTTGGAATTACAATGACCAAAGTCTACTTTTCCTTCCCTAACTTGTGCATGCCAAATGGGAAGCATCTGGCTTTCCTCTGTTGAATTAAGTCCAGATATCCCCAGATAAATTGACTGCTGAATGTTTTCATTGAAGAACTGCAATTTCAAGTTCACACAGTGATTTGAAGTTCTGTTTTTTTGGCAGGTTGATAGAGACAAAAGGATGCATTTGGAATTTGAGACATAAGAAAATGCCAGCTCTATCTCCAGGGCACCTTGCTATCCCTAACTATGTGTTCTTCCCCGTTCTAGTGGAAAAAAGGAAAATCTCAAATTGCTTTACTTTAGTTTGATCTTATAAGAGGCTTGCTGACCACCATTTCAATGTTATGACCATTGTCAGTTCAAACTACACAGATGTTTGTGGAATCAGTTTTATCAGTGCCTTCTTCCCTGAAGAAGTTATTATTTATGTTGCCAATATTTAAAGTTCAGCAACTAACTTAAATTTTGCACTACTTTTGTAATAGGTTTTTTACCCACTGTTTTTCCTTTTCTCAGCTTTCCGAAATAAAAGAAAAAGAAGTAGGAATGAAGCAGCATGAAGAAAATGAGACTAAACTTACCATGCAGATTACAGCATTAAATGAAAACTTGGGCACCATAAAGAAGGAGTGGCAGTCCAGTCAACGGAGAGTCAGTGAGCTTGAGAAACAGACGGACGACTTACGGGGTGAAATTGCAGTATTGGAAGCAACGGTTCAAAATAATCAAGATGAAAGGAGGGCACTACTAGAAAGGTGGTTGATGTCTATTAAAATTAGTTTATTTCCATGCTAAGTGATAAAAAGGTTGTTGTACTCCACATTTAAAAAAATAGAAGTCTTGAGAAAAGTGCTCCTGCAGGTATTTAAGTAGCCATTTAAAAATTAACCCTTACAACAGAGTTGAAATTAATGTATTATGTTTAAAGTTACTAAAGTAGTTCATTATCTGTGTTCAGAGAGGGTCTTTAATGATTTTTTAAAAATGAATTGTTTTTGCAATCTATTTCAGGTGTCTTAAAGGAGAAGGTGAAATAGAAAAGCTTCAAACCAAAGTACTAGAATTGCAAAGAAAGCTGGATAATACAACTGCAGCAGTGCAGGAACTGGGCAGAGAGAATCAGTCCCTTCAAGTGAGTCACCTGGTGTATGAGGCAGTTTTTTAGTCTAGAATTTACCTCTTAGTGAAAAGCATATTTTCAGCATTTAAAAAAAATCTCATATTTAATAATACTTTTGAATGGCTACTGCCTGTGTAGCAGTATTGCAGGTGTTACAGGTAATTAAATATAAGATTTAAAGAACTTATCTGAGACCCCAATGATTAGAGAGCCACATCATTCATGAATTGTCATTATTGGGAAGAGCACAAAGGAATGAATGAGTTGCTATGTGATAAAGAAGTGATCTGATTATATGCTCAGAGTTCCAAGGAAGGATTGATCCTTAGGGTTAGAATGAATGGGAAATCACCAAAGGTTAGAAATTACCAATGCCTTTGAGGTATAAAACTTGCTTTGCTTTATTTATTTATTGTCATTCAGACTTAATTATGTAACAACTATGATAATGGAAGTTGACCAAAGTGTTTCTGATTTTTAAAATTTTATCCATTTTAAAACTTGGCCACCAACTTAGAAATTATCATTCTTTACAGCACTGAACATTATAATGTATTTTTTTTTTGAATAGATCAAACATACACAAGCGTTGAATAGAAAGTGGGCTGAAGACAATGAAGTACAAAACTGTATGGCCTGTGGGAAAGGCTTTTCAGTAACCGTGAGACGGGTAAATGGTTTTGTTATATTGCTGTGGTTCTTGATTTTATTTCTCAGTGACAATGTTTTAACCATCGAAATTGTCCTGCATTTGACAGATTTTAAAAGTTTTGCCATTTATTAACTTTAATTTACAACTACATAGAATTAAGTTTCATGAAATCTTGTTTCTGGTTAGTGTGTTTCTATTTTAGTTTTAAATTCAGTTATTACCTTCCTACTGAGTTACTCTCTTGGATAATCATTTTCTGAACCAGTGCATCAGTATTAAACTCATGTTTTAGTCATCATAGGGTTCTCTTAAAGGAAAAAAAGCAGAGATAAAAAAATCATTTTAGGGCTTCCCTGGTGGCGCAGTGGTTGAGAGTCCGCCTGCCAATGCAGGGGACACGGGTTCGTGCCCCGGTCCGGGAAGATCCCACATACTGCGGAGTGGCTGGGCCCATGAGCCATGGCCGCTGAGCCTAAGCGTCCGGAGCCTGTGCTCCGCAACAGGAGAGGCCACAACAGTGAGAGGCCCACGTACCGCAAAAAAAAAAAAAAAAAAAGAAAAATCATTTTAAATAATGCCATTATGTGATGTTTCAAGTTTATATTCCTATTGAAGAAATTATGCCTGAAACATTTTGTAAATAGGAATAATTTTCACCTGATAGAAGTGCTTTATTAAGCACTTTATTAAGGCATTAAAATGCCTCCTAAGGTTCTTCTGAGAATTCCAAGATAAATTCCATATTAAATGTTTAGTACAGTATCTGATTAAATAGGAAGCATTCAAATTAACTAAGGGATTAAATCGACATACTGAGATTTTATATTATTAAATGCTAATCACTTGAAAGTTAGTATACCTTCACAGTGAAGTTTGCTGTATTCTTGTAGTCTCATAATACTTTTGGTAGTTTTTATGCTTAAAAATGTTTAATTTTTGTCATTTACAGCATCACTGCAGACAATGTGGAAATATCTTCTGTGCTGAGTGTTCAGCCAAAAATGCCTTAACTCCTTCTTCCAAGAAGCCTGTTCGTGTCTGTGATGCATGTTTCAATGACTTGCAAGGATAATGGGTTATCACAACTTCAGAGTAATATTACACTAACATTAGGTTTTTAATAATACACTTAATAGATATCTTGGACTACTACTATTCGGTTTGGACAGTGGTTGCAATACTAAACCAAATTAGAATTCATATATTTTGGAATGTTATCAAGTAAAACTCTTCTATTTTTGTGAGACTCAAGCCCATCTTTCATTACTTTTTTCCATTTACCCTGGAATAGCTTTCATGCCAAGTTTAGAAGTAGCCAATGAAATGTAAATAAATTTTGGATGGAAATGAATTTTGGACGGAAAATAGCAATGTATTTTTTTAAATATAATTTCATTGTTCAGAAATGACATGAATGCACTTCCATAGCTTACTTCTTTCTCCCACATTTAGTATCAAGAAATGTACATGGGTGATGTTACCATATCAGCTATGTTGCACAATAACACATTATATTAAATATTCTCATTGTGAAATGCATAGAACTATAAAGCTTTTTTTCCCTTATACACAGGTCCATAGCTCAGTTGCATTGTTATGTTACAAATTTACTACTCAAGTGTTCCAAATACAGATTATATTTAAATATTAACTATGAATTCAAACATGGTTTTTATTTTAACAATACTGATTAAATTCTCTTGGGTGGATTTTATGAAAACCTCTGGAAAATTATTTTATGGTTATCCTCGGGTTGTATTTTAAAGATTAGGGTTAATTTTTCTTTTTGTCTTTTTCTATCTCATTTTTAAACTCCCACGTAGTCTTAAGAATCCTACAAAACTTCCCACCCTCATCCCCAGTTGGAAGGTGAATAATAGAAGTTGTATAATGCTTGTATTCTCTGTTTAAGTGGGAAGTCTTCTGAGATTAGCCTTCATTTTATATCCTCATTTTGTCTCTCCAGCATCTTCAAGAATCTGAATTTGCTTTTTTAATGGATCTGCTTTTTTCAAGGTAATTTGGTTTAACCTTCTCAAGCATAGCTCAGCTTCACTGTAATTGTTTTATAGATTTTGCATCTTAAAGCTAGTAACTGATATTGCTATAGTCTTATCTGTGAAAACAAATACAAAATGGTAAGGAGACATTAAATATTCTGCTTTATATTTTCTGCTTTATATTCTCTTCTTACCTAATAGGGAAGAAATTTTTTAAGTTTTAAATTTGACTTAAATTTTAAAAGGTTCTGAATTTGGGGTTCCATATCAACTGTGTATCTGTTTACTCTGCAAAAATAATGCTATGAAATTACCTTGAAATAACAGTTGGATAATAGAGTATCGCCAAAAACAGATGTATTTAGGAATCCCCAAATTATAACTAGAACTGAAACAGACTGGCAAATTGAGGGTAATTAAAAATTAGCTTATTTGGATGCTGAACAATGGAATTGAACTTTATCAGTCTTATTAATTTGGAAAATTGGAGAACCTCTGAAGAGAGAACTCATTAATATTGTTTTATTACTCTGAAGAAAGTAAAGCTATATATTCATTCAGTGCAATCATTTGGTAATAGGGAAGGATGGGAGCTAATATTTCATTTATAATACATAGTTTATAATGTACACTTGCTTTCAAATATCATGCTGAAATTATGTTTATGCTCTTCCTATAATGTATACAAACAAAGAGATTGCCATATATTCATTTAATTATTTAAAAAACCCATTTAAGTAAACTCTGTTGTCAGTAGCTACTAAGGACCCTGATTGAGTCCCTGGACTCAAATAAACATATATCCTTGAGCGTATAGAATGAAGAAATACAGTGGATCTTTATTAAAAATAAGTTGGATAATAAAAATTGAGCTAAAATTATTTATGCATTTTCATATAAATTCTTTCAAATAGTCTTAATTCTGTACTTATAAGTAAATTAATAAGCATGTTGGAAAAACATTCACAGCACTATTGTTATTATTTTTTTATGATATGAAACGTCACGGGAATTCTTCTGGCTTAGAATATTTGTTCACTCATCTCCCAGTTGGGTGCACTGAAGGCCTATCCCTGTCTTGTCCCCCCACCCACATATTCATAAAAAATTGTGGGGACAACAAATATAACCATATGTATTTGAGTGATTTTCTACTCTTCATCTAGCTAATCTCACTTCCTAGGCCCCAAATAATTAGGCTATTATATTTAGAAATGAAACAATATTTTGCTATTAATCTCACCAATAAGGTGTTTTGGAAACAAAAATTAAAGGGTTTTCTGTTCCTTTTAATTAAAAAGTCATCTTCTGAGTGCTTACTGGTTCGACATTTTAGATGTCTGCTGGTACTATTTGTCAGTGATTTAGAGCTGGCACGTATGGAGTCCCAGCTCTCAGCTCTAATGCAAAGCCTATTGGCATCACCTGTTAGTAAATTCTAAACCCAAGCACAGAAATGTGAGTTAAAATCAAGTCTTGCTGGGTTAGTGTACAATAAACTACACCTACACCTACAGAATTTTTAGTAGAAAGAAGATAAAGCTGCTGGTATAGGATTTGTTTATTTTGAAGAAAAGAGGGAAACAAACACAACAACCTCAATGCAGTGTGTAATTTTGTTCAACTACCTCTTAATGTGGAATTAGCTAGTTTAATAGTTTCTTCATAGTAGTGTTACATAGTAACTGCCAAATTTGTTAGTTCCCCATCTCTCTTGAAGAGGCTTTATGATTATTTTATAGTTTTGGGAACTTAAAAGCCACTTTTTTTTAACCTTGCATTTGCATAAAGATGTTTAGCTTTTAAGTGGAAAGCAAATTATGATCATATATTTTGATATTCATGACCTATTTGACTACAGCAGTTTTTTTTAAATGCACTTTGGCTATGAAACCATGGATGATTTGATCCACAAAATTTAAACGTGCCATCAATTTAGTATTCCTAGACAAGAGCTTGATGAATGGTATTCTGTAATTATATAATGTACCACACATTATTGTCTTAATTGCCCTTTGCCTGAATTTTAATGATCAGTTATTGTTGCAAATGTGAATACTGTGCATAAACTTACTAAATTTATGTAAAATTGTATAAAGCAGAATTGGAAATAGCTAGGTCCTCTCCCTGTAGAAGTAGTGAATTTACTGTAACATGATGCAGTTATGTATATGACATTCTGTACTTCTTGAACTGGATCATATATTCATAACTTCTGTAGATACTTTTGCATGAATATTTTGTTTAGTTTTTGGATTCATTGTGTTGTTTACTACTTGTGATCATGTAGTTGTGCCTTATTTGTGAGAGAGTTTAGCTCAGTAAATACTGTGGTTTCTAAACTCAGTGAGTGGAAGGTTATTGATTATAAATGTAACTGATAAATTATATAACATTTGAATCTGTATAAAGAACAATGGAAGAATCCTTTATTGAATTGTTGCTTTTTTAAAAAATATGCTAAAGATATTAAAAAATAATTTCTAGTATATTCTGTGACTAAATTATTTTGTCTATTTAAAAAATTAGCCATTTTACATTAATTTATTTACAGATTTAGAACTTTGCACTTGGATATAGACAATGGGTGTGCTTTATTATTTTAAATTAATTTTTATTGGAGTATAGTTGCTTTACAATGTTGTGTTAGTTTCTAGTGTACAGCAAAGTGAATCAGCTATACGTATACATATATCCCTTTTTGGATTTTCTTCCCATTTAGGTCACCACAGAGCACTGAATAGAGTTCCCTGTGCTATACAGTAGGTTCTCAGTTATCTATTTTATAGATAGTATTAATAGTGTATATATATATGTCAAGCCCAACCTCACAATGGGTTTGCTTTAATGTTCAACTAAGAATAGTAATTAAGTTCATATTTCAAGAGAAATTACTAATGCTATTTTGCTCGAGACAGCCCCTTTTCATTTCATTCATTATTGAGAAAAATAACAAAACTAAAAAATATTAAACAATATTAATCTCTTCTTTCATTGTACATTTAATACCCAGGTGACCATTTAAAGGCTCAATGTACCATTGCTTTTTACTGATTTTTTTTTTCCCCTGGGAACCAAAGTTCCAGAAGGGATTTTTCATTTTACTCTGTGTTTCCCTCTGAAGACAATAACATGTATATCCTCAAGCACTTATTATATATTAGATATGCTCTTTTGTGAGCTTTATAGAATTTCACTTTAAATACATAGTATATTCTTTTAAGTTTTATCTTATTGTGGTAAGAACAGTTAACATGAGATCTACCCTCTTGACAACTCTTGTAAAAGTGTACAGTACAGCAGATCTCCCGAGCTTACTCATTTTGCTTAACTGAAACTTTATGCCCATTGATTAGTAACTCCCCATTTCCCCCTACCCCCAGCCTCTGGCAACTACCATTCCACTCTTTTTGATTCTATGAATTTGAGTATTTTAGAAATCTCATATAAGTGGAATCATGCAGTATTTGTCTTTCTGTGACTGACTTATTTCACTTAGCATAATGTCCTCAAGGTTCATCTATGTTGTTTCATATTGCAGAAGTTCCTTCTTTTTCAAGGCTGAATAGAATTCCATTGTATGTACGTACCAGAGTTTCTTTATCCACTCATCTGTTGGTGAACATTAAGGTTTTTTCCATATCTTGGCTATTGTGACTAGTGCTGCAGTGAACACAGAAGTGCTAATATTTCTTTGTAAAAGCTGTTTTACATCTTAACTAATTAAATCTACATGTTAATTTAGTCAGTCTTTTTCTTCCTTTAATGAGATTTAAGGGAGAAAATAGTTTTATACATATAAACAAATATATGTTTACTGGACTCAGACTAAAAGGAATCTTGGGAGATCACCTAGTCCATTGCCCTTTTCCTAAGTTGGCTGATATCTAGAAATCCTTGCAAGAAATTGTTAACTTTTTTCTAAAAAAGTACATATTTTTCATCTCTAAGAACTCACTTGAAATTTGTTCTCCTGTACTTTGCCTTTTTTTTTCTCATTTATTCTTAGGCATTGACCATAGTTACTGCCTTCCTGATTTTCCTTTCATTTTCACTTACTCCTAATAAATATGACATTATTATACATGGGCTGTGACCCTCCATTCTAATGGTGCTTGGCCCTTGAAAATAACTGTTATGCTGCACTTGTCTATACTGCCTGGTTTACATGGTGAAATCACATTTTTCTCAAAGAATTAACTGTGCATGTGACTTCCCCAAGCATCATCCTTTCTATCCCATTCTCCAGCTTAAGGAGATCAGTTAAGGTATAATTTGTCTTGCAGTCCAAGTTGATAAATTTACTACTTCCATTTTGGAAACTGCAAAAGGTACCATGCCTGCAATTGAAATCTGTGGATTTCCTTTTGATATAATCTGACTATAAGAACTAGTTCCTTACATGTAGTTAATAGTATATTCCACCATGATAATAGTTCAAGCTCTCTTTCTTAAGAAATTCTAATGATGTTTCAAGTCCTGCCAAATAAGACGAAGTAACTGTACTGTGCCCCCCCCCCCCCCTCTCTCTCTCTCTCTCTCTCTCTCTCTCTCTCTCTCTCTCTCACACACACACACACACACTCAAAACCAGAAAGAAGTTTTATGACAAACTCCACTGTTCTTCAAAAAGTGAGATTTAGAGAAAGATATCCTACTATTTCTATGAAATTTCCCAAGTAAAACTGTTAACTGGTGAAACTGGAACAGATATTTGCTTTTTCTTTCTTAAAACAATGGAATTTAGTCTTTGGGATTTTCTCCTTCCATGTTAAGAGTTATATAAAGTATACCTGAGATAAATAAACTGTTGGAGACTAGGAATTTAAAAACTGCTACAAAGATGGAGACCTTATTATTCATTGCTTAGTATGTTAAAAGAGCAATCAAGCTTTGTATGAGGTAGGACTGTAGAGCAGTAAGGCTGATTTATAAGTCATGTAGGAAACTTGGTTTCATTACAGATACACACAAAGTAAGATGCTAGAATTCATATCAGATGCAAGCAGTGGGCATTGTTTTCCTCCTGATACTGCATTTACCTGATCATTCACCTTTTACGAATTATAATAGCATCATACTTCCCTCACCCCTCTTGCAAGCCTGACTGAAGCATTATAACGTAGTCTGGATATCAGCATGTATACACTTACCAAGAAATTCCTTCTGGTTCAAATTTGTTGCAGCCATTATTACTCTACGCTGAGGAATTTCCTAGCTTAAATTCTGGAACTTCTTTAAAATGCACATTTTCTTTTAGCTCATCACTAGGTATGTGTTACAAGTTTGAATGAAAGAATACCTTAATCCCCAACGTGTAAAAAGGTGTGCCACTTGTTTTGGGTCCTTAAATTTCCGAGGATTCTGCAGGCAAAGTGAATATGGACATCATCTTGGTTTCCTGACTCTTGGTGAAGCAAGAGATTGCTGCTGTTAATTGTGCAATCCATGTTTTCTGTTAAGAAAGAAAAAATATAGAGAGAGAAGAAAATGTTAAATTTCTCACATATTTGGATTAATATTTTCCTTTGTATTTGTTGACTTGCTCTTTAAAACTGAAGACTGATGAAACATTTGCCTATGTTTCCCATTTTCTTTCTTAAATCGAATATATCATAAATACCTGTAATCACATATGAAAATGCAAATGGATTAGATGAATATGGTATGCAAGCTGGATAAACAATTGTGAGGAATCAAGAAACCATAATAGTCAATGACGACTACTTACAAAGATGAATACTGGGAATATAAGTAGTTTGAAAGCTGAATTTCTTGAATTTCCACTTTGTGTAGAAACAGAAGTTCTTAATCAGTGGCATAACTTGAAAAACAGACTGAGGGAGGAAACTGACTCCTTGAAAATAATGTAGTCTTCCATTAATTGTCTGGCCACATTGCTGCCCTGATGAAAGCCTACCAGGGGAAAGACAAAAATGGAAACTTCTAAGATAAAGAAACCAGAGTCAGATAGGCAGCTGCTCTTCAGCTCCATAGCTGTAAAAACAGTAGCATAGTTTCAAAGGGTGAAAAGAAGACTTGACACAGTTCATTTCTGCAGGAGCCCCTCACTTAAGCTGGCATCATACTGTGTGCATACTGGGGCTTTGGAAATTGATCGGAGCATCTTAAAAATCCAGCACGCAATCCAAAGCAGTTCTTCCCTCATTTCCTACAGACCTCCCAGAAGTCAGAGGCAGCTCTTGAGCTTCTGCCGCAGGAAAAAATGAGGGAGGCTGTGTCCACACTGGGGATGTAAGAAGATGGTCACTTCTGAGGTTTCTGAGCCTGGTATGGTCTAGATATTCATATCCTTCCCCTCCTTCCAACCTCCCCCCTTCCCAAAGCAGGAGAGGAAAATACACAAAACTTTCCATTCACTGTTCCTTAATGAGCTTGGGGTGAGATTTTTTTCCTTAAGTCTGAAGAATCAAAACCTACAAAATTGAAATACATACCTTGATGTTTTCTGTTTGGGCTTGTAATAAGAATGCTGCTATACACTGTTGATAGCTGTTTTCATGTTGTATGAGGAAAGAGTTTCTCAGCCCAAAGACTAGAAAAAGATTAAAGACAAAAAGCCAAAGCATTTAATATGAAATCCAGTTCCTCAATACAAGAACCTGGATTTCTGTTTGTTTATTAATGAGTGTGGGAGGTTTATGTCGATTAAAAAAGAATCTGATTCCAAGACCAAGACTTTACTGCTATGTCCAAAGAGAGACCACTTAAATATGGAAACCTTTTCTTCCTTAGCCAATGACTTCTGGGGCCTGAGGAAATGCATTTATGGCTTAAGTGATGGAAAATGTGTTCCTTCCCAAGGAAAAAGCTTAGCATAATAGGTAGATTTTGTGTGTGTAAAATATAGATAATACAAATATGAAAAATAATACAATCACTGTTTCTTTGACCTCCACCACTCCTTTTAAAAATGTTTTATTTTTGTACTTAAAGGGAAGTCACATCAAAACAACAGTTAAACAAGTTAAGATGTAGCAAAAATACAAAACCACCTGAATGCTTCACAGCAGTCCAAGAAAAGCCAAAAAAATGGACTCAAATAAAATCCAACATCCACCAAATTACGTGAAATGTAAAACAAAACAAAAAATGTTGGCATGGTTTCTGTGTTTGAAAAGAAACAGTCTATTCTGTCATTTCCTAGCTGGTCTCTTAAAGAAATGATAGGAGATACTGGGAGAGCAGATTTTCCTCTTTTTATACAGCTGGAGCTCTTAAAATGAAAGCTTCTTCCTTGAATTATTTATACAGCACCAGGAATAAAATTTTGCAGCCTATACATTCTTTCTACAGTCAATTTATGTTCAGGAACAAACAAAACCAAACCAGGGCTGGCTCTGGGTCAAAACAAGTACTTCAGAGAGGAGGAGGAGAACACTGACTCTTCCTGGATGACCATTAAGCTGATGCTTGCTCACAGTCATTATTTCTGTTCCTTGAAGTTTGTGTTTTGTTTTGTTTTGTTTTGTTTTTGCGGTACACAGGCTCCCGTTGTGGAGCACAGGCTCCGGACATGCAGGCCCAGCGGCCATGGCTCACGGGCCTAGCCGCTCCGCGGCATGTGAGATCTTCCCGGACTGGGGCACGAACCCATGTCCCCTGCATCGGCAGGCGGACTCTCAACCACTGCGCCACCAGGGAAGCCCAGTTTGTGGGTTTAATTCAGACTCACTGAGGCAAGTTGGGCCTCATTTCAGAAACAAAGCAAATGTGAGACTTTTATTTTCTTAACTGCAAGAACTACTTCACTATTACAGATTGTAATAGACTAAACCTCATAATTCCTAAATTCTACCACAACAAAGCCTGTCAAGGTCATGAAATTCTGTCCAGCTTCTCTGGGGTGAGAGGACTTAAACCTATTAAAATGACTTTCTGGAAAAAAGATCTGGCTGTTTTTGTTTTACTCCCTGATTTTTCTCTTTATAAATTCCCTATAGTAAGTGAGGCTTTAAAGATCACGTTGTTGTTCTTGGCTGGATTTCAGATTCCATGTTCCTCAAAATTGTAACTGTAGTTCTCAGTTATTTAAGGTATCCCTCATCTGTTTAGTTTGTAATATGGCTACTAAGGGCTTAATAAACAAAAGGACCTGGTATGGCTAGGCTTAGAAAATAAAATAAGGAGATAATAAATGGTCAGGAATAGCTTTTTTCTCTCTGATGTTCTAATATAATGATTAACAATTAATAGTTGACATTTATTCAGCACCTACTATGTACTAGGCACAGTGCTATGTATTTTTTTCCTTTTTGTGTCATTAACACCACACAGCAACTGTATAAGATAGGTCAACTAACTCCAAATAGCCAAAACAATCTTAAGAAAGAAGAATGGAGCTGGGATCACACTCCCTGACTTCAGACTATACTGCAAAGCTGCAGTAATCAAAACAGTATGGTAGCAGCACAAAAACAGATACAAAGATCAATGGAACAGGATAGAAAGCCCAGAAATAAACCCAAGCACTTATGGTCAATTAACCTACGACAAAGGAGGCAAGAATATACAATGGAGAAAAGACTCTCTCTTCAATAAGTGGTGCTGGGTAAACTGGACAGCTATTGTAAAAGAATGAAATTATAATGTTCTCTAACACCATACACAAAAATAAACTCAAAATGGATTAAAGACCTAAAAGTAAGACCAGATACTATAAAACTCCTAGAGGAAAACATAAGCAGGACACTGACATAAATTGCAGCAACATTTCTTTGGATCCATCTCCTAGAGTAATGAAAACAAAAGCAAAAATAAAAAAAATGGGACCTAATTAAACTTAAAAGGTTTTGAACAGCAAAGGAAACCATAAAACAAAAAGACAACTTACAGAATAGGAGAAAATATTTGCAAATGATGCGACCGACAAGGGATTCATTTCCAAAATATACAAAGAACTTATAAAACAACCCATCAAAAAATGGGCAAAAGACCTAAATAGACATTTCTCCAAAGAAGATACACAGATGGCTACAGGCACATGAAAAGATGCTCAACATCACAAATTATCAGAGAAATGCAAATAAAAACTACAATGAGATACCAGCTCACACTGGTCAGAATGGCCATTATCAAAATATCTACAAATAATAAGCTGGAGAGGGTGTGGAGAAAAGGGAATCCTCTTACACTGTTGGTGGGAATGTAAACTGGTGCAGCCACTATGGAGAACAGTATGGATGTTCATTAAAAAACTAAAAATAGCATTACCATATGATCCAGCAATCCTACTTCTGGGCATATATCTGGAAAAGACAAAAACTATGATTTGAAAAGCTACATGCACCCCCAGTGTTCACAGCAGCACTATTTACAGTAGCCAAGACATGGAAACAACCTAAATGTCCATCGATAGATGAATGGATAAGGATGATGTGGTGTGTGATGTGTGATGCGTGTATGTGTGTATGTGTGTATATATATATACACACATACACACATACACGCATCACACATCACACACACACACACACTGGAATATTGGCCGTAAAAAAGAATGAAATAATGCCATTTACAGCAACATGGATGGACCTACAGATTATCATATAAAGTGAAGTAAGTCTGACAGAGAAATACAAATATCATATGATACCGCTTATATGTGGAATTTAAAAAAGGGATACAAATGAACTTATTTACAAAACAGAAATAGACTCAGACATAGAAAACAAACTTATGGTTACCAAAGGGAAAAGGTGGGGAGGAATAAGTTAGGAATTTAGGATTAATAGGTACACACTACTGTATATAAAATAAACAACAAGGACCTACTGTGTAGCACAGGGAACTAAGTTCAATATCTTGTAATAACCTATAATGGAAAAGAATCTAAAAAAGAATATATATGTATGTATAACTGAATCATTTTGTTGTATACTTGGAACACTGTAAATCCACTATACTTCAATTAAAAAAAAAAAAAAGTCAACTAATTCCCACTTACAAATGAGGGCACAGATTAGGTGAATTTTTCCAAGGTCACACAGCTTGTGAATAATATAGCCAGGATTTGAAACTAGGTCTCTGCCACTCCAAAGCACAATCTCTTCTTTTTTCACACTTTACACTCTCTCACTCTACAGCTATTCTACCTCATGCACTGTGTCTGAACAGTTAAAATAGCCACCAGAGCAATGAGAAA
Source organism: Grampus griseus (assembly GCF_964374135.1). Classification (NCBI taxonomy): domain Eukaryota; kingdom Metazoa; phylum Chordata; class Mammalia; order Artiodactyla; family Delphinidae; genus Grampus; species Grampus griseus. Next base: position 75,376,797 of record NC_139005.1, on the reverse strand, counting down.
AATATTTAAAAAACAAATGAAATGGTAGTGACAAGTCAAAAAGTAACAAAAGATGGTGGAAGTATGGTTTTTAAAAAGGTATTGATTTTATTTAAAAAGAAAAAGAAAAAGGAATACAGGAGAAAAAACATGCATCTCCTAAGGGAATCCTGTGATGTCAGATTTCCCATAAAGTCCAGTTGGCTGGCAGGGCTGTGGCTGACCTGAGCCCATGCTGCTTCCCTCTCTTGCTTGGGGGATCTGACACCTTCCTCCACTCACACCCATTTATCATGGCAGAATCTTCTAACTATGGCCACTGTAGTAAGAAGGTTGTGCTCCTCTGAGATGCCCCCTTTTAGGCTTGCTCGGGAAAGCTCTCTGGTTTATGCAGACTTTGGCCTGTGACAGTGATTGGTCCGTGCCAAATCTGATCTAAGAGGCCTTAAGGGCTGCCCAGTTGCTTTTCAGCAAATCTTAGTAGACACAGAAAGAATAGACAAAAGAGGCAGAAGGCTCTAGTTCTGGATACAGGTTTCCCCTCATTGGAGCCCTGCTGCTCTTGGGGAGAGAGTTTGCATCCATTCACGAGTTAAACATTTAAATGTACAACTTACATAACTTAATGATGTGAAGTTTTGCTATTATTATTATTCATTGGTGTATTCACTGTGTAATGTGGCTCTGCTGAGTACAAGTAGGTCCCGTGCTAATGACTGGTGCTCTGGGCTTGGCTGCTGGAGTGGGAACTGCAGGACATGGATAGTGCTCCCTCTTTTCCTGCTCCTCCCTTGGGACAGGAAGGCCCTCCACTCCTGCCTGGCTTTGCTGGTCTTCTAGGAGCCTGTACCCAAGACAGAATGATGGATGCTTCCTTCTGAACACTGCTGCCACCCACCCAGTTGTGAGTAGGCCAGAATGTCCTTCAAGTCCCTCCGAGGCCCAGGGCTTTCCTGACAGGATTTATTGATCTTTCATTGCTCTGAGAGCTCCATCTTTGTAACTCCAGGGCACTTACAGAGTGCCTGGTTCACAGGAGACGCTCAGGAAATGCTTGAAAAATAAAAATATACATTTCTGATCTATACACATGATGTATATATGTATGTACATGTACATATTTATATATTTATTTCTGGCATTTTTCTATAGAGCAATTGCAATAAAATATCTTAGGCTTGCATAGCATGTCATGGTTTACCAGTGCTTTAACAACAGCAATAGTACTAAAAATGGTTAACAGAATAACAATCCTAATAATAGCTATCATTTATTGAGTGCTTTACCTGCATTATTTCATTTAATTCTCATGACAGCTCACTGGGGTAGATACTATCCTGATTTTACCAAGATGAATCTGTGGCTTAGAAAATTTAAGTACCTTCACACAGGGTCACACAGCTAGCAAGTGGCAGAGCTGGGTCATCCAAACATTGGAAGCAAGTCCAATACTCTTTCCGTAAGTAGCCTGTAGAGTGAGTGATATTTAGCTACACAGGAACCCAGTATTATCTTTCATGAAGATTTAAATTAGATTCATGTCCTGTTACCAAAAAAGGCCAACATAAAACTCTGGGAAAGCAAACAGATGAGCTGAATGATGAAAATAGACACATACCTGACATGTGGAGTGGATCGAGACCTCTGACAACCAATCTGTCTAGTGGAATGGGCTGATCGAGTACCATACATGAACCACCTTCTTTGATTGCTGTTTGTAGCTCAGGAATAAGTGAAGGGCACATTAAACCCGGGTCTGAGCCTCCAAGTTTCTAAAATTAAGGAGAAAAATAATGCAATAAGTAGGAAGTAAATATTGATGCACATACTTCAGGTACATCCTTAAGCAAACTGATTTTTAGAAACAATTGCTTGAAATACAGCTTACTATTCTTTCTGGGTCTCGAAAAGCATTTCCCAAAGTACACAGTGATTTAAAGCATAGTGTTTCTGATCCCCAAGTTTAATTACCTGAATAAATAACAGGGTAATTTCATAGCTGGGAAACATTTAAATCATTATCACATCAATGGGAAGATCTTCATTTACAGTAGTATCCCTCTATGGTACTGAGTTAAATGAACAAGAAAGAGAAGCCTCATGTTGGCCAACTCTGTCCATGGGCTCTTATACTAAAATCTAAATAAATAAATTCCATGCTCTATGATTTGTAAATAACTTAAATTGTTTTGAATATATAAAATACTGAATTTTTTAAAAAAGGGTGTCAGAGATTGGGATGTACGTGAAGTAATTTCTGCATTAAATAGTGAAGAGAAATTTAAAACAGATAACATTCCTTATTTCTTCTTCCAAAAAAAAAATGAAACCTGGTGTCTTCTCCGGGTGGTTCTCTCAGATTTAGCAGACGGAAGAATTTAAAGAGGAATTTTAAACAGATAACATTACTTATTTTGGAATCAAGTTGTGAAGCATGAAACCAGAACATTATCTTATAATATGGCCAATAATGGGCTGCCACTATTTCATGGGCTCTGAGTTGTGCCATCATGTAAAGAGAAGGTAAGCTGTGCTTAACGTCAGGTTTTAGAAGGGGACAGAGATTTTTCAGAGCTTGCCTGTCAGACATGCTAGCCTGGGTAGCTGAAAATAAGAGGCCATCCAACTTTCAAAACTGTGACTTAGTATTCTCCAACACCCATTCCCCCCTCAACCACTGATCAACTATGCACGGATTAATGGGTGTCTATTTTATTGCTTAAAGACACTTAAATTATTTAGCTCAACTAACCAACATGCCATCTAAAAGCTTAGGTTATTAAAAGATCTGAGAGATCTAGTCTCATAATCTTACATCTGTGTAAGGCTAGTCGTTTAGTAAAGAAGTCAGTGGGTTAGAACAACATTAGTTATCTCCGACAGCCAAAAACATACTGCAGATCCTCTTCCCATCTCTAAGGGCAGGTGTCTGAGGGCTGTAGAGGAGGCCTCTTCCTGAAAGCACTCACACACACCAGTCAGGGAAACTGTGAAATGGGACATTAGATAGAAAGCCTTTGGTGGACCATGAGACCCATGGCTTGACGGGGAGTAACAACAGTAATGGTAACCATTAATACTTAAGGGAGAAATCCCTATTCTTAGAAGGGATTTTGTGGCTCTAGCCCCTGGTGACTCGTTTTTTTCCTGTGATGCCAACTGTACGTTTGTTTGGCTTCTGCAGTTCTTAATTATAGGCAGACACTGAGAGACCAGGGCTCCTTCCCACCTGCAGCCCCCAAAGCATTATTTCTCAGGAAGAACATGAGAAGGGGTGGTGGATATCACCTCAGCACTTGGCAGCAGACGGTTTAGAGAGGCCCCCTGCTCTGGCAGCTTTTGTTGTGATAGTCAATTTGGATGAGGAAAAGGCGGATATGGACAAAAGTATCTTAATTTTATTTGCTGAGGCAGGTCAGGCATAAAGTCCTGTGGCTTCTGGGACTCTCCTCGAAAGTATACAGACTAAGTCATTCTAAAAATATACACACCCTTTGACATCCTTAAGAAATGGGACTTGCTTTTGTTACTGTTTTCAGTCCAGCACTCTACGATGGAAAAAGCCAGTATTTTAAAATGCCTCCATTTTTTAGAGGGTAAAGTCCGATCTGATGTATAAGAAACTTTTCTCTTTTTAACTCAACTTATTCAGAAATATTTCTAAACTCATTTAGCAGAATTATTTAGAGACAACAGCATTTTACCTTTTTGTTGCGCTTAGTTTTCGTAACTAAGAGGAAATCATCAAAGAGAAACAGATAAACATCTAGGAATCTTGTGCTTTCTGAGGAAAGAAAGAAGATGAAATTGGGGCTGGAAAGAGTAAGCAGAGTTTTTTTTTCTCTTTCTTTTTAAATCAAAGAATCCCTTAGAAAACAACACAGGCCGGGGATCAGGGCACACGAGGCTTGCAGCTCAGGGGGCTACAATCACGTGGGTCAGAAAACTGCATTATGGTTGAACTGATTTCTCCCCAAGGCAGGGACTTGATGTGAGCCCACCCTTCCAACTTTAAAGACATTGTATTTGTGAGGCATTTCATGTGGATCTAAGGTTACCTGGATGATATCTGTCGTGGTTTCAGCTAAGCCTAGGACACATCTATTGACTAACAGAACTCGAGCATTTTGGCCTCTTGACTCATCTGTGTGGTCATTGGCAAAGGTATACATTACCAGAAAAAAAGGCACTTTGTCATAGCTGTGGACTGAATTGCATCTCCCCCAAATTCTATGTGGAAGCCCTACCCCCTCCCCACTGTGTATTTGGAATAAGGAAATAATTAAGATTAAATGAAAGCTTAAGGGAGGACCCCTGATCTGACAGGGTGAATGTCATCCCCAGAGCATGCTCTCTCCCTCTCTCTCTCTCTGCCACGTGTGGACACTGAGAAAGCTGGAAAGAAAGCTTTCACCAGAAACGGAATCAGCTGGCAACTCGACTTGAACTTCCAGCCTCCAGAACTGTGAGAAATAAATGTCTGTTGTTTAAGCCACCCAGTCTGTGATATTTTGTTATGGCAGCCCTAGCTGATTAAGACAGTCACTAAAACAATTTGTTTCTTAAGTTTTACAATGTGTCTATACAAGCGTTAAATAATCTTCATGAAGCTTTATATTTAAAAATATATTTCTGATATCACTTTTGATAATAACTGAAGGCAAACAGGCTTTTCTACTTTTCCCTAAGAAGGGGATACTCGTAGAAGAGAAATAAAATATTAGAATGAGATATCCCCCTCTCAATTTAACTCTACCCCTTAGAAATTAGAAAAAGAAATGGTTAGTGAAGTCAGAAAGAGAAAAACAAATATCGTATATTAACGCATATATGTGGAACCTAGGAAAACGGTACAGATGAACCAGTTTGCAGGACAGAAATTGAGACACAGATGTAGAGAACAAACGTACGGTCACCAAGGGGGGAAAGTGGCAGGGCGCTGGTGGTAGTGGTTGGATGAATTGGGAGATTGGGATTGACATATATACACTAATATGTATAAAATTGATAACTAATAAGAACCTGCTGTATAAAATAATAAATAAAATTTTAAAATTAAAAAAATAAAATTAAAATTTTTTAAATTAAAAATTTAATTTTTAATTTAAAATTAATCTGACAAAGGTTACCCTTTCTAAAAGTTCCCAAAATAGTAATTTATATTAGCATACCAGAAAAAAAAAGAAATGGTTAAATTTAAATGATTTTAGAGGAACAGGCAGTCCTTGAGGGGGATGTGACAGGCACTTAAAGTACAAGAAAAATCAGTAAATATTTTTTATTATTCTAGTTTATTTATATTTTTCTAGAAGTTCTTTCTCATATACATTTACCTGTGGAAACAAGACATCTAAGGTTAAATTAATAAATAAAATATCTGGGATTCATTTTTAGTCTAAGTTTAGAGGAAAGATACTTTCTGTATTTACATAGAAGAGAAATTAGATATTTTATTCAATCTTGAATTGTCCTTGAATAGTTTTTTTTTAAGGTTTTCCATCACTACTAGAAACTCCTTTTTGCAAACTGGGCTGCAGCAAAGACTGCTGGTTGTCCCTTAAAAACCATTCTTCCCTTCTTTTGTAGTAATAACATTTCCAAGTTTTAGTGGGTAGACGCTCACTGTGAATAAATACTACATCTCCCAGCTTTCCTTGTAGCTAAATATGACCAAGTGACTAAATTCTGACCAATGGAATATGAGCTAGAACATAGGCACACTGGTGACTCATCTTGGGGCCACAGAAGAAAGCAGTCTCTAGGATGGCAGAGCAAAAGGACATAAGAAACCCAGATCCCTTGTGGCTTCATGGAGTAAAGCTGTCATATAGCTCAGAATTTTACATGCGAGATAAATAAACCGGTCTGTCTCCAAGAGCTGGCTTAATATCCTAACTAACACATAGGGTGAGGAATGGGGCTAGACCTTTAAGACCTGTTAAATACTGCTTTCCTCACCCTCTGCCACTCCTATCTGATTAGGTGAATGATCATTGTCAAAATGAAATAGCTTTGTTTTCTCCTTCTAACTTCAAGTATTTTAACAAACAGGTATGAGCATCTTCTATGTCCTAGACTTCATTCTAGGAAATGATGATTATTTTAGCTACCGTTTATTAAGGCCCTTGTTTTCCACCAAGCAGTCAACAAATACTGAGCACCTCCTATGCATCGATGATTAAGACAAAATCTCTCCTTCAAAGAGCTTTAATTATAGTGAGAGCAGATACATAATAAACAGAAACAAGATTTAAGATAAATTCAAGAACTGATAGTGCTAAAGTAAATATGGGATTATGAAAAAGGACGACTAAGGAGGAAGACTGTAGGCATAAAGTTAGAGTATTCACATTTATTATCCCAGGAGTTTCAAGCTATGTGCCACACAACCAGATCTGAGACTTACAAACGTGTGCAGTTCTAACTCGATTAGGTCTTTATTTTTTCTCAAAGAGTCTGGCCTGTGGGGTTTTCATCACACTGCTAGAGAACAGAGTAGCGTCACTGACTTATTCTAGTTCTGCAGCAGCTTGAACAACGTGTGTTCTCTAGGTGCTACAGCTGCTGTGCCATCCTATTTGTCTGAACGTTACCTCTTTTTCTATTTAGAAATACCAGTCTGTGGGGAGTAATGCATTTGTGAAGGGCGTGCTGGCATGAATTCCAGTGGGAAGCTGGTTATGCTCCAGAAGTTACAAAAACTTGGACCTTCTGGGAATGAGAAAATGCACTTAATTTCAACACTACAGTTTTTAAGGCTAGAAGAAATTTGAAACATATTAAGCGGTAGATACCATCGTCATGGTTATCACTATCACCATCATCATCATCAACATTTACAGAAGAGATTAAGAGAATTTAAACAATTTCCCCAAAGCCCACAGTTGGGGCTAGACCCCCTAATTCTTGGTCCAATGCTTTTTCCATTCAAAATGATGTCCTGTTTCTTTTAACACTGTTACCCCCACCGACACCATATCTCTATGCCAACTCCGAGCCAAAGTCCCAGTGACTTTAAACTTGATTTGACACTGCTATACGACACACCCCTCTCTGATGAAATCTGACTAACAGCATGTGCTGTCAGACAGGAGCCTGGTGTTAGTAATGGTTACGTAGGTCATCCCCATTCTACCACATCTGACTCTACAAGAAACTTTTCCTGAAAAGTTGGGTTGAACCATAACGACTCCTTCTTAGGCCAGTCTCCCACCCATGCTTCCATGACAAGCACCCCCATCCCACTTGGTATGTGAATACACATCTGACACGGCTTTTCACCAAGAGATTTTTCATGGTCATGTTCATCCAGCCTCTACATGGCCTCCCATCACGTCCACACCTGAACGCTAAAACGGACTCCCTGACCCACTCCCTCCGCCACCCTCAGGGTCATCTACCAACCTTTCAGGTAGATAGATAAGCACACTTGAAGGCCTTCGACTCATTTCCTCTTCATTTTATCAATCATAAAGCTCTCCTATTTTTGCCTTTGAAATAGCTCTCACATTTATCCTTTTTGATCCACGCCCATTTCTAGCATTTTAGGATAGGCTGGTGGGTCTCACAGTTGGGAATTTGGTAGATAGAGGGAAGAGGGGAAATAAAATCTCTGATGATTCCAGGTGGAGGCCAGTTTTGCAGGGACAGGCACAGGATTGTACACAGAACTGTGTCTTGCTTCATGACTTTTGGTTTTGGTTGGATCTGACTTTGTCACAATGATATAATTAGTTTTGAAATTGTAAAAGAAAGGGTAAGATTGTTATCTTTCCAAACGAAAGTGGGAGGGGAGTGGTCTACAGGTGGAGAATGGTTGAGAAACACAGGCCCAGGCTCTTCCCACCCCATCCTGCGTCACTGTGACGCTCTCAGGCTGGCCTCTCTGCTTTGGTCTCCTCTTCTAGCCATTTTGGGCATTGCTTCCCATAGCTCTTTCTCCAGCACCCTTTTAAGCCTCTCATGTCCCCGAGCGCTCAGTGGCTTCCTGTTGCCTGCAGTGTCCTGGCTGGGTCCCTCTGGCTTTCAGGGCAGTGGCTATGGTTCTGGAAGCCTGCTAGGGTGAGGCAGCCTGGCCTGGGTCTGGATGCTGCCATTAGCTTGCCAAGGGACCCTGAACATGACAGACAACCTCCCCGAGTCTCCCCTGTGACATGGGATGAAATGTAACTTCTCTGCATAAGTCACTGGAAGGAAAACACGCATGAAAAAGCCCTTGGATGTAAAAAGCTGGGCATGTCTATCTTTCGAGTTGGCAGTTGCCTGCGGGGGTTATGTCCCAAGCTGACATCTGGCGCTATCCCTAAAAGAGAGCAGGTTCTCAACAGGTGTGTACTGAATAAGGAATTACTGCCTGGCACCCCCCAAAAGATCTCAGGCAACCTCACATCCCACAGGGCTTCACACACTGCAGGTGCTCAATCAAGATTTTGTGAAGAAATGAATCAATGAATGAATGCAAATCTCATTTCAGTCGGGTAGCCCTTTCTGATAATATTTACTGAGCCCTGACTCTCTCTCTGCCAATGGTTCTTTCAAGTGCTTATACATCCATTAGCTCATTTAATCCTCACACCAAAGAGGGGACACTGCAGCATGGGGGGATTGCTGTTAAGTGGCCCCAGGTTACACAGGCAGCAAAGGCTGAGCTGGGAAGGGAAGCTGGCAGGCAGCCTCGGGGATCTCCCTCCTAACCACGCTGCCTTGAGCCTATTCTCTCAAGTGGCTTCTGCCTCCAAGCCTTTTCTCTTGCTGTGCTTTTCATCTGGGATGTCCTCCCTCCTGTCCTTTCACTGAACTACACCCTTCTATCCCCCCGAAGCCCGCCTCCAGTCCCATGGACCACATGAAGCCTTTCCTGGGTACTCCAGCATCAGACTCTCTTCTGGACTTAGACTGCAGGTCTGCTCATTATGGCAGCGCTTCCCAACTAGAGGGAAAGGATTATCCAGAATAGTGACTTTTCTATCCTCCAGTGGTACCTACACAATGCAACGTGTGTTACATAATAGGTTCTCAGTCAACACTGAGAGTATGATTGCCCAGCTCACTGGAGGAGTAAAATGAGGGTGGTAACAGCTGACATTGAGTGGTTACTATATTCCAGACCTTGAGCTAAGCTCTTCACATATGTTACTTCACTTTAACATCCAGCTTATAAGACAGGTATCGTTATCCTATTTTACAGAGAGAAAATGGAGGGCGTGTGGCTAGTTACGTCGTGGTTTGATCAAGCTGGAGTCTGTGTGACTCCATAGGAGCTCTCTGATTCACATCTTCCATTGCCTTGGCCATACGGAAATACAATTCTTGCCACCCTTCAATAAGCAACAGTTGGACAAGTCACAAGGTAGCAAAGATGTTGGGTTTGTAAAGGAAGCAGTTATTTACCTGCAAGAGTTAATTTTCCTTCATAGAGAAGGTGTCTGTTGGTTGCTGACAGGATGTTTTCTGCCATGTGTTCTTTAAAAACGTGTTTCAGGCACTGGCAAAACAAGGGAGGAAATCAAAGAGATGTTGTTAGTGATTGGAGGACAGCATATTCTAGAAGCTGGGGCAATGTACTCTGCCTAGAAAGTTCCTGACATTTGGAAATGCCAGTAAATGCACATGGGAATGGGAAAGAATGGGAAAGAATGGGAAAAATGCTAAGAAGGACCAGTTCAGGAATGGCATGAGGAGGTCAGCCTCCCCACACACAATGTCATGTGGATGAAGGCTTTACTTCTTGCTAGATTTTTAATTCTAGTGGGCAGCTGGGGACTTTGTAAGACTAGTATACTTCCACTTGAATGCCAAACGTTTAGAAAGGGACATAGGTTCTAATTGATCCTTTCTGTACCTCTGGAATGAAAAACCTTTTCTCTCTATCCCAAAGTGGAGGCCACACTATAATCTCCTGTAGATGTCTGCATTTTTGAAAACTGTCAAGCCACTCCACTTTTCCTTCAAGATCCCCTGAAAGACAAGACACATCCAGTATCTGTTTAAATGCATGAGGCATTACAGCATAAAATTTAACCAAGATCCGCAGGAATCATTTAGAGATATTGACCGCCCCTGGAGCCAAACCATATCTTAGGTTCATTTAACATATTTCTTGCTGTTTAAATGCCTTAGAAAAACTCACTAATTTGAAATCAGCCTCTTGCAGAGAAAAATGAAGCTGAACTAATTTAACTCAGTAAGTTGGAAATGTATTGTGCATTTTTATTTCAATAATACTAACAGTTCCCTTAGTAGCTTTCTCATATTCCCTACATCACACAGCTTGTGATTACAGGAAGGAAAAAAAAATCAGACTAACAAGGACAAACATATCCTTTTGTCTTAATCATAAAACATATATTCACTTTATGGTAAGGTTGATTATTTCTTTTGGTAAGAACTCATTTTCTCTTTGAAGGTCTATATTAATTTTCCAATGTTTTTTAATAACATATTGCTATTGAGGTTTTGAAATGATTTTTGAAAACATGGAGGGCAAGTCGTAGACCCACAGAATCACATGGTTAGGGAATCCTTGAGAATTCTCCATCTCTAAGCTTTAAAGGAAGGCCACAGGGATCTCTTTCCCCAACAATGAGAATTCATTTTATTGAGAAATTCCTAGAAGAGATGTTATCTCCCTCACAAACTTACCAAAATGAGTAATAATCTGCAAAATTACTTTAAAAGTTTAAAAAAGTCTGTCTTTAACTAAATTTTTTGTCTTAATCACTTGATAAGCTGAATTCTAGTTCCTTGGGTTATTTTAGAATTGCAACAAAAAATTTTTAAAAAGGAAAGAAACTCCTAAGTGAATGGTCATTTTATTTTTAAACATGCAAAAGAAAAAGAAATATGTCATTTCTGTACAGCTGATAATCATCATTTTGAATTGTTCCGTTTTGATGCTCCCCAGGAAATCTTGGTTTATGGACATATACCACGAACTTCTTTATTTGAATTTGATTATACAGAGCTACCCAAATAAACTTAAGTCATCACAGGGCTTTCTCTTTTCCTATTCCCAAATTTCGGGTCTAAAGATTGCAGTTGGCATTATATTTAGATTGGCCCTAGACTTCAGTGACCTAAAAAAAATGACGGATGGTAATTTATTCTCCGGAAAGGCTTCCCATGCTGTTTACTCCCATTTGCTTTGTGTGTGGATTCAGTATGGATGTTAAAAACAAAGTGGCTTCATCATCTGGGAAGTAGAACTTTTCCTGCCTGAACTCACATCTGAAAGCCTTGGAGACGGGGCCACGTCCTGCGTGAACTTGGAGTTAAGAGTTCTCATAGGGTTCGCCAGGATGTGACTGGAGCCCATTGTTTTGAGCGTGTTTGATTTACAATGCAAACTCGAACTGGAATCCACATTTCGGAAAGCCATGACCTCAAGGCAATGGAATTACCTCCTAGGATGGAAGCCCAAATGGTTCCCAGGAGCCAGAGGGTCCCCCAACTCTTTGATTAAAGCTGACACTGGAGCTCTGGGTCACTCATCTCAGGGACTTACAGATTGACTTTTCCACCTTTTCCTTGATGGAGTAGATCATGATTTTCTCCGTAGAGTCTGTACTCCTTTTCCAGATGCTCTTCAGCAACAAGGGGTATCGAGTCAGCCTGTGTAGTGGGGCCACTAGGAGCTCAGGTAGGTGAAGGCATCTGCACTGTTCATTGTCCTCACACCACTGGGGAAGGCAAAAGCAGGTGGATCAGAACATCACTTCTCCTGTCAAGACACTGAGAAGTCCGGACACAAGAAACCCTTAGAGATTTCACTCAGTAATGACATGACACACCTGTGAGCTTGCTAGGAAAATTTATAAGCCATGGACTAGACTTTGCTTTTGAAAATTCCATATTAAATTGTCTTAGCAAGCATCTATCTACCAGTACTAAATTCAGGGTCTGAAATGGGTTTTTTCAATGTGCTTAAGAAGTATTATTGAATATTACTGACTGAAACATTGCTGCTTTCCAATTAAAGAAATGAAAGAATCTTCCTTCAGATATCTTGCCTTCCCAGCAATGGTGATGAAGGACGAGGTCATCAGCACCACCTATAACACCACCCCCTCAATCCTCCTAAATGGGGAAACTGATGTCAAGATTTGAATGCACAGGAAAAGTTTGAATTTGGTTAAATCCCCTAGAAATTGCATACTCCATCAGTGGCCGTGTAAGATGTATTAATACACATATTTCAGGCTTGTTTACCCTTGTCACTGAAGAGTTTAGTTTTGCCCCTTGCCTTCTCCTTTTCCCTGGCCCTTGGGGGAGATTTCTGGTTTTGCCAACTGCTCCCACTCTTGCTGCAATGCAGTTAGGAGAACTGAGAGTTAACACTACACAGGTAGACAGGAAAAGGAAGGATTTTTGCTTCGTGGGTCAGTTCCTTGACTCCTTTGCTGGAGGGAATCAGGATAATGAAGAGAAAATGAAAATAGAAGTTGAGGACGCTAAATTGTTCTACATGATACAGAAAAGAGAGGAGAGGGAAAAAGACGTAGACAATTGTCAATAGGGAGAGTTTGTTCAAAGAGGCAGTTGCCAGGAGTACACACAATGGGGAATACATGAAAGGAAACTTTAGTAAGTATTGCTATGGGTGATACATTGGATCTCCATAAACGGTATTTTGAGAAATGCAAGCAACATGAGAATAGCTCCTCCATTTGTTTCATCTGCTGGACTGTTTCTTTGAATGTGACACCGTTTGACCCTGAGGGGTCCCAGCCTTTGTGCAGGTGACACATGACGCCTGAAGCCAGCTCTGTGGCTACTGCACACACAGGTACATCGAGAAGTATTATTAAGAGTGTGTTCACTTCCTCTTCTCTCCTCCCACCTGCTCACACCATTCTGGTCCTGAGTTCAGCTCTAAATGGATCCTGCTCTCACACTAAATATTTTTCTTGCTGCGGGCTCTCGCCTCTTCCCTCTTTCATGCTCACTTCAGGCCCAGGTTAAGTCCTGACCCTCATGACCCAGACCCTCAAGACCAACCTCAGGTAGGTCAAGGTACAGTCGGTTCTACTATCTGTAGGTTCTGCATTCTGAAATTCAACGAACTGTGAACTGAAAATATTTGGGGAAAAAAATTCCAGAAAGTTCCAAAAAGCCTGAATTTGCGGCACAGCAGCAACCATTTACGTAGCATTTCCACTGTATTTACAATATTTACATAGAACTTACCTTGTGTTAGGTATTATGAGTAATCTAGAGATGATTTAAAGCATACGGGAGGATGTGTATTGGTCATATGCAAATACTATACCATCTTATATACGGGACTTGAGCATCCTCGGACTTTGGTATCTGTTGGGGTTCTGGAACCAATACCCTGTGGATACAAAGGGACGACTGTGCACTGCGGAAGGCTCCCTCTGCTTTCCCAAAGATATCGTCATACATCTTTATGCCCAGGTGTCAGCCCTTGCATTTCAGAGAGGTCGGTACAATTGGCTCAAACCTCCAACAAGTCCAAAACTCTCTTAGATATTTATAAAGAGATATTCCAATGGCTTCTTCTGGCCCCTGGGCTCCTGTTTGTACACATTCTGTTTCTTCGCTGAACAGCATGGGCCAAATGCCACACTTAGCCCTTTGGTAGGTTTCCTGTGTCGGTTTCCACTGTAAACCCATTCATGCCAAACATTTTATGAGTGTATGTGTTTATTTTACTGAAGATTTCAGATCATGGGTAGGGCTCACAGCCCACAGTCACCACCCACCACCCCATTTTGCTGGCTCCATTCTCTTCTTTGAAAGGAGAGAGCTCTCTCTCTCTCTTTCCTCTCCACCTTTCCCCTTTTTCTCCCCTAGCCTCGTGCTTTGCAATTTGTCCTGGTCTTTCAAAGCCTGACCATGTCCCTGGAGGGTCGTGCCCTCCTACGCTAGCAGCTTTATCACATTTCTTTTAAAAACATCCGGGACTCTTCCTTACAGGAGTTCTGCCGGGAGTGATCTTTCCCACCTCCCCCCCTACAGATGCCAGGTCAGAAAGGTGCATGGAGGATGGAGCTCTAGGGGCCAGGCTTCAAGGCGGAGGGACCAGCCCCCTGTCTCTGCACCTCAGATTCTTCTTTAAAATGGGGGACGGCACTAGATGACTTCCCCTCAACCAGCTCAAAATGGCAGTGATTCTCATTGGGGTTGGAAGGGATGAAGGGAGCAGGGACTGCAGACGTGGAAAGGCTGGAAGTGGGGAGGAGTGGAAAGAGGAGGTGTGGAGAGGCTGTAGTCTGTGGCCTTAGTGGCTGATTTCCATGCTGAGTCACTAGCAGCAGCATTCCAGCACTACCTGCTGGTCCTTGTGGGAGGCTGGGGAGTTCCAGTAACTGATTTCTCAGCAGCAGTTAGGGATTCCCTCAAAACACACAACCCTGAGCCAGTGCTCCAAATTTCCATGTTGTAGGGAACAGCTCTGGCTGCCAGTACCCACCGGTGTTCAGGGTAAATATAAAAACACCTAATCCCCCCCACATATCAATCAGAAAAGAAACACCAGTGGTAAATAATTCAGACAAAGATCCAGGCAGAGATACTGGAAGCTTTTAGTGTTTTGGAAGGTCTCAGAAGAGCAAAAAAAAAGATATTTGATGATTCTAAAAGTAAAACTATAGGTTTTTTTTTCATCTCTCTATTGGCTTTACTTTTCAGAAACATTAGGGAAAGAAAAAAAATTCTCTGTCATGAGAGATTGGACATAAAAGTCCTTTTCGTGGATGGGTCTAGATCAATGGACTCTGCGTCAGTTTTATAATAAATAAATTTATAGGTGGGAGATCAAGATGGCGGAATAGAAGGACATGGAGCTCAATGACGCCCACAAATACATCAAAAATACATCTATAAGTGGAACAACTCTCACAGAACACCTACTGAATGCTGGCAGAAGACCTCATACAGCCAACACTGCAAGAAAGATCACCGTGTAACCAGGTAGGACAAAAGAAAAGAAAAAGAAAGCAGGATGGGACCTGAACCCCTGGGAGGGAGCTGTGAAAGAGGAAAGGCTCCCTCACCCTGGGAACTCCCTTCACTGGCTGGGAGATCAGCTGGGACAGAAAGGGAGCTTCAGAGGCTCAGAGGAGAGTGCGGCAACCAGCTTACAGCTGGCAGGAGAGAGAGACACCAGCACACCTGGTCCTGGCCACCTTGCTGCACTCCCCAGCCCAAGACATGTGTCTCCTGGTATGAGTGGAGGCTGGGTGCTGAAACTTGGGCTTCAGTGGACAGAGCTGGGGAGAGGACTGGGGGTGGCTCTGTGGAGAAGCTGGAGGGGCTGGAGTGTGGCCTGGGCTGCAACTGGGGCTGTGTGCAGGATGAAGCCTGGGTCCACCAAAGCAGCCCCACTGTTAACAAGCCCTTGAAGGGAGGAGTGGGGCCCCGCCGGAGCAGCCTCACCCGCACAGGGCTCGAAGTGGGCAGGGCTCCGCCTCTACGAATTCTGTGCCAATGGATCGGCGCTGGTGGCCTTGTGAGCACAGCACCTGAGGGACATCCAGCCTGACTGCCTGCATTCCCGTGGCTGAGGAGGACCTGAGGGCAGTGCCAGCAATGGTGTACGTTCTGAGCACGCACAATGGGTGACAGATGACACCACAGATCGCACTTGCCGGTGGACAGCTCCTGAGGAGGAATACTCAGTGACTCCCAGTGGGAGTGCTCCAGTACTGCCTACCTCACACCACAGCTCAGAAACAGACATGGGGGCTTCCACCCCAACAACTGGGAAGCAGACCCTGTCCCAACAAGGCTGTGACAAGCACAGAGCAAAGAGGAGGCCCCACTCAACTTCCAGCGCAGGCTCTGGTCACCACAGAAACAATAAGACCCCCTATCAGGGGGATAACAACCAGCATACATGGAGGAAAGACATGGCAGGCATCCATACTAACAACAGCCCTTGCACCAAAAATGAGAGACTCGCATAGACTACAAAGGGAGGCTTCCACGTAAAAACAGCCCTTCAAGACCACAGTAGATAACTGTTTCTCCTAAATAAATGGAGTCAAAGAAATATAAGCAAAACAAAGAAGCAGAGGAGAGTCATTGACAGGAAGACACTGGATCTCACCAAAAAAGATACCCCACATCCAAAGAAAGGAGAAGCCACAATGAGGTGGTAGGAGGGGCACAATCACAATGAAATCAAATCCCATAACTGCTGGGTGGGTGACTCACAAACTGGAGAACACTTATACCACAGAAGTCCACCCACTGGAGTGAAGGTTCTGAGCCCCACGTCAGGCTTCCCAACCAGGGGGTCCAGCAATGGGAGGAGGAATTCCTAGAGAATCAGACTTTGAAGGCTAGCAGGATTTGATTGCAAGATTTGGACAGGACTGGGGGAAACAGAGACTCCACGCTTGGAAGGCACACACAAAGTAGTGTGCGCACTGGGACCCAGGGGAAGGAGCAGTGACCCCACAGGAGACTGAACCAGACCTACCTGCTAGTGTTGGAGGGTCTCCTGCAGAGGCGGGGGGTGGCTGTGTCTCACCGTGAGGATAAGGACACTGGCAGCAGAAGTTCTGGGAAGCACTCCTTGGCGCGAGACTTCCCAGAGTCTGCCATCAGCCCCACCAGAGAGCCCAGGTAGGCTCCAGTGTTGGGTCACCTCAGGCCAACAACCAACAGGGAGAGTACCCAGCCCCACCCATCAGCAGTCAAACGGATTAAAGTTTTACTGAGCTCTGCCCACCAGAGCAACAGTCAGCTCTACCTACCACCAGTCCCTCCCATCAGGAAACTTACACAAGCCTCATAGATAGCCTCACCAGAGGGCAGACGGCAGAAGCAAGAAGAACTACAATCCTGCAGCCTGGGGAACAAAAACCACATACACAGAAAGACAAGGTGAAAAGGCAGAGGGCTATGTATCAGAGGAAGGAACAAGATAAAACCCCAGAAAAACAACTAAATGAAGTGGAGATAGGCAACCTTCCAGAAAAAGAATTCAGAATAATGATAGTGAAGATTATCCAGGACCCTGGAAAAAGACTGGAGGCAAAGACTGAGAAGATGCAAGAAATGTTTAACAAAGACCTAGAAGAATTAAAGAACAAACAAACAAATGAACAATACAATAAGTGACATGAAAATACACTAGAAGGAATCAATAGCAGAATAACTGAGGCAGAGGAACGGATAAGTGATCTGGAAGATAGAATGGTGGAATTCACTGCCACAGAACAGAATAAAGAGAAAAGAATGAAAAGAAATGAAGACAGCCTAAGAGACCTCTGCAACAAAATTAAACACAAGAACATTCGCATTATAGGGGTCCCAGAAGGAGAAGAGAGAGAGAAAGGACCCAAGAAAATATCTGAAGAGATTATAGTTGAAAACTTCCCTAATATAGGAAAGGAAATAGCCACCAAAGTCCAGGAAGCACAGAGTCCCATACAGGACAAACCCAAGGAGAAACATGCCAAGACACACAGTTAACAAATTGGCAAAAATTAAAGACAAAGAAAAATTATTGAAAGCAGCAAGAGAAAAACGACAAATAACATACAAGGGAACTCCCATAAGGTCAACAGCTGATTTCTCAGCAGAAACTCTACAAGCCAGAAGGGAGTGGCAGGACACATTTAAAGTGATGAAAGGGAAGAACCTAAAGCCAAGATTACTCTACCCAGCAAGGATCTCATTCAGATTTGATGGAGAAATCAAAAGCTTTACAGACAAGCAAAAGCTAAGACAGTTCAGCTCCACCAAACCATCTCTACAACAAATGCTAAAGGAACTTCTCTAAGTGGGAAACACAATAGAAGAAAAGGACCTACAAAAACAAACCCAAAACGACTAAGAAAATGGTAATATGCACATACATACTGATAATTACCTTAAACGTGAATGGATAAATGCTCCAACCAAAAGACACAGGCTCACTGAATGGATACAAAAAGAAGACCCATCTATATGCTGTCTACAAGAGACCCACTTCCGACCTAGGGACACATACAGACTGAAAGTAAGGGGATGGAAAAAGATATTCCATGCAAATGGAAATCAAAAGAAAGCTGGAGTAGCAATACTCATGTCAGATAAAATAGACTTTAAAATAAAGAATGATACAAGAGACAAGGAAGGACACTACATAATGATCAAGGAATCCATCCAAAAAGAAGATATAACAATTACAAATATACATGCACCAAACATAGGAGCACTTCAATACATAAGGCAACTGCTAACAGCTATAAAAGAGGAAATCGACAGTAACACAAGAATAGTGGGGAACTTGAACACCTCAGTTACACCAATGGACAGATCATACAAACATAAAATTAATAAGGAAACACAAGCTTTAAATGACACTATACACCAAATAGATTAAATGATATATATGGACACTGCATCCCAAAACAGCATATTACACTTTCTTCTCAAGTGCACACAGAACATTCTCCAGGATAGATCACATCTTGTGTCACAAATCAAGCCTCAGGAAATTTAAGAAAACTGAAATGATATCAAGCATCTTTTCTGACCACAACACTGTGAGATTAGAAATCAATTACAGGGGGAAAAAAATGTAAAAAACACAAACACATGAAGGCTAAACAATACATTACTAAATAACCAAGAGATCATTGAAGAAATCAAAGAGGAAATCAAAAAATACCTAGAGACAAATGACAATGAAAACACGATGATCCAAAACCTATGGGATGCAGTAAAAGCAGTTCTAAGAGGGAAGTTTATAGCAATACAATCCTATCTCAAGAAACAATAAACATCTCAAATAAACAACCTAACCTTACACCTAAAGGAACTAGAGAAAGAATAACAAACAAAACCCAAAGTTAGTAGAAGGAAAGAAATCATAAAGATCAGAGCAGAAATAAATGAAATAGAAACAAAGAAGACAGTAGCAAAGATCAATAAAACTAAAAGCGGGTTCTTTGAGAAGATAAACAAAATTGATAAACCATTAGACAGACTCATCAAAAAAAAAGAGGGAGGGCTTCCCTGGTGGCGCAGTGGTTGAGAGTCCGCCTGCCATGCAAGGGACACGGGTTCGTGCCCCAGTCCGGGAAGATCCCACATGCAGTGGAGTGGCTGGGCCCGTGAGCCATGGCCGCTGAGCCTGCGTGTCCAGAGCCTGTGCTCCGCAACGGGAGAGGCCGCAACAGTGAGAGGCCCTCGTACCGCAAAAAAATAAAAAATAAAAAATAAAAAGAGGGAGAGGACTCAAATCAATAAAATTAGAAATGAGAGGGAGAGGAGCTTCAAGATGGCAGAAGAGTAAGATGTGGACATCACCTTCCTCCCCACAAATACATCAGAAATACATCTACATGTGGAACAACTCCTACACAACACCTACTGAATGCTGGCAGAAGACCTCAGACCTCCCAAAAAGCAACAAACTTCCCAAGTACCTGGGTAGGGCAAAAGAAAAAGAAAACACAGAGACAAAAGAATAGGGATGGGACCTGCACCAGTGGGAGGGAGCTGTGAAGGAGGAAAGGTTTCCACACACTAGGAAGCCCCTTTGCAGGCGGAGACTGCAGGTGGCAGAGAGGGGAAGCTTTGGAGCCACGGAGGAAAGTGCAGCTACAGGGGTGCGGAGGGCAAAGCGCAGAGATTCCCACACAGTGGATCAGTACCGACCAGCACTCACCAGCCCGAGAGGCTTGTCTGCTCACCTGTCAGGACGGGTGGGGGCTGGGAGCTGAGGCTCGGGCTTCGGAGGTCAGATCCCAGGGACAGGACTGGGATTGGCTGTGTGAACACAGCCTGAAGGGGGCTACTGTGCCACAGCTAGACGGGAGGGAATCCAGGAAAAAGTCTGGACCTGCCTAAGAGGCAAGAGACGATTGTTTCTGGGTGCGCAAGGAGAGGGGATTCAGAGCACCACCTAATCGAGCTCCAGAGATGGGCGCAAGCCACGGCTAACAGCACAGACACCAGAGACAGGCGGGAAGTGCTAAGGCTGCTGCTGCAGCCACCAAGAAGCCTGTGTGCAAGCACAGGTCAGAAGCCACACTTCCCCTCCCAGGAGCCTGTGCAGCCTGCCACTGCCAGGGTCCCGTGATCCAGGGACAACTTCCCCGGGAGAACACACGGCACGCCTCACACTGGTGCAATGTTATGTTGGCCTCTGCTGCCGCAGGCTCGCCCCACACACTGTACCCCTCCCTCCCCCCTGCCTGAGTGAGCTAGAGCCCCCAAATCAGCTGCTCCCTTAACCCCGTCCTGTTTGAGAGAAGAACAGACACCCTCAGGCGACCTACACACAGAGGAGGGGCCAAATCCAAAGCTGAACCCCAGGAGCTGTGTGAACAAAGAAGAGAAAGGGAAATTTCTCCCAGCAGCCTCAGGAGCAGCAGATTAAATCTCCACAGTCAACTTGATGTACCCTGCATCTGTGCAATACCTGAATAGAAAATGAATCATCCCAAATTGAGGAGGGAGCAACGATATATAAATTTTTTCCCCTTTTTGTGAGTGTGTATGTGTATGCTTCTATGTGTGATTTTTGTCTGTATAGCTTTGCTTTAACCATTTGTCCTAGGGTCGTGTCTGTACGTTTTTTTTGTTATTTTTTGCTTTTGTTTTCTCTTAGTATAGTTTTTGGTGCTTGTTATCATTGGTGGATTTGTTTTGGTTGCTCTCTTCTTTCTTTTTACTACTGAAAAAAAATTTTTTTAATAATTATTATTTATTTTAATAACTATTTTACTTTATTTTATCTTCTTCTTTCTTTCTTTCTTTGTTTTTTCTACCTTTTTTTCTGAGCCGTGTGGAGGACAGGCTCTTGGTGCTCCAGCCAGGCGTCAGGGCTGTGCCTCTGAGGTGGGAGAGCCAACTTCAGGACCCTGGTCCACAAGAGACCTCCCAGCTTCATGTAATATCAAATGGCAAAAATCTCCCAGAGATCTCCATCTCAAGACCCAGCTCCACTCAATGACCAGCAAGCTACAGTGCTGGACACCCTATGCCAAACAACTAGCAAGACAGGAACACAACCCTACCCATTAGCAGAGAGGCTGCCTAAAATCATAATAAGGCCACAAACACCCCAAAACACAACCCCAGACATGGACCTGCCCACCAGAAAGACAAGATCCAGCCTCATCCATCAGAACACAGGCACTAGTCCACTACACCAGGAAGCCAACACAACCTACTGAACCAACCTTAGACACTGGGGGCAGACACTAAAAATAAGGGGAACTACAAACCTGCAGCCTGAGAAAAGGAGACCTCAAACACAGTAAGTTAAGCAAAATGAGAAAACAGAGAAACACACAGCAGAGGAAGCAGCAAGGTAAAAATGCACCACACGTAACAAATGAAGAGGAAATAGGCAGTCTACCTGAAAAAGAATTCAGAATGATAGTAAAGATGATCCAAAATCTTGGAAATACAATGGAGAAAATACAAGAAACGTTTAACAAGGACCTAGAAGAAATAAAGAGCAAACAAACAGTGATGAACAACACAATAAATGAAATGAAAAATACTCTAGATGGGATCAATAGCAGAATAACTGAGGCAGAAGAACGGATAAGTGACCTGGAAGATAAAATAGTGGAAATATCTACTGCAGAGCAGAATAAAGAAAAAAGAATGAAAAGAATTGAACAGAGTCTCAGAGACCTCTGGTACAACATTAAATGCACCAACATTCGAAGTACAGGGGTTCCAGAAGAAGAAGAGGAAAAGAAAGGAACTGAGAAAATACTTGAAGAGATTATAGTTGAAAACTTCCCTAATATGGGAAAGGAAATAGTTAATCAAGTCCAGGAAGCACAGAGAGTCCCATACAGGATAAATCTAAGGAGAAACATGCCAAGACACATATTAATGAAACTTTCTAAAATTAAATACAAAGAAAAAATATTACAAGCAGCAAGGGAAAGACAACAAATAACATACAAGGGATTCCCCATAAGGTTAACAGCTGATGTTTCAGCAGAAACTCTGCAAGCCAGAAGGGAGGGGAAGGACATATAAAAAGTGATGAAGGGGAAAAACCACCAACCAAGATTACTCTACCCAGCAAGGATCTCATTCAGATTTGACAGAGAAATTAAAACCTTTACAGACAAGCAAAAGCTAAGAGAATTCAGCACCACCAAACCACATTTAAAACAAATGCTAAAGGAACTTAGCTAGGCAGGAAACACAAGAGAAGGAAAAGACCTACAATAACAAACCTAAAACAATTAAGAAAATGGTAATAGGAACATACATATAGATAACTACTTTAAATGTAAATGATTTAAATGTTCTAACCAAAAGACACAGACTGGCTGAATGAATACAAAAACAAGACCCGTACATATGCTGTCTACAAGAGACCCACTTCAGACCCAGGGACACATACAAACTGAAAGTGAGGGGATGGAAAAAGATATTCAATGCAAATGGAAATCGAAAGAAGGCTGAAGTAGCAATACTCATATTAGACAAAATAGACTTTAAAACAAAGACTATTACAAGAGACAAAGAAAGACACTACATAATGATCAAGGGATCAATCCAAAAAGAAGACGACAATTGTAAATATATATGCACCCAACATAGGAGCACCTCAATACATAAGGTAAATACTAACAGCCATAAAAGGGGAAATCAACAGTAACACAACCATAGTAGGGGACTTGAACACCCCACTTTCACCAAGGGACAGATTATCTAAAATGAAAATAAATAAGGAAACATAAGCTTTAAATGATACATTAAAAAAGATGGACTTAATTGATATTTATAGGATATTCCATCCCAAAACAACAGAATACACTTTCTTCTCCAGTGCTCACGGAACATTCTCCAGGATAGATCATATCTTGGGTCACAAATCAAACCTTGGTAAATTTAAGAAAATTGAAATCGCATTAAGTATCTTTTCTGACCACAACACTATGAGACTAGATATCAATTACAGGAAAAATCTGTAAAAAATACGAACACATGGAGGCTAAACAATACACTACTTAATAACCAAGAGATCACTGAAGAAATCAAAGAGGAAATAAAAAAATACCTAGAAACAAATGACAATGAAAACACGACGACCCAAAACTTACGGGATTCAACAACAGCAGTTCTAAGAGGGAAGTTTATAGCAATACAATCCTACTTTAAGAAATAAGAAACAGCTAAAATGAACAACCTAACTGTACACCTAAAGCAATAAGAGAAAGAAGAACAAAAAACCCCAAAAGTTAGAAGAAGGAAAGAAATCGTAAAGATCAGATGAGAAATAAATGAAAAAGAAACGAAGGAAACTATAGCAAAGATATTAAAACTAAAAGCTTGTTCAACCATTAGCCAGACTGATCAAGAAAAAAAGGGAGAAGATGCATATCAACAGAATTAGAAATGAAAACGGAAAAGTAACAATTAACACTGCAGAAGTACAAAGGATCATGAGAGATTACTACAAGCAACTATATGCCAATATAATGGACAACCTGGAAGAATGGACAAATTCTTAGAAATGCACAACCTGCCAAGACTGAATCAGGAAGAAATAGAAAATATGAACAGACCAATCATAAGCACTGAAATTGAAACTGTGATTAAAAATCTTCCAACAAACAAAAGCCCAGGACCAGATGGCTTCACAGGCGAATTCTACCAAACATTTAGAGAAGAGCTAACACCTATCCTTCTCAAACTCTTCCAACATACAGCAGAAGGAGGAACACTCCCAAACTCATTCTATGAGGCCACCATCACCCTGATAATAAAACCAGACAAAGATGTCACCAAGAAAGAAAACTACAGGCCAATATCACTGATGAACACAGATGTAAAAATCCTCAACAAAATACTAGCAAACAGAATCCAACAGCACATTAAAAGGATCATACACCATGATCAAGTGGGATATATCCCAGGAATGCAAGGATTCTTCAATATACGCACATCAATCAATGTGATAAACCATATTAACAAACTGAAGGAGAAAAACCATATGATCATCTCAATAGATGCAGAAAAAGCTTTTGACAAAATTCAACAACAATTTATGATAAAAATCCTCCAGAAATTAGGCACAGAGGGAACTTTCCTCAACATAATAAAGGCCATATATGACAAACCCACAGACAACATCGTCCTCAATGGTGAAAAACTGAAACCATTTTCACTAAGATCAGGAAGAAGACAAGGTTGCCCACTCTCACCACTATTATTCAACATAGCTTTGGAAGTTTTAGCCACAGCAATCAGAGAAAAAAAAGAAATAAAAGGAATCCAAATCAGAAAAGAAGTAAAGCTGTCATTGTTTGCAGATGACATGATACTACACATAGAGAATCCTAAAGATGCTACCAGAAAACTACTGGACCTAATCAACGAATTTGGTAAAGTAGCAGGATACAAAATTAATGCACAGAAATCTCTGGCATTCCTATACACTAATGATGAAAAATCTTAAAGTAAAATTAAGAAAACACTTCCATTTACCATTGCAACAAAAAGAATAAAGTATGTAGTAATAAACCTACCTAAGGAGAATAAAGCCCTGTATGCAGAAAATTATAAAACACTGATGAAAGAAATTAAAGATGATACAAATAGATGGAGAGATATACCATGTTTTTGGATTGGAAGAATCAACACTGTGAAAATGACTATACTACCCAAAGCAATCTACAGATTCAATGCAATCCCAATCAAACTACCAATGGAAATTTTCACAGAACTAGAACAAAAAATTTCACAATTTGTATGGAAACACAAAAGATCCTGAATAGCCAAAGCAATCTTTAGAAAGATAAATGGAGCTGGAGGAATCAGACTCCCTGACTTCAGACTATCCTACAAAGCTACAGTAATCAAGACAGTATTGTACTGGCACAAAAACAGAAATATAGATCAATGGAACAGGATAGAAAGCCCAGAGATAAACCCACGCACATATGGCCACCTTACCTTTGATAAAGGAGGCAAGAATATACAGTGGAGAAAGACAGCCTCTTCAGTAAGTCGCACAGAGACGAGGGGAAGATGGCAGAAGAGTAAGATGCGGAGATCACCTTCCACCCCACAGATACACCAGAAATACATCTACACGTGGAACAACTCCTACAGAACACCTACTGAACGCTGGCAGAAGACCTCAGACCTCCCAAAAGGCAAGAAACTCCCCACGTACCTGGGTAGGGCAAAAGAAAAAACAGAGACAAAAGAATAGGGACAGTACCTGCACCAGTGGGAGGGAGCTGTGAAGGAGGAAAGGTTTGCACACACTAGGAAGCCCCTTCGCAGACGGAGAATGCGGGGGGTGGGGGGGGGGAGCTACGGAGCCGCGGAGGAGAGCACAGCACAGGGGCGCGGAGGACAAAGCGGGGAGATTCCCGCACAGAGGATCGGTGCCGACCGGCACTCACCAGCCCGAGAGGCTTGTCTGCTCACCCGCCGGGGCGGGCGGGGCTGCGAGCTGAGGCTTGGGGTTTGGACGGAGCACAGGGAGAGGACTGGGGTTGGCGGCATGAACACAGCCTGAAGGGGTTAGTGCACCACGGACAGCCGGGAGGGAGTCCAGGAAAAGGTCTGGAGCTGCCGAAAAGGCAAGAGACTTTTTCTCCCCTCTTTGTTTCCTGGTGCGCAAGGAGAGGGGATTAAGAGTGCTGCTTTAAGCAGAGCTCCAGAGATGGGCGCGAGACACAGCTAAAAGTGCAGACCCCACAGACGGGCAGGAGACGCTAAGGCTGCTGCTGCCGCCAACAAGAAGCCTGTGTGAGAGCACAGGTCACTATCCACACCCCTCTTCCAGGGAGCCTGTGCAGCCCGCCACAGACAGGTTCCCAGGATCCAGGGACAACTTCCCTGGGAGAACGCATGGCGGGCCTCAGGCTGGTGCAACGTCACGCCGGCCTCTGCCACCACAGGCTCGCCCCGCACTCCGTGCCCCTCCCTCCCCACCCCCCCACCCCCAGCCTGAGTGAGCCAGAGCCCACGAATCAGCGGCTCCTTTAACCCCGTCCTGTCTGAGCGAAAAACAAGACGCCCTCCGGCGACCTACACGCAGAGGCGGGGCCAAATCCAAAGCTGAGCCCCTGGGTGCTGTGAGAACAAAGAAGAGAAAGGGAAATCTCTCCCAGCAGCCTCAAAAGCAGCAGATTAAGCTCCACAATCAACTTGATGTACCCTGCATCTGTGGAACACATGAATAGACAACGAATCATCCCAAATTGAGGAGGTGGACTTTGAGAGCAAGATTTATGATTTTTTTCCCCTTTTCCTCTTTTAGTCAGGGTGTATGTGTATGCTTCTGTGTCAGACTTTGTATAGCTTTGCTTCCACCATTTGTCCTAGGGTTCTATCCATTCGTTTTTTTCTTAATAATTTTAATTTTAATAACTTTATTTTATTTTACTTTATCTTCCTTCCTTCCTTCCCCCCCTCACTCCCTCCCTCCTTTAGACAACGAATTGTCCCAAATTGAGGAGGTGGACTGCGAGAGCAAGATTTATGATTTTTTCCCCTTTTCCTCTTTTTGTGAGTGTGTATGTGTATGCTTCTGTATGAGATTTTGTCTGTATAGCTTTGCTTCCAACATTTGTCCTAAGGTTCTATCTGTCCGTTTTTTTCTTGTTTTAAATTTTTTTCTTAATAATTTTTTAATTTAATAACTTTATTATATTTTACTTTACTTTATCTTCTTTCTTTCTTTTTTTCCTTCCTTCTCTCCTTCCTTCCTTCCTCCCACCATCCCTCCCTCCCTCCCGCCTTTCTTTCCTTCCTTCTTTCTTTCCTTCTTCCTTCCCTCCTTCCTTCCTTCCTTCCTTTCTTCCTACTTCTACTAATTCTTTTTTTTTTTTTTTTTAACTAATTCTTTATCTCTACCTTTTCTCTCTTCTATTCTGAGCCGTGTGGATGAAAGGCTCTTGGTGCTGCAGCCAGGAGTCAGTGCTGTGCTTCTGAGGTGGGAGAGCCAACTTCAGGACCCTGGTCCACAAGAGACCTCCCAGCTCCACATAATATCAAATGGCGAAAATCTCCCAGAGATCTCCATCTCAACGCCAGCACCCAGCTTCACTCAATGACCGCAAGCTACAGTGCTGGACACCCTATGCCAAACAACTAGCAAAACAGGAACACAACCCCACCCATTAGGTGAGAGGTTGCCTAAAACCATAATAAGTCCACAGACACCCCAAAACACACCACCAGACGTGGACCTGCCCACCAGAGAGACAAGATCCAGCCTCATCCATCAGAACACAGGCACTAGTCCCCTCCACCAGGAAGCCTACAGAACCCACGGGACCAACCTTAGCCACTGGGGACAGACACTAAAAACAACAGGAACTACGAACCTGCAGCCTGCAAAAAGGAGATCCCAAACACAGTAAGATAGGCAAAATGAAAAGACAGAAAAACACACATCAGATGAAGGAGCAAGATAAAAACCCAACAGACCTAACAAATGAAGAAGAAATAGGCAGTCTACCCGAAAAAGAATTCAGAATAATAATAGTAAGGATGATCCGAAATCTTGGAGATAGAATGGACAAAATGCAGGAGACATTTAACAAGGACCTAGAAGAACTAAAGATGAAACAAACTACGATGAACAACACAATAAATGAAATGAAAAATACTCTAGATGGGATCAATAGCAAAATAACTGAGGCAGAAGAACGGATAAGTGACCTGGAAGATAAAATAGTGGAAATAACTACTGCAGAGAAGAATAAAGAAAAAAGAATGAAAAGAACTGAGGACAGTCTCAGAGACCTCTGGGACAACATTAAACGCACCAACATTCGAATTATAGGGGTTCCAGAAGAAGAAGAGAAAAAGAAAGGAACTGAGAAAATATTTGAAGAGATTATAGTTGAAAACTTCCCTATTATGGCAAAGGAAATAGTTAATCAGGTCCAGGAAGCACAGAGAATCCCATACAGGATAAATCCAAGGAGAAATACGCCAAGACACATATTAATCCAACTGTCAAAAATTAAATACAAAGAAAGCATATTAAAAGCAGCAAGGAAAAAATAACACACAAGGGAATCCACATAAGGTTAAGAGCTGATCTTTCAGCAGAAACCCTGCAAGCCAGAAGGGAGTGGCAGGACATATTTAAAGTGATGAAGGAGAAAAACCTGCAACCAACATTACTCTACCCAGCAAGGATCTCATTCAGGTTAGGAGGAGAAATTAAAGGCTTTACAGACAAGCAAAAGCTGAGAGTTCAGCACCACCAAACCAGCTTTACAACAAAGGTTAAAGGAACTTCTCTAGGCAGAAACACAAGAGAAGGAAAAGACCTACAATAAGGAACCCAAAACAATTTAGAAAATGGGAATAGGAACATACATATCGATAATTACCTTAAATGTAAATGGACTAAATGCTCCCACCAAAAGAAAGAGATTGGCTGAATGGATACAAAAACAAGAGCCATATGTATGCTGTCTACAAGAGACCCACTTCAGACCTAGAGACACATACAGACTGAAAGTAAGGGGATGGAAAAAGATATTCCATGCAAATGGAAACCAAAAGAAAGCTGGAGTAGCAATTCTCATATCAGACAAAATAGACTTTAAAATAAAGACTATTAGAAGACACAAAGAAGGACACTACATAATGATCAAGGGATCGATCCAAGAAGAAGATATAACAATTGTAAATAGTTATGCACCCAACATAGGAGCACCTCAATACATAAGGCAAATACTAACAGCAATAAAAGGGGAAATCGACAGTAACACATTCATAGTAGGGGACTTTAACACCCCACTTTCACCAATGGACAGATCATCCAAAATGTAAATAAATAAGGAAACACAAGCATTAAATGATACGTTAAACAAGATGGACTTAACTGATATTTATAGAACATTCCATCCAAAAACAACAAAATACACATTTTTCTCAAGTGCTCATGGAACATTCTCCAGGATAGATCATATCTTGGGTCGCAAATCAAGCCTTTGTAAATTTAAGAAAATTGAAATTGGATCAAGTATATTTTCCGACCACAACGCCATGAGACTAGATATCAGTTACAGGAAAAGATGTGTAAAAAATACAAACGCATGGAAGCTAAACAATACACTACTTAATAGCGAAGTGATCACTGAAGAAATCAAAGAGGAAATTTAAAAATACCTAGAAACAAATGACAATGGAGACACGAGGACACAAAACCTATGGGATGCAGCAAAAGCAGTTCTAAGAGGGAAGTTTATAGCAACACAAGCCCACCTTAAGAAACAGGAAACATCTCGAATAAACAACCGAACCTTGCACCTAAAGCAATCAGAGAAAGAAGAACAAAAAAAACCCAAAGTTAGCAGAAGGAAAGAAATCATAAAAATCAGATCAGAAATAAAAGAAGAAGAAATGAAGGCAACAATAGCAAAGATCAATAAAACTAAAAGCTGGTTCTTTGAGAAGCTAAAGAAAATTGATAAACCGTTAGCCAGACTTATCAAGAAAAAAAGGGAAAAGACTCAAATCAATAGAAT
This sequence comes from Grampus griseus, assembly GCF_964374135.1. Classification (NCBI taxonomy): domain Eukaryota; kingdom Metazoa; phylum Chordata; class Mammalia; order Artiodactyla; family Delphinidae; genus Grampus; species Grampus griseus. The sequence continues at coordinate 75,347,365 of NC_139005.1, read as the reverse complement.
TAGAAATGAAAAAGAAGTAACAACTGACACTGCAGAAATACAAAAGAGAGATTACTACAAGCAACTATATGCCAATATAATGGACAACCTGGAAGAAATGGACAAATTCTTAGAAATGCACAACCTGCCAAGACTGAATCAGGAAGAAATAGAAAATATGAACAGACCAATCATAAGCACTGAAATTGAAACTGTGATTAAAAATCTTCCAACAAACAAAAGCCCAGGACCAGATGGCTTCACAGGCGAATTCTACCAAACATTTAGAGAAGAGCTAACACCTATCCTTCTCAAACTCTTCCAAAATATAGCAGAGGGAGGAACACTCCCAAATTCCTTCTACGAGGCCACCATCACCTTGATACCAAAACCAGACAGGGATGTCACAAAGAAAGAAAACTACAGGCCAATATCACTGATGAACACAGATGTAAAAATCCTCAACAAAATACTAGCAAACAGAATCCAACAGCACATTAAAAGGATCATACACCATGATCAAGTGGGGTTTATTCCAGGAATGCAAGGATTCTTCAATATACGCAAATCAATCAATGTGATAAACCATATTAACAAACTGAAGGAGAAAAACCATATGATCATCTCAACAGATGCAGAGAAAGCTTTTGACAAAATTCAACACCCATTTATGATAAATACCCTGCAGAAAGTGGGCATAGAGGGAACTTTCCTCAACATAATAAAGGCCATATATGACAAACCTACAGCCAACATCATTGTCAATGGTGAAAAACTGAAAGCATTTCCACTAAGATCAGGAAGAAGACAAGGTTGCCCACTCTCACCACTCTTATTCAACATAGGTTTGGAAGTTTTAGCCACAGCAATCAAAGAAGAAAAGGAAATAAAAGGAATCCAAATTGGAAAAGAAGAATTAACCTGTCACTGTTTGCAGATGACATGATACTATACATAGGGAATCTTAAAGACCCTACCAGAAAACTACTAGAGCTAATCAATGAATTTGGTAAAGTTGCAGGATACAAAATTCATGCACAGAAATCTCTGGCATTCCTATACACTAAGGATGAAAAATCTGAAAGTGAAATCAAGAAAACACTCCCATTTACCATTGCAACAAAAATAATAAAATATCTAGGAATAAACCTACCTAAGGAGACAAAAGACCTGTATGCAGAAAATTATGACACTGATGAAAGAAATTAAAGATGATACAAGTAGATGGAGTGATATACCATGTTCTTGGATTGGAAGAATCAACATTGTGAAAATGACTCTACTACCCAAAGCAATCTACAAATCCAATGCAATCCCTATCAAACTACCACTGTCATTTTTCACAGAACTTGAACAAAAAATCTCACAATTTGTATGGAAACACAAAAGACCCCGAATACCCAAAGCAATCTTGAGAACGAAAAATGGAGCTGGAGGAATCAGGCTCCCTGACTTCAGACTATCCTACAAAGCTACAGTAATCAAGACAGTATGGTACTGGCACAAAAACAGAAATATAGATCAATGGAACAGGGAAGAAAGCCCAGAGATAAACCCGCACACATATGGTCACCTTATCTTTGATAAAGGAGGCAGGAATGTACAGTGGAGAAAAGATAGCTTCTTCAATATTTGGTGCTGGGAAAACTGGTCAGGTACATGTAAAAGTATGAGATTAGATCACTCCCTAACACCATACACAAAAATATGCTAAAAATGGATTAAAGACCTAAATGTAAGGCTAGAAACTATCAAACTCTTACAGGAAAACACAGGCAGAACACTCTATGACATAAATCACAGCAAGATCCTTTCTGACCCACTTCCTAGAGAAATGGAAATAAAAACAAAAATAAACAAATGGGACCTAATGAAACTTCAAAGCTTTTGCACAGCAAAGGAAACCATAAACAAGACCAAAAGACAACCCTCAGAATGGGAGAAAATATTTGCAAATGAAGCAACTGACAAAGGATTAATTTCCAAAATTTACAAGCAGCTCATGCAGCTCAATAACAAAAAAATAAACAAACCAATCCAAAAATGGGCAGAAGACCTATATAGACATTTCTCCAATGAAGATATACAGACTACCAACAAACACATGAAAGAATGTTCAACATCATTAATCATTAGAGAAATGCAAATCAAAACTACAATGAGATATCATCTCACACCAGTGAGAATGGCCATCATCAAAAAATCTAGAAACAATAAATGCTGGAGAGGGTGTGTACAAAAGGGAACACTCTTGCACTGCTGGTGGGAATGTGAATTGGTCCAGCCACTATGGAGAACAGTATGGAGGTTCCTTAAAAAAACTACAAATAGAACTACCATACGACCCAGCAATCCCACTACTGGGCATATACCCTGAGAAAACCATAATTCAAAAAGAGTCATGTACCAAAATGTTCGTTTCAGCTCTATTTACAATAGCCTGGAGATGGAAACAACCTAGGTACCCATCATTGGATGAATGGATAAAAAAGATATGGCACATATGTACAATGGAATATTACTCAGCCATAAAAAGAAACAAAATTGAGCTATTTGTAATGAGGTGGATAGACCTAGAGTCTGTCATACAGAGTGAAGTAAGTCAGAAAGAGAAAGACAAATACCGTATGCTAACACATATATATAGAATTTAAGAAAAAAAAATGTCATGAAAAACCTAGGGGTAAGACAGGAATAAAGACACAGACCTACTAGAGAACGGACTTGAGGATATGGGGAGGGGGAAGGGTGAGCTGTGACAGAGAGAGAGGCATGGACATATATACACTACCACACGTAAGATAGATAGCTAGTGGGACGCAGCCGCATAGCACAGGGAGATCAGCTCGGTGCTTTGTGACCGCCTGGAGGGGTGGGATAGGAGGGTGGGAGGGAGGGAGACACAAGAGGGAAGAGATATGGGAACATATGTATATGTATAACTGATTCACTTTGTTATAAAGCGGAAACTAATACACCATTGTAAAGCAATTATACCCCAATAGAGATGTTAAAAAAAAAAAAAAAAGTCGTGCAGGGAAACCTAGAGAGCTACATGTAAAAGAATGAAATTAGAACACTCCCTAACACCATACACAAAACAAAACTCAAAATGGATTAAAGACCTAAATGCAAGGCCGGGCACTATTAAACTCTTAGAGGAAAACATAGGCAGAACACTCCATGACATAAATCACAGCAAGATCCTTTTTGACCCACCTACTAGAGAAATGGAAATAAAACCAAAAATAAACAAGTGGGACCTAATGAAATTTAAAAGCTTTTGCACAGTAAAGGAAACCATAAACAAGACGAAAAGAGAAGCCTCAGAATGGGACAAAATATTTGCAAATGAAGCAATTGACAAAGGATCAATCTCCAAAATTTACAAGCAGCTCATGCAGCTCAATATCAAAAAAACAAACAACCCAATCCAAAAATGGGCAGAACACCTGAACAGACATTTCTCCAAAGAAGATATACAGATTGCCAACAAACACATGAAAGAATGCTCAACATCATTAATCATTAGAGAAATGCAAATGAAAACTACAATAAGATATTATTTCACACCAGTCAGAATGGCCATCATCAAAAAATCTACAAACAATAAATGCTGGAGAGGGTGTGGAGAAAAGGGAACCCTATTGCTCTGTTGGTGGGAATATAAACTGATACAGCCACTGTGGAGAACACTATGGAGGTTCCTTCAAAATCTAAAAATAGAATTACCATATGACCCAGCAATCCCACTACTGGGCATATACCCTGAGAAAACCGTAATTCAAAAAGAGTCATGTAGCACAATGTTCATTGCAGCTCTATTTACAATATCCAGGACATGGAAGCAACCTAAGTGTCCATCGACAGACGAATGGATAAAGAAGATGTGGCACATATATACAGTGGAATATTACTCAGCCATAAAAGAAACAAAATTGAGTTATTTGTAGTGAGGTGGATGGACTTAGAGTCTGTCACACAAAGTGAAGTAAGTCAAAAAGAGAAAAACATACTGTACGCTAACACATATATATGGCATCTAAAAAAAAATAGTTATGATGAACCTAGGGGCAGGACAGGAATAAAGAAAAAGACGTAGAGAATGGACTTGAGGACACGGGGGTGGGGGGAAGGGTAAGCTGGGATGAAGTCAGAGTGTGGCGGTGACATATATACACCTACCAAATGTAAAATAGATAGCTACTGGGAAGCAGCTGCATAGTAGAGGGTGATCAGCTCGGTGCTTTGTGACTACCTAGAAGGGTGAGATAGGGAGGGTGGGAGGGAGGAAGCCGCAAGAGGGAGGAGATATGGGGATATATGTATATGTATAACTGATTCACTTTGTTATAAAGCAGAAACTAACACACCATTGTAAAGCAATTATACTCCAATGAAGATTAAAAAAATAAATAAATAAAATGGGAACAAAAAATAAACTAAAATTAGAAAAGAAAAAGGAGAAGTTACAATGGACACCGCAGAAATATTAAGCATCCTAAGAGACTACTACAGGAACTTTATGCCAATAAAATGGAGAAACTGAAAGAAGTGGACAAATTCTTAGAAAGGTATAACCCTCCAAGACTGAACCAGGAAGACATAGAAAATATGAGCAGACCAATCACAAGTAATGAAATTGAAACTCTGATTAAAAATCTTCCAACAGGGCTTCCCTGGTGGCGCAGTGGTTGATAGTCCACCTTCCGATGCAGGGGACACAGGTTCGTGTCCCGGTCCGGGAAGATCCCACATGCCGTGGAGGGGCTAGGGCCGTGAGCCATGGCCGCTGAGCCTGCGCGTCTGGAGCCTGTGCTCCCCAACGGGAGAGGCCACAACAGTCAGAGGCCCACGTACCGCAAAAAAAAAAAAAAAAAAACTTCCAACAAACAAAAGTCCAGGACCAGATGACTTCACAGGCGAATTCTATCAAACATTTAGAGAAGAGCTAACACCCATTCTTCTCAAACTTTTCCAAAAAATCGCAGACAAAGGAACACTCCCAAACTCATTCTATGAGGCCACCATCACCCTGATACCAAAACCGGACAAACATACTACAAAAAAAGAAAATTACAGAGCAATATCACTGATGAACATAGATGCAAAAATCCTCAACAAAATACTAGGAAACAGAATCCAACAATGCATTAAAAGGATCATACACCATTACCAAGTGGGATTTATCACAGGGATGCAAGGATACTTCAATATAAGCAAATCAATCAATGGGATACACCACATTAACAAACTGAAGATGAAAAACCATATGATAATCTCAACAGATGCAGAAAAAGCTTCTGACAAAATTCAACACCCATTTATGATAAAAACTCTCTAGAAAGTGGACAAACAGCGAACCTACCTCAACATAATAAAGGACATATATACAACAAACCCACAGCAAACATCATTCTCAATGGTGAAAAACGGAAAGAATTTCCTCTAAGATCAGGAACAAGACAAGGATGTCCACTCTCATCACTATTATTCAACATAGTTTTGGAAGTCCTAGCCACGGCAGTCAGAGAAGAAAAAGAAATAAAAGGAATACCAATTGGAAAAGAAGGAGTAAAACTGTCACTGTTTGCAGATGACATGATACTATATATAGAGAATCCTAAAGATGTCACCAGAAAACTACTAGAGCTAATCAGTGAACTTGGTAAAGTTGCAGGATACAAAATTAATGCACAGAAATCTCCTGCATTCCTACACACTAATGATGAGAAGTCTGAAATAGAAATTAAGGAAACATTCCCATTTACCATTGCAACAAAAAGAATAAAGTACTTAAGAATAAACCTACCTAGGGAGACAAAAGACCTGTATGCAGAAAACTATAAGACACTGATCAAAGAAATTAAAGATGATAGAAACAGATGGAGAAATATACCATGTTCTTGGATTGGAAGAATGAATATTGTGAAAATGACTATACTATCCAAAGCAGATTCAATGCAATCCCTATCAAATTACCAATGGCATTTTTTACAGAAGTAGAACAAAAAATCTTAAAATTTTTACGGAGACACAAAAGACCCTGAATAGCCAAAGCAGTCTTGAGGGGAAAAAAAGGATATGGAAGTATCAGACTCCCTGACTTCAGACTATACTACAAAGCTACAGTAATTAAGACAATATGGTACTGGCACAAAAACAGAAATATAGATCAATGGACAGGATAGAAAGCCCAGAGATAAACCCATGCACCTATGGTCACCTTACTTTTGATAAAGAAGCAAGAATATCCAATGGAGAAAAGACAGCCTCTTCAATAAGTGGCGCTGGGAAACCTGGAGAGCTACATGTAAAAGAATGAAATTAGAACACTCCCCAACACCATACACAAAATAAGCTCAAAATGGATTAGAGACCTAAATTTAAGACTGGACACAATAAAACTCTTAGAGGAAAACATAGGAAGAACACTCTTTGACATAAATCACAGCAAGATCTTTTTTGATACACTTCTTAGAGTAATGGAAATAAAACCAAAAATAAACAAATGGGACCTAATGAAACTTAAAAGCTTTTGCAAAGCAAAGGAAACTACAAACAAGACGAAAAGACAACCCTCAGAATGGGAGAAAATATTTGCAAATGAATCAATGGACAAAGGATTAATCTCCAAAATATATAAACAGCTCATGCAGCTCAGTATTAAAAAAAACAAACAATCCAATCCAAAAATGGACAGAAGACCTAAATAGACATTTCTCCAAAGAAGACATACAGATGGCCAAGAAGCACATGAAAAGCTGCTCAACATCACTAATTATTAGAGAAATGCAAATCAAAACTACTATGCGGTATCACCTCACACCAGTTAGAATGGGCATCATCAGAAAATCTACAAACAACAGATGCTGGAGAGGGTGTGGAGAAAAGGGAACCTTCTTGTACTGCTGGTGGGAATGTAAATTGATAACAGGCACTATGGAGAACAGTATGGAGGTTCCTTAAAATCGAAAAATACGATTACCATATGACATAGCAATCCCACTACTGGGCATATACTCAGAGAAAATCATAATTCAAAAAGACACATGCACCCCAATCTTCATTTCAGCACTATTACAATCACCAGGACATGGAAGCAACCCAAATGCCCATCGACAGACGAATGGAAAAAGAAGATGTGGTACATATATACAATGGAATATTACTCAAGTCATAAAAAGGAACAGAACTGAGTCATTTGTAGAGACGTGGATGGATGTAGAGACTGTCATACAGAGTGAAGTACGTTAGAAAGAGAAAAACAAATAATGTATATTAACGGATATATGTGGAACCTAGAAAAATGGTACAGATGTACCAGGCTGCGGGGCAGAGACCGAGACAAAGATGTACAGAACAAATGTATGGACACCAAGGGGGGAATGTGTGGGTGGTGGTGGTGGTGTGCTGAATTGGGCGACTGGAATTGATATATATACACCAATATGTATAAAATGTATAACTAATAAGAATCTGCTCTATAAAAAAAATAAATTAAAAAAAAAGCAGAGGAATCACTCCCAATTTATAGAACATGAGATATCCCCTGAAAGACCAACAAACAACGAAACAGACCAGTCTATAATACTAGATCCCAAGTTCAAAAAGGAGGTAATAAAAAGAAAACTGTAGAAATTAAGAATATTGAGAGGAATGAAGATTACTGTAACAAGGAACTATAAACTATAAAGTGAAGCCAATTAAATTTAGAAAACTCATTTGCAGAAACAAAAGCCAAGCTAAAGGCAATAAATAGCAAACTAAACAATGCAGAGGAACAAATAAGTGATCTAGAAATTAGAATAATGGAAATCATGCAATCAGAACAGCAGACAAAAGGACAAATGTAAAAGAATGAAAGCTATATACGAGACTTATGGGATAACATAAAGCAAGCCAATCTACACATAATAGGGATTCCAGAAGGAGAAGAGAAAAGGGAATCAAAAATGTATTTGAAGAAATTGTGGCTGAAAAATTCCCAAACTAAAGAAGGAAACAGATATCCAAGTACAGGAAAGTCCCAAACAAGATGAACACAAACAGACTTATATGAAGATGTATTAAAATTAAAATAGCAAAAGTTAAAGAGAGGATTCTAAAGAGAAAAACAGAGTTAGTTAAAAGGGAACCCGCATAAGGCATTCAGCTGATTTCTCTACAGAAAATGTTGTAGGCCAGAGGGGAGTGGAAAGATATGTTCAATGTCCAGAAAGGGGAAAACCTGCAACCTAGGATATTCTACCCAGCAAGATTATCATTTAGAATAGAAGGAGATACAAAGAATTTCTCAAACAAAACTAACAAAACAAAAAGAAACAAAAACTAAAAGAACACAGCAATACTAAACTATCCTAAAAGAAATATTGAAAGGTCTTCTCTAAATAGAAAAGAAGAATCTACAGGAATAAGAAAGTCACAATTGGAAAATAAATCACTTAAATAAGCCAGTATATAGATTACAATTATTTTGTGTGTGTGTGAAAGCAATGATAACTACAATAAAAAGCAAAGTGATAAACATGAAGATATAAAAGAGGACATCAAAATCATAAAATGTGGGGGGAGGGGTAAGAAAATGTAGACTTTTTTAGAAGACTTTTTTCAGAATATGGTTGAACCTATATGACTATGAATCTAATACAAGTAGATATAGTAATGGGTTAACATACTTGTAAAACAGGGCAACAAAAAATCAAAAACATACAACAGATTCAGAAAAACCAAAAACAAAAGAACTCAAGCATAACACAAAAATCATCAAACCACAAGAGGAAAAACAAAAAGAAAAAGAAAGGAACAAAGAGGAAATACAAAATCAACTGAAAAATAAGGTTTAAAATGGCCATAAATACATATCTATCAACAATTACCTTAAGTGTCAATGGACAAAATGTTCCAATCTAAACACATAGAGTGGCAGATTAGATAATAAAAGAGTGGCAGATTAGATAATAAAACAAGAGCCTACAATATGCTGCCTACAAGAGACCCACTTTAGGGCGAAGGATACACAGATTTAAAGTGAGGAGATGGAAAAAGGTGTTTTATGAAAATGGAAATGACAAGAAAGTGGGAGTAGCAGTACTTGTATGAGACAAAATAGACTTTAAAACAAAGGCCATAAAGAAAGATAAAGAAGGACACTATAAAATGATAAAAGAATCAATACAGGGCTTCCCTGGTGGCACAGTCGTTGAGAGTCCGTCTGCCGATGCAGGGGACACGGGTTTGTGCCCTGGCCCGGGAGGATCCCACATGCTGCGGAGCGGCTGGGCCCATGGGCCATGGCTGCTGGGCCTGCGCGACCGGAGCCTGTGCTCCGCAATGGGAGAGGCCCCAACAGTGAGAGGCCCGTGCCAAAAAAAAAAAAAAAAAAAAAATCAATACAAAAAGAGGATATTACACTTGTTAACATATATGCACCCAATATAGGAGCTCCTAAATAGAGAAAACAAGTAATAGGAAACATGCTAGGACACAAAGCAAGCCTTACTATATGTAAGAGGACAGAAATTATTTCAAGCATCTTTTCTGACCACAACAGCATGAAACCAGAAATCAACCACAGAAAGAGAAACGAGAAAAAAATGATTACATGGAGACTAAACAACAGGCTACTAAAAAACCAATGGATCAACAATGAAATCAAAGAGGAAATTAAAAAATATCTTGAGACAAATGACAATGAAAACACAACTATACAAAATCTCTGGGATGCAGCAAAAGCAGTCCCATGAGGGAAGTCCATAGTGATACAGGCCTTCTTCAAAAAATAAAATAAATCTCAAATGACCTAACTTACCACCTAAAAGAATTAGAAAAAGAAGAACAAACAAAGCCTAAAGTCAGCAGAAGGAAGGAAATAATAAAGATCAGAGAGGAAGTAAGTAAAATAGAAATCAAAAAAACAATAGAAACAAATCAATAAAATCAAGAGCTGATTTTTTTGAAAGGGTAAACAAAATCGACAAACCTCTGACCAGGCTCATCAAGAAGAAAAGAGACAGGACTTCCCTGGTCGTACAGTGGTTAAGAATCTGCCTGCCAATGCAGGGGACACGGGTTCGAGCCCTGGTCTGGGAAGATCCCACATGCCACAGAGCAACTAAGCCTGTGCACCACAACTACTGAGCCTGTGCTCTAGAGCCCGTGAGCCACAACTACTGAGCCTGCGCGCCACAACTACTGAGCCTGCATGCCTAGAGCCCATGCTCTGCAACAAGAGAAGCCACCGAATGAGAAGCCCACACTGCAATGAAGAGTAGCCCCTGCTTCCCACAACTAGAGAAAGCCCGCACGTAGCAACAAAGACCCAATGCGGCCAAAAATAAATAAATAAATATTAAAAAAAAATCAGTGAGGAAAAGTAGGATAATCCATTAAATTGGACTCAGGTTGGGTAATCTGCCCAAAGTCACACAGCCCATAAGTGGTGGGTCAGTGATTCTGTCTGACTTCGAGTGTCTGATGTTCTCACTCCACAACTTGTGCTTTTAAACATTTCGCTATCCTTGTCTATCTCTGTACTACCAAGGCTTTGACAGGGCACTGCAAACAGAAGGCATCAATGAGTGAGACCACAAAGCCATGCAGGGGGGAAAAAAAAAGAGAATAAAAGAGAGGACCCAAATAAACAAAATAAGAAGTGAAAGAGGAAAAACTGATACCACAGAAATACAAAAAAAAAAAAAAAAAAAAAAGAGAATAAGTAAAAAAGAGAATACTAAGAACAAATATATACCAACAAATTGCACAACCTAGAAGAAATGGACAAGTTTTTAGAAACATACAGCCCACCAAAACAGAATCAAGAAAAAATAAATAAATTGAACAGACTGATCACTAGAAGTGCAATAGAATCTGTAATTTAAAAAACTCCTTGCAAACAAAAGTCTGGGATCAAATGGGTTCACTGGGGAATTCTACCAAACCTACAAAGAAGAAATTATACCAATCCTTTTCAAACTCTTCTAAAAGACTGAAGAGGAGGAACACTCCCAAATTCATTCTATGAAGCCACCCTCACTCTGATACCAAAACCAGAAAAAGACACTATCAAAAAAGAAAATTACAGGCCAATATCTTGATGAATACAGATACAAAAATTCTCAACAAAATATTAGCAAACCAAATCCAACAACACATAAAAAATATCATACACCATGATCAAGCTGGATTCATCTCAGGGTTACAAGGATGGTTCAACATATGTAAATCAATCAATGTGATATATACCACATCAACAAAAGACAAAAACCACATGATCATCTCAATAGATGCAGAAAAAGCATCTGATGAAATCAACATGTATTCATGATAAAAACACTTACCAAAGTAAGTACATAACTCAACATAATAAAAGCTATTTATGACAAACCCACAGCCAACATAATACTCAACAGTGAAAAGCTGAAAACCTTCCCATTAAAATTTGGAACAAGAAAAGGATGTCCACTCTTACCACTTATATTTAACATAGTACTGGAAGTCCTAGTCACAGCAACCAGACAAGAAAAAGAAATAAAAGGTATCTGAATTGGAAGGGAAGAGGTAAAACTGTCCTTATCGGCAGATGACATGATACTATACATAGAAAACCCTAAAGACTCCACACAAAAACTACTAGAACTGATAAACAAATTCGGCAAGGTAGCAGGATACAAGACTAACACACAGAAATCTGTTGCACTTCTTTACACTAACATGAAATATCAGAAAGGGAAAGTTAAAAAATCCTTTTTAATATCACATCAAAAAAAAAATACTTAGGAATAAACCTGACCAAGGAGTAGAGGGAGACAAGATGGCAGAGCAGAAGGACACTGAGCTCACCTGCTCTTACGAGCACACTAAAATCACAACTAACTGCTGAACAACCATTGATAAAAAGGACTGGAACCTACCAAAACAAGATTCTACATCCAAAGACATAAAAAAGAAAACATGAGACAGTAGGAGGGGTGCACTCATGATATAATCAAATCCCATACTGCCCGGGTGGGCAACCCACAAATTGGAGAATAATTATATCGAGAAGTTCTCCCACAGGAGTGAGAGCTCTGAGCCCTACGTCAGCAGAACATATGGCTTTGAAGGCTAGTAGGGCTTGATTGCAGAAGCTCCACAGGACTGGGGGAAACAGAGATTCCACTCTTGGAGGGTGCAGACAAGGTCCCATGTGCACCAGGTCCCAGGGCAAAGCAGTGACTACACAGGAGCCTGGGCCAGACCTACCTGCTGGTATTAAACGGTCTCCTAGGAAGGCAGGGGTGGCCATGGATCTCTCTGGAGTCATAAAAGCTGGTGGTGGACATAGCGGGGACCTATGTGAACTCTGGCTGGAGGCAGACATTTTGGGTCCTTGGCACTGAGACTTGGCCCCATCCAACAGGCTATTAGCTCCAGTGCTGGGATGCCTCAGGCCAAACAACCAACAAGGTGGGAACACAGCCCCAGCCATCAGTAGACAGGCTGCCTAAAGTCATCCTGAGCCCGCAGTCACCTCTAGCCACACCCCCTCACACAGCCCTGCCCAGCAGAGGGCAAAGACCCAGCTCCAACCACCAGCCCCTCCCACCAGGAAGCCTGCATAACGGCTAGAGCAGTGTCAGGGGTCAGACACCAGAAGCAAGGAAACTACGATCCTGCAGCCTGCAGAACTAAGTCCACAAACATAGGTTAGAACCTAACCTGGGACCAGTTGGTCCCTGGCCCTTGACTGATGAGAGGGGAGTGTACTGTTGGCACATATAGGACTTCCCCTTCAGGGGATCACTTATCCAAGACTGAGAAACGTAACTAAGCTACTACATACATAAAAATACAAACAGAAATTTAAACACAATGAGCTGGCATAGGAATACATTGTTCCAGACGAAGGAAGAAGATAAAAACTCCAGAAGAACAACTAAGCAAAGTGGAGATAGCCAATCTACCCAAGAAAAGAGTTCAGTGTAATGACCATAAAGATGATACAAGAACTCGGGAAAAGAATGGATATATAAAGTGAGAAGTTACAAGTTTTTAGCAAAGAGTTAGAAAATATAAAAAATAACCAAACAGAGTTGAAGAATACAATAACTGAAATGAAAAAATACACCAGAAGGAATCAATAGCAGAATAAGTGATGCAGAAGAATGAATCAATGAGCTGGAAGACAGAGTGGAGGGAATCACTGCCGCAGAACGGAATAAAAAAGAATGAAAAGAAATGAGGACAATTTAAGAGACTTCTGGAACAACGTCAAACACACCAATGTCTGCATTATAGGGGTCCCAGAGGAGGAGAGAGAGAGAAAGGACCTGAGAAAATATTTGAAGAGATAATAGCTGAAAACCTCCCTAACACTGGAAAGGAAACAGTCACCCAAGTCCAGTAAGTGCAGAGTCCCTTACACGATAAACCCAAGGAGGAACATGCCAAGAAACATAGTAATCAAATTGACAAAAATTAAAGACAAAGAGAAAATATTAAATAAATACAAGGGAATCCCCATAAGACTTTCAGCTGATTTTTCAGCAGAAGTTCTGAAGGCCAGAAGGGAGTGGCATGATATATTCGAAGTGATGAAAGGGAAAAACCTACAACCAAGAATACTTTACCCAGCAAGGCTCTCGTTCAGATCTGACGGAGAAATCAAAACCTTTACACAGAAGCAAAAGCAGAAAGAATTCACCGTCACGAAACCAGTTTTACAACAAATGCTAAAGGAACTTCTCTAAGTGGAAAAAAGGGCACAACTAGAAACTAGAAAATTAAAAATGGGATGGCTCACCAGACATTTAGAGAAGAGTTAACACCTATCCTTCTGAAACTATTCCAAAAAACTGCAGAGGAAGGAACACTCCCAAACTCATTCTATGAAGGCACCATCACTCTGACACCAAAACCAGACAAAGATATCACAAAAAAAGAAAATTACAGGTCAATATCACTAATGAACATAGACATGAAAATCCTCAACAAAATACTAGGAAATCAAGTCTAACAATACATTAAAAGAATCATACATCATGGTCAAGTGGGATTTATCCCAGGGCTGCAAGGATTTTTTAACATCTGCAAATCAATCAGCGTGACACACCGCATTAACAAATTGTTAAATAAAAACTTTATGATCATCTCAATAGTTGCAGAAAAAGCTTTCGATAAAATTCAGCTCCTGTTTATGATAAAAACTCTCCAGAAAGTGGGCATAGAGGGAACCTACTTCAACATAATAAAGGCCATGTATGACAAACCCACAGCAAACATCATTCTCAATGGTGAAAAACTGAAAGCATTTCCTCTAAGATCAGAAACAAGACAAGGATGTCCACTTTACCTCTATTATTCAACATAGTTTTGGAAATCCTAGCCATGGCAATCAGCGAAGAAAAAGAAATAAAAGGAATACAAATTGGAAAAGAAGTAAAACTGTCACTGTTTGCAGATGACAAGATACTATACATAGAAAATCCTAAAGACGCTACCAGAAAAATACCAGAGCTCATCAATGAATTTGGTAAAGTTGCAGGATACAAAATTAAGGCACAGATATCTCTTGCATTCCTATACACAAATGATGAAAAATCTGAAAGAAAAATTAAGGAAACACTCTCATTTACCACTGCAACAAAATGAATAAAATACCTAGGAATAAACCTACCTAAGGAGGCAAAAGGCCTGTACTCAAAAAACTATAAGATGCTGATGAAAGAAATCAAAGACGACATAAACAGATGGAAAGATATACTGTGTTCTTGGACTGGAAGAATCAATATTGTCAAAATGACTGTACTACCCAAGGCAATCTACAGATTCAATGCAATCCCTAACAAATTACCAATGGTATTTTTCACAGAACTAGAAAAAAAATTAATTTGTGTGGAAACACAAAAGACCCCAAATAGCCAAAGCAATCTTGAGAAAGGAAAATGGAGCTGGAGGAACCAGACTCCCTGACTTCAGACTATACTACAAAGCTACAGTCATTAAACAGTATGGTATTGGGACTTCCCTGGAGAGTGGTGGTTAAGAATCTGCCTGCCAATGCAGGGGACATGGGTTTGAGCCCTGGTCCAGGAAGATTCCACATGCCACGGAGCAACGAAGCCCGTGTGTCACAACTACTGAGACTGCTCTCTAGAGCCCGTGAGCCACAACTACTGAACCCTCGTGCCACAACTACTGAAGCCCGTGCACCTAGAGCCGTGCTCTGCAATAAGAGAAGCCACCACAATGAGAAGCACGCACACTGCAATGAAGAGTAGCCCCTGCTCGCTGCAACTAGAGAAAGTCTGCACACAGCAACGCAAACCTAACACAGCCAAAAATAAATAAATAAAATAAATTTATTAAAAAAAAAGAGTTGTTTGAGAAAGTACTTGGCAAAACATTATACATTATAAAAGTATCATATGTCATCATTACAACAGTGCATCCCTTATTCCTTTCCCTAAATATCTTTGGATGCTGTATATATTTTATATATAAATATAAACTTCTGTGTCACAGTTGTTACAGGATTTTCCAGTTACTTGAAAACAATGTCTGAGCCTTGTTAAATTATTCTCTGCCCTAGCATGGAAGGGAGAGGAATGAACCTGGATTCTCCCTAGTTTGGGGGCTTGGCGAGGGTCTCATCCATAAGCTTCCAGGGAAAACTTTTGCAACAAGGTTATTCATACCCTGGAAATCTAATGAGCTTTCAGGTTTTGGTTTGAGTAGCAAAGAAAACATTGAAAGGATGAAGCTACAAAAATAGAGCCAAGTCTCTTTCCAAGATCATTCATGCCACGCCCAGGTTTCCCGGCACATCCTGGCCATGGCAAAGATGCACCAATTCACAGCAAAGTTGTTGGAAACTGTGTGTGGTGGCCATTCCTCCCACAGCTCTGAGGTGATGCTCTGGCAGGTGCTTCCTGCAGCTGCAGGGAAGAGCTGGTTTTCTGTAAAGGCTTGGACCATTTTCTTGGGTCATGAAAAGGGCCCTGGCATAATACTGAAAGGCTGAAAGGTACGGTTCAGACTAAAGACATGTCAAAAAGGGGTTAAAGGAAGTAGGGAAGGCAAGGAAAATTCTTTTGTTTTGCTTATTAGCAAACACTGAAGGTCCCTAGCAGAGATTCCTTGTTCTAATAACACTTTGGGACCCATAGCCACCATGCTGGACAACTTCAGGGGCAGTGTTTACACTGTGTGCTCTGACGTCCTCCAGGAAGCACCATTCACACAGAATACAAGGTAAATGGTGCGCCCAGCTTTTGTGCAACAGGACCTTGCTGGGGCCAAATCCTGCAAGAGCCAAACCTCTAGTAACAAACAAAGCCTCAGTTCCTACTCTAGTTTTCTCACCAATTCCTTCCAAAAACAAACCAATGAACAAATAAAGCACTGTAAAGCTCCAGCCAAAATCTCAGGAGGGACATTAGATGATCAGTGCTTCCAGAAGTGCACCATTTAAAATCCTAAGTATGCAGAGGATGATGTCTTTATAAGGAAAGCAGGTTTGTAGTTAAAATGTATGGTTGATCATTTATTTTCCTTCTTTCCCATTTAATTTGGGTCTAATAATCCCTAGTACCTGTTATATCCAAAGAGTCTCAGGAAAAATATAAAAGAACCTGGTACTTTACTTTTAAATAAATTCCGAAGTCCCCTCTCTGCCTCAGACTCTCAAGATAAAAGACAGCAGCTGAGTAATTCAGGCAGTAGGTCTGGTGGCTCTGACACAGGCTTCCTTGGAAATACTGCAAGAGGAGAAGGACAGAAGGAGAATGATTGGAAGCAAAGAGAGCACAGACAGACTTTCTCTTTCTCTTCACTTTTATCAGCAACTAGAACAGGGAAAGTGGAGGAGGCACCATTATCAAGTAGGAGCTATGACTGCATGGATAGTAACAGGTAATCTTCAAAATAAACATTGTTTAAAAAACCCCCGATATCCCTATAATAAACAGTTAACTCCTCAATAAGTTGCCTTTTTTTTTTTTTTTGCCCATAAAGAAAATTCTATTTAGGATATATTGATTTAATTCACCCTTGCACTTATGCTTTGTTGAGGCCTACACACCACACTGCATGGAACCTGATAACAAACACCTCCTTTGGTTTCACTGCTCATGTTGTTGATGTCAAGCTTGTGTTCGTAGTAAGTGATTAAAGTGACAACATCTGACCTTTCACGAAATCTTCCTCAAAAATATCCACATACTGAATTCTCCTTCCAGCTTCTAAAAATAGAGAGTCAAATTTGGGGCACCTCTACTAAATGTAGTTTCGTAGCGTGCGTTTTATGTGCTTGTCTTAACCAATCTAACACTTGTGTTCCTTCTTCATTATGCTTACGTAATGCCTTAAACTTGCTATAATGACTACCCATTCGTAAGCCATATCAAACTTATTTTAAAATGAGGCAAGTGGCCAATTCGTATGTATACATTCATATGTATAATGGTCAAACTGGGCACATCTCAGTTAAGTGTCTGTCTCGGGAATGACAGTTATTCTTTTCGCTTCACCAATGTTTCTGGCTCCTTACTGGCAGACACTCTCTTTAGGAATCCATAGTGCCTACCACGTTGCTAAGCCTACGTGCTCCTTGATAGGTTTATTAATTAGTATAATGAGTAATGGGTCCCATTAGGGAATTTCCAATAGTGTCATAATGTGGTGAATGGGAGAAGGAAGACGCACTTGCTGGTAACATTATAACTGCAGTGAGTAGAGACAGCAGACCAAGCCTAACAGGCCAGTAAAGGAAGTGACAGTAGTAAAGGCAGAAATAACAAAAACCTAGAAAAATATTTTGCTATAGGACCTCAGACGACAAAACGCTATGGGGGGAAATGTCAAGTTTTGCCTTCAAGAAGAAGTAATTTGAAAGCTGATAATGTGAATTAATTTTTTCCTGGGGGGTTGGTGATAGCTGGGGGCTTGGAAATAAACAGAAGGTTTTCTCACAGGTCACCTTGAGATGCTTGAGAAAGGCCATTATGAGGAGCCTGCTGTGAAGACCATAAACAGTCAGGCTTAGAAATGCAGCTCTACAACCCACTGGCTACGTGAACTTGGCCAAGTGATTTAACTTCTCCAAGCCTCAGCTTCCTTCTCAGCGACTTCTCAGATGGCTTTTGTGTAGATAACAAACGTCCCAATCTTCCACTGGTGAGCTTCTTGTGAGACACCGTGGTAGACTGTTATCACTGCTCATCTAGTTCCCTTTCCTGGGGAGGAATATATAGGCCCACTCCACCGAGGGTAAGCTTGGCCATGTGACTTTCTTAGGCCGATGAAATGTGAACAGACATGCCAGAAACTTGAAGAGTCAGTAAGAGCTCTGCCTCAGTCTCTTACGTCTTTGCCCTTGAGACTGGTAACATTCCAGGTGGTGGGTGCTCCCTCAGCAGCGGTCCCAGAGCGAGGACAAAGTAGGAGCAGAGCATAGGTGAGATATGAAACCAAGCCACTGAGATTTGGAGTTTGTTCCTGTGGTGTAACTGAAATTAACCTGACTCATGTAGGCCTTTTTAAATTTAGGAAACACTTTTATAGCCCATCTTTACACATCTGTAATGTAACAGGAAGCATTCATATGTGGGTATTATTATTGACTTTCAGCAAAGAGTCTATGCTGTAGTAGGCTGTAAGTGCACTTACGCTACAGTCTGAATATGTGTGTTCCCCTCAAATTCACATGTTGAATCCTAACCCCCAATGTGACAGTATTAGGAGGTGGGCCCTTTAGGAGATGATTAGGTCATAAAGGTGGAGCCCCCATTAATGAGATTAATGCCCTTATAAAACAGGCTCCAGGCAGCTGTCTAGCCCCTTCCGCTATGCAAAGGATACAGTAAGAGGTCTTTGACTGGAAGAGGGCCCTCACATGACCTGGGCACTACCCTGATCTCAGACTTCCACCCTCCAGAACTGTGAGAAATTGATTTCCGTTGCTTATAAGCTACGCAGTCTGTGGCACTTCATTATAGCCGCCTGAGCAGACTAAGACAACTTACGTGTTTTGATGAGAAGTTGATATTTCTCCAGACTATTTACTAAAAACTACATTAAAAATAAATTCTAGGATGCCAGATCTTGGTGCTAATGTCCCAAGCAAGATGTCAGCCTTTAGATGAGTATTCCCGGATGTTTGCCACCAGCTTCTATGTCCCAAGCAAGAGCCACAAAATGAAACACCCAATATAATGGGTGTTTATGCTCTCTTGTGCTTCCACCCATTACCATGAGAAGAGGATGACCAGGCTAGTGCACTGATCCAAGGAGATGGATAGAGCCAAGTGGAGCAAAGCCCACCAGTTGTCCTAGCCTTTGATGGAGTAAAGAAGTTATCAAGAAAACCAAGGGGACTTCAGACCTTGAACCAATACACATCCAAATATTCATGTCCATTATGTAACTTACTAAGGGCTCTGCCCCTTTGATTAACAAAAACAAAAAATGTGTATCATGTGATGGTCCTAAAAAAAAGATAATTTCTGACTCTAAAGGAATTGAGAGAGTGTGAGATTTTCGGTAATTCCCAACACTTTACATTCTTTCTCTTGTTTTTCAAAGCTTTTCTTATTCTAATCTGCTTTCGAAGGTCACTGAAAGATCTCCCCACTTTATACCTAATTTTTGCTTGTTTTGCCTTGTTAAACTGTCCTTCTTCTTCATATCTCACCTCAAGCATCATCGCCCCAGGAAGAATTTCCTGTCTGTAACTACTTCACCATCTGCCCCAACCTAGAAGTTTTCCTTCATAATATCTATGTTCCTTTTTTCCCCAGCATTGATCTCAATTTGATTATATAATCATTAGTGTCATCATTGGATTAATTTCTTCCCCACTAGACTGAAAACTCCCCCAAAGCAGGGGGTGTGTCTAATTCTGCACATTACTGTGCACAGGGTATCAGTCCCACACGTAAATACTTAGTAAGTGCTCGATAAACCTCAATCTATGTTTCTTTAAGTAGATTGCAACAATTTAAATCTTGCTAAATGAGCATAGACAGGGACTGAATTAAAAAGCTCAAAGTAGGGGAAGAGGTTCAAATACCTACTTAAGAAAAAAAATAGCATTTATCAGACCACGGGTACAAGTTTTCCTCTTTTCTCCTCCTTTCATACACAGAAGTCTTATTAAGGGTGTTAATGGATTTGAAGGTTTATTTTGTTCCTTTCAGAGAGCCTGGCACTTTTGTTAGAAGAACAACTGAACCATGTAATTAGCCTACACAAACTACTGCCATGAATACAGCTTTAAATTGAAGTCATTTGAAAACCAGACTTGAAAAGGGCTTTTCCATGCATGCAGATTTTTGTCTTAATAAAACCCACACAGGAGAGATGACAATGGAGAAACAGATTCTGCAAGTTATTTCTGAAAATGTTGATTGGTGGGGAAAGGGATAGTTCCCTTGTGGGAGGGTGCAGGTGGAACCTTCCCAGGAACAACAATAACAACGATTAAGGAGATATAAACAACTATCCTGAGAGGTAGGTGAATTTATCACATAGAAGCTGAGATCTCCCATACGGATTTTACCTTTGTGAGCACAGAAATGAAATCCAACGATGGTAAAGTCTCAGAAGTGTCGACATAGTCCTTGAAGATGTGGAAAAGACTTCACAAAACCAAAGCTTGTCTAGGGCCAGAGAGAAAGAAAACAAGAGTAGGTATACTTCCAGGGGTAAGAAATAAAAATCTGTTGAACTTCAAATGTCATTCTCACAGATGTTTTCCATTTCAAATTTATCTCCTGGCAAAATTCAAAGATTTATTTTCCTCTACTTTCCAATACATATTTTCTTATAAGTTTTTCTTATAAATGAATTCTTGTTGGTACCTCACTTCCTTTTTTAGAGGAAAGATATTATTTATTTATAATATATGTGAGAAAGAACATTCATTTGACAATAGACATTTACGGTGATGACGGAGATCTTAGGAATTCTTTTTTTGTATTTAACATCATTTATTGAGGAAATTCACGTATTCAACATTACTTATTGAGACTTCCCATGTACTCAGCACTGTTCAAGGTCTTCTGGATACAGCAGTGAACAAGATGGGTTCCTGAGCATATTCTAGAAGGTGTTCAGAGCTTGTATTCTAGAGGAAATATGGAACATTGCCCAAATTTTTGTGTCATCCTTGCATAGGAACCATGCTAATCCTTTTATCGCTCCAATTTTAGTACATGTCCTGCTGAAGTGAGCCGTATGTTTACTTTCTTAAAGAGCCATGGAAGAATTTTTTAAAATGTTACTAAAGGCTAACTAATAACTGCCATCTATTGGAAAGATACCAATGGATGTGTAGGTTTCCTTATTAACCTGAACTCCCGACCATAAGATTGAATGGGGATGAAATATGGAAGAAACCATATTCCATGTTCCAATATGGAATACAAGCCAGAAGAATAGACTAAGCATGAATTTTCATCATCCTCTGGTGAATTTTAACACATGGTTACTGGAATCTTCCTACTTTGGCTCACCTGACTTAACTCCTCCAGGTTTGCAAAAAGTCTCCATAAATCCACATCCAGGAGATAGTCATGAGTCTGTAGGTATTTTAATGTATTCATGAAGATCTTAAAAAAAAAAAAAAAAAAGCACATTACTTTGTTTTTCAATTTTGATATTTGCCCTTTGCAAGAACATTAAACATAAACCTCCCGAGTATAATTTTACAAAACAACTTGGAGATCAGTATTTTCAATCGTTAAGAGGTGTGCTAAACACGAATGATGACATTTAAGCCCCCACAGAACATACGGGAGAGGTGCTCTTCTGTGTGAAGCTGCTGCTGCTTTGTGAGCCCTAACAACACTCCTGTTGAACATAATCTGTTCAGATGGGCTTTCTCTGCTCCCAATGCCAAAGAAATCGCCAAGGTTCTCTTCTTGCCAACAGCACGTGAGACCAAAACAACATTCATACTGAGTTCTTATTTATTCCTTTCTCTGTGAAAGACCCAAATGTCCTTTACTTTCAGGAAATTAAAAATAGAGAACTAATGAGTTAATACCTGATAACTGGTAAGATGTTTAGATGTGGATAAAGCCATTAAATATTAATGAAAACACTGAGAGAGGCTTTATGTCATTACTTGATTTGATGTTTTCCTACAAGAGAAAAACTACAGCAAGTCGATCCTCACAGAATACCTGCCTCTCATTCTATAAACTAAAGAGAGATCAATTTATTGAAACAGGAATACTTTGTATAAATATGATGAAGCATTCAAAGGGACCAAATATTTCAAGAACTATAGGTGTGAAAAGACTGGACTTCAGACCACCAGCGTTCTCCAATTCCCATTTCCATATTTCTTAATTAATGCAGTAAATGGTTCTTGAACTTGCATCAGAATCATCTAGAGGCCTTGTTAAACTGGAGGTTAGCGGGACCTACCCCAAGTCTTTCTGATTCAGTAGGTCTCTGATGGGGTCTGAGAATATGGGTTTCTAACAAGCTCCCAAGTGATTCTGATGCTACTGGTCCAGGGACCACACTTTGAGAACCACTGGCTCAGAGTTTCCCCCAGTCCAGGAAGCATCAGTTGTCTGGAAATCTGTCAATATCCAAGCATTTAAAGCATGTAATTGTAAGAAACAGAAATCATTAGTTCAGATAAATTGGGAAAATTTAGAAAAAACCATCTTTGTGCTATAAGATTATTTTCTTTATAGAAATTTTTGCCATTTAAGGAAAACATTGAGTCTTTCAGTGAATTTATTTTATTATTTGAGTTACAAAGTTCCAATTTACAAGTAACTTTGGGAAATTCATATTGATTGTGTAAAGAGAGGTACTTATATACTTTAAATACACTGGGGCATTTGAAAATAAACTCAAATTGGCTTTCTTTTAAGCAGAAAAATGCTAGTTTAAAAAGCTTATGTAGCTTATAGTGGGATGGAAAGTTCTGTACTGTCTATTAGGGCAAGGGAGGTAGCAGAGCTCACAGGGTGAGTGCTCTGCAGTGAACATCTATTGGGTACCACTCAGATTCAGTGCCCCCCCTTCCCTAATATCATCCCAGTTTTCACCTCAGCATCTACTCTTCCTCATACCTTGAATGTGATCATCTTAAGCCAATGAGCACTTTCCTTCCTTATCCGGGTAGCTGGCTCAGAAGTGGGCATGTGACTTAAGCCAGTCCAATCAGAATGACAATCAAGACTTTGGCTATGAGTGCACTGAGATTCTCTCTCTCTCCCTTCTATTTCTCACTCTCTCCGTGGCCTCAAGGACAGCAGTCACTCTGTGACTACAACAGAAGCCACACACAGGATGACACTGATATTGTGGAAGGCAGGGATGAGGGACGAAAAGAAATTTTGTCCTTGCTTTTGATCCCCTTGATCAAACCAACCTTGAATTCTGTCTCAACTCTGGACTTTACAGTCACATGGGTCAATAAGATCCTTACTTAAGCTAGTTTTCTGTATCCTGATACAGTCTCTAAGTTTTAACTTTCTGAGTGTCTTTGTGGTTTACATTTTGCTAAAGTACTTAGCAGTATGACTGTCACAATAAATATTACTTACAGAAAAGAACATCTGTCTAGCACTTGATAGATTTCAAAGGAAACTAATCTGATCATCTCAATGATCAGATGTTATTAGACAGTCAGAGACAGTACTGTCATCTCTCTTTTATAGCTTAGAACAGGAATTGTCAAACGACAGCCTGTGGGATAAATCAGGTCTGCTATCCATTTGTGTGAATAAGGTGTAACTGTAATACAGCCACACACATTTCTTTACAAATTATCTATGGCTTCTTCTGCACTGCAATGGAGGAGTTGAGTAGTTGCAATAAAGACCACATGGCTGGCAAAGCCTAAAATATTTACTATCTGGACATTTACAGAAAGCATGCGCCAACTTGTGTTTTATGGAATGGAGGACTAGACTTTCCTAAGTTCACATGGCAAGTCAGAGGCAGATCCAGGACTTGAACTCGTGTCTCCCAACACAGTGCCTTTTCCTGTGTAAGGGAGCAGCCAGGATTCAAAAATGCTTATGGGCAGAGGCAACCTTTGGAGCAATGTGGCCCATCCTCCTCTGTGGTCTTAGAAGGCATTTGCTCCCTTCCTATCCTTTGCCCTGTGGTTCTTCTATAAGGAATTCTCTGCTCAGAGCCTCCCCAGATCAGGGCTACTGCACTGCACAACCTCAGGAGCACCATTTACATGACAGACATCGTGAACACACCGTATAATCCATCCCTCCCCACCCACCCCCGCGTTACACGTGGATGGTTGCCCTGAAAATCTGTGGCTCTGTAGCTGATAAAAAGCATTTGCCTGGCACTGTTCATAAGGGAGTATAAGAGCCAAAAGAGGAAGCTGAACGAAGGTGGGATGGTCGCCTTGAGGGTGGCTGTGAGCTCCCTGACTTGAGGAGTATGTAAGCACAGGGTGAGAATCAGGCAGAAGAGATTCAGACATCACATGGGGAGCTGGAAGGTCTCACCCAATCCTAAGAGGCTATGTTTAAGAAAAGAATGAAGAGAAACCAAGTTGCAGATAACCAAAAATAAACAAAATTTCCTTAAGATCCTCTGAAAGAGGGGAGCCCACCCCATACTTCCTTCCTTCCTTCAGCATGGAAGAGAGAAACAAGTCCCTAAAGAAGCAGTGTTTTCCATCTACTACAAAAAGTAAAGCCAGCATTACCATCTTAAGAACTAATAAATGGTCCAAGAAATAAGTGCATTCACTCGTGAAGAGTTCCCACACAGCCTCTTGCTGCTTTCTCAAGTCTAATTGATTAGTAGGAAGTTTCTGATGTGTTTCCACGACTTCATTCCAGGTCTTATCCTGTATGTGGGAGAAAAGAGAGAACAAAACATTTCGATGGGTTGACCTGTTCACCCTTCCTCTGACTTGCAGTACAGCAGGAACAAGCAATCCCCCAAATCATGATTTCTCACTGCAAGCCCCAGACATCCCTCTGGGTAGAGTTATCTAAACCACAGTTCTCTCTGCACGGCTTTGGGGTATCAATTCCTCCCACGCATGGGATGGACATGCTATTTTTAGTTTAAAATGAAAACGAATTCAAATTGATGTTTTGAACTATGCTTGTGAATTTTATAAGTCCTTTTCAGTTTTTTGCAAAAAAAAAAAAAAAACAACCCACCAAAAGAACCCCAAACCCGGAACTGGGAAGTCTGATCCAGGTTCCACTGGTAAAACTTGTTGAAATTAATTACTGAAAAATCATGAAATAAGAGACAAAGCTTTTAAGAGACCTTCAGAAATTGTCTTATCAAAACCAACTTGGTTTGTAAATGAGGAAACTAAGGTCCAGAGGGGAATGGTTGTAACAACTATTAACATTTGTACAGGGCTTCATGGTCTACAAAGTGGTCTCACGTCCATTACCTTACTTAAGGTGAAATGACTTTCCTGAGATTTCAGTGTGCTTTACAGCAGCGGTCCCCAACCTTTCTGGCACGAGGGACCGATTTCGTGGTAGACAATTTTTCCACAGAGGGCGGGGCGGGGGGATGGTTCAGGAGGTAATGCGAGCGATGGGGAGCGGCAGATGAAGCTTCGCTCGCTCGCCCACTGCTCACCGCCTGCTACGTGGCCCAGTTCCTAACAGGCCTCGGACTGGTAGGGTTGGTGACCCCTGCTTTAGAGAGAGCAGACCTCGGTCTGCCCAGGTCTGGGCTTCTCTCCTGCACTTTGCTGTTATTATGAACAAGCCAATAATCTGACAACTTAAAATAATGGCTGAAACAACAAAAAAAGCTATGCCACACAGAAAACAATGCATGAGATACCTTCAGTCTGTGGAACCCATAGTCCCTGAAGTCTGTAACCTTCAAAGAGGAGAGGCAGATATGTGCTTGTGTTTGTCTTTGCCCTCCTTAAAGATTGTTAGAAACAGGATTTTCAATCTTTTAACAACATACCTTTGGCAGCCTCGGCATCTTTGGTTCATTGTCCAACATGCATGAGAACAGACTGCACATTTTGTCTGAGTCACTAACAGGTGAGACACCATTTCTGAGCCACAGTCTGACCCACAGGACCTCAGAATGTCAGACATGGAGGAGAGAGGCTGGTGAGGATGTCTGATGCAAATCTCTCATTTTACTAATAGGAAAACGAAAAAAAGACAGAGCTCAGAACACTCCTATAGCAAATAGATGGATTTCAGTCTAGCACATACCTTGTGGTCCTGGAGTCCTCATATTCTAACTTTTCCAAATGTTGGATCATAGAAGTTTACCATGAGAAGGGGTCTCGGATGTCTTAGTTCAACCCCTCACTTAGTAGATGACTAAATAAAGCCCAGAGCGTTAAAGCAACTTCTTAACACGATAATTCACAGCTGGAGAATACCAGGATATGCTAGAAACTATAGTTTCCTTAGGATGGAACCTCTGATTCATTTTTGTTATAATTTTTATTTTAAATAATATTAGTTAAAAAATTGGATTACAGGGCTTCCCTGGTGGCACAGTGGTTGAGAGTCCGCCTGCCGATGCAGGGGACGCGGGTTCATGCCCCTGTCCGGGAGGATCCTGCATGCCGTGGAGCGGCTGGGCCCGTGAGCCATGGCTGCTGAGCCTGCGCGTCCGGAGCCTGTGCTCCGCAACGGGAGAGGCCACAACAGTGAGAGGCCCGCCTACCGCAAGAAAAAAAAAAAAATTGTGTTACAAAGGTAATATATGGATGGTTATTAGAGAAAATCTGAGAAACCAAACCACAAAGAAAAAAAGTTACACAAAGTTAGCTGTAATCTCCACCACCCCTTCCTCCCCTCGGGGTAACTACTGAAAACCTTTTTCTGATTGTATTTACAATTAATTTTTAATGGTGTCATATTTATACATCCTTTTGTAACTTGCTTCTAAACTTTATCGTGACCTTTCAATTTTTTCTGACTCATTCAATATCCTGGTGCAATGTCATGAATTACCTGCTTAAAGAGCTCATTTTACCAACTAAACCAGGAAGAAGCTATCAAATAACGAAGTGTGAGGCTTTCTAAAGTCAACTTGGCTGCATTTCAAATGAATATTTAGCACAAATCATTTTTCAACTTGTTCTACTGCCTCAGGGCACATGACGCTGGTGTGGATCTAAGCAGTTTGGTGGACATTTTCTGACTTTAGGTTAAGGAGCCAGAGAAGGCACAGCTTATCCGTTGTGGGGAGACAGCTCCCTGTGTGTCTGAAAGGAGACCCCGCAATCGGTTCAGAAAGTGCTAAAGGGCTGTGGCTGACTTCTCTGCTAGGGCTATGGCACTGAAAGAAGAAACTTACTAGAGACTAATAGGCTTCACAGTAGCAAAGGAATCCTGGAGCTGGTTGGGGACCTACACAGCAGTTGGGACGTATGCCTTTTGTTGATGTCTGAAACCACAGTGACTGCATGTTGTGGAAATTAAAAATCAGCAGCCAGTTGGAAAAGAAAGAAGCTGAGGCAATGGAAGAGGCACTGGAGCTGTGGGAAAGGGGGCGCCAGCCCTCTGTCTTGAAGGACAATCACCGTGGCTTTCCAAGGGTCTGAATGACCTCCTGGCCAAAGTGCTTGGTGGATATGCTAGTGAGAAGGGAGGGGACAGTCCTCTTGGAGGAAACATTAACTCATTAGAGTTACAGACCCTTTGTTGGAACCTGTGCTGCTTCCACTATGGTGGCATTGGCTAGGAGACGCAATGAGAAGATGTGAAGGGTATCTGAGAGGACAGGGAGGATAAAGAAAAGAAGCCAAGGTTAACTCTGGGGCCTCAAATTTAATAACTAAGACGTGTGGAATGGAAATTTGTAGTAGGCACTGGTGACACGAAACTGGAGTAAAATGGATATACAGTCGTCCCTCAGTATCCTAGTGGGATTGGTTCCAGGACCTCTTCGGATACCAAAATCCTCAGATGCTAAAGTCCAGTTTATAAAATGGATTTACATATAATCCACACACATCCTCCCATACAGTTTAAATCATCTCTAGATTACTTGTAATACATAATGCAATGTAAATTCTGTGTAAATTGTTGCTGGTGGATGGCAAATTCAAGTTTTGCTTTTTGGAAATTTCTGGAATTTTTTTTCAAATATTTTTCATTTGTAGTTGGTTGAATTCAAGGATGCAGAATGTACAGACACAGAGGGCTGACAGTATGAGAATATATGGATTCTGTAGTGGTTTACCTTGAATTGGCAAGCTGGTGGGAGATGCCCCTTCTCCTGAGACCCTAGACCCGATTGACAAGTGACCCTGCTTTCATTTAAATGAGGAAGGAAAAATATACAAGCAGCTCATGCAGCTCAATATCAAAAAAACCAAACAACCCAATACAAAAATGGGCAGAACACCTAAACAGACATTCCTCCAAAGAAGATATACAGATTACCAACAAACACATGAAAGATGTGTAAAGATGCTCAACATCATTAATCATTAGAGAAATGCAAATCAAAACTACAATGAGATATCATCTCACACCAGTTAGAATGGCCATCATCAAAAATCTACAAACAATAAATGCTGGAGAGGGTGTGGAGAAAAGGGAATCCTCCTGCACTGTTGGTGGGAATGTAAATTGATACAGCCACTATGGAGAACAGTATGGAGGTTCCTTAAAAAACTAAAAACAGAACTACCATACGACCCAGCAATTCCACTACTGGGCATATACTCTGAGAAAAACATAATTCAAAAACAGTCATGTACCAAAATGTTCATTGCAGCTCTATTTACAATAGCCATGACATGGATGCAACCTAAGTGTCCATCAACAGATGAATGTGGCACATATATACAATGGAATATTACTCAGCCATAAAAAGGAATGAAACTGAGTTATTTGTAATGAGGTGGATGGACCTAGAGTCTGTCATATGGAGTGAAGTAAGGCAGAAAGAGAAAAACAAATACCAGATGCTAACGCACATATATGGAAGCTAAAAAAACGGTACTGATGAACCTAGTGGCAGGGCAGGAATAAAGACGCAGACATGGAGAACAGACTTGAGGACGCAGCGGGGAGGGGGAAGATGGGATGAAGTGAGAGAGTAGCACTGACATATATACACTACCAAATGTATAATAGATAGCTAGTGGGAAGCAGCTGCATAGCACAGGGAGATCAGCTCGGTGCTTTGTGACCACCTAGAGGGGTGGGATAGGGAGGGTGGGAGGGAGACACAAGAAGGAGGGGATATGGGGATATATGTATAGCTGATTTACTCTGTTGTACATCAGAAAGTAACACAACATTGTAAAGCAATTATACTCCAATAAAGATATCAAATAAGGAAGGAAGGAAGGGAGGGTGGAAGGAAGGAAGGATCCCAGGAGAGGTTGCACCACAGGCCCTGTCTCAGGCCTGCCAGGAAAACAGTCAAATCATGTCCCTAAAGAGGGGCAAAATGAGAAAGATTGGTAAGCAACAGCCTTGGTGACAATGGTATCATAGTTTTACTAACAGTTTATGATTTGAAACTTGTAATGTTTAGACTGTGTCCCTATGGACTGAATGTTTCTTTCCCCCCCAAAAAATCCATATGTTAAAGCCCTAACCCCACAATGGTATTTGGAGGTGAAACCACTGGAAAGTAATTACACGTAGATGAGGTCATGAGGGTGGGGCCCTCACAATGAGATTAGTACCCTTATAAGATGAGGAAGAGACGCCAGAGCTCTCTCTACACCACGTGAGGACGCAGAGAGAAGATGGCCATCGGTAAGCCAGGAAAAGAGCTCTCACCAAAACCCGACCATGCTGGCACCCCGATCCTGGACTTCCCAGCCTTCAGATATGTGAGAACTAATACTGGTTGTTTCAGCCACCCAGTCTGTGGTATTTTACAGCAGCCCAAGGGGAGTAAGACACTCACACAACTTTTTAACCCTTGAAAAAATAATGTGAAAGTCACTCCTATACTTGATTATGGGAACACACAGTTTTCCAAGCTCTGGTTATGAACAACACTAACAATAATATGGCCAGTAACGACTGTCTCAGGCGCCCAGCTCCGGGGTGAGCTTCACTCGCATTATTTGACTCACTTGTCACAACCATCCTAAGAGGCTGCCACTATTACCACCTACTTTTTACAGGAAGGACTTGAAGCTGAGAGAGACATGGATTCACTTGGCCAAGGTCACAGGGCAGTACATGGAGCAGCTGGGATTGAAACCTCAGAGGACTTTTAATTTAGCTACAGTAGTTAAGTATCAATGTGTGTGCACCCACAGAACCTCCAAGGTAGATGTCGATAATTGGTGGCCAACTGCAGAGGCCATGTGGGCAGATTTTTAACAGAAAGAAGTGCAGTAACTACTAATAAGGCCCTCCTGGTGCTGCTGGCTGTGGTGTGTAGGTACTGTGGGGAGAACACAGTCAGTCCTTCTCCTTCCTCCTCACTCCAGAAGCGAGGAACACTCCTTCCCTCTGCCCCCAGCATGCTTGCGAGAAACGCTTCACTGTGGCTAACTCCTGAGCTAGGCAGGAAAGAATCAGGCACTACTGATTTCAATTTATAAGTCTTCAATAATTGAGGGGGCAAGAATGAATTTAAAGAAAACCCGCTAGGTCTAATCCAACTGGCTTTCCCAGAAATAGAAGTGTATTTGTGGAATCTGTTTCTGTAATATCTCATTAATTTTTCAATGTTCCCAGTATACTGGGCACAGACTGCAAACTGGGGCATACGCTTGTGCAAGTTTTCTTCATCGAGTGAGCTGTTTCCCACACTGTGTCAAGTTATAAATTTGGAGCTGTAAGGCACTGCAATATTAGGATTGCTTTGTTTTCTTGCAGAGCTCATTAACCACTGGCAATTAGCACCGTATCACTGCAAAAAGCGGCATCATTTGGCAAGTTCTATATCCACTACTATGAATGTGATGATACAATTTAAACTTCATGTGCCATCTGCTGTCATGAAAAGATAAAGTAGGATGAAGAGGCTCTTTAGCCATTTCTTACTTTCCTGGCTACTGGAGGCTTAATTAAAACAAAAATGACAATGCACAACACTCACCACTCCTCTCTTGGAGAAAGGCCATCTTGGCTTTTTGGATTCTGGTGGGTGAAATTAAAGAAGATATATTAGTACTTTGAGTAACTACTGACAGATCAATGGAGTGCTTTACAAAACCTGCTTTTCAAATGAGCCGAACAGAATTTGTCCTGCTTTAATTCTCCTTCTCTTGAGAATGCACAGGATGAATATTTATATTTATGCAGATGAGTAAACGAAGCGATGTTCCAACTGAAAGGCTGGTGTACTATTGCTACCTTATGGTGATATTGTCCTGTTTCAGCCTCCTTTCCCCCCCATCATTCAAGGAGAAATCTATAAAATGCAATAAAATGTTGAGTATTCTTTTAAGACAGAGTCACAGGACTTTAGGGCTGAAAGGACTTAATTTTTATACTGGAAACCACCCCAGCATATGCAACTTCAATAGCCTGACCAAACTTGAGACTCAGAGACTGCATCGGCCTGATAACCCCCAGGTGTGGTTGAGTGTAGATTCCTGAAATAGGGGCACATCAACCCATGTCACCAATCTTAAGGTTGGGGGCTTATTATCTCTATTGGCCACCATCCACATATTCCTTAGGAGTTGCTTTAAATTGAAAAGGAAGTCATTTTTCAGTAACACATTCTTTTGATGATCAGGAAGTAAAGAGATTAGATTGTGGGTTCTTGATTTTTATGTCATTTGCATCAATCTCTAATGCTACCCAGAAAAACGTGGGAATCATCTCTTAGGTTTTGGTGAGATGTTCCGATAACTCAGTACACAAAGTGGATGTTTTAAAGGTTCATCTCTGTTTCTACCAGTTTATCAGGAGACTGCATAATACTTCCATCAGATGAAAGCAATTACCTGAGCAGCATTTACTAAAAATCAGTGTGCTTGAGGGACTTTTCTCATTGGAACCCTGGAATCCAACCGATTATCCTGCTCATTCTGACCACCTTTTTGACCTTTGTAAAGGGGAGATTAGGTGGAACCTCCCTCAGAGACAAATCTGCTTCACCTCTCTTAGGCTTCAAATGCCTGGTGGTAAATTATTATGTACAATTTGAACTGCAATAATTGGGATCTCTTGTCTTAGCAAATTTCTCTCCTCTGCTTTTCTAACTTCAGGGGTAATTTTAGGGCCTTGGGAAATCTTCACAAGTATTCAGAAGAAAATTTAAATTGTCTCTCTATTGAATCCCTAATCTTTTATTATCTTTATTAAATATTAAGTTTTGCTGAATCAGAATCTATATTTCAACAATATCTCTAGGTGATTCATATGCACATCAGAGCTTGAGGAGCACTGCATTAGACCATGATGGGGACATGAGAACTCTATTCTAATCTCCTGGAGAAGAGGGCTTGGAGGGATATGGTGAAGAATGCTGTGTATCTTTTATTACGTGGTATCTACTGTGATGCCAGGCACACATGCCTAGCAGAGAACTTAACAAAGAACAGCATGCAGCAATTATGACCTTGTTCCTTAGCATGCTGGTTCTCAAACTTTAGCTGGTATCAGAATCACCTGGGAGGGGGCTTATTAAAAAACATATTGCTGGGCCCCACCCCCAGAGTTTCTAATTCAGAAGGTGTGGCATGGGACCCCAGAATTTCCCAGGCAATGCTGAAGCTGTTAGCCTGGGACCAGTATTTGAGAAGTACTGCTTT
The DNA here is from genome assembly GCF_964374135.1 of Grampus griseus. Taxonomy (NCBI): domain Eukaryota; kingdom Metazoa; phylum Chordata; class Mammalia; order Artiodactyla; family Delphinidae; genus Grampus; species Grampus griseus. The sequence goes on along the minus strand of NC_139005.1, from coordinate 75,314,703 downwards.
AGTTTTTAACCAGTTTAGAGCATTTGCAAAGCATCACAGAATATGTACTAACCTCTTAAGGTTAGCTGTGCTTAGAACTAGCTCTAATTTCTAGGGGCCTGTCCTTGAGTAGATCACTTAATTCCCGCTTGGTTCATTCATTTGGGCATTTGGATTGTTGTGTCATATAGGACAGTAGATGTGAAAGGGCTCTATAAAGAGTGAAGAGCTATGCAGATGTTAGTTATGCTTTATTCACAGCTGCCTGTGTAATGGGTGGTTGATGCAGGCTGGTGGAGCGTATACAGGGTTAGGAGTCAGGAGTCTCGATCCCATTCCTCTGACACAAACCAGCTGGCACCACGGCTAGGCCACTTCTCCTTTCTGGGTCTCACTTGGCACATATGTGAATGAGGAAAGAGCTTGGTGGTTTTCCATGTGTGTTGTCACAGGCTATCCTGGGCTTCTAGGGATGCCTTGGAGGTAGTCTTTGGGACCTGCCCCATTTTCAAGCACTACAACTCCACCTGGATCTGTTTTATAGACTGGATTTCCAAGTAAGGATTCTTTTGTAAAAAGAGCTCTGCTAAGAACAAAACCAGTTTAAAAACTACCAGGGTGGATGATGATCTTGAAGTCTCCTTTTAGCTCTCAAAGGCTACCATCAGAATCATGGGAATGTGTCCTGAACACCACAATTGTTCTTTTCTTTCACAACTGAGTTCAAAATGCAGATTTATCCCTAAGGCTGCCTCTCTCTAATCTGCTCTAACAGTAATCTGCTGTCACTGGGCCCGCTGCCTCCACACGGTACCACCGTGGTTAGAAGATACCAGTGTGAGGTTGAAGGCCAGAACAGGGTGGGGGGTGGCATTACAGCAATGACAGCGACGCTGCCCACCAGCCCAGAGAGGGCATTCTGCTCCAGGATGGTGACTGTCACTGGTGTACCTGTTCCAGGTCCTAGATGTGGGGTATATTATTTGACAAGAGGACCCTTTGAGGAAAGGTCTATACCTTATCCATCTCTGTAAGTGGAATGCCCAATACCAAGAGCGGTATTCAGCTGGTTCCAGTAACTCATGGCTGATGCTCGTCCTAATTGGTGAGACATCTGTTCTAATGTGTCAGTGCGCATGTTCTCTTAGTCATTAAATATTCTGAAAATACCCTTTGCTTATTATAACACCCATCCCATAGCAGGTATGTAATATAAGTATGGTGAATGGACAGGACCTGAATTCAGCAGCAGAAGCGGGTGGCACACGTAATCGGCAGCTCCATCTGACACCAGAAGGTCCCCGGGGAACACCTCAAGTTCAGATAAGTTGAGGACCACAGAACTCCTCCTGTGCTCGTAGAATCTGTGTTTAAGAGATGGAAGGAGAGAGCTTACAGCTTACATGCCCATGCGTGGGCACTCGGAAGTGACTGCTGGCAGCCTGATTAATGCCTGCTTTTGCAGGAGGCCACTCCAGGCTCCAGGCATGGAGGGCTGTGATGACCCACACACCGCCCCATGTTTGACACCTTTTTGAGCCTTACTGACTGCTTATGATTTTGACTAATCCAAAGCAGAACAGCTCACCTGGAAGTGTCAACATAAACATACTGGATACGTTCTGACTCAGGAGGACACTAGGAGGAAGCCCTTAAACACAAGAGTCTTTGCAAATTATGAACATGGCCTCAGAGGGAACAGGATGCATGGGCATGGCCATGGCCACGACACCCCTAGATATTGGAGGCCGGTTTTTTAAAGGCAGCCCTCTTGTTTTTCCTAGAGAAAAATGAGGACTGTTGTTGGAAAAGCTTAGCAAACAGGCCTATCTACCTTCTCCTTTCTTCCACCCTATTTCATGAAACTTCCTGTCTGTTGGATGTTCAGAAAATAAATGCTTGACATCAGACACAGTGGGGAGTAGCTCCAAAGCCACTGGGCATTTGCTCTGTGATCACTAAGGAACAAAATGGGTAAGGAATGATTGCATCGAATTGTAAGGATTTTCAGAGCTTCCCCATAATAGCTGTTCAGATATTCCTCTAGTCTATTCTGAGAATGAGAGATGCAATTCCTTCTATTTACTGACCAATGTAACCTCTAAATTCTCTTTTCATCAACAAATAGCTTAGCATATAGGTTACTTTACATACAAAGGAATTTTGTAAGTCTGACTTAGCCCCTCCTGGCTTCCGATAAACACATTTTTAAAGCATCCACAGAAGCCTTCCATAATCTGGCCCAGTTACCTTCCTAATATTCTTTACTTTGCAATTTATTCTCTGGAAACAGGGAATGGATTGTAATTTCCCACGCAAAATGTTTCACACGTCAGTGACTTAGCTGGGAATGCTCTGCCCTCTCTGAACCTGTCTAACTCCTATTCATCCCATGAGATTTAGGGCCATGGATTACCTAAGTAACTTTACAGGAATTACTTAGATACAATCAGGCTCAGATTTATTCAATTAGCTGCATTTCCTGGCATTTTAAAATCTGTTTTGACTTGCCTTTCTTTTTTTTTTTTAATTGGAGAATTTTAGAGTAATGTTGCAGGCACTGCTAGCTGCCCAGCCAGCATGCATGCTCTCCACTTTTATTATTATCAAAACCCTGCTTTGCTGGGGGTGGCATGTGCCGAGTTAATCCACTGACAAGCCCCGACTCCCCTGCAGCAATCTGGCCAACAAGATTTAAATGGAAGTTGCAGGGTGTGGCTTCTGGGAAAAAATTTTCAAAGGGGACAGAGGTGGCTAGGTTCTTCTTTCACCTTTTGCCCTTTGCCCTTCTTGTTGTCATGAATACGGCTTGATACCTGAAAGTATACCTGTGATCTTGCAAAGATAACAGCAGAACAGGAAAACAGAAGGAGCCTGGCAGGATGCTGACATCTGTCCTGGCCTGGGCTCTGGTTATGTTATAAGAGAAACATTCTTTATTTGCTTAGGTTGTTCTAGTTTGGTTGTTACATGCAGACAAATGCTGTCTTAACTGACACAGATCTCCTCATCCTGGACTTCCTTCTCCAAGAATGTCATCTTTCAGCATTCTGCACTCTTATTTGACTTTTTCACCATCTATTTATGATGAGGTTTGTAACAAAATCATTAAAGTTACAACTTCTCACAACTCTCCCTTTCTTGTTGTTTGCCAACCTGATGTCCATGGTGGTTATGAGGTTAGAGGGGCCTGAATTAGGTGGGAGTTGGAAAAGTTACAGTAATTTGAATGAGAAATACAATTCTAGTTTCTTCATTTTGCAAACAGGACATTGGAACTGATACAAAATGAATTAACAGTATACAAATCCAGCCAGGAATTTTCACAGTGTTATGCAAAAGGTATTAGATAACATAAACTTCTTCTTGGGAGCCCCAAGAAGTCCCCTGAAAAGAAATATTAGAAGCTTCCCTGTAAACTTTATACTTCTCTTGATAAAGACCCTGGAAGCATACAATGAGATTTGGTGTTTATGGGGATAGAGGGGATTGGGAAAAGTACAGTAATTTGAATGAGAAATGTAAGCTAGGTAAACTTTGGGAAAAAAGTTTACTCTTTTGAGCTTCAACTCTAGATGGTACACAATCTGATAACTATTATGAATTTGGCATGAGTCTATAAGCTATCTTTATATTCCCTGGAGACCTCAGAGACGACATAACTAATGGTGGAGTGGAAGAATTAGTCTTCCCCGGCCTCCTCTAGGCTGGTTTATATGTTTCTCTTCCATGCTTCTACAGTTCTCTGGAGCAGTGGTTAAGAATGTGGACTCAAATTGCCCGGATTTTAATCTTAGCTGTGTGACCTTGATTGAGCAAGTAACCTCTCTGGCCCTGACTGCCATCTGTGAAATGTAGATAATAATCATATCTACTTCCTGTGTGAGGATCAACTGATCAACATAAAGCGCTTAGATCCATGTCTGGAATTTAGTAAGCTGTCAATAAATGTGATTATGTTGGTTGTTGAATATAGTATAATATGTTCTATTTGTCTGTTTATTCCACTAGACTGCTATCTCCTTCCTTGCAAGAAGCATGTCTTATAATTTGTGTTGGTGGGTGCCCATTTAGTACTCAATCCATTGTTACTGATGAACACGAATGAATAAAAGACTCTTCTGATGTTGTCCTCCCTCGAGGAAAGTACCTTACTTTATAAGGTAGTTTTGCAGATTCATGTCTTATCTCCTCTCCTTTTATCCTAAGTTCCTACCTCCTGGTCTAAATCCCTGTGTTTAGTAAGGGCTCAATAAATTTGTTCAGTAAATGAATAATAACCAAACCTGTACACACTGAGTCATCCATTGCTCTACTTTCCTGACGTGATCTCCTGCAGAATGTGTACTCCACTAATAGCTAGCTACTCACTGTTCTTTAAACTCACCCTGCACTTCATGCCTCCATGCCTTGGCTCAGGTAGTTTCCATCTGCCTGCCTATCTTCACTGAGCCTGACACACTCATATTCATCTCTAAATTCCCACTTAGATGCTATCCCTCCAGAAGTCTTTTCTGATCTGCTCAGAGAGAGCCAATTCTCTCCCTCCCTACTCCCACCCTGCCTCTTTATAATGATTTCATTGAAGGCTCATGCTGTGTCTTATATATCATAGAGTCTAAGCACCAAGTATAGAACCTGACATAGAATAGGTAATCAAATAAGCTTGTTGAATGAATAACTATGTTGACCTACAGGATGATATCCAGATAGTCCTCAAATGAATTTGCTTTTCCATTCTGGATCAGAATTGTATAATTATATGCATATACAATACACAAAGTGCAATCTGAGTCTCCCCCACAGACTTTAAAGGTGATTAAGTTACCCCTATCCATTTCTTCCTTGTCTGGGCTACCTTCTGACATAAGGCATCCATTTGGGAGCACATAGGGCAGGTTTTGGAGTTCCATGTGCACATATGGAGCATAGGGAAGACAACTAGCTTGCATAGTGCTTGAGCCATGACCTTGGCTTTGTTGCCTTGGTGTTCAAAACCCAGTGATGCTCACTCTGGAAAGGGGGGCATGCCCCTGGGAAGGCATAACAGAAGCTCTGATGACATTCTTATGTTCATCAGAAGAGGGCACTGGTTAATAAAAATATCAAGAATTACAGTTATAACCAGAGACTTAGGAAAACAACAAGAAAGAACATCTGCACATACTAACATGAAGAGACATGAATTGGTACAGAAAACATGCCCGTGCATCACCCATGCCTGGCAGCCGACTAGATTTCTGGGCACTCTGCACAGGATCCCATGCCTGTGTCAGCCAGGGTTGCTCATCATTGGATGAGTGATATTAATGCAAACAGTTGCAGTGAATTCAGAATGACTTTGCATTTAGTCTCTTGAGGGGAGAGGTGGTGGTGGTTCCAAATTGGTATTTTATTTTTGCTATTCTAAAAGGACTGCTTCTCGTAAGACATGGCATGCACACAGGGTCACTGTATCCAGTTCTGGATTGATTATCCACTGGAAGCAATCACTAATAAATTCAGACTTTTTATCTCCCTCCCCCAAACAAAATGGTATGTGCATGGGGTCATGGCATCCTGTGTGAAGAGGGTGGGGAAGAGAATTTTTTGGTACCTAATTTCCTCAGAGGGAGATTACACTAAGGAATGAGCTGATAATAACTGCAAAATGTTTGGGGTGTGGCTGGCAGGCCACTGTCACTGTGTAACTACAGTATAGCTTCTTGCTACCCTTTGTTTGAAAAAGTACACTAAACAAATATCCATGAGAAACACTTTTTTTGTTGTTGCTTTTGGTTCAATGCTTGGCTGTTCTGATTCTTTGTTTCAGGACAAAATTCTGGACCCAAGAGGTTGTATAACTAACTGGGTGCCTGACCCAGACTTCGCAGCCCTCTCGGGCTTGCCAGCCACCCCACTCCCCACAAACCCAAACGCAACCACACTTTCACTAACCCTAAGCTGCGCTGCCCCAGGCCGGTCAGATCTGAAGGGACTAGTCCCATGGTTGCTGGAATAATCTTGTCTCCTTTCTGGTACCAGGATTTCTCCTTTTTCTGTCTTCTGCTGAAGATCTGAAGGTCCACGGTGTGGGCTGGGACGGCAACAATTTAGAGAATCCAGAGAATGCTCCCCCCTCCCTCAGCTGAGCAGGCCATACACTCACGCATCACACTCAGGAATGAGCTTGTGCTCACGTGTTGTTGCCAGAAAAGTTTCTGGTGGGGGAAATGTGTCCCCCAGCAGATCTCAAATACATACACTTTGTAAAGAACAGATTGGTCACGGTGTGGTCACGGTGAATATTATTCTAACTTAAAATCAGCTGGCACTTCCTGAGCATGGGCTTTTACTAGAAATTCTGTTAAGAGCTTTACATGCATTATTATATTGATTTTCACAAGTACTTATGAAGTGGAAATTACTGTTCTCATTATAGAGCTGAGGAAACTGAAGCTCAGAAGGACAGGAACTCACTTAAGGTCTCATTGTTAGTGAACAGCAGAGCAAGAATTCAATTCAAATACCCAAGTCTGACTCCAAAAAGACTTGTAAATGGAAGGAGAGAAAAAGATACTACAAACCATTTCAAAGCACTAAGCGTTTTTAAAAATTGATATAATGGTAGTTATTACTTTAGATAAAAAGGGTGTGTTGTGGGTTGAATGGAAACCCCTGCCCCCGCCCTCCCCAATATATGTCCATCTCTTCACTCCTGGAGCCTGTGAATGTGATCTTATTTGTAAAAGGAGTCTTTGCAGATGTAATTAAATAAAAGATCTCGAGATGAGGTTATTTTGGATTATCTGAGTGGGCTCTAAATCCCATGACCTGCGTACTTATAAGAGATACTTAGAGAAGAGACACAAAAAGGAGAGAAGGCCATGTGAAGACAGAGGCAGAGATTAAAGTAATGTAGCCATAGCCCAGGAACGCCTGCATGAGAAGCAAGAAAAGGTCCTCCCCTACAGCTTTGAGAGGGAGGGTGGCTCTGCTGACACCTTGATTTTGGACTTGTGGCTCCCAGAATTCTCAGAGCATAAATTTCTGTTGTTTTTAAGCCACCAGTTAGTGGTAATTTATTACGACAGCCACAGGAGACGAGTGAAGGGGGCAATGCAATTGAATGGCAAGGGCACCTGACTTAGGATTGTGATTCCCAACTCTGACCTTCATTACGTGTGACCTTGGCATGTCGCTTCCCAGGGCCTCAGTTTCCTTATGTGGAAAACAACTTTGAGTGAGACCCTTTCCATCCCTCATGATTTATGAATCAAGGGTTTAGGTTTGCTCTTTTCTTCCCTGCCAGTGGGTGGGGCAGTAATTATGTGATGACCTTTATCTTGGCAGAAATGTATGAAGATGAATAATTAAAGCTCCTCCTTCAGAAATATGACAAATATATCATTTGCATTTTTTTAAAAACAGATTCCTTGGGTTTAACATACACCCACCACACTACGTATAAGATAAATAACCTATTGTATAGCACAGGGAACTCTACTCTATATTCTGTGATAACCTACATGAGAAGAGAATCTGAAAAAGGATGAATATATGTATATGTATAACTGAATCACTTTGCTGTACACCTGAAACAAAATATTGTAAATCAACCATACTCCAATAAAATTAAAAAATAAAAAAAATTGCAAGTAAAAAAAAAAATTCCTTCTGTACAGGGGGCTTAAGCCAAGGACTACTGGCTCTAACTCCCAGGTGCAAATTTTAAAGGAAAATAACAAAGATACTAGAGAATATGGGGAGGGAGGTTTGCAACTGCCCTTAGTGATATGTGTGTCTTAATGGAGTAAAAATCTTATTGAAGGTACTAGTGTTTAGATAAGGCACAGCCTAATCCTTCCCCTCTGCCGTGAATGTTGCCCAATGGTTTTTTTTTTACCTTAATAAAAAGTACAATTGAGTTTTTTATTCTAATATTTTTTCAATTTCACTGTTGTAGACTGACAATAGTAAGATAACCCAAAGGTTTTTTTATCAGGCAAGCTTATCAGGCCTCATTCCTTGTCTGATAGTGAAATTCGTGGTAAATATACCTTTTCTAGCAGACGGTTTTCCAGTAACTGTGTGACTAGAAAAAGTAGGTGTTCTATTTTAGGAACCATAGTGTTCTACCCTATGGTAGAGATACAGTGCAAATGGGAATGCTTGCTTATAACTGAGTTGATTATACAGGAAGAGCCAATTAAGAATCAGTAACAATCTTTTAAAAAAAATCCCTTTTAAGAAATAATCAACAGAGAAATGACAACTCGACTGCCACTTTAAGGAACTGTAGCTTTCTTGGTTAAATCTGGGAAATATTTTTTCATTATGAGTCTCACAAGATTGTTAGGAACTTTCCTTTGATTATAATTTCCCATTTTCTACCAAAATGTTCCATTTGCTGAAAATCCAACGGAGAAGGGAGAATGAATGGGGAGCCTCTAGCTTACTGTCCAAGGTCTGGCACAGAGCGGACACTTGGAGTGAACAAATGGAACCCTTCCTGACACAGTTTGAACACAGAAACAGAGACAGTCTTTGGAGTTCCAACTGCATGGAAAACACACCATGCTGTGACATTTTGGGCTCAATCAGTAATGGTTATTAAACACACACGTGTTCAGAGCACCAGGGTAGCTGCTGATACTGGTAACTTTCTAGAACTCTTGCCGTCTTTTGAGGCTACTGCCTTTTCTGGACAAGGGTCAAAATACTACCCAGTGGGATCAAACCATACTTGTACAAATCCCCAGCAACCCAATGTACACTCAAGAGATGAACACAAAACAGATTAGGAAGATGGGGGAGGTTGTAAAGAGCTAGAGAGAGATAAACAAATAGCTGGAGGAGAAAATTTCCGAAAAGGGATCATACAATTTCCCCTACGAGGCTTGACCTAACCTAACTAACCAACAAACGCACTTCCTTTCTTCTTCCTTAAACTTTCATTGAACATCTATTATGTGCTGGGTAGTGTTCTAGACACTAGGGATACAGCAATGAACAAAACAGGCACAACTCCTGCTGTCATGGAGTTTACATTCTGGGGGAGCTGATGCCAGTGCAAGAATAACACATGGTTCCTGATGTGAAAGGAAGCTGCCGGTTCCCACTCTAGCCTCCAGCCATGCCCGGATCAAGAAGGCTTCCCTGATGCCCTGAGGCTGCAAGCTCCTCTTCCGACTAACAGTATTCATGTATCTCATCACAAGGGAAAAAACTGTAATTCTGTGTGGTGATGGATGTTAACTTATTGTGGTGATCATTTTGCAATGTATACATATTTCAGATCATTATGCTGTACCCCTTAAACTTATATAATGTTCTATGTCAATTTTATCTCAATACAATTGGAGGAAAAAAGAAAGCAACACAATAAAATATGATGCTGTGGAGGGCTGAGATTTAAATAAAGCAAGCAAGCAAACAAAATAACCAATATGCCATCTATTAATCATTAGTTAGTAACTTTCTAATAAGCTTTTAAGCTCAACAGTTGAGACAGGGCCTTCTCCCCCTATGGTGTTACTTAGAGTTTACAGACAGTGCTAGCTGCACAACAGGTTTTAGGTAAAAGTCTGGGGAGGACTTAACATTGTATTGAATCTAACATTTAGACACATTAGATGAGCGTCCTGTGATCAATCATTTCACTCTGGGGTCAGAATATTTTAGAAAGAATAAGTCAGTGACTTGCATACAGGAAGTGCTAAATGAATGACTGAATGAATGAAGGTTTCTTAAAAAAGGTAACATTTAAGTTACACTATTTATCATATCAAAAGCCTATTGGATGGGTACTACTGTTGACCCTTGAACAACACAGGTTTGAACTGAAGAGGTCCACTTATATGCAGATTTTTTTTTTCATGAAATACTACAGTACTACATCATCCGTGGTTGGTTGAATCCACTGGTTACTGAACCTTTAGATAAGGAAGGCAGACGTAAAGTTCTATGCAAATTTTTGACTGCACAGAGGGTCAGCATCCCTAACCCCTGTGCTGCTGAAGGGTCAACTGTATCTGCATCTCCACTTCACAGATGAAAACTTTGAGGTTTTGAGTTGTTCACAGCCTTGCCCAAGGTCACGCTACTAGAGAAGTAGAGATAGAATTCAAACCCCGGGAGTTTGATTCCAGTAATTCTTAACACCATGCCGTGCTGCAACCCCCCACCCCAACCCCCCAGGATAACTCCAGATAAATGTGGCTTTGGGAAGCGCTTGACTGGCATTCAATGTTTTTGTCTGGTCTCTTCCTTGTCATTTTGTTTTCATGTTTTGGATATATTTAGGTTTTCTTTCCTATTTCTTTTGAGCACTGGAAGGTTAGTCTGTTCTCATAGATGTAATAGTATGTACATTTCCTTTCTCAGTTTCAGGGCTGACTAAAAAGTTAGGTGAGGCAGTTTTCTGTGATTATCGATTTTAAGGGGTGCCAGGAAGGTGTCCCTACCCACAAAATCCCCCCACTCGCTTCCTGATGTTTAAAATTCCACTAACATGGCTTCACTACTTGGATTCAAGTCATGTCCTCTGTTAAAATTCAAATACATCGGGGACAGATAAGTAAACTGTAAGCCAAGCAGCCCGCCTGTCATCCTTCCACCCATCCTTTCCTTCAGTAAGTATTCTGGGGACAGACTCTATCTGAGTAATAGCTGCTGAGATGAAGGGTAGATAAGTGGTCTCTGCCCTCAGGAAGATCTTGTTTCTGAAAGGAGACAGATGTGAGAGAAATACAATACAGTGTTTTAGGTACTGTGATGGAGGCATTTATGAGGTGTAGGGAGACCCAAAAGGGATAAATACACTGCTCTACTTGGAAAGATGAGTGTAGATATGCCTTAAGCCTGAAGTCCTTCACACTTTAGTAAGAATGATTTGTACAGACTGTTTTCCAGGAGGCATAGTTTGGTGATAGGAGAAAAAAGTTTAGAATGAGTGTTAATTCACTGGAATGTTATATATAGGCAGAGGGAACAACAATAAGAAAAAAAGTCCACAAAGAAAAACCTGGAATCAAAGTCAACACTGAGCTGATTTCAGAAATAAGAGGAGATTGGGCCCTTCTCATTTATATAAGCCTGCCCAATTGTCAGGCCATGTGTTAAAACACTATATTAAAAGAAAAAATTTTGCAAAAGGGCTACAAGGGAAAAAAAAAGTTGCTGTGATTGACTGACAGCCACAGAGGCAAGCATTTCTTAACTGAACATACCAGGGTCAGCAAACCTTCTCTATAAAGTGCCACAGAGTAAATATTTTAGGCTTTGTGAGCCATATGGTCTCTGTAGTGGCTACTCAATTCTGTGGTTGCAGTGCGAAAGCAGCCACGGACAGTATTTAAATGAATAGATGTGGCTGTGTTCCAACACAACTTTATTTACAAAATCAGGTAGTGGGCCGAATTTGGGCCATAGGCTATATAGTCTGCTAGCCCCTGGTTTATACCATCTCATAGGCATATTAAAGGCCTAAGTTAAATAAGTTTAAGTATGTTTTAAATAAAGTTTAAATAAGTTTTTGAGGTGAGTCCCCCAGCTCCTCAATGGACATCAGGGCCTCGTGCAGAGCCCTTTACCTTACATTATCTGACTACAAGGCCTGGGAAATAGCCACCTACAGGAAGAAGCCCTTTGAACAAATGACTGCTGAAAAGACTGTAGTGACAGGAAGGAGAGAGAGAAAGGGAGGGAGCAAAAGACAGGCAGACAGAGGATCTTTGTGCCGAAGACGGTTAGCTGTTTACCAAAAATTCATGCTTCTGGTGAACTTTGGATTAAAAAAGTATAGATTGAGTGGTCTGCAGCTGATGCAAAATTACTTCTTTTTAGCAGTAATGCATGAATGTTTATTAAACATATTGTTTATAGTTACTTAGCCTTTCATTTATTCATTCAATAAACATTGCCTACTACATGCCAAGTATTGTACTAAGTCCTGAAAAAAACAATACTGAATAATTCAGCGTCATTACCAGATACCAAGATGTCTAAATTACTTCCCCTCTGATTCCCTGTTGTGATTTTCTGTAACCTTCCACTATTTTGTAGTATGTGATTGTGACATGCTGAACCTCACAGAACTTTTTAAGGCCTCAAGCCCTCTGACCAAGTTTTCCCTTTGCATCTTTTAAGACTGCTTCTGTTATTGCCTCACAAAGATTCTGCAGGTCAATAAAAATTACCTGCATGTCATCTTTTGTAAATGGCTTGGTGTGTCCCATCAGTTAGCCTTTATATCTGCTAACTCCATCTTACACACAAAGCTGGACAGACTTTACCTGCTCTAGGAAGCATTCCTTGATCAAAGACTCTCATATATATATATCTCCATCCACGATGCTTTCTCTAGTCAACTATCCACTCAAAATATCCACTCAGATGTTCCATAGGTCCTCAAATTCAACATGTTCAAACTTACACCACACTTACCCATATCCCCTTCTCCCTTCCAAGGTTACCTAGATCAGAGAATGGAACCATTTGCCACCTAACAGTGGAAGCCATAAGCTCGGAAGTCCTTCTTGACAACTTCCTTCCCCTCTCCCCCGATGGTCTACTATTCACAAAGTCTAGGTGATGGTATCTCCTGAACCGAGATACTTCCTTCTAACTCCACTGCCTTCATCAGAGCCTAACCTAACAACCTCTCATACCTGAACATTCTAATTGTTCTGCTGGAATCCACTCTCATCTAACTCTCATGTCTACCCTGTAACCATATGATCATACCAATCCATTCAGTGGTTTCACACTGTTCTTAGGGTAAAGAACAAAATTCCTAAACACCCTATTAAACTCTGCATGACTGACTCTAAACAACATCATCTTTTTCTGACACTACTCTCTTTTTCACTTTCTCTGACACATCTGAATTAGGTGTCATTTTAGAGCTTTATTCTGGTTCACACCTGTGGAAGATTTCCATTAAAGGACCCTTTCTTCACCAACCCTTGCATCCAAACACTTTGCCATATAATACTTAAATGTTCTCCCACTGCTGGTGACACATAATTTTTTGCCCTTGAGTTCAGCCACGTGACTTGCTTTGGCCTGTAGAATTAGACAAGGTACAGAGCCCAGGGTCCAAGAGGCCTTGCATGTTTCCATTTATCCTCTTGAACCTCTCCCCTCACCACAAGAACATGCCCCGTGTAGAAATTTGGTTCCATGAAAAGGATGAGGGACATGTGGAGTGAACTACCTAGCTGAGCGCAGCCTAGATCAACTGATCCTCAATGGACACACAGATTTATAAGAAACAATACCTGGTTGTTCTTTTAAGCCACTGAGGTTTGGGGTGGTTTGTTATGTAGCAATAGCTAGCCGATATACTAACACAATACTTTGTATTTGCCTATGGCTTTGTAAATATCCTCTACCTTAGCTGACATTTAGGTCAACTAGGGTTAAAAGTAAACAAAGACTGCATAGATGGATCTCATCCTTCCTACTACGAACAGCAAACTTGCTTGAGGATTTGAGGTCCAGTAATAAAACAACAGCTAATTTCCTGAGGATTCCTCCATGACTTTCCAAATGAACTGAGGGCTTTCCCACCAATCCTACAAATTGGGTGGATGTAACTGGGCTTGAATCTTTCCCTTACTGCCACAGAAGCTCTTCATCCCTGAAAGAAATGGAAAATCCACTGCCACAGCTGGGGGACCAAGCTGAAAGTTCAGAGCTGGTTTCTGAAGTGACACAATCTACCTGCATTCTAGATAAAAGCACAGTCTGTCATAACAGGCATTTTAAAGGTCATCCTAGATTTAAACAGCACATCTTGTTCCTTTTATCCTTGTCCTCTGAATTTCTCTTTGAAAAGTTGTTGAATGTTTCTGGCCTTTACATTTTCTCTTCCTGACAAAACCTATTACTGGTGGATGTTAATTAAGCCACAGGACCAAGTCATTGACAATTCAAAATGAAAACCATGCTCACCTGTGGCTGTTATACCCTGCCCCAAAAGCCACAGCAAAAGGCTGGGCGCTTAAAGGAGACTCTTGAAATTAAGACTCTCTCACCCATAATATGAAGAGTGACTTGAGGGATGTAAAACAAACTGCCCTGATTAATACACCATCAGGTTTGCTATGTCAGAACAGAAGTAAAAGACATAAAAGTAAACAGTCAACAGACTTCATAGCACTAGAGAAAATAAGGACACACATACCTGGACTGATGCAATTCTTCTCTCTGAAATAAATTTTAAAAATGCATGTTTTAGTCGTGCTCAAACCCACCCAAAATTCCAAAGCAGACATCTTGAAGGGAGAGGTCATTAACTTTCCTAGCTAAAATGTTTTGGAATTTTTCTTTTCAGGGGGAGAACGTTAGAACATTAGAAATTTAAGTAGTTTGCTCCTTCTGCCCTTTTAAACCAGCCACGCCAGGTGGTCTTCACATAGCGTGGATATGCAAGAGGGCCACCTTTACTATCTAACGACTGACAGACAATCTCTAGCCTGGGTTCCTTCTTAAAGTGCCTTCAAGTATATTGAAGAAGAAAGTGAGCTCGACCTCCACGCTCCTTCCTCAAACTGCTGCACCCCTTTTACTTGACAGCCAACTGTCCTAAACACTGTGCGTCCCCCCAGCCGTCTCCCAACACAGCACCCCACCCCGCGACCGGGCAATATGGCAACCTCGAGACCTACTATGCTTTGCATCCACCAAATGAGAGGCAGGAGGCTTAGAACTGTGTTACCTGAGGCCGGGGGAGCTGTGGGGCGCGGCTGGGTGCTGGCTGGCCTCCACTCCGTGGAAGGGAGGCCTGAGGAAGCGACCCCTCGTTGAGGGGCTGAGGCACGGGAAGGGCAAGCTCATCACTGGGCGCCATTTGGAGCTCAAACGAGTCGGCTGCGTTGAGTGCCCTTTCGGGGTCCGGAGGCAATCTTGAGTGGAGTCTCAGGGGCCACAGGGAGTGCGAAGACTCCTCTGGGCTTCCAAATAGCCGGCTGGAAAAGCAACGCGAAGAGCCGGAAGTCTCCCGGCAGCTGCCCCCAGGCGGGCCCTTTAAAGGCCGCCGGCTGAGGCGGCGCATGCGCAGTGCGGTGCGCAGCCCGCGCACACTCTCGCAGCTGCGGCCCCTTAACCTCCTCAGTGTGGGCGAGGTGGAGACGCGGCCCGGGGCTTGCCGGTCAAAGTGGAGAAGTTTCCCCTGGTTCTGACAGTGCTTCTTGGACAGGCTTTCCAGGGGGGGTCGAGGAGAGGGCCCGCAGTCTGGGCGCTGCACCTCTGGGAAGGATGGCTCCGTCTTCTCCACGCCACTAAGAGGCCCGGTTGCTGGAAGCTTCCAGGGGACGCCGTCAGAGTTGCTGTTCTCCCGACCACACTGAGGTTGTTCCAGTTCCGCCTTCAGGTGCCTCTCTTCCTCGGGTGTGTCTTCGTCCTTTTCCAGAGGATAACTGCAAGCAGGTGGCTGCATCTTTAATGAGGAAGAGCAGAGGCCCGGTTGCTGGAAGCTTCCAGGGGACGCCGTCAGAGTTGCTGTTCTCCCGACCGCACTGAGGTTGTTCCAGTTCCGCCTTCAGGTGCCTCTCTTCCTCGGGTGTGTCTTCGTCCTTTTCCAGAGGATAACTGCAAGCAGGTGGCTGCATCTTTAATGAGGAAGAGCAGAGTGCGGAATCTGTTGCAAACAAGGAGACGGAGGTGAGAAAAAAGGTGTCTGAAATTTCACATAAAAACTTATAATTCACCAGAGCAGATAGGGAATGCCCAGTTAACATTAGTATCTGTTATGTTTTGTAGATAATTAACATAAGTGAGTCCAGTTCCCCCCCCCCCGACTAAATTGTTTACGTATTGAAATTTGTTTATGTTACCGAATTAAGTCGTTTGGACCTTGCTTTGTGCCTCAGTGGGGGAGAGTTCTTTTTTCCATTGGAGTTCGAGTAGGTGAATACGAACCCCATGCAGAGATGGACACAGTGCAAGCTTTACTTAGTGGCCAAAGAATGGAGAAGCGGGAACCGCGTTTGCAGACCAACCTCTCGCCCACGTGGCGAGAGTGATTTAAAGAGTAAAGACAAGGGCGGAGGAGTGAGGCTAATTTATGGGGAGGCTTATGCGTTAGTCTACCAGGCAGGGGCAGGGCTTTGTCCGAGGGAGTGGGGTGCCACCCCCTTTTTATCCTTTTTTTGTCCTTAATGTCTGGTCCTGGCCACCGGTAGGTGTGTCACATAATATGTTAATATAGTAAAATCAATGTATAATGAGACTTAGGATCTGTTGGGCGTCAGATTCATGCCATCTTAGTCCCAGCTGGTTTCATCTGTTTTCTTTGTTCGTAGCTTTCTTATCTCTGGACCCTTTAACTTAAAGATTTGTGTTCACTCCTGCTAAAGGTGGGGTGGGGGGCATTTGGCAGGTTTTGAGCAAGGACACTTCTGCTAACTGTGGAGGTTGATGGGTTCTGATTAAAGACCTGGAACAGCTCTGGCAACATTTACCGGTTACTTAATATCCCTTCCAGTTCAAACAAAAAAGCTTTTAAAAACCTTGGTGATCTAAGAGATTTCTTGGAAGCCACAAAGCTCATCACCTTTTGATTATTCCATTTTAAGAGAATCAAATATACATTCAATTTCCCTTACATTCTGCATTTACATATGTATGAATATGTGTATATGTGCTTTGGAGTATTCCAGGGATATAAGGATGAGAGAACAAGAAAAATGAGAACCCCTTCCCTCAAGGTTTAAATTACAGAATGAGACATAATTTCAAAGATAGTGATGCAAAGTATTTGGCAAGAGGCATTTTAGATTTTCTCCGTCCCCGTGTTCTGGAAAAATAACTCACCAGTTTGAAAAGAAAAACTGCGATGTCACACAGATGCCCTGCTTCTTGTGATTAGAGGTGCTTTCTATGATTCACTAATGCAGAATTACCTCCCAATTAAGCTCTTCTCATGTTCAAGCAAATCTGATTCTCCCATGGTGTAAATATGTTCATGGTGACATGGAAATGACTTACTGCTATTCCGTTATTTTGTAGTTTTCCATTTGAAGAAAGTAGTTGCCTGTGAGAAAGCATCAGTCCTTACCCATCCTATCAACTATTGCATAAGAGGCAACTCCTGATTATTTACAGGTCTGGTGTGGGACTGTGGAGCAAATACTAACCGTTTTGCCTTGCCATGGGCAACGTAGGAGGTGGTTTCAGGCTGCACATGGCTTGTTGGTGGATGGAACATCAGTAGTTGACCACATATTCTGAGATCTCCAGTAATAACTGCAGCAAGTCTATAATTCTTTTTTTTTTGGCCATGCTGTGCAGCTTGCGGGATCTCAGTTCCCCGACCAGGGTTTGAACCCAGGTCACAACAGTGAAAGCCCAGAGTCCTAACCACTAGACCACCAGGGAACTCCCAGCAAGTCTATAATTCTAAAGCAATCTGTAACCCTTCAGGAATGGACACATTTGGATTCCCCAATTTTAAGGATAGCTAATAATTTACTCTTTTAGTGCTGTATAATTTTAATTTCACTGACAACACTTTTGAGAACTTTTTCTACTGTGTATCATTTACATCCTCAATTTGATAATAGAGAATACTGACCACCGGAAAATTCCTGATGACCTGTCCTCCTATGTTGTGACTCATGAGACTAGATGACATACAGTATTATGGCTATTTATTGTAGTTCCATGCAGACTAATTGTTATAGGTTTTTAATAGCATATGATTATTTACCCCATACGAAATAGCCTCACACTGATGTACTCCCTAGTTTTTAGTCATTACTTCTCCTGATAGTTTTGTACTTGCCTATGGCAGATACTTTATTTCCTTTAATTTGTTTCTTCTAATCTGTTTCAGGGGTAGAAGTCTAATAACCCTGTGTCAAGAGAATTAATAGACTCTTAGATTTATTCTTATCACTAAAGGGGAAGAGCCCAACATCATGATATTGTCATGACAATTCTGTGAGATTGATTTGAGGGACTCTGTGTTCTCTTATGTTTATACCCTGGCTCTCATCTGGTTTAAAGCCAAGTGAAACTACAAGGTACTGGATTTTAGATTGGAGAGTTGTTTAAGGAACTACTTAGATACCAACTAAAGTCAGTTCGACTCTTACTACAAAAGAAATCTGAAATTCTTAATGCTGGGTTTGCTTTAATATTTTGAGCCGAGGACTCAAATGTTACAGGACTTCACATATAGAACAAAAATGTATGAGGTACCCTTATTTTGGGGGTCAGGAGAGACAGTAATACCTACTAGGAAACTTACATTTTAGTTAAGGTGAGGTTGAACTGGTTTTGATTTTAGATTGGTAATATCTGGCTGACACCAGCTTCATAGGAGAAGAATGAAAAGACCCATTTTGACCACTGATGAAAACAGGTTATTATGTCTCTTTTCAGGTCCTTTACTGGAGGGCCAGTTCCTCATTCTCCCAACAAACAAATGCCTGAGCTGAGGACTGGAGTTACAGGTACTTCCAACACACATACACACCCAGGGGACTTTATTCCATTCCCCTTCATAGCATTGTCCAAGTTCTAGGCAGCAGCATGGTTAAAGGAGTTCAGTATGTTTACACAGGCACTTGTATAATAGTTCTATGAGAATTCTTAGTCCTCGGGTTTCCCCTCTGTTTTTGTGCCTTCTTTCTCCTCCTTAGAGGGGTTAGGACACTGCTTCAGATTTCCTTTCTAGTTGTCCTGACATAGGGGGTGGCAGTCTGTAGGTATACCCAATGGGACTCAAGGGTCATTAAGTATTGTTTACTGGCCAGTGTCTCATATATTGGAACCGAGGCAGTAGTAACTGCTGACATGACCCATGGCAGAACTGGAGAAACTTTAACTACAGCGGAGCTCTGGGAGGTTGTTTCATGAGAAGGGGAGCCCAAGCTCTAGAGTTAACCATCTGCTTGCTCTCTTTGCCTCACCAGCTAGCCCTGTGACCTGGGATAATCCACTCCCCCTCTGTCAGCCTCCAGGCCACACTTATGAAAGGATATTAAAGTCCCTCCCTCACAAGCTCCTTGCAGGGATAATGGCTGAGGCTCCTGGGAGGCCCTCCCTAAATGATTATCCCTGTGGATCCGGTAGGAAGCCAAAAGTTAGCAGAAGAGTTCAGGCTAACTCTTCTCCTTTATGTTCTCTAAAAGACTAAATCAATAAATGCTCATTATAAAGTAAATCCACCAGGCTTTGACCTCCCAAGCTTTAAGAAGCCAGCAGCCACCACCCACGCTGTTAGGGGAAGCAATCTCAGTGTACTCGAAATTAAACCACACACATTAATGATTCACCCATTCTACTTAGACCTGACCGAGACCAGCAAGACAGGACCAAGAGAAGCTGGTAGCACCAGGGTCTGACCAAATGAAAAGTGCAAGAGGGAAACCCAGATAGCAGCTGAACGGCCTCTAATACCTGCAAGATGGTCTGCTTCTGAAGGTGACATTGTCCAGGTGGGTCCTGACAAGGGAATCAGCAGAACCACACAGAGAGCTGCCAGGCAAGGGTTCGGAAGAACAAGTTCCACACCTGTAACAATAAACCCTCCTGGCCGAGCACAGGCACACTTGATGGGAGCTGAAATGAGGAACTGGCCTCTCCCCTCCTTAGAGACTTTTCTAGTTATTTGTTTATGAAAAAGCCTAAGGGGAAGCGAGTTCAGAATCTAAGACCGCCTAAGAAAAAGTCAGGTGATTTGTTGCTACTGAACAGTGACTGATCCAATACAGAAATGAGGCAGATGTGGCTTTTTACTTCCCTTCAGGTGCTCAGTGATTATCACTGATAGTTCAGTGAGACAGTTCTAGGTTTCTTATCTGTTTATTTTCTCCGAAGTTCTGAGAAGTCATTCCTTTCAGCCTTACTTTGCTTACATCCTAAAACATTTCATTTGGATCTATTTACTTAGTGGAATGTTTTGATAAGCATTAAATAATAGAGGAAATGATCATTGCACTTGGGAACACATTTGTGAGCATTAATTTTCAAGTAGTTAAAAGGCAGATGGAAAGGGATTTGTATCTACCAGCATTCTCATTAGAGCAGTACCCCAGAGAACCTTTATTTGGTGTCTAGGTAGAGATATGGCATACATTCCCAAGAATGTATGCAGTCTTAAAAGATATTTCTGCAGACTCTTTACAAAAACAAATTCAAACGAATTATAATTCAGTCTAATTTACTGAAGTTGTCATTGTTTAGAATCATTACAGATACTTACTGTGAAGGTTTTTTTAGGTCAGTGGTTCTCAAAGTGGGGTCCCTGGGTCAAAAGCATCAGCACCACTTGCAAACTTGTTTGAAAGGTGAATTCTTGCCCCTTCCCACCTCCTGCATCAGAATCTCTGGGGGTGGGGCCCACAGTCTACGTTTTAACAAGCCGTCCCTGATTCTTACACGTGTTAAAAATTTGAGAGCTGCTGCCTTAGGGGGGAAAAAGGTCTAATTTGTAGATGTTGGCTTTGTGATAACCCTTGCATTTGTCTTTAATCCTCTCATGTTGGTCTTATTAGAACATCATTTACTTAGAACTTTGAAAAATGACTCGACCTTCTCCCTTTACCGCCATTGTCACTCACTGCCAAACCCAAAACGCAGTATCAGGGCATTTCTCTATTTTGCCAGCATGGAGCCGGCATGAAAGTCTGAGCTCCTGCCAAAGCTGTCTAGAAATGAACTGTTTCACTTTAGTTAGAAAGAAAAATGAATAAAGTATTTTAGCTTTTGGTTTGTGGAAACAAAGGTCGTACTTCATCTGCAAGTCCCCTCACGCACACGACATTGTAAAACTGTCTCTCCTGGGGGATAATGATAATGGGATATTTGACACCCATCCCAAAATTTCCAACCTCAGGTTGTATCTTAAAGAAGAAAATTAAGAGTATACAGAAAAAAAAAAAAAGAGAAAAAAAAAAAGAAAAAAAAAAGAGAAAAAAAAAAAAGAGAAAAAAAAAAAAAGAGTATACAGAAAGGTCACAAAGGATTATCAGGAAAAAAAATAGTGCAACCTCTAAAGAGTAAAAGGGACAGGGAAGCATTGGATGGGGAAGGGATACCATGATGGAAAGGCGATGCTGGGGGTCAGCTTCTCCTTCAGAACCTAGGGCAACTCCTTGAAACAAAGGTGGCTGCCCTTTATCTCCAAGTGTGACACACAGATGTTCTTTCCACTACTTCGGAGGGGGCAGCTTTTCTTATGTTTTTGCCTCCTCCTTACTTGATCGTGGTAAGACTTCATTGGGGAGAAAACCACTTGGGATGTGCCCCTTACAAAGTCTAAAGCCTGACAAGCTCTTTTTGTATCATGAACACCTAGATCTGAGGCTGTAAGCTGTGGAATTCTGACTGGTCTTCCAGCTTTTTTTTTAAATTAATTTTTAAAAATTGGAGTAGAGTTGATTTACAATATTGTGTTAGTTTCTGCTGCACAGCAAAGTAAGTCAGTTATACATATACATATATTCACTCTTTTCTAGATTCTATTCCCATATAGGTCATTACAGAGTATTGAATAGAGTTCCCTGTGGTATACAGTAGGTTCTTATTAGTTATCTGTTTTATAAATAGTAGTGTGTATATGTCAATCCCAATCTGCCAGTTTATCCCTCCCCCACCTTTCCCCCTTGGTAACCATAAGTTTGTTTTCTATGTCTGTGTGGCCTTCCAGCTTAAAAAAAAATCTGACATTAAAAATTAGGAGATTTTATAGAAAATTTTGGATTGCAAGGATTTTAGAAAAATTAACCATTCCGGCAACACTATATTCATATTCCCACAATTCCATATCTATATAAAAGGACTAGATTTGAGGACAGGCTCCCTGTTTCAGGTAGGACAAACAGTGACCAGTTCACCATACTCTCTGCTTCTCCCAGTCTTCCTGACACGGGCTGATGCTGGCTCTCATTTATCTTTGTGCTTGTAAAGTTTTATTTCTTATAACAGAACCACAAAGAATGACCCCAAAGCAGAAACAACCCCAGTGTCCGTTTCAATAGAATGTCCATCATCAACAAATACATTGATATATTAAACTCTGAAAGTGAAAGAACAATTTCTCTAGTCCCAAACGTGATGTTCAGTGAAAGAAGCCAGACTGTATGTTTCTATTTATAAGAACAACAAGAATGGGCCAAGTTAATCTGTAGTATTAGAAGTTAGAATTGGAATTTTTATCTTTGGGCAATGACAGTGACTGTGAGTCAGGAGTGTGACTTCTGGGATGGCTTATATGTTCAATCTCCTGACCTATGTGCTGGCAGTTGGGTGTGTTGTCTTTGTGTCATTCACTGTGTGCAGTTTTCTGTTTACACACGCTTTGCTTGAATAAAAATAAGAGTGTGCCTGTGCAAACAGATTATATCCTGGTTTGCTTACTTGTTTACATGACTTGCTGGCCAATACAGGTCTTCGAATTGAAAAATTTCTAAAAAAAAATTGTTTTCCTAGTGTTTGAAAAGAGGTGTGATTTTTACTTTAGCTATTTTTTAGGTTTTAGGGTTATAAAAGTCCAGTGCAACCATGTTTAAAATGATTAATTTCAATGCCTCCAGATACATCTCAATATCATTGAGTTGTTTATTCAAGAAAGTTTTCTGGGCAGTGCATATTCTGAGCCGTTTCATATCTGCTGTAGCATATGAATGCTGGATATAGAATTCTTGCGCCACAATATTTTCTTCTAAAAGTCTGTAGACATTTTTATAAGATTTTCAGCCAGCGGTATTTGAGATAGGAAGCCAATAGAATATTTGCTCTTTAGTGGGGTACTTTAAAGATTTTTCCATGTGATGTTGTACATATTGTTTAACTTATTAAATTTGTTTCTATATTTTTTCTTTTAAAAATTGATTTTTTAATACTTGAAGTTAGAAATGTTCAATCAGCATATGTCAAAGTGGGTTCAGTTTTGCCTAGGATCTGGTGTGTACTCTCAGTTACTTAAAATACTTTTCCCAAATAAGAATTTTTTTCTGTTATTTGACAATTCTCTCTCTTTCGGTAGTTCTCTTTCTTTAGGGGACATCTGCTATTATCTCATCTTCTCTCTACATTATTTTCATTGCTTTTACCTTCTCCCTTGTAGTTGGGGATAATTTCTTGACATCATTTACTATTTTGTTTGTTCCATTTTCTGTGGAGTGCAAACTGCATTTAACTGCTTCTATAATGACTTTAACATCCATTTTACTTTTAAGATAAAGAAGACTATTCCACTGCAATTCTTTTTTATTGTAAATGTTTCCTTTTTCATGATGACAGACTCTAGGTTCTTGAATCATGTTGAAATATGAATTATTTAGTGTGTCATAAACTGAGGTATATGAGACACTCAGCTATACACTTGTCTAAAAATTAAAGTAAAAAAAAATCCTGAATCAGATAATTTGTAATTTTTCTGTTTTTTGAAATAACTCTTTCGAAGAAAGGTAGCTCTACTTAGTCATCTTAGAATCTTTTACATTATTCTTATGATGTGTAGACTATTTTACTGAGTTCTGTAGTTATTCTCTTTGCTATTCTTGTAGAGGGATATATTTACTTGCTTGGTGTCCAAGAAAGCATTGGACTGGGTTCTGACAATGTGTGGGTTTATGACAAGATATCTCAAGTAGCATTTGTTTGAAAGAAGAAATGAGAAAAATACAATTAAATCATCAGATTGCTTGCTCAGTGACTTTTGAGACTAAAAGGCATGGAGAAGTATCTAGAGCCACAGCTGCAGTCACAACCAGCTCTTTGTGTCATTGCACAAATGCAGGGCAGAGCAGCTCCCCAGCGTGCTCAGTCTTCTGCTTGCTGAGACTTTTGTTTATTTTGTTGTTGTTGTTGTTGTTTTGCGGTACGCAGGCCTCTCACTGTTGTGGCCTCTCCCGTTGCGGAGCACAGGCTCTGGATGCGCAGGCTCGGTGGCCATGGCTCACGGGCCCAGCCGCTCTGCGGCCTGTGGGATCTTCCCGGACCGGGGCACAAACCCGTGTCCCCTGCATCGGCAGGCGGACTCTCAACCACTGCGCCACCAAGTGAAGCCCTGCTGAGACTTTTTGCAAGAACGAAGTCTGAGGCCTTCCAACACAGAAGCTGTTATCTATCGGCTGAGGCGAGAGGATCCCAAGGGCTGGGCTTACCAGTGAGTTCTCAATGCCCTCTTTTCTGAGTCTTAGGATGGCACCAAACTCTCCTCTTTAGGTTGGGGTTTCAGTAAACATTTGTTAGTAGCCTCACTGGATCCATGACCTCTTCCCCTTTCCAAAGAGTTGTGACTTCCATTTAGGTTTTATGTGTTTCCATCATGATCTTCCATGCCCAGCTTGAAGGGTGGAACACATGGCTTCCAACCCCCTGGCTGCAAGGATTGTTTAGAAGATGGCATGTAAACTAAGCCAGTCCAATCAATGTGCCTCTCAGGAATTTTGCTGAGAATACAGGGACAAAGACTCTCTTTCCTGATGGATGTGGACGTGGCACTGGAAATGTTGGCAGCTGTCTTGAGACCATAGGGGTGAAGGAGCCAGTCTTAGGATATATCTGACACCAAGGCTGGGAGAGTGGAATTAGAAAAAACAAAACAAAACAAAACTGGGCTTTAGTGACATCATTGAGTAGCTGAAATAGTCCTCATTGGACTCCAGAAAGACATTCTTCTGCATTTACCTTTTCCCAAGTCATTAAGTTTCCTTTATTGTTAAGCCACTTTGAGTCATGCTTTCTTTACTTGCATACAAATGGATCCTCAGTAGTATAGTGGTGTCATTGGGGGTCTATTAGTTCTTCTCCCTACCATCTAGAAACATTGTTCTCAGGAAGAGGGCAGGCTTCATCATCTTTCTTTGATCCAGGACCTCTTAGACTATATCTGGAGAATAAATTCCTGTAGATTTCTGATAGGTAGGTGACACCAGTCCTTGATTTCCAGTGGTTATGCAGATGTTTTCCAATATGATTATTTTGTTGGTCACTGTATTAGTTTTCTATTACTGCATAATGAATTACCATAAATTTAGCGGCTCAAAACAATGAACACTGATTATCTCAAGTAACTGGATTAGGAGACTGGGCACAGCTTATCTGAATCTTCTGCTCACTGTCTCACAAAGCTACAGTCAAGGTGTTGGCTGAGCTGCATTCCTTTCCGGAATTCAGGGTCTTCTTCAAATTTCATGTGGTTGGAAGAATTCAGTTCCCTGTGGTTGAAGGACTGAGGCTCTAGGTCCTAGGGCCCACCTACTTTTCCCTGCCACATGCTTCTCTCCATAGGCAGTTTGCTTTCAAGGCTAGCAGGACAGCCTTTCCATCTAGTCTGGTAAGATGGAGTCTTGTAGATGTATTGTAGCATAATCACAGGAGTGACATTCCATCACCTTTGCCATATTCTACAGGTTAGAAGCAAATCACAAGTCCCATCTACACTATCAGGGAGGGGGGTACTCATTGTGACTTGGGGGTCACATTAGGCTGTGTCCACCACAGTCATTTCAATAGTAGTTTAGTTTTTTTAGAATCGGGTTGTGGCTAAGATATGTCCCCAACCTGTCGCACCGTATCTTTTTGTCTTTGACATCAGTTTGGCCTGAAGAATGGTTTTAGTGTTTCTGAGAGAGAGAGGCCAGTGTGGAAAAGTGGAAATAAACCAAGCAACTGATCATCATAGAAACCCAGGAGGAAGGCACAGCTAAGGTTTCACAATTCCTTAGGCTGCCCTGGCTCTGTGGCAGCCCATCTGTGTTTGCCAAGACCCAACAGAGGCACTGTGGAATGTATTTCTTCAGTTTAATTTCAGCATGGGCTGCTTTGAATTTTACTCTGATATTCGACAGGGGCTCACAGTAATGCTCAGACTTACCTGAATGAATTTGTTCTCATGTTGACTAAACCAGCAAGTCGCCTACCTTGGAAAGTATGGAGATGAGATTTCGGTGTGAAATTCATTTCTGAATAGTGCTGAAGTTCTAAGCTGCTGCTGATTTTCCCAGCATGTTTCATCCAGTTAAACTCAACCAGTTTTTAGTGATGATACTTTTCAAGTGACTGAGTTTGCCTCCCTTGTCAGAATTCTAGCTGTGAAGAAGTTAATGACTACAATAACAAGCCTGGAAATGAGTTTTAAAAGCCCAGTGGGGTGGCGGGGAAGGGGGGGAAGCAAGCCTGTGGATTTTATTTTTAACTGTAGTAAAGCTAGAACAGATAATTTGGATGAAAATTTTTCTGCTTCTGGTTCTTCTCTGTGAGTTATGACCCATTGTAAGACTTCATCCACTTCCCTGTGATCTCTGTTCTCAAGTCATAATTCTAGCATGATTATGTCAAAATTATCTCCACAGTAGCCAGTTGTGGTGTTACAGAGAGTTAAGACTTCAGGTGGTGAATAAGCAGAAGCAGCAGGAGCCCTAGAAACAGAGAAGCATGAACCTTCTGCTCTTCTGAAAAATGTTCCTGAGAACAGTAGAGTGAGGAAAGAGAGAAAACATGGTTTGTTACATAAGCCGGAATTATTTCTAAATGGAAGGAAGATGGATGTAATTTTCTCAAATGACATTTGTGAAATTGTTCTCAAGCAAAGGAACTCTGTGAGATGGGTCATATTACTGTCACATTATATATGGATGTAAAGCTTTTTCAAAATGAAATATATGCTACTTCCTGTACCACCTATTATATAAAGAGGTTCTTTTTTTTTTTAAAGGTTAGACTTTATTTTATTGCCCAGATTCTATTTTTATCTCCCAGCAATTTTTAATGGGCTTTGCCGGTGACAAACCCCTCCTCTGCCTTTTGTCCCGTTCCTCAGAGTCATCTTTAAACTTTTATGACCAAAAAAGCGCTTTACCTGATTTTATTGTCTTTGCATGCAGAAATACTTCTCAGGTATATTGTCCACGGGACTGTGTAACCTGGAACTCATGTGTGTGTGGAATAGCCTAGTGAGTGCATTTATTGGGGAATAATCAGTGCACAAGGCTGATTATATCATATTAGAAAGTTAAATAGTCACTCCCAATTAATCGGTTTTATTTCTTTGTCAGAGGTTGCTGTATTCAGCGGCTATGCATTTTGTTTAACCCTAGGAGTGCCCTTTGTGGGTGGTTAAGGACTCAGCATCTCCCAGGGTCAAACAAATTAACTCAGGAAAGGTTTCAGGAGTCCATAGGGCCTGACTGAAAACAAATCAATGCTTTCTATTCTTATTTTCTGCTTTTCATAGATAAGGAGAATTTTAAAAATATGTAGAGTATACTTTAATGCTGTTTGTGACAAAGATACTCCTGCTTTCTTTCCGGGCAAGATGGGGAAGTGTGGGCTAAATTGGAGTTCAGGTAGGTTAATGGGGATCAGTTGTACCCCAAAAGGGCTCATGTGGATGACAGGCTATAGAGGGGGACCACAAGTTCCTGCTTTTGGTCTGTGTTGATCAACGTTTTTATCAATGTTTGTATGATGGAATAGAAGTCCTGTTTATCACATTTGCGGATGCCACAGTGATAGATAGTGCGGCCAGTGAAATAGACAGATGAATCAAAATTACACAAGACAACCCATTCACTGATGAGAGTGATGAAAGAAATCCAAGAAGATGGTATATGACTGGGATATACACTGAAAGTGATTTAAGTTTTTCTTTAATTTTAGATATTAAAGATGTTTAAAAATCATACAAAAAAGAAAAAAGTTTCTCATGTGCTCACTTTCTAAATGCTAATATTTTGGCTGTTTTCTTATAGACTTGTTAAAGTGTGTGTATACATGCTCATACATATATTTAGATTTATATATTTTGGATGCACATAATTAATATAGAAATATGTTGCCCTGTGGGAAGATATTACAGGTAAAGTTAAGTCTTGCTGTGGTCTGATGTGCCCCCCCGCCCCCCTTTCCTATGTTGAATCCTAACTTCCAGTGGTGATGGTATTAGGAGGTGAGACCTTTGGGAAGGTGACTAGGTCATGACCAAGAGTCACCTCATTAGAAGAAATGACACTCTTGTCACTCAGGAAGTTCCAAGAGATTTAGGAGTTCTGTGTCAGGAACTGGGGTCAAGGACCAAATATTAGAGCAAAAGATGCTCTGAGCACCCCTGGTGCTTAGGAAATTATAAGAGTTTTAGGAGTTCTGTGTCAGGAACTGGGGGCAGATATGTCTCTGTCTCTATTTCTGTATCTAGATACCGGTATTTCACAAGTTTACCTGCCACTTTGCATATTTTAATGTAATCATGCCTCTATTGATATCACTGTCTCCCAATTTGTAGCAGGACATTGCCAGCCGAGAGTGATTTTCTTCTCTTCCTCCTCCTGGTGGTTGGATCTTTTTTCCTTTGGCTGGAGTGGGGCTGATTTTCCTTCTG
The DNA here is from genome assembly GCF_964374135.1 of Grampus griseus. Lineage (NCBI taxonomy): Eukaryota > Metazoa > Chordata > Mammalia > Artiodactyla > Delphinidae > Grampus > Grampus griseus. The sequence continues at coordinate 75,286,403 of NC_139005.1, read as the reverse complement.
CCTTCCCCTCAACACAGAACGAAACTTGGTCAGTCCAAAAACTTTATCACCCTGGCTGCGTGTGGTTGGTTAGGAGTTGACAGCTGTTACAGTCCAGGTCAATCAAGACTTGTGCTGTAGTTCAAAGAAGCAGGTGCTCCCTGCTCTTCAGTCACATGCCTTGAAGATGATGTCAACTGGGATTTCCTCATGACCATATTTGCTTTCATGTGAGAGACCTTCCCCAAATCAAGTCACTCAAGGAAAATAAAACTTATGGATCCCTGAAGCCAGTTTTAATCCCTTACATTTAATCCCTTACATTTCCCAGCTAGGTAATATATTCTCCCTTTTAAAGCCAGTGTTAGCTGGGTTTCTATCACAGGTAACCAAAAGAGTCCCAATATCTTACAGAAGTAAGATATAGTCAAGAGAAACAGAGATTTAACTTGTATAAATTTAGCTGAGGGCATATGAGAACTATCTTCCTGTGCTTAAAGAGTTGTTGTGAGGAATTTATAGTAGTAGACTTATTATAAATGACTTCATCCCAGAATTAGATTGTGATTTAGACACAAATTTTAGCCCTAAATAAATAAAAACTTGTAAAACTTTAGGGCTCTCCAAAAAAAATGACGGGCTGCTTTGTAGGTATTCAAAAGGCCAGGTCCTAGAGCAGTAACAATAACAAGAAACTTCTATACAAAGGATACCTGTGGGTGTGGCTCATCTCCTGGTCCTCAGGTTCTTAAGACCAGTGGTAATAGCACAGAGGAAGTCCCCATTGGAAGATCAGGGCCTCCAGATTGGGGCACAGGCAAAAGATGGCGACCCCAGTGTGTTGATGTCACTAAGAAGGGAAAGAGTAGTCAGGAGAAGGGGCTGGGCTAAGGTGACTGGGGAGCTGCTGATGCACTGCAATGGGGCTTATTTATTCTAAGAATACAAGGTTTTTTTTAACATTAATAATTAATATATTTCATGTAATTAACAACATTAACAAAGGAGAAGAATCAGGAAATTCTGTGATCATCTGTTGCCAGTATTGCTTTGTTCCATTTTCTCTCTCTCTCACCCATCCTTCTCAGACTCCAATTATGTATGTTTTGATTATGTCCCACATGTCTGTTATATTGTTATTTCCATCTCCTCCCCCACTTTTTAACTTTAGGGCTTCATTTTGGAATTTTTTTTTTTTTTTTTTGCCACAGAGCATGTAACATGCAAGATCTCAGTTCTCCAATCAGGGATCAAACCCACGCCCCCTGCAGTGGAAGTGCAGACTCTTAACCACTGGATCACCAGGGAAGTCCCATGATAGAAAAAAAAAATTTTTTTTAACATCTTTATTGGAGTATAATTGCTTTACAATGGTGTGTTAGTTTCTGCTTTATAACAAAGTGAATCAGCTATAGATATACATATATCCCCATATCTCCTCCCTCTTGTGTCTCCCTCCCACCTTCCCTATCCCACCCCTCTAGGTGGACACAAAGCACCAAGCTGATCTCCCTGTGCTATGCGGCTGCTTCCCACCAGCTATCCATTTTACATTTGTTAGTGTATGTAAGTCCATGCCACTCTCTCACTTCGTCCCACCTTACCCTTCCCCCTCCCCGTGTCCTCAAGTCCATTCTCTACGTCTGAGTCTTTATTCCTGTCCTGGCCCTAGGTTGTTCAGAACCATTTAAAAAAAAATTTTTTTTTAGATTCAGTATATATGTGTTAGCATATGGTATTTGATTTTCTCTTTCTGACTTACTTCACTCTGTATGACAGACTCTAGGTCCATCCACCTCACTACAAATAACTCAATTTCGTTTCTTTTTATGGCTGAGTAATATTCCACTGTATATATGTGCCACATCTTCTTCATCTGTTCATATGTTGATGGACACTTAGGTTACTTCCATGTCCTGGCTATTGTAAATAGTGCCGCAGTGAACATTGTGGTTCATTGTGGTTCACTCTTTTTGAATTATGGTTTTCTCAGGGCATACGCCCAGTAGTGGGATTGCTGGGTTGTATGGTAGTTCTATGTTTAGTTTTTTAAGGAACCTCCATACTGTTCTCCATAGTGGCTGTATCAATTTACATTCCCAGCAACAGTGCAAGAGGGTTCCCTTTTCTCCACACCCTCTCCAGCATTTATTGTTTGTAGAGTTTTTGATGATGGCCATTCTGACTGGTGTGAGGTGATACCTCATTGTAGTTTTGATTTGCATTTCTCTATAATTAGTGATGTTGAGCGTTCTTTCATGTGTTTGTTGGCAATCTGTATATCTTCTATGGAGAAATGTCTATTTAGGTCTTCTGCTCATTTTTGGATTGGGTTGTTTGTTTTTTTGATATTGAGCTGCATGAGCTGCTTGTAAATTTTGGAGATTAATCCTTTGTCGGTTGCTTCATTTCCAAATATTTTCTCCTGTTCTGAGGGTTGTCTTTTTGTGTTGTTTTGGTTTCCTTTGCTGTGCAAAAGCTTTTAAGTTTCATTAGGTCCCACTTGTTTATTTTTGTTTTTATTTCCATTCCTCTAGAAGGTGGGTCAAAAAGGATCTTGCTGTGATTTATGTCATAGAGTGTTCTGCCTATGGTTTCCTCTAAGAGTTTTATAGTGTCTGGCCTTACGTTTAGGTCTTTAATCTATTTTGAATTTAGTTTTGTGTATGGTATTAGGGAGTGTTCTAATTTCATTCTTTTACATGTAGCCCTCTAGTTTTCCCAGCACCACTTATTGAAGAGGCTGTCTCTTCTCCATTGTATATTCTTGCCTTCTTTATCAAAAATAAGGTGACCGTATGTGCATGGGTTTATCTCTGGGCTTCCTATCCTGTTCCATTGATTAATTTTTCTCTTTTTGTTCCAGTACCATACTGTCTTGATTACTATAGCTTTGTAGTATAGTCTGAAGTCAGGGAGTCTGATTCCTTCAGCTCCATTTTTCTTTCTTAAGATTGCTTTGGCTCTTTGGGGTCTTTTGTGTTTCCATACAAGTTGTGAAATTTTTTGCTCTACTTCTGTGAAAAATTCCATTGGTAGTTTGATAGGGATGGCATTGAATCTGTAGATTGCTTTGGGTAGTATAGTCATTTTCACAGTGTTGATTCTTCAATCCAAGAACATGGTATATCTCTCCATCTGTTTGTATCATCTTTAATTTCTTTCATCAGTGTCTTACAGTTTTCTGCATACAGGTCTTTTGTCTCCTTAGGTAGGTTTATTCCTAGGTATTTTATTCTTTTTGTTGCAGTGGTAAATGGGAGTGTTTCCTTAATTTCTCTTTCAGATTTCTCATCATTAATGTATAGGAATGCAAGAGATTTCTGTGCATTAATTTTGTATCCTGCTACTTTACCAAATTCATTGATTAGCTCTAGTAGTTTTCTGGTAGGGTCTTTAGGATTCTCTATGTACAGTATCATGTCATCTGCAAACAGTGACAGCTTTACTTCTTCTTTTCCAATTTGGATTCCTTTTATTTCTTTTTCTTCTCTGATTGCTGTGGCTAAAACTTCCAAAACTATGTTGAATAATAGTGGTGAGAGTGGGCAACCTTGTCTTTTTCCTGATCTTAGTGGAAATGGTTTCAGTTTTTCACCATGGAGAACGATGTTGGCTGTGGGTTTGTCATATATGGCCTTTATCATGTTGAGGTAAGTTCCCTCTATGCCTACTTTCTGGAGGGTTTTTATCATAAATTGTTGTTGAATTTTGTCAAAAGCTTTTTCTGCATGTATTGAGATGATCATATAGTTTTTATCCTTCAGTTTGTGAATATGGTGTATCACATTGATGGATTTGCGTATATTGAAGAATCCTTGCATTCCTGGGATAAATCCCACTTGTCATGGTGTATAATCCTTTTAATGTGTTGCTGGATTCTGTTTGGTAGTATTTTGTTGAGGATTTGTACATCTATATTCATCAATGATATTGGCCTGTAGTTTTCTTTCTTTGTCACATTTTTGTCTGGTTTTGGTATCACGGTGATGGTGTTCTTGTAGAATGAGTTTGGGAGTGTTCCTCCCTCTGCTATATTTTGGAAGAGTTTGAGAAGGATAGGTGTTAGCTCTTCTCTAAATGTTTGATAGAATTCACCTGTGATGCCATCTGTCCTGGGCTTTTGTTGGTTGGAAGATTTGTAATCACAGTCTCCATTTCAGTGCTTGTGATTGGTCCATTCCTATTTTCTGTTTCTTCCTGGTTCAATCTCGGAAGGTTGTGCTTTTCTAAAAATTTGTCCATTTCTTCCAGGTTGTGCCTTTTATTGGCATATAGTTGCTTGTAGTAGTCTCTCATGATCCTTTGTATTTCTCCAGTGTCAGTTGTTACTTCTACTTTTTCATTTCTAATTCTATCGATTTGAGTCTTCTCCCTTTGTTTCTTGATGAGTCTGGTGAATGGTTTATCAATTTTGTTTATCTTCTCAAAGAACCAGCTTTTAGTTTTATTGATCTTTGCTATAGTTTCCTTCATTTCCTTTTCATTTGTTTCTGATCTAATCTTTATGATTTTCTTCCTTCTGCTACCTTTGGGATTTTTTTTGTCCTTCATTCTCTAATTGCTTTAGGTGTAAGGATAGGTTGTTTATTTGAGATGTTTCTTGTTTCTTGAGGTAGGCTTGTATTCCTATAAACTTGCCACTTAGAACTGCTTTTGCTGCATCCCATAAGTTTTGGGTCATCGTATTTTCATTGTTATTTGTTTCTAGGTATTTTTTGATTTCCTTTTTTATTTCTTCAGTGATATCTTTGTTATTTAGTACTGTATTGTTTAGCCTCCATGTGTTTGTATTTTTTATAGATGTTTTCTTGTTATTGATATCTAATGTCATAGCATTGTGGTTGGAAAAGATAACCTGATTCACTTTCAATTTTCTTAAATTTACCAAGGCTTGATTTGTGACCCAAGATATGATCTAACTTGGAGAATGTTCCATGAGCACTTGAGAAGAAAGTGTATTCTGTTGTTTTTGGATGGAATGTCCTATAAATATCAATTAAGTCCATCTTGTTTAATGTATCATTTAAAGCTTGTGTTTCCTTTTTTATTTTAATTGTGGATGATCTGTCCATTGGTGAAAGTGGGGTGTTAAAGTCCGCTACTATGATTGTGTTGCTGTCGATTTCCCCTTTTATGGCTTTTATTTAGCATTTGCCTTATGTATTGAGGTGCTCCTATGTTGGGTGCATAAATATTTACAATTGTTGTATCTTCTTCTTGGATTGATCCCTTGATCATTATGTAGTGTCCTTCTTTGTCTCTTGTAATACTGTTTATTTTAAAGTCTATTTTGTCTGATATGAGAATCGCTACTCCAGCTTTCTTTTGATTTCCATTTTCATGGAATATCTTTTTCCATTCCCTCACTTTCAGTCTGTATGTGTCCCTAGGTCTGAAGTGGGTCTCTTGTAGACAGCATATATATGGGTCTTGTTTTTATATCCCTTCAGCCAGTCTGTGTCTTTTGGTTGGAGAATTTAATCCATTTACATTTAAGGTAACCATTGATATGTATGTTCCTATCACCATTTTCTTAATTGTTTTGGGTTTGTTATTGTAGGTCTTTTCCTTCTCTTGTGTTTCCTTCCTAGGGAAGTTCCTTTAGCATTTGTTTTAAATGTGGTTTGGTGGTGCTGAATTCTTTTAGTTTTTGCTTGTCTATAAAGGTTTTAATTTCTCTGTCGAATCTGAATGAGATCCTTGCTGGGTAGAGTAACCTTGGTTGTAGGTTTTTCCTGTCATCACTTTAAATATGTCCTGCCACTCTCTTCTGGCTTGCAGAGTTTCTGCTGAAAGATCAGCTGTTCACATTATAGGGATTCCCTTGTATGTTATTTTTTTGCTTTTCCCTTGCTGCTTTTAATATTTTTTCTTTGTATTTAATTTTGATAGTTTGATTAATATGTGTCTTGGCGTGTTTCTCCTTGGGTTTATCCTGTATGGGACTCTCTGCACTTCCTGGACCTGATTGACTATTTCCTTTCCCATATGAGGGAAGTTGTCATCTATATGATCTCTTCAAATTTTTTCAGTCCCTTTCTTTTTCTCTTCTTCTTATGGGACCCCTATAATTCGAATGTTGGTACATTTAATGTTGTCCCAGAGGTCTCTGAGACTGTCCTCAGTTCTTTTCATTCTTTTTTCTTTATTCTGCTCTGCAGTAGCTATTTCCCATATTTTATCTTCCAGGTCACTTATCCGTTCTTCTGCCTCAGTTATTCTGCTATTGATTCCTTCTAGAGAATTTTTAATTTCATTTATTGTGTTCTTTATGATTGTTTGTTTGCTCTTTAGTTCTTCTAGGTCCTTGTTAAATGTATCTTGTATTTTCTCCATTCTATTTCCAAGATTTTGGATCATCTTTGCTATCATTACTCAGTTCTTTTTCAGGTAGGCTGCCTATTTCCTCTTCATTTGTTTGGTCTGGTGGGTTTTTATCTTGCTCCTTCATCCGCTGCGTATTTCTCTGTCTTCTCATTTTGCTTAACTTACTGTGTTTGGGGTCTCCTTTTCTCAGGCTGCAGGTTCGTAGTTCCCGTTGTTTTTGGTGTCTGCCCCCAGTGGCTAAGGTTGGTTCAGTGGGTTGTGTAGGCTTCCTGGTGGAGGGGACTGGTGCCTGTGTTCTGGTTGATGAGGCTGGATCTTGTCTTTCTGGTGGGCAGGACCACATCCAGTGGTGTGGTTTGGAGTGTCTGTGACCTTATTATTTTAGGCAGCCTCTCTGCTAATTGGTGGGGTTGTGTTCCTGTCTTGCTAGTTGTTTTGCGTAGGGTGTCCAGCACTGTAGGTTGCTGGTCGTTGAATGGAGCTGGGTCTTAACGTTGAGGTGGAGATCTCTGGGAGAGCTTTTGCCGTTTGATATTATGTTGAGCTGGGAGGTGTCTGGTGGACCAATGTCCTAAACTCAGCTCTCCCACCTCAGAGACACTGGCCTGACACCCAGTTGGAGCACCAAGACCCTGTCATCCACGTGGCTCAGAAGAAAAGGGAGAAAAAAAGAAAGAAAGAAAAGTAAAATAAAATAAAGGTATTAAAATAAAAAATAATTATTAAAAAAATTTTAAAACAATTTAAAGTATAAAAAAAGAAAAGAAAAAAAAGAATAGAGCAACCAAACAAAAAAAAAAAAAATCCACCAATGATAACAAGTGCTAAAAACTATACTAAAAAAAAGAAAACAAAGCAAACAAAATGGACAGACAGCACCCCAGGACGTATGGTTAAAGTGAAGTTATGCGGGCAAAATCACACAAAGAAGCATAACGTACACACTCACAAAAAGAGTAAAAGGAAAAAAATATGTATATCGCTGCTCCCAAAGTCCACCGCCTCAATTTTGGGATGATTCGTTGTCTATTCAGGTATTCCACAGATGCTGGGTACATCAAGTTGACTGTGGAGGTTTAATCCACTACTCCTGAGGCTGCTGGGAGAGATTTCCCTTTCTCTTCTTTGTTCGCACAGCTCCTGGGGTTCAGCTTTATATTTGGCCCCACCTCTGTGTGTAGGTCACCTGAGGCCGTCTGTTCTTCGCTCAGAGAGGACAGGGTTAAAGTAGCAGCTGATTAGGGGGCTCTGGCTCACTCGTGGGGGGTGGAGGGAGGGGTACAGAGTGTAGGGCGAGCCTGCGGCTGCAGAGGCCAGCGTGATATTGCAACAGCATGAGGTGTGCCATGTGTTCTCCCGGGGAAGTTGTCCCTGGATTACAGGACCCTGGCAGTGGCAGGCTGCACAGCCTCCCTGGAGGGGAGATGTGGATGGTGACCTGTGCATGCACACAGGTTTCTTGGTGGCTTCAGCAGCAGCCTTAGCGTTTCCTGCCTGTCTCTGGTGTCCGCGCTGATGGCTGCGGCTCTCGCCCGTCTCTGGAGTTTGATTACGTGGTGCTCTGCATCCCCTCTCGTCGCGCACCCAGAAACGATCGTCTCTTGCCTCTTAGGCAGCTCCAGACTTTTTCCCGGACTCCCTCCCGGCTAGCTATGGCACACTAGCCCCCTTCATGCTGTGTTCACACAGCCAACCCAAGTCCTTTCCCTGGATCTGACCTCCGAAGCCTGAGCCTCAGCTCCCAGCCCCGCCTGCCCTGGTGGGTAAGCAGACAAGCATCTCGGGCTGATGAGTGCTGGTCGGCACCGATCCTCTGTGCGGGAATCTCTCCGCTTTGCCCTCTGCACCCCTGTTGCTGCCATCTCCTCCATGGGTCTGAAGCTTCCCCACCGCCCAGCCCCCTATCTCCAGCAGTGAAGGGACTTCCTAGTGTGTGGAAACTTTTGCTCCTTCACAGCTCCCTCCCAGAGGTGCAGGTCCCATCCCTATTCTTTTGTCTCTGTTATTTCTCTTTTCTTTTGCCCTACCCAGGTACGTGGGGAGTTTCTTGCCTTTTGGGAGGTCTGAGGTCTTCTGCCAGCGTTCCAGTAGGTGTTCTGTAGCAGTTGTTCCACATGTAGATGTATTTCTGATGTATTTGTGGGGAGGAGGGTGATGTCCACATCTTACCCCTCCACCATGTTGAAGGTCTCTCTCCATTTTAGAAAATTTTAATTGACCTATCTTTGATTTCACTAACACTGTCTTCAACTTCTGGTCTGTCGTCAGACCCACTCATGAGTACTTAATTTCAGGTATTTGTTCAGTTGTAGAATTTCCATTTTTTATTTTTTTAATAGGTGTAATTCTGTGTTATGTTTTCCTCATCTTTCTTCCATTTTCATGAACACGTTTATTAGATTTATTATGTTATTTTAAAGTTTTTGTCTCCTAACTCTAATATCTGGGTCATACGCAAGCCTGATTCTATTGTCTCTTTTTTCTCTTGGTTACTAGCCACTTTTTTCATGCCCGTTCACATACCTTGTAATGTTTGTTGGGGTGTCACGCATGCATTGTATATAAAAGAAGCAATATTATTTTTGACAAGGAGTATTTGTCTTTTCCTCTGGCAGCTAGATTGTTGTGTTAATCACCCCAATCTAATCAGATTTTATCTATGTTAGTTAGGGTGGGGTAGCAGCTTTGGTTAAATTCTGTCTTCTGTTTTCAGATGTCTCAAGGATGAGATCTATGGTATGCTTGTTACAGAGCACTCGCTCTAGTGGAATTTTGTTGCCTAAGAATTGTGGTATGGGGATTTCATTCAGTATTTCTCCCCCACCTCTGCCTCCTGCTGCCTCTGCACTTGGCAAATGCCTTATGGGAAAAATGATCACGTATTTGGGGCTGTTTTGGATTTCATCTGTTATGCCAACTCATGTGACTATCAAAAGCTGGGCTGACTTTTCTCGCCACTAACGGTGTCCCTTTGCCTATGTTAAACTAGTCCTCGGCTCATACCAGATTGAGCTAATGTCCTCAGGGAAGAAAAGAGCTAACAGTCTCAGTTCACACAGGAAGGTCTTTTCATTTTTTCCTAGTGTTGCAGCTGGAATGATGGCTTGCTGCTATTACTATCTCCTACCTACCTGGATGAAAGGGATGTCTTGGCCCCAGTAGTTCATAGCAGCTTCCCCTAACCACCTCTACTCTGAATTCATACAGAGCCAACATGCTTAAACACCTCTAAGTCATTTGGAACTCACAAACAAATGGACATGCAAACAACCTTTTGGCACTTATTTTTTAATCTCCCAGGACCATGTACATGCAAGTTACACATCTACAAGATAAAAACAATTGAGCATGTCCTATATTTTAGGGTCTAAGCCCTTTCTCAAAAACTCCATGAGGAGGGCATCATTACATCCTTGTTTTACAGATGTAGAAACTGAAGCTCCAAGAGGTAAAGTACGTTGTCCAAAGTCACTCAGTTCTCAGCTAATAAGTGGCAGAGCTGTAATTCAAACCAGCTTTATCTGACTTCTTTTCTTCTTAATCATTATATGATAAACATTTATCAAAAAAAGGACATGGGATGTTATAAATCAGAAGGCATAATAATGGTGCCTTGTTATACAAAACAAATTTATCTGCACTGAAAAGCAGATGTACGTATGTCCATAAACTACCATGTTAAACTCTCATTTAAAGCCATACTGTGAAGAACATGTGAATAATGTCTTGACATTTATCAGGAAAAATCCTTCATATAATTTATTTCTGGTATTATTTCAAATGAACTCTTGCTATTCAATATGTGGTTAAATTTTAAAGTGTTTAAGTCCCAATATTTAAGCACTAATTTGACTTCTTCATAGTTTCTCATCAGCAGAACCATGTATTTTTTAGTTTGTAGGAAAGATTTAAAAGCAGTTTTAATTCAGGGTTTTCATAGAGTAAGGCTAGATTTGCTAAGTTTTTTTAAGTTTTAGTTGTAGCTATATCTTTCCTGATATTAGTGTCACCCAGAGATGAGGGACATGGAAGCATCCTTCATGCATTGTTCCTGCATGTTTTCCTTGGTTCTAAGTGTGTTTTTACTTAAATGTTTTTCAGACACAATTGCCTCATTAGAAGGTCCATGGCTGTGTTATCCTGGGCTCATTATATATACTTTCTCACATTTTAGTTTTTTTAGCTTCTAGGTGTCCTTGGTCAAAACTCCTGTGAGTGCTTCCTTCCTTTCGCATGGTTTTGCCTGCAGCAAAATCAGTCTCAGAAATTTCCAGCTAGCAGAGAACAAAGGGAAAGTCACAGAAAATACAAATGGTGACAATATCTGTTCCTCCTGGAGCAAGCTTCTCAGGGGAATGAACTTCTTAGGCTCCACAGGCAGCAGAGAATCAAAAACTGGGAGGAAGGTACAGAGTCACCAGGGTGAATCCCTTCATTTTTCAGGCACAGAAACAAAGCCCAGAGAGTAAATGATTTGCCCAAGATAATTTAGCTTCTAGTGTGATGCTGATATTAAAATCTGGGTTCAGCGTTCTTTCCAAAGATCATTACTGACCAAGCCCTTGTTATGAAGCTACTCAGAGTAATGCCAGGAGGATGACACCACCATTTATATTTTGTGACTTGTTCCTTCATAGATTAACATTTCAGGAATCCTCATTTTTACCTTGACATTTCAGGTCAAGACAAGACATCCAAGGACCTTATAACCATTATCTGTGACATCAAAGAACTTAATGGTAACTTTTTTTCTGGTGGCTTTGTCTTTGACCCTTTTTAAAAGAATTTTATATCATGCGAAGGTCTTAGCAACACAGAGAGATCATTCTAATCAGAACTGGAGAATTGTCTCAGTATCCAGTCTTGTGTAAGTCCACAGCACCTGTACTGAGCTAAAGAAATAGTGAGAAACAGTACCTTTTGGTGTGTGAGGAGCAAAAAGAAGGTGCAGTTATAAAATATCTCTATTTTATGGATTTATTTATTTAATATTTTTTATTTTATGGATTTATTTGACTGTTTTAAAAATTTGATCTGGTTCCCCCACTTCTTACATTATCTCTAATATTTGGCTCCAATAAGCTTACTGTACTGATTCTAATATTCGGCTCATTAGCTACAGTACTTCCTAATCAAATAGTGCCTCTAAAATATACCAGTAAAAGTCTATTTAAAGCCATGTTTAGTTTATACTTTGCTTATCTGCTTTACCCTTTTTATTATGCTCCAGTGTTATAAAAGTTCCATATTGGAGGTAAAGTTGTACTGAAGTTAACATACTAATTTACTAGTTACATTTAACAAGCATTTAAATAATAACAAAAACAATGACAAAAACAGCCAGCAACAATAATAACAACAATCATAGGGTTCTTACTTTGTGTCAGGATTTAGAGGCCAAAAGATGAATAAGACACTGTCATTGCCAATTTGCAGGCCCCTTGAGGATAGGCCTGGGTCCCATTTATTTAACTCTTCCTTCCAGTACCTGGCCCTGTTCATGTTTGCAGCAGAATTGGGTTTGGCTAAGCAGAGAGGAGGCAGAGGCCTTTTCAGTAAAATTTGCAGTTGAGTATGAATAAGGTGTGTAGAGGAAGGAGGTGGGCATGAAGTGGTGGCTGGACAGAAGGGTCACGCTGCCAGGGAAAGTTCAGCAGAGGTGGGGTCAGCCATATCTCTTCATTGACAAGGCCAGGATGAGGCAGCACGCTAAGGTGGTTTATGTAAGGACCCTGGTGCCCAGGAGAGCACAGTCGGAGAGAGCCAGACACTGCATTTTAGCACAACTCCCCAGCATCCTGGAGTAAGAAGAATAAAATGATGATGGTGATGATGATAGCTTTTATTTATTGATCATTTAATATGCACCAGCTACTTTCCATACATAATCTCTTTGAATCTGTTTGCCAGAGGCTCACACACTTAATCTGGGCTGCAAGTTTATTTTGTTTGGCCCTACCAGAGAGTTTAATTGACTTGCTCGAGGTCACATGGCTAGTAAATAGCAGAACCAGGTTTAATCCCAAATATGTCCCAACTGGTCTGTGTACAAATAGCCAGACTGCCCTCCCTCCCTAAATATTCTTCCTAAGACACCTTCACAACTGGCTGTTCTTGGTCAAAGTCTATTCACAGTTGGGAGTGTCACAGGGGTGAGATCCCCTATTCTATTTTAAAACAGAGGAAAACTATCAACTGCAAAATCTTAATTAGTAGATAATCAAAATTATTGACAGACAACACAGCAGACACAAGAGAGCCATCCTCTTCCCCCTGCTTCACACCTCCTGGTCACATCACAGTTAAGGAGCTTCCTAAAGGGTCAAGGAAATGGACTGGAGAAATGTTGAACCTGAACTCTGCGGTCTCCTTTTGTTCTGAATACATATTTGTTGCTAGTGTGGAGAGTTATTTATGTGCTGATAAATGATCTTCTATATTTCTTGTCTCTACACTGAGGTTGTAAAATAATTTCCCGCTCAAAGATAGCTTCTCGTTTCCTATAGAATGGATCCAAGATCTCTTCCAGCCTCCACATTCTGGCTCCAGTGTGCTTTCCCAATCTTTTTTCTCATTTCTATCCCTTTAGTTCTGGGTCCTGAAACAAGCATTTTCCCCTGACATATACCTGTACCTCTTCTTTGCCTATGCTGTCCCCTTTGCCTGGAATGCCCTTTTAAAATCCAACCTCCTCACTTAAGATTTTCATCAGTATCTGTAACTGGAAGTAATCCTGTTCTTTCTATCTAAAAACTCTATTTTATCTTCTTGGGCTTATCACAACAACCTTGTAATAATACAGCTGTAGCAAGGTATTTAGTGGATTACTTTAACAGCTGGCACTGAAATAACCCTTAGGGAGGTAAACACACTGGTATATAGATAAGGTACATGTAGGAAGAAAATGGTGATGGTTTCAGCTGGAGCCAGGAGAACAAAGGTGATGGGTATACTCTTTTGAAGGAGACAATGAGATGAACGTCTTTGAGCTTTTGAGAAGAAAAATGGAAGGAGAGAGAGGACAGAGAAGTGAGAGAGGGGTTTTGTGTGCAGTTAGAAGCCAAACAGACATGTACTGTGGTTGGGTTTACTCGGGGGTGAAGTGGCTAGTTGAAGTTCCTAGATGCTTGGTTAGCTAAAGGTATATTAACAGAGAAATCTAATGTCTAACCTGAACCTACAATTTGGTTTCAGGTGGAATGCACCACAAGGTGTTAACCTCTCCTTTGTAAACCCACGGTAAATTAAACTATAACCAGAAATCTTTTTTTTTTTTTTTTTTTTTTGCCGTACGCGGGCCTCTCACTGTTGCGGCCTCTTCCGTTGCGGAGCACAGGCTCCGGATGCGCAGGCTCAGCGGCCATGGCTCACGGGCCCAGCCGTTCTGCGGCATGTGGGATCTTCCCGGACCGGGGCACGAACCCGCGTCCCCTGCATCGGCAGGCGGACTCTCAACCACTGCACCACCAGGGAAGCCCTAACCAGAAATCTTTTTGGTGTGTGGTCATGTACATTTGTGTGAAAATATCAGAGAGGGCTGAGTTTCATGTCTCTGTTGCAGTGGTACTAAACTGAGCCGGCTTAGGAGGCAAAGCAAGAACCTGGAGCCAGGCATGACCACATCAATGACCCACTGAAAGTGACAGAAATCTTCGGTGCAGAGTTAAACCTTGGAAGGTGGCTCAAGCCAACCTCATTTAGGTTCCAGGAGAGAGTTATTTGTGTACTTACCTTATTTACTAAATGACATGCTCCTGGAAGACAGAGTTCATACCTATTTCGTTCATCTAAAAGATCTTATGATGTAATATTAGTGATAATAGTAAAAATAATGAAGACGATACCATTGCATCATTGTAGACACATTGTAGGTATATTAGATTCCATCTACTGAGCACTTGCAAATGACAGAAAGAGGCATGGACTCAAAAGATCTAGATTTGATTTCCAGGTTTTCTATTTTCTAGTGATGTAACTTTAGGCATTTTTCCCCCGTGAATCCCTGATTTCACGTCTGCAAGATGGAAAAATACCAGCTCTAACTCATAGCTTGTTGTGAACATCAAATTTAGCTGTTCACTCAAGTATTATTTTGACCTTCTACTTGCAGAGCTTTCCCTCCTCAGTCTGTCCCATCTCCTCCACTGCAGCCTCCCTGCTGTTTTTTCCCTAATCGTGGGGGCATGCTGTCATCCCTCTTGACATCACCCTGGATGACTTGGTTGTATTAGCTTGGTCCTGACTGCTTTCTATCCAGTGGTTGTCCCATGATGGCAGAGATAAGGGCTTTCATTTAAAAAGTATTGAAATGTTTTTTCTTAAGCTTCCAAACCTGGTCAGCACACTCTTAATTTCATCCTGTGCTTTTAAAGTTATGCTCTTTGCATTTTACCCACAGTTAATGCTTGATACAAAGTCAGGCTAAACTGGGAGGAGAGAGAAGTTCAGTGACACTGTGGTATCAAACTCAAAGCTCCAGTCACCATCCTGTGTCCCTGGTACTGCTCTGGTTCTCCTTTCTCCAAGGATGTATGCCTTCCCTGCCTGGTCTGGTGCCCAGAGTCTACAGGTTGGGGTCTTTGTTCTTTTCTTGTTTGGGAGTCAGTCTTAGAGGCTGTCAACTATCAACTGTCAACTATAATCTGCCATTGTTCTTGCATTCAGAACAATCCTTGACATGCCTGATTCCAGAGCAGACAGACTTCTTTTTAGGAACCTTGTAATGCCTGGGTATTTCTTCTCTCTTCAATCAAAGCAATATCTGTTGTCAGAGAGCAGAGATAATTTCCAGGTGGGTCTCTGTTTTCCTTAGCAAACATGTGTTGAGCACTTATTTTGTCCTGGACTTGTTACTAAGTGTTGCAGAAGCATTATCTTAATTCTATATAAACCCTGTGAAATAAGTACTCTTGGTGTCCCCATTTTACTGGGGGTAACCAAAGCCTAGAAAAGTTAAGTTACTTGCCCAAGGCCACACAGCAAAGAGTGGATTCGGATTTGAACCCAGGTCCTCTGACTCTAGAGCCCTTTAACCATTTTGCTCTTTTGCATGTGGCTCTGGGCTCTGGGGCTTTATCCACAACTTTCCAATGGGGCTGGATGTGGAGTGATAGGATTCAAGCGCATCAACGTGATGATAATATTATCCTAGGCTTGTCCAGAGATTCCATTCTGATCCAAGGAGTGTTGCAGAGGATCAGGACAAAATCAGGAACTTCTGTGGAGACTTTGGGACAATCCAAGTAGGCCCTTATAACACGCAACCTCTGACTTCGTGAGCTTCTTGACCCCCAGTTCATGTGCTTTGAATGTAGGGGCTGGGTCCTAGGTTTTAGTAAGCCCTTTGAGCCTGCAGCGAAGTGGACAAGGCCAGCCTAATGGTGAGGGGTTCCCGTTCTGTGGGGTTACGAAGTCCTCTTGGAGATGGCCAGGCTTTGCTATTTTGTTGTTCTTTTTTCTTTTTTTTTTTTTGCTGTACGCGGGCCTCTCAGTGCTATGGCCTCTCCCGTTGCGGAGCACAGGCTCTGGACGCGCAGGCTCAGCGGCCATGGCTCACGGGCCCAGCTGCTCTACGGCATGTGGGATCTTCCCGGACCGGGGCATGAACCCATGTCCCCTTCATGGTCAGGCGGACCCCCAACCACTGCGCCACCAGGGAAGCCCTATTTTATTGTTCTTGGTGTGCAACAGAGGAATTGCCGAGGTGACAAACCCTCATAGATCACCTGGTCCCAGTGCCCTCATTCAGCAGCTGTGCATAAGCAAGCACAACGTGCCTCTGCACTGCGTTGCCTCCTTGTTAATCGTAACCTGGCTGTCTGTTTTTCCATCTCATTTGCATAGATGGCTCTAATTAGACTGAAATTGCACCATGTGGAAGCATTGTGAGGAAAGGGTCAATCTGGCCACAGTTTCGTACACACTGCTTGTTTCTGGAATGTGCAGATGTGATCCCTAAAGCATGAAAGTCACTGCTTCATTTTCCTTATGAATCTGGGTATTATACCTGCTTTCTCCTCTGGGGAAGTTAATGTGCTACTCTTGGTTACAGTTTGTCCAGCTTTGGAAAATCATTTGCATTTCAGGAGGTCTTAAGCATCACCATAGTAATCAAGCATGCCCTGAGATCCAGATCCTTATCACTGTTCATATATTAATTGAGAAAAATATAGTCCCTTTTGGGGAAGGGATTGAGTGTGTGTGTGTTTGTTTGTGTGTGAACAGGAATGTACTATATTCATACTGGTGGTCATCCCTCTGACCCACCATTGAAGACCGGTTAATTGCCTTTTTTTTTTTTTTTTTTGCGGTACGCGGGCCTCTCATCGTTGTGGCCTCCCCTGTTGCGGAGTGCAGGCTCCGGACGCGCAGGCTCAGCGGCCATGGCTCACGGGCCCAGCCGCTCCGCGGCATGTGGGATCTTCCCGGACAAACCCGTGTCCCCTGTGTTGGCAGGCGGACTCTCAACCAGTGTGCCACCAGGGAAGCCCTTAATTGCCTTTTTATAGTGGGGTTAATTTACAGAGGCTTCTTATTCTCTCTTTTCCAGTGCCAAATGTAGTCATGAGCTTTTCAGAATTTGAGAGTTGAGTTTGAATAAATGGGAGAGAGGGAATATTTATCTGCAAACAGTATTTTTTATGTGAAGAAAATAAAATCCATAGAGAAGCGATTATAATGTGGAAGTGACAGATGCTGAAAATAACTCTTAATGATTAACTAATGATAAAATAACTCAGTGATTTCTACTTTCATATTCTGTCAGGAAATAAATTGTTATATGTGCTCCAAATTGGCTCCATTGCTATTTAGTAAAGCAAAGCCAGTTTTCATTCCTCTTCTGCTAGAGCACTTACCATTTAGCACAATAATTCTGTAGTCTGTGAATAAAGACACATCTTTATTAAGTATACAGCACATTTTAATGAAATTCTGTTTGTTTATTCATATCATTGAGCTGACAATTTGTGTCAATATATAAGGAAAATATATCACATATACGTTTCTGTATAGATTTACAGGTTTAAAGAAGAACAGAAACACACACACACAAAAGATAATTTAATAGAGGTCCTCAGATGTGCAGATGATGGTATAAGACATTAATTTGCTCTTCTTAAAGAGGCAGATGCTGGGCATTAAGGGCAGTGAAAGGAGAACTTTTTATATTTAAAAATCTCGAATGGTAACCAAGATGGAGGAGTAGAAGGACGTGTTCTCACTCCCTCTTGTGAGAACACCAGAATCACAACTAGCGGCTGGACAGTCATCGACAGGAAGACACTGGAACTCACCAAAAAAGATACCCCACATCCAAAGACAAAGGAGAAGCCACAAGGAGACAGTAGGAGGGGCGCAATCACAGTAACATCAAATCCCATAACTGCTGGGTGGGTGACTCACAGACTGGAGAACACTTATACCACAGAAGTCCACCCACTGGAGTGAAGGTTCTGAGCCCCATGTCAGGCTTCCCAACCTGGGGGTCCGGCAACGGGAGGAGGAATTCCTAGAGAATCAGACTTTGAAGCCTAGTGGGATTGGATTGCAGGACTTTGGAAGGACTGGGGGAAACAGAGACTCCACGCTTGGAGGGCACACACAAAGTAGTGTGTGCATTGGGACCCAGGGGAGGGAGCAGTGACCCCAGGGGGAACTGATCCAGACCTACCTGCTAGTGTTGGAGGGTCTCCTGCAGAGGCAGGGGGTGGCTGTAACTCACCGTGGGGACAAGGACACTGGCAGCAGAAGTTCTGAGAAGTACTCCTTGGCATGAGCCCTCCCAGCGTCTGCCATCAGCCCCACCAGAGAGCCCAGGTAGGCTCCAGTGTTGGGTTGCCTCAGGCCAAACAACCAACAGGGAGGGTACCCAGCCCCACCCATCATCAGTCAAACAGATTAAAGTTTTACTGAGCTCTGCCCACCAGAGCAACAGTCAGCTCCATCCACCACCAGTCCCTCCCATCAGGAAACTTGCACAAGCCTCATAGATAGCCTCGTCCACCAGAGGGCAGCCAGCAGAAGCAAGAAGAACTACAGTCCTGCAGCCTGTGGAACAAAAACTACATTCACAGAAAGACGATGAAAAGGCAGAGGGCTATGTACCAGATGAAGGAACAAGATAAAACCCCAGAAAAACAACTAAATGAAGTAGAGATAGGCAACCTTCTAGAAAAAGAATTCAGAATAATGATAGTGAAGATGATCCAGGACCTTGGAAAAAGAATGGAGGCAAAGATTGAGAAGATGCAAGAAATGTTTAACAAAGACTTAGAAGAATTAAAGAACAAACAAACAGAGATGAACAATACAATAACTGAAATGAAACCTACACTATAAGGAATCAATAGCAGAATAACTGAGGCAGGAGAATGGATAAGTGATGTGGAAGACAGAATGGTGGAATTCACTGCCACATAACAGAATAAAGAAAAAAGAATGAAAAGAAATGAAGACAGCCTAAGAGACCTCTGGGACAACATTAAATGCAACAACATTTGCATTATAGGGGTCTCAGAAGGAGAACAGAGAGAGAAAGGACCCGAGAAAATATTTGAAGAGATTATAATTAAAAACTTCCTTAACATGGGAAAGGAAATAGCCACCCAAGTCCAGGAAGCGCAGAGAGTCCCACGCAGGATAAACCCAAGGAGAAACACACCGAGACACATAGTAATCAAACTACCTAGGGAGACACATAGTAATCAATCAAAGTTAAAGAAAAAGAAAAATTATTGAAAGCAGCAAGGGAAAAATGACAAATAACATACAAGGGAACTCCCATAAGGTTAACAGCTGATTTCTTAGCAGAAACTCTACAAGCTAGAAGGGAGTGGCATGATATACTTTAAGCGATGAAAGGGAAGAACCTACAACCAAGATTACTCTACCCGGCCAGGATCTTATTCAGATATGATGGAGAAATCAAAAGCTTTACAGACAAGTGAAAGCTAAGAGAATTCAGCACCACTGAACCATCTCTACAACAAATACTAAAGGAACTTCTCTAAATGGGAAACACAAGAGAAGAAAAGGACCTACAAAAACAAACCCAAAACAATTAAGAAAATGGTCATAGGAACATATGAATCGATAATTACCTTAAACGTGAATGGATTAAATGCTCCAACCAAAACACAGGCTCGCTGAATGGATACAGAAACAAGACCCATCTATATGCTGTCTACAAGAGACCCACTTCAGACCTAGGGACACATACAGACTGAAAGTGAGGGGATGGAAAAAGATATTCCATGAAAATGGAAATCAGAAGAAAGCTGGAGTAGCAATACTCACATCAGATAAAACAGACTTTAAAATAAAGAACATTACAAGAGACAAGGAAGGCCACTACATAATGATCAAGGGATCAATCAAAGAAGATATAGGGCTTCCCTGGTGGCGCAGTGGTTGAGAGTCCGCCTGCCGATGCAGGGGACGCTGGTTCATGCCCCGGTCCGGGAGGATCCCACATGCCGCAGAGCAGCTGGGCCCGTGAGCCATGGCTGCTGAGCCTGCACATCTGGAGCTTGTGCTCTATAACACGAGAGGCCACAGCAGTGCGAGGCCCATGTACCGCAAAAAAAAAAATAAGATTTAACAATTATAAATATATATGCATCCATTATAGGAGCACCTCAATACATAAGGCAACTGCTAACAGCTATAAAAGAAGAAATCGACAGTTACACAATAATAGTAGGCGACTTTAACACCTTACTTACGCCAATGGACAGATCATCCAAAATGAAAATAAATAAGGAAACAGAAGCTTTAAATGACACAATAGACCAGATAGATTTAATTGATATTTATAGGACATTCCATCCAAAAACAGCGGATTACACTTTCTTCGCAAGTGTGCACGGAACGTTCTCCAGGATAGATCACATCTTGGGTCACAAATGAAGCCTCAGTAAATTTAAGAAAATTGAAATCATATCAGGCATCTTTTCTGACCACAATGCTATGAGATTAGAAATGAATTACAGGGAAAGAATCGTAAAAAATACAAACACATGGAGGCTAAACAGTACGTTACTAAATAACCAAGAGATCACTGAAGAAATCAAAGAGGAAATCAGAAAATACCTAGAGACAAATGACAATGAAAACACGACGATCCTAAACCTGTGGGATGCAGCAAAAGCAGTTCTAAGAGGCAAGTTTATAGCTCTACAAGCCTACCTCAAGAAACAAGAAAAATCTCAAATAAACAATCTAACCTTACACGTAAAGGAGCTACAGAAAGAACAAACAAACCCCAAAATTAGCAGAAGGAAAGAAATCATAAAGATCAGAGCAGAAATAAATGAAATAGACACAAAGAAAACAATAGCAAAGATCAGTAAAACTAAAAGCTGGTTCTTTGAGAAGATAAAATGGATAAACCATTAACCACACTAATCAAGAAAAAGAGACAGAGGACTCAAATCAATAAAATTAGAAATGAAAAAGACGAAGTTACAACAGACACCACAGAAGTACAAAGCATCCTAAGAAACTACTACAAGCAACTGTATGCCAATAAAATTGACAACCTGGAAGAAATGGACAAATTCTTAGAAAGGTATAACCTTCCAAGACTGAACCAGGAAGAAGTAGAAAATATGAACAGACCAATCACAAGTAATGAAATTGAAACTGTGATTAAAAATCTTCCAACAAACAAAAGTCCAGGACCAGATGGCTTCACAGGTGAATTCTATCAAACATTTAGAGAAGAGCTAACACCCATCCTTCTCAAACTCTTTCAAAAAATTGTGGAGGAAGGAACACTCCCAAACTCACTCTATGAGGCCACCATCACTCAGATACCAAAACCAGGCAAAGATACTACAGAAAAAGAAAATTACAGAACAATATCACTGATGAATACAAATGCAAAAATCCTCAACAAAATACTAGCAAACAGAATCCAACAACACAGTAAAAGGTTCATACACCATGATCAAGTGGGATTTATTGCAGGGATGCAAGGATTCTTCAATATTTGCAAATCAATCAATGTGATACACCATATTAACAAATTGAAGGATAAAAAACATATGATCATCTCAATAGATGCAGAAAAAGCTTTTGACAAAATTCAACTCCTGTTTATGATAAAAACTCTCCAGAAAGTGGGCACAGAGGGAACCTACTTCAACATAATAAAGGCCATACATGACAAACCCACAGCAAACATCATTCTCAATGGTGAAAAACTGAAAACATTTCCTCTACGATCAGGAACAAGGCAAGGGTGTCCACTCTTACCACTATTATTCAACATAGTTTTGGAAGTCCTAGCCACGGCAATCAGAGAAGAAAAAGAAATAAAAAGAATACCAATTGGAAAAGAGGAAATAAAACTGTCACTGTTTGCAGATGACATGATACTATACATAGAGAATCCTAAAGATGCCACCAGAAAACTACTAGAGCTAATCAATGAATTTGGTAAAGTTGCAGGATACAAAATTAATGCACAGAAATTTCTTCCATTCCTATACACTAATGATGAAAAATCTATAAGAGAAATTAGGGAAACACTCCCATTTACCATTGCAACTAAAAGAATAAAATACCTAGGAATAAACCTACCTAGGGAGACAAAAGACCTGTATGCAGAAAACTATAAGACACTGTTGAAAGAAATTAAAGATGATACCAACAGATGGAGAGATATAGCATGTTCTTGGATTGGAAGAATCAATATTGTGAAAATGACTATACTACCCAAAGCAATCTACAGATTGAATGCTATCCCTATCAAATTACCAATGGCATTTTTAATGTAACTAGAACAAAAAAATCTTAAAATTTGTATGGAGACACAAAAGACCCCGAATAGCCAAAGCAGTGTTGAGGGAAAAAAACGGAGCTGGAGGAATCAGACTCCCTGACTAAAGCCTATATTGCAAAGGTACAGTAATCAAGACAATACGGTACTGTCACAAAAACAGAAACATAGATCAATGGAACAAGATAGAAAGCCCAGAGATAAACCCTCGCACCTATGGTCAACTAATCTATGACATAAGAGACAAGGATATACAATGGAGAAAAGACAGCCTCTTCAATAAGTGGTGCTGGGAAAACTGGAGAGCTGCATGTAAAAGAATGAAATTAGAATGCTCCCTAACACCATACACAAAAATAAACTCAAAATGGATTCGAGACATAAATGTAAGACCGGACACCATAAAACTCTTAGAGGAAAACATAGGAAGAACACTCTTTGACATAAATCACAGCAAGATCTTTTTTGATCCACCTCCTAGAATAATGGAAATAAAAACAAAAATAAACAAATGGGACCTAATGAAACTTCAAAGCTTTTGCACAGCAAAGGAAACCATAAACAAGACGAAAAGACAGCCCTCAGAATGGGAGAAAATATTTGCAAATGAATCAATGGACAAAAGATTAATCTCCAAAATATATAAATGGGTCATGCAGCTCAATATTAAGAAAACAACCAGTCCAAAAATGGGCAGAAGACCTAAATAGACATTTCTCCAAAGAAGACATACAGATGGCCAAGAAGCACATGAAAAGCTGCTCAACATCACTAATTATTAGAGAAATGCAAATCAAAACCACAATGAGGTATCACCTCACACCAATTAGAATGGGCATCATCAGAAAATCTACAAACAACAAATGCTGGAGAGGGTGTGGAGAAAAGGGATCCCTCTTGCACTGTTGGTGGGAATGGAAATTGATACAGCCTCTATGGAGAACAGTATGGAGGTTCCTTAAAGAACTAAAAATAGAATTACCATATGATCCAGACATGCCACTACTGGGCATATACCCAGAGACAACCATAATTCAAAAAGACACATGCACCCCAATGTTTATTGCACCACTGTTTACAATAGCCAGGACATGGAAGCAACCTAAATACCCATTGACAGACGAATGGATAAAGCAGTTTTGGTACATATATACAATGGAATATTACTCAGCCATAAAAAGGAATGAATTTGGGTCATTTGTTGAGACGTGGAT
Source organism: Grampus griseus (assembly GCF_964374135.1). Lineage (NCBI taxonomy): Eukaryota > Metazoa > Chordata > Mammalia > Artiodactyla > Delphinidae > Grampus > Grampus griseus. The sequence goes on along the minus strand of NC_139005.1, from coordinate 75,263,096 downwards.
GAATCTAGGGACTGTCATACAGAGTGAAGTAAGTCAGAAAGAGAAACACAAATATTGTGTATTAACGCATATATGTGGAACCTAGTAAAATGGTACAGATGAACCGGTTTGCAGGGCAGAAATTGAGACACAGATGTAGAAAACAAACGTGTGGACACCAAAGGGGGAAAGCGGTTGTGGGGTGCGGGTGGTGGTGTGTTAATTGGGCGATTGGGATTGATATGTATACACTGATGTGTATTAAATTGATGACTAATAAGAATCTGCTCTTTAAAAATAAAAGAAAATTCAAAAATTAAAAAAAAAAGAAAATCTCAAGTGCTCAGCTCAGAAAACCTTGCTCACCATCATATCAGGGACCCACAAAATTCCAGTGTTCCTTCACAGATAATTACAGGGACAAGAACATTAAAAGGAGAATCTGCCAGAAGAATTTGAGATCACCATTTGGTGCTCAACCATGGACTTTTCTCTTATTGTATTCACTCTCTGTTGCTGCAGAACAAATCATCCTATAAGTTTGTGAGTTAAAACAACAAATGTTTATTATCTCATGGTTTCTGTGGTTCCAAAACTCAGGGGTGGCTTAGCTGGGAGCCTCTGACTCAGACCTCTCACAAGGTTGCAATCAAGGGGCTGGCAGGGCTGCGTCATCTCAAAGCTCCATTGGAAGAGCATCTGCTTCCATGCTCACTTACGTGGCTGTTGATGGCCTCAGTTCCTTACTGGGCTGCTGGCTGAAGACGTCACTTCCTGTTAAGCAGACCTTTCCATGGAGCAGCTCACAACATGGCAGCTGACTTCATCTAGAGCCAGCGAGCCAGGAGAGGGTGTGTGTCCAAGACAGAAGGCACAGTCTTTTCGTGACCTAATCTTGGGTATGGCATCTCATCACTTTTGCTGTATTCTATTCTTAGAAGTGAGTTACTAGGTCCAGCCCACACTCCAGAGGAGGGAATTACACCAGGCATGAAAACCAGGAGGTGGGGATCCTTGGGGACACCTCAGAGGCTACCTACTGTACCTCTTACTTAATGTGATGGAATAGGGAATTGGTCCCTCAAAATCACATAGCAAGAGAGCCCAAGGAGGGAACAGGAGCCAGGAACCATCAGTGGCTCCTGCTTTGTGGGCTCCTTATCGTATTGGCCTCTGAGACTTCCCAAATGTAGAGAGCACAGGACTTATTACTACTGCAGGTAACGTCTCCAGCCCTTGGTTCTTTTTCCAGCTCTGAAGGTCGCATCGGCGGGGTTGGGGGCAGCTGGCCCAGCGTGGCATCAGGCAGTGGAGCATTCCACTCCCAGTGGTAGAAGCTAGAAAACCGCCAGACATCTTGGAGATGTCTCCTAACACAGGGCCAAGCCACTGAAAGGCTTTCCTGGTCCCTGGGAATCAGAAGCACTAACCTGTAGATAACTATCTTAGAGCCTATAATTGCAGACCAAAAAGTATTTCTTTTAAAACTAATTCTTACAGAGATCAGACCTTTGGGTTTACTTGCACCATTTTAAGGCAGCACAGCAAAGTGGTTGAAATGGTTTTCAGGGTCAGAGTTGAATTTGAATGCTGGCTTATTAAGTCAGTGAACCTCACAAAGTCCCCCTTTTCTCACCTGTAAAGTGGGGGTGACATTAGTGCTGCCCTACCAGGGTTGGTGGGACTGGGCATCGTCTGTGGGAGGAGTTAGTCCTTATGGCTGTGGTTATAATAATGATGATGACATCTGTGGGAAATGTATTCCTCAACCCTTCATGTTTTGGTAGAAGGGCTGGGATTTTTACTCCAATTCCCAGAAATAGAAAGAGCGGGAAGAAGGCTTCCAGCTTCTCTCTGTCCCTGCACTACCTCCCTCCTGGAAAAGGAGGCATGGCATCCTGACTGAGACTGGGGAGAAGAAAGGAGCACACTCAGCTCCCGTTTGTTGGCCTTTCTGCAGAGGAAGGACTTTTTCATTTGCTCTTCACTGTAGTGAAAGCTTATCTAGGCAGATTCTGCCCTGTCAGAGGGGAGCCATACAGTTTTGGGGGGTAAGTTCTTTTTTATGGAGGGGGATATTCAGGAAACCTAATGTGGTAACATTCTCCCATCCAGCTGTTATCAGTCGTAAAACTGTGAGTTTGATCTTAACTATCTGTATTTTAAAATTAATTTCACACAGGCAGGAGTGGTGTCACTTCTCAGCTCCCCCAGCCCCCCTCAGTGATCATTATTAGTGTTTAGTCAGCTGTGCAAACTGCCTCAGATATACATACATGAAGGCAAAAACAAAGGTGAGAACATCCCCCGCTGCATCTTCCTTTGTTGCTCTGGAGACCTCTTGCACCTTTGAGGGGCGATGCGGGCCAGATTTGGGGATTAAATTATCCCCGGTGCTTTTCTCTGGTTCTGTTTGGTGTGTATGCAGCACGTCTGACTCCTGCAGGCACATGGTGTTACTGCAAGCCTGGGGGCCTTCCCACAGAGTCCCCCACCTCCCAGGGCAGATGTGTGGGAGTGAGCTTGCCTGATGCTGAGGCTGGAAAGCTGGGCAGGTGGTCAAAGGGGGTTTTAGTACTTGATCATTAAATCTTCTAGCTCCTGGTTCTCAAATAAGAGTCCTGTGCATATTGACTTATCTCATCGTCCCCCTCCTCCCCTTCCTTCTGCTCTGTGGTCACTTTCTCAAACCCCTGGTCTCAACCATGTGGGTCTTTCCCAGCACTCATGGTGTGCGTGTCACTGAGGGGTTATTCACCTACTGCCCTCTCCCTCCAAGACTGTAAAGTGGATGAGGGGACCCTTCCTCTGAAATTCTGACTACAATTTGGGAGTGATATGACTTGCCTAGAGGGCCTTCATATCTGGTGGCGTGGACCAGTGAAGTACTGTTTCTGTTAGTTTTGTTTACTCTTATTAAGGCTCTTATTATTTTTTCATCCTGGGAAACATTGGAGTACAAAGTACAAAGTCAATTATGATGAGGATCCTATGGAAGCTTTATAAAAAAGCAGGTCTTTCGGGACTTCCCTGGCGGTCCAGTGGTTAAGACGCTGCGCTTCCACTACAAGGGGCACAGGTTCAATCCCTGGTCAGGGGAACTAAGATCCTGTATGCCTCGAGGCTCTGCCTGGGGGCAGGGTTGGGAGGGGTGGGAAGCAGGGCTTTGGATGTATGTAGGCAAGAGCAGCTAATTTGGAAGGTAATCCTGATAACCCACACTCGTCAGTATTCTGCTCTAAGCACTTTTCGGTATTTACTCAGATACTCCTCAGAGCAACTCTAAGAGATTTTACAAATGAGGAATCCAAGACGGAGGTAAGATGTCTTCTTACCTGGCATGCTTCTTGTAAATGGAAGAGCTATGGTCTTAACCCAGGCTGCTTGAATCCAGGACCTGCCATGTTGATAGTACGAATGGCTTCTCAGAAGAGGTGGCCTTTAAGATGAATCTTGAAAATTAGATAAGATTTGGATTTCGGGAGACTGGTGGTATTTGGGAGGGGAGGATATTACAGGTGAAGACAAAGACAAAAGGGGTGGGGAGAGGTGGGGCATAGGTTCCTGAGCTTGGCTGGAGTGGAGGGTAAGGAAGGAGAGAGAGAGAGCATGTTGGGATGGTAGGCTGGAGCCAGAGCCTTGAGTGCTGTGTTCTTCCTTTTTTTTTTTTTTTTTGGTTTTTTTTTTTTGCGGTATGCAGACCTCTCACCATTGTGGCCTCTCCCATTGCGGAGCACAGGCTCCGGACGCGCAGGCTCAGCGGCCATGGCTCACGGGCCCAGCCGCTCCGCAGCATGTGGGATCTTCCCGGACCGGGGCACGAACCCGTGTCCCTTGCATCGGCAGGCAGACTCTCAACCACTGCGCCATCAGGGAAGCCCTCTCAGTTTCTTTCTTACATTCCCCAAACTCTCTCTGGATGGACCCAGGCTTCCTCCTTAGGACTTGGAAGTTCCTCTCGAGTCTGATTCTGACCGCAGTGCACAAGGAGGAGCTGTTGAGAGTGGAGATGATAACGATTCCCCCATGGAAAACAGGGTCAGGGCACTTAGGGGAGCAGCAGCCCTTGAATTGCATTGATTTTCATCTTTTAATTCTTATTTTGTGTCTGGCTTGCAGCACTGCTTTCTCTTTTAGTGGCTGGCAATCACATCTAGTACTTCATCAAGAAGCCATGACCCCTGGAACCAATATAATGCTCTCTGTCAATTGTATCTCAGTAAAAAAGAAATAGAGGCCAGGTCACTAAACTACAAGATGACTTTCTTACAGAGTTGCCAATGGGTGACTCTGCTAATCTGAAAGCTTTGTTGCTCTTCTTCTCTCTTGCCTCCTCCCTCTCCCCCCGCTTCCCTTCCCTCTCTCTTCCCCTCCCTCTCTCTTCCCCTCTCTCCCCCTGCTCCTGTGGAGGAAAAGTATTGGTGAGTCAGACTTTACAAGTTCTGCACACCTTCACAGTTTTCAGAGGGTGTCTCCAAAGAAGAAGAAATGTGTGGTCTACCAACAAGGTCATAATCATCTTCATGATTATGTGGTTGAGGTTTTCTGGCTAAATGTATTCAGGCTCTCCCGTGTCCTGGCCAGTGCCCTTTGCAAGACTGATCTGCAAATTCTCCTGAAATCTCTCTGGGGTCTTTGTCTTTTATAAAAGAGGTTAGATCCAGCTAAGAACTGCCACTGCAGATGGCAAGGGAGTGCCAACCCAAGCACTCAGAGACCAGAGTTCCCGATTTCTACCCAAGGACTCAGACTCAGAATCACCCAAGGGTGGTAGTGGTTCCATTTAAAAGAGCCGTCAGAGGAATATGGCACTCAAGCCAAAGGTCAGAGCTAATGTTGATACAGAAAAGTCACTCTTCCAGGAACTACTTTTCTTCTTGTCTTTAAAAAAATCCCTATGTGTTAAAGGACGTGTTTTTCCTGGCCTATATTTTCCCTTTCCAAATTATTATTTTATTAGCTGAACTACTGTGTTTCTAACCTACACTCAGATCATGTTGACAAAACTAGAAAACAGCAGAGCCTTCTGAAGCTCCAACTGGCTATAAAATCTCTTCTGCGGTCAAAGGATTGCTTTCCATTTAACAAGGGAATCCACAGATCGGTATCCTCCAGCTTGGTGGTCAATGGAAGGAAAAGGAAAGGCCTCCACTTCCTTCTACCAACAGAATTCAGAGTGATAGCGGGGAAAACACAGATGCTCATCTGAGCCAAGTTAAGTTGATTTGGGAGATTCAGGGGCAGGAACTCGTGATCTCCTTTGCAACCATATCTTTCCTGAACTCACTCTCATCCATCAGCTGCTGTCAACAGCATACTGGCTGGGAGTTAATTTCAGCCTTGCTGTTACTTTCTAAAAGCTATCAATTCTTCTGACACTTAATAATTGCATGGTGGTGTGGCATCCAAGGTCAAGGCCCATCAGTATCCTAAAATATACCACTAGGGGGTCATTAATAATAATGAAAATAATAATAGAAAAGTACTAAAATATTCACTCACTTTTAGTCTGGTTTATTTTAGAATCTTTTAATATCTTTCATAATTTAAGACCCATTAACTTATGTTAATTCCGGCATAAGTTGGGAACCAACTTCTTGTATTTGCGAGAGACCTAGAATTGAAGTCCAGGGATGGGATTCTAACGATGGTGTGACCTACGATAAATTTATTCATCACAGTGTACCTCAGTTTCCTCATCAATACAGCAGACATATTATCTCCCATACCTACTGCACAAGGTATTGGCAGTAAAAGAACTTTGGCCAGTATGAAAACTGTGTGTAAGTGCATTGGATTGTTGTTGTCCTTTATTATTTTCAGAATTTTCCCCCAGTTTTATTGAAATATAATTGACATACCTCACTTATGAGTTTAAGGTGTAAAGCATAATGGTTTCACTTACATATATTGTGAAACTTACATATATTGTGAAATGATTACCGCAGTCAGTTTAGTTAGCATCAATTATCTCACATAGATACAATAAAAAGAAAAAGCAAAAACAGTTTTTCTCCTTATGATGAGAAGTCTTAGGATCTACTCTCTTAATGACTTGCCTACCCTACAGCAGTGTTAACTGTAGTCATCATGTTGTACATTACATTCTTCCTTATAAGTGGAAGTTTGTACTTTTTGAACACCTGCCTTCAATTCCCTCTCCCTTCACCACTCCTGCCCCCCACCCCCTGAGAATGTTTTTTAGTCAAAAAAAATCATTCCAATATCAAACACAAGCAGAGTTATGTTCTTATGGCTGGGGAAGAAATACACAGAAAATACACGGTCTCTCAGCCTTGAGGGTCGGGCCTGGGAGGGAAGATGGGGTGTGTGTGGGAGGGGCCTCTGCGGATGATCCATGACCGACAGAGAAGCAACACCCAAAGAGCTCCCCTCCCACCCAAACTTTTAGATGGAAGGTTAACTACCAACTATCTGTGGCACTCTTTTTACATTCCTTCTTGTGAGGATATTTAATACAATTTAGCAATCATTATGTCAACATATTTGGTTAAAATTTTTTGAAAAGGCATCGTTTTGGAGAATGTGCTCAAGTCCAGCAGCTCCAAACCAGCCCTCCCTCCAGCTTTGTCACTACAGTTGCATTCTTTTTTTTTTTTTTTTGCGGTACGCGGGCCTCTCACTGTTGTGGCCTCTCCCGTGGTGGAGCACAGGCTCCGGACGCGCAGGCTCAGCGGCCATGGCTCACGGGCCCAGCCGCTCCGCAGCATGTGGGATCTTCCCGGACTGGGGCACGAACCCGTATCCCCTGCATCGGCAGGCAGACTCTCAACCATTGCGCCACCAGGGAAGCCCTACAGTTGCATTCTTGCTTCTGCATCAAATGTAAACAGAAGGTCAGCCTGGGAGTGGACAGATGTGATGAGACAGTGACCTTCCTTCAACTAGGAGGGCCTGTGACACAAAATTCCACATCATTAGGAGAGCAAAACTTACCAGTCTAGGAGTTTCTGGCAAGCAGATGGTTACCGGGTTCAAGTCTGTTCAGGGGAGAGAGAAAATAGAGAGCTAGGGATGGAAGGTAGAGGATTGGAGATACGGCTTTCACAAGAAAAAAAGAGGTGGAAATCAGTAAATATCATGCTTAGACCTGCATATGGAGTCACCCTCTGTGAGAAGGGAGGGGCTGGAAAGGGGACAGGAGGAAGACAGTGATCTGAGAGATTCATAGGCCAGGCGGGATGGACAGTTATGCTGTCTTATTGTTATTGTCCCCTGATTGTCATTTTGGTCAGGTTTGATGAGTTGTTGTAGAGCAGTGAAGTGTTTCAGGATCACACCTTTGATCACTAAAATCCCAAGCAAATGGCATTACTCAAGACCCACAAATACAGGTGCTCTGCCGGTACCTGCTGCAGTCTGTTAGCACCCCTGAAAGTGCCTGGTCAACAGAAACTAAACAGGTTTTGCAAATGCCTGTATTGTTCCAACGATTTTGTCTCCTAGCTAGGATTGAGACAAAACTTGTTTGGTATAACAAATCTATGTTGAATCCACTTCCTGTATGCACTTTTCACGTTCTCTTACGAAAAACAAATGAAGAAGCATTTTTTGCAACTGTAAAGGTGACAACTTAAAAAATATTATTAAAATCCCGTTAGTTATGTAGGATATTATGTATGCAAATTTAGATGGAAGGGGAGGGAATTGAATGTCATTTTATATAGATATTATGCTTCAATTAATAAAAGTATAGTGATTCCTCATGTTCTGTGAGTTGTCAAACATATTTATCTTCTAGATTATTCTCAATAAAGTTTCATGAGTTCTTTTTTTGATTTTCTACTGCTAACAGAGCTAGATGATCAAAACTTACATAATATGCTAATTTCAAGGGCTGCATAAGATATATTTTGTTTATTCTCAGTTCTCATGTGCAATATGAATAAAATGTATACAAAATATACCAATTGGTCAACATAACAAGGAAGCTATTAAGAATTTCCCACATTGGAAGAGAAAACTGACATTATTGTCCAAACTAGAAATCTCTGCAGGCTCAGGAGCAGTACGTCTGCTATTAGGTGATGGGAGGAGTATTTTCACACCTTGCCTTGAGTACTCATGACAGTTTGGCAAGGTAATACTGTTCCCCTCTGCCCCCCATTTTACAGATGGGGAAACTGAAGCCCAGAGAGATGTCACTGTTGTAAGGGAGCACAGTTAGCAAGTGGGTAATACGAATTTAAACCAGGCCTGAATCCAAATGCCCTGCTCTTTTCACTACATGCCTTTCCTTCTCAGTAGAGGGGATACTGACAATACTGATTCTCTTAACTCTTCCCTTAATTCAGTAGGTTACAGCCACAGGCCTATATGTTTGTATGATGGAGACCTTGAACCAGCATTACTTGAAAGGAACCCATTTGGGGAAGAAAAGAGAGAAATCCTAAAATAATCTTCTGGTGATATTTATCTTGTAAGTGGATAAGCACACCACATAGAGAGGTATAACCTGTGTAATTCTGGAGCTTACGAAAGACTCAGGTGGCAGACATTAAGTTGCTTCAACGTCACACCCTCAACCTGTCTCCAAGCTTTGTAATATCATACATAGTACTAGGACATCAACTGACGAATCCATTCTGCTTCTATGTTGTTCTTTCTATTTTATAAAATGCTTTTCCATTGATTATCTCATTTTGTCCTCACATATGGATATAAAACTAAAGAGCTAATAAAGACAAACTTTAATGATTCTCCATTCAGAGGTGCAGAGGGTTTCAAAGACTTGCTCTGTGTCCTGTAGACAGTGGGTGGCAGAGGCGGGTTCATCCATCTTTGTCCTAGGAGGGCAGATCCAGTGCTTTCCTGGGACCCCCTTGCCTCTCATTGCTGCCCTGCAGTTCCCCTGAGCAACTCTGTCCTTGGGTTTTGCCTGTGGTGTACGATAACTTTTCAAAGCTGGCAGGAAAAACATTTGCTTCTCCCCTCATCATCTTCTGTGAAGGATGCAGTGTTGGCCACACAGGGGATGGGGAGCTCCCCAGGATGGGGATTTTGCTGCTATATTTTCAGCATTTAATACTTGGCATTAGTAACTAAGTGAAATCTGTTAATGGTGTAAGTATCCTGTTCTTATTAAAAGCTTATAAATTGTTATCTATTCAGAACAAATGAGGACATAATTACTTTTTTCTGGATAATCTTAAAGAAGTATTCTAGTGTCTCTCCAACTCTCTTTTCTTTATTCTATTCTGCTATATTAAGTTGGCTCTGGGGGAACATCAGACATTTTATGTCCTTTTTCCAAAGGTTTTTAAGGATGAAGGTGTCATTGGATACTTTTCTCAATTCTAATTCCTAACATTTGTAGTAGAGATTCAATCTCTGCTCTTATTTTTCTAAAACCTTGCTATGAGTCTCTTAAAACACCACTGGCCAGTTCTTGTGCATTATTCCGGGTAATGTCATTTAGAAATTCTCTATTGAAATGTTTAGCCTTGTGACTTGTTTACAGCTAACCATTTACAAACTGAAACTACTGCAGGGAGTAGCATAATTTTCTGGACCAACTCCCCTAATTTTTAATCTGAATTTTATTTTATTTATTTATTTATTTTTTGCGGTACGCGGGCCTCTCACTGTTGTGGCCTCTCCTGTTGTGGAGCACAGGCTCCGGACGCACAGACTCAGCGGCCATGGCTCATGGGCCCGGCCGCTCTGCGGCATGTGGGATCCCCCCAGACCGGGGCACGAACCCGTGTCCCCTGCATCGGCAGGTGGACTCTCAACCACTGCGCCACCAGGGAAGCCCTAATCTGAATTTTAAATGCAAAAAGGAAATGGACATTTTCAAGAGTACAACACTCTGTGTGTGTGTGTGTGTGTGTGTGTGTGTGTTCAGCTCTTCAAACTCAGAAGATTTAGCAAGATCAAAGTTGTTGACTTTGGTTTATGACCCTGGTTTTCACTTGGAAACACCAAATGTACTATTTATTAATCAAACTTTATATGATGTAACTTCTGCTATTTTAATTCAAGCCTTGTGTTCTATAATTGCTTTGAAAACCTCTGATACCCAAATCTCTTCCCAGAGAACTTTCCTCTGGTAATTTTCTTCCTGTACCTTAAACCTGTGAAAATATGGTTCAAATGAATTATATTTCTTTTTGAAGCAACAAATCAATGGCGTCATCCATCCACATTCTCATCTGGAAACTTCAGAAGTTTTCCTGCTCCTCTGTGTCTCTCACTACCTTCATCCAGTCAGTAGCCAAATCTTGCAAATTCTAATTCAAGGTGAAGATTCCCCTTCTTTCTTCACCGCCAAGGGCTCAGCTCAAGCCTCACAGTCTCCTGCCTGCTCTATTCCCATCAGCTTCCTCTCTGGCCTTCTGGTGTCTGGTATCACCTTGCTCCAGATCATCTGCTACACCCCATCAGATGATTTACCCCTAGGCATAAAACAATAAGAACAACAATGACAAAAACCAAAACAGGCAAACAACCTCACATTTGGTTATTTTCTGATTCAAAAGCCTCCATTACCTATATGGAAACTGTCAAAGATAAACAAAGCTGGATACCAGTTAAATTGGAAAGGGCAGATTTTAATCAGTAATGTACTATTGCCATAAGGAAAAGAGTCCAGCATGAACTGAACTCAATTTTAATTTGTAGAGAGGAGACTGAACATTTTAAAGGAAGAATGAGGGAATAGGGAGGTGGTGAACAGGGGCTCAGTAGAGACAGGGAAGTGAAAAGTTATAAGAAGTGAGAAGTGGGAATTGGTCCATGTGAAACCCATCTGGGTTTACTAACCGGCACTTATTAAAGTTAGGCCCCTACCTTCCCACAGAGGCTTGGAGACAGGGGCCTTATCTTCACCTGCGGCTAGAACAAAAAGTAAATTCTTCTGGCAGCCTTGAATTTCCTCAGGCAGACGTTTTAAGGGGAACTAGGGTCATCCTAGGGATGCAGCCTTGAGTTGTTAGAAATTAGTTAGTGTTTGTTCAAGTCTTTTGTAGGCCAGAGTTGAAGCCTAGTCAAGAAGAGGCCTTAGAGGAGCTGCCTAGAATTTGGTCAAGGAGAGAATATCTGTGAAAGCAAATGCAAAATCTTGGGCTTGGCAGTTAAGACCTTGAGTATCTAGACTTCCTTATGTCTTATTAGTGCCCACTCACCCCATGATCTTTATGTTCCGACCATATTGATTTTCTCCTTCAAATGCATGCACTCTCTCAGACCTGTACTTTCAAGTGTAGTGATTCCTCTTCCTGAAATCCCTCCTTCAGCAGAGGAAAGTGAAATCGCTTCTCTGCCAAGTTCTTCCAACTCTGGGGCCATATATCCACTTTCCTCTGGATTCTTAAAGCACTTTGCTCATAATTTAAGCATAGCACACTCTACCTTGTCCTGTTGTTTTCTGTTTCTTTGTATGTCCTTCCTGCCCACAAAACTGAGTTGTAAGACAGAGGGACTATGTTATTCCAGCTTTTGCTAAATGTCAGTATTTAGCATACATACCCCCTTTGCAATTTTTGCAACCATGATGTTTCAGTGAATGGTTGAAACTGAATATTGGGATATATAGGAAAAGTCAGTATCTACATCATATACACTAACTGCATTTCCAAACAGTATGGTGCCTGAACATCCTGCAGTAGACAGAAAAGAGCCAGCAGACAGAATAAGGCAGTGCTGAGATGGAATATGGTGGAGACAAGTGAGAGCGTGTGGAAGAGATCTCACATTAGGGTGGAACCTTGGACCCAGTGGTGCCTGATATACCACTTCTGCCTTCCCTGGCATAAAGTCTAATTGTGCAGAAATTGCAGTGTGTTTATCAATGCTCATTTCCTCCTCCTCTGGTGCACACAGCTAGACTACAGTTCCCAGCTTCCCTTGTACTTGGATACGGGCTTGAATTCTCACCAAATGTGCTGACACACACAACCTATTTCCAGGCTTAAACCATTAACACATCCCACGAGGAATCTTTCATTTCCTTTTCTTATCCATTGGGTAGGAGGCTGAAGTCTTGGAGAAGGGTGGATCCTGTGGCCATCTGACTAGGATACCATCATGGAACAGTGGCATGAGCAAAAAATAGATGTTCATTATGTTATGACACTGAGATTTGGGGGTTTAACTTTTTAAGCAACTAGTGATTAATACCTTAACTAATCCATGTAGAAATTAACCTTTCATTGCTTAAGCTAATTTAGGCTACATTTCTGTCACTTGCAACCAGAGGGCCCTGCTAACATTTGGCCACTTGAATACAATTAAAACAAAGGAGTGGCAGTGTGGCAGTGGAAAAATACTGGACTTAAAATCAGAATCCCCAAGTTCCTTGTCCTTGATCTGTTCACTTTGTAATTTTCATTGAGTGCATTTGGGGTTCACATTTGTAAACTGATTTAATTTCTTGGGTTTGACTTTACCATGATGATTTAGCTAATCTAATCTCCACCTCCATTACTTGATTCCCTCTGCTTCCACAGTGGCACAGTGAAATTTACTGGTTATTTGAGCAGGCAATCAGGCCAGTGATTGTACAGTCTTTCTATTTTGTGATTGCTTTCTTTTCATGTACTTGGAAAAAAAATCCCAGAGATAATCTTAAGAACTTCTTCCTATGTGAAATATTTTAAAAAATTATTTTGGAAATTTTCAAGCATACACAAAAGTAGAGAGAATAGCATGACAAACTGCCATGTAGCCATTATCAGCCTTCAAATATTATCACCATAATATTTTGCCCATTTTCTATTCCCTGTCTTCCCCTTTTTTTTCCGTTGCTATAGTATGTTAAAGCAAATTCCAAGCATAATATTATATCATGCCTAAATGTTTCTGGCTGCATGTGTACATGTATGTCTGTATATGTATGTGTATTATATATACATTTATATATGTATGACTATATGTTAAAATATATAAATATATATATTTGTGTCCCGAACCTAAGCACAGTGCCTCTTTATATCTCACAAAATTGGCAGTGATTCCTCAGTGACATCTAATTTCATTTAAAATTTCTCCAGTTATCTTAGGAATCCTTTTACAATTGGTTTCATTTCAATCAGCATCCAAAAAAAGGAAAGATCCACATATTGCATAAGGTTGGTGCATCTTTTGAGTTTAATCTGTAGGTGACTGTAACAGTTACCTTTAGCTGCTGAACCGCTGCAAAACTTGGTGGCTTAAATAAACAGCCTTTTATTTAGCACAGGGTTCTGTGGTTTGACAGTTTGAGCTGGGCTCAGGTGTGATTCCGTGTGGGTCAGAGGAAGTCTGGCTGGGTGGAGGTAGGGGGCTCACTGAATGGTTCATCTTTGCCCTGTGTGGTCTCTCATCCCCCGGAGGCTGACCTAGGTTTATTCACATGGTGCCAGGTTTCCCTACACAGTACGTGGGAACTCCACAGCTGCTTGGAGCCTCAGCTTGCACTGAACATACTGCCTTGTCACATTCTAACTGGCCAAAGAGGTCAGAAGGGCAGCTCACATTCAAGGTGTAGAGAAGTAAACCTTACCTTTTAATGTGAGAAGTTGCAAAGTCACATTACAAAGGACATGGCTCCATAAGAAGAACCCACTTATAGGCACCTTCTATTTCTTCCCAGGCAAATATATTTGAACTTCTATAACCCTTAAAATCTGTCAAAGAATACTTATTTCCTAAAGTTTATATATATATATGTATGTATATATATATTATTGAATAAAAAACTATATTTTTATTATTTATTTAACAATGTTGTGTTAGTTTCAGGTGTACCTAAGTTTATATTTTAAGTGCAAACTAACTATTCTTGAGCTAGTAGAAATCGATCACTTACTAAGTTTTGAGGAACACTGGATTAGGAGCCATAAGATATTTTTGTTCCTATATAAAAATTTTATCTCATTTCCTTCACATAGCAAGTTCAATTAATGGATGCATTTATTTCAAACACACCTTTACAATGTCTGAAAAAATTCCTTAAGATACATAACTAGAGCATAATAAAAGGTTTTGAATAATTTTAATTTCAGCATATGTGTAGCAGATTATTTTTTTCCTCTTCCTAGAGGGTTACCAAATGCATGGGAACCATCAGGAAGGGAATTCTGATTCTCTGGTCCAAGGCAGTAATTCAATAGGAGACAAAGAAAGCTATTTATAGAAGCTATCTGTAGACCAAGGGCCTAATTTATGTGGTGGGAACATTTCTGCCAAATAATTTGTAATAAAGAAAAATTATCAACTGTTAAAGACCTTGCCAGGTCAGCTTAATTTGGTAGTAAAGGGAGGTGATGAGGAGGTTGATAAAACAGCTATAAATCTTTACTGAATATACAGCTTTAATTGTCTGGCATTAAACTTACAGACTTCACTTGTGATGTCCTGGAGCCAGTTTGTACCAGCTGGTGAGAGCCAATTGTATTTATCTCTTTCTAATTCCATGTTCAATAAAGTCACGTTGTTAGCTTGAAATTGGCCAGGGTGGGAGTATACACCTTGGGGATTGGACAGCCAATTTTTTGTTTGTTTGTTTGTTTTTTAACATCTTTATTGGGGTATAATTGCTTTACAGTGGTGTGTTGGACAGCCAATTGTTAAACATTTACAGCATACCACTGGCCATTAACCACATAAAAAAAAAGACAGGTGCTACTTCCTAGGAATATTCAAAGGAAGTTTCTTCTGCAGTGGAGGACAGCCATAATACAGCAGAGGAGGGCTCCCCTTGGTATCTTTTCCATCAACCTGTGTCTCTAGATTGCTGGTAGCCCAGTTTGATGTGGGTAAAGAAAGAGCACCTTTGAGAAATGAAAAGAAGCAGAGATAAGAGAAAGGATCAGGAGTTGTGCTTGGTTCTTTGCTTATCCTATCAACTCAGACTGTCATCAGACTAAAGCTAGATGTGCTTAAACATCCCCTGAGTCTTAAGGAAGAAAGGAAGAGATTAAAGCAACACTTTCTACGTTAGAGGATTCTGCCATTCAACCCTGTGTGACTCTCTTACCTGCCACAGTTTCTCATCTGTGAAACAGAGACAGGACACCTGTTCCTCCCCACTGTGCAAGTAGTTATGGTTAATGCCACGTTGCCTCACACTTTAGGGTAAGAAATGGAATAGGATGAGATTGTTGAGAAGAGTCAGGGCTCTCTGGAGAAAGAGTTGGAAGTCATCAGTTAAAAGTTGAGTCATCAGTTGAAAGTTCATGTGCCAGCAGTATTGGCATCCCCTGGGAGCTTGTCAAAAATGCGAAGATCCCATCCGGACTTCAGAATCAGAATCTGCATTTTAACAAGCTCTCAGGGGATTTTTATGCACATTATAGTTTGAGAGTGATTTAAGTGGTGGTTTATTCATGGCACGAGAGAAACACCTATATGTTTTCTTACAGAGTGCATTTTGATCTTATTGTTAGCTCCTTTTTATTTCTTAGTCTTTGTTTTTTCACTTTAGGTTCCCATTTAAGCTTCATGCTTAGCAAACGGCTTGACCTTTCCAGGGAAAACATTTACATAGTCATCATAGTAGAAAATGTATATTGATTTACCTAAAATAGTGGAAGGATGGGGACGGTGAGTGTTAACTCCTCATCGATAATAGGAGAAATCAATAGATGAGGTATAAAAATGGAAAGATCAAGAAATAGCTTTCTTTTTATTGTATTTATATGCGATGATGGATGTTAACCAAGCCTATTGTGATAATTATTTCACAATATATGTAAGTCAAACCATCATGCTGCACACCTTAAATTTATACAGTGCTCTATGTCAATTATTTCTCAATAAAACTGGAAAAAAATATCAATGTCAGCATATTGTTAAGAAATATGAAAAGCAGCAATCAGGATTAAAAAGAAAATAGCTAAATGATTTAAAGCAGTTGGCTCTGGAAAGTGGGGCTAATCTTAAAAAAAAATTCTGACTGGATTATTTTTTTCTTTAAAAAAAATTTTTTTTTAATTTAAGAATTTTATTTTTTCAATACAGCAGACTCTTATTAGTTATCCATTTTATACATATTAGTGTATATATGTCAATCCCAATCTCCCAATTCATCCCACCACCAACAACCCCTCGCCACTTTCCCCACTTGGTGTCCATACGTTTGTTCTCTGCATCTGTGTCTCAATTTCTGCCCTGCAAACTGGTTCATCTGTACCATTTTTCTAGGTTCCACATATAGGCGTTAATATACGATATTTGTTTTTCTCTTTCTGACTTACTTCACTCTGTATGACAGTCTCTAGATCCATCCATGTCACTATAAATGACCCAATTTCGTTCCTTTTTATGGCTGAGTAATATTCTATTGTATATACGTATCACATCTTCTTTATCCATTTGTCTGTTGATGGGCATTTAGGTTGCTTCCATGACCTGGCTATTGTAAATACTGCTGCAGTGAACATTGGGGTGCATGGGTCTTTTTGAATTATGGTTTTCTCTGGGTATATGCCCAGTAGTGGGATTGCTGGGTCATATGGTAGTTCTATGTTTAGTTTTTTAAGGAACCTCCATACTGTTCTCCGTAGTAGCTGTATCAGTTTACATTCCCACCAACAGTGCAAGAGGGTTCCCTTTTCTCCACACCCTCTCCAGCATTTATTGTTTGTAGATTTTTTGATGATGGCCATTCTGACTGGTGTGAGGTGATACCTCATTGTAGTTTTGATTTGCATTTCTCTGATGATTAGTGATGTTGAGTATCCTTTCATGTGTTTGTTGGCAATCTGTATATTTTCTTTGGAGAAATGTCTATTTAGCTGTTCTGCCCATTTTGGGATTGAGTTTTTTTTTTTTTTTTTTTTTTTTGATATTGAGCTTCATGAGCTGCTTGTCAATTTTGGAGATGAATCCTTTGTCAATTGCTTCATTCGCAAATATTTTCTCCCATTCTGAGGGTTGTCTTTTTGTCTTGTTTGTGTTTTCCTTTGCTGTGCAGAAGCTTTGAAGTTTCATTAGGTCCCATTTGTTTACTTTTGTTTTTATTTCCATTTCTCTAGGAGTTGGGTCAAAAAGGATCTTGCTGTGATTTATGTCATAGAGTGTTCTGCCTATGTTTTCTCTAAGAGTTTTATAGTGTCTGGCCTTACATTTAGGTCTTTAATCCATTTTGAGTTTATTTTTGTGTATGGTGATAGGGAGTGTTCTAATTGCATTCTTTTACATGTAGCTAAAAATATGGAACACTTCACGAATTTGTGTGTCATCCTTGTTCAGGGGCCATGCTAATCTTCTCTGTATTGTTCCAATTTTAGGATATGTGCTGGTAAAGTGATCACTGGACTATTCTTTTAAAAATATGTGCACATATAACTTTGATATCATTTAATGATTTAATGCAATCTTGTATTTTATGCATTCCTGTAAACCACCTTAGATCCTTTCTGAGAACAAGGTGGAATATAAACAACTATGCAAAACCAAAAATCTTCTCCACGGAGAATAAGTAGCCTATGATTGTGGCTAAAATAGGAAACAATGGTTTATTCAGGAAAAATGTGTCAAGTACGGTAACGTAGAGAGGAAATGAGATATTCATACCAGTGATGACCTTATATTGATGACCTTATATATGTGGGATGAGAAGAGGAAATCTGGGAATAAGAAGACAGATGGAGAAGCTATATGAAGTTGTGGTAGTATAATATTCCTGAGAGAAGTCCATCTCACCAGGAGAGGAACTTTTCTCAGAGACTTTTCCCCTTGTAATTTATTTGCCAGAGATGAAAGACTGATGTGTTCTGCAAGAGGCAGAAACAATGAAGTTTGGGAAAACAAACCACAGGACAGGAATGGACTTTAAATTCATTTAGGGCAGTAGTTTCCAAACATTATTTTAGCCGTTGAAGTTTTTTTCTTTTTCCTCCAAATGGGATCTTACTCTGAACTCTGATGTAGTAAAACAGAAGCAAGCAGAACTTCTGAAGTTGAAGCAGGGAGATGGAAGGTCTGTGGCCAGCCTGGTCCCATGAACCTCCCTCTTGCCTTCAAGATGCTGAGAGCTCTGAGGAACATAAGCAGAAAGTAAACTAGGCGGCAGCTCACAAACATCCCTCACTTCCTAGAGCTTGGGGAGACGCTTATGGTCACACGTAAGGTCAATGGCAGAGCCAAGTCTTGACCTCAGTGTTCTTGACTGAGTCCGGTGTTCCTTCCAGCGTACATTAGCGCTGCCTGACACAGTTGGAGGGGCAGTCAGCTCCAAGAGACTCGAAAGTCTGCGAAGACTGGAATTAGGTTTACTTCGCTGTTGTAGAATGCTTGGCCTGCAGTAGGCCCTCAAGAAGTATTTGTTGAATAAATGAAATAGGTGACATATACAATGTCAAAGTTGATTTACTCCTTGATGCTATTAGGGAGTGAAATGGAGCTGAAAGATGTGAGAGTCTTTTCTTCAGGAAGAGAGGTTAGTTCCTGGAAGATAAATCATTTACTGTTTTCATCTCCGTGAGCCTAACATGATCCTTGCGCTGTTCCTTTCCAGTTTAGTACTCCTCAGCCAGAGTGTCTTCACTTGTTTAGGTTTAAGATCTTTTTGGTCTTCCTGTCTTTGAATAGCCCAGAATGCAGGCCATTTTTTAAACCAGCTCGTTCATAAGCTTTCGTTCTGTGGAGATTGACTTTAGTTATGGAGATAGATCTCGTTTCACAGACCTGGAAGTTGATGTGAAGGCATCCCCACAGTAGCATCTCAGAAGAATCTTTATTCAGTTTAAGCCAAGCCCTCTTCAGCTTTTATTTTGCAACAAAACAGAAGTGGCACCTGGGCATAACTCAACTGTGATCACTCACTGTAATTGCCTTTTAATGGCTTATCTTGAGAAGGGGACTTGTGCACAAAATCTGTGTGTTGGTGTCAGAGTTTCCATTTAGCTCAGGTTTACCTGAGATGGAAGCTAAGGGCAATTTATTTGGTGACTTCCACCTGTGTCTTAATAGGTGCCTCACCTTCTCAGGTGTCCTGGGCAATTGACCATAAGAATGAACATCAGGAGAAATGCACTGAGAGGAGAAAGGAAAGGGTGAGCAGCTATCAGCTTTTCAGATATCAGAGTTACAGGCGTTAGCTTAGCTTGGCTGCCAGCACATTCTCTAGGGCCCTGCAGTGTCCATGTTCACTTTGTTTTTCTTTGGAAGAATTAGCAAAGGTATTGGTTGACCTACCGGCTGCACCCTGTAGCTGAAACAGCCTGTTTAGGTCAGAGTAAAATGGTTAGTTATTCTTCCACCCTATTAGTTATTCCACTGCACTGAAGTTACCTTTCCAAAGAAGCAGCCTCAAAGATCATTTTATCCGCAGTGCCAAGGGGTGGACCAGAGAAGGCACTGCCAAGATTTGGAGTGGCTGGGGTTTACGGGCTGGTTTTTATGCAGGCAAATGGATCAGAGGGACTTTTAAAAAGTTGGCGTCAGGACTTTTTCTCTGTTTTTTTCTTTCTTCTGACAATAATGAATGAAGTGTGTTAAGACTCATTTTCAATTATGCAACAAGTCCGCATTCATTAGAAACCCAAGGCAGTGATCCCAGCTGTATTTCAGTGGCTTTGAAAATGCAGCTCCCTATCTGACCCAAGGTTGAGCAATTTCAGTGCGCAGCATCCATGCTGCTAGCTCAGGTATCCTGGGAGCAATTAAATGTTCGCATATTCAGGAAAGAAAGCTGAATCTTTCCCACTTGAATTTAGAGCGCTCAGGGCTTGTCATTTGTTTCTGGGATATGGACAAATGGGAAATACAAGAGTTCCAATCTCATCCTGTTGTTACAAGGGAAGGGGAGTGTTATGTAGCCAGGTGGATAGGACCCTTGGATGGGTCCTCCCAGTGACTGCTCCATATACGAAGACTGTGGTTTTGGGAATTCGTGTTCTTATGGCTAGGAACGTTCAGGGAGTCACTATAAATCTAGAGTTTCGGATACTGGGGAGGATAACAGTAGATAATAGTAGAATCCGCCTATATTCCGTAGTCTTAAACTGACATCGAGTATCAGATATACCCTGATTTAATAACATCTTTTTTTTGGAGGGAGTCGGGGACTGGAGAGAAGAAACAGAAACATACATGTTGATTAAAAAATATACTTCAATTTCAGAAACATCAAAATGTGAAAAATTTCATTTTAGCCTTGAGAAAATAAGTGTATTATGAAATCATGGGGAAATAATGTTACATTGGAACTGCATAATTAGACGCTAGATGAATTGGCTCTTTCTCTTCCAAGTGCCCAATGAATCTTTGATGGTTAAGGTGAGCTTAAAGGTTTTGTTGCTTCTTGAAGGATTGGAAAATTGGAATTAATAAATGTAATCACAGCAATAATAATGACTACCACATGGAATAATGACTGTGTGCAAGACAGCCAGATGCTTTGTCTATACTGTTTCCAATTTTTTCTGTAATCTGGAGACATGGTTATTATTCACCCTATTTTACAGGTGAGGAAACTAAGGCTCAGGAAGTTTACATGACTTGGCAAAAGGTCACAGAACTGCTAGAGGGTTAGGATGTGATTGGAAATGTGCTCTGTTTGGTGCCCCCAAAGCCAAGTTCCTAGGGTAGAAAAAGATGAAATGTTTAAGCCTCGAACCAGAGAGCAGCAAAGTGGAAAGGGAGGACCTCTTTGTGACTTTGGAGAGGAGAGCGTGGTTCTTTTTCTTTTTTTAAATTTATTTATTTATTTTGGCTGAGTTGGGTCTTTGTTGCTGCACATGGGCTTTCTCTAGTTGCGGCAAGCGGGGGGTACTCTTCGTTGCGTTGCTCAGTCTTCTCATTGTGGTGGCTTCTCTTGATGTGGAGCCTGGGCTCTAGGCGTGTGGGCTTCAGTAGTTGTGGCTCGCGGGCTCTAGAGCTCAGGCTCAGTAGTTGTGGTGCGTGGGCTTAGCTGCTCAGTGGCATGTGGGATCTTCTTGGACCAGGGCTCGAACCCGTGTCTCCTGCATTGACAGGCGGATTCTTTTTTTTTTTTTTAGGATTCCTAATCATTTTTTATTCCAAATAAAAGATAAAGATTGAGATTTTTAACCCAATTTTTTTTAACATCTTTATTGGAGTATAATTGCTTTACAATGGTGTGTTAGTTTCTGCTTTATAACAAAGTGAATCAGTTATACATATACATATATCCCCAATCTCCTCCCTCTTGCGTCTCCCTCCCACACTCCCAATCCCACCCCTCTAGGTGATCACAAAGCACCAAGGTGATCTCTCTGTGCTATGTGGCTGCTTCCCACTAGCTATCTATTTTACGTTTGGTAGTGTTTATATGTCCATGGCAGGCGGATTCTTAACCAGTGCACTACCAGGGAAGCCCGAGAGCACGGTTTTTGTCTTGGCCCCATGATAATAGCAGGTTTTATTATGTGGCAGGTTCAAGGCCAGGTACTTTGCACGCATTGTTTCGTTTAATTCTTACAATAGTCCTGAGAAGTTATTACTATTCCCATTATACAGACAAGGAAACTGAGGCCCAAAGTAGTCATTTAGTTGGTAAGTTTAAACGATTGTCTGACTTCAAGTCCTGTGCTCATGACCAGTAAATTATTTCGTGACAAATGGAATTATGTTTTTCCTGATAAGTTAGGACATCCCTTCTAAATTATCTCCCAGACACCTCCGTATCGCCTTCAGCCCCTGCTCCAAGCCCCCTGTGGTTTACCTGACCGGTTTTGTCAAGCCCATGCTTTGTTTCTGAGCACACAAGAAGAAACCACAAGGTGTCAGTATAACATTACACAGTTCCAACATGGGGGAAAGGGTTGTGCATCTTCCCAACTGCATTAACCAGGTCAGACAGACACGCCATTGTCAGCAAGACTGGCCTTCATAGTTCATCCTTTTCTACATGCAAACACATGGAATTAATTCCCCACTAGCTGATCCTAAGGGCAAGGATCCCAGAGACCTCAGCTTAGTGACAGTGGGGTAGCAGGAATAAATGCTCCACCAAGACCTCGAAAAACCAGGAAAGGCTATTTTTAAATTTTTATTTAAAAAATATTTTGCATCCTGACCCTCCACTCCCCCTCCCTATTTAGTTTTTATGGAATTTATATTTCAAAAGTACAGAAGTGTGGAAAGAGCAAGGAGAATAGGAGAAAGGCAGAGAGCCAGGCTTTGTTGTCGAAGGACAAGGACTCAGAGCTCCTAGGTTTCTTTCTAGGTGATTTTGACCTCGATATCCAATACCCTTGGACTCGTTTCCTCATGCATGAAGTGGGAGGATAGTGTCTGCCTTGCAGATTGTTGGGAATGTTAAATAAGGCTAAGTCATGAAATATGTTTAGGTGCTTAATCATGGAAAATATGTTCTTTCTTCAAATGTTTGTTTCCTTAGCGTAGAGACTTATGGCAACTAAGAGAAAGACCAAGATTCATATTAAAGAAGGGAAGAGGATGACGTAGCTGGGGTAGAAATCAATACACAGTGTATGAACAAAGAGAATTCATGTTGAGCTAATAACAAAAAATATTTACCAGGCTGACAGAACAAAAGGAATTCTGTTTGCTTCTCTCTGTACCACTTTGTAGTTTGTCATAATATAGTGGCAACAAGAAATTACCATGTTTTTCAAGAGGAGTGGGAAGATATGCATATAGAAATATGTTTGATTTCTAAAGGTTCTTAGGCACCAGTTAAGTTTTATAGATGCGTATCTCAGATCATTCTTCATACGTGCCAGGGTTATCTGAATATAGACCAGGGTCAGGAGCGTTGAGCTCTGTTTCACACCCAGCTCTGTTCTTTACTGGCTTTATGATTTAGGGCCAGTTGCTTAACCTCAAAATTATAGTAGCTCCTACTTTAAAGGGTGATATAAGGATTATATAAGGTAATGCATGTAAAGTGCTCAACACATAGTAAGCCTTAGATAAATGCTGATCATTATTATTGATAACTTTGCACAGTTACATAATAATAGCGATTTTCATGGGCCAGGAATTCAGTCACAGCTGGGAATCTGGTAATATCTGAAATTGCTTAGCAAACAATAAAGAGAACAAAAACCTAGGCTCCTCCTTGCAGATCCCTGCTGAAAGACTTCCTTATATCCTTTTATATTCTTTTAGGGTACTTGCAGCAGTGCAAGGATGTGGTGTCTTCTCAGGCCAAATTGACTTCCCTTTGCACTTAAATTGCATTCTTGGGGACCAGTTGGGAACCCACTAATGCTTTGAACTGCAGACTCCAGCAAGCCAGTAGAGTCAGAGGAATCTCTGGTTTCCAATGATTCACAGAACAGATGTTGCCACAAATAACAGCACTTTCAACCATAATTTCAATCCCTTTAATTCCCATTCCTCACCTTTTACAGAGATGCTTCCATTTGAAATCAAGCACTTTTATGTTCAGTAATCAAAAATCTCCCATCAAATAAAAGCCTGGGAACATATGGCTTCAAGATGAATTCTGTCAAACATTTAAAGAATTAATTCCAATCATCCTCAAACTATTCTAAAAACTTGAAGAGGAAGGAACATTTCCAAATTAATTTTACGAGGCCAGCATTTCCGAGGTACTAAAGCCAGACGAGGACGCTATAAGAAAAGAAAAGAAAACAGGCCAATATCCCTGAGTAACATAGATGCAGAAATTCTCAACGAAATACCAGCAAACTGGATTCAAGAACATATTAAAAGGATCAGTCACCACGATCAATGGGAGTTCATCCCTGGGATGCAAGGATGGTACAACATATACAAATCAATAAATCTGACACATCACATTAACAGAATGAAGGATAAAAATTGCATGCCCATTTCAAAAGGTGCAGAAAAGCATTTGACAAAATCTAACACCCTTTAATGATTAACAGCTATCAGCAAATTAGGTATAGAAGAACTGTTTCTCAATATAATAAAGGTCCTATATGACAGGCCCACAGCTAACATCATACTCAGTGGTGAAAAGTTAAAAACCTTCCCTCTAAGATCAGGAACAAAACAGGAATGCTCACTCTCACCATTTCTACTTAACGTAGTACTGGAAGTCCTAGCCATAGCAATTAGGCAAAGGAAAGAACTAAAAGGCACCCAAATTACAAGGAAGAAGTAAAAGTATCTCTGTTTGCAGATGACATACCCTTATATATAGAAAATCCTAAAAACTCCACTAAAAAAACTATTAGAACTAATAAATGAATTCAGTAAAGTTGCAGGATACAAAATCAACATAATCAGTTGTGTTTCTATATACTAAAAAAGAACTGTCTAAAAGAGATACTAAGAAAATAATCTCATTTACAACAGCATCAAAAACAATAAAATACTTCAGAATAAATTTAACCAAGGAGATGAGAGACCTGTCCACTGAAAATATAAGACATTGATGAAAGAGATTGAAAAATATACAAATAAATGGAAATCTATCATATGTTCTTAGATTTGAAGTATTAATATTGAGAAAATGTCCATATTACCCCAAATGATCTACATGTTCAATGCAATTTCTATCAAGACACCAATGGCACTTTTCACAGAAATAGAAAGCACTATCTTAAATTTGTATGGAACCACAAAAGACCCTGAATAGCCAAAGCAATCCTGACAAAGATGAACAAAGCTGGAGGCATCACACTTCTTGATTTCAAGCTATATTACAAAGCTATAGTAATGAAAACAGTATGGTACTGGCATAAAAAGAAGCACATAGACCATTGGAACAGAATAGAGTACCCAGGCATAA
Organism: Grampus griseus; assembly: GCF_964374135.1. Taxonomy (NCBI): domain Eukaryota; kingdom Metazoa; phylum Chordata; class Mammalia; order Artiodactyla; family Delphinidae; genus Grampus; species Grampus griseus. The sequence goes on along the minus strand of NC_139005.1, from coordinate 75,238,456 downwards.
ACACATGCATATATGGTCAACTAATTTTTGACAATGGCAACAAGAAGGCACGATGGGGATAGGATAGTCTCTTCAATAGTGTTGGGAATTAAAAAATGGGCAAAGAATCTGAATAGACATTTTTCCAAAGAAGACATGCAAATGGCCAATAGGTATGTGAAAAAGTGCTCAACATCACTAATCATCAAGGAAATGCAAATCAAACCCTTAATGAGATATCACTTCATAGACGTTAGGATGTCTATTATCAAAAAGATAAGAGAGAACAAATGTTGTTGGCAAGGATATGGAAAAAAGGGAACCCTCCTACACAGTTGATGGAAATGTAAATTGGTACAGCCATTATGGAAAACAGTATGGTGGTTCCTCAAAAAATTAAAAAGTGAACTACCAGATGATCTAGCAATCCAACTCCTGGATATATTTCTAAAGAAATTGAAATCAGTATCTCGAGAGAGATCTGCACATCCATGTGTATCGCAGCATTATTCACAGTAGCTAAGATATGGAAAATACCTGAGTGTCCGTCAATGGATGAATGGATTAAAAAAAAAATGTGAAACATATATATACAATGAAATATTATCCGGCCATAAAAAAGAAGGAAATCCTGCCATTTGTGACAATATGGATGAAACTGGAGGGCATTTTGCTAAGTAAAATAAGCCAGACACAGAAAGACAAGTAGTGTATGATATCACTTATATGTGGAATGTAAAAAAGTCACCTTCCTAGAAATAGTAGAATGCTGGTTGCCATGGGCTGGGGGTGGGGGGAGGAGAAATGGGGTGATACAGGTCAAAAGGAACACATTTTCAGTTATAAGAAGAATGAGTTCTGCAGCCTTAATGTGTAGCATGGTGACTATAGTTAATAATACATTAGGTGTTGTGTACTTGAAAGTTGCCGAGAGTAGATCTTAGCATTCTCACAACAACAACAAAAAAGGAGTTTATGTGAAGTGATGGATGTGTTAATTATCTTGACCTTGTTAATCATTCCACAATGTATACGTATATTAAATCGTCATGTTATACACTTTAAATATACACAATTATATTGGTCAATTATTCCTCAGTAAAGTTAAAAATGAAACAAAAAATCCCCAACACTATTACGTTCTCCTTCCAACCATCCTCAGGGAGTTGAGCATTTCTACAGAAATATCAGTTATGTGGATTAGGTGTTTTCAAAGTATGGTCCCCAGACCAGCAGCATCAACATCATCTGGGAGCTTGTCAGAAATGCAAATTCTTGGGCTCCATCCAGCCTATTAATTCAGAAACTCTGAGGTGGTAGGGCCCAGCAATTTGTGTTTTAACAAGCCCTCCACATGATTCTGATGCTTGCTCAAGTTTGAGAATTCCTTACTTGAGCCTCCAAAATAGGTCAGCCCTCTACCATGGAGATGCTTTGGTGCTTGTTTCCAAGCACCTGGCTGTTGAGGTTAGATGCATGATGTTTTTCTTGATGGTCTTATCTTTATTTTATCATATTATCTCTTATTTTTCCTGTAGAGAAACCAACAGGATTTGGAATCCTAATGACCAAATCCAGCTGTCTTACTCAGCCTGCATATGCATAAATATATTTGACTTATTTCCCTCTATTACTCATTATTGCAAACTGCAAGGTTGAAAATTTTAACTGAATTTGCCCTTTTAAAAAATTTACAGTAACAGACTATTTCATTCCCTAATGATTCTTTTCTTTTGTGTGTGTGCTTTTTTCTCTTCAGGAAACAAAACAGTGTATCTTTGTCATCTTTAATCCTGAGGCTGAAAATTGAGAACTGGTTGTGGATTTTGCATGGGTATGTATATGACAGCACTTATGATTGCTTCAAGTATTGTGATACTAATAACACCAGTGCCAAAACTAATATATTAAATAAGGCTAATACACCCATATAATTTACAAAGTACTGTTACGTGTATTTTCCTATTTAATGCTTACTTTGCTGTAGGTACTATTTTTACTTTAAAAATGGGAGAAACTGAGCTTCGGGGGTTACACTTTCATCATTGAATATCATATGATTTTTTGAGGAGAGCACCATATGATTTTTAAAAATTTTTGTTGGAGTATAGTTGGTCTACAATGCTGTGCCAGTTTCAGGTGTACAGCAGAGTGAACCAGCCATACATTTTAAACATTTTATTTCTCTTGGAATAACAATAACAACTAAAGCATACTGGGTTCTATTCAACATCTATGTGCCAGGTACTGTGATAGGTTATGTTCTATTTTATTTGACCCATGAAACAGCCCAGTGAGGTAGTAGATATTCCTGTTCCCATTGTACAAGTGGGAAAACAGTCTTGCAAAGGTTAAATAACTTGCCTATATCATATATATTCTTTTTTTTTAAACATCTTTATTGGAGTATCATTGCTTTACGATGGTGTGTTAGATTCTGCTTTATAACAAAGTGAATCAGCTATACATATACATATATCCCCATATCTCCTCCCTCTTGCATCTCCCTCCCACCCTCCCTATCCCACCCCTCTAGGTGGTCACAAAGCACCGAGCTGATCTTCCGGTGCTATGCGGCTGCTTCCCACTAGCTTTCTGTTTTACATTTGGTAGTATGTATTAGTCCATGCCACTGTCTCACTTCGTCCCAGCTTACCCCTCCCGCTCCCTGTGTCCTCAGGTCCATTCTCTACATCTGCGTCTTTATTCCTCTCCTGCCCATAGGTTCTTCATAAGAAGAAGATGCTTTTTTTTTTTTTTTTAGATTCCATATATATGTGTTAGCATGCGATATTCGTTTTGCTCTTTCTGACTTACTTCACTCTGTATGACAGACTCTAGGTCCATCCACCTCACTACAAATAACTCAATTTGGTTTCTTTTTATGGTTGAGTAATTTTCCATTGTATGTATGAGCCACATCTTCTTTATCCATCCATCTATTGATGAACACTTAGGTTACTTCCATGTCCTGGCTATTGTAAATAGAGCTGCAGTGAATGTTGTGGTACATGACTCTTTTTGAATTATGGTTTTCTCAGGGTATATGCCTGATAGTGGGATTGCTGTGTCGTATGGTAGTTCTATGTTTAGCTTTTTAAGGAACCTCCATACTGTGCTCCATAGTGACTGTATCAATTTACATTCCCACCAACAGTGCAAGAGGGTTCCCTTTTCTCCACACCCTCTCCAGCATTTATTGTTTGTAGATTTTTTGATGATGGCCATTCTGACTGGTGTGAGGTGATACCACATTGTAGTTTTGATTTGCATTTCTCTAATGATTAGTGAAGTTGAGCATTTTCTCATGTGTTTGTTGGCAATCTGTATATCTTCTTTGCAGAAATGTCTGTTTAGGTGTTCTGCCCATTTTAGGATTGGGTTGTTTGTTTTTTGATATTGAGCTGCATAAGCTGCTTGTCAATTTTGCAGATGAATCCTTTGTCAGTTGCTTCATTTGCAAATATTTTCTCCCATTCTGAGGGTTGTCTTTTCATCTTGTTTGTGTTTTCCTTTGCTGTGCAGAAGCTTTTAAGTTTCATTAGTTGCCGTTTGTTTATTTTTGTTTTTATTTCCATTTCTCTAGGAGGTGGGTCTAAAGGATCTTGCTGTGATTTATGTCATACGGTGTTCTGCCTACATTTTCCTCTAAGAGTTTTATAGTGTCTGGCTTACATTTAGGTCTTTAATACATTTTTAGTTTATTTTTGTGTATAGTGTTAGGGAATGTTCTAATTTCATTGTTTTACATGCAACTCTCCAGTTTTCCCAGCACCACTTATTGAAGAGGCTGTCTTTTCTCCATTGTATATTCTTGCCTCCTTTATCAAAGATAAGGGGACCATAAGTACATGGGTTTATCTCTGGGATTTCTATCCTGTTCCATTGATCTATCTTTCTGTTTTTGTGCCAGTACCATACTGTCTTGATTACTGTAGCTGTGTAGTATAGTCTGAAGTCAGGGAGTCTGATTCCTTCAGCTCTGTTTTTCTTTCTCAAGATTGCTTTGGCTATTTGGGGTCTTTTGTGTTTCCATACAAGTTGTGAAATTTTTTGTTCTAACTCTGTGAAAAATCCCATTTGTAGTTTGATAAGGATTGCATTGAATCTGTAGATTGCTTTGAGTAGTATAGTCATTTTCACAGTGTTGATTCTTCCAATCCAAGAACATGGTATATTTCTCCATCTGTTTGTATCATCTAATTTCTTTCATCAGTGTCTTATAGGTTTCTGCATAAAAGTCTTTTGTCTCCTTAGTTAGGTTTATTCCTGGGTATTTTATTCTTTTTGTTGCAGGGGTAAATGGGCGTGTTTTCTTAATTTCTCTTTCAGATTTTTCATCATTCGTGTATAAGAATGCAAGAGATTTCTGTGGATTAATTTTGTATCCTGCTACTTTACCAAATTCATTGATTAGCTCTAGTAGTTTTCTGGTGGCATCTTTAGGATTCTCTATGTATAGTATCATGTCATCTGCAAACAGTGACAGTTTTACTCCTTCTTTTCCGATTTGGATTCCTTTTATTTCTTTCTCTTCTCTGATTGCTGTGGCTGAAACTTCCAAAATATGTTGAACAATAGTGATGAGAATGGGCAACCTTCTCTTGTTCCTGATCTTAGAGGAAATGCTTTCAGTTTTTCACCACTGAGAACAATGTTGGCTGTGGGTTTGTCATATATGGCCTTTATTATGCTGAGGTAAGTTCCCTCTATGCCTACTTTCTGGAGGGTTTTTATCATAAATGGGTGTTGACTTTTATCGAAAGCTTTTTCTGCATGTATTGAAATGATTATATGGTTTTTATCCTTCAATTTGTTAATATGGTTTATCACATTGACTGATGTGCGTGTACTGAAGAACCTTTGCATTCCTGGGATAACCCCACTTGATCATGGTGTATTATCCCTTTAATGTGCTGTTGGATTCTGTTTGCTAGTATTTTGTTGAGGATTTTTGCATCTATGTTCATCAGTGATATTGGCCTGTAGTTTCCTTTTTTTTGTGGCATCTTTGTCTGGTTTTGGTATCCGGGTGATGGTGGCCTCATAGAATGAGTTTGGCCTTGTTCCTCCCTCTGCTATATTTTGGAAGAGTTTGAAAAGGATAGGTGTTAGCTCTTCTCTAAATGGTTGATAGAATTCGCCTGTGAAGCCATCTGGTCCTGGGCTTTTGTTTGTTGGAAGATTTTAAATCACAGTTTCAATTTCAGTGCTCTGTGATTGTTCTGTTTGTATTTTCTATTTCTACCTGGTTCAGTCTTGGAAAGTTGTGCTTTTCTAAGAATTTGTCCATTTCTTCCAGATTGTCCATTTTATTGGCATATAGTTTCTTGTACTGATCTCTCATGATCCTTTGTGTTTCTGTAGTGTCAGTTGTTACTTCTCTGTTTTCATTTCTAATTCTATTGATTTGAGTCTTTTCCCTTTTTTTCTTGATGAGTCTGGCTAATGGTTGATCAATTTTGTTTATCTTCTTAAAGAACCAACTTTTAGTTTTATTGATATTTGCTATTGTTTTCTTTATTTGTGTTTCATTTATTTCTGCTCTGATCTTTATGATTTCTTTCCTTCTGCTAACTTTGGTGTTTTTTTGTTCTTCTTTCTCTAATTGCTTTAGGTTTAAGGTTAGGTTGTTTATTTGAGATTTTTCTTGTTTCTTGAGGTAGGATTGTATTGCTATAAACTTCCCTCTTAGAACTGCTTTTGCTGCATCCCATAGGTTTCGAGTCATCCTGTTTTCTTTGTCATTTGTTTCTAGGTGGTTTTAAATTTCCTCTTTAATAGATTCTTCAGTGATCTCTGGTTTTTTAGTAGTGTATTGTTTACCCTCCATGTGTTTGTATTTTTTACAGTTTTTTTCCTGTAATTGATATCAAGTCTTACAGTGTTTTGTTCCAAAAAGATACTTGATATGATTTCAGTTTTCTTAAATTTACCAAGACTTGATTTGTGACCCAGTGTATGATGTATCCTGGAGAATGTCCCATGCGCACTTAAGAAGAAAGTGTTTTCTGTTGCTTTTGGATGGAACATCCTATAAATATCAATTAAGTCCATTTTGCTTAATGTATCATTTAAAGCTTTTGTTTCCTCATTTATTTTCATTTTGGATGATTTGTCCATTGGTGAAATTGAGGTGTAAAAGTTCCCTACTATGATTGTGTTACTGTCAATTTCCCCTTTTATGTCTGTTAGCATTTGCCTTATGTGTTGAGGTGCTCCTATGTTGGGTGCATAAATATTTACAATTGTTATATCTTCTTCTTGGATTGATCCCTTGATCATTATGTAGTGTCCTTCTTTGTCTCTTCTAATAGTCTTTATTTTAAAGTCTATTTTGTCTGATATGAGAATTGCTACTACAGCTTTCTTTTGATTTCCATTTGCATGGAATATCTTTTTCCATCCCCGCACTTTCAGTCTGTATGTGTCCCTAGATCTGAAGTGGGTCTCTTGTTGGCAGCATATATACAGGTCTTGTTTTTGTATCTGTTCAGCCAGTGTATGTCTTTTGGTTGGAGCATTTAATCTATTTACATTTAAGGTAATTATCGATATGTATGTTTCTATTACCATTTTCTTAATTGTTTTGGATTTGTTATTGTAGGTCTTTTCCTTCTCTTGTGTTCCTGCCTAGAGAAGTTCCTTTAGCATTTGTTGTAAAGTTGGTTTGGTGGTGCTGAATTCTCTTAACTTTTGCTTGTCTGCAAAGGTTTTGATTTTTCCGTTGAATCTGAATGAGATTGTTGCTGGGTAGAGTAATCTTGGTTGTAGGTTTTTCCCTTTCATCACTTTAAATATGTCCTGCCACTCCCTTCTGGCTTGCAGAGTTTCTGCTGAAAGATCAGCTATTAACTTTATGTGGATTCCATTGTATGTTATTTTTTGCTTTCCCCTTGCTGCTTTTATTATTTTTTCTTTGTATTTAATTTTTGATAGTTTGATTAATATGTGTCTTGGCATGTTTCTCCTTGGATTTATCCTGTATGGGACTCTGCGCTTCCTGGACTTGATTGACTCTTTCCCATATTCAGGAAGTTTTCAACTATAGTCTCTTCAAATATTTTCTAAGTCCCTTTCTTTTTCTTCTGGGACCCCTATAATTTGAATGTTGGTGCATTTAATGGTGTCCCAGAGGTCTCTGAGACTGTCCTCAATTCTCTTCATTCTTTATTCTGTTCTGTGGTAGTTATTTCCACTATTTTATCTTCCAGGTCACTTATCCTTTCTTCTGCCTCAGTTATTCTGCTACTGATTCTTTCTAGAGAATTTTCATTTATTGTGCTGTTCATCAATGTTTGCTTTGTAGTTCTCCTTGGTCCATGTTAAACGTTTATTGTATTTTCTCCATTCTGTTTCCAAGACTTTGGATCATTTTTACTATCATTACTCTGATTTCTTTTTCAGGTAGACTGCCTATTTCTTCTTCATTTGTTTGGTCTGGTGGGTTTTTACTTTGTTCCTTCATCTGCTGTGTATTTCTCTGTCTTCTCATTTTGCTTAACTTACTGTGTTTGGGGTCTCCTTTTCACAGGCTGTAGGTTCCTAATCCCTGTTGTTTTTGGTGTCTGCCTCCAGTGGGTAAGGTTGGCTTAGTGGGTTTTGTAGGCTTCCTTGTGGAGGGGACTGGTTCCTGTGTCCTGATGTATGAGGCTGGATTTTGTCATTCTGGTGGGCTGGACCCTGTCCAGTGGTGTGTTTTGTGTTGTCTGTGAACTTACTATGATTTTAGGCAGCCTCTTTGTTAATGGGTTGTGTTGTGTTTCTATCTTGCTAGTTATTTGGCATGGGATGTCCAGCACTGAATCTTGCTAGTCGTTAAGTGGAGCTGGGTCTTAGCGTTGAGATGGAGATCTCTGGGAGAGCTCTCGCCAGTTGATATTACAAGGGACTGGGAGGTCTCTGGTGGACCAATGCCCTGAACTCGTCTCTCCCACCTCAGAGGCTCAGGCCTGACATCTGGCCGGAGCACCAAGACCCTGTCAGCCACACGGCTGGGTCATCCTAGAGAAGATGGACTAAAGCTGGGAGAAAGCTAGAGGATGGGAGACCTGTCAGAAGGCTTGTTTGATGAAATGAGGCAAAGGATGGTGACATTCTGTACCCAAGCTCTACTCGCGAAGGGAAGGGAGTACCTCAGGAAGCCGAGTGCGCGCTTCCATGGCTGAGGCGCACACAGGCACGGATTTTCCTCTAGGTCTTAATGGGTCACATAATGATGAGGGAGTTCTTATTAAAACGTACATAGATACAGACACAGACACACACACAAATGCCTAAACAACCATAAAAACTTCCCTAAGCTCAAGCATTAATATTTCATAGAATGTTCAAATGAAGGAGGGCACTTTTGACAGCCTATTCCAGAAGGTACTTGTATATTAATTTTGCAAATTTAAACATGTCATGTGAAAATAATTTAGACAGAAAAAACCCCAAAATCCTCTCTAACATTTAAAAAGACCTCTTAGTGAGCTTTGACAGGCATAACTGAGGTTGAAGAAGTTGCACACTTGTGATTGAACGGGTCATCATCAATGAGTTTCTCTGGGCCTACAGTTTCCAGTCAAGGGCAGTTGGCCTGCCCATGGCCATCTGCTGAGGATCAGTCATGGATATACACAGTTATAATAGCTGACACTTATGGAGTCCTTCCTAGGCATTAAATATAGTGCTAAGTTTTTTTCATGTGTTATTTAATTTAATCCTCAGAACAACCCAAGGAGATAGATGTTATAATCACCCTCCTTTTATAGAGGATGCCTTAAGGAATTTGCCCAAAGTCCCACAGCTGGTAAATGGCATAGCTGGATGTGAACCCAGACGTCAGGTCAGAGCTTGCCCTCATATTCTGTGCCATGTTACTCTCCATGCTGCTTTTTCCCCTCAGCTACAGCTTGCTGGGAAAGCATTGATTGCCTGAAGCAAGGGTAGCAAATCCATAGCCTGGTGAGCAGTCAGCGGTGGGGCCTGGTAGAAACAGCTGTGTCAGAATTGGAACAGGGGTTGTTCACTAGGCCAGTCAGGTTTCTTCTTGTGAATACGGACTGAGGAATATAGTAGAGTATTCTAGAAGGAAGGGGCCGACACCAAAAACAACTATGGAGAGAACTCATATAACTGAGTCCATAAGGCCTAGAGGTCTAGAGAAGTTGTGAATGGACCAAAGCAGTGATCAGGCAAAGGTATTAGTAAGCAGAGGTGTGAGGTAGGGAAAAGAGGCAGAGTAGAGGACAAAATGTATAGTCCTGGAGGAGAGAGATTATGACATGACAGAGAGCTTCAGTGAACTCTGATGGTCAAGAAGACAGAGACTGCCTCCAGGGTCCTGTCCATATCCCCTGATGCTCAACAAATGCTGGTGGGTTGAATAGGGAAGGAAGACGACTCATAGGAGGGTGGCTGGGTCCTGCTGGTGGCAGCACACCTGACGGCAATGCAAGAACTCTTGCTGCTGAGAAGCTGAGATTTCTTAGCCTCTGCAGCTGAGTGACTTTCAGGGGACACTTCTCTCTCTTCTTTGCCTCCTTTTTTCTCATGAGATTTCCTTCTCCTTTATTGACGAGAGTACCGTTTGATAAAACCCCATTTCCATTTCTTGACATTGCTTGAAGCTACTTTTTTTTTTTTGACAAGAACAACTCAATGGCAAAGAACACTATTTATGTGAAAAGAGGAAACAATTTCTTTATACCCCCTTCAAACTTTCCTGTTTCCCTCATTAGGGATAGGAATAAGAATAGTCAATTCCACCTGAGAGTGATAGCTTTTTAAAATCAAAGCACAGAAAGCTAAGGTTCGCCTAGATTTCTTCACATCTTAAGTGTAACAAATTTCAAATTACCTTTCAATAGTGAAAGATGTTTTGTTTTCTTTCTTTTGTAAGAATTCAAGATTGATCATAGATTTGCATGAATGATCTAGATAATGACTTTTTATTTATTAGAATAATTTATAAAATTATGTCACATATTCTCCTGCACTGTCATTTATATGCTTCAAGAATGGAGCTCAAGGCCAGTTTTATATAAAAGTTTACATCCTCCGGTTTGCTCCCTGGTACCCAGTCTTGAACATGTGTTTAAAGGATCAGCTATGCATCCTAGGGGGCATACTTCATGGAGAGAACACAAGATTTTGATTCAATAGTGCAGATTTCTAGTCCCAGTTTTACCACTTTTCTGTAGTGATCTCAAGCAAATCACTTAATTCCTCTGAGCAGCAGTTTTCTCATATGTGAACTGGGGTACGTAATCGTAAATTTAGTAATAACTATTTAACATGATTTTTGTTAAATTTTGTTTTTGACTTAACAGCAATTTTGATAATGATCTGTATGTGAAAGCATTAACGTAATGATTGTGATTGTTCCAGATTTCCCCTTAATGCTGATTATTGGCTGCAAGCTGCATTGTTAATATTTGCTATACACATCTTTATTTACTGACTGGGTGCCTTTGCGTGAGTCATTTAATATTCTCATCATTGTTCTTTGGACAAAGACCAAAGTCTTTGGCATGGCTTGTCTCTCCACCTCAATACCACTTCCTTCCCTCGTTGTCAAAGCTGTAGTCATACTGGCCTTCTCACAGTTTGGAAGGAAGCCTCTTCCTTTGTACCTGAGAGCCTTGCACGTGTTGTTTCTCTGCTTGAAGTGCTCCCCAACTGCAGTCTTTCTCCACTTCTCTCCTCTCTTAGTTAATGCTTATAAGTCTCAGTTCACATGTCACATGTCTGGGGCGATTCTTGCCAATTGCTGGATTAGCTCAAGTCCACTGTTATGGGTGCTTCTACCAACTGTATACTTCTTCCTTGTACTCTTCACTGTAGATTTATTAGTGGGACAGTTGCAGTGGGACTAAGCATATTTACTTAGTCAAACAAAATTAATATATACTAACAACTATCTCAGGTAGTAGAGAGAGTGATCAAATGCATAAAGTAATTTATCTATTGATTATATAGTAATTGGGTTTGTCTACAAGTATATATAATTACAAGCTAACATAAAATAATTAAAAATTGGTACCTGAGAATGTATAAATATACAAAGGCAAGGTCAGGTAAAAAGATACAATAAATATTTAGACTATAAGGTCCAATAGGGTTAGTAAAATTGAGCTGTAAATGTGATTCTAAGCTTGCCAGGGGCCAAAACAAAAATGAAAATATGATCTGTTATGTGATGGTCATTAACCTGAGGGAAAAACACTCTAGTCTTCTGGGGAAAAGAAAGCTGTTCATGGCCCTTTTTTTTTCCGGAAAAAAATTTCTTTGAAGGGAGAGAACTTATTTTCTCCATGGCTCCTTGAGCAGCTTGGCAGCTTTCCAAAACCTGCAGCATTAGAAGGTCAGAGGTTCTGTTCCCAGATCTCCTCTCCCCAACTCTCCCCTCCTCTTTTCTACTCTTCCCTCCTCTCCCCTCCCCTCCCCATGTTTCCTCCTTTTGTCTCCTGAAATTTCTATCTCACTGCAATTAAACAATAAACTTCAAATAATGTGTTTTTTTCCCAGAGCTTGGGCGGTAGTGGGGGAATGTCTGAATCTGGCAGGTCCTAATCCGGTGGTGTGTGTAGTGAAAACAGTCCGACAGCCCAGCTGCAGCACTCACTCCACACTCACCTGGACTGAATCACTTCATCTCCCTGCCGGTCAGTTTTTATGTCTGCAGGGGCTGCTGATGCCTCCTTCAAAGGGCAGCTGAGAAGCTGAATGAGAGAACACCTGGGGCTGTGCATGGCTGAGCCCATGTACCATAAATGTTCTCTCTTACATGTTTTTTCCTCCCTCTCAGAACTGGCGTAAAGATCCATGGAGATATGTGTATTTGAAAAACTTTAGTATGAGTGTGAGCGTGTGTATATTCTAGAGGCCCAAGGAGAGGAGAGGCCCACTCTTCTAGCTTAACAAACAGCAAGGGAAGAATTGCACTTATTTCTGTTTACTAGTGGTCTCTTCCCCTGATTGTTACTTTTTATATATTTTCACTTAATTTTTACCTAAAGCAAGACAACAAAGAGTGGATTCATAACCTCTAATCTTTTCATTATATGTATGTAATTTTAAAGTATATGTGTAATATATTTTTAAAAATCCCTATTTCTGCAAAATAATAAGACATTGCATCAGTGTTACATGCAAGTCAAGACAAAACAGGAAGTTGTGGGACCAGCTGTTTTCATGGCCAAGGGTCAGGAATGACTTAACAATTGAGCTTTAATTGGGGTTCCGCACCTTTACCACCTTTTTACTGAAAAATTGGACTCTGACTTAGCAGAACTGAATCACTGCCAGAGATTTCTCTTTCTTTAAAATTCTCAGAATGTTTATTTGATCTCTTTTGCTAAATTTCTGTACAAAAAAAGAAAAAAGAACTCGATTAGATTATGAAGCCTGTGAACCCTGAGTCAATTCTTCTTGCCTTTCTAACTTGTTCAAACCAGATTTTTCCATTTGGGAAGGTCACGAGGACTGCGCGGTTTCTATAGGAGCCACCTCAGTTCTGGTGGTTTCTATGACAAAGCTTTGGGAGTGACAAAGTATATTGCCCGCTGGTTACCAGCACAGTCCAGAGGGACATGATTATTTGTACAGTGATTTCCTCTCAATTTTTTCTCCTGAAAGAAAATATCCTGGTAGCCCACCAAATCTAAAATTGGATACTCTGTATGTATCTCATCATGGTTTGGGGGATAAAGGAACTAAAAACAATGGTAGTTTAAAAATAAAATTGCTTTGTTTCCTCTGGCTGTGTCAGAAATGTAGACTCTGTCACCAGGAGAAAAGGGTATTAATTGTGTGGTTATAACACACTAGCAAAAATGTCTCTAGCACCAAGCGTTATAACTGGTAAAGGCTGAATGGAATTATACACAGAAATCCAGGGTATTTATCTCTGTTAAGAATATTTAGATTTAGTAATCTATGGATATTATTGAGAAAGGTTTTAATGATCAGTATCCATCCAGAAGTGATATTGACTTGACTGGAAGGCCATTCTGTTTTGAACATCTGGCATTTCACTGGGTTCAGCAATTTTCTATCTTTACATTTTCTAAACTTGGAATAGTAACCCCAAAGGCAGCCACTGAGGGCAGTTCTTTGTGGCCTGTGAAACTCTATTACACAGTTCTGCTTTGGGACTGGCAAAGCAACATTTCCAGCACTGTGAAGTTAACACAATATTTACTGTAGTTTCTACATCGTATCTATATAACATGTAATGAAGGCGAACATATCATCTTCCCCTCATTGAGTACTTACTGTGTTTAGTACTACTCAAAGTCCTTCACCTATATTATCTCATTTAAATCTGAGTTGGTATTATTATCATTCCCATTTTACAGAAGAGGAATTGAGGTTCTGAAAGTTTAAGTGACAGTTGGTGTGTATCCTGGAGCACACATTCCAATCCAGGAGTCTCTGACTGTGGATTCATTCCTCTAAATTGCCACATGTGTCACCCCTCAAATGTCTGGTTAATAGTTACTGAGTTATCAGTAGGACAGACGAATGAAGACTAGTTTGTGGTCTTAACTCTCTAGCTTATTTCCTATGTGACCTTGGTCATGTTATTTATTCTTCGGCCTTGGTTTCCTTATCAGTCAAATGTGAAGAGCTGAACTGGATGTTTTTTCGGATTCCCCTTATCATTCTGTTATATGAGCCTATGATTAATGTGAATTGTTTGGGCAGTATGGATAATTTGAGTAAGCAGTGACTGTTGTGATCTGCATCGAAGCTTTTTATCTGCATCACAGTGGCTTCACCATGATACAGGGCATGATAGATAGTAGAAAAGTACCCTGGGCTAGACATCTGATGACCTTCTGGAAGGAAGTGAGAAGATCTGTGCCTGGCATGGAATCAGTGCTCCGCAAATGTTTGTTGGAAGACTGGGGGCCCTTGCAGTCTATTTAGGTGTATGACACAAATAGAGTATGTTTATGTAATAACACCAAAAATTATAATGAGAATGATAACAACAACAACAATAATAGTGATTGCTTACTGAGAACAAAGCACTCGCCAACAGAAGGTTATTACTTGCATACAAACCACTTTGGGACCATTATACATTTTACCCCTTTTATTGTCTTTTCCAGGCCAAATTTGGACCTTTGGATCTGGAATGACAAATTGATGCTTTCAGCCTGGTAGAGCTGCCTCTCAGCTGATAGTTCAGTTCTGGCAGCATCCTCTATCTTAATCTTCATAGCAGTGGCTTATGTAATAATTTAAATTTTATTACACTTTTGCACTTATTTAGAAAAATGCATGCAATGGAAAAACGAAAGTGTAAGAGAGCTGATTTTAATGATAAATAATTTGATCCCATAAATTTAATTCAATTTAGAAAAAGATGGAAATTACCGAGATGCCAGAAGCCGAGACAGTTTATCCTTAATTGGACATTTATTGATTTTATGCATGTCAACTGTGGTTCAGTTGTCAGAGGAAAGAACAAAATTACAGACATGCAAGATTCTAGAAACCCATAGTCAAAGATAATGTTTAAAATGGAATGTAATTAAGAATTTTATATTTCTTATAGCACATGGAACATGGAGTCTCACTTACAAAATATGTGATGATACAGTTAAGTTTTTAAAATTTGATAATTTGCAGTAATACAATATGCAAGAAAATTGTCAACTTCATGTTTTATCACAATGCATATTTTTGCACATATATATGTACACCAAGGAATATATATTCACATATATACATGTATCCCAACATTTTCATTAGTAGCTCATTTTCCCAAGTGTTTAGAAGTCATTTATCTTGTCACTGCAGTTGCCAGCATAGTAAAACTTGGAAGTAAGCAGGTCAACTTCTGAGAAGCAAAAATGGATGCTGAGTACCACTTGAGTACTGAAGTATTAGAATTTAACTCATAGGAACATCCCTTCATTGTCAGAGCCAACAGACTCATTTCTAATAAGCTTAATAAGCCTGACTTTCAACCTGCAAATTAGAAAAGGTTTGATCCAAATATGTATAAAGAAAGCAGTGAGTGAAGGTAGAGATAAATGACAAAAACAGCACAAAACTTACTGGAGGCAGAGCTAATTTCATAAGCTTTCATAAGCTCTGAAGATATCATTTGCAGGGACTTAGGTTTATACCAGTGACCCAGAGTCAGAAAGAAAGAGTTAAATGGCATC
Organism: Grampus griseus; assembly: GCF_964374135.1. Lineage (NCBI taxonomy): Eukaryota > Metazoa > Chordata > Mammalia > Artiodactyla > Delphinidae > Grampus > Grampus griseus. The sequence continues at coordinate 75,223,307 of NC_139005.1, read as the reverse complement.
TATAGTTTCTATTTAAGAAGGCAGATTAATGGGTCATGTATCATAAAAAGATATCTATCCAGTATGGCAAAATAAATTGTAAGGGAAGATGAAAACTGACACATTATATCTTTGGAAAACGAAACGCTGTGAACTATTTCATTTATTCACTTATTCATTAATTCCTAGATGATATATCAAGCACCTACTGTTTATTCATTAATCCAATAGATATTTATTAAGCACCTACTTCATGTCAGGCACTGTTCTATATTCTAGGGATACATCAATGAACACAATATATATAAGTATCTGTCCTTGTGCTGCTCACATTTTAGTTGGTGAAAGCAGGTGATAGAAAAAAAAACCTAAGTAAACATATAGAATGTATAGAATATAGACAGTGTTGAATGCTGTGGAGAAAAATAAGGCAAGGAAGGAGGAAAAGGAGTGTGGGAGAGAGTGGGATTGCAATTTAAGGTAGGCTGGCCAGGGACACCCTCATGAAGAGGGTAGTGTTTGAGGAAGGACTTGAAGGAGGTGAGGGACTGAGCTCCTTGACTCAAAGAAGGAAGAACATTCCTGGCTGAGGGGATGGCAAACGTGAAGTTCCAGAGTCAGGAGTACGCCTGGGGCAGCAGAGCAACAGCACGGCAGGCAGCAGGGCATCAGCAGGGAGCTGAGAGGGGAGTAGTAGGAGATGCTTTGGGTAGAGAAGGGTCTGGTGGCATAGCACTTTTGCCCTGTGAATGCGGGAAGCCATTTCAGGAGGACTGATGTGATCTGACTTAGATTTTTAAAAGGATATGCTGGCCAGGGTGTGAACAGACTAAGGAGAAAAATCAAAGGCAGGAGACCATTGCACTGTTCCAGGCAAGAGGTGACGGTGGTTTGAACCAGGGTCCTAGTGTAGAGGAGTGCAGAAGGGTTCAGCCTTGGATTCTTTTTTGAGGGTACCATTGACAGGATTTACTGATGAATAAGATGTAGGATGTTGAGTGAAAGAGGTGAGTTAAGGATGACTCTAAGGTTTTTGACCAGAGAAACTGATGGAGTTGCCATTCATTCAGAGACTGGAAGACACAGGTTTGAGGGGAATGGTTAGGAGTTAGGGGCTGGAATGTGATGTTTAAGATGCCTGTTAGAAATTTTAGTGGCGATAAGGAGTTGGCGTATGGATACACAGGACTGGAGTTGCAGGGAGAGGACTGGGCTGAAGGTGTAAATTTGGAAAATGTAAAAGTATAAATAGTATATGCAGGTCCCAGGGACTACCTATGGAATAGGATGCTATTAAAAAATGATTGAGATACAATATTTCCCCTTAAAGAGTGAAAACAGAAATAAAAATAATTAAAATAAGAGGACAGAATTCCACAAATAAGTAAAAGAAAAAAAGTGGCCATAAACTTACTGAGAATTATGAAGATGCAGTGAACATGATCAGTGGAACGTGATACAGTAGAATGTGATCAAAAGGCTTCCTTAAGAAATCAAGAAAGAAGATGGAATTGTTTAGTCTTAAAGGGAAGATAGAAACTTTGATAGGAAGAAATGGGTGGAGAAATACAATCCAGGCTCAAAGGTAGTCATTAGTGAAAGCACTAAGAAATCAGTGACTATTGTTGGTGAGTAATGAGAATTAAGAACATGTTTGCCAGATCCTTGTCTCTAAGGAACCTTAAATGCTGTATGATGAGAACTGTTCAGCAGGCTGTGTGGTACCATTTGCTAAACTTTCTCTTAAGGAGTTGTATAACGTACATACTGAAAAATGCACAAATCGTAAGTATACAGCTCAGTGAAATTTTACCACCCCAAAATACCTGTGTAACCAACACTTCAATCAAAAAAGAAGCAGCACCCCAGAAGCCTCACTATTCCATCCCTACACACAAAGGAAACCACTGTTGTGACTTCTAGCACCACAGATTAGTTATGCCTGATGAAACTTTGTGTAAATGGAAGTTACTCTTTTGTATCTAGCTTTTTTCAATCATTATGTTTGTAAGTTTATGTATATTGTTGCTAGTAGCAGTAATTTGTTACTTTTCATTTCTTTAATTAATACAGTTTATTTTTCAAATCTATTGATGAGCATTTGGGTCATTTTCAAGTTTTGGCTATATATATATTATGCTGCTATGAACATTCCTGTGCATGTCTGTTGGTGAATGCATGCATTTTTCTTGGGCATTTCCTTGAGAACAGAATTGCTGGAATACAGGTAATGTTAATGCTCAGCCTTTGTAGGTAATGCCAGTTTTCCAAAATGTTTTACCAACCATCATTAAACTACCACTAGAGTGCATGAGAATTACAGTTCTTCACATTCTTGCCAACACTTGGAATTGTCAGGCTTTATAAGTTTTAAGATATGCACAATGGTAAGTGGTTATGATTTTAATTTGCATTTTCACAATGACTAATAATATTTAGCACCTTTTCAGATGTTTAGTTATATTTGAATATTTTACTTGTATCAAGTCTTTTGCCCATTTTTTATAGGTTGTCTGTCTTTTACATGCAGATTTATAGGTATACTTTATATATCCTGGATATAAGTACTTTCCCAGATATATACATTGCAGATATCTTCTTTAAGTCTCAGTGCATTTTCACTTTCTCAGTAATGACCTTTAATAAACATACTTCCTTAATTTTAATGAAGTCCCAATTATCAACTTTAAGTTTTACGTTTAATGTTGAAAAATAGGTACCTACCTCCCTACATACATTACATATTACATACATACATACATACATACAGCACCCTCATAGACACACCCAGAATAATGTTTAACCAAATATCTGGGCACCTTGTGGCCCAGTCAACTTGACACATAAAATTAACCATCACAACTCTATTACAATTAAAAATCTTATTTTTCATCATAGAATTAATACATGCAGTTAAGAATTTTGGAGAACTGGTAAAAAAGTTTCACAGCTCAATACCTAACACAGTACCTCGCACTTAGTAAATTCTCCAAGAGTGTATGCTCAGTGAATGGTAAATGAATGAATATACCTAGAAAAAAAAACTTTGTTAATATATTAGTGTTAGTGCTTTAATTGTGTATTTTTTTGTTTTATACATTTTGATAATATTGTATGTATTTTAAAATCACCTTTTATTTGGACTATTTGATTTTCAAAATGTTGAGTCTTCTTTCTACTAAACAAGTGTGAAGATTTATCATTTGGCATATTCTCATTCTCCAAATAACATGATGTGGTTTATCAATCCCTCCTTCACCAAAATCTCTTTATGATAAGTATAAAATATTCCTGGACATATGTCTGTTTTTGTGTAATGCAAAGTAGCTGAGGCATGTGATCAAGCACATTTTTTGGAATTTCAGTGGTTATCAGGAAAACTCAGGAATTACCTGTGAATGTGAACTATCTGGCACTGTGAACAGTAGGAGTAAGAAGCATCTATTTTGATTTATTTGACTTTGGCTCCAGTTCCATAGGATTTGGGCTTCCTATGATTGGGTCTAAATAAGGAGAATCATATGAAAAAATGAAAGATCAGAAAGCAAGACTTAGTGCCTTCTTGGCCAGGGGACCGAAGCCACAAAGTGCCTCAGGCAGAAGAGCAATTCATTAATTACCAATGGAAAGAAAAGTTGAATCTTGGTCACAGTGTTTTTCTTGAAGAGATGAGAAGGACTTCGCAGTTGGAGTAGCGGAACTGAAAACAAAAATGTGCATTGAGATATTATTTTGTTACCAATACATTGGATTAGGAAGACATTTTATCTTTCTTCACCATAGTTTCCCTACTGTAAAATGAAGAAGACATTTAGGAGATTTAATTTTGACAGATTAATTCTAAAAATAATAATTCTAAAATATAAAAATTATGGAAATCAGTTCACTCAAAATGTGCATTGGACAGCTACGATATGCATGGTACCATATTTGTTCTTGTAAAATGCCAAAAAAGTGTAACCCTCCTGCTGTGGACTGAATGTGTCCCCTAAAATTCATATGTTGAAATTCTAACCCCCAAGGTGATGGTATTTGCAGGTGGGGGTTTGGGAGGCTATTAGATCATGAGGGCAGAGCTCTCACAAGTGGGATTAGTGCCCTTATAAAAGAGGCTCCCCAGAGATCCCTCCCGCCTTTCTATCTTATGAGAACAAATTGAGAATTCTGCAGTCTGCAGCCTGGAAGAAGGCCTTCATCAGAACCCAGCCATGCTGGTACCCTGATCTAGGACTTCCAGCTTCCAGACAAATGAATTTCCATTTTTTATAAGCCACCTAGTCTGTGGTAGTTTGTTATAGCAGCCTGAATGGACGAAGGTACCTTCCTATCTTTGTGGTACCTCAAGCAGGGCTCTGCACACAGCAGGTGCTCCGTAAATGTTATGTGAGGGTTCCTACCCTCACAAAGCTTACATCTATTTGGGGAAAGTAAAAGACACAGCTACAGATTCTACATTGGTGTGGCAGTCCTGCAGCCACGCGATACACATTAGACTTTGAACAAGCACCAGATGAGTGCCAAGATAGAGAGAACCTGTGGGCAAAGGTGGCTCAGGAGGCTTTATGGGCCTAACAGGGAACTATGATTCAAACAGGTGGGAAGAGAAGAAGGGTGCTTCAGGCAGGGCAAGCAGCCACTGGCAATCATGCAATTTGTGGGAGTGGAGCATCTACGTGCAGCAAGGAGCTTGTTTAGAGAAATAATGGGAGGTGCAGCTGCAAAGAGTCTGGGCTGCCTACCTTGGCCCTGGGCTATGGAATGGGGATTTTGTTCTTTATCCTGTAAAGAGTGGCTGCCTTTGTTTTTGTGCAGAGGAGTGACAAGATTAAACTAGCAATTTTAGAAAGCTCTACCAGGTGTCAACAAAAGGCATGAATGAGAGGGGACCCAAACTGGAAGCAGGATGCTCTTAAGAGATTTTTAGCAGAGTCTAGGTATGCGATGATGAGGATCTGGTTTGGGGAAGAGGGAAGAGAAAAAGGCTATGTTAGTGAATGAACTAATAGAGAACTAACAGAGTTTGGTAACCTTGGGAAGGTGAAGTGGGGAAAGGAAGAATGAAGGATAATAGCATTTGAAGCTCAGGCGGCTGGAAGGATAATGTTAGCCTTTGACAGAAATAAAATAGCAGAATAAAGAAAGGGAAACCAGACAAAAGGCAAAATATTGATAGATTATTTCACTGTTACACTAATATATCATGATTAATGGTACAACATCTCATTCAGTATTTATATAATATCTTGTAGTTTGCCAGGCACTTTTCCGGGGATGGTATGTCATTTGCGATGATGCAGTAACCCACTAGAAATGCACAGGTGGTTAGAGATATGCAAATACAGGTAGAATGAAAGTAAAAGGCTGAGGAATAGCTTAGAAAGTCCTCCACGTGGAAGTGTGCAGAGCAAACAGCACAAAATGCCTCGTTTTAATCTCCTGTTTAGTTCTCATTTGTGTTACTTAGTTTGAAACGGTGTATGTATGACTGAGTGATTAAATCTTTAATGTTCACTTCTTTCTGCAATAGCCAGTGAGTCAACCAGCGTTTTGAAATAATTCTTTCAAATAATGTTTGTATCTCATCTTAGCATACGTTTTCTTTAAAAAAAATGTTATAAATATATATATATAATATATATACTTTTACATATATATTTATACATATATATAATTTCCATTTGCAGATTCAACAGTACACTGGAACAAAACCAAAACAGAATCTGCTGTTGCATGTTTTTATCAGCTAGTGCTGGGGAGAGTGATTGGCAAACTGAATTACAGTGGTATTATTAAAATTCATGAACCGGAGAGTTACCGACGTGTAATATTCAAAAATGCAGTGGGTGCTAAGTATCTTTGACACATTCCCTAAAGCTTTAACCATCTTGGGAAAAAATGTTAGAAGTCTGTCAGGAACATACTGGATTTTCCTAAAGCATATGGTGATGAAATAGAATATCATTTTATGAGAAAATATTGTCATATTGGCTTCCTGGCCCAATATGTCACAGTCATTTTCTATTTCTGTTTTGTAGTTGCCTTTCTCTTGTGCTCTTTCTTTCTAGGATGAATTTCATTCCTGGTCTTGGAAGAATGTCATTGCTTCTCCCCCTCTCTCTTTTGGCCATTCCTTTGTTCTCATTCTTCCTTCCAGAGTCTTTTGTTCTCCACAATAAAGTCTTTATTCTATGTTTCAAGACTGGGAAGTGGGTGCTTTGATCAAGTTTTTGTTTTGACTACACTAAGAGAGTTTTCATCTTCCAGCCCTTTCTCTCCTCCATGGTTTGTGTGCTGCTGTTTCATCCTTTTTCTGAAGTAGTTGCTTTCATCCCAAACCTGGCTGGGTTGCAAGAATGGAAGTGGTTATTCTGTAGCTTGCATTTTTAAAAAATCCATTTTTATTTCAAGAGGATGATAGAAAAAAAAGCCATTGGACCTTTTTACCACTTTTTCTGTTTGGTGTCCTTAGACTCTTTATAAGAATTGAAAATGTTCCCAGTGTTGGTCTAACCCACAACACCCAGTTGGTTGCAGGCAGTGTTGTGGGTTGGCATCCTCTAGGGGTGGCTGGTTGGTAAGCTCAATTTCCAAGTTACTGGAATTGTCATATTAATCTGTTTTCTAAGGCAACTAAGGAGCAACACAGTCTTCCCCAAGGGCTTTTATTGTTTCAGAGTTTTAGAGGCCAAGTGGGCATTTCTTGTTGGCTGTGAATTTCAAATTCTTTGCTCTATACTCTCAATAATTAAGACCTGATGAGCTTGGATAAATTGTTCCTCAGCACAGCTCCCTACTTGAGGCATCTGTGATGCAAGTCATAATCCCCTCCCCTCTCCCCCAGTGAGGACAATAGAAGCCTCCCTGCAGAGGCATTTGAGACACACCAAGTTTTAAATTTCATACCAGGAAGTGGACTGGGAAGACATGGCTGAAAGCTGGAAGAAAACAAAGGTTGGGCCCACATCACCTGGGCCACATCCCAGTTTTTGATATTCATCCCGGAGCTGATTCAATCAGCTGTAATGATGGGAGAGACTTATCTTTGACTTGAAGCAAGATAGAGACGTAAAGTCACAGCCTATTCAGGGCAGTTAGAAATGGTGTGGCAGACAAAAGTTCCTTGCAAGCAAGTTAATTCCAGAGGAATGACTTGGATATAAACCATTTAAACAAATACTATTTAAAAAGCTTTAAACATTAAAAAATAGATCACCATTAAGTGATTCCCCAGCTTCCCTACTTTCTGGATTCAGTCTGTACTCCATGATATTAACAAATACATCTTTACTTTGATCTTTACTTTGTGGTTTATCCATTTGGGACCTGGATCACAGTAAAAATACTTAGATTGGCCCATAAATGTCATTGAAATATCTAAAATATAATACTGTTGATGCAAGAATTATTTTCTTTCATAAAGTTAATTTAAAATGGTTAAATTCCACCAATCCTTTTATTTCTCCATCTTTGAGCCACTTTATTACCTCAGTTATACTGTACCGCCCGAGCTGATTCATCCTTCTAGAATATTCTTTCCCCCATTCCTCAACTATTGAAACCCTTCTTATTGGTTAAAGTTCAATGCAAATGCCACTTCTTCTGGAAGGCCTGCTTTCAACAAATATTTATCAAGTGCCTTCTCTGGACCAGGTAGTATTCTAAGGTCTGGGGACCCATCAGTGAATAAGGATAGAGTCCCTGCTCACATGCAATTTACATTCTGGGAGTTGGAGATAGCTATTGATAAATAACCGAAAAAGTAGATATGTAGTTTATCAGGTAAGTAGAGGAGGTAAGGTAATAGGTAAAATAAAGGAGAGGAAGGGGCCAGAAAGTGATGGGGGAAAGAGCAGTGAGGAGAATACAATAACTTTGCCTTTTGTACTCCTATAGGATATAATCATACTTTAAAAATTACGTACTTTTTTAATACATGAGAAAATGACATAAGTGCCTTAGTTATTGTAAGCTGCTTGCAGACAGAAAGTTATTAAGCTTTACATTCACTAGTGCCTCGTATACAGTAGGTACCTAGTCAGTGTGCAGTGTACATGACATTGGTGGCACACAGGAAGCTGACAGTTTATCCATAACATCATGAATATATATTGATGTTGTGTGACCTAAGTCAGGTCAAGAGGTGGAGAAAGAGTGTCTTGTCGATCAAATGGGGAGCGAGAAGTGACAATGGAGACAGAAGTCCATCTTCTAAGGCTGGAGATGTTCAGTGGTGGAGGTCAGAGAAGTGCAAGGAGGCAAGCATACAGCTGAGAGTGTGCTGGGAAGGAGGTAGGGGAGAGGCAGGTTGATGCATCAGAGGGACTAAAATAAGAGTCACTTGTGATGCTAACCTAGTAAATAAAGGTCCCTCCTTTTCACCCTGATTAGTGAGCCTAAGGACCCCCGATGACTGAGATTTTGAATAGCATACTGAATTTCAGCTTCCATATGGTACCCCTCTAATTTAATGCATTAATTAGCTTATGTAGCATTTAATACTAAAGGCTATTTCCTATTAACTAAGCATCTTTTGTGAATAACCTTTTGGTGAGAGTGCTAGAAAGACCAAATCTGGTTTGTATTTCAGCCATTTCCAGAAGTATTAGAGTGGGATAAAAAGTGAGTGGGGAGCAGGGCAACCACGGAAGTATTCTGTGTAGCTAATTACTAAGAAATTCATACTAGAGTTCAGTACCATGGATCTTAGGAACATTTTTGTTTTTTTTTTAAATGAACAGGACATGTGTAGAATTTACAATGTACCATGCACTATTTTAAACGTTGTACACATCAAATGATGTCTTGCCTTTGTGGCACTCTTTTCGGTGTTCAGATAATTCCATCTCTCTACTTGATTTTTACAACCACCTTGGGACATAGTATTCACTCCCTCTGGCCTTCAGATACGTGAGGGGTACGGTCACTGCCAGTGAGCTGGGAAGAACCCCTCATATTCAGTGGGCTGTGGTCTCTAAACCCCAGTGCTCATGCCTCATATTGAGCAAATTTGTGAATCTATATGTTTGAAATGGGGGCCAGATATTGGCCAAGGTATTATGTTACTTTCTAACTTGAAAACAAGCCAGATTCCTCTAGCACATCAGCTGCCCAGTTAAATAGTGTGGTCAGGGTGTATTCATTTTGAAGCTATGTTTAGAGACATAATCCTGTCTTCCTCTCGAAGCCTCTTAGTTTTTCAAATTGTCAAAAAGTTATGCTAGAGAATGGTTGTCTATTTATGGAACTTTAAAAAAGTTGGAAAATTTTTTTGTATCTTAAAGAGGCAATTAGTGCCTCTTTTTTCTTGGTATCAATGTAGTTTTGTAGTTTTGACTATCTTTAAATATAGAAGGGAAAAAATCTAAAATAAAGTATGTTTTAAGGAAGTAAATAAGGGCCTTAATTTAAAAATACGTATCTATTAGCAGTAACCTGAAGGTGCTTACAGAGTGACTCAAAACTGTTTTCTTTATTTCTCTCTGTCTCATGAGGCATAAATGAGGCATAAGAAACCAAAGTGATTTACCCAGGTTTTACTGAGTTGGTAATAAAATTTTGGACATAGAGATCATAGGTTGGGAAAAAAACACTTTTCTCTGGTTTCTTTACTTTATGTGAGTACTGGTTCATAAAGTTGCTATTATAGCCTTAAGAAATGTCTTACTCATGAAATGGGGTATTGATTCCTTGGTTTATCCTTTTTCTCCTCCTTACCCAAATTCCCTTTCAGTTCCACAGTAAGGAAGGGAAGAAACGAACTACTGGGACTAAATACTGAAATAATGAAAACAAAGACTGGAAACCAAGAATGCTAAAGTAAACTAGCTTTAAATATGGTTTGATTATTATAGTAAGACTTATTTTCTTAGAAAAAAGTTGCCTCGTATTTTGAAAACTAGCATGTATAGTAGTTATATGTCATTAAGACAGTTTTTTTTTTTCCCAAAGGATGATGACTCCTGGGCTTTAGGTAGATAGAATCACAAACTTGAATACTTACATAGGCTGAGTTATAGGAGAGAGTGAAGTGGATCAAGTGTGAGAGAGAATGAGATTTGCCTGGAGTGTGAGGACTTTGACGTGCAGGCCTCAGCCAAACATGGTCTGGCTCTGATGCTCCAGCCGATTGCTTCCAAGTGCAAATGTGGGCCCTTGGCAGCTGGATTTCCCAAATTTTCAAGCTGGGTATCTAGATTTTTATGTGGAAGCCCAATTAAAAATTGGTATCCAGTTCAATAGTTGGTATCTGGCACCAGAACACACCAATGGGCTGGCCTTAGCTTCGGAAGGGCCTGGGTTTAGCTTCTAAGGTAAAGGATGCCTCTGCACTTTTTTATTGTTTAATTTTATTTCAAAGCCAGAAACAACAGCAATGAAGGCTTGAAAACATGGGAACAACTGTTGAGATATCATTCTTCCAAAGGAGTTGCCTGTTCTCAGAGGTTCAAAGGAATGATATTTTAGAGGGGAGTCATAAGAAGGCACTTTATAGTCCAAATGAACAGCAGTTGCAGTGTTTGGGAAGCATACTAGGCAAGCAAGTGGAAATGAATAAAATTGTGCTAATCTTTCAAGGCCATTCTTTTTTTTTTTTTTTTTTTGCGGTACGCGGGCCTCTCACTGCTGTGGCCTCTCCCGTTGTGGAGCACAGGCTCCGGACGCGCAGGCCCAGCGGCCATGGCTCACGGGCCCAGCCTCTCCGCGGCATGTGGGATCCTCCCGGACCGGGGCACGAACCCGCGTCCCCTGCATCGGCAGGCGGACTCTCAACCACTGCGCCACCAGGGAAGCCCTCAAGGCCATTCTTAAACCCCACTTACTCTTGACCCATTTGCTTTAAAATCAAATGTAATATCTATGCTATGCACCAGACGACTGTAATACTTACATCTAGAGTGATATTTAACGATAGGTTTAACAATAGGATCGTCATGGGTAATGACGAACCAGAACGTCTGCAGCCTTTAAGAAACCAGTTCAGTTATGCAATGCACATCAGCTAAATATAAGCCCTGTCTGTATCATATCTGAGTGTCCTAGAGCTTTGTTACACGAAGGGTAGACCTCAGACCAGCAGCATCAGCATCACCTGGGTGCTTATAAGAAATGCAGAATCTCAGGCCCCACCCCAGACCTACTGAATCAAAATATGCATTTTAACAGGATCTCAAAGTGGTTGATATGCACATTACAGTTTGAGAAGCACTGTCTTGGAACACTTTATAGCTCTCTTTGTCACCTACCATATCCTGCTTTGTATTAAAGGTCTTTTGTCACTACTGGTAGACTATTAATTTGTTGAAGGCAAAAGCTACATTGAAAAAAAAATCCTACTACCGTGCTTAGCAGTAAAGATTGAAAAAGTTAATATTGCAAAAAAATATTGAATTGAATTGAAACGGCAAAAAAAATAGTCATAGCAATACTTATAATCAGAGTAGCTTACATTTATTGGGTGCTTTCTATGTGCCTGATGTGGGGGTTAAGTATTTTACAGATTATATTTAATTTAGTCCTCACAGTTAGGTAGAAGATAGAAAACATTATTATATTTATGTTACAGATGAGGGTACTGAGGATTCAAAAGGTTAATAAGTACCTTCTGCGGGGACATGAAGGGGCAGAGAGGAGACAGCTTTGCCTGATGCCAAGCCAGATCCTGCACCATTAGCAGACTTGGGTTGGTAGGTGTGAATGAAAAAAATAAGAGAAGAAGATTGGAAGAAAACTATTTCAAGTTTGTGAGATGAACAGAAGGATGTTTTATTCTTGATGGTATTGGAGTATTCATCAATAGCTGTTTTCAGGATCTTGTCTCCGAGATGAAATGCTTCCTTTTATAACAGAAAGTATCTGCTGGTGAACACTCATACTTGGCCAGAAGATGGAGCACTTTTGTCTTCATATTTTATTGATTCATCTGCCTGGAGATGAAAAGGCAAGAAAAAAATTTTCTTTTTCTGCCTGTGACAGATGTTTTCCCTTTTCTCCTAGAGGAGTGAAAGGGATTAAGAACTCCGCTAAATGTAGGAAAGATGATTGAGATTGTGGAGAGGAAAAAGAGAGGAAAATGTCACTTGGCTTTTCAGACCCTTCCAGTGGCAATCAAAGAGCTCAATAGATTCTGTGGCACAGGAAGACCTAGTAACAATTTAATGGGACCACCAGACAGTACTGTTATGGTGGTGATAGGCAGTATGTAACTATTTTTAACATGCGTGTATGGTTACGGCCTGACATGTATCACAGTGCTGTTCAATACTAAAGAAGTATAGATGAAATGAACAATTCTCCCTGTGTGCTGGGCAAGAAACCAGCCTGATAACCCACTGGGGGATAAAAACATGCAATAAGGAGCTTAATGAAATTGTCTCTGCAAGAGAAAGTGAGAATCTCTTTTCATAAGCAAGCTCTGAAACATTTTCAGATTCTCTTAGGAGGAAATGTATTAGATTATTCACAAAACACTCACATGGAAAGAATTGTCTCAAGCCACATTTCCATCCTGTTTTAAGAACTAGATGGTGAGCCCTGCACAGATTTTTGCCACCTACCAGCAGTTAGTTTCAGGAGATATTTAGTTAAACATCACTGTAAGCAAAACAAAACAAAACATATTGATGTTCATTCCATAACCGTGTGTGCCATTGCTCCTACAATTTAAGGAGCCCTTACAGCAATATCCAAGAAGAATATTATCTGCAGAATCTGTTAGCATAAAGTTAATTTCAAAATATCAAAACTTTTATACATATATTGTCAAAAGTAGATGAACAGGTCTCAGGAGTAATTTCTTAGATTTCAAGATAAATTAATGTCATAATAATTTATTTTAAACCCATATGCAATCACACATCTAAACTTCCATAATTATCTCTTCTGGGATAATAATAAAGAATTTGCTCCTGTCGAACTCTTCCCTTTGATTGTTTAGAATCTAACATCCTCTTATTGGATGCTTAGGTAATTTAAATGACAGCTTCAAACATAAGATCTTATTGTAAACATATATTAAATTCAGTTTCAGGTTGAAATGCAAACATTTGTAATTTGGGATTTAGAACAATTTAAGTCATGGAAATATTTTTTAAAACTTCACAGTCTGTATTTTATTATATGAAAATTAAACAAAATGTATCACAATGTACCCTTTAACTGTAAAAGGGGGGTTTCCTGCCTACAAAATACTAGAGGTTAGTAAGAATCCTATTCCTACGTAAAGAGACCTCTAAAACGGCTTTACATTTTTCTACTTAGGACATGAGTCGAGAGAGGGACTCCAACTGTCTAGCCTTGAATTGAGACTGACATTAATTCTCCTTTCACATCTCTCAGTCTCCTAATCCAGAGAGTTGCCATGCCCAGATGTGCCTTCTGTTGGCAGCCAGAACTCCTGTTTCACGGGGGAGACTGCCAGGCCTTGCTGGTTAGGAGTTTAAGCTTGGGAGACTGACTTCAGATTATAGTTTTGCCACTTATAGTGATGTGGCCTAGGGCAGATTACACAAACTATGTCTCATTTTCACCATTTTGTAAAGGGAGAATAATAAATAACAACATCTACATTGTGAGAAAATTGTGTGGATTAAATGAGATAATGCAGATATAGGACTTGGCACCGCGTTCTTCCAGAAATAAGTGCCCTCAAACAGCTATTTTTATTATTAATAGCAGGAGAATGGAACCCATCATCTCCATTTAGTCATTAAATAAATCAACTTGGATTGTTACCATTTAATTTTATTTTTGAAATAACATTTTTTATGTATTTTATTACATGAGCGATACACAGACATTATAATTACAAATTATAATTTCACATAAGCAAGAAGAAAAATCAAAGTCTTACCATCCAGGGAAGATATTTATAATGACAACAACAACAACAGTAACAACACACACACACACTTTTTTCTCCATGCAAATATGTGCCTCTATTTGCATAAATAATCCCATTTAAACCAAAGTGGGATTAAAAACTCTATACATGTTTGTCAAAAGCACATGCACTGGAGCAAAACTGCCCTGATTTAATTCCACTCAGTAGACTACATAACCTTGGGAAAATTATTGACCTCTTTTATGTGTTGATTTCTTCATCTGTAAAGGGAGAATGACTAGAGGATGTCCCCCAAAGTGTTGTGAGGGTTAAGTAAGAATTTATGTAAAGCATAGTGCTCTTTATTATAGAAATCCCTGTGTAGGATGTATCTTTTAAGGATCTCATTTTAAAGGCCTTTTTAAGGGTAAAACATCAGGATCTAGTGTGAATCTATTACTATCAATACTTCTCTCTCTCTCTAGGCATTTAATATTTCACATGACCAGTGCTGAAATTCCTCTGACTTATAGGTGATTTATAAATGGAAAAGTCTAGCTCAGTTGAGCTACTGTAAGTGCCTACAGTAAGATTATTTTTCCCAATAAGATTTAATCAGGTTGGAAGTAGTAACTGTGTCTTATACTTCTTCATATTCCCCATGTATCTACAAACTATGCTTTGAATATTAAAAATGTGATGATTTTTGAAAGAGTAATTGAAAAGTCCATGAAGTAACATTCATCAACTGAGAAAAAGTTTACTCAGTGTTCTGAGTTGCTTGTATTTTCTTACTTTAGGAAGAGGCAATTGAATGTGCTGATAAAATTTTTTTTATATAACATTGCTTGAGCTGTATTAGAAATTTTTTTGACTTTGCTTTCAGGTCCTTAAGCATTAAATATCTTTTCTTCAAGTTGGCATTTGCTGTTTGCTATTTGTCTGTACAAAGTGTAAGGCAAAAGATGAAAGTGATGCTCTAAAAAACTGAAATCTCTCTAAAGACGATTGCAACAATAATTATGCATTGCAACTTTATAATTAAAGTCCTTGATGAAATGCACATGTTGAATGAGTTATTTGAAGAAGTCCCCCTTTCTGCCTTCTCCCTTTTAAAAGATTAATTCATTTAACTGAAACCAACCAGAGGAAGGAAACAGTATGCAGGCTTGAAATTTCGTTTGGAAGCAGTTAAGTTCTGTCTTACCCCAAATATAGATTGTGCAATTAATAGGGAACTTGGCTAGAACAAGACTGTTGACAAAATGTAGCTAGAAGATTTGAGCTATTTTTAGTTATTATGCTGTTTGTACTTAATAACATTTAACATGAACATTTACTTACATGGAAGTTATTCTTTTAAGATATAATGAAGAAATATTTGGCATATGTTTTGAGAAAATATCTAGTTTTCAGTTAAAAAAAAAAAAACCCTACATTCAAAAGAGATAAATATCTTCATTGACTTTAAGTTGGGGGAAATTGTTTTAGGATATATAACACTCACTTAAAAGATTCATTACATGTAAAACTTACTCTGAAGAAGTAAAAATTTTCATCTATAAAACATTTTAATACTTTTTTTTGCTTTCAAATATATCTAGTCACTGAACGTCTAATAAAATTTTGTCTGGTAGAGAAAATTAAGGGAATTGCTTTAATAAATAAAAAAGATTTTTAATTAACATTGTCAGTAAAAGAGATCCTTCTAAAGTCCTTGAAAATACTTAAAAACAGCTTCCTCTCTTCAATAGATATTTTCAATTACAATCTTTATCTCACTATTTTTCCCTTCATAGGTAGTAAAAAGATCGTTTGAGTTCTGTCCTTGTTAAGTATCACAGATTTCTAGCAAGTGGCGTAGGAAGAAATGAGATATGAAACACCTAAAGAACTTTGCTGTAACACTTCAGTATGTCCTTCCCATGAGTGGATGTGTCAACCAAATCAAAGAGAATCTGTGTTTTATCTCTGAATCTTGCTTCACTGTACTTGGAGCTCATGGTTCCCTCATGTCCTGACTTCTTCTGAAGATCCTGAGAGCTCTGGAACTCCCAGTGGATCTGCTTCACTGGGACCCTGGTTTGTGCTCTGGATCCATTAGATGGAGCCAACCTGGGATCTAAGCAGATAACTGTGGGGTCCCCCTAGCACTGGCAGCCCTGTTCTTGACACTTCCAACAAACAGAAGGGCAGAGGATGCTGTTTTTCTGCCGCTGACGTGAGTGGTTTAGGAACCCAGGCAAGTCTGGATGGGGGAGTAAGGCCAGTAGGGGGCATCATAACTGCCTCCCTCTATTCCCTTCTGTTTAGTATTTGCTACGGCTGTGTGTGTGTGTGTAACTTATACTTCTATCAAAAAAACCCATATACATGGCTCATAATCACAAAAAATCACAAAATAATATATTTACAAGGATTATAATAAAATAAAGACACTGCCCAGCCCCACTTTACGCCGTCCCACCTCACGCCATCCCTTTTCTAATCCCTTACCTCGGAAGTAACTACTAAGAAATCTTTCAATTTTATATTTGATATTACCTTTCTATTTCTAAATAATAGCTACAGATATTTCTTGATTTCCAATTTTAGATATTATCTGTTGACTGTCTACAGATCTTTCAAATATAATTATATCACACATATATACACATGTAAATATTCTTCAGAGCTGAGCCATGTAGTGTACTGATTAATTTCCTTCTATAATTTTCTTCCCTTGATGTTAATATTGTCTCAGTTTATTTTTTAATGAACCTCTAGTAGTTCCTAACACATATTTGGCAAGTGCTACATGCCTAGTATTATTGTAAATGATTTATAGGTAAGAAGTTAGGAGATGGGAGGTGGGGCGTAAAAGGACAAAGTTCAGGTTCCTTGCTTTGTCGCAGTAGATCTGGCCCCCGGCTGTCCCCCCAGCTTCATTCCTTGTCTTCGTCTTCCCCTTATTTTACATTCTAGCCCTTCTTGACTCATTTTAGATCCCAGAATTTACCAAGCTCGCTCTTCTTCCCTGGCCTTTCCACCAGCCTCTGGCTATCTGAGTCACTCTTCTGTCCCTGTTATTTGCCTCTTATTCATCCTCAGGGGACAATCTTCCATGACCACTAAAAAATGTTAGTGTGTCCTGCAATGTATTGCTGTAGGACTGTGTTCTTCTCACTTACCACTCTTTATGTTTATTTTATTACTTGGTTGACATCTGTTTTTCCCTCTGAACCATAAGCTCTGTGAAGGCGGGTCTGGGTGGTCTTGTTCCCTGAAGGGGTCCCAGCATTTGGTATCTAAATTTTTGGCTGTTTATAATTTTAGCTATTATGTGATGGGGCCTCTAAGGAGAATGACAGGAATGCAAATGCACATGAAAACATTGCAGTGATTCAGGCTGAGAAAATTCTGTGTAAGGGTAATGAATTGTTTACTCACATGAAGTAATGTTGTTTCTCCTTTATAAGTTGCCTAACCTTAAACTGGCTAAGACTCATTATAACTACGAAGTAAGAGGTGATGTGGCTTTAGACCTTGGGCAACCTGGGTCTGAGAATCCAGTTCTTATTCAAATTTTGCAAATGATCCTAGGAAGCCTTGAAGAACTCAGTTAACATCTTGGAGTGTCAGCACAGCTGGTCATGGACTCTCTAAACCTCCATCTACCATACACACTGGAGGGGTAGGCTGTGCCAAAAACTGTGGTTCTCTGAGCAGTAAAACCAGAGAAACCAGTTGGGGCTGTGCCTTCATGGAGCCTCCAGTCTGGGAAGGGAGACAGGTAATCTGCAGCTAAACACATACATAAATACGTACTTGCAGATTGAAAACGTGGTGTTAAACCAGAGACCAAATGGTATTGGAGAATAAAGAGGGAGCTCTACATACATCGTCAGGGAAGGAGGACCTGAGGATGTATCACTGGAGTAAAAAGGGAGGGACAACTGAGGGAAAGCAAGTTCAAAGTCTCTAGGACAGGTGGCCATTAGGGTTCTGTCTCGAAGACAGCATGGTTACGTCTAGGACCCAAAAGGAGTCCATTGTGGCTGGAAGAGGGGGGATGCAAAAGAGGGGCTCAAAATTAAGTTTGAGAGCCTCATTATTTGGGATTGTGAAGCCAGTGATACTCCCTTTGTGGTCTGCACATGGGCTGCTGGTCTGCAAACTATTGGCTATCTGTCTGTGACAAGAAAAAGACATAATCAACCATGTCAGACAACCTTGTGCAGACATAAATCAACTATGTCACCTAGAACATCTTTTAGGTATGCTTATGTATACTCACGTAGCAAAGGCTTTCTCAGCGATGAAGGAGTGGGAAGTTTTACATTGCCGTCCCGACGTAAATTTCTTACCTTGTTGCAGACCAACACTTTGAGCATATGATGGGCAAACACTGAAGGATTTTCAGTGCACGTGAATGTGTATTTGGTGGTGAAGGAGCTGGTGGGCGGATGTGATGTTGTGATTGAATTCACTTTTCAAAATGATTTCTGTGACTACAGAATAGAGTGTGGAGTGAGAAGAGGCAGGCGAAGAGATGAGTCAGGACCAGCAGTCTAGGGAAGAGATGACAATGGCCTGGACCAAGATGGCCGCAATGGAGATGGAGGATTAGTGGGGCAGATCATGATCTTTTTGGAGATAGAATGGATAGGATTTTCTTATGGATTGGGGGATGGGGAGTTAAGGGGGCCATTCACACTCGACCTCCAGGTTTCTGCTCTGAACAACCTTTTGAATATTCATGCCACTGATTGAGATGGTAAAGGTTGAGGGCGAATGAGTTTAGAATTGGGTAGGTGTGGTATGCCTGGATATTAACAATAGTAGTTATAATAGTGGATTTTTAAAAAACAGGAGCCTATATGAAATCTTCAAATTAATAAATAATAGCACAGTCCATATTTTTTCTCATAAAATGCTTCTTTTGAGTTTTTGTGCCCTTGGCAGTGAAAGCATGGAGTCCTAACCACTGGATTGCCAGGGAATTCCCATAAAATGCTTCTTTTGAGAGCAAGGAAAAGAAAGATAAAAAGTTGTGTTGAGGTATAGATGTTGGGAGGGGTTAGACTCATTCATGAGCTGAGGGATCTTTTCATCAGAAGTGATTTAGGTATATGACTAAGCCAAGTTATATAGCTATCATGATCTTGAAGAGTGCTTCTGAACGGTTGAAATTATAAATGTTATATACACAAATACCAAGGGTATGTCCAGGGTGAGGAGTAAGTTTCATCTTAAATGTCAACTCTGATTAACTTTTAGTGAATTCTCAGGGAACTCTTTTGGAGGCTACATCTGGATTGAGTGAAAAGTCTGCTGTCATCGATTTTTTAGTGTGTAACTTGGATACAAGGGGAACTGTGGCAGCAAGCAGGCCAAGTATTTGCTGACCCTCTGCATCTTTCAGGTATAGAAAGTGAATTGGATAAATGTCTCAACATGTGTGACACTAGATACATCATTCCAAAAACTGCAAAATGGAACAAGCACTAAACTTTGAAGGGAACTGTCTGTGTGATTAAAACTTGGAATGGATTCCAAGAGCCGGAGTACAATGTTGTAATTGTTCCTTCCTTTGACCATGATACTGGAACCAAAGCTGGCTGTTAATAACGAAAATGCTCTCTGGGACGTTGAAGCAATTTTGCTCTGGGATCCATTAGGGATAAGAAAACAGCACGATAAAGACTGGGCAAATTCCACAGGTCTGCCTGGGCTAATTGCTGTGGAATCCAATTATATGGCTGCACCTGGTGATATGGTGGACCATTCTCAATTTCACCCCTTTTATTATATGCACAAAGACTGTTTCGCTTTCTCTTCACTCATTTTAATTTAATTTGGCTCTGTCACCCCGTCCACTACTTCTGAACTTTTCCCAGCAAATGGAGGCCTTTTCTTTCCTACCCAAAAGAAGATTCTGGTGACCGTGTAAAGTATTTTGGGTTGCCAAGGAAACTGAGGATTAGTTTGGATTCACCAGAGAGTGGCAACATTTTGATGGAACATTGGGAAGGGTGCTGCCAACCTCTGCTAAGGTTGTGGAGACAGGAAGGTTGATGTATGGTATTAGAGATGACTATCCAAGGAGTCTGCCATGATTTCATGAATAATAATGATAATGAAGCAGAAGGGGAATAATGATTTGAGGAAGTTGATAAAACAAGTCACATCAGTTTTATGGCCAAAATTCATGAACAGCTTCCTTTTCTAGTGGAAGAGAAGACACTGGTGATTTTTATAACTTAGATATATTTGTCAAGGTGCTACCAAATCCACTGCTGAACAAGAGAAAGAATAGGTCAAATTCAAAAGAATTACTTTTAATTTACCCTGAGATGTTTGCTGTGGGTGTGAAAATGGATTGAGAGAGCAAGTGAATGCCTGTTCATTTGTTAATATTTGGGTAGACTCATAGAAAGACTTGGAGATGTTTGAGGTCATCTAGTCTACATGGTTTCAAACACTTTATTCTTTATAATAGCACAACATTAAAAAAATAAACTTTTTTGTTCAACTTTAAAATAAAACAGTTAAGGACGTTGTTTTGTTCTATCTGTCAGAAACCCAATTTGAATCCAACCTCTTTTGTAACTGGATACTGTCTAGGATAGCCTCATCCTCCAGAGAGCAGACAGCAGAAGCAAGAAGAACTATAGTCCTGCAGCCTGTGGAACAAAAACCACATTCACAGAAAGATAGAAAAGATGAAAAGGCAGAGGGCTATGTACCAGATGAAGGAACAAGATAAAACCCCAGAAAAACAACTAAATGAAGTGGAGATAGGCAACCTTCCAGAAAGAGAATTCAGAATAATGATAGTGAAGATGATCCAGGACCTCTGAAAAAGAATAGAGGCAAAGATCGAGAAGATGCAAGAAATGTTTAACAAAGACCTAGAAGAATTAAAGAACAAACAAACAAGGATGAACAGTACAATAACTAAAATGAAAACTACACTAGAAGGAATCAATAGCAGAATAACTGAGACAGAAGAACGAATAAGTGACCTGGAAGACAGAATGGTGGAATTCACTGCTGCGGAACAGAATAAAGAAAAAAGAATGAAAAGAAATGAAGACAGCCTAAGAGACCTCTGGGACAATATTAAATGCAACAACATTGGCATTATAGGGGTCCCAGAAGGAGAAGAGAGAGAGAAAGGATGTGAGAAAATATTTGAACAGATTATAGTCAAAAATTTCCTAACATGAGAAAGGAAATAGCCACCCAACTCCAGGAAGTTCAGAGAGTCCCACACAGGATAAACCCAAGGAGAAGCATGCTGAGACACATAGTAATCAAATTGGCAAAAATTAAAGACAAAGAAAAATTATTGAAAGCAGCAAGGGAAAAATGACAAATAACATATAAGGGAACTCCCATAAGGTTAACAGCTGATTTCTCAGCAGAAACTCTACAAGCCAGAAGGGAGTGGCATGATATACTTTAAGTGATGAAAGGGAAGAACCTACAACCAAGATTATTCTACCCAGCCATGATCTCATTCAGATATGATGGAGAAATCAAAAGCTTTACAGACAGGGAAAAGCTAAGACAGTTCAGCTCCACCAAACCATCTCTACAACAAATGCTAAAGGAACTTCTCTAAGAGGGAATCACAAGAGAAGAAAAGGACCTACAAAAACGAACCCAAAACAATTAAGAAAATGGTCATAGGAACATACATATCGATAATTACCTTAAACGTGAATAGATTAAATGCTCCAACCAAGAGACACACACTTACTGAATGGATACAAAAACAAGACCCATAGATATACTGTCTACAAGAGACCCACTTCAGACCTAGGGACACATACAGACTGAAAGTGAGGGGGTGGAAAAAGATATTCCATGGATATGGAAATCAGAAGAAAGCTGGAGTAGCAATACTCATATCAGATAAAATAGACTTTAAAACAAAAAATGTTACAAGAGACAAGGAAGACCACTACCTAAGGATCAAGGGACCAATCCAAGAAGAAGATATAGCAATTATAAATCTGCATGCACCCACATAGGAGCACCTCAATACATATAAGGCAACTGCTAACAGCTCTAAAAGAGGAAATCCACAGTAAAACAATAATAGTGGGAGACTTTAACACCTCACTTAAACCAAAGGACAGATCATGCAAACAGAAAATTAATAAGGAAACAGAAGTTTTAAATGACAAAATAGACGAGATAGATTTAATTGATATTTATAGGACAGTCCATCCAAAGCCAGCAGATTACACTTTCTTCTCAAGTGCGCACGGAACATTCTCCAGGATAGATCACATCTTGGGTCACAAATCAAGCCTCAGGAAATTTAAGAAAACTGAAATCATATCAAGCATCTTTTCTAACTGCAACGCTATGAGGTAAGACATCAATTACAGGGAAAAAAACGTAAAAAACACAAACACATGGAGGCTAAACAATATCTTACTAAATAACCAAGAGATCACTGAAGAAGTCAAAGAGGAAATCAGAAAATACCCAGAGACAAATGATAATGAAAACACAATGATCCAAAACCTATGGGATGCAGCAAAAGCAGTTCTAAGAGGGAAGTTTATAGCTCTACAAGCCTACCTCAAGAAACAAGAAAAATCTCAAATAAACAATGTAATCTTACATCTAAAGGAGCTAGAGAAAGAAGAACAAACAAAACCCAAAGTTAGCAGATGGAAAGAAATCATAAAGATCAGAGAGGAAATAAATGAAATAGAAACAAAACAATACCACAGATCAATAAAACTAAAAGCTGGTTCTTTGAGAAGATAAACAAAATTGATAAACCATTAGCCAGCCTCATCAAGTAAAAGAGGGAGAAGACTCAAATCAACAAAATTAGAAATATAAAAGGAGAAGTTACAACAGACACCACAGAAATACAAAGCATCCTAAGAGACTACTACAGGCAACTCTATGCCAACAAAATGGACAACCTGGTAGAAATGGGCAAATTCTTAGAAAGGTATAACGTTCCAAGACTGAACCGGGAAGAAATAGAAAATATGAACAGACCAATCACAAGTAATGAAATTGAAACTGTGATTAAAAATCTTCCAACAAACAAAAGTCCAGGACCAGATGGCTTTACAGGTGAATTCTATCAAACATTTAGAGAAGAGCTAACACCCACCCTTCTCAAACTCTTCCAAAGAATTGCAGAGGCAGGAACAGTCCCAAACTCATTCTATGAGGCCACCATCACCCTGATACCAAAACCAGACAAAGATACTACAGAAGAAGAAAATTGCAGACCAATATCACTAATGAATATAGATGCAAAAATCCTCAACAAAATACCAGCAAGCAGAATTCAACAACACATTAAAAGGATCATACACCATGATCAAGTGGGATTTATCCCAGGGATGCAAGGATTCTTCAGTATACGCAAATCAATCAGTGTGATACACCATATTAACAAATTGAAGAATAAAAACTATATGATCATCTCAATAGATGCAGAAAAAGCTTCTGACAAAATTCAACACCCATTTATGATAAAAACTCTCCAGAAAGTGGGCATAGAGGGAACCTACCTCAACATAATAAAGGCCATATACGACAAACTCACAGCAAACATCATTCTCATTGGTGAAAAACTGAAAGTATTTCCTCTAAGATCAGGAACAAGACAAGGCTGTCCACTCTCGCCACTGTCATTCGACATAGTTTTGGAAGTCCTAGCCACGGCAATCAGAGAAGAAAAAGAAATAGAAGGAGTACAAATTGGAAAAGAAGAAGTAAAACTGTCACTGTTTGCAGATGACATGATACTATACATAGAGAATCCTAAAGATGCCACTAGAAAAATACTAGAGCTCATCAATGAATTTGGTAAAGTTGCAGGATACAAAATTAATGCACAGAAATCTCTTGCATTCCTATACGCTAATGATGAAAAATCTGAAAGAGAAATTAAGGAAACACTCCCATTTACCATTGCAAGAAAAAGAATAAAGTACTCAGGAATAAACGTACCTAAGGAGACAAGACCTGTATGCAGAAAACTATAAGACACTGTTGAAAGAAATTAAAATGATACAAACAGATGGAGAGATATACCATGTTCTTGGATTGGAAGAATGAGTATTGTGAAAATGACTATACTAGACAAAGAATGAAGAGATTCAATGCAATTCCTATCAAATTACCAATGGCATTTTTTACAGAACTAGAACAAAAAATCTTAAAATTTGTATGGAGACACAAAAGACCCCGAATAGCCAAAGCAGTTGAGGGAAAAAAAACAGCTGGAAAAATCAGACTCCCTGACTTCTGACTGTACTACAAAGTTACAGTAATGAAGACAATATGGTACTGGCACAAAAACAGAAACATAGGATCAATTGAACAAGATAGAAAGCCCAGAGATAAACCCACACACCTATGGTCAACTACTCTATGACAAAGGAGGCAAGGATATACAATGGAGAAAAGACAGTCTCTTCAATAAATGGTGCTGGGAAAACTGGACAGCTCCATGTAAAAGAATGAAATTAGAACACTCCCTAACACTATTCACAAAAACTCAAAATGGATTAGAGACCTAAATGTAAGACCGGACACCATAAAAGTCTTAGAGGAAAACATAGGGAAAATACTCTGACATAAATCACAGCAAGATCTTTTCTGACCTACCTTCTAGAGTCATGGAAATAAAAACAAAAGTAAACAAATGGGACCTAATGAAACTTAAAAGCTTTTGCAAAGCAAAGGAAACTACAAACAAGACGAAAAGACAACCTTTAGATGGGAAAAAATATTTGCAAATGAATCAATGGACAAAGGATTACTCTCCAAAATTTGTAAACATCTCATGCAACTCAATATTAAAAAAACAAACAACCCAGTCAAAAAATGGGTGGAAGACGTAAATATACATTTCTCCAAAGAGGACATACAGATGATTAAGAAGCACATGAAAAGCTGCTCAACATCACTAATTATTCGAGAAATGCAGATCAAAACTACAATGAGGTATCACCTCACACCAGTTAGAATGGGCATCATCAGAAAATCTACAAACAACAAATGCTGGAGAGGGTGTGGAGGAAACGGGCCCATCTTGCACTGTTGCTGGGAATGTAAATTGATACAGCCACTATGGAGAATAGTATGGAGGTTCCTTAAAAACCTAAACATAGAATTACCATATGATCCAGCAATCCCACTACTGGTCATGTACCCTAAGAAAACCATAATTCAAAAAGACACATGCACCCCAATGTTCATTGCACCACTATTTACAATAGCCAGGTCATGGAAGCAACCTAAATGCCTGACAGACGAATGGATAAAGAAGATGTTGTAAACATATCCAATGGAATATTACTCAGCCATAAAAAGGAACGAAATTGGGTCATTTGTAGAGACGTGGATGAATCTAGAGACTGTCATACAGAGTGAAGTAAGTCAGAAAGAGAAAAACAAATGTCGCCTATTAACGCATATATGTGGAACCTAGAAAAATGGTACAGATGAACCTGTTGGCAGGGCAGAAGTTGAGACACAGATGTAGAGAACAAGCGTATGGACACCAAGGGGGGAAAGTGGTGGGGGGTTGGGGGTGGTGGTGTGATGAATTGGGCTATTGGGGTTGACATGTATACACTGATGTGTATAAAATTGATGACTAATAAGAACCTGCTGTATAAAAGAATAAATAAAATAAAATTAAAAAAAGTAAAACAGTTAAAAGCAAAACTCATTGCGTAGGAGATGGAGTGGAGAGTTGAGAGCATGACCCACTTGGGTTTGTGCCTTTCTCACTCACCTGGTTTTTCCATGAGACACCACTGTTCTAAGGACTCAGCTTGAAAACCACTAATCGAATGCAGTCTCCTCATTTTATAAACAGGGGATAAGATGACTTACCCAGAACTGTGCAATTAGTTCCCGGGTGGACCAGCTCCCTGTAAATATGATCTTTCTATTACATCATACTTGGAGTGTCAGTGATGACCCTGAGCTTCTCTCTATCCCTTCCTATTGCTCCTGTCAACAGGGTTTTATTTATAATTTTCTTCGTTCCATGTTATTTAATAGACTTCATCACCATCACTGCAGCTCTCATAACAGCTTAAAGAAAAACATATCTGACTCCACATGCCCATGAGCGTGTAGTAGGGAACATTGGATATGACTTCCTCAGCGGCTGTTGCTCCCGAACATGCCCTGTGAGCAGGGGTCCCAGTCCATGACCAATACTGGTTGGGTGGTGGGGCAGGGAAGTGGAATCTGTCTTGTCATCTTGTATTGTACTCCCCTGCTGTGTGACAGAATAGAGTAATGAGAAACTCTCTGCAGGTCTTGGGTTGTTTGAATGCTGCTGTCTTTCTCAGAGCTGACATTGTGTCTGGCCTCTGATAAATGATAAATTCTCATGTCCTGTTTTGTGAGATTTTTAATCATGTGCAGTTAATAGGCAGACTGTTACAAAGCATAATGGTATCTATCACCTGAATAAAATAAGAAGTGTTAATTTTATATGGAATTGTATTTCTAAGGATCACCGATTTTTGGAGGTAGATATCATCTTAGAGAATTTGTCATCCATTTTTTTCTCTTATAATAAGGAAGCTTATGCTCTGAGTGGTGAAGAACTGTGTCTGTGATGAGTCAGCTAGCTCAAGGTGTAAACTCAGTCCTCCTCACTCAAGACCCATTGTTCATCCCACTCTTTGGTTAGATTTGATTGAAAAAATTTGCATTGTGCGTCCTCTAGTGCAAAATATCTGTGAGAGAGAGAGAGATTTTCCTATTTCTTTCATGGGGAGGGGGGAGGGGTAGACAATAAAGACCCTCTAAGAGCTGAAGTCTTCACCTTATTTACAGGAAACCTGCTTTCTAAAAACATTGTTTGCCAGCCCCCTTTTTTTTTTTTTTTTTTTTTTGTCTGAGAGAAGAGACAATGTTTCATGCTAGGAGTTTAGGCATGATCAGTGGTCCTGGATATAATTTTTAAATTAATGACTGCATGCTTGCTTATACATTGAATAAGATACAGGTTGATTCATTGGTTCAAATACTGTCAAGGCCATAGGGTGGAACTCCTTTGAGCTAATTTGCTAAGACCAGACCCATGGCCCCAGATTTCACCATCAAACATGGGCAGCTATCATGCACATATGGGACAATAGATCTATACAAGTCTAATCATCTCTCTTGGAGAGATGAAATAACCTATACAGGACAGTGATGAGACAGTGATGAGAGGGAGGAGCTTTCATTGTATTAAAGAGTAAATTATTGTTATTTTTCCTATCTTTGAAAGCAT
Organism: Grampus griseus; assembly: GCF_964374135.1. Taxonomy (NCBI): domain Eukaryota; kingdom Metazoa; phylum Chordata; class Mammalia; order Artiodactyla; family Delphinidae; genus Grampus; species Grampus griseus. Next base: position 75,196,230 of record NC_139005.1, on the reverse strand, counting down.
TCTTTTAGAGATTTAACAGTTTGGGCTCTGGAGCTAGACTTCCTGGGTCTGAATTCCAGGCCTGCTTTTTACTGCCTGTATGACCTTCGTTGACTTAGTTAACCTCATTGTGCTGAATTTTTTGCCTCTGTAGAGTAAGTTAATAAGAGTAAACACCTCAGAGTGTTCTGAAGATTAAATGTGTAAATACATGCAGCTGCTAGAATAGTCTGGCATATAGTAGGCACTTAATAAATATTACCTATCATATGGATTTAAGGCACCCTCTAAACTCAGATACACATCAAACTTCTAATTGTTTGAAACTGGATATGATAAGTATTTGTTGTTTGAAGCAGCTACATTTTGGAATAATTTGTTTTGCAGCCGTAGATAACCACACACTAACCATGATTAAAAGTCACCACTGATATGGAGATAGTCTAGACAGAGCACGTCTGATGTCAAATTCTTGTTTTTTCGTGTACTTATTTAATATGGATTTACTCTGTGCTAGGCTTTTTGGACACAAAAGTTAACTTTTGAAAAAGACACTGTCCTTGCCTTCTTGGAAGAAACAAGCTTGAAAAATTTGTGGCAGACCTGTTTATTCAACGTCACTAATTTATTTTAAACTATGATTTGTTAGCTGTTTAATTTGAATAATTTATTAAATATCTTTGCTCTGTTAAACAAACAAAAACCTTCTTCTAATTGTTTTAGTGGATTCCAGCAGCCATCTCATTTTCTATAATCAGGAAGCTTTTAGACATTGCCAAGCACTGGTAGCCTCTTCTGGGCAGGCTTTGCTTGTTTGAGACCAGAGTTGGTGGAAGGTCTATTTTCTGTGAATTTATTCGTTTGGTGTACATTCTTTTTTTTTTTTTTTTTTTTTTTTTGCGGTACGGGGGCCTCTCACTGCTGTGGCCTCTCACGTTGTGGAGCACAGGCTCTGGACGCGCAGGCTCAGCGGCCATGGCTCACAGGCCCAGCCGCTCCGCGGCATGTGGGATCTTCCCGGACCGGGGCATGAACCCGTGTCCTCTGCATTGGCAGGCGGACTCTCAACCACTGTGCCACCAGGGAAGCCCTGGTGTACATTCTTGAGTGTGATTAACGTGGCACACCCTGAGTCAGGTGAACCGGGGATTGGGGGAGAGTGGGATGGGGAGGTAGGAGGGGGAGGACAAAAACCTCGGTGAGATATAGTTTCAGCCCTCAGAGGGCTGGGCGGTGTGAGAGGTGGGTACGGTGAGGATGAAAATAAACACGGAATGGTCTTGCCTTCAGAGAGCTCACTGTCTTGAGAGAGATGATCCGTAAACAAGTAGTGACAAAGCAGTGAGAGCCCTGCAAATTGCTAAGGGGGCACAGAAGAGGAGGTGACTCAGACAGCCTAAGGGGACTGAGGAAGACTTTAGACAGGAAATGACATACAAAGTGGGTCAAAGGATGAATCACTGTCGAATAGAAGAGAGAGGGTGAGTTTTCAGGCAGGGGAAACTGCATGTGCAAAGACACGGAGCCAAGACTCAAAACAAAAGTAGTCAATATTAGGGCACCACTCAACTTCAATGACACATCATTGCCCAAACTCTTTAGCTCAGCTGGCAGAGTCTGGTGTGAGGCAGTCCGTGCCCACCTTCCCAAGTCGTTTTTGTTTCATAACCACTAACCACACTAGCCCCCCCGCTTTTTAAAAAAAATTTTATTGGAGCATAGTTGATTTACAATGTTGTGTTAGTTTCAGGTGTACAGCAAAGTGAATCAGTTATACATATACATATATCCACTCTTTTTTAGATTCTTTTCCCATATAGGCTATTACAGAGTACTGAGTAGAGTTCCCTGTGCTATACAGTAAGTCCTTACTAGTTACCTGTTTTATATATAGTAGTGTGTCTGTGTCAATCCCAATCTCTCAATTTATCCCTCCCCCCCACCCTTACCCCCTGGTAACCATAAGTTTGTTCTCTACATCTGTAACTCTATTTCTGTTTTGTAGATAAGTTTATTTGTACCCTTTTTTTAGATTCCACATGTAAGTGATATCATATGATATTTGTCTTTCTGTGTCTGACTTCACTCAGTATGACAATCTCTAAGTCCATTCATTTTGCTGCAAATGGCATTATTTTGTTCTTTCTTATGGCTAAGTAATATCTCACTGTATATCTACACCATATCTTCTTTATCCATTCCTCTGTCGATGGACATTTAGGTTGCTTCCATGTCCTGGCTATTATAAATAGTGCTGCAGTTAACATTGGGGTGTATGTCCCTGGATCATCATAAGCATGATCACTTCAGAGCCTCTGTCACTATCCCTTGTAGTTTCTCTATACTTCACCTACATCTTTGTAGATAGTCTATTAATCTCTCTTTTTCTATGCCAGTCTGTTTCCTGCCTGGATCTGGAGAGATAGGAGAGGGCTGGGGACCAAGTTAGGAAAGGCCTTGCATGCATGTAAAGATCTCAGACCATGTTCATTTGGAAATGGAGAGCTGTGAAAGATAGGTCTTTATGCAGGGGTATGACATAACCCAAAGAGTGGGGTAAACACATGGGGTCAGTGTAGATCACCTTCTTTAAACTTTTGATAGTGCACTCCATTGTTGAAAAATGAGGACTTCCCTGGTGGCACGGTGGTTAAGAATCCACCTGCCAGTGCAGGGGACATGGGTTCGAGCCCTGGTCTGGGAAGATCCCACATGCTGCGGAGCAACTAAGCCCACGAGCCACAGTTACTGAGCCCGCGTGCCACAACTTCTGAAGCCTGCGTGCCTAGAGCCTGTGCTCCACAACAAGAGAAGCCACCACGGTGACAAGCCTGCGCACTGCAACGAAGAGTAGCCCCCGCTCGCCGCAAGTAGAGAAAGCCTGTGCGCAGCAACGAAGACACAATGCAGCCAAAAATAAATAAATAAAATAATAATAATTAAAAAACAATGAGCATGTCCTCATAACATATGCATATCTGTTTATTTGCAAGTTATATCCATGCATTGTTTTTTATTGAGATACAGTTAATTTACCATATTGTGTTAGTTTCAGATGTACAGCAAAGTGATTCAGTTAAATATATGTATATATGTTTCAGATTACTTTCCATTAAATGTGATTATAGGATATTGAATGTAGTTCCCTGTGCTATACAGTAACTCCTTGTTGTTTATCTATTTTATGTATAGTAGTGTCTGTTAATCCCATACTCCTAATTTATCCTCCCACCTCCCTTTCCCATTTGGTAACCTTAGGTTTGTTTTCTACGTCTGTGAGTCTGTTTCTGTTTCTGTTTCTGTTTTGTGTGTGTGTGTGTGTGTGTGTGTGTGTGTAAGATGTTTTGATGTGGGCCCTTTTCAAAGTCTTTATTGAATTTGTTACAATATTGCTTCTGTTTCATGTTTTGGTTTTTTGGCCAGGAGGCATGTGGGATCTTAGTTCCCCAACCAGGGATTGAACCTGCACCCCTTGCATTGGAAGGCAAAGTCTTAACCACTGGACTGTCAGGGAAGTCCCAGATGGCTTTATATTACTTTTTAGATTCCATATAAGTGATATCATGTAACATTTGTCTTTGTCTGACTTCACTTAGTATGGTAATCTCTAGGTCCATCCATGTTGCTGCCATGCATTCCTGTACTAACAACTTTTGCACAGTGTAAAATATAAAAGTAGATATTAAAAGGAACAAGATAAACTATATTTAAAAGATTTCAAGTTGATTTTCAATTTTTCTGTCACTAAAAACCATGCTATTCGTGTTCTGATTGCTTCACCTTTAAGGGTCTCGCTAAAATTATAGCTAGTATTTCATTATACACTTAGAGTGTCCTTCATTGTCAAGGAGGGTGCATATAAATCCGTATTCCAGATAATCTTCTTGATAACTTCAGTTGGGTAGAGATAGGATAATCTCTTGTCAGATCTAGTTACGCTATAATTGTTTTGGATATGTAGTATGGTGACAGAGTGCTTCTACCAAGTGTAATTTGCTAATTTTCTTATTGTTTTCCATATTTCTAGCAAAGAAAACAAAGAAATTATAATAATAACAATTATTAAACACATAATTTGGCCCGCATTATTTAATACAGACTGAGAATCAGGAGTTTATGTACCATTTTAAACTCATACTAAAAAAAAAGACCAGGTGCTTTTGATACACAATCTAAACAAAACTTCAGAACAATCATGCAAAATCAGCATTATTTTTAGCTTTTTATAATGAGGAAGCTTTTTATAAACATGGAAATATCAAGGAACTTGCCCAGTAGCTACTAAGTGTCAGAGAAAGCTTCAGTTTAAACTCAGGTCTATCTGTGCCTGGAGAACTTGCCCCTAACCTACCTATAAAAAGCTGATAAATAAAAGGGAAATTTGGAATGCTTTAATTACATGGCCTTGATTTTCTCAATAAAATAGAAGAAGAGGCTTAGTGGACTTACAAGGCTATGTTCAGATAAAACTGGTGTGAAATGTGATTACCCAGCTTGAAGGCAGAGTACCTGAAAAGCTACTCTTCACTCTTCTCCACATTAAAACCAAGAATCTGACACTCTCCATACAGCAAACTCACTCTTATTCCATCCTGGTTTCCCTGTGGTTCCTTCCTCCCCAGCTGGAGGTACCTATACTTGGCACTTAATGCTATAAGTGAGTAAGGACTTGGCTGGGGAAAAGGCAAAGAACGCATGTTTCCTTTACTTGTTATTTTTGGTCTATTGTTCTTGGACCCAAGTTGCAAGATGTTGAGGCGCATGTCAAAAAATGTTAAGAGTTTTTAGGGAGGAAATGGCAGGAGGCCTCTCAAGAAAACACTTGAAAGAGAAGGCCACCATTAGAAGATACATAAACCTTGATGAGAAAGTCTATTTTGATAGCTGGGCAGGTGATGCCATTAGCATAGTTCCTGTGGATCTGTGGGCACCATCATATCTGTAAAATCTCTTGAGTCTGACAAGTCCCTGTCTTCTTTTACAGAGCCCAGCACTCTGAGAGGTCATGATTATTGAAAAGGGTGCAGGGATGGGGGTTTGGGGGTGTCCTAGCACAGGTAAGAAGATAGCCTAGAGAGTAAGGGGGATGGAGAGTGAGATGTGAACTTGGATGAACTTTAGAAGGGCAACGATGGGGATGGGTAATAGACCAAGGAATCAACCAGAAAGGAACAGGATAACCGCTGATTTGTACATGGAAAGAGCCCTTCTAATGTCCTAGCTCTTTAAACACTGGGCTTTCTACATGCTGTTACATGCACCTCCAGAGAAGGCGGGTGGAGAAACAAGTCACTTTTGCTCGTGATTAATACATTTTTCAAAGATTATAGTCTAGGGTGGGAGAGAAAACAAACAGAATTTTGTGCCTGCAAAGTAATTCATAGTAATCCACTGGGATGCCACGGGAAATTCAAAAGCATTATGTTAAGTGCATGAAAAGGTAGCACTTTCAATATATTTTCCATTATTTCTGACTGATTAGGTCAAGCAGTTCCCATTGTTGAGTACTGGGCTTTTATTATGGCTTGGGCAATTTTGAAAGGTGTTAAGATTCTTTAATAAGGCCATAGAATATAGTGTTTCTACTGGGACAGAAACTTGAGGGTCTACACACACAAAGGCACACTCCCTTGTAACTGAGGACAACGAGCCACTGCTGTCTTCCTGCAATGGGCTTCTCAATCTCCTGCTGGCAGTAAACAGTGCATCACTCTGGGTCCTGCATTTGGGGGGCGGTGGTAGAGTGGATGGGGGAGAGGATGAAGTGGGTTAACTCATTAACCTTGAGTTGTTAAATGCTGTTGGAAAAACTCACTAAATCTAGAGACCTGTCTGCTCTTTCCTACCCTCAGCCCTCACCAAAGCTAAGTATTCTTTCTATGTTTTTTTTAAAGTATATATAGTTTTTAAAGATTTTTTTTGATGTGGACCAGTTTTAAGGTCTTTATTGAATTTGTTACAATATTGCTTCTGTTTTATATTTTGGTTTTTTGGCCGCGAGGCATGTGGGATCTTAGCTCCCCGACCAGGGATCAAACCCACACCCCCTGCATTGGAAGGCGAAGTCTCAACAACTGGACCACCAGGGAAGTCCCTAAGTATTCTATTTATCACCTATTGATTCCTTCTTCTGTTTCTTTGGCAGCCACTGTAATACGTGAGTTTTCAGCTCAACAACGTACTCCTCACTTTTTCTTGTTCCTTCTTCCACCCCATTCATCACACATTGCTGGCCTCCTTCTCTCATGGGAGATGACCTGCTCACCTGTTTTCCTTGGGAAGATTTGTTTGAAATCACCTTATTTATTTCCTCCTCAAAGTCTTCTGCCTTCTCACTCTTCTATTCGGCATCTCTCCTCTTCCCTCTGCCTGAATTGGAGGTCACCTCCATTGCTAATCCCAAATCCTTTCCCACTGACATCACTTCCTCTAGGTAGGTGTATGCTCACTTAGCCCCTTTTACTCACAATATCTGTTCCCTCTTGAAATTTTAGTTCTCTTTGAGAAAGAGATACCAGCTTGAACTCATAGCAGCTGAACTAACAATGACTGCTAAAAGTTTTCAAAAAGGATATATTTTATACTTATCCTTTCTATTTCATGATTTATGACTTTTAAGCTCTTTCCATTCTTTTAACACCACATGTTGAATGGTTGAAGGACAGAGGGATATTTAGTTTGGAGAAAGGACTCAAGTTTGCCATGTAACTTGTGTTCACATACAGGGCTCTCAGATGAGGGACAGATTACTTTTCTTATAAGCCTAAAATGGAGAATTTGAATCAACAAGTAAAAGCTACAGTGAGGTAAAATTTTAATGCAAATCAGGGTGAATTTTATTATCACTGGAATTATCCAGAGATGAAATGGGTCGCTGTGGGTAACAGCAAGTTTCCTGCTGCTGGAGGTATTCAAACTCAAGTTAGGTTGTTGTAGAATCAATTCAAGCATCAAATGAGCTTTTACACCAGGGTGCTTCTAAATCCTGAGATATCGTGATTGTCACACAGTCATTTCCAAGTTTTCACTCATTTCACTTGTTTGCAGCCGAAGCCATCACTGTGTTCATGTTATGTTTATCTTTTTGTTTTGCATCTATATGAAAATAATAATGGTCATTGTGAAAAATTTAAAATAATACAAAGTGTAAAATGTCTGAGCCCTCCTCGTTCTTCCCCATTCCTTTCCACTCACCAAGTTTGGTAAGGATTGTTAGGTACATATGTAAATATCTTTCTATCTAGCTGTATATGCATCTTTAATAAAATAGGCTTATACTATATTGAATGCTTTGCAACTTACTTTTTGTTCGTTGTGGAAAATGGTGGGCTGCCATCCAGGTCAGTATATAGTTCTCTCTCTCTGTTTTGATGGCTGCATAGAATTCAATAGTATAAATCAGGGGTCACAAACTTTTTCTTTTAAAGATTAGGGAGTAAATATTTTTATGTTGTCATCCCTTACAGTCTCTGTCCTAACTACTCAGCCCTGTCGTGTAGCACAGGGGTCCCCAACCCCCAGAACGCAGACCAGTGCTGGTCCGCGGCCCGTTAGGAACTGGGCCATGCAGCAGGCGGTGAGCAGCGGGCGAGCGAGCGAAGCTTCATCTGCCGCTCCCCATCCTCGCATTACCTCCTGAACCATCCCCCCGCCCCGCTGTCCGTGGAAAAATTGTCTTCCACGAAACCAGTCCCTGGTGCCAGAAGGGTTGGGGACCACAGGTGTAGCATGAAAGTAGCCACGGATAATACATAAGTGAATGCATATACCTGTGTTCCAATAAAACCTAACTTGTTTACATTAAAATTTGAATATTGTATAATTTTTAAATGTCATGAAATATCATCCTTCTGATACTTTCAACCATTTAAGAATATAAAAGCCATTCTTCTTAGCTTGGGGCTGCATAAAAACAGGTATAGGCGAGATTTGGCCCATGGGCTGTAGTTTGCCAAACCCTGGTTTAAACTGTTAGGGAGGGTTATTTATTCTTCACATTTGGTGTGCCCTTCCACTCTTATGCTAATGAGTGAGCTTCATTAGCATACGAACTTGCCTTCTCCATCCCCTCACTAACTCTGCCCCAGGGGAGATGGAATGACAGGAAATGATTGGTGAGGTTACAGGAGAGAGTGGGCATGCCCTTTTCTCTTTTCTTTCTCTTTGAGAACCAGCTGCCTGCAGGGCTGGTATACTTTCTATGAGATCGTCTCCCTAGACCAGCATTGCATCATGGGCAGTCTGTCTAATTCTGAGCCTTATTATGAAACAGTCCACGTGCCTTTCTTATTCAGATAGAAACCACTTTATCCAATATCAGCTTCATAAATAATAAAGATAATATTTGGTCTCTAATCTGTTTTTACTCATTTGCCTTACTTTTCAATTGAATTAGGCATAGAATAGACACGCTACTTATTGAATCATCTAATAGCATCAACTTGGATTTACCATAATTTATTTAGCCATTCCACACCTTTTCATTCTTAATACTGGGTTGGCCAAAAAGTGGCTTCCATTTTTAAGTAAAAATAAAAGACACATTTTTCATTTTCACCAAGAACTTTATTGAACAATGTATTTACCCTTTTAAAAATTTTTTAATTTTTAATTTAATTTTATTTATTTTTTTATACAGCAAGTTCTTATTAGTCACCAATTTTATACACATCAGTGTATACATGTCAATCCCAATCGCTCAATTCAGCACACCACCATCCCCACACCCCTGCGCTTTCCCCCCTTGGTCCATATGTTTGTTCTCTACATCTGTGTCTCGACTTCTGCCCTGCAAAGTGATTCATCTGTACCATTTTTCTAGGTTCCACATACATGTGTTAATATACGATATTTGTTTCTCTCTTTCTGACTTACTTCACTCTGTATGACAGTCTCTAGACCCATCCATGTCCCAACAAATGACTCAATTTCGTTCCTTTTTATGGCTGAGTAATATTCCATTGGATATATGTACCAAAACTTCTTTATCCATTCGTCTTTTGATGGGCATTCAGGTTGCTTCCATGACCTGGCTATTGTAAATAGTGGTGCAATGAACATTGGGGTGCATGTGTCTTTTTGAATTATGGTTTTCTCTGGGTATATGCCCAGTAGTGGGATTGGGGATTGCTGGGTCATATGGTAATTCTATTTTTAGGTTTTTAAGGAACCTCCATACTGTCCTCCATAGTGGCTGTATCAATTTACATTCCCAGCAACAGTGCAAGAGGGTTCCCTTTTCTCCACATCCTCTCCAGCATTTGTTGTTTGTAGGTTTTCTGATGATGCCCATTCTAGCTGGTGTGAGGTGATACCTTATTGTGGTTTTGATTTGCATTTTTCTAATAATTAGTGATGTTGAGCAGCTTTCATGTGCTTTTTGGCCCTCTGTATGTCTTCTTTGGAGAAATGTCTATTTAGGTCTTCTGCCCATTTTTTGATTGGGTTGTTTGTTTCTTTAATATTGAGCTATGCGAGCTGTTTATATATTTTGGAGATTAATCCTTTGTCTGTTGATTCATTTGCAAATATTTTCTCCCATTCTGAGAGTTGTCTTTTCATCTTTTTTATGGTTTCCTTTGCTGTGCAAAAGCTTTGAAGTTCCATTTGTTTATTTTGTTTTTCCATTACTCTAGGAGATGGAACAAAAAAGATCTTGCTGTGATTTATGTCAAAGAGTGTTCTTCCTATGTTTTCCTCTAAGAGTTTTATAGTGTCTGGTCTTACATTTAGGTCTCTAATCCATATTGAGTTTATTTTTGTGTATGGTGTTAGGCAGCGTTCTAATTTCATTCTTTTACATGGAGCTGTCCAGTTTTCCCAGCACCACTTATTGAAGAGACTGTCTTTTTTCCATTGTATATCCTTGCCTCCTTTGTCATAGATTAGTTGACCATAGGTGCGTGGGATTATCTCTGGGCTTTCAATCTTGTTCCATTGATCTATGTTTCTGTTTTTGTACCAGTACCGTATTGTCTTCATTACTGTAGCTTTGTAGTATAGTCTGAAGTCAGGGAGTCTGATTCCTCCAGCTCCGTTTTTTTCCCTCAAGACTGCTTTGGCTATTCGGGGTCTTTTGTGTCTCCATATAAATTTTAAGATTTTTTGTTCTAGTTCTGTAAAAAATGCCATTGGTAATTTGATAGGGATTGCATTGAATCTCTTCATTCTTTGTCTAGTATAGTCATTTTCACAATATTGATTCTTCAATCCAAGAACATGGTATATCTCTCCATCTGTTGGCATCATCTTTAATTTCTTTGATCAGTGTCTTATAGTTTTCTGCATACAGGTCTTTTGTCTCCCTAGGTAGGTTTATTCCTGAGTACTTTATTCTTTTTGTTGCAGTGGTAAATGGGAGTGTTTCCCTAATTTCTCTTTCAGATTTTTCATCATTAGTGTATGGGAATGCAAGAGATTTCTGTGCATTAATTTTGTATCCTGCAACTTTACCAGATTCATTGATGAGCTCTAGTAGTTTTCTGGTGGCATCTTTAGGATTCTCTATGTATAGTATCATGTCATCTGCAAACAGTGACAGCTTTACTTCTTCTTTTCCAATTTGTATTCCTTTTATTTCTCTTTCTTCTCTGATTGCCGTGGCTAGGACTTCCAAAACTATGTTGAATAATAGAGGTGAGAGTGGACAGCCTTGTCTTGTTCCTGATCTTAGAGAAAATGCTTTCAGTTTTTCACCATTGAGAATGATGTTTGCTGTGGGTTTGTCATATATGGCCTTTATTATGTTGGGGTAGGTTCCCTCTGTGCCCACTTTCTGGAGAGTTTTTATCATAAATGGGTGTTGAATTTTGTCAAAAGCTTTTTCTGCATCTATTTAGATGATCATATGGTTTTTATTCTTCAATTTGTTAATATGGTGTATCACACTGATTGATTTGCTTATACTGAAGAATCCTTGCATCCCTGGGATAAATCCCACTTGATCATGGTGTATGATCCTTTTAATGTGTTGTTGGATTCTGTTTGCAAGTATTCTGTTGAGGATTTTTGCATCTATATTCATCAGTGATATTGGTCTGTAATTTTCTTTTTCTGTAGTATCTTTGTCTGTTTTTGGTATCAGCGTGATGGTTGTCTCATAGAATGAGTTTGAGAGTGTTCCTGCCTCTGCAATTGAAGAGTTTGAGAAGGGTGGGTGTTAGCTCTTCTCTAAATGTTTGATAGAATTCACCTGTGAAGCCATCTGGTCCTGGACTTTTGTTTGTTGGAAGATTTTTAATCACAGTTTCAATTTCATTACTTGTGATTGGTCTGTTCATATTTTCTGTTTCTCCCTGGTTCAGTGTTGGAACATTATACCTTTCTAGGAATTTGTCCATTTCTTCCAGGTTGTCCATTTTTTTGGCATAGAGTTGCTTGTAGTAGTCTCTTAGGATGCTTTGTATTTCTGCGGTGTCTGTTGTAACTTCTCCTTTTTCATTTCTAATTTTATTGATTTGAGCCCTCTCTCTCTTTTTCTTGATGTGTCTGGCTAATGGTTTATCAATTTTGTTTATCGTCTCAAAGAACCAGCTTTTAGTTTTATTGATCTTTGCTATTGTTTTCTTTGTTTCTATTTCATTTATTTCTGCTCTGATCTTTATGATTTCTTTCCTTCTGCTAACTTTGGGTTTTGTTTGTTCTTTCTCTAGTTCCTTCAGGTGTAAGGTTAGATTCCTTATTTGAGATTTTTCTTGTTTCTTGCGGTAGGCTTGTAGAGCTATAAACTTCCCTCTAAGAACTGCTTTTGCTGCATCCCATAGGTTTTGGATTGTCGTGTTTTTATTGTCATTTGTCTCTAGGTATTTTTTGATTTCCTCTTTGATTTCTTCAGTGATCTCTTGGTTATTTAGTAGTGTATTGTTTAGCCTCCATGTGTTTGTGTTTTTTACGTTTTTTCCCTGTAATTCATTTCTAATCTCATAGCATTGTGGTCAGAAAAGATGCTTGATATGATTTCAGTTTTCTTAAATTTCCTGAGGCTTGTATTGTGACCCAAGATGTGATCTATCCTGGAGAATGTTCCATGCGCACTTTAGAAGAAAGTGTAATCTGCTGTTTTTGGATGGAATGTCCTATAAATATCAATTAAATCTATCTGGTCTATTTTGTCATTTAAAGCTTCTGTTTCCTTATTTATTTTCATTTAGGAAGATCTGTCCAGTGGCGTAAGTGAGGTGTTAAAGTCCCCCACTATTATTGTGTTACTGTCGATTTCCTCTTTTATAGCTATTAGCAGTTGCCTTATGTATTGGGGTGCTCCTATGTTGGGTGCATATATATTTATAATTGTTATATCTTCTTCTTGGATTGGTCCTGTGATCATTATGTAGTGTTCTTCCTTGACTCTTGTAGCATTCTTTATTTTAAAGTCTATTGTATCTGATATGAGTATTGCTACTCCAGCTTTCTTTTGATTTTCATTTCCATGGAATATCTTTTTCCATCCCCTCACTTTCAGTCTGTATGTGTCCCTAGGTCTGAAGTGGGTCTCTTGTAGACAGCATATATATGGGTCTTGTTTTTGTATCCATTCAGCAAGCCAATGTCTTTTGGTTGGAGCATTTAATCCATTCACCTTTAAGGTAATTATAGATATGTATGTTCCTATGACCATTTTCTTATTTGTTTTGGGTTTGTTTTTTTAGGTCTTTTTTTTCTCCACTTAGAGAAGTTCCTTTAGCATTTGTTGTAGAGCTGGTTTGGTGGTGCTGACTTCTCTTAGCTTTGGCCTGTCTGTAAAGCTTTTGATTTCTCTATCAAATCTGAATGAGATCCTTGCTGGGCAGCGTACTCTTGGTTGTAGTTTCTTTCTTTTCATCATTTTAAGTATATCATGCCGTTGCCTCGTGGCTTGTAGAGTTTCTGCTGAGAAATCTGCTGTTAACCTTATGGGAGTTCCCTTGTATGTTATTTGTCATTTTTCCCTTGGTGCTTTCAATAATTTTTCTTTGTCTTTAATTTTTGCCAGTTTGATTACTGTGTGTCTCAGTGTGTTTCTCCTTGGGTTTATCCTGTATGGGACTCTCTGCGCTTCCTGGTTTGGGTGGCTATTTCCTTTCCCATGTAGGGAAGTTTTCAACTATAATCTCTTCACATATTTTCTCTGGTCCTTTCTCTCTCTCTTCTCGTTCTGGGATCCCTATAATGCGAATGTTGTTGCGTTTAATGTAGTCCCAGAGGTCTCAGGCTGTCTTCATTTCTTTTCATTCTTTTTTCTTTATTCTGTTCCACAGCAGTGAATTCCACCATTTTGTTTTCCAGGTCACTTATCCGTTCTTCTTCCTCAGTTATTCTGCTATTGATTCCTTGTAGTGTAGTTTTCATTTCAGTTATTGTATTGTTCGTCTCTGTTTGTTCTTTAATTCTTCTAGGTCTTTGTTAAACATTTCTTGCATCTTCTCGATATTTGCCTCTATTCTTTTTCAGAGGTCCTGGCTCATGTTCACTATCATTATTCTGAATTCTTTTTCTGGAAGATTGCCTATCTCCACTTCATTTAGCTGTTTTTCTGGGGTTTTATCTTGTTCCTTCATCTGGTGCATAGCCATGTGCCTGTTCATCTTGTCTGTCTTTCTGTGAATGTGGTTTTTGTTCCCCAGGCTGCAGGATTGTAGTTCTTCTTGCTTCTGCTGTCTGCCCTCTGGTGAATGAGGCTATCTAAGAGGCTTGTGTAATTTCCTGATGGGAGGGACTGGTGCTGAGTAGAGCTGACTGTTGCTCTGGTAGGCAGATCTTAGAAAAACTTTAATCCGCTTGTCTGCTGATGGGTGGGGCTGGGTTCTCTCCCTGTTGGTTGTTTGGCCTAAGGCAACCCAACACTGGAGCCTACCCAGCTCTTTGGTGGGGCTAATGGTGGACGCTGGGAGGGCTCATGCCAAGGAGCACTTCCCAGAACTTCTGCTGCCAGTGTTCTTGTTCCCTCGGTGAGCCACAGCCACCCGCCCCCGCCTCTGCAGGAGACCCTCCAACACTAGCAGGTAGGCCTGGTTCAGTCTCCCCTGTGGTCACTGCTCTGTGTCCTGGGTCCTGGTGCGCACACTACTTTGTGTGTGCCCTCCAAGAGTGGCGTCTGTGTTTCCCCTGGTCCTGTCGAAGGCCTGCAATGAAATCCCACTAGGCTTCAAATTCTGATTCTCTAGGAATTCCTCCTCCCATTGCTGACCCCCAGGTTGGGAAGCCTGACATGGGGCTCAGAACCTTCACTCCAGTGGGTGGACTTCTGTGGTATAAGTGTTCTCCAGTCTGTAAGTCACCCACCCAGCAGTTATGGGATTTGATTTTACTGTGATTGCGCCCCTCTTACCATCTCATTGTGGCTTCTCCTTTGTCTTTGGATGTGGGGTATCTTTTTTGGTGAGTTCCAGTGTCTTCCTGTCGATGACTGTCCAGCCGCTAGTTGTGATTCTGGTGTTCTCACAAGAGGGAGTGAGAGCACGTCCTTCTACTCCACCATCTTGTTTCCTTTCCTATTCACCCTTTTCTTCCACTACCTTTTGCCATTTTTCAGGCAACTTCATTATTCAGTCTTCCCAAAACTTTTTATCTTTTTGACAAAGAACTATTCCAGGTGCCTTTTACAGTCTTGCAGGGAATTGAAATTTTTTCCATTAAGAGAATTTTGTTAAGACCCAAATAAATGGAAATCTGAAGGTGAATACGGAGGATGAATCAGAACTTTCTAACCAAGCTGTAACAGTTTTTGCGTGGTCATCAAAGAAGCATGTGGTCTTGTGTTATCGTGATGGAAGATTATGCGTTTTTTTGTTGGCTAATTCTGGGTGCTTTTTTTCGAGTGCCACTTTTAGTTGATCTGATTGGGAGCAGTACTTGTTGCAATTAATCGTTTGGTTTTCTGGAAGGAGCTCATAGTAGAGGACTCCCTTCCAATCCTACCATATACACAACATCACCTTCTGTGGATGAAGACGGACCTTTGGTGTGGTTGGTGGTGGTTCATTTCGCTTGCCCCACCATCTCTTCCATTCCACATTATTGTACAGTATCCACCTTTCATCACCCGTCACAATTTGTTTTAAAATCGGAACATTTTTATTATGTTTAAGTAGAGAATTGCATGTGGAAATATGGTCAAGAAGGTTTTTTTCACTTAACTTATGTGGAACCCAAACATCAAAGCAATTAACATAACCAAGCTGGTGCAAATTATTTTCAGTGCTTGATTTGGATATTTTGAGTATGCCAGCTATCTCCCATATGGTATAACATTGATTGTTCTCAGTTAATGTCTAGATTTGGTTGCTATCAACTTCAGCTGGTCTACCCAACCATGAAGCATCATGTATCGAGAAATCTCCAGCATGAAACTTTGGAAATGACTTTTGACATATTCGATCAGTTACAGTACCTTTTCCGTACGCTGCACAAATCTTTTTTTTTTGCATTTCTGTTGTGTTTTTACCTTTCTTGAAAGAATAAAGCATAATATGCTGCAAATGTTGCTTTTTTTCCTTCCTTCAATATTAAAATAGCTACACAAAAATTCATCAATTTTGATGTCTTTTTTTAAACGCACGCTGATATGACAGCTGTCGCATGAAATCTAACAAAATTGTTTTGAATGAAGTTAAAGACAGCTAAGTGCTACTAGAGCCATCCTGTGGAAAAAACTGAATGAACCTTTAGCCAACCCAATACTTCCTAATCCTTTGGTTAACCATTCATGATCAAGTCTGTGGACTGATTCTGTATTCCTTCTTTTTTCTCATGCCATCTAAAAGACCCATGTCTTATGCGTCTCTCTTTGAAAACTCTGATAGTTATCTCTAGAGATGACCTATGCAGTCTGGGTACCCTGAACTTCTTCCTCTTCTAGATTTCTTTTTTTTAAAAATTACTTAATTTGGCCATGTCTGGTCTTAGTTGTGGCACATGGGCTTCTCTCTAGTTGTGACGCACTGGCTCTAGAGTGCATGGGCTTAGTTGCATGTAGAATCTTAGTTCCCTGACCAGGGATCGAACCCATGTCCGCTGCATTGGAAGGCGGATTCTTAACCACTGAACTACCAGGGAAGTCCCTCTTCTAGATTTCTTGCCCGCTTTTACCAGCTTAATATTCCTACAGAATGGCTTTGAGGTGTCAGATATGTCATACATATCAATCTTTAATGAATCTCCATCAATAACCAGATAAAGAATAATTCCATAGGTGATATTCAAAGCCTTCTGCATTTGAACCTTACTTATTATTCTAGCTTATCTTTCATTATTCTTAAAAAGTATTATTATATGTAAAATATTTATAATAGTGCCTGGCATATAATAAGCACTCAACACATCAGCTACATTGTTCCATTGCACACACTCCAATCACTTTCCAATCGGAGTGACAACTTATTATTTATACATATACATATTTGTATATACAAATTGCTTTCACCTGTATTTCCCCATGTATTCAAGTAATTTTTCAAGCCATCATCTTTACCAATTGAAATCTTACCCAACCTCCAAAGCCTACCTGATGAACTTCCTTCTCTGTGCATTATAATCTTAGACTTTCAGAAATCTTAATTCACCAGAAGAGCTCAATAATGGTAAGTTCTTGCAGAGCACTGTATGAAGGCCTTGGGACCCCCAAGATCACAATTATGTGGTAGAAATTGACATGTGAGCAAAAAGTTACTACACAGTGTGTGATGGTAAATTTTATGTGTCAGTTTGGGCTAAGGGATGCCCAGATAGCTGGTAAAACATTATTTCAGGTTGTGACTGTAAGGATATCTCTAGAAGAGATTAGCATTTGAATCAGTGTATGGAGTAAAGAAGATCACCCTCACCAATGCAGGTGGACGTCCATCATCTAATCCAGTGAGGCCCTGAATAGAACAAAAAGGCAGTAGAAGGGTAAATTCACTCTCTCTGCTTCAGCTGAGACATCCATCTTCTCCTGCACTCAGACATTGGTGCTTCTGGTTCTTGGGCTTTTGAACTCAGACCAAGAATTCAACCATCAGCTTTCCCAATTCTCTGGCCATCAGACTCGGACCAAATGATACCACCAGATTTCCCAGTTCTCCAGGTTGCAGACAGCAAATCATGGGACTTCTTGGATTCCATAACTGCACCAGCCAGTTCCTATAAGGTCACCTCTTATAGGTCTCTCAGTGTATTTCATTGCTTCTTTTTTTCTGGAGAACCGTGACTATACAGGGAAGCAGAGGGTTAGGTGTGAAATGATATATGTGATTTCAAGGTAAAATTTTTTAAATAGAAAGGAGTGATTCACAAATTGCATTCACAAGTATTTATTGAATGCTTACTACATGACATGTCCTGTACCAAGACCTGCATTGTGAGTAAAAGTAGACCTGGTACTGTTCTCACAGGAATTTACCACCTGTAGAAGGATACAGACATTAATCAATTAATCTCACATATAAGAAAAAAACTAAAATTCAGGCAGATGCAATGAAGGAAGGTACGTGGTTCTATGAGAGGGTCAGATAGAAGGATCTGACTAGGGTGGTGGGTGGACATGAAGGGAAATGGATGGATCAGAGATACCATTTAGAGGGATAGGCAGCAAGAGAGTAGATATGGCTTCCCAATCCTTTCCATCTCCTAATCAGAGTTTTGAAGGAGGAATCGGGGTTCAGCAAGTAGGTGTGTGGAAAGAAGGGATTTCAGATTAAGGAAGTACAGTATTCTTGAGTCAGGAAGTGTAAGTTATTTAGTACAGCCAAGGTACTGGGAAGTGGTAAAAACTGAGGCAGGAGAGGTAAGTAAGAATGACCAGATAATGAAGGATCTTGTGTGTTATTCTAAGGAGATCGGACTCATCATGAGGGTTGTAGGGAAACATTGAAGAACTTTACGCAGTGGAGCTACATGACCATTGTGTGGAAAATGGTTATAGGAGGGATAGTGGGGAGAAATGAAACAAGTCTGGAAAAAGAGAGACCACTTAGATGATTACTACAAAATCCCAGGAGGGAGATGTTGAAGACCTGCTTGGAATCTTGGGCATTGAAATCTCAGTGTGTTACCCTCATTAAGCATTGTTAAAATGAGAGAATGTTTCTGGGCTCATACTCTTTCTAGGTCTGGCTCTTGGGATCTGGGTTTTTAGATGGGTTCCATCCAGGCACGAGTTTCTATGATTATTTAAGTTTAGATTTTTCAGAAGCAAATCTCAGAAAATATTTAAATGCAAGCTGATTATTTGGAAGGTGATCCTAGGAAATGTTGTTAGGCAAGTAAAACAATGAAGGAAATACACCCAATAAAGAACATATTAGAGATGAGATGACTGCTGTGGGCAAATGGGATTCAACCCCTCTAGGGTTTCTGGGAGACGGTATAGACCAGGCACCTCAGAATTATTCCATCTTAGGGTAAGGCAGCTTGTGTGTTTATTCAGAATTCTGTTATTACTTGAGGGATGGCACATCAGGACTGTCCCATTGCGAGAAGAGTGGTCTCCTACCTGCTGAGATAGCCATCAGGCAGTGGAAGTCAATGGTATTTCTGTAGGCTTCCTTCTAGATCTGTGGTCTCGAGTGAATGAAGTCTTTGAAGTGTCCTGAGAAATTCCAGGTGCATTATAGGGATCTTCTGGGTATCACAAGAGATTTTCTGTTTAAATGTCTGGCAGTCTACCCTGTGGCTCTACTGCAGTACTCCAAACAAGGCATAACTATGGCTCATTGTAGCTTCTACAGCGTACAGTCGGCCGGCAGGCCAATTTTTGTGCACCATGAAACTTTGTAAAAAGAAGTTCCATTTGAATTGGTCCTAGGAATTGTCATCACTGGTTTCAAAGAAGGTGCGTTTATTTAATATTCTATATCTTTGTATTGTTTCCAGTTCATCCTCTGGCCTGAGATGGATTTGACTCAATTCATTTATTTTTATATTTTGCTTTGTAAAGAAGGAGGTGGTAAGGAGAGAAGAATTCCAATGTCATTTTTATTGACAAGAAACTTAGTGACCATTGAACTCTACAGACCTCTGTAAAGGATGATTCTGCATGTGTATAGCTTTATCTTTTCACTGTCATTTTGATATTTCCAAGAAGAGATGGATGAAATGAGATGACTATGGCTAATTTGCATTTAAAAGGACTTTCTTAGAGTGGCAGCTCAGCCCAAGAAGATTGCAAGTTCAACATAAAAGGTCAGAAATATTTGTCCACCAACCAAGATAGTGTAGCTAAGGAGTGCTGGGATTGTTCCCGCTGCCCTGGGAAGTCTTGATTTAGGAATGCATTCTTCTTCTTCTTCTTTTTTAAAGAAAAGTTGTGACCAACTTTTTGTGTCCTGGCAGGAGAAAAGAATAAGACTTGACCTCCTTTTGTTGCAACAGTTGTCTGCAACTGCCTTGTTCCATTGTCTCAACGTGTATCATCTGTCAATCGTCAACTCTCCTTCCAGGACAGAGCTGCATTCTCGTTGTGTTATCACTTTGCTATGTGGTGTCCTTTCTCATCTGGTTTTGGAATTTAAAGGAAAAAAAAATGACCATGAAAAATGTGTAAGTTGGATGCTATTCATTCACTTATTTATAAATAAATGGAAGCTGACAGGCACCTCTTCAGAAAATGTTTACTATATGGACAAGTGTTGATGACATGGTCTGAAAGACACAGTCTGGTGCCATCGGGACCAGCTGCTCCTTCAGTAGTTATCATTGTGCAGCCTCGCTTTCGTTTTGGTTTGGCACATGCATTTTCAGCCTGCCTTACATTGTGTCTCCAGGATACTCTATCTCTGGCACTGTCTGCCAGAGACAATAGATGGGCCTTTATACCAGGCTTGAGAGCTTGGTCTTTGTCTGTTCTTCTCTGGTATTACTGCTGCTTGCGTAATGGACCTTGCCTGATGCCAATGGATGCATCTGCTCTTGGCCCAGTAACTTCGCTTCATGGAAATGGCACTTGATTTTCTGTTCTTCATGCTGCCGTGCTGACATTTGCTAAACTGGACAAATGTTTTTGTTTCCAGTGGAGAAGAATCACTGCTCATTACTTAGCTAGGGGAGCAGTGGATAGATCTCAGACTGGCTTAATTCATAGATCCTGAATGATTCCTCTGCAACTACTCTAAGGGTTACCATTTGGGAGGCTGTTGGGGAATTGGTAGTTGGGTTCCTTGGGAATCTGCTGCTCCCTGTATGAACTTTAGATTGCACAGGCCTGTTACACACTTACAACAGAGGAGTTAAATCCTTGTCTATCCATCAATAAATCAATTGATTAACCAACAAGTATATATTTAATAGCTGCTTGAATGCAGGGCACTGTGTTGTTGGGCTCTGAGAATACAGAGGGGAATTGGTTACAATCCTTGCTTTAGAGTTGGATTAAGAAAAATTGTAATGTATACAAATTATACACAGACACATACACATAAGGTACTGTTAAATGTATTCAGAGGAGGAATTTTAGAAAGTGAGAGATCACCGTGAGCTGAAATGCCTTGGGAAGACATCCTTGGGAGAAATGAATTTTAAACCTAATATGAAAGACTAACTGATACGGTGAGGTTGAGGGTTGAGTGAACCCAGATGGATAAAAATACACCGTCATAAACAGAGCTATTCTTGGATGTACAGTGGTTGTTTTAGAGATGAAAACACCCTATGCCTTTGAACATCATATTTTTAATCCACAGGTTGTGCCATGTCATTTGTGTTTATTTGCTATATCCTCCAGAGACCTTAATAAACTGAGGGGAAAGGAGAGAGGACTGACATTTATTAACCACCTTTGTTTGCCAAGCACTGTGCTATCTGCTTTACATACGTTATCTTACTGAATTCTTCTGCAGTCCTGTGAGCCATGCATTACTGCTCCTATTTATAGATGATGAAACTGAGGCAGAGAGAGGCTAAATTACTTGCCCAGGTCTCATGGTTATGAAGTGACAGCCCTCTGCATAATTTACACACAGCCAGTAACTTATGTGATTTTTAAGGTAGTCAAGAGAGTAGGGAAATTCAGCATCAATGCTGTTTCTAAAGAAATATTTGAAATGCTGCTTGTTAGATTAATACATTGTCAGCAATTACAAAAATGGATTAAAATGAAAATAAAATAACAGAGACTTCCCTGGTGGTGCAGTGGCTAAGAATCTGCCTGCCAATGTGGGGGACATGGGTTCAAGATCTGGTCCGGGAAGATCCCACATGCTGTGGAGCAACTAAGCCCATGCACCGCTACTACTGAGCTTGCGCTCTAGAGCCTGTGAGCCACGACTACTGAGCCCGCGTGCCACAACTACTGAGCCTGCGTGCCACAACTACTGAAGCCCATGCACCTAGAGGCCGTGCTCTGCAACAGAGAGAAGCCACCTCAATAAGAAGCCCATGCACCACAACGAAGAGTAGCCCCCACTTGCAACTAGAGAAAGCCCGCGTGCAGCAATGAAGACCCAATGCAGCCAAAAATAAATAAATTTATATAGATATAAAAAATAGCAGAAAGAAATAAACTAAAACAGTTGATGAGAATCCTTTTGGGACACAGATGTCATACAGTATGTCACATGGCACAGGTGGAACAAGATGTGTGTGTGTGTGTGGTGTTGGGGGCTATATTCCTTTGAACTTGGTGCATTCTGCACATTTTAGGTACTCACAAACAGGGTCAATATCTGATATATTAGGATTTTGTTACAAAATGATGAACAGTTCCACTCGGACTCTCAAGGTGACAGACGTTCTATAGCTAAAATATTGCTTTGGGAAAATCAAAATAGACCCACTGCACCTAAAATAATCAGCCAAAAATATGAGGGGAAAAAATAGAAAATGGAGACCTGTGGCAAGGCTCAATTGTATTTGAGCAATTGTTCTCAAAATCTTCTCTGTGGGTCATACTCTGGCCTGGACCATCTGTCTACCATGGGCTTCCTCCTGGGCCTTTCACACTCTTGGCTTCCCAGCCCCTGCTATCTTACGTGAATGGAGGAACAGAGGCTCTTGCATGCCAGCCCCCAGGGCAGTGGCTCAAGGGCCAGCAGACTAGGGAATGTAATGATGTTACTTGCGCAAGCAGTTGCTTGCAGACTGTAACTTTGCCCTGTGTCCTTTAGCTATTCTTGGTGAATTTCCAGAGGGATAGTCTCTTACAGTAAAGCCCCACTCCCTCCATGACCCCCGGCTGGAAACATCATCTGGCCTCTGAGTGCTCTGCTCTTGCATTGGACTCGTATAGGGACCAAAGTGAGTAACCTGGGGCCTACAACCCAGGCTAGGGAGAAGATGACTTCATCTCATCTGGGCCATTCTCTCAAGAATTTGTTCCTTTGGATTTTGCTGAAAAGCAGCTCAATGTAAATGCCTCTCTCACCAGGACCACCTGCCTCTATAATCTATTGCAGGCTGTATTTTGCTGCAAGAAATGGTGAGACTTTTCTTTGAAAACTTTTTCATTGTGACCTATGACACACAGAAAAGTGCACCACACAAATTTATACCAATGAATTATAAAGTGATTGCTCATGTAATCGCTACTTGGGCAAGGACTAGAACATTGCTAGCACCTCAGAAGCTTGCTGAGTGTTCCTTTCCAACACACCCATGTCTTTTTTCTCAAGATAACCCTTTTTCTGACCTGGTTGGTAATCATTTCCGTGTGTGTGTGTGTGTGTGTGTGTGTGTATGTATTTTGATTGTTTTATCAATATAAACTGTAGTCTGGAGACTGGCCGACTTTTTAAGCCTTTGACCTTCTTCAGCTTAACAAGGAGAGACTCCATAATCAAGTCTGGGATGCTGCATGGAGGGAGACTTTGGCCTCAGACAAGGCTGGGGGCAAACTCCTGCTTTGCCATTTCCTAGCTGTATGGCTTCAGCAGGTCACAAATATCCTCTAAAGTTGAGTTTCTTTATTTATGCAATTGAGATGACAAACTGTACAAACATGGCTGTTGTACCAGAAGCGAGGTAACACAGGAAGCTGCCTAACATGTTGTCAGAGACTTGGTTGCCCTCAGGAGCCCTTCTTTCTCAAGAAGAATGATGAGAGGTGCCTTCTGATGACACATATGAAGTCTTCCTTTGCTGCTCCTGACCCCAGTAAAGCTTCTACCTTCCATCTCCTGCCCCAGACAAGGCTCTCTGAGCTGTGCATTGTGGTCATTCACCAGTCATTCATTCATTCAGTGCACTGGGGTGGGTGTGTAGAGGTATACAGTACCTGACAAATAATAGTCATGGAATAATGTTGGCTGAGTGAATGAATAAGTGAATGAGGCACTTACCCTGTCCCCTTTTCTGAGACTTTATCATCTAGTAGAAGCAGTAAGACGTGTACAAAAATAATGAGGAAAGCATATATGAAGAGGCTGTATGAAGTATCGGTTAAGAGTGCCAGCCCAGGGCTTCCCTGGTGACGCAGTGGTTGAGAGTCTGACTGCTAATGCAGGGGACACGGGTTTGAGCCCTGGTCTGGGAAGATCCCACATGCCATGGAGCAACTGGGCCCGTGAGCCACAACTACTGAGCCTGCGTGTCTGGAGCCTGTGCTCCGCAACGGGAGAGGCCGCAATAGTTAGAGCCCCTTGCACCGCAATGAAGAGTGGCCCCCACTTGCCACAACTAGAGGAAGCTCTCGCACAGAAACGAAGACCCAACACAGCAAAAATAAATAAGAGTGCCAGCCCAGCTGCTCCACTTACTAACTGGGAACTGGAATAGTTTATTTAACAGTCTCTGTTTAGTTTCTCCATCTGTAAAATGGAGCTAACAACAGTAATTCCCTCAGAGACTTGTTGTGAGGCAGAAATGAGAAAAACAGGTAAACTGCTTATAGAAGAGAATGACACTTTGTAAGTCTTAATTAAATGTGATTGTTGTTATTGTTATCATTATGAAAAGGTGACAAAATGCTAGAAGAATTCGCAGAAAGGATGTGGTAGGAGACAATACCTGAGGGGAATTTTTAGAAAGTTTTCAGAAGACCTTATTTGCGCTGAGCTTTGAACCTATGTAGGATTTAGATTTACTTCTTTTCCATCTTGGGGCACTCAAAAGTGCTGCTCTCTCATCTGAGTTGTCTTTTCTCCACCTTCCGTGTCTGTAACCCTTGCCTGTCACTCAATGTCATTTGCTCAAAGAAGACTTTCCCCTATCTGCCTGACAAGGTTAAGATACTTGGTCATAAGACATGTAAAGCACTGCAGGCTTGGTTGGTTTTTAGAGCACTGATTGCAATTTGGATTTATAAATTTATTCCTGTAGTTATTTATTTAATTTCTAATTCCCCCACTAGATTGTAAGATTCTTGAGGAAAGTATAAGTGCCTTTGTTTTCCCCATTGCTTCATTCCCAGTTCCTGTAAACACAGTAGTAGACCCCAATAAATACTGCCTGGGGTAGATCCTAATAAATACTTACTGAATGATTTCATTTATATAAATAGAAGTGGGGGAAGTCATTTTTGGAAGAGGGACAAATAAACAGAATGAAGAAATAAAAAAAGAATCATAGATGTGGTTTGTTTAATCTGAAATTCATCTAAGTAATGTACTCTAAGAAAGAGAATGCTCCCTTTCAGATAATACACACGGCCGTTACAATTTCACAGAGGCCCTGCCTCTACTACTGTTTTGTAACCAACAAGAAAGTCTTGGTGGGAATAGGGGAGGTAAAGGTAGGTGGGCAGAGGAAGTAGAGCAGACCAGGGAGTGGCCATCTGAGACCAAGTAAGTTGGTCCCTGTAAATCCTACTTTTGCTGAGGACGACCCAAATAAAGGGCAGTGTGGTGGTTTAAGAATTGAAATGTGAGTGATGTCTTGGGGAGGCAGAGAGCCCAGTGACTGGGACCCTGGACCTGGGAGTCAGATGCTCTGCTCTAAGCCAGTCTGGCCTTGGTGCTATCCACAAGGACCTGGGGTCGTTGTAAGGATAAATAACACACATAAGTTACTTAGCCCAGTGCCCAGCATTATGGTATCTGCCTAATAGTTTCTAGCCATGATTACTGTTTCCAGATTTCCCCTATTCTGTGATGCATGTTCCTCTATTTCATTTTAATGCGTCTAAACTCCGAACCAGACTTACAATCTAAGTGTACTTTTATTATAATGGTTCCTTTTTACTTAATAACGCTATCATATTGAAGGTAAATTCTAGAATCAATAGTGTCTTAGAATTGATATATAATTTTATTATTATATTTTATTTTTCCTCAGAAAAATGGTTCTTACAGAGTTGCATCTTAATTTGAGAGAAAAAAAGAGAAATGTTAAAGTTGTCACAGAGAAGTGTTATAAATGTTTCTAGGTATATGTAAAAGGAGACGATCTTGGGGAAGCTTTCCAGAAACTAGTAGATTATGGGAATGGGCAGCTTTTGTTTCTCTCCAAAGTCACTTGTGTAATACTTTTTTAAGAAACATGAGACATTTACTTAACTAGTGAAGGACCCCACAAGATAAAATTCTATTTATAAACACTCCTCTGCAAGAAGTTCAGAGTGCTTGGCAGATAGTTTGTAATAAACTCTTACAAAACGCATGTGCAATGAGGCCTAAGGTGGAGAAAAGTAGGAATGCAGGACTCATTTGTACTTCTCTGTTTTAGAACACATTTAAGTAACTTCCCAAAGGCCAGAAAATCAGGGACAAGGCTGGGAAGAAACTGAGTTTTCTAATGCCAAACTTATTTGTTTGCTGAATACAATTACCATCTCATCAAGTATTTTTGTGCTTTTTCTCCCCTTCATTCTACTTATTTGGATAAATTTTCAATTTTTGATTTAGAAAAATTCAGATTTATTAACTAGCCAGGTGAGCTACAACTGTGATTGGCAATTTGCTTATCTAATGACTTAAGTTAAAACCTAAACTTCAGAAAGTAACATAAATGTCAGCAATTACTATTAAAAACCTATCTCATAACCCTGAAAGTTGGTTACTGAATGTGTGTATCTTTAGATGTAATTTTTAGGCCAGTATTTTCAAAGTGTCTATGCTAACTGATGTTATAAATACAGGATAAACATAGTTAGAAATTAGGATTCCATGTGTGTTGGGTTGTTTAAACAGTGGGGATTTCCTTTGAAATATTTGAAATTAACATTCTACATCATTTTCACTACCAAACTGGCAAAGGCTAAGTCACACAGTGTTGATCAAAGGAAGGCTCAACCATATTCTCTTGTAGAAGCTGTGGGTGTAGAAATAGTTGCAGCCTTTCTGGAAGGTAATTTGGCAATATGCGTAAAATTGCAAAGGTGATACGTCTCTGACCCAGTAATACCACTTCTAGGAAACTATCCTAAGTAACTAATTATGAATGTACAAGTTTTAGCTAAGGATGATCATCACGGCATTGTTTACAATAGCAAAACAATTAGAAATAGCCTACGTGTCAAATATAATATATTGATTAAGAAAGTTATGGTATAATCATGTAATGGAATTCTATATTGCCATTAAAAATGTTACCATTCTATGCTATATTGGTTGATGTAAAAGATACCACCGGAAAGAGCAGGTTACAAAATAGTGCTCGGAATGATCATGAGGATATGTGTCTGTGTGTATGGACGCACATACATGCATAGAAAATATCTGTAAGCATATACAACAAAAGTTAACAATCATTATTTCTGGGTAGTGGGTGATTTATATTTCCTCTTTTTCCTTATGTAGGTTTTCTAAATTTTTCTTCTGTGAACAAACATTACAATTAGAATTTTAAAAAATGTAACTTAATTTTTTTAATATTTAAAAAATTTACAATGTTATTTACAAGAATGGTGAGGGCAGATAGGTGTGTGCACAGTCAGTACCAGTATTGGGTTGTTTGTCCCAGTAAGGAAGGGGCCTGCCAATGGGAGACAGCGCCTAAGACCAGAGTTGAGAATTTTATAACATCTCCTGGGGAGCCCTCAGGGATTTTAATAAACCACAAAGACCAAGTTACATGCCCTACTATGTGACAGGACTGAGGACAGTATCTCTTTTCTCAGTATTTTTCTTTGTATCTATATCCAAAAAAATAAAATACTTCATTTCCAAGAAAACTCTTCAAATCTTTGGAAGGTTCAGGTGATCTTGCAAATCACCTTCTGTTAGTTCTGCTTGTCTTCCTCTCATTAGCCAGAGTGTGTGACTTTACCGAAAGATTCATTTTTGGCTCCTTTTTTTGGAGAAAGTCATTCCCTGTGCCCCATCGATTCGTTCTAATTCCTTCTCTTTTGCCCACAGTGTTATCAAATTCATGACTTTTTTTTTTTTTGCGGTACGTGGGCCTGTCACTGTTGTGGCCTCTCCCGTTGCGGAGCACAGGCTCCAGATGCGCAGGCTCAGCGGCCATGGCTCACGGGCCCAGCCGCTCCGCGGCATGTGGGATCTTCCCAGACCGGGGCACGAACCCGTGTCCCCTGAATCGGCAGGCGGACTCTCAACCACTGCACCACCAGGGAAGCCCCATGACTTTCTTTAGTGTTCCACAAAGGTGTCCTGGTATTTTTCCTCCCTCCCTCCCTCCTTTTCCTTCCCTTCTTCCCTCCTTCCATCTTTTCCTTTCTCCTCCCCTCCCAATAGAAGCAAGAATATCCCTCCTCATGCAAATCCACCCACTCTGTGTCTCTGGAAAGCTCTGACTAAGGGCTTGGACAACCATCTTCCTTCATTGATTCCTCATTTATATTTTTGGTGTTTGAAGACTTGAACACTGTCTTCCCAGGACTTCAACTGAGGATCATGCTATCCCCACACTTCCCACCACAAACTAGTGACAGTTTGGAAAGGTGTATCCATTTTTTGGTTGTCACCAAGACTGTACGATAGTCTTAACATTTAATGAAAACAGTCAGGAATGTTAAAAATCCTGCAACCTATGGGGCAGTTCTGCTCAACAAAGAATTGTTCTGCACCCTTGTTGAGAAACTGCAGAGTGCCCAGGGTCAAAAAGTAAGTGAGCCAAATGCAGTCATCAAGTCCAAAGGGCAAGGGAATGATGGAAAAGAGATGACAAAACCAGAGGGGGCAGCCAGGCAGTCCTGGGGCTGGTGCCAGCCAGGCTGAAGGGATGGTAGTGAGCGTGGCTGCTGTGCCCACAGCTGGTGGTCCTTGGTGTCCACTCTGTAGGGCACAGTGAGTCTGGGCCACTTTCAAAGTTCAGGGCAAAGAAGGAATCGACGTGGATGTCATGGGAACCCAGGAAGAAAGAGACTGTGTGGCATTAGGTTCATTGTTCATTTATTTATTCCAGTAAACAGGTAGCGAGCATGTAATTTTCTGGTTATCCAAACACATCAGATAATTTGTGTGTTCTGAATGCTAAGAAGTCAATGCTAAGAAGTTGGTGCAGTAATGATTTGCCATATTCTAATTTTGGCTGCCCTACATTTGAACCTTATCCTATGTAGGAATTCTTTACCTTTTAAGTCTTGCTGGGCCAGAAGCCATCTCTCATGTGAGAAGCTGAAAATGCTAGATATCTACTTTCCCACTTCCCCTGCAGACAGGCCTGGAGAGCTGTCCTGGATTTTAAACTGGGAAGTTGTTACCAGAGAGCGGAGGGAGAGGGAAGAAGTATTTTCCCTGATGAATGCTGGGGGCTATTTGGGGCCTCGGTTTCTAGCCACAAAGATCTAGAATTTGGATCTTCAGGCTTTCTGGTGATTCAGGGAACTACTCAACATCCTTTGAATACATTCCTTTCTTGCTTAAATCAGCCACAATTCGTTTCTTTGGTAGGTAGATACCATTATCTACTATGTACCAGTTGCTGGGAAAACAGATAAATCAGACAACGGTGCTGTGTTCCTAGGATGACAAGCAGGTACTGGGTCAGGCTTAGGGAGTGCTGCCATGTGGGCAGAGCCAAGAAGCTCAGAATAGGAAGTGATGATAACCTGTATTGGGCTCAGTTTGTAGGGGAGGCTAAGAGCCAAGGAGGCTAGTGTGAGACAGTAAAAATAAATAAAAAGATGATGGGTGAAACTTATAGACATTCTGTTACAAAGCGGTACAGAAATGAGACACAAGATGTGCCAGATCAGCTTGACTTTCGAAGGCAAATGCTGGAAACAGGGGACAGCGACTAGGGAATGCTGGTTTCCTGGCCCGCCTTCCAGGGAAGCGCTATCTGTCGCCTCAGATTTCTCCCCACTTTTCTGTGAACATAGAGGATGAAAAACTGTACATGGCAGTCAAATTTTTGGCCCAGTTTATCTATAAATTTCCAAAGATTGTGCTGTTTCTTCCGTTATAAGTTTGAAATCCTGTGATTCACAGTGTCCAATCCAGCCTGCTGTGGTCTGTGCTATCTTGTGTAAATTCAATAGAATTTTATTTAATTCTGTTAAATAAAATTTAATAGGTGGAGAGGTTGGGGGTGAGACGTGATTTCAGCGCTCTGATTCCCTTTTGTTACCTAACCGTCATTCATTGGGCATCTCTTCCATGCCAGACTCTTTGCCACATATTATCTTCAATCTTCAAAACAATGCTCCGAGCAGGTGTTATGAGGTTAGTTTTACAGGCGAGGACTTGTTCTAAGGACTTGTCCAAGATCACAGAGCTGGTTGGTGACAAAAACTCTGAATACAGGTGAGTCTGGCTCCAATCTTCCCTGCTTTCCATGACACACACCATGTGTCTCCTTCCCAGTTATTCTAAATCAAGGATCATGTGTCCTTCCCTGGGAATAATATGTTCACTGATCCATCTTAAGTTCATAACTCATTCCTGACAGGTGTGCCTGAGATATGTATCAAGCATTCTTAAGGGGTGGATTAATATCAGTTACATAATCTGGAAAGATCAATGGTGAATAAGTCTTTCTGACTTCAAAAAAAAAAATTGATGATCAAGACACTGGGTTGTAAGAACTCTTCCAGGCCTGATTTCTCTGAATGGTGATTAGCTTGGTTGGCAGGATAGTGCTGTTGCTGGGGGGTAGGGGTAGGGGTGTTGCTCTGAGGCCGAAGGCACAGCAGTGGGCCTGTTAGCTCAGACTTGCCAGATACTCGCCACTGCACCAGGGGGATATGGGCCACCTAGTGTGAGTAGACTGACTGTTAGTGTTAGTGGTAATAATAACAATTAACATTTTTTGAGCACTGACTACGCGTTTGCACTGTATAACGAACGCATTATCTTTAGGCCTCTGCACAAATCTAGGAGGTTCCACTTTTTAAATGAGGAAACAAACTCATGGAGATTCAGCAACTACATCACACAGGCAGTAGGTGAGCTATCTGGGGTTCAAACCCAGACCTTTCTGCTTCCAAAGGCCAAACCTAAGGGATCATGTGATATTAATTGTAGATGATCAGTTCCAGGTATACCTATGAAGAATTATTTTAAAGTCATTACTTGCTTATTCAGCAACTACTTTCTAATGCCTACCTTAGGATGGGCAATAGCCTCCTGAACAAAAGAGACATGGCCCCTGCCTGTCTCATGGTGGAGGGAAAAAAATCAAATAAGTACACAAATAAACATATAATGACAAACCATGCTATGTGCTATGATGGAAAGGCACAGAAAGATGGGAAAGGCCATCACAAGGGGACCTAACCTAATCTAGCAGATCAGGGAAGACTTTCTGGGAGCAATAGTGACTGAGTACCAGAAGGATGAGTGTAGTTAACTGCGAGGAAGGGAGGGGAAATGGGAGAAGAAAATTACTGGCAGAATGAAGGACATGTGCAAAGGCCTGAAGCAGAAGGAAAGAACTTTTAGTCTGTGGTCACTAGACACTGCTGGCCTGGGGGATAAATTTAGTTTGTAGATGTTTGTTTTGGCTCACAGACTCTTCTGGAAAATTTTGAGCCTCAAAGAGGAAATGTTGCGTAAATATTCTGACTTCAAGCTCCTTTTGAAAAAGTATAAGATCTGACAAACCCTTGGCCCTCAGGGCTTCATGGCGACAGTGACAATCAATGAATGTATGATCAGTTTAGGTGGGGCGCACACTCTCCATTTCATCAGTCTTCCTACTCATTATTGTCTCCCCGATGCTGAAGCAAGCTTCAGTTACTACCTGTCATCATGTTTGCACTGTTGCATTTCTTATACTGGAGAATTATTTCTTTGTATCCCAGTCTTGTTAATAAATGAAAGATAGACCAAGAGAACCATGTGCTTTTCCTCAAACTCAGCATGTACCGTATTTCTTGGTGCCTGTGGGCACTTAAATTCCTCCCACTCTTACTTTTGGAGGAAACAGAAAAAAGGCTATTAGTGTGTACCACTATTTAATGGCCTAAAATATGTTGACTTTCTTGTCAACTGCAAATCCTTAGTGAGAATAGGACATGCTTTATACATTGTGAACCGCCCACCATGATAGGCATGAACAGCTGAATATACATTTGATTTTTAGTCAAAGGTATAAAAAATGCTGGTTCTACACTTCTAAATGTAGGACAGTACCTGTTTTTAATTGCTACTCAATTTATTAAGCATTTCTACTATATTAAGCACGATAGATCATAAGATAGCTCTTGTCCCAGAAACATATGTTACTTATTCCTTCCTTGGTCAGATAAATTAATCTTGCCATCTCCAAACCACTGTTCCTTACGTATTAGCAAGACAGCACAAATTAATTTTGAACTTTTCCTAAACATTTATAAACATGTCAAGTAATGCAGACATGTCTGGTATGGTATAAGAGTCCCAGGCTGTGGTGCAAGAAACCACTTTACTTTATACAATTAGCATGTTCCCACAAGACAGAGTGTAAATCACACCACACGTTCAGAGCACTAGAGAAACTCACTGGCGGAACTTGTGATGAATCATTTTGTAAAGCAGAGAATTTGAATGTAATATGCAAAATCCCTAATTATATACTTTTTGCAAGAGCAAAGCATTCTATTAAGATTTAATAAAGTACGTATGCATCATATATGTGATATGATGCCTCAAATGTCAGTTTCCTTATATGCAACTAAAATTAGTTGATTTTTGTGTTTGCCTTGACTTGCTTTCTTTTCTTCTTTCCACGTGTTTTCAGTGTGACTAAGCCCTGTTACAAATCAAGTCTTCAACTCAAACTCAACCAGCAGAGGGTACTGTTTGAGCATTTAAGTGGACTTCCCATCTTTGTCTTACCCATCCAAAGAAACAATATCTGAATAATAGCCAGGGACGATATTCAATAGGCAAGGTTCTGGCAAGATAATAGACATCAATGATCATGTTTCAGCATCATTTTACAGGAAACTCCCTTTGTTCCCTGCTGCTCACAAAGGACTTTCCATGCAAAATGCACCTGTAGGTAGTGATAAATGTCTATGAAAGGTAGATGAAGAAGGGTGGTGGTTGTAGAGTAGAATCTACTTCTAAGTTTACCAAGTACTTATATTCCTTTTAGGTTCTGAATCAAGATATCAGCCCCACATGTTCTCAGCTTGCTGGTGAATGTTAATGAATAATTCCTGCAGTAGTAAATGTCATAATAAAATAATCAGGCATTCCATGCACATTGTAAATCAATGAGCACAGATGTCTCCAAATGGAGGGGATATTTGAAGATACTTTACATCTTGCTGGGTTTGGAACACTTGACAGTTGGTTAGTGCCTGTTTATCAAAATAAAGTGAGCATCTCCCCGTTCTGAAGTCAAATGCAGCATTAAATATAATTAAATATATTGTAGAAGAAGACTTTGTCCCTTAATATTTACATAAATTTGATCAATATGTGCATAATAGTGGATCACATATTTCTTAGTAAAATTTATACATTTGTATTTTTACATTAATAATTAAAAACTTTTATCAAAACAAAAATCACACATGGTAACAACAACAAAAAAGATAAAAGTACTTGCACTAAAAAGCAGTAGTTCTCTGTCTACTCCTTCTTATCTTCAGTCTCTTCTCAGATATAAATTTTAACTTTTATAGTATTTTTTCCTTTGGTTCTTTACCTCTATATCTCTAAGCAATATTGTTATACTGCTAAATCTTGGGTTATTAGTTTTAGGTATTATATGTTTTCTTCCCATGCAGATAGATGAGAATGTAACATGATTAAGTCACTCAATACCTCCTTTAGTCATATCTCTACTTTAGATCTTTATTGGTTGCCTATGCAATTTTAGATAAAATACTTATTCCTTTTGCAACTTTAAGTGAAACACTTATTCTTTTAACAAGAGACAATTTATTTTGTGTCCCCATCATTTCAGTTCTCCTCTCCCATTTCTCCCTCCCAATCTGTACCTCTTGTAATCTGTATTTCTACAGTGTCAAGGTTATTAACATTTGACTTCTCTCTCATCATCATTCTACCATCTTTGTCTATCAGTTGATTCTAAAATTGTAAACCAAGAGTAGTGTTTATATTGAGGCTCAATCTTGTTTATTGCGGTATCACATAGTGTATTATACTTCTTGTACAACTTTAAATTTTTCTGGAGTTTCTAATTGCCTTTTTTTTTCTTATACTACTTGCCTTTTTTGTGTTATAATTTTTGTTTTTTTGACCATTCAGAGATTTTGTTAAATTTTTCCAGAAACTGCTTTCCTTTGAAGCTCTTTGTCTTGCTAGTCTTACCTGTACTTGTTATATAGGCCTGCTAATAGTGATGATCATCTTGGTGTTACTTTTGTTTCCTCATTTCTGGAACTCGAGTCCTTTGCTTTCATTGTTTACTTCTTTTTGCTGCAGTACATACTCATCAAAATTCCTAAGAAAGGATATGTGAGATGCAACTTTTCTGATTGTTTGAATGTGTGAAAATCAGCACATGCAAGTGTGATCTAAGTTCACACTTGAATAATAATTTAATTAGGTATAGAAAATGTAAAATTCCTCAGAATTTCAAAGGCAGTTTTCCTTTTTCTTGATGATCAGTATTGCTGATGTGAAGTTTCATGCCAGCTTGATTCTCATTCTTTGATGATCTGCTTTGTCTTCTGCTTTTTTTCTTCGGGAACAATCATTGATGGAGGCCTTTTTACAGCCATTGGTGGGCTATTCCAATCTGAAGTGTTAAATCTTTCTGCTATCCAAAATTCTCTGGTATTAATCAAATTAACAATTTTCTCCCTTCCATTTTTGCTACTCATTTTCCATAATTCCTAATAATTATCTATTAATTCTCCTGATTTTGATCCTTTTGTCTTTTAAGATTTTATTTTCTGGGAGAATTTCTCAATTCTGTATTCTAAAATTTCTTTTTCTTTTTTCCTTTGACACTCATATTCTTTAAATCAAGGTTCCTTCTTAATCTGTTTTTTCTTTTTTCATACTATCCTGTTCTTGTCTTATGGATGCAATGTATTCTTAAATCTTTCTAAGATTTAAGAAAGATGTTAAGGATGTTAGCGTTTCTGTAAAAATTTCTGTAAAAATTTAACATCTAAGGATGTTAGAGTTTCTGTAAAAATTTCTGTTCTTCACATTATATCTTTTTATTTTGGAATCAGTATTCCTGTTTATTTTGGTCAGAATCTCCCACATTGGGGACTTTTTCAAATGTATGGGAATCTGTGGTATTTTGTTCACATTTGAAAGTAAGGAAAACACCATGACTGGTTTGTGATTTACATAGTGATGAAATCAGCTGTCCCATAAACAGAATTTGCATCTATTTCCTCTATTTTTCAGTCTCATGCGTCATTCCCTCCCCTATTGTATCTGCATTTTCAGAATTCTGAGCATCTCAATGGTTCTTCTTGGCAGCTTATTTCCATCTCTGTTACTACACCAGCTACTTCCCTTTCATTTTACTCTAAGCTCACTTCTTTATATGCCTTTCGTCTGTTAGTATATCTACATCTACTTGTCATCTTCCAAAAATTTAAGTCTTCTATGAGCTAATGACCACTATATATTCTTTTTTTATTTTTTTAATTTTTAAATTTTTTTACATCTTTATTGGAGTATAATTGCTTTACAATGGTGTGTTAGCTTCTGCTCCACAACAAAGTGAATCAGTCACACATATACATATGTTCCCATATCTCCTCCCTCTTGCATCTCCCTCCCTCCCACCCTACCTATCCCACCCCTCTAGGTGGTCACAAAGCACCGAGCTGATCTCCCCGTGCTATGCGGCTGCTTCCCACTAGCTATCTGTTTTATGTTTGGTAGTGTATATATGTCCATGCCACTCTCTCGCTTTGTCACAGCTTACCCCTCCCCCTCTCCATATCCTCAAGTCCATTCTCTAGTAGGTCTGTGTCTTTATTCCTGTCTTACCCCTAGGTTCTTCATGACATTTTTTTTTCTTAAATTCCATATATATGTGTTAGCATATGGTATTTGTCTTTCTCTTTCTGACTTACTTCAGTTGGTATGACAGACTCTAGGTCTATCCACCTCATTACAAATAGCTCAATTTCATTTCTTCTTATGGCTGAGTAATATTCCATTGCATATATGTGCCACATCTTCTTTATCCATTCATCCGATGATGGGCACTTAGGTTGTTGCCATGTCCTGGCTATTGTAAATAGAGCTGCAATGAACATTTTGGTACATGACTCTGTTTGAATCATGGTTTTCTCAGGGTATATGCCCAGTAGTGGGATTGCTGGGTCATATGGTAGTTCTACTTGTAGTTTTTTAAGGAACCTCCATACTGTTCTCCACAGTGGCTGTACCAATTCACATTCCCACCAGCAGTGCAAGAATGTTCTCTTTTCTCACACCCTCTCCAGCATTTATTGTTTCTAGATTTTTTGATGATGGCCATTCTGACTGGTGTGAGATGATATCTCATTGTAGTTTTGATTTGAATTTCTCTAATGATTAATGATGTTGAGCATCTTTCATGTGTTTGTTGGCGGTCTGTATATCTTCTTTGGAGAAATGTCTGTTTAGGTCTTCTGCCCATTTTTGGATTGGGTTGTTTGTTTTATGGTTATTGAGCTGCATGAGCTGCTTATAAATTTTGGAGATTAATCTTTTGTCAGTTGCTTCATTTGCAAATATTTTCTCCCATTCTGAGGGTTGTCTTTTCGTCTTGTTTATGGTTTCCTTTGCTGTGCAGAAGCTTTTAAGTTTCATTAGGTCCCACTTGTTTATTTTTGTTTTTATTTCCATTTCTCTAGGAGATGGGTCAAAAAGGATCTTGCTGTGATTTATGTCATAGAGTGTTCTGCCTATGTTTTCCTCTAAGAGTTTGATAATTTCTGGCCTTACATTTAGGTCTTTAATCCATTTTGAGCTTATTTTTGTGTATGGTGTTAGGGAGTGATCTAATCTCATACTTTTACATGTACCTGTCCAATTTTCCCAGCACCACTTATTGAAGAGGCTGTCCTTTCTCCACTGTATATTCCTGCCTCCTTTATCAAAGATAAGGTGACCATATGTATGTGGGTTTATCTCTGGGCTTTCTGTCCTGTTCCATTGATCTATCTTTCTGTTTTTGTACCAGTACCATACTGTCTTGATTACTGTAGCTTTGTAGTATAGTCTGAAGTCAGGCAGCCTGATTCCTCCAGCTCCATTTTTCGTTCTCAAGATTGCTTTGGCTATTCAGGGTCTTTTGTGTTTCCATACAAATTGTGAAATTTTTTGTTCTAGTTCTGTGAAAAAAGCCAGTGGTAGTTTGATAGGGATTGCATTGAATCTGTAGATTGCTTTGGGTAGTAGAGTCATTTTCACACTGTGGATTCTTCCAATCCAAGAACATGGTATATCTCTCCATCTATTTGTATCATCTTTAATTTCTTTCATCAGTGTCTTATAATTTTCTGCATACAGGTCTTTTGTCTCCTTAGGTAGGTTTGTTCCTAGATAGTTTATTCTTTTTGTTGCAGTGGTAAATGGGAGTGTTTCCTTAATTTCTCTTTCAGATTTCTCATCATTAGTGTATAGGAATGCCAGAGATTTCTGTGCATTAATTTTGTATCCTGCTACTTTACCAAATTCATTGATGAGCTCTAGTAGTTTTCTGGTAGCATCTTTAGGATTCTCTATGTATAGTATCATGTCATGTGCAAACAGTGACAGCTTTACTTCTTCTTTTCCAATTTGGATTCCTTTTACTTCCTTTCTTCTCTGATGGCTGTGGCTAAAACTTCCAAAACTATGTTGAATAAGAGTGGTGAGAGTGGGCAACCTTGTCTTCTTCCTGATCTTAGTGGAAATGCTTTCAGTTTTTTACCATTGAGGACGATGTTGGCTGTGGGTTTGTCATATATGGCCTTTATTATGTTGAGGAATGTTCCCTCTATGCCTACTTTCTGCAGGGTTTTTATCATAAATGGGTGTTGAATTTTGTCAAAAGTTTTCTCTGCATCAGTTGAGATGATCATATGGTTTTTCTCCTTCCATTTGTTAATATGGTGTATCACGTTGATTGATTTGCATATATTGAAGAATCCTTGCATTCCTGGAATAAACCCCACTTGATCATGGTGTATGATCCTTTTAATGTGCTGTTGGATTCTGTTTGCTAGTATTTTGTTGAGGATTTTTGCATCTGTGTTCATCAGTGATATTGCGTGTAGTTTTCTTTATTTGTGACATCCTTGTCTGGTCTTGGTATCAAGGTGATGGTGGCCTTGTAGAATGAGTTTGGGAGTGTTCCTCCCTCTGCTATATTTTGGAAGAGTTTGAAAAGGATAGGTGTTAGCTCTTCTCTAAATGTTTGATAGAATTCCCCTGTGAAGCCATCTGGTCCTGGGCTTTTCTTTGTTGGAAGATTTTTAATCACAGTTTCAATTTCAGTGCTTGTGATTGGTCTGTTCATATTTTCTATTTCTTCCTGATTCAGTCTTGGCAGGTTGTGCATTTCTAAGAATTTGTCCATTTCTTCCAGGTTGTCCATTTTATTGGCATAGAGTTGCTTGTAGTAATCTCTCATGATCTTTTATATCTCTGCAGTGTCAGTTGTTACTTCTCCTTTTTCATTTCTAATTCTATTGATTTGAGTCTCTCCCTTTTTTTCTTGATGAGTCTGGCTAATGGTTTATCAATTTTGTTTATCTTCTCAAAGAACCAGCTTTTAGATTTATTGATCTTTGCTATGGTTTCCTTCATTTCTTTTTCATTTATTTCTGATCTGATTTTTATGATTTCTTTCCTTCTGCTAACTTTGGGGTTTTTTTGTTCTTCTTTCTCTAATTGCTTTAGGTGCAAGCT
Source organism: Grampus griseus (assembly GCF_964374135.1). NCBI lineage: Eukaryota > Metazoa > Chordata > Mammalia > Artiodactyla > Delphinidae > Grampus > Grampus griseus. The sequence continues at coordinate 75,158,212 of NC_139005.1, read as the reverse complement.
TAGGTTGTTTATTTGAGATGTTTCCTGCTTCTTAAGGTAGGATTGTATTGCTATAAGCTTCCCTCTTAGCAGTGCTTTTGCTGCATCCCATAGGTTTTGGGTCGTCGTGTGTCCATTGTCATTTGTTTCTAGGTATTTTTTGATTTCCTCTTTGATTTCTTCAGTGATCACTTCGTTATTTAGTAGTGTATTGTTTAGCCTCCATGTGTTTGTATTTCTTACAGATCTTTTCCTGTAATTGATATCTAGTCTCATAGCATTGTGGTTGGAAAAGATACTTGATACAATTTCAGTTTTCTTAAATTTACCAAGGCTTGCTTTGTGACCCAAGATATGATCTATCCTGGAGAATGTTCCATGAGCACTTGAGGAAAATGTGTATTCTGTTGTTTTTGGATGGAATGTGCTATAAATACCAATTAAGTCCATCTTGTTTAATGTATCATTTAAGTCTTGTGTTTTCTTATTTATTTTCATTTTGGATGATCTGTCCATTGGTGAAAGTGGGGTGTTAAAGTCCCCTACTATGAATGTGTCACTGTCGATTTCCCCTTTTACGGTTGTTAGTATTTGCCTTATTTATTGAGGTGCTCCTATGTTGGGTGCATAAATATTTAAAATTGTTATATCTTCTTCTTGGATTGATCCCTTGATCATTATGTAGTGTCCTTCTTTGTCTCTTCTAATAGTCTTTATTTTAAAGTCTATTTTGTCTGATATGAGAATTGCTACTCCAGCTTTCTTTTGTTTTTGTTTTTGTTTTTGCGGTACGCGGGCCTCTCACTGTTGTGGGCTCTCCTGTTGTGGAGCACAGGCTCCGGACGCGCAGGCTCAGCGGACATGGCTCATGGGCCCAGCCGCTCCGCGGCATGTGCGATCTTCCTGGACCGGGGCACGAACCCGTGTCCCCTGCATTGGCAGGCGGACTCTCAACCACTGCGCCACTAGGGAAGCCCTCCAGCTTTCTTTTGGTTTCCATTTACATGGAATATCTTTTTCTGTCCCCTTACTTTCAGTTTGTATGTGTCTCTAGGTCTGAAGTGGGTCTCTTGTTACAGCATGTATATGGGTCTTGTTTTTTTATCCATTCAGCCAATCTGCGTCTTTTGGTGGGAGCATTTAGTCCATTTACATTTAAGGTAATTATCGATACGTATGTTCCTATTCCCATTTTCTTAATTGTTTTGGGTTCATTATTGTACATCTTTTCCTTCTCTTGTGTTTCTTGACTAGAGAAGTTCCTTTAGCATTTGCTGTAAAGCTGGTTTGGTGGTGCTAAACTCTCTCAGCTTTTGCTTGTCTGTAAAGGTTTTAATTTCTCCATCAAATCTGAATGAGATCCTTGCTAGGTGGAGTAATCTTGGTTGCAGGTTTTTCTCCTTCATCACTTTAAATATGTCCTGCCAGTCCCTTCTGGCTTGCAGAGTTTCTGCTGAGAGATCAGCTGTTAACCTTATGGGGATTCCCTTGTGTGTTTTTTGTTGTTTTCCCCTTGCTGCTTTTAATATGTTTTCTTTGTATTTAATTTTTGACAGTTTGATTAATATGTGTCTTGGCGTATTTCTCCTTGGATTTATCCTGTATGGGGCTCTCTGTGCTTCCTGGGCTTGATTAACTATTTCCTCTCCCATATTAGGGAAGTTTTCAACTATAATGTCTTCAAATATTTTCTCAGTCCCTTTGTTTTTCTCCTCTTCTGGAACCCCTATAATTCGAATGTTGGTGCGTTTAATGTTGTCCCAGAGGTCTCTGAGACTGTCCTCAGTTCTTTTCATTCTTTTTTCTTTATTCTGCTCTGCAGTAGTTATTTCCACTATTTTATCTTCCCGGTCACTTATCCGTTCTTCTGCCTCAGTTATTTTGCTATTGATCCCATCTAGAGTATTTTTCATTTCATTTATTGTGTTGTTCATCATTGCTTGTTTCATCTTTAGTTCTTCTAGGTCCTTGTTAAATATTTATTGCATTTTGTCTATTCTATTTCGAAGATTTTGGATCATCTTTAATATCATTATTCTGAATTCTTTTTCATGTAGACTGCCTATTTCCTCTTCAGTTGTTAGGTCTGGTGGGTTTTTATCTTGCTCCTTCATCTGCTGTGTGCTTTTCTGTCTTCTCATTTTGCTTATCTTACTGTGTTTGGGGTCTCCTTTTTGCAGGCTGCAGGTTCATAGTTCCTGTTGTTTCTGGTGTCTGTCCCCATTGGCTAAAGTTGGTTCAGTGGGTTTTGTAAGCTTCCTGGTGGAGGGGACTAGTGCCTGTGTTCTGGTGGATGAGGCTGGTCTTGTCTTTCTGGTGGGCAGGTCCACGTCTGTTGGTGTGTTTTGGGGTGTCTGTGGACTTATTATGATTTTGGGCAGCCTCTCTGCTAATGGGTGGGGTTGTGTTCCTGTCTTGCTAGTAGTTTGGCATAGGGTGTCCAGCACTGTAACTTGCTGGTTGTTGAGTGAAGCTGGGCGCTGGTGTTGAGATGGAGATCTCTGGGAGATTTTTGCTGTTTGATATTATGTGGAGCTGGGAGGTCTCTTGTGGACCAGGGTCCTGCAGTTGGCTCTCCCACCTCAGAGGCACAGCACTGACTCCTGGCTGCAGCACCAAGAGCCTTTCATCCACACAGCTCAGAATAAAAGGGAGAAAAAGTAGAAAGGGAGAAAGAGAGAAAGAAAGGAAGAAAGGAGGGAGGGAGGAAGGAAGGACGGAAGGAGGGAAGGAAAGAAAGACAGAAAGAAGATAAAATAAAATAATTAAAATAAAAAATAATTATTAAGAAAAAAATTCGTTTAAAAAGAAAAAAAAAAAACAAAAACGAACGGATAGTACCCTGGGACAAATGGTGGAAGCAAAGCTATACAGACAAAATCTCACACAGAAGCATACACATACACACAAAAAGAGGAAAAGGGGGAAAAATCGTAAATCTTGCTCTCCACCTCCTCAGTTTGGGATGATTCGTTGTCTATTCAGGTATTCCACAGATGCAGGGTACGCCAAGGTGATTGTGGAGCTCTAATCCGCTGCTCCTGAGGCTGCTGGGAGAGATTTCCCTTTCTCTTCTTTGTTCTCACAGCTCCCGGGGCTCAGCTTTGGATTTGGCCCCACCTCTGCGTGTAGGTCACCTGAGAGCGTCTGTTCTTCGCTCAGACAGGACGGGGTTAAAGGAGCAGCTGCTTCGGAGGCTCTGGCTCACTCACGCCGGGGGGAGGGAGGGGTACGGAGTGTGGGGCAAGCCTGCAGCGGCAGAGGCCGGCGTGACGTTGCACCAGCCTGAGGCGCGCCGTGTGTTCTCCCGGGGAAGTTGTCCCTGGATCCCAGGACCCTGGCAGGGGCGGGCTGCACAGGCTCCCCGGAAGGGGGGTGTGGATAGTGACCTGTGCTCGCACACAGGCTTCTTGGTGGCGGCAGCAGCAGCCTTAGCGTCTCATGCCCCTTTCTGGGGTCCGCTTTTAGCCGCGGCTTGCGCCTGTCTCTGGCGCTCCTTTAAGCAGCGCCCTTAATCCCCTCTCCTCGCGCACCAGGAAACAAAGAGGGAAGAAAAAGTCTTTTACGTCTTCGGCAGGTCCAGACTTTTCCCCGGACTCCCTCCCGGCTAGCCTTGGTGCACTAACGCCCTGCAGGCTGTGTTCACGCCGCCAACCCCAGTCCTCTCCTGTGCTCCGTCCAAAGCCCGAGCCTCAGCTCCCAGCCCTGCCCGCCCTGGCGGGGGAGCAGACAAGCCCTTGGGCTGGTGAGTGCCGGTCGGCACCGATCCTCTGTGCGGGAATCTCTCTGCTTTGGCCACCTCACCCCTGTTGCTGTGCTCTCGTCCGCGGCTTCGAAGCTTTCCGCCTCCGCCCCCCACACTCTCCGTCCGCGAAGGGGCTTCCTAGTGCGTAGAAACCTTTTCTCCTTCACAGCTCCCTCCCACTGGTGCGGGTCCCGTCCCTATTCTTTTGTCTCTGTTTATTCTTGTTTCTTTTGCCTTACCCAGGTACGTGGGGACTTTCTTGCCTTTTGGGAGGCCTGAGGTCTTCTGCCAGCGTTCAGTAGGTGTTCTGTAGGAGTTGTTCCACGTGTAGATGTATTTCTGGTGTATCTGTGGGGAGAAAGGTGATCTCCGCGTCTTACTCTTCCGCCATCTTCCCCTGGTCCTATATATTCTTATGAGTTTATACCTACTTGCATTCTTCATTGACATTTTAATGGGCTTCTGGATGGAAAAGAATATAAATAGATGTGTACAGTCTGTCATCTTTAACTGGAAGTCCGTGTTAATTTTTGAATGCATATTTGTATGATCTGAAATTTCTAAATGCTTTTTAGTATTTATAGCCCATGTCATTTGTAAAAATGTATTTTCAGTGGACATTTTTAAGATATCTTTTAGCATGTGTCATTTCTCTGGCTATTTTCTTAATATGTGAAGGTAGACTAACAAGCCAAAATTTATTTAATCCTTTTGAGGTATAATTATTTCAAATGATTATATTTGTTCTTTAAAACAACCCTGTGGAATAGGTATTGCCACGACTCCATTTTACAGATGAGAAATGCATTTGAGTGATAAGCTTAAGATCAGAGAGCTGGTGAGTGCTGGCCTGGTACTTAGATCCAAACCTTTCAGTTCTTTTCTCTGAAGACACGATATGTCTCTTAGATACAACTTAATAAAACCCAATAAATACAACAGCATAAATTAATAATGTAATCTGTCTACAGAATAAATTCCTACTGCCATAAAGCTTCACATGTTGTTTTAGTTCTATTCTTGGTTGTATTTTTAAAATAATATTTAAAACTATTTCTGAATATTTAGTAAGAATGTAGCATTCCTAGCTTCTCCCAGTGAATTCGTGGATAACTTCCAATAATAAAATAAGTCATGTTGTATAAAGGAAGAGCTATTGTTTGAAAACATCGGGGGCAAGCCTAAGGTAGAGTCAGACTATTCTGATTGTCTTCAACTATTATATACCTTACTACATTTTAGGTCAGATAATTTGGCTCTTAACATTCAAAACTGTATTAATTACGGGATTTTATAACGAGGTTATACAGTGTATGTTTGCCAATTGGGAAAGAAAGATAATTACGCTTGAATGTAGGTCACATTTAAGAAACTCTCTTAGCCTAATGGGAACCATGTTTCCTTAAAAATCAAGAATTAATAATATTGAAGAAAGTGGTGTCTCTCTCATCCTGTGACCCAATTCTTCTGGTCCAAGATTTTTTTTTACCGTTTTTGTTTTTTTTTTTTTTTTTGCGGTACGCGGGCCTCTCACTGCTGTGGCCTTTTCCGTTGCGGAGCACAGGCTCCGGATGCGCAGGCTCAGCGGCCATGGCTCACGGGCCCAGCCGCTCTGCGGCATGTGGGATCTTCCCGGACCAGGGCACGAACCCGTGTCCCCTGCATCGGCAGGCGGACTCTCAACCACTGCGCCACCAGGGAAGCCCTTTTTACCTTTTTTTTGGCGGCAGTTCTTAGGAAGAGAAACTTGCATAATTTCGTAAAGGCAGTTTGGGCCACTTGTGGTAGCTGCTGAATTGGGTCTTGTTGGTTTTAAGAAACTGGTGACTGAAGAATTATCAGTGAGGATGTTTATAGGGACATTTCTAGGGTTGATATCATGAGCAGATAATTCTCCTAACTGCCCCCAAAGTGTTTTATGTTGACTTGTATGAGAAGGATCTTGGTCTTTGCCCTTGAAAAATTGATGGTATGTTCAAACTGTCGGTGTTTTTTGATTTTTTTTTCTCCTGAGCTTTTTTTTAGTTTCAGTATTACCAAATGGCAAATCTAAAGAACATCATTTAAAATGGGAGTGAACTCTCCTCAAAACTAAGGAGTTTGACATAAGGATTTGATATAATTCTGTAGCATTTAAGGAATCTCTGTTGCACCTAATTAACCATTTTAATCGAGGTATGAAAAAATGCTTCACTTGCAAATTTCCCAACCACTGCCCCACCCCTCCCAAACTCACCCCTCACCACCAGGAGAAAGGCTGCAACAAAATAATGGACTGTTTAGTAAAATTCATTGCATGGTCAAAAAAGGAACAAAGTTTTCTAAAGGTGTAGCTGGGTTTCCTTGGAATGGGGCAAAGCAGATCTCAGCTACAAAAGCTGTGATTTCATCACTATAATTTAAGTGGTTTTAGTGGTTTAACTTGTGTTGGGGTTGGGACAAAATTGCTTTTTAAAAAAGAGAGAGAGAGATTGGAGAGAGGGAGAGAGAGAGGGAGGGAGAGGGAGAGAGAGAGGGAGGGAGAGAGAGAGAGAGGGAGAGTGAGGGAGGGAGAGAGAGAGATCGGAGAGGGAGGGAGAGAGGGAGGGAGAAAGGGAGAGAGGGAGGGAGAGCGAGAGAGGGAGAGAGAGACAGATCAGAGAGGGAGAGAGAGAGGGAGGGAGAGGGAGAGAGAGAGAGAGAGATCGGAGATCTAAATTTACCATTTTAAATGGTCTGGGACTTTTGTCAGTTTGAAATGTGCTTATTCCCAGTGATTGTTTTCATCTGTGCCTTATCTTATTATTAATGGAATATTATAGTCAACCAGTCAGCTGATGAACTAGTCTGAGGATGAATTTTGTAGCTTGTGTTTCTTTTTGTCTCGTTTCCATCCTTCAAGAATTAAGGTACTTTATTTAACAAGCTGCTTTAAGGAATTAATGATATTATAAAACACACTGTACTTTAAGATTATCAGGCCTTTTTTAACTACAGGTGGGAACCAAGCCTTGGAAAGATATATGACACGTGAAGGATGATTGGGGCAATGGAAAGATCTAGGTCCTGAAATAACTCCCCTGATTGGGTCCCCTCACCCCTCCTCCCAGCAATTACTTGGCCCTCAGGACTGAGGCTTAGCTAGCCAGAATCCAGAAGTGAGAAAATAAGGTTCTTCCCAGGCCTATTCAGACCCATCTAGATATTAATTTCCACTTTGGAGTTCTTTTGTAATGATGCGTGAGTGGTGTATGAATTCCTCAGGGTTTTGAGTTTTCTGTGAATAAGGAACCCTGAGATCATCTCTTACAAATAGGTGAGCTGTGGCACAGTAATCCAGCTGCTGCTTGTCTTTGGGGTGTAGTATGCTTAGCTAATCCTTTTGACTATAATTCTAACCGGGTGGCTCTTGTTAAATCTTTGAGCAAAAGATGTAATCTTTAGGCGAAGGGCACATGAAGAAAATACTCCAGCAATTCTTGACACTCCCCAGGTCTCAAAGCAAGAACTTTTTTTTTTTTTTAAACAAGATTTATAAGCTACCCAGACAGATCTCCACTTGAAGGCTGAGGTTGGAACCTAACCAGGATAGTAGAAACACTGCTTTTATTGAGCTGGGCATTGTTCAAGTTGTAATGCAGGATGAAGGAGAAGTAATGGATATCATGCCTTAAAGACACGTCTAATTGCTAGGAGATCATTCAGCCAGCGACCCAGTAGCTCTACCCCAATGGTTTGTGGGAAGATGTTCTTAAATTCTGGAGAGAAGCAAGACTTATAAGGGGGAAGGATTGTGTTTAGCTGAGTCTCCTTAAATTCTTTTTAAAGCCCTAGGATGCCTTGTTAGGGTGTGTACATGACAGAATAAATGCAAGTGTTTCTGAGACTCTAAGACTTTGTAAATAAGGGGATTTTAGGTAGATTTAAAAGAATTTGAGGAAGCAGAAATGGTAGGAGTTGGATAAAGAGTCACAGGGTGAAAGTAAGTTGAAGATTCTGTCTTTCCCTGTTTGAATAACATTCACTGGTTTGAAATTATAATTGTGAGAACTTTGGAGAAAACTTCAGACTCAAGAGCGAGGTGTCTGTTTTAATATTCAACATAGCAAGTTATGTCTATGAGGAAATGAGTAATTTTTGGATGATATTTTGAGTTTTAGAACACCGTATTTGGTAACCCTATTATAAACTTTTGGGTATGTACTGCACTCCATAAAACAGCTAAAACAGTTTGCATTTGTTTTTTAGTGGCCAGAGCCATTATATGCTGTAGCACTTGGATTTGATCCATGATGCTTCGTAGTCTAACGGCAGTCTCTAGAGCCCAGAGCCCTGGGACTGATTCCAACTAAACAGTAGGTCAGCACTGGAAAAGAAAGAAGTTGTTGCCCAGATTGCCACAAATGGAAATGAGAGAAGAGAAATGCTTATCAGGGTAAATAAACTCAAAGCCTTATTATTAGGAAGGGGGTGGCGAGTGAGCAGAAGGAGAAATAGGCACAGGGCTGACATTTACTGAGGACTCACTCAATGTCTCACACATTATTAGATGCTTTTATGTATCAGTTCACCTAGTCCTCACTAAATCCTAAAAGTTTTATTATGTTCATTATTTCAGAGAAGGAAACTGAAGAGAGAGGTTAAGAAAATTGCCCAAGGTCACACAGCAAGCATATGGTGATATTTGTTAACTCTTAATTATACCTACCTGCCATAGGTAGGTATAATTTAGGTGGGTTGTTATTAGTGTCTGCTGTAGATCCATAACTGTTTAGATCAATGTACAATAGCCATAGGTGATCAAATCATTCTGTTTTCTGAAGCTTCAAAAAGTCAAGGTAGAAAATTCATGGAACCTTGATAATCAGAATTAATCATACACCTTTGGCTTTATTCAGTCATTCAACAAATATTTGTTGAAATAGTATACACTGCAGCAGAAAAGAAGAGAGATGCAATTCTTATACTCTGGAAACAGTAGACAAGTAAAGACGTAAACACATTCACATCCACGAAGGGACTAGTTCAGTGAGTGGAAACATAATGTTATCCTGATATGCCAGGTTGCCACTGGAATGAGATGCACAAGTAACCTGATATTCTGGTTATTTACACAGACTTCATCAGAAGTGGATCTGGCTTCATTGCATGGCAAATGCCCAGATGAGGATGCCCTCATCCATGGACTGTTTCATCCACGGATGAGCTGCTATAAAATTGTTCTCCTCATCCTACTTTGTATATACCACTCAACTTGTTGCTCCTTTAATTTTTTTTCCTAGTCTTTTCCTCTGGGGGACTTGCTTGATTTCACTGATACTAAAAGGGGAGTAGTAGAGCACTTCAATAGGGTTGTACCATCTGCATTTGGAGTGGGAGTAGTTTTTCAAGGTAGGGAATGGATTTTTCTTCTTTTAAAGGTCACACTGTTTTGATTTAGCATGCCCATGAAAATATATAGATTAATTAAACATTTGCAAATTAATATAATAAAATTTATTTAAAAATCTATCAAACAATACTGAATATTTTTAAAGGTATATACATATGCAGAAAAACATCTAGAAGGAGACACACCAGACCCTGGGGAGAAACTTGGGATTGCAGCTGGTGGCCAAAAGGGATTTTGTCTGATTCATGCTATTATAATATTTTACCTGGAGAATGTATTTGCATATTATTTTTATAATAAAAAGTAATAATGTGAAAAGAGTTAACTTGAATGGAGAGCAGCTAGGAAGCTGTTGTAATAGTCCAGAGAAGATATGATTATGATCTGAAATAAAAGATAGTATTGCCTAGTGATTGAGAATGAGAGCTCTGATTCTAGACTGCTTGGGCTTGAATATGCTCTCATACTTACCAGCTACATGCCCACTGGGTAGATTACCTAACCTATTTGTGTCATGGCAATTTCATCTATAAATGAACATGCAAAAAATAGCACCTACTCATAGGGTTGTGATAATTAAGTGACTTAGTACTAGTACATGAAAAGTGCTTAGAACAATGGTTAGTAAGTCCTCTGTAAATACTAGCTATTATTTTAGGGGGGATAGACAGGATTGGGTTGGGAGAAATGGGAAGAGTGATGAATAGCTGAAGATGCTAGTACCTTGGATACCAAATTGATGCTGAATATCTTGTCAGGTCTTATGAATCATCATGCTTTCATGACCATCACTTCCCACTAGTTGCCTTGAGGTCACAGGGGTATAGAACATCATAATGACTCTCTACTAATTCTATGGCAGATACTGGAAGTTGCTTTTCTAATCATGAGTTGCAATCTGGAATAGGATGATTACATCACTTAGCCTCTTGTCTAGTTCTCTAATTAGTAAGTTGGTAACCATATCACTTATCTTTAACGCTTATTTTTTGAAGTAATAAGGTGATGGTACACATTTCAACAGATATACAATGCCTCTTCTCCACTTTTCCCTGCTTATTCTATTGCATTTTCAGTCTCTGATAAATCTGCTTCCCTGGATAATGTTGTGGGAAAACAGGACAGGTCAAAGGAAAAACATTACCTCTCAAGGTCCATTTGTGTGAAAACACAAAAGATAAATATCACTCAGGGGTTAGTGGGGGGCTACTGACACTCTGGCCCACTGCCTGCCTCTCTGAATTATTTTAAGGATCCAGTGAGGAAGAGTATGCTTTGAGAAAATATAAAAGACTGTACACATTAGTATTTCATCTACTGACTTTCTATTTGTCATTTTTTTCTATTCCACTTGAAAACACTGTAGAGAGAATTCTAGATGGCTGCATTCTGAAAAACCAGCTTTCACTGAGTTAATATTTCTCTTTAGTTTTGTCTACCTGACTCACTTTGAGTTTGCTAACAATTAATTGTTTAAACCTTGGCATTTTATTCCCTTCAGTTTTTAGGACTCTGGTAGGATAATTGCTGAATCTTTGGAAAAGGACCAATATTTAGTTTAGATGTTATTCTCCCTTCTCTACCCAATGTATATCTACATGTTTTTTCTCTCATTATGACCCTAAATGAAGCTTTGATGACATTAAGGCCTTTTCATCTGTGCTCAGGAAACTCTTTGAGCCTTTCTTGGAGGTCTTAATTTGGCTTGTAGTTGCCTTAATTTGGGTCATGATCTAGTCCATTTTCTAGTCTCTTAGATAGGTCTAAAATAACATAATTCCACTGCTTTTTCTATGCTGGCCCATATTCCAGGTCATAATGCTTTTCTGCTCCCTACCATAAGAAAAAAAGTTCTTCTGTTAGCTATTGATTTTTTTCTTACTATTATTTGTAAACCAGGAGTATTAGTTTACCTATTTCTGGTTTTTTCCTTATACTGGATTTTTCTCATTTCTATATCAGAAAATATCTTAATATGTTATTATGAATTTGAAATTTTATTCTCAAATGAGAAGATGCTTACATTTTGTGAACTTCTAAAATGTGCTTTTTAAAACTAATACTTTATGGAGGTATAATTGGTATACAATAAACTGTACACATTTCACATGCACAATTTGAAACCCCCTGTTGAGTACTAAGCTCAATTTATTTTCCACAGAAGCTCAGATTTAGGTACCAGCCTATCTTTCTCCCTGTCTTCAAAGCTAAGCTTGTAAAGGGCACTGTCTTGACTCGCTTTGCTGAATTACTCATCTTCCAGTAAAGGCCATTCTCAGCCCCTCTCAGTCAGGCTTCTTTTCTCGTTCCTCAGGTGAAATTGCTGTAGCAAGACTCACTGCCAAATCCAGAGGCCATTTTGTAGTCTTTCCTTACTTGGATTCTTTGTGACATTTGCCATCATCGACCATTCTCTACCATCTTGAGAGTGTCAACTTTCTTAGCATCCACAAGATGCACTGTTCTGGTCCCCCTCCTACCGCTGACATGGGCCCTTCTCATCCTCCTTCCTCTGCCTGGCCCTGGTGGCAGTGCTGTGGCTCTGCCCTTTGTTGCTCATCTTCTCAATGTCTGCTCTCTCCCGGAGTGAGCGCATACACTCAACTCGTTAGTCATACTGAACAGCTGTTGACAAGTTACAAATGAATGATTTCAGCTTAGACTTCTTTTCTGACATCAGATCCATACACATAAACTGTCTATTGGACATTTCTACCTGCATATACCATAGGCATACAAGTTTAGTATTTTTAAAACTCACTTCATTATCATTTTTTCAAAACCCTTCTCTTCCTTCTCTGTTCCTTAGCCTAAGACATAGGCCTTCTCTGTGGGGAGCTTACAGTGTTTCTGGGGAAACAAAATAGGAGTGTGTGAAGTAATCACAAATGAGCTTGTGTTTATGCTAGTTTGGTGTCATGAAGCAGCAAAGGACTCAGTGGTACTGTACAGCTGTTAGGGAAGAGAACCCTAGAGACCAAATTCCTGGTGATGGGGAAGAGCGATGGATGCAAGAGTATTCAGAAAAGCAAGAATGTCAAAATGAGGCCAGAGATGTCAAGAAAGCCTTCAGAGAGCCCTTGCAACTTCATTCCTTCATTTATTCAACAGCTGCCTGTTGAGAATTTTCCGTGTGTTGTAAACTCTTAGGTTCTGGAGAAGCATCAGCGGAGAAGAGGCAAGATTCTTGCTCTCATGGAGCTTATGTTCTACCAGGAAGAATCAGACAATGAATATGTAAAACATTAATAAAAATATAATTTTAGATAGAGATAAGGACTCCTAGGAAATTAACAGAGTGTAATAAACTAGAAAATGATAGAAGGGTGGGGGGTATTCCATCGAACTTATGATGAGGGAAGCCTTTCAGAGATGTGATGTTTGAGCTGTTTGTTGAATGAGTAAATGAATCTTACTTCCTTCCTCAGCTCTGACGAGAAAAAGGTTTAAAAACCAAATTGAACCATTAAAAGGAACCCACAGAGTAGGTTTCAGGTGCTGAGTTTTTTAGAATCTTTCCAACAAATCTGGAACAAATGTTTCTCTGTTTCACTTTCTTTTCTTTGACATTTGAGATAAGATGCAGACTTACTGGACTTTTCTCTCTTACCCAAATACTGTGTTTGTGATGCTGAGAAAACAGAAGAATTCTGAGTGAGGAGACCCTTCTCTGTAGTGTCTGCAGTGGAAAATCCTTAGCAATGAACAAACCTTGGCCTCCTATTTATCTTTAATGGTATCCCTAGATTCTACAGTTTCTCCAACATATGAAGGAAAAATAGAACTGTTTTATTTATAAGTGGCGTCCTGAATGTTTATTCAGGGAATTGAATTCAGGAAGCTGGTTTCTGGGAAAGAAGCAATAATTAAGACAAATTCACATAAAGGTCTTATCTTCTAGTAAAAGGAAACAGACAATAAATAAATAAATAAAAATAAAATGCCAGATAGTGATAAATGCTATTAATAAAATAATGAGGAGGAGGAAAAGGGGTTAAAAAGTACTGGAGAAAGAGCAATTTTAGGAGGTATCTCCTGGGAGGTGATATTTGAGTGGAGGCCTGAGAGGTGAGAAGGCACCAGCCATGTGAGGGAGAAGCAAACCAGGAGGGGCAGCAAATCAGGCAGCTAAGAGTCTGGTTTATTCAGCAGAGGCATAATTTTTCATGTCCATACTTTGCTCTTTATACCACACCACTTTCACAAACATGACATTTAGACCAGAAAGGGAAGTCCATTTGGCCTATAGACTTCTTACATTAAGGGAATTTTTTTTTCTAAAGTTGTCTCATCATCTTGAATAAACTGATGTCCTCAAAAAGTGCATATTCAATTCTCTCGTTGGAGGCAGGATTCATAAAGACTTAATGTTCCACATATTTAGTTTTGCTATGGAAGCTGCAGGGGGATAAGACAACAAAATACAAAACTGGTCCTTTATGGTCTCATTGACTTTAAATTCGAAGTGAACAAAATGTAAGAGCATGACAGTGTACTTAGCATTGGTAGAGGGGAGGAAGGAGAAGGTTGCATTTCCTAAGCTCATGTCTCTGCTCCACCATTAGAAAGCCCACAACACCCCTTGGGGGTTATAAGTTTTCACATGGAATAAGGAAAAAGAACTAAGACTCGCTACCACTGAAGAGAAGCCAGAGGCCATTGGTATTTGTTTTTCATTGTTTTTGGTTTCTGTTTGAAGATGCTTGCTCTTGGAGAACACATAATGCTGACCTGAGAAATTTCTGCTTGAGGTTTTCAAATGACCCAGATGAGCTGGTTGATGAGACAGAAATCTTTCCTTTAAAAGGCATTTTAGGAGGAAGATAGGATTTGAAGCGAGAGCCTGGGGATTGAGTCCTGGCACCATTGTACTTGCTATGTGGCTTTCAGTGAGTCACAGAGCGCATCTTCCAGGACAGCGAGGACCAGACAATGAGTCTGGTGTTTGGTAATTGTAAAGCATGTTAAAAATATTGCTTATTGGCTATTATTGTTCTCATTATCATTGTTTTTATTCTGGTAGATTTCTACTTCCAGTGACTCATTTTTCCCGAACACACTTAACAATTTGAGCTTTTTTTGTACCATCATTGTTTTGAAGGAGTATGTCCTGATTAATTCAATACACAAATATTTAAATTTGGAAAAAAAAGAAGATTAAATATTAGAAGGAGTTAACAAGACAGGTGAAAAAGCCAGAAAGAGAGCGTAAGTCAAAAGTTAAAGGAATATAACAGAGGGTATGAATTCTGTCAGGGAGAACCAGGGAGAAGACTCCATGGAGAAGTGGTAGCATAGAGAAAACTCAGTTACTTGCACAGAGGTAAAACAGACGGAACAAGGCCCTGGCCTAGAAGTGGCCTGACCGCCTGTGTAGGGGCAGGCAAGGGACAGAGTGGGCAGGACGTCCAGATCCGCACGTACAATCTGTGTCTGATAAGCTTGGCAGCAGCCAGCATGTGATTTCCCAGTACAGCTGTCAACATCACAGGGCCATGAGCAGGAAGGAAGGGCAAGTCCCTACAGGCCCAGTGACAGGGGCACAGGAGTGGGTGATAATAACAGCTCCTGGCAGCCAGGCAGCAGCTGATCAGGGCCACAAAATCTGGCACGAGTAGCAGGGTCCCTGAAAGCTTTCCCAGCATCACTGCCTCACACCTACACCCATACCCATGCTCGCACACATATACATGCCCCACTCTTCCTTTTATTAAAAGTTATATCTATTTATCAAGCATAGCCCCTAGAGCCTGGTTTCAGTCATGGTTCCACCATCTATTGACTGTGTGACCTTGGGAAAATTTCTCAAACCCTCTTATAACATAGGTCTACTCACAGTAGGGCTCCCCAGCACTGGGGTGCTGGGAGGAGTCAATGAGATCACGTGTAGATAGTGCCACAGAGCCTGGCACATAGTAAATGCTCAAAAACTAGGATGCATGAAAATGAAACCAGTGCTGGTGCCAAAACTGGGCCCACACATGAGATTCAAATAGTTCCCACAATAAAGATGTACTTGAACCTGGAGCAGTGACCAATCTTAGCTAATGCTGCATCTCAGAGCGTGAGGTAAGTTACCTTTATATCTGGTCTACCTGTCTCAGGATGGGTCTATGGACTGGCACAGGGTTGCACTCCAGGTGAGAGTCAGGGAGAGAGATGCAGGGTTTGCAAACCTGGCAGGTACATAGTACACTGCCAGGCAGAGGTGTGAGCATTCTAGAACAGAGGGAGGGTGCAGCAGGGGCAAAAGCACATAGGCAGGCCAGGAAGCCAGAAAACGAGGGCTGAGAGGTGAGTGCGTCACTAGGAGGTGAAATCAGTGATCCACCCAAGAGGTCCGGGTGTAAAATTCCAGAGCGGTGGAGGTTGGCTGAAAAGATAAGCAAGCTTGAATGAGAACTCTTCAGGAGTGGGGAGACTTGAGTTAATTGTTGGTTTAGGAATAGATGGTGAAAGTGAGGGAGAAATTAAGTGAGCGAGAGAGAGCATGATTGGTGGGTCAAGTGTCTGTAAGGAAGAGAGGGGTCGGTGGTTCGGTGGAGTTACCTTTGGAATGGAGGAGGCTTTCCTCTCCAAAAAAGGAGAGGTAAAGATGTAGAGAAACAGCGAGATAGGGAAGAGAGAGGTTGAGGGAGCCTTTATGTGGTGGCCTTGGTCTCAGAGAAGAATGAGACAAAGCCATCTGGTGGGGAGGGTTGGGGGCCGTGAGGCAGAGGCTTAAGGAAAAGGTGTCAAATAGTAGGGGAACTTGGTAGGAAGATGACTGGAGATGAATCACTCCACCGCTGATTTCGGCATGTCTGGAATGCACCTACCCGGGCTCCCTCAAATGGAAACTGAAAGTCGCCTATACCCACGACCTCAAATAGCAAAACCAAGCTCATCCTCCCTAGCTCCATCAAGCGCCTGCACCTACTGCCCCCGCTTCCTACCACAAACTCTCCCCTCCACACCTACTTGCCTCTGCAGACCCTGCTCTCAAAGGCCACCCAGGCAACCCGGAGGCACTGGTGCCTTTTCTCAGTTCTCATTCTTACTGCCATCCCTAGAGAATAAATATCCTCTTTTCTTCTTCGTTTCCCTTCCCTTCCTCTCTCTCCCTTTTTCTGATGTCCTAGATGTTTTTGTTTAGATCAGTGCTTTTCAAATGTGCATACAAATTGCCTGGGGAGTTTTGGTAAAATGCATATCATAATTGGAAGTCCTGAGAATCTACATTTGTAACAAACTCCCAGGTGATGTTGATGTTAAGGGTCCTTGTGCCAATTCCACACTGTTACGAAAGAATCCCTTGTACTCCTTCCCCATGGAATTCCCACCTCTGTTCCATCCATGCTTCTCCTGAGGGTTTGTGCTGCTTTCTGCTGCAGTTGCTGCTTTTGAGAATTGATGGACCTTGTAGTCAATGCCTAGCCAGCTCTCCAGCCATGGCTCCACGTCAACCAGTTCTGATACTGCTGGGAAGGAGGGAGAAATCAGTTCGTTTTACACAGGAGGTCACATATTTTAATTTTCTTTATCATCCGAACTGTGGCTTGCTGGAGGGACATTTCTGGCCCTCTGTGGGCCTCTTTCATCCAAGTGTCTCTCTGCCCACTCAGTCCTCCAGCCTGTGCTCCCCTCTGTGGTACATGCTTCCATGACAAAAAGGGCATAAAGGAACTGGGTTCTCATAATGGGATTCCAAGGCCTTTAACACTTAAGCAGTAGGGACATGTTTGAACAGAGGGGTCTTCCCAGGCCCTTGAACCCACTGCATGCAGCCAGTTATTCCCTACACCTGTCCCTAAATGGCACCCTGACCAGAGGAGGCCATCTCATTGAATGACTTATAACTTTGGGATCTACTTGTCATAGCAGCCTCACGTTAGCACGATAAAACTTCTGAATGTGGCTCTTTCTCAGACCACTTATAGCCTCCCACCGTGAACCGCTGATCAGAGCTGAATGTGATGTATTCTGTAGGGCGGTTTGCCAATAGACTATCATAGATTGAGACAGAGAGGCCTTCAGAATTCTCTTCTTTAAAGATTCCTTGCCAATCATCTCAGTCCTCCAATGTCCACCTTAGTTTTTATTCTGGCCACTTTAGTAACCTTTTGCCTTCATACAAAACACATGCATCTTTGTGCATCAATATCACGCCTTATGTGATGGGGGAGGCTGTCACTCAGCCATTTAAAAGGATGTGTCTTTAAAAAGGACATGTTCAGGGTGTGGCCAAATGCTTGTGTGAAACTGTAAGTGGAGAGGATTTCATGGGGTGTTTGAGCAAGGCTGTCTGGGGGAATTATAAGAGTCCGGAGCAATAAGTATCATGTAGGCTGTTTCAGAAATTAACTGTATGTGAAAATAGACATCATCTGACTTGCTTAAGTGTAAGGACAGGGAGCATATAGGCCCAAATTTGGCTTCAGTTTCCCTGTGAAGTTAATGGGCGTGGCAAGTGCTAATCTAATTGTGGCAATTGGATCAGTATATTTCGCACAGTCAGGATTTTGTAATGAGATGCAGTGGTTATTTATGTTCTGTACTCTTCCCCACAGACTGCAAAAATACCCTTTGCTCAACTCTGTCTAATCATTGCACATGTCAGCAGTCAAAGCTAATGACAGGGGGCTTCCCTGGTGGCGCAGTGGTTGAGGGTCCGCCTGCTAATGCAGGGGACACGGGTTCGTGCCCCGGTCCGGGAGGATCCCACATGCTGTGGAGCGGCTGGGCCCATGGGCCATGGCCGCTGAGCCTGCGCGTCCGGAGCCTGTGCTCCGCAACGGGAGAGGCCACAGCGGTGAGAGGCCCGCGTACCGCAAAAAAAAAAAAAAAAAAAAAACAGCTAATGACAGAAGGTAAGTTTATGGGGCAGTAACCCTGCCAGTTGGTATAAAAGAGCTATTCCCCGAAAAAAGGTTTAAGCAATCATATGAACTTCAGTCTGACTGAGAGGGCCTCAGTGGCTTGGTGATCCCCAAATAATGATCTTTTGGTTAGGTTGGTAGTCAATGTAGGAGTGAGGGTTAGGTGGGAAGGTTGCAGCTGATGGTTGTTTAATGTATAGAAGGAGTCTCATGTTATCTCTTTCAAGGTCAAGTGTAAATCCCTAAGTCTGGTGTCTCTGTCCACCAAAACACTCACTGGTCACTTCCTAAATCAAGGTCTATTTATTAAACACTTAGCAAATACCTACTAAATTCTAGATGCTGGGTTAGACCTTGGAGAGTCAAAGATAAAAAGATGTGGGACCTCGCTTTAGGAGTTCTCTATCTAATTTTGAAACCTAGCTACTCAGTGGACTCATCACTGTAGCTTTTAAAACACTGATGCCTGAATCTCTCCCCAGATATGTTAAATGAGAATCTCTGTGACTGGGCTCCCAAAGCTGTGTATTTAACAAGTTCTCAAGACAATTTTTTTTTTTTCAAGACAATTCTCATGCAGCCATCTCTGCAAGAGTCTACAGATGTGAGTTTGGGGACCACTCACCTATATTGCTTATTTGATATACAGCAATGTTCTTATATATGTTTTATTAATTGTTTTATATGTCAAGTTCATACAACCCGATTTAAAATTACTTGAAGAACTGTGACTTCTTACATTCTCAAAGTCAAGCATAGTATTGTGTTCAGGCCTTTAATAAATCAGCATTTTTTTTTTTTTAAAGAAGATGTTGGGAGTAGGAGTTTAGTAATTTATTTATTTATTTTTGCTGTGTTGGGTCTTCGTTTCTGTGCGAGGGCTTTCTCTAGTTGTGGCAAGCGGGGACCACTCTTCATCGCGGTGCGCGGGCCTCTGACTATCGCAGCCTCTCCTGTTGCGGAGCACAGGCTCCAGACGCGCAGGCTCAGTAGTTGTGACTCACGGGCCTAGTTGCTCCGCGGCATATGGGATCCTCCCAGACCAGGGCTCGAACTGTGTCCCCTGCATTAGCAGGCAGATTCTCAACCACTGCGCCACCAGGGAAGCCCCTAAATCAGCATTTTTTAATCCTGAATGCATTCTAGAATTTTTTGGAGAGTTTTAAGAAAATACTGATACCAGGTCTTCACTCCATACCCATTAAGTTAGAAACTCTAGACATTGAGTCCTGGGTATTGACATTTAAAAAATTTCCACAGATGTAGAGAACAAATATATGGATACCAAGGGGGAAAGGGATGGGGTGGGAGGAATTGGGAGACTGGGATTGACACATAAACATTATTGATACTATGTATAAAATAGACAACTGATGGGAACATACTCTATAGCACAGGGAACTCTAACTAATGCACTGTGGTAACCTAAACGGGAGGGAAGTCCAAAAGGGAGGGGATATCTGTATGTGTATGGCTGATTCATTTTGTTGTGCAGTGGAGGCTAACACAACATTGTAAAACAACCATGCTCCAATAAAAATTAATTTAAAAAATCTCTCCAACTGATTCTAATACAAATCCAAAGTAGAGACCCATTGGAATAAATGTTTTCTGTTGATGACAATGAATATGCAGAATTGTCATCTTCCTGGAACCAGCATGTACCTTTTGATAATTCCTTCCATTTGTATGTTTATCTTCAGTGTTCAGAGTGCTTTCATCTGTCCACATAAATCTTGTAAACACCTGGAAGAGGCCTCAGAGATGGTCAATGCCAGAGGTCAGCAGGCGCTTCCTGTAAAGGACTAGATAGTAAATATCATACTTTAGGCTTTGTGAGCCTTGTGTCACAACTACTCTGCCCTAGAATGAAAGCAGCCATAGGCAATATGTAAATGAACAGGCGAGGGTGTGTTCCAATAAACTTCAGTTACAAAACAGGTTGGAGCTGGATTTGGCCCTCAGGCTGCTATTTGCTAACCCCTGGTCTACACCAACACTCTAATTTTACAGATGAGGAAATTGAGGTTAAATGGTGATGTGATTTGACTCAGATCTTATGGCCAGAAAAAGGCAGAAATAAGCCTGAAGTTCAGGTATTTAGGCTTAAAAAACAAACAAACCCAAACGATGCCCCACAGTCAGTGAATAGTGTTTTTAAAAATTAAAGCATCGAAAAGAGAGTTTTCTCATCTTTACCTTCTGTGTTTGACTGGATTTACTGTGTGACGGTGGCCATGTACATGTGTATTACTCTACCCCGACTGCGAGCTTGTAGAGACTAGAGCCTAAACTTGTTCAATGTTGTGTCCCCAGGGCCCTGGGGCAAAGTAGGGCCCAGTACCTGTTGGTGAATTGAATATATCAGAGCCGTGCATTTGGAGCTCAGTCTCATGTATTTATTTTCAAGACAACCTGATCCTGGCTGGCTCATTGACATCCTTAACTAACTTTCATTAATATCTAGCTTACTCAGCTGTGCTTGTGCTCTTTGTAACTTCAAATAACGTTTATATAATGACAGAAAAAGACTTGGGGTTGTCACAGTGGGTAAAGCAAAGGTCAGAAGTCTAATTACTTTAAAAAAGTTCACCTTCATGTTTTGCCAAAAAACAGTAAGAAATCAATGTGAGCGCTATTCTTCCTGACATAGGAAGAACAGTGCTTCACTATTCCTCCTCTTCACTTTTTTCCTCTGTCCAGGCATGCAGGACAGTATACATATGATACATTTCTCTCATATGTTACACCCAGAACTGCCCTCCCACCCCCACTGCCCTCAACCACTGTGCAGACTCTCCAGTTTGACCTTGGGAGGTACTGTTTACAGTTGGATGAACCTGGGACTCTCCCTTCTTGATTCAAGCTCAGCAAATGGACAAGAAAAACCTGCAGAACCTGTTCAGCAATTTCAGACTATAAACAAGCAATCCAAAGGGAATGGGGGTAGATATTACTTTAGGACCGCAATTACTGTCTTCTCTCCCAAGGTTGTCAACACACCAGGCTGAGCAGTGGTCTGAGAAAGTTGCTCACTTCGCAGGCAGGTTTGCTGGTTGGCATGCAAGTAACGCCATCCTGGGTGCTTGCTTAATGCAGGTGCAGTGGGCTATTATCTTATGTCCTTTACTTTATCAAAACATATGTTTTTCATACACATATACACACACCTTCTCTCTCTCTCTCTCTCACACACACACACACACACACACACACACACACACAGAGTTGCTAATGTCTCAGTATAGAAAAAGAGTAAGACCTAACGTTATGGTCTTACAAGGGCAAAAAAACTTTTAAAAGATAATTCATACTGGGGAATAGTGGGTCAAATGCTTGGGAAATAAATGAGGACAATTTAGCCATCAAATACAAGGTGTGGCTCTAATGTCATATAATTTTCATAGCCACTGTACAGAACCACATTATTTGACTTTTAAATTTTGTACCATGATAATTTGAGAGATACAAAGAAAAATAGACGACATGGTTCCTGACATCTACTAGTTGACAGTCATTTGAGGAGAAAGGACAGTGTACGTATATGTCATTGAATGAGTGAATGAATGATGTACACAATTAAAAAAAATGATAAAGACTCCCGACACCTTTGAATGAAATAGATGACACATTTTACATGAATTCAGAAGGGAGGATTTTCTGTGTGTAATGGAATGGCTAGGAGATGGTGGTATTTGAGTTGTCTTGAAGGATGGGTTTGGATAGTAAAGGGGAGGGTGAAGGCCACGCCAAGCTGGAGGCTAAATCAACTGAGGCATAAGTGCAGGGTGCCATCTGGTTGAGGTAGTGCATTTTCCCGAGGCGTGGTGGTGCCTTGGTTGTGGGGTAAGCTGGAAGTGGCTGTGGGAAACTGAATGATGTGGTGAAGTCTGTGGGCTTGGGTTCAAATCCCAGCTCTGCCATTCTTCATCTATAACTTGGGAAAAGTAGTTTAATCTTCCTGAACCTCAGGTTTTTCTTCTGTAAAATGACTAATAAAAGTGTCCATCTCATGGGTTATTTTGCAGATTAAATGACATTATCCATGTTAAACTCTGTGCAATGCTTGGCACAAAATAAGCACCCAATCTATAATAGCTGTTAAATTATGGCAGCACCTGAAGGTCAAAGGGAATAATAATTTCCCAGACAAGTTAGTACTCATCCTTTTTAGGCATCTGCTTGTGACCTAAAAATCTCTTCTCAGACTACCACTTCTTTCCATTCTTGCCTGTGATTCAAGCAAGGCTGTTCCCATTGTGGAGAGCTGCTCCAGGAACTCATGGTAGGACACTCTGAGACTAAACATTAGACTAAACGTCATGAGTCAGGACTTCGGAGCTCTAATCTGAGTGCTATGACTGACACATTCTCTGTGCCTTTGATTATCAAGATTTTACATCTATAAGATGGCCTTTGGTGCTGATGTAGGGAGTGAACCAACATTACCCCACTACCATCTTGCACTCCCTGAAAGGTATAAAATTCTAAGTAAGAATAGTATTTCTCTTTGTGCACTTTATTGCATGTGTGCTAAGCTGCAACTAAGAATTATAAAAGAAAAAAGTAATAAATTAGGTTGGGAGTATTCAAAAGAACCCACAAGATATCCCCTTAAAAAGATGGTTTATAAATGAGGAAACTGAAGTCCAAATGGTGGATCTAACATACTCAAGGTCACACAGAGCAGGAGATCTCCTGATGCAAGTTGGAGGGCTCCTTGTCCCTACTTGCTAATTATACTAATCCTACTTGCTAATTTATAGAAGTATTGGCTCCTTTATTTTCCCAATAATTAGGACCTTCAGTTAGGACTGAGAGTAACTGTCATTATTGGGTCCAGAAAGAATTATGCCAAGTAAAGATTATGCATGGAACATTTGTTATGCAAAGTGCTGCCTTCATAAGTAGAGAGACCCCACGGACAGTGTTCCCTCCCTGGAACTGCCAATGTGTCTAAATTGCCAGAGCATCTTCCACCAGCCTACATACACGGGCTGCTCCTTTGATGGGCCTGTCATGGCTGTTTGATGGCCATGAAATACCATTTAGGAGATGGGTTAATGTCTTTTTGTTGTTGATCCTTAACCTTCATGGAGCCTGAGCCTCTGAGGGGTTTCCTTTCATGCCATGTGCCCAGAAAAGTTTTCTCAGCCTGAGTCTGTCCGTCGCTGGTTGCTAGGGCCAGGGTGTGCTGACTACCGCTGTGTTTCCCAGCAGTGCCAGCGGGATCTTTTTCTTCATCTCTGTGCCTCCAAAACCATTCTTCCGGAGGAGCTTTATGTGTGCTCCTGCATGGGGCTGAACAGTTAATGGCTCGGGGTTATATGCATCCTGCCCTTGCCCCTCGTGTCTGAGCCATTGGAATCTGACTTCCAGGGCAAGTGCAGTTTGGCCGCACCCCAGGGCATCCTCTTGAGAGTTGGCTACTCTGTCCTGTGCTGTTTGGAGAGCCTAGAAAAGTCCCTTGGGAAGCTTATCGGATGGTCTGATGAGAATAGCAGGAGCTTGTTTCCCAGAGTCAAATTGCCATTTTCAGCATCATCTTTCCTATTGGGTTTCTCTTATAAGAAAGAAATATAAGATAAATATACTCTTTTCCAAAGAAGTATGGACTTTGATCATGATGGTTCCAAGGAGCCTCACTGTGTAGATACCTCTCCTCCCACACTCATGTGGCAGCTTCTCTGTTTGCTTTGAACCTGGGTGAGACCAGGTGGTTTTATAACCCCCCACTATTCCCTCCCATCCTTTCCTTCTCACTGTCTGCTGTCCCTTGACATTTCTGATTCTTAGAGGATGGCCAGGCAGTGCTCCCCAGAATGGGTTGAGCCAGGTAAGCTTCTGAAGGTATCTGAACATCTAAAGAACCCCAGCAATCACAGTCACCACATCGTGGTAAACAATGTCCAGGAGCGACTGACCAGGCCTGAGGCCTGGGAAAACTTGATACAATAATAACCATTAGCAAGTATTGAGCATTTGCTGTTTATCAGGCCAGAGGTCAGCAGTTTACAAGAGTTGTATTATTTGATGTTCACAACATTCCAAGAAATTATATCTTCTATTATTCCCATTTTACAGATGAGAATATTGAGGCTCTAAAAGAGTAAATGAGTTGCCTGGAACCACATAGTTAGTGGCAGAGTCAAAATTGGCTTTCCAGGGCTGTTGGACCCCGGAGGCTATAACCTTAACGACTATGTTACATTGATTTAGTTCTGGTGTGTGGAGACTATTGCCAGTTTGAAGAATAAGCTATGTCTAGATATAAATAAAGCACAAATAGTCCTTTCAAACTCCAAAGGACAAGAGGTTATCCTCGTGACTTTGCTAGGAAACATAAGACAGGTTGTGGAGTGTTTTGGGTAATTCTAGGTATTTGAACACCTGTTCAGCTATTCCGGGATTCAGTGGTGGGGGTGAGGGGAACATGGGGAGAGTGAGGTCATTATTGTAAAAACCATTTCCTGAGAGCGCGACTTCAGGAAATGCTGGAGCATTAAAAATACCACTTGTGTGGGAGCAGTGGTAGAAGCATGACTCATATTCGGCAATTGTGTCCATAGGTCACAAAGGATTTGGGGAACACAGGGCATATTCATACAAGATTGTGTTTGTGGGTGGTTCATTATGAAATTTTTAGTAGGTTGAGCAGCATGGTCAAATTTCGAGAAGAGTGACATTTAAGATTCTCCATGAAAATAGTGTGACTTGACTCATCCATTTATACATTGATTCACAAACATCAGTTGTCCACCTACTCCATGCAAGGCCTCGTGCTGGCTGCTTTGAGGGTAATGCAAGAGGAATCAGCACGGGCCTTGCTCTTTAGCGCAGTGCTTATGAATTGGTAGCAGTGAAGCAAGCTGCTTTCTTTAATTCTTTCTTTCTTTGCCCCTTGAAGCTTTTTTTTTTTTTTTTTTTTTTGCGGTTCACGGGCCTCTCACTGCTGTGGCCTCTCCCGTTGTGGAGCACAGGCTCCAGACGCGCAGGCTCAGCAGCCATGGCTCACGGGCCCAGCCGCTCCGCGGCATGTGGGATCTTCCCGGACCGGGGCACGAACCCGCGTCCCCTGCATCGGCAGGCGGACTCTCAACTACTGCGCCACCAGGGAAGCCCCCCCTTGAAGCTTTGATGAAAGGAAGCTAGTCCTTAAAGGAAAGCATTTTGCATTATTTTCCAGCACAAATAGTTTCCAAAAACCAGGTCTGGTAACTCCCAGGCCTTTCAATCAGGATGCTGTGATTACGAGGAGTGAAGAATCAGGAACTGGGTTGGCACGGTTTACATACCTTTTGTCACTATAGAATGAGGCAGGGTAGAGAGGATAGGAATTGTTCATTGTTTATGCGAAGTATGCCCAGAGGAGATTTTTTTGCTTTAATAGTTTAAAATTATATTTTATATAAAATTTGAGACATACTAGAGTACAATAATGATGACCCATGAAACTACCTCCCAACCTAAGTATCAGAATAGTATCAATAACTTGCATCTCCCTGTGTGTTCCTCCTGTAGCCTAATGCCCTCCCTCTCTTCTCCCCTCCCAGAGGTAGCCAGTACCTTGAGCTTGCATTTACCTGACAGAGTATGGACATTTCAAATCTGTCAATCTGTATGTGATGCTGTATATGAAGGAACACTGGCAAATTCACAAAGAAATAGCTTAGTGACCAGGGCTTATTTTGCCACTGCTGGTAGATCTGCGACTGTATTTGCTTCCATACAGGGGCTCAACCTGCACACAGATGCAGTTCCTCCTGAAGGGGCTGCAGAGCACAGGACTGTAAGGATGGGCCAGAAGCCTGGTAGATCTGGCTTCATCTCTCACCTCAGCTGGCATGAACCAGCTGTATGACCTCAGCCTAATAATGTAACCTCTTTGAGCCTCAGTTTCCTCATCTTAAAAATGGAGATGAAGTGAGAAGTACCTGCATTTCAGTGTGGTGATAAGAATTAAATGAATCAATGCACAGAAACTGCTTGTCACGTGGTTAGTACTCAATTACAGGTAGTCAGAGTTGCAATTCAGCTCAAAGGAAAAACTAAATAACTCCTTGAAATACTGTACAGTGTCCTAGTTATTGTTAAGGAAATACACAGAATCGAAATTTGGTCATTTATATTATTTCTCCTTTTGCTTTTTATTTTTTCCCTTTCTATAGTCCTTCTCTCACTCTTTACCATTGGATCTTAACATGTTTGCCGATGTTTTATATAGATCATCAAGAGAAAAGTAACTCAAACAGTTAAGTATTTTAGTCAAGATGTGATATGATAGAGTTCTAGTTTAAAAGTGTGATGCTTATAGTGAGCAAAACTAATGCAAACTAAATGTAACCGTAAGAACTAATTTAATCATTTCTCTGGGTTGGTGGTATTGGATTAGCAAAATTTTGGTGGTTTAATGAATTCAATTAGTTTTTTCAATTATGTTAATCTTTAAAATTTATAGGTACCAGTACATAAAAGTAAAACAATTTTTTTTTAAGTTTTTTTAATTTTTTCCCTAGTAAGCAAAGCCTTTCTTACTCTTAGAAAAACTTTGGCTTTGAATAACATATATGAAATATATCAATATAAACATATATGTGTGTACATATATACATATGTATATATATGTGTGTATGTCTATGTGTATTCACTAAGTTTTCAAGTTCCTTTTGCTGGATTTGACAAAGAAAGTGGTGTTCAACTGTGAATTGTTACCTATGAATTAGCTGGGAAACAAATCTTAGGAATTTTTTGGAATTAACTGAGCTCATTCATTCAACAAAATATTCAGCAAATATTTATTGCATAGGTGTTATGAAACAAGTGTACTTTTAGGGACTAGAGATAAGTCATAAATGCCAGGAGATGTGAAACCAAAGATGCCATTTTTTTTCCTGTGTGGTAGTTTTCAAGTTGAATTTTAATCACAAAATCAGTGCATTTAAGAACTATCCGTTTGAATACCCATTTATAATAGAAACAATAGAAATTTAGGAACAGAATGATAGAGTTCCTTAATAGATAAATATATGGAATATAAAGAATAGATGGGATTGAAATGTATCCTGTCTACGTTAAGTGCCAGTGCACTTTACATATGATATCTCAGCTATTCCTATGACTATGAGAGATAAGTGTTCATATCCTCATCTTACTGATGAAGAAGCTGTGGTTCCAGGAGACTGTGGGATTCGTTCTGGATTCTCAGCTAGGAAGAGACACCATCAGTATAAAGTCTTATGCCAGAGTCTCCTTTCTCCTATTAGAAACTTTCCTTTTCAAATCAGTAAGAAGAACAAATATGACCATTCTCATATGTGTTAAATATTGTTTTGGAGTTCTAGCCAGTGCAAGAAGATATAAAAAATCAGTAGAATTAGTATTTGAAAACAAAATTAAAATGTCATTTTTGGATATTGTGATTGTATACTTTTAAAAACTAAAGTGAAAAGTCTAAAAAAAGACTATAGGGCTTCCCTGGTGACGCAGTGGTTGAGAGTCCGCCTGCCGATGCAGGGGACACGGGTTCGTGCCCCGGTCCGGGAAGATCCCACATGCCGCGGAGCGGCTGGGCTCGTGAGCCATGGCCGCTGAGCCTGCGCGTCCGGAGCCTGTGCTCCGCAATGGGAGAGGCCACAGCAGTGAGAGGCCCGCGAACCGCAAAAAAAAAAAAAAAAAAGACTATAGGCATCAATAAAGCAGAAAGATGAATGCAAAATAAATATATACAAATCACTGAGTCCTTTATCTCAGCTCATAGTAATGACATAACATCTAAATTATTTAAGAATAAGTATTTTTAAAAGAGAGTTACGTGTCTTATTTAATGTAGACAGAACTTTACTGAATAATATTAGCGAAGACCAATGGAGAGGTGTACAATTATCCTTAAAAGTAATGATAAAGACTTCTGTTTTATTCAGTCAGTTTATAGATTGGACATAATCCAACTCAAAAATCTCAACAGAATTTTTGAACTTAACGATGACTATAATTTGTTTCTGCAAAAATAGATAGCATGTTTTGAGCACTTACTATATGGCAGACATTATTCTAAATGTTTTACATAGAATAAATACCTCACTTACACAAAACAGATAGGTGTATTTATTATCCCCATTTTACAAATAAGGAAACTGAGGCCAAGGGAAGGTAAGTAACTTGCCCAAGTTCACATGATGGTTAGTAAATTGCTGAGCCAGGGTTCTAAATGTCCAGGGCCCACATACGTAACGCTGCCATGCTCAACTAAGAACATTAACTAGTATTTTACAAAGTAGAATGTTAAAGTGGAGCTAGTCTTCCCCAAATAAGCATGTAGATAAATGGAATAGTATAGTCCAGAAATATGTGTACTGTATAGAAGGATATAATAAATAATGAGACATCTCAAACGAACAGCAAAAGAATTATTTAATACACATTATTTAGGATTTGTAGCTAGCATTTTTTGGAAAAAAAATCAATTTAATATTCCCAATTTCATGCCTCATGATAAAAATGAACTTTGAATGGCTAACATGATTGGTAACAGAAAACATAGCAGAAAATATAAGTTATTGCCTGTCAGACATCTGGAGAAACTATTATTATTATTATTTTTATACTGTGAAGTGAGAAGAAATCACAAAGGGAAAGACTGACAGATTTGGCTACATAAAGACTTGTAAACACATGTACAACAACAAGAACAAAATAACTTAGGTCATCAGACGGGAAAGGATCACATCAGACATGACAAACAGAGGCCACCATCTGTGGTAAAAATCCTCAAAGGAGAAGTGAAAGCAGTGGACCAGTTCTCCACGTGCTGGGCTGTGGGAGCAGAGAAGACCCACGTCTAAGGTGGGAGCAGGGCTGGTGTCGTGGGGATGCACCTGGGGTGTCCTCGTTGCACGTGGCCTGTGCACAGGGAGAAGGGGGCTGATCTGGTGTCTGGCAAGGCTCTGGGAGCTGGAGAATTGGAGTGGTCCTCGGGTAGGGCAAGATGTGGTCACCTAGGAATTTTGACTCAAGGAGGGTCCTTTACTACAGAGGGAGAAAGAAAGGAAAAACTGAGAGAATATAACCTGGATGTGGAACGAATCTCTGTCTTGGGAGAGCCATCCTAGAAAATCTACCTCAGTGACAAGGAGAGAAATGGCTTCCATGGGCAGAGAAGATGGTGGAACAGTGTTTCCCATTGTTTTTCCATTGCAAAATGGAAGGTCTGCAAGCAGGAGAAACAGGACGCCATGGTAGGTGGATATGTCTTAGCTGTATGTAAATTCTTCGTTTATTTTTGGCTGCGTTGGGTTTTTGTTGCTGCACGCGGGCTTTCTCTAGTTGTGGCGAGCGGGGGCTACTCTTTGTTGTGGTGTGAGGACTTCTCATTGTGGTAGCTTCTCGTTGCAGAGTACGGGCTCTAGGCACGTGGGCTTCAGTAGTTGTGGCATGCAGGCTCAGTAGTTGTGGCTTGGGGGCTCTAGAGCGCAGGCTCAGTAGCTGTGGCGCACTGGCTTAGTTGCTCCACGGCATGTGGGATCTTCCCAGACCAGGGCTCGAACCTGTGTCCCCTGCATTGGCAGGTGGATTCTTAACCACTGAGCCACCAGGAAAGCCCAGCTGTACATAAATTCTTTATGTGGTGATGAAAGGGCAGTGATTTCTAAGGACAATCCCGGGCCTTAGGAGGCCACGTGGGAACTTGGAGGGAAATAGAAGCTTCGAGGCATCTCATGAGCCTTCACATGAAGAACTCATGTAATACATTGGGAAAAAGACATGAATAAGCAATTCACACAATGGCAATGACAACCAGCAAAGAAACAGAACGGTGATCACCTTCACGAGTATCCAAGCACATGAAGCTGAAACAACACTTCAAGAAAATGACTTTATGTCTAATAAACCAGCCTCCTTCCACTAAATCTAAGCTCAATGCTGGCAGGGAGTTTTGGGTTTCGTTCACTGCTCTCCTGTATCCAGAAGAGTGATTGGTCATAGTAGACACTCAACAAATATTTGTTAAATGTAAAAGACAACACTTAACTGTCCTGTTTGTGGCAAAAGCTTGATAATTCAGTCATTGCCGATGGCATGCTAAATTGGTTCAGTATTTTGGGAAAACAAGAAAACAAGGCAGTGTATCACCATGCATATGCAAATGTTCAAATCTTTTTAATCCATCAGTGTACTCTTGGGAATTTATTCTAAGAAAATAATTGAACATCAAAAAGCTATATGTATGAACTTCTATAATACTAGAAAAAGTCAAAAACAGAAAACAAGGTTAATAAACTACATATATCATATAAATAAAATATTATTTATCCAGTTAAAATAATTAAGAAGACCATAGAGATGTAGAGAAGGATTCCATAATGGTAAGTGAATAAAGCAGAATATAGAGGGGCCTTCCTGCAGCTTCCAATGCCCTTTATTGAAACACATCTTCCTGCTCCTCTGAATCTTGCTGCTGTAGGTGCAGATTCTGTAGACACCCGATAAAGCTTCCGGTGTCACCACGATGCTGCTGTGCCCAGCAAGGGTGACTGCTGCTGTTGTGACATTAGGTGTGCTTCCACCTTAATGTCACATCTCCTACAGTGGTCCCCAAATGGTACAACCTTGTCTTCTCAATGGGGTCAGAAAACATTGAATGGTAGGGATGTTAATGCTGACCTTTGTCCTTATGCTGTGTTCCAAATCATCACACTCCTCCCAACACTGTTTGACCAAAAGTATGTGTCCAATTCTAACTGTTTAAGTTAGATTTTCTTCGAAGGCCTTGCAGTTTCTCATGCAAATCAACCCCAGTGGGTCTGACTCTACGCAAGCCCATGCTTGCCTGAATCCTACAGTGACAAGAACTACTTAGGCGTAAATTAGGACCACTGATGTGAAAGGAATTTTTTGTTAAGTGGTGAGATGTGATATGTGCTTTTATTTGAACAATGTTTTTATATTTTATACTTAACAAATATTTTAATGTAAAATATAATGTAATATATAAAATATATTGTAAAATATACAAAAATGAAAACTCAATTACTGATATCTGTAAATTTCTTGACAGTTCTTGAGTTACCACTTTGTGCATTATTCTTGTATTTTTTTATTTAAAAAATTACTAATATAAGGCATGTTTGAAACCACTGGAAGATTTATAAAGAAAAAGTTGATATTCTTCCCTTATTCCATGCAATCCATTTTTCCTCATCTGAAAAACAGATGTTAGTTGTTTGCTATATGGGTCTCCTCACATTTCTTTTTCTTCCTGCTTATACAAATAAGCCTAAATTCATGTCCTCATATATGGAGAGGCTGTGTTTGTGTTGATGGAATCACCTATACACAAATGTGAAACTTCTTTTTTTCACCTACTCATCTGGACATCTCTTCTGGTCAACTAATATAGATCCCACCAATTATATTTATAGTAGCACAATATTCTGTAGTATAAATGACTCCTAGTTAATTCAATTATTTCCTTGTTTTTGGACAATCCACCTATTTTTTGTGATTACTGTATTTTATTTATTTTATTTTTTTTTGCCGTGCCACGCAGCTTGTAGGATCTTAGTTCCCTGACCAGGGATTAAACCCCAGCCCTTGGCAGTGAAAGTGTGGAGTCCTAACCACTGGATCACCAGGGACTTCCCTACTGTATTTTAAAATGTTACAATAAATATACTTACATATACATACACATATTATAAATAAATATATGATTATGAATACATCTACACTTCCATACACACAAATAACATTTTGGCACTTTTATTTCTTCCGGATATGATATTGACGTTGCTCCATCACGTGTGTTACATTTTAATGTATGTTGCTGTGTTTCCTGAAAGGAGATGGCAGTTTACAACCCCATCGACCGTGTAGTGAGTAGGCACATTCATTTCCCTACCTCTCCACTGAAGTTGAACATATATTAATTTTTTGCCGATTTTATGGGTGAGAAGTGGAATCTCATCAATATTTTAATTAGAATTTCCCCAACAATTTGTTAGATTGTGTATATTTTCATAAGTTTATTGTCCTTTGAATTTCACTTTTTGGTAACACTGTTTATATACTTGCCCATTTTTCCATTGGGATGTTAAGCATTTTGCTTATCATCTGTAGGAGCTTTTTATCATATGCATTACAGTCTGTGACCGGGGAGGAAAAGCTTTTTCCTCTATCCATCTTAGGTTCATTGGCTGAGGCCCTGTAAATTAAACTGACAAAAGACAGGTTAATGAGAGAAAAACAGATGTTTGTTAACATGCTCATTGTGCATACACATAGGAGTACTCAGTGATGAGTAACTCAAAGGGGTGGTAAGAACTTGGTGTTATGCAGCATCTTAACAAAAGAACAATAAATTTTGACAGAAGTGACGAGACGAAGGAAAGGGACCTTGAGTTTCTAGGGTGGCAAATTGTGGGAAGGTAAATATGTGGGAGAACTAATGGAAGATAAGAGCTAGTTAGTAAAGTTTGTTGTATAGGTTTCTCTGGTGTTGTCTCTGCGCTGGTAAATTTCTAGAGTGTCTCCAATTAATTTCTGTCGTTCCTGGTAGAGGGAGGTGGTGGGGGGAGGGGGGAACGCCTTTACCAATATATGTCTTGCTTTTAGGCAAATTGGGGGAGGGCAGAGAGTTTTTCTTGTATTTGCTTCTTCTCAATTGTTTTTAGCTCCTAATAATCCTTATGCCAAAGAGGCATACTTTGGGTGGCATATTTTGCTACCCATCAGTAGTTTAACTTTTAACTTTATTTAATGGTGTCTTTTGTCATAAAAAAAGTTTACATGTATGTAGTTAAGGACATCTGTCTTT
Organism: Grampus griseus; assembly: GCF_964374135.1. Classification (NCBI taxonomy): domain Eukaryota; kingdom Metazoa; phylum Chordata; class Mammalia; order Artiodactyla; family Delphinidae; genus Grampus; species Grampus griseus. Next base: position 75,125,447 of record NC_139005.1, on the reverse strand, counting down.
TCCTTTATGATGTCTGGGTGTCCTATTTTGCTTTTAGGAAGACCTTCCTTCCCTAGATTATACAAATTTTTCAGTATTTTCTAAATTTTCTATTTTTTTGTTTTATTGTTTACTTTTAAACTGTTTTCTAGAGATCCAGCCTTAATTTTCTTCTTACCTTTCTCACTGTTCTTAGATGATCTCATTTACTCCCGTGGTGTTAACCCCTGACTATACACTGATGTCTTCTAAATCCGTATTTTCATCAAATTCCATAACTCCTACCACATCTCCAGAGCAAGCCTCATATATTGAGCACCTCACACACACCGAACTGAACTTATGATTGTTCTCCCTGTTCTCCACAGACTTTCTTTATTCCTACCTCTCTAGTCATGGATGCACCACCATCACCAGTAGCCTAGGTCCAGAAACCTGAAAGGGATCCTGCAGTCCTCCTTTTCACTTAACCCAAATGTTCAACAAACCTTCCTCTCTTATTATTTCTTTCATGTTAATTTCTCTTGAACCTGTCCACTTCTTTCTGCTCTCATTTCAACTTCCTGTACAATTGCAACAGCCTCCCAGCTGCTTTCCTTAATAAGTGTTTCCCCCATTCAATTTAACTTTAAAATTGTCTTTACAATTATCCTTCTGAAATGCAAATCAGACTAGACCTATATCTAAAATCCTTCAATCCCCTTCTAAGAAAAGTCTGAATTTCTAGGCATGGCCTTAAAAGCACTAATGAAAACAAACTTCTTGAGAGCAAGTACACATCTTATCTATTTTGATTTTTGGTATAATAAAATACATATGTATGAAAAAACAAATTTCTGGGACAAAATCTATCAGATGCATGCATTCTGTTAGTGTCAGAAGCTAGATTTAATTTTATATGTCTCCTTTGTAATTATTTGAGTAGTTTTCTAATGAATCATAAATAAGGGCCAATATTATACTGGATGCCATAAAAAAGGAGGCTCAAATTGAGGAATGAGAATAAAATCTTTTGAACAGATACTCAGAAGTGAATTTGTCATGCTGATTTTATATCTTGAAGGCTTTGATACATCTTCCAAATTGCTTTTGAAATATATTGTTCATGTTTAAAACACCTCCAGCTGCTGGTTAAAATCTTTGAGTCTGAAGTATCATGGTGTCTGCAACTAACTTTCAAATGGTTCAGCAAAAAATTATACATATCATATATACATATATATACACATATGTGTATGTACATAACTGCACAGATATGCATATACAGAGAGAAAAAGCAAATTTGGCAAATGTTAACAATTAGTGAATATAGGTGAGGGGTACATGGGTATTCATTGTACTATACTTTTACATTTTCTGAAGGTTTGAAAATTAGCAAAAGAAAATATTAGGAAAAAGAACTGCAACAGCAGTGTTTGAGAGCATGCATTTTAAAACAATCTCAACAACCGCAATATTAAAATAATTTTGAAAAAAATCTTTCATTATTCAAAACAAAAAGTTGTATAAATTTTGGTTTTTTACTTCTTTAGTTATAAAGATGAATGTTTTTCATATGTGTATAAGAACTTTAATTTCTCCTTTTATGAATGTTTTTTGTCCATGTTTCTATAAGGGGTTTATTTCTTAAGAGCCTTTTATATATGATATAAGTGTTTCTATACTTTTTAATATATAAACAGATAATTCTGAAACATATCTCATTATATGAGAATTTCATGTATTATAAAGAAAGTACCACAAACCAATGGAAAAGGGAAAAATTGGAAAAGTTGGCAAACTCTCACTCACATACACATATGTGAGATTTTTACCATATCTCACACTAGTATAAATACCAAAATTAATGCTATATTATTAACAAGTTGATTACAAAAAAGTGTAAAATGTTAAAAAAAAAGTTAAAATGAATACAGATAATTATTGGTTGATCTTGGGATTGAAAAGAACTTTCCAGGCTTCCCTCATGGCACAGTGGTTAAGAATCTGCCTGCCAGTGCAGGGGACCCACAGCTTTGAGCCCTGGTCTGGGAAGATCTCACATGCCATGGAGCAACTAAGCCTGTGCGCCACAGCTAGTGAGCCTGTGCTCGAGCCCATGAGCCACAGCTACTGAGCCCACATGCCACAACCACTGAAGCCTGGGCACCTAGAGCCCGTGCTCCGCAACAAGAGAAGCCACTGCAATGAGAAGCCCATGCACCGCAACGAAGAGTAGCCCCTGCTCACCGCAACTAGAAAAAGTGTACACGCAGCAACAAGGACCCAATGCAGACAAAAACAAATAAATTAAAAAAAAAAAGAAGAACTTTCCATAAAAATGATGGAGGAAAGAACAAACAAAAAAACTGGCAATATATTTGATTATATACAAACCTAAAAAGAAATACATAGACAAACACCAAATAATTGAAATCCTTAATATAAAGAGAACTTGAAATCAATAAAAACAATAATGTCACAATACAGAAAAAAAATAAATAAATAAAACCTGAGTAAGAAAATTCAAGTCATGAAAGAAGAAATCTAAATGCCTTTAAAATACAGGAGCAGATATTTTAAAACAGAGAATGCAAGGCACTGGTTCAGTTGGTTTATAGCAGTTTGTATGAGTGGGATTCAGCTTCAGCTGATGATGATCCAGAAAACTGGCAATAATGTTTTTGTAAATGTTAATGTAATACTCACTTCTGTTAGCAAGAGCACAGCAGGCAAGAGGGCAGATCATCCAGCCATATTTGGCATTGGTCAGGCCCTCATTAAAGTAATGCAATCAATATGGGGTTCCACCCTTTAAAATGCATGTGGAGAAACTAGAGAGGGTCTTCTAAGAGGCACCACCGAAATGATTACAGAGAAAGTCAAGCCAGTGGGGGAAGATTAAGGGGATTGTATTTATTTAGTCTAGAGAGGAAAAAGCTAAATAGTGAATACATAGTTATTTTCAATTATATAAGTACATGAAAAAAATGATTATCCTGAGGGAAAGCTATTCTATCTGTATGATAGACAATAAACTAAGAGGAATATGGTTAAATTGCACCAAGAGACTGTAATTAACTTTAGGCCTGGCAAAACTTCAGGGCAGACTAACAAACTAAGGAACCCCTGCTTTTGTATATCTTTCTGAGCAATTTAGACAACTGCCCATCTTGTGGCTTAGTTATAGAATAGCAGGTGGCTGGGTCCTTGATTAGAATTATAGGTTTATAGAATTTTAGAACTGAAAAATAGCTTCAGTAAAGTTTCTCATTTGTATGTTTTGTAGATTTCTGTTGCCACCCACTCACCAATAACATATACAAAGGAAAGTATAGGATATGGAGCCTTGAAAGTTAGAGTTTTATTGTGGTTGAATGACTGGAGCTTTTTAGAGAATCTACTGAGATAACGTGAACAGATTTTAGTTATCAGTAGGAAAAAGCAAACTGTAAATTAGGGTGGGGTGGTACTGTGATTCTTAAGCTTTTTCCAGGTTACAGGTAAAAACTAGTATTTATCCCAAGAAAAATGCATGTAGTTACATGCACCCATCCCTGGCACCCAGTTCCCCAAATGTAGTGGCCAAGGTAGAGGTAGTGTGATATAGTGGTTAAGAGCACAGCAATTGGACTTCTTATATCTAGATTAACATCCTACCTTTTCCACTTACTAGCCTTACAATCTTAAGAATGTTAGTTAATTTCTCCATGTCTGTTTCCTCATTTCTAAAATAGGGATAACTTATGTCCTGGAATTTTTTGGTAAACATCAATTAAGTAACAAAAGTAAATTTTAAAATATTTTTTAAGTAAATGGCCTGACACAACAGATGCTATAAAGAAGTTGTGATTGGTAATAAAATTGATTCAATAGGTAATGATTGATGTTAAAAAATGAAAAAGAATAAAAAGCATTCATTGCACTTAGTAATCATTAGTATTACTTTCAATAATTTTTTTTCTGTTATATGTATGTTAGTGTGTGTAAGATTGTTGTGGAGCACTTGTGTACAGGTAGTGATAGATATATGATATTTATTATTGTAGGTCATGGTCAAAAAGCTTGTAGTCATTATAGGTTATTACTTTTATTGTTTTTAATTTTATCCCTTTTTAAAAATTTTTTAGTGTTTTCTATAGGACTGCAATAGATATCCCCACCTCACCTCATGTTATTTTATTATTTTTTAAAAATTAATTTATTAATTTATTTATTTTTGGCTGTGTCAGGTCTTCGTTTCTGTGCGAGGGCTTTCTCCAGTTGCGGCGAGCGGGGACCACTCTTCATCATGGTGTGCAGTCCTGTCCCTGCCGCGGCCTCTCCCATTGTGGAGCACAGGCTCCATACGCACAGGCTCAGTAGTTGTGGCTCACGGGCTTAGTTGCTCCGCGGCATGTGGGATCCTCCCAGACCAGGGCTCGAACCCGTGTCCCCTGCATTGGCAGGCAGATTCCCAACCACTGCGCCACCAGGGAAGCGCACCTCATGTTATTTTGAAGTAACATGACACCACCTCATATATAAGGCAACAACCCTACAACAATATACTTCTATCCACCTTCTCCAGCCTTGTTGCCATGATCCTCATGCATTTTACTTCTACACGTTACCAACCCTACAACATATTGCTATCTTTTTTGCTTTAAATGGTCAACTTTCCATCAAATAAGTTGAGAAAAAGAAAAAAAAGACTTCCATATTTATTATCTTTGGTGTGCTTACTATTTCCTGTAGAGCTGAGCCTCCATGCTCCACTGTCCTCCCTCAACCTAAAGAACCTCCTTTAGCATCCTCTATAGTGTGGATCTTCTGGCAATAATCTCTTCCAACCTTTACAATCTGAAAACATCTCCATCCTCATTCCCACAATTAAAGGACATCTTTGCTGGTTATAAAGCTGCAGACTGACAATCCCCCTTCCTCAGCCCCTTAAAGATGTTGTTCCATTGCCATCTGGACTACTTTGCTTTTGCTGTAAAGCAAATAGCCCCATCTTTGTTTCTCTGCATTGTCTCCTCTTAACCCATCACGTATGGTTTTCTCTTTATCCTTGGTTTTCAGTAATTAGACCATAATATACCCCAGTGTTGTTTGGCTTGTGTTCTTTCTGCTTGAAATTCACTGAGTTTCTTGGATTCTGGAGTGGATACTGTATTTCTAATCAAATTTGAATGTTGTTCAGTCATTGGCCCTCCAAATATTTTTCTCTCTGTCCTCTCCTGAGACTTCAGTTGCATGTCTATTAGATGATTTGATTTGATCTCTTAGGTCACTGATGCACTCTGTTCTTTTTTCCTTTCAATCATTTTTTTTCTCTGAGATTCAGACTGGAAAATCTCTACTGACCTGTCTTTAATTCCACTGATGATTTTTTCTGAAATGTACAATCCTAGTGTGCTAGTTTGGATCCTCTGAGAAGCAAATGAATCATGGGATTAGATTTCCAAAAGATATGTTGGGAAAATATCTGTGAAGGATAAAAGAAAAAGGTAGAGAGAACTTTCACATTGTAAGTAAAGTTTGATGCCTGTGAAGGAGATGAAAAGGATAGGGAAGGAGGATTGTATAGGAAATTTAGACTTTTACACAGAAGTAAAAACGTTTTGCCAGGCTTATGGGAATTTCTTAATCCAAAGTAACCCACTGGAGAATTCCTACAGCTCATAGGACTGGACCTTTATTAATAGCCCTGTGATGCTCAGCCATTGGCTGGGAGCAGCCCATAGGAGGCTTGGCTTTGATGTGACTGCCACTATAGAGCCAGTAGCTGGGCTATTAGTCAGTTTTACTCCATATAGCAGGAGATCTAAGCAGTGCACGTTTATGATTAACCTACTGCTATTAGGCACATTTAATTATTTTTAATTTTAGATATTCTGTTTTTAGTGCTATAATTTTCCTTTTGGCTCATTTTAGTGTTTCTGTTTCTTTCCTTAAAACCCCTATCCGTTCATTGCATTTATCTTTTCTTTAATAGATTTATAATAGTCAAAAATTAGTTTAAAAATCTTTGCTAATTCCATTAGTTAGGTCATTTGTCGGTCTGATTCTGGGCTATGTTTGTCTCTTAAATAGTGTCACATTTTCCTGTTTTATTGCCTGTCTCATAATTTCTTACCGTTTTCTGGATATTGTGTATAAAAGAACAGTGGAGACTAAAGTACATTATTTTTTTTTTGTTTTATTATCCAGAGAGTGTACGTTCCTTCTTCTGTCTTTTGATTAGGGTGAGGGACTGGTAGTTCATCTCTCTCCTACAGGGGTGTTGAGCAGGAACTGGATCACAGCTTTAATTATATTATAATTATATCGTATTCACCTGTGATTAATCACACTCCCAACTTCCTTCACAGACTTTCTGACCTTGTCAGTATCTGAGCCGGGAGGAGGTTAGGCTGTAGTTTCATCTTTGAATCAAAATCTGCAGGATCTGGGAGAGAGAGAGCAAGAGGGAGAGTGTGAGAGTTAGTTCAAGCCAAAATGGCCGACATAATCTCTGCTGGTTTCTGAATATTTAAAATACAAAAAAACAGACAGACAGAAATCATTTTTTGGACCTTTTTTCATTTCCATTTCTACCTTGTATGCCTCAATTTGCTGGATTTAAGCACTGCTGCAGTTTATGAGAGAGAAGGAGCAAGAAAGAGAAGAACAGTCAATGGAAGACAAGAGAAGGAAAAAAGAGGATAAAAAGAAAAAAGAAGCCACTCAGAAGATGGGTTTTATCAATTAAGTCTGTCTTTACATCGCCAAGCAAATAGAATAAGTAACTGCCTTGGCTTGGATACCTGACATCTTAATAATGCTACTTGAGCTTTTTTTTTTTTCCTCTTTTTGATTGGGGTTCTGTTTTACCTTGTTGATTCATTGTTGTTGATTCTTTTATATTTTTATTTTTCCTAATAAATCTTTTATTTTTCTAATTTTATTTTATACTTTGCTATTCTCTTTCCTTTTGGCCCTTTTTTTTCTTTTTTTCTGTTGTGGTTTTATTTTACCTTGTTGCAGTTGTTTCAATTATAGTTTTATTTTTACTAATATATTTATTATCTTTCTAATTTTATTTTGTTTTTTATTCTTTGATATTGTACTGCTCCTTTTTTTCTTTCTTTCTTCCTTTTTTTTTTTTTTTTCCCCCACACCACGGAGCTTGCGGGATCTTGGTTCCCAGGACAGAGGTCCAAGTCTAAACCACTGAACTAACAGACAACCTCAGACTCCAGGGAATATCAATGGGAGTGAGGCCTCCTGGAGGTCCTCATCTCAGCACCAAGACCCAGCTCTATCCAACAGCCTGCAAACTCCAGTGCTGGACGTCTCAGGCTAAACAACCGGTAAGACAGAAATACAGCACCACCCACCAAAAAAACCAAAAAAAAAAAAAAATGAAATGAGAGAAAAATATGATACAGGTAAAGGAGCAATGTAAAAACCTACAAGAACAAATAAATGAAGGTGAAATAGGCAACCTACCTGAAAAAGAATTCAGAGTAATAATAGTAAAGATGATCCAAAATCTCGGAAATAGAATGGAGAAAATACAAGAAACATTTAACAAGGATCTAGAAGAACTAAAGAGCAAACAAACAGTGATGAACAACACAATTACTGAAATTAAAAATACTCTAGAAGTAATCAATAACAGAATAACTGAGGCAGAATAACGGATAAGTGAATTGGAAGATAAAATGGTGGAAATAACTGCCAGGGAGCAGAATAAAGAAAAAAGAATGAAAAGAATTGAAGACAATCTGACAGACCTCTAGAACAACATTAAACACACAGATACTCAAATTATAGGGCTCCCAGAAGAAGAAGAGAAAAACAACGGTCTGAGAAAATATTTGAAGAGATTATAGTCGAAAACTTCCCTAACATGGGAAAGGAAATAGTCACCCAAGTCCAGGAAGCATAGAGAGTCCCATACAGGAAAAACCCAAAGAGAAACATGCTGAGACACATATTAATCAAACTATCAAAACTTAAATACAAAGAAAAAATATTAAAAGCAGCAAGGGAAAAGCAAAAAATAACATACAAGGGAATCCCCATAAGGTAAACACCTGATTTTTCAGCAGTAACTCTGCAAGCCAGAAGGGAGTGGAAGGACATATTTAAAGTGATGAAAGGGAAAAAACTACAACCAAGATTACTCTACCCAGCAAGGATCTTATTCAGATTTGATGGAGAAATTAAAACCTTTACACATATGCACAACTTAAGAGCATTCAGCAACACCAAACCAGCTTTACAACAAATGCTAAAGGAACTTCTCTAGGCAGGAAATGCAAGAGAAGGAAAAGACCTACAAACCCAAAACAATTAAGAAAACGGTAATAGGAACATACATATTGATAACTACCTTAAATGTAAATGGATTAAATGCTCCAACCAAAAGACATGGACTGGCTGATTGGATCCAAAAACAAGACCCATACATATGCTGTGTACAAGAGACCCACTGCAGACCTAGGGACACACACAAACTGAAAGTGCAGGTATGGAAAAAGATATTCCATGCAAATGGAAATGAAAAGAAAGCTGGAGTAGCAATTCTTATATCAGACAAAATAGACTTTAAAATAAAGACTATTGCAAGAGATGAAGAACACTACATAATGATCAAGGGATCAATCCAAGAAGAAGATATAAAAAGTGTAAATATTTATGCATCCAACATAGGAGCACCTCAGTATATAAAGAAAATGCTAACAGCCATAAAAGGGGAAATCGAAAGTAACACAATCATAGTAGGGGACTTTAACACCTCAATTTCACCAATGTACAGGTCATACAAAATGAAAATACATAAGGAAACACAAGCTTTAAATGACACATTAAACAAGGTGGACTTAAATGATATTTATAGGACATTCCATCCAAAAACACTTTCTTCTCAAGTGCTCATAGAATGTTCTCCAGGAGACCATATCTTGGGTCACAAATCCAGCCTTGGTAAATTTAAGAAAATTGAAATTGTATCAAGTATCTTTTTCAACCACAGTGCTATGAGACTAGATATCAATTACAGGGAAAAAAAAACTGTAAAAAAAATACAAACACATAGATACTAAACAATATGCTACTAAATAACCAAGAGAACACTGAAGGGGATTCCCTGGTGGTGCAGTGGTTGAGAGTCTGCCTGCCGATGCAGGGGACATGGGTTTGCACCCCGGTCCGGGAAGATCCCACATGCCGCGGAGCCGCTGGGCCTGTGAGCCATGGCCGCTGAGCCTGCGCATCCGGAGCCTGTGCTCCGCAATGGGAGAGGCCACAACAGTGAGAGGCCCGCGTACCGCAAAAAAAAAAAAAAAAAAAGAACACTGCAGAAATCAAAGAGGAAATCAAAAAATACCTAGAAACAAATGACAAAACACGACTACCCAAAACCTATGGGTTACAGCAAAAGCAGTTTTAAGAGGGAATTTTATAGCAATACAATCCTACCTCAAGAAACAAGAAAAATCTCAAATAAACAACCTAACCTTACACCTAAAGCAATTAGAGAAAGAAGAACAAAAAAACACCAAAGTTAGCAGAAGGAAAGAAATACTAAAGATCAGATCAGAAATAAATGAAAAAGAAATGAAGGAAAAGATAACAAAGATCAATAAAAAAAGCTGGTTCTTAGAGAAGATAAACAAAATTGATAAACCAAAATTGATAAACCAAACTCATCAAGAAAAAAAGGGAGAAGACTCAAATCAACAGAATTAGAAATGAAAAAAGGAGAAGTAATACACAGGATCAGGAGAGGTTACTACAAGTAACTATATGTCAATAAAATGGACAACCTGGAAGAAATGGACACATTCTTAGAAAAGCACAATCTTCCGAGACTGAACCAGGAAGAAGTAGAAAATATAAACACACCAATCACAAGCACTGAAGTTGAAACTGTGATTAGAAATGTTCCAATGAACAAAAGCCCAGGACCAGATGGCTTCACAGGTGAATTCTATCAAACATTTAGAGAAGAGCTAACACCTATCCTTCTCCAACTCTTCCAAAATATAGCAGAGGGAGAAACACTCCCAAACTCATTCTACGAGGCCACCATCACCCTGACACCAAAAGTAGACAAAGATGTGACAATAAAAGGAAAACTACAGGCCAATATCTCTGATGAATATAGATGCAAAAATACTCAACAAAATACTAGCAAACAGAATCCAAGAACACATTAAAAGGATCATACACTATGATCAAGTGGGATTTATCCCAGGAATGCAAGGATTCTTCAATATATGCAAATCAATCAATGTGATACACCATGTTAACAAACTGAAGGATAAAAACCGTATGATCATCTCAGTAGATTCAGAAAAAGCTTCCAACAAAATTCAGCACCCATTTATGATAAAAACTCTGCAGAGAGTAGGCATAGAGGGAACATTCCTCACCATAATAAAGGCCATATATGACAAACCCACAGCCAGTATCATTCTCAGTGGTGAAAAACTGAAGCCATTTTCTCTAAGATCAGGAACAAGACGAGATTGCCCACTCTCACCACTATTTTTCAGCATAGTTTTGGAAGTTTTAGCAATCAGAGAAGAAAATGAAATAACAGGAATCCAAATCAGAAAAGAAGTAAAACTGTGACTGTTTGCAGATGACATGATACTATACATAGAGAATCCTAAAGATGCTACCAGAAAACTACTAGAGCTCATCAATGAATTTGGTAAAGTAGCAGGATACAAAATTAATGCACAGCAATCTCTGGCATTCCTATACACTAATGATGAAAAATCTGAAAGTGAAATTAAGAAAACACTCCCATTTACCATTAAAACAAAAAGAATAAAATATCTAGGAATAAACCTACCTAAGGAGACAAAAGACCTGTATGCAGAAAATTATAAGACACTGATGAAAGAAATTAAAGATGATACAGATAGATGGAGAGATATACCATGTTCTCATATTGGAGGACTCAACATTGTGAAAATGACTCTACTACCCAAAGCAATCTACAGATTTAATGCAATCCCTATCAAACTACCAATGGCATTTTTCACAGAACTGGAACAAAAAATTTCACAATTTGTATGGAAACACAAAAGATCCCGAACAGCCAAAGCAATCTTGAGAAAGAAAAACGGAGCTGGAGGAATCAGGCTCCCAGACTTCAGACTATACTACAAAGCTACAGTAATCAAGACAGTATGACTGGCACAAAAACAGAAATATAGATCAATGGAACAAGATTGAAAGCCCAGGGATAAACCCACGCACATATGGTCACCTTATCTTTGATAAAGGAGGCAAGAATATACAGTGGAGAAAAGACAGCCCTTTCAATAAGTGGTGCTGGGAAAACTGGACAGCTACATGTAAAAGAATGAAATTAGAACACTTTCTAACACCCTACACAAAAATAAACTCTAAATGGATTAAAGACCTAAATGTAAGGCCAGGCACTATAAAACACTTAGAGGAAAATGTAGGCAGAACACTCTATGACATAAATCACAGCAAGATCCTTTTTGACCCACCTTCTATAGAGATGGAAATAAAAGCAAAAATAAACAAATGGGTCCTAATGAAATTAAAAGCTTTTGCACAGCAAAGGAAACCATAAACAAGACGAAAAGACAACCCTCAGAATGGGAGAAAATATTTGCATACGAAGAAACTGGCAAAGGATTCATCTCCAAAATATACAAGCAGCTCGTGAAGCTCAATACCACAAAAACGAACAACCCAATCCAAAAATGGGCAGAAGACCTAAATAGACATTTCTCCAAAGAAGATATACAGATTGCCAACAAACACATGAAAAGATGCTCAACATCACTAATCATTATAGAAATGCAAATCAAAACTACCATTAGGTATCACGTCACACTGGTCAGAAAGACCATCATCAAAAAATCTATAAACACAAATGCTGGAGAGGGTGTGGAGAAAAGGGAACCCTCTTGCACTATTGGTGGGAATGTAAACTGATACAGCCACTATGGAGAACAGTATGGAGGTTCCTTAAAAAACTAAAAATAGAACTACCATAGGACCCAGCAATCCCACTCCTTGGCATATACCCTGAGAAAACCATGATTCAAAAAGAGTCATGTACCACAATGTTCATTGCAGCTCTATTTACAATAGCCAGGACATGGAAGCAACCTAAGTGTCCATTGACAGATGAATGGATAGAGAAGATGTGGCACATATATACAGTGGAATATTACTCGGCCATAAAAAGGAATGAACTTGAGTTATTTGTAGTGAGGTGTATGGACCTACAGTCTGTCATACAGATTGAAGTAAGTCAGAAAAAACAAATGCCGTATGCTAACACATATATATGGAATGTAAAAAAAAAAATCGTTCTGATGAACCTAGTTGCAGGGCAGGAATAAAGACGCAGATGTAGAGAATGGACTTGAGAACATGGGGAGGGAGAGGGGGAATGGTAAGCTGGGACGAAGTGAGAGAGTGACATGGACATATATACACTACCAAGTGCAAAATAGATAGCTAGTGGGAAAGAGCCACATAGCACAGGGAGATTCGCTCGGTGCTTTGTGACCACCTAGAGGGGTGGGATAGGGAGGGTGGGAGAGAGGCTCAAGAGGGAGGGGATATGAGGATATACACGTGCATATAGCTGATTCACTTTGATATACAGCAGACACTAACACAACACTGTAAAGCAATTATACTCTAATAAAGATGGTAAAGAAAAAAAATAATCTGGAGGATCGCTAGAAATTGAGCATCATGGGAATGTGAGAGACTATGTAATTATGTGTTTTTCCCTCCCATTTCCTTCTCAGTATAATCTGGGGGTTATGTCAAGGAGATCTCTCTCAGGCTGAGCAATTCGTTTTTCATTTAGGGCTCTGTCAGGCTCTAGTCTTCCCTGCTATGCTTCACTGTTTAATAACATTTGTCTGATTTCTCTTTCACTCAAAACATCCCAAGCTACAACAAGCTGGCTCCTCCATCCTCCCATACGCAGAGCAGGTATTCACTCCCAGGTGTGGGAACTTACATACTCTCTGTTCATCTAAGAAGGGATGTGACATACTCTCTGTAATTCATTTCATTAAGGCTTCCTTGCACCTGCCACTCTTTGCAAATCTCACAGAAACGTATGATTTTATTTTGTCTAAATATTTCTTACTATTACCATAGGTGTAAAGGTCTTTTGTGTCTGTGTAGGATTACCTGGAAACAGAACTCTGTTACAGTTTATTGATAAGTGATGGATGAAGATTTACAGCTCACTTATCTATAGTTGAGCTTGAAGCTATTTAGTGTTGATATTATTTATTAAAATTTTGTACTCAGGCAAAATGAAGAGGCTGAAGTCAAGAGGTTTGCTTGTTTCAAAACATTTCCCTTTGGTATGATGCTTCCTGTTGCTCCTTCCCACTAGTAACTGGTGATGAAGGGGAGGATCATTCAGTGCTGTCTGAGTAACCTTTAAACTTACATATTTTTTGCTTGCCTATTATTATCCCTCCCCAGAATGCACTCTTCCTCTTTTTCTACCACAGTGAACTTCTCCAAAACCCAATTCATGCATATTCTCCTTTGAGAATCCTTTCCAAAATGTTTAAAGCTTTTTCTTAAACTTTGTCTGCAAAGGACCAGAAAATACTAGATTTTTTAGGACAGTCTCTGTCATCACTATTCAACTCAGCTAGTGTAGCAAGAAAGCTGCAGGTTACAAGGCCTTATTGGTCATTCTTGCTTTCTTGGAGGTTCCAAGGTCACTACACTACAGATAAGATGTAAATGAATGAGCATGGCTATGTTCCCCTAAAATTTAATTTAACAAAACAGCCAGATTGTAGTTTGCCGACACTTCTCTTAAAGAATTAGTAGGCCTACATAATTGGGCTTGTCAAATCGTAAGGTGGTTGATTATTCATTTGGACTACTTTGAACACAGTTAACATAGGATGTACTTTGTTACCAGCATGTATGTTGGGCACACAATAATTATTTGCAGTATAAATGAAAGAAAAGAAGAAATGGAGGAAAATATGAGATGACCGTGGAAATGGAGAGACAGAAGCAAGTGAAAAAACAACTGTCTTTGATAAACAGTGCTAGTCGCTGTAACAGATAAACCCCCAGTTCTAAACTTAGAACTTAAACCTCAGTTCTAAGTTTCTTACCACAACAAAGATTTATTTCTTCCTTACATCATAGGTCAGTGTGCAATGGCAGGGTCAGGTGGAGTAGACCTTGTTCTACACAGTCATTCAGGGGCACGGGCGCAAGTCCTTCCATCTAAAGGCTCCACAACCTGCCCTAGGTCCTCAGAGTGCTCTCCATTCAGCCAGGAAAAGAGAGCAAGAGTCATGCGTAGAAGGTTCTAATGGCCCAGGACTGGAAATGGCACCCATCACTTTTGCACATGTTTTGTTGTCAAGATCTCAGGCATAGGTTCCACCCTATGGTGAATAAAAGAGGCTGAAAAATATATTCTAACTCTGTGCCTAGTGAGAAGAGGGGGTTATGGCACTAGCAGTAAGCAATCTAGTTTGGGTTATACTGAAAGAAGGCAGTGAGAGGATAAAACAGTTTAGATGAGAAAGCAATCAAAAGACACTTCCCAGAGGGAGGGAGCAGCATTTCCAACAATAGCATACAGGTTAATTTTCTCAGTAGACACTTGCAGCCCTTGTAAGTGCTGTCATTTGCAAATATATAAACTGTCTGAGATAAATAAAATTGTGTGTCTGGGAAAAAAAATACACAAAACTATGATTGGCCACACTTCAAGATACAGTGAAACAATGTGGCAGATGTGTGGGAAGGCACCTGCCCTCTGTCTGGGGGAGGTTACAGGCATTAAGTTTGGTTATTGTAAAGCCCAAGGTACAATTATCAATCTCTGAAAACAATTTTATACTAATTGAATCTTAATTACATTGAGTCTCTTTCTCAGTAGCTGCAATTATGTCCTTTAGAGTAATCCCACGGGACATTTCTCAGAGTTATTCAGAATGTTTTCTTATCAGAGTTGGGAAATAGTGATAGAAATGGGAAGGTAGAGATCTTGTATATAAAGAATGAAAGAAAGATATTGATCATGTATAGTGTGTGGTTATTATAAGATTATTATTCTCATTATTTTAGTTTATTTATTGCAGTTGAATTGCTTATGGAGTTGAAATACCAGTAATTATACGTGCCTAGGGGAGATTAATCCATGAGAACTTTTTTTAAATGAAGGAATTACAGGGAAGCTGTTTTCCCGGTGATGCAAAAAAGGATTGTGGGTCCCTTCCAAAATTCTACTTCCTTTAAAAATCTGGTTTTAAAGTGGGCTTTCCAAGAGAGTAGATAATTTGGAGTTGCTGCAAATTACTTCCTGGGCCTGAATTTCTGTTGTCCATGTAGTGATTTGCAGACAAATGAAAAATATCTGGAATTAGATTCAGGCTCTTGAGCTGAGGCAGCTTGGAGAAAGCCGCTAAGGGGGTTGGAAGGAAGCCTCTGCCCTTTCATTTACAAAAGGATAAGGCTTCTTCACTGAAGCCTTGGTTCCTTAAATAGGCCCTGCACTCCGTCCATGACAGCTCACGAAGTATCTAGCACTGGTCTCCCTCGCAGTCTCCAGCAAGGTCGCCAGCTTTTCACAATTGCTGTCATAACTGTGGCTCCCTTGGCAGGATGTTCAATCCTTCTCACTGCCATAGAGCATGGATATATTTAGCTCAGTAACCATGCTTAGAAATTGGGCAGAATGGGTTGCATTGACTCTGATTTCTGTCCTGTCTTTTCTCTTAGGATGTGAGTTGTCTTGGTTGACACTGAAGAATGAATAGAATGAAGGTGCAGTGGGGGTGAGTGAAGGCTATAAATTTGTTTTCATGATTGTTAAATTCTCATTTTATATATTCAAGGAATTGGCATGTGTGTTGAAAAATGTAAAATTTACTGTTACAAAAAATTAAAATGACATATTTCTGTGTACTATCAACCAATGATTGTGCTAACCAAAGAAAGGAAACATCACCATTAAATAGATAGTTGAGATTTGATTTCACTTTGGAAAGTGGAAATCCATGAGAAGAATTCTAAGGGAAGTGTGAGCTATATTAATGGGGCACTTGGAAACACAGTACGCTCTCAGTAGATGATAGTTATTAATAATAATTTTAGTTAATATCAACTGAGTGCTCATCAGGTTTCAAGAACTGTTCTAATAACTCTATAATATAGGCAGTATTATACCCATTTTATAGATGAGAAAACTGAGGCACAGATAATTTATAGATCTTGTCTAGGTTCACAAAGGAAGCTCAGAGTCAGAATTCAATCCCAGCTACTTAACTCCAGAGCGTCTTCTGATAACCTTTCCTACATTCTATTGCCCACCAACCTGGCATGTGGGTCTACTTTCCTATGCCCCTTTTCTTTTTTCTAGGTTTTCAGTGTGGAGTTCTAAGAGAAAGAGGGAACCGTCCTTTCTTAGGTGTTGCTCACAGCTTTTCCATTCCCATTCAGACAGCAGCCCTAGCTCCAGGTGGAAAGGGCAACCTACTCATTGAGGAGATTCTGATGTCTGTAACCCATGCTGAGCCAGGGTATCTGGAGGAGGTAAAGAGGATGTAGGCTAGTGGAGAAAGGGGGAATTAAAGGCCTTCTCTCCTCTCCAAATGCCCCAAAAGTCTCTAGCGCAGATTAGTTGGAATTGCTGTCTTGGAGCAGGTTGAAGAAACTTTTTTACTAAGAATAATTAAACCACAAATAACCTTCCTGCATCCCCAGCCACACATATTCACGCACACATATATGCAGAGTACGCATTTGAATTTTTATATTTCAAGCATTAATCAACTAAGATCTGTTGGCATTGTGGCTGCATTGAGCAGATGAAAATCATTACAGCTTAAATGTTTCTGCTCTTTCTACACAAAGAATAAAAGAAGTAATAGTCTAAGATGTGTAGCAGAACATTTTTCAGCTTTGGCTTCAAACCACCTTATAGAAAAAACTTAGAGGTATACTTGTACAAGCATAAACTATATGACGTTGGTTATTCAAATGAAAAAGACTGATTTTTAAGAAGTGTGCCAGAGTGTGTTCATATTGATGAAAGCAATCTCTTCCTGTAGTAAAGATTGGAAGGCCATGTGCTTATCCCGATGTTCTTGCCATGGCTAATCAAATTTTCTTTAAATATTTTAAAGAACCTGATTAATATTCTTTCCAAGTGATCTTGGTTGGTAACAGATGGTTGCCCTTTGAAGACAAATTTCATTTTTTTTAATTTCATTTTTTTTAATAGTAGGAAATAATCAGGAGCTGAGTCTGTAGAAAAACATCAGTGGTTAAAAAAAAAGGCAATAGGCTTTTGGTGAAACACAGGGTATGACTATAATAATAAGATTAAATTTAATTGTATAAATTCATTGCTATGAAGGCAATTTCCAAAAAAGTAAGTACTACATCAAGAAAATTGCATAGATGTAAAGCAGTGTTGAGTTTGTGTTCTCTTGATCTAACAGGTGGCTACTTGATCTAACAGTAATTCTTTGTATGTTTGAATTCTCTTGAGTGTTTATAAGACTCAGTTTCAAATTTTATAGTGACATGATATGTATATTTAAGCAATAGCTCTTAATTTATATTCAGATTTAATAATAGGGAAAATTACATTTAACATTGTCTGATAAGAAGAAAAGTCAAATTAGGTCAGCACTTCTGGTTTAGAGATAATTTTGCAATAAAACCATGTCTTTCTTTTGTGTACCTTACGATAATCCTTTAAGGAGTACACAGAATGGGTAAGAGTAATACAAAGTTAGCCCGAGCAGAAAATAATTTATGGAGTTCTCTTGGTAGCTTGATATGTGAGTAGCAAGTTCTTTTTCCTATAGCACAGGGGGAAAAATGAGCATACTTTAAGCTTTTCTAATAAAACTTTGTTTTTGTTATTGCTACTAGATTTAAAATTTCCAGGAGATATCCTACAGTTTTGAATTTTAATTCTAGTTTAAAAATTCACATTTTGGGCTTCCCTGGTGGCGCAGTTGTTGAGTCTGCCTGCCGATGCAGGGGAGACGGGTTCGTGCCCTGGTCTGGGAAGATCCCACATGCCGTGGAGCGGGAAATGAGAATACACTGGGAAATGAGAATACACTTTGGCATACTTCAAAGAAAGTATCAAAACCCCTCGAATTTCAAGCGGTTTTTAGAGAGCTTTTCAAGCTTTAGAGGTTTAGGGTTAAGCAAGTTCTTTTATTAATGTTCTAGAATTATGAACTCTTAGAAATAAATGTATATTTAATCTTTTTCTTTCAGTAGGGATATAGCTATCATTCTGTATGTCTATGCCTATTTATTTATTTATTATTTTAATTTTATTGGAGTATAGTTGATTTACAAAATTGTGTTAGTTTCAGGTGTAAAGCAAAGTGATTCAGTTATATGTATACATATATTCATTCTTTTTAAGATTCTTTTCTCATATAGGTTATCACAGAATACTGAGTAGAGTTCCCTGTGCTATACTGTAGGTCCTTGTTGGTTGTCTATCTTACATATAGTAGTGTATGTATGTTCATCCCAAGCTCCTGATTTACCCACCTCCCCCCACATTTCCCCTTTGGTAACCATTAGTTTGTTTTTGATATCTGTAAGTCTCTTTCTGTTTTGTAAATACGTTCATTTGTATCATTTTTTAAAAATTAGATTCCACATATAAGTGATATCATATGATATTTGTCTTTCTCTGTCTGACTTACTTCACTGAGTATGATACTAGGTCCATCCATGTTGCTGCAAATGGTAATATTTCATTCTTTTTTTTTTTAACATCTTTATTGGGGTATAATTGCTTTACAATGGTGTGTTAGTTTCTGCCTTATAACAAAGTGAATCAGCTATATTCATTCTTTTTTATGGCTGAGTAATATTCCATTGTATATATGTACCACATCTTCTTTATCCATTCCTGTGTTGATGGACATTTAGGTTGCTTCCATGTCCTGGCTATTGTAAATAGTGCTGCAATGAACATTGGGGTGCATGTGTCTTTTCAGATTATGGTTTTCTCTGGATATATGCCCAGGAGTGGAATTGCAGGATCATATGGTAGTTCTACTTCTAGTTTTTTAAGGAATCTCCATACTGTTTCCCATAGTGGTTGAACCAATTTACATTACCACCAACAGTGTAGGAGGGTTCCCTTTTCTCCAACTCTCTCCAGCATTTATTGTTTGTAGGCTTTTTGATGATGGCCATTCTGACCAGTGTGAGGTGATACCTCATTGTAGTTTTTGATTTGCATTTCTCTAATAATTAGTGACGTTGAACATCTTTTCATGTGATTTTTGGCCATCTGTATATCTTCTTTGGATGTCTACATCTATTTATATCTATCATCTTTGCATCTTCCAAAGATGACCATGAGTTGATTTGAGGAAAGGACAAGGAAGAAAGACAGAGAAGGGAAAAGGAGCAGGAATGGGAAGAAGAGGAGAGGAGGAGGAGGAAGGAATGTTAAGCAAGAACTTAGCCAATTTTTATAAACTAATTTTGTCTTGAAAACGTTTCTTTTTATTTCTCTATGAGATATTACTATTAAAAATGATATCATGATGAGCTCTGACTCCTATTTTTCTCGTGTAAATCAGCAGATTTGTTTTCATCAATTTTCCTTCCCAGGAAAGGAAATCCTCATCTAGTTGTCATGAATCTACTGTTAGTGTTCCTCTCTATATAAAGTGGAATCCTCCTGGACTTTCAGTAGAAAGCTACAAGGCAAGCTTTCAAATCAGTGAATTCAGAGGTTAGTCCATTGGCTCCAATGGTTGAGAATTCCACTTTTTCTCTCACGACTGCATTTGTACCTTCCTAAAGCTGTGCATTTGGATAAAAATGGTAGATGATCCATCCAGATAAGAATGATCATTCTTTCATTAGGTGTAGAGCTCTAAATTTGAGTTGAATTATATATAGTTTTTGTGAAGGAAAGTGTATCAGTCATCTTTTACTGGTTAATGCTGCAGTAACAAACAACCCTCAAATTTTAGTGTCTTACAGGAATAAAGCTAATGTGTTGGTCATGTTACATGTTGGCTGGAGGTCAGTCGTGGCTCTGTTCCTTATACTCACCACCTTGAAATCCAGGTTGATAGAGCCTCATTTGAGGACATGATGGGCTTTGTGTCAGAGGGAAAGAAGAGAGGCGGTGGAACCTCACAACAGCTCTCAAAGCTTCTGCATATGTCACTTCCACCGCTGTGTCATTTGCCAAAGGAAATCACGTAACCGAGTCTTACAGGAATGTAAAATCCTCCCACATGGAGACACAGTGACTATTTTGAAAAACAATAAAATCTACCAGAGAGAGTATGAGACACAACTGTTTAAAGTCTTTTTCTCCATATGATCCAGCAATCCCACTCCTGGGCATATATCCAGAGAAAACTCTAATTTGAAAACATACATGCACCCCAGTGTTCATTGCAGCACTATTTACAATAGCCAAGACATGGAAACAACCTAAATGTCCATCAACAGATGAATGGATAAAGAAGATGTGGTGTAGATATACAGTGGAATATTACTCAGCCATAAAAAGAATAAAATAATGCCGTTTGCAGCAACATGTATGGACTTAGAGATTATATACTAAATGAAGTAAGTCAGATAGAGAAAGACAAATATTATATATCACTTATATGGGGAATCTAAAAAATGATACAAATGAACTTATTTACAAAACAGAAACAGACTCACAGGCATAGAAAACAAACTTATGGGGCTTCCCTGGTGGCGCAGTGGTTGAGAGTTCACCTGCTGATGCAGGGGACACAGGTTCGTGCCCCGGTCCGGGAAGATCCCACATGCCGTGGAGCGGCTGGGCCTGTGAGCCATGGCCACTGAGCTAGCGCGTCCAGAGCCTGTGGTCTGCAACAGGAGAGGCCACAACAGTGAGAGGCCCGCATACCACAAAAAAAAAAACAACAAAAAAAAACACTTATGGTTATCAAAGGGGAAAGTGGGGTAGGGGCAGAGGGGAAGGTCCTACTGTCTAGCACAGGGAACTATTTTCAACATCTTGTAATAAACTATAATGGAAAGGAATCTGAAAAGAATATATATACATATACATACATATATATGTATATAACTGAATCACTTTTCTGTACACCAGAAACTAACACATTGTAAATCAACTATACTTCAATTAAAATATATATATATATATATATATATATATATATATATATAGTAAAATAATGTCTTGTTCTCTGCTGGGGAACTAAAATGCCAGCCTAATCTTTGCCTTTCAGCCTTTCTCATAACTTATAGCTTTATCCTTGTGACAGCAACACAGAAAAGCTGGGGAGCAAGATTTGTGGGGAAAATCTTTCGTTGGCACTCAGGCAATCAAATATATTTCAATTAAAGAAGTGTCATAAAGAGGCCTTCAAACTATACCCAAAGGACCATCTCCCCCAGGAAGCCTTCCTGGATTAATCCAATAGTCTCTTACTTACCAGTTCCTTGTATGATAGTCCTCTTCCATGAGCCCTTCTCTTTGTGGTAAATATAAAATAATGATAGACATATGTTTTACTGCTTGTTTCTCCTATTGGATTAGACATCATCTAAGAGAAGAGGTTGCTATGCCACACAGTAAAGTCATTGCCTAACTGTGAAGTTCCTTAAAATTATACCATTTGCTGACTTGGTTATTCTATTCACTTCTCAGAATGAGAAAATAATTTGGTTTCAAGACCTTTATCACTTAGCTTTTTCTTTCTCAAGATATAGAGTAAAACATAGGCAACATTCTTCATTCATTCATTCATCCATCCTCATTCATCTAATATTCAACAAATGTTGAATTCCCGTTACAGTCCGTGTGCTAAGCCAGGTGCTGAGTTGTGGCACCAGGTGCTCAGTTTCTTCCCTCATGGACCTTACCTTTTAGTGGGAGTGACCCATACAAATCAAATAATCACACATAGTTATAAACCATGATGCTTACTAAGAGGAAAGCTTACAGGGTACTCTAGGAACATATAGGAGACCTGACTTACTTTATGTCTCTGTGAAGGCATCTCTGAAGAAATGACAGCTGAGCTGAGATCTGAAGGAAGAGTAGCAGTTAACTATATAAAGAATGAAGCCTAGAGACTGTCATACAGAGTGAAGTGGGTCAGAGAGACAAAAGCAAATACCGTATGCTAACACATATATGTAGAATTAAAAAAAAAAAGGTCATGAGGAATCTAGGGGCAGGACGGGAATAAAGATGCAGACCTACTAGAGAATGGTCTTGAGGATACGGGGAGGGAGAAGGGTAAGCTGGGACAAAGTGAGAGTGGCATGGACATATATATACTACCAAACGTAAAGTTGGAGGGAGTACAAAAAAACAAAGCAGCAAACAATGTGAGAATCAGGTAGGGAAGGTTTATTCAGGGAGTGTGTGCCATGTTAAGGGTTTAGGTCTTTATCCACTGAAAGGTCTTTAAGAGGGAGTGACGTGAAATTAGAATTTTTAGATGTCACTATGGTTGTCATGTAGAATGGATTGGAGAGTGGCAAACGGATGGCAGGATATCACCATAAAGTCTTTTGCAGTAGTAGAGATAAGAATTTCTGCTCAGTGCAAAACTGGCATCTAAAAGTTGGATGACACACTGCTGATATTCTGAATCTCTTAGTTCTAGCATTGAAATTTAAAAACTCGATCTAGCAGGAAAAAAATCTAAGTTGGCTCATGGTTCATGATTTACATTACTATTCAAAATATAACCCAAGCCAAATAATCTCAACTACACCAACAGTATAGATCTATGACCCTCTAATAATTTCAGTGATGGGCTTCAGGGAATCCATGAAGCTCCCGAAATTCCGTGAAAATTGTGTGTGCTTATTATGCTTATATGTTATTCTAGGGAGAGAGTCCATACATTTTATAAAATTCATGACCCCCCAAGCAGTTGAAAACCACTGTTTTACATTATCACTTGACCAACCCATAGTTACTCTGTCACCAGAATGCAGGCCTGGGTCACATGTCTCGAATTAATGAAAAATGGTTAGCTGACTAGGAAAGGTTTGAGCTCTTTTTTAGTGCAGAGTGGTTGCTTTGAAGTGGCTCCCCGGCTAGAGACTATTTCTTAGTTCCCTGGCATCATTGGAAGGGGTAAGGGGATGTGTCTACTTCTCACCAATAGAATGTATGTAGACATTTTGATTGTCATTTGTGCCTAAAGTTGAGTATATATCTGATAGGCCTTTTCCATAATTGTCTCACCTTCTCTGGTGACCCTGGAGACCATGTTTTGAAACTGGCAGCATAACAGGATGAAAGAATACTTGATTACTAAGTCACGGAGGCAGCCAGGAGAGCTGTCCAACTATGAACACCTGCATTGGATTTTGGTGATTAAGAAGTAAATTTTATTATCTTAAGCAATTGAGATTTAGGGTTATTTGTTACAGCAGTTAATTTACCCTGGCATACAAAAGCAACGTCTCATGTAGGAAGATATGGAAAAATGGGTATGTTGGCTGGGAAAAAGTCCTTTTTGGATTTCTTCCTGGAACCAAGAAATAATGCTGCCTTGCAGCCCTTAGTGTCGTTTTGCAATGTGTAAGTTACTCTGAGCTCAAATTTCTTACAAAGCCAATCCTTGACTGCATGAGAGGATGATTACCATAGATAGTTAATGTAGATGGCTTTTCACTACATGAGACGCAGAGACAACTGTTTTTGAAAAAAGATGTTTTTGCTTACAGTTCCCAAGAAGAAGAGACATACCAAGACATGCAAGACCACATGTAGAAGCACCAGGGTTGGTCAGGAGGCAGAAGGAGTGAAGGGGAAGGCATGGCAACAACTTTTATTTTGGTTTTCTTGGGAAAGAACAGGCAAGCTGGGTAAGCAGCTGAGCAGGCTTAGGATGGAATAGTTTGAATAATTTTGGCAGGCTCTGGGCTATGGGAGTGATCTCTAGTTGTCCAGTACCCGGCTTTGGGGTGACTGAGGGCAGCCAGATAGTGTCCCAGACTGCAGGTGTCTGATAAAAGGAGGTGGGTGGGAGTCCATAGGATGGACTTAGAGTGGGTTGTTTGCATATAAAAGGTATGTTTACAAGCATACTTTGGATGGCTTAGGATGGATTGGATTTAGGATGGGTTGGTTTGCATATAAAAGGTATGCTTACAAGCAAATTGTTTAATATCTCTAGGAATTAGCTAATCTTGGGATGGGCAGTTCCTCCTCAGTTCACAAAGCCCCCAGATGTCAAATTATCATGAAATATAGAAAATTAAAAAATCATGATTAATACATAATGTACCAGACATATTTTTTAAAATGTCACCAGGTCTATGTAAATCAAATTAACTTAATAATTACAGAGACACAGATTTACTAGCATTCGGTAGACATGGTTAGTATCTCATTACTCCACACCATGGAAGTCATTTTGACCACTGCACATTTCTACCAAAATTATTCACTTAAATATATAATCCAGTTGTTCAAAATTAAAATAAAGTCATAGGTATTTAAAATTATTCAAAGTTGGTTCTTACAGAATTGTCTAAGGACTTCAGAGTTCAAATTAGAGTTTATATTGAAACGTGAACTCAAAAAGTAGGTAGAGTCTACAATGATTCTGGAAGGGAAATGCAGTCCCCCTTAACAGATACCTCTAGTTCCCAACCTACCCCTGCCCCTGCAGGAACAGTGTTCTAGGATATAGTCCAATACCTAAAACTTTTCACGGGCTCCCCATTGCTTATTACCAACATTTTCAAACTTTAGTCATTTATAGGCCACCTTCTCAAGTTTTTGCTGTATCTGTATTAATGCTATCTTTTGTATTTTCTCAATTTTTACTATAGATCAGCTCACTGTGGTACTATCTATGTTTACTTCATCTTAAGCAGTTTTTGTATCCATATAATTTTGGATTTGAGGTGCTATGTACATATTTTTCTAATCTGTATAAAAATAAATACAAAACTACTAAAAATCTTAAAATTTTTTTGAAGTATAGTTAATTTACAAAGTTGTGTTAGTTTTCAGGTATACAGCAAAGTGATTCAGTTATACATACATATGTGGTTTTTTTCAGATTTTTTCCCTTATAGGTTATTACCAAAATATTGAGTATAATTTCCTGTGCTACATGGTTTGTCCTTGTTGGTTATCTATTTTGTATGTGGTAGTATGTATATGTTATTCTCAAACTCCTATTTTATCCCTCCCCCCTACCCCTTTCCCCTTTGGTTCCCATAAGTTTGTTTACTATGTCTGTGGGTCTATTTCTGTTTTCTATATAAGTTCATTTGTATCATTTTTTTTTAGATTCCACATATAACCGATATCATATGATATTTGTCTTTGTCTGGCTTATTTCACTTAGTATGATAATCTCTAGGTCCATTCATGTTGCTGCAAATGGCATTATTTCATTCTTTTTTATGGCTGAGTAATATTCATTGTATAAATATACCACATATTCTTTATCCATTCATCTGTTGTTGGACATTTAGGTTGCTTCCAAGTCTTGGCTATTGTAAATAGTGCTGCAGTGAACATTGGGGTGAATGTATCTTTTTGAATTATGGTTTTCTCCGGATATATGCCCAGGAGCAGGATCATATGGTAGCTCTATTTTTAGTTTTTTTTAAGGAACTTCCTAAAAATCTTTAAAATATTGTTTGTAAACCATGAATCAACACATTGATAACTGCCAGTGGTGCCCATGCCACCCTATGGGAAATCCCAGCTGGGAGGATGATGTTCAGTCCCCTGAGGGTACCTCCTCATCATGGAGGCCCTGACTGCCTCTTCTCTACCATCCTCTTCAATCGTCTGGACATCAGTCATGATGACTGACCTTAACTCCCTCACAATGATACGCTTTGTCTTGCTTCCATACCTGCCTGAACAGGTTCTGTGCCTTTAACACTGCCCTCCCTCACTCCAGACATGCCCTTAGGCTGCCTCTAAAAATCCCCTATAGCTCTGTGCTGCTCTCCAGGCTCTCCCTCCTACCCCAGCCCCAAACCTGTGCTTCCTCCAGTTCCCACTTTGCTGTTGCTGGTTTTTGCCTTCCTACTTGGTCCCGTTAGGATTGTGAATGGGTATTATTTTCCACTGGGTTTAATCATGCCTTTATTCCTGAATACTGCCTTTGGGGGCTCCTTGGTTTCAAACTCTGAACTCCATGGGTCAGTCCTATCCCATTTCACTCCGTTTTTCATCCTCAGTTCCTAGAACCCAAATCAGAGTACACTTTTGCAGACTTCCCACCTTACCCGTGGAGAAAACAAGGGTTTTCCATGGCTATTCCCTCTGTTTGGACTGCTCTTCCTCTCCTTGGTCTTCTGGTATGCTCCTAGTTAGCTCAGAAAACTCAGTTCCAGTATCACTACTTCCTGGGTGCCCTCCTTGCCCTCCGTGTTCTAGAACTTACTGTAATTATTGGTCTGGATATCTTGTCTCTCCTGCTTATTTGAGGACATATAAGTCAGGGAATATATTTTAGTTATCTTTGTTTCCCCAGAAGTTAACACAAGGCACAGTACCTAGACAGTGCTTAAATGATGTTTATTGAGTGCATGAATAAATTAATAAGCTGGAAATATTAATATGTACTTTGTAATAGAGTTTTGAGATTCCTGAATATGATACAAGAATGGGAAGAGAAGTATTCCTACAATAGAATCATGTGAGGAGGGATTGTCATTGAGCTCCCCCCATCCCCCATTCCCTACTCCTACCCTGACTCCTGGACACAGGAGACCCACGGGATAGCGAGAACTTTTACTTACAATATGGGGCAGGAAGTGGCCTGTGACCCAGGGGTGAAATGTCACGTTCACACCTAATCCCCAGAAATCCACGAAACTAAGTCCTGTGAAGAATTTTGTTAAGGCTAAATACTAGGAAAAGCAATGGATATTTACTCAGTACATTTTCCCCTCATTTAAACTAAAGAAAAAAAAAAAGTGAAAAGAGGGGGAAAAGCCAATAAGCCAGCTGGTTTAACTTCTCTTTTTACATATTTGCCATTGCAGTCCTCTCTTAGTCATAAAGTCTTTCTTAACCAGTTTACTGCTTTTCATTTGGCTGAAATTTTTCAATTTTTTCTGCATTAAAAAAATGCAGAATGAAAGGTTGAGTAGATTGTGACTTTGTTCTCTGTGTCTCTCTCTCCTCTATCCATCCCCCTACCACTCACACACACACACACACACACACACACACACACACACACAC
The DNA here is from genome assembly GCF_964374135.1 of Grampus griseus. Taxonomy (NCBI): domain Eukaryota; kingdom Metazoa; phylum Chordata; class Mammalia; order Artiodactyla; family Delphinidae; genus Grampus; species Grampus griseus. The sequence goes on along the minus strand of NC_139005.1, from coordinate 75,098,242 downwards.
ACACACACACACACACACACACACACACTATATCCAACTGTGTTTGGTTAAAACCAGTTTCTGATAACAGAAACAGGATCTCTGCTCTTTCTGAGAAACAAAGCCCATCTTTCTTGAGGTGCAGAAAATATTAGATGTTACTCCCCACGCCCCCTGCCCGCCAGTGTCACACACTCCCTTCCCTGTCTACTGCAAGCAGGGCTTCCTAAGGAGTAAGAACAGCTGCTGCGCCACAATAGTTCCTTACAGAGCCAGTAAATAGACAAGGCCTCATTTTCTTGACCTTCTCCACCTCTGCTCCATCCTCAGAATGAGTGTTTTGAGTCTGGGCTGTGAGGGGGAAGGGAAGGAGGATAAGGGAGGCTCCTTTTTCACTTTGCCTTTCTCTGTCCTTAAAAATAAAAGAGAGACGTGTTCATTGGGAAATTTTGCTTAGTAATTTTGTTCCCAGTCTTAAAAACAACCAAAAAACTACGTTGTGTGATGTGTGTGTGCGTGTGAATGCGTGCGTGTGTGCGTGTGTGTATGTGTTTCACAATTTCATCTTAAGAGGAGTTGCTTCATAAAAGAGGCCACTTTCTTTCGGAGGCTGGGCGATTTGCTCAGTGGAGGAGAAGCTCGCTGGCATTGTTCTAGCAGGTCACTGCACTTGGACAAGCCAGCCAATGAGGGGGACTTTGAACACTGGTAGCAGTTCAGCATTTCCAAGTGGGTAAAAATAATGTTAGCTCCTTCAAAGAAGCAAGTAGGAATCCATATGCTCTGTTCAGCTCTCAGACAAGGACCACCCAATAACGCCTTTCACCATGTAATAAAGGAGCATTTCTTCCTACAGGGGCATTTCTTCTTACCAGGTTGGGAGCGTTTTATCTGCACAAAGCTCCAATGTGACCCTGGCTTGGTGGCTGCGAACTGCATTCTGGAAGCGCCAGTCACCCCAATCCACTGCCATACAAGCTTCCAACAGAGCAGCCCGATGCGATGGATCCTTTCTTTTTTGAAAAAGTCAGCGCGTGAGAAATAAATCAAAGCTTCGAGGCTTGCCTGCTAGGCTGCCCCTGTGTATGGAGCTCAAAGGCGATGCTGCTTGCCCTCGCCCCCTCACTAACAAAAGACCCACTAATCCTGATTCCCTTACACAAAAGCAAAGTGTAAAACCAGCCTGGGGACTGGAAATAAAATGAATGCTGCAGGAGCAGCTGGCACATTAATGCCCCCGAAACACTAGCTGGCACCTCACCCTGAAACCCAATCACCCTATCGCGGTGGGGACTGGGGAGGGATTTAGTTTTGCTACAACACAATGAAATATATTTTTAACAAATAAATACAGTTTTGGCAGAGTGTAGGCATCGTTAGCCAGCAAATGATTTACACATTCACTGTAACTCTCTGTACACCTTCCATCCTCAGCCCCACCTCCCCACCCTGGAGTAAAAGCTGGGGAAATAAGTGAACGCCCACAAATGCATAAAAAGCATAAAAAGAATGGCTGTGTCCCAACTCTACAATCAAATATTACTTCCCCTTCTGATGAGCCACTGCCTGAACAACCCTCGGTAATTTTATTTGCATTTCCTGAAGTCTTGAATCTTGCCTTATAGCTGTGGCTTTGCCTTTTCTCAAAGTAAACCCAGACCAAACTTCTGGGAAATCTAGGTACCAAATCTTCAGGGCAGGTTAGGTAAAGAGTTGTGTTTAGAGAGCTATATAGTTTTCTTTGATTGCGTTAGTGTCAATGTCCGCTGATTCTTTGGGACCAAGGATGAACAAGGTTGAGGAACACAGCCAGCTTTTTCTAGTACCTCAGCCACATCCCATGCTGGGAATTCACAGCTGCTGTGTGGAGGCTCAGGGGAGATTTATTGGGAAAGAATAAGTTTTAGTTAATTCCAACAGCTCAGTGAAGTCACATGCGACTCTCACCCAAGAGTCCAGATGCTCTCTCTAAGGGAGAGAGAACTGTGAGGGAAAAGTGAGAGGAATATGCTGAAAGCAGGAAAAAAGAGTGATGGAAGGGAAAGAACATTCACTTGGGATTCAGGCTGCAAACAGGGAAAATCCCAGAGAAAGAAACTCTTCTCTTTTTCTGAATGTTGCTCCCAGCTCCCATGGCTCAAAGCCGCTCATAATTGAGGTCTGAATTGGAGAGCTTCCCAAGGCTGCTGAGTGTGATCACACTTAATTTCAAGTAGCAAAGTCCATTTCATCCCATATTTTCACACTGACAGGGTGAACCTGAATAATAGCTATTGAGGCTGGTTTTTGAATGACTTGCCTGGCCGATAAGAATGTTACTTTTTCAAAACATAATGTATTTAATAGTTCAGAAACATCCTTTTGCTGATCCCAGAATCATCTCAGGAATTCTGTCAAGTGTAGCTCTTTGAAGTGCTGGTCCCAAAAGGATGATTGTCTCCCAGTGTTCCCTCCCAGGTCTAGCTCACTGTGTCTCTACTGGGATGTTTCACCCCGGCCCAGCCTAAGCCCTGTCAAAATCTGTCTTCTTTTCAATTCCCTGATACCTTGGTTTCAGAGCCTAACTTGATTTTCTTTGTCTTCCTAGAATCTGACCAATCTTTCTCTGTGTTTCATTGGTTTTGTTTCCTCTTTCAGATCTCTGAATCGGAGTAATTTCCCAAGGTTTGATTTCTGATTGTATCACAGGATGCTTGTGCCCAGTGAAGCCTGACTCTCCAGGGACCCAAGATGGCAGAGTAGTTCCAGGTTTCATGTCAAGACAGAGACAGAACAACTTTCCAGAGGAAAACAAGAGGCCATCTCCTCTCAGTCATTTTAGGAGCTTCCCAATGGACTTGTCCAATCTCATTGCCTAGATTTGTATCCCATGCACATTCCTAACAGAGATAGGAATGACCATTATTAGCTTAGACTAATGAGGATCCACCTTGTGGATCTGGGTACAACTTGGAGTGAAGCTCATGGCTGAGAGGGGGTAGGGTGATAAGGGAACCAAATAAGAATTCAGTTAGGAAGGTCGAAGTGGTTGGGAACCCACTGTGTCTACTACACTGCTTTTCTTCATCTTGCCTTGGGAACTCATGGACTCCAAAGATTTTAATCACCTCAGTGCAGATGAATCTCATCACTGCCTTTGGCCAAGACCCCTCTTAATTTCTAATTACACATTCACGTTCGATGTTGTTACTTCTAATGCAACCATGTAGTTGAAATTCAACTTCCCTTTCCTCTTACCCACTTCCCTCAAATTCTGTCCTCTTGATCTCCTAGTCTCTGTTTATGGTGGCACCATTCTCCTTATCATGTAGGCATCCTCTTCATTGCCTCCCTTCCCCCAGTCTATGGTAAATTAGTCACCAAGTCCTGTTGATTCTTCTTTGGAGGGATTTCTCTCATTCCTCTCTTTCTTCCCATTTGCTGAAACCAGGTGTCTCTTCTTTTAGTCTCCACGTTGTAAACAGACACCACATGTCTTCGAAGCCAACATTTCAGTCATACCATCCCTTTACTAAAAAAATCTTTATTCCTGTTATCTAATTTAGCACAAATTCCTTAGCCTCATATTCAGATTGGCCTTCCTCAATCTGATTCCAACCTATCTTTTCAGATATTTCTCCTACTACTTATGAACCCTTCACCAACCATAAAGTTCCTCTCATGGTCTTTCTAAACACATCTTGTAATTAGAAAGAGATGAGGTAAATTTGGTTCTACAGCTTGCCACTTGGTAGCTGCAAATTACCTTGCTTTTGGGAGCCTCAGATTTTTAATGTATAATATGATGTTTAGATGAGGCATAAATAAGAATAAGAATACTCTTAGGCTGTTTACTACTCTGGCATATTTAATAGGAATGATCATCTCTGTACTCATAAGTGTATTGGTCAATGCATTAATTATCTATGGCTGCATAACAAATTACCTCAAAAACCTAATGGCTGAAAACAATATTTATCTCACAGTTTCTATAGGTCATGAACCTAGACGTGGCTTAGCTCATGATTTGGCTCCAGATTTTTTAATGAGGTTTCACTCAAGTTGTTGGCTGGGACTGAAGTTTCATCTAAAGTCTCAGCTGAGATGGGGGATTTACTTCCAAGCTCAGTCGTGTGGTGTTGGCAGGTCTGGGTCCCACACCACATGAGCCTCTACACAGGGCTGTCTCATAACATAACAATGACTTTCTCCAGGATGACTGATCCAAGAGAGAGCATGAGAAAGTACACCCAAGATGAAAGCCACATTTTTTTATAACCTAATTTCGGAAGGACATTCTGTCAATTCTGCTACAATCTGTTCATTAAAAGTGAACCAATAAGTCCAGCCCATACTTAAAGGGAGGAGATGATACAAGGGCATGAATACCAATGGGCAGGAATCACTGGTGGCCATCTTAGAGGGTACCTACCATAGTCAGGGACTCTTGGTTGACAGAAGGTTAACTCAAGTTACTATAAGAAAGTAGGAAATTTATTGGAAGAATATAGAAGCATCCTATAAAATTGAAGAAAAGCATGTAGAAACAAAGGGTCTCAGGAACTCCATATAGTGCATCAATCATCCCTTCTCTAACATTTTCTTTACATTAGTTCTAGAACATCACAGCCTGCTTGTTTTCTCTCCTACTCATTGAGATGGTTATTCTCAGATTTCTTTACTAATTTTTTTCTTTTTCCTTCTTTTTAAATGTTGAAGTGCCTCAGGGATTAGGCTTCAAACCACTTCTCTGTTCTATCTAAACCCACTCCTTAGGAAATGTCATATAACCTCATGTTTTAAATGGCATTTATATATTAAATAATTTCTTTATTAGTTAAGATTATGCTAGCTGCTATAACAAATTCTAATTAAGCCTGGTAGACATCTATTTCTAACTGACAGAAAGTCCAGAGTGGGTGTTCTTTTTTTTTTGCGGCTCAGCGGCCATGGCTCACGGGCCCAGCCGCTCCACGGCATGTGGGATCTTCCCGGACCGGGGCACGAACCCGTGTCCCCTGCATCGGCAGGCGGACTCTCAACCACTGCGCCACCAGGGAAGCCCCAGAGTGGGTGTTCTTGATCAGTGGATAGCACTCCTCAGAGTGGAGATTTAGGCTCCTTCCATTTTGTGGTTCTGCTCTCTTTAACTTAACACAGCTTTTAAAGTTGTCATATTTGTTTGTAAGAAGCTAGAAGAAGATGAAAGAGTATGAAGGCTCAGGCACAATAGATTTTTATGGGCCAGGCCTGGAATTGTATCTATCATTTTCATTCATATGTATGGCTAGAATTGTCATATGATTAGATTAAATTGGAAAGGTGGTTGGAAATTTTAATCCAGATCTGAACCCAGGAAGAAAAGCAGGTTTGGGGATGAGTCTCTAATCACACTCATAATTTTTTGTCTTTTTACCTGTTGCTGGAAACTTTCTTTCTTCTTTTAACTCCTGACTCACTTATCTACTTGCCTAGTTGGCATCAACCTGGGTAACATGCTACAAACTATGTGACTAGAAAGGAAAAGTAATTTATCTTTTGGAATTTCAGTTTCAAATACCCTAGAGAAGACTCTTACTGGCCCTGGTGGGTCACCTGACTGCTGTTTCCTGTGGCCAGGAAAATGGGATGTACTGATTGGTCTTGCCCACTCTGACTAAGAAGATGGAAAGTGAATGAATTGGAGGTAGCCACTGGAACAGTTTCTGTGAGCTGGGCAGATGCCACAATTTGTGCCTTCCTCTCAAAGTAACTGATGCTGATACAAAGCGTAGAAGTTGAGGTCAATATTGCTAAAGCATAGACTTTAACTCATCAAGTTCATCGGGCTTGTGTGACATCATATAGCAAACACTGTGACATTAATTAAATCAAATTAATTAACGAATTAATTCAGTGTTTATTAAGGCCCTGCTACATACAAGGCCCTGTGTGCGATGCATAGAGTACTCTTAGAGGCAGGGAATACAGCAGGCACTCAGAAACTACACCTAAATCACTGTCATATTCTTGTGACTCGGAGATTCTTTTCCTCTGGACAGGAAACTGTCCTGCTTGACTTCACCTTAGCACCAGGACTCAGTCTAATCAGCGCCATCACTGGAATCTTTGAGGGGGTTCTGCCGGTGATTCTTAGATTCTACTACTGGGAAGAGCAACAAAACTAAGATTTCTGTCAGTGTGGGAGGTGAAACGTCATGCAGTGTTTCCTGGCTCTTTATCTGTGAAGATTGCTGAGGAGAATCTTATTTCAAACCTATTTCCTCCAAAAGAGTGAAGAATAAGCTGCACTTATTTATAGTTGTTTGAAACAGTATCTCCCGTATCTCAACTTGGCCACCCTCCCCCCACCCGCCCCCGAAACGGTGATCTGGGAGGTGGATGGGTTAGGGTTCTGGATCTCAAGCTGATTGCAAATTGATCCTCCCTCCCCCAGAAGCATTTCAGCTGCAGACATTGAACTGATCAGGTGAAGCACATTCTCCTTTCCAATGATACCTTAAGGATGTGGTTCTCAAAGTGGGGTTCTCCAGAACAATAGGATCAGCGTCGCCTATAAACGTGTCAGAAATGCAAACTCTTGGGTCCCCCCTCAGACTTGCTGAATCAGAAGCTCTGGGATTAAGGCTCAGCCGATGGTGTTTTAACAAGTCTCTCCCTTTCCCCCAACCCCCACCAGATGACAGGGTGTCAGCTGAAGTTTTTAGAACGATTTTAGGTGTTCTGTTCCACAGAAGTGATTTTTCTGATGATGGATAAAATGGAAACTTGACCTTTCCTTGGCTCTACATTTCTGATGATATTTTCTCCAAAAATTGCAGTGCTGGTATCCAGTCAATATCTTATTTATAATAATGACTCTCTTCCTATATGAGAACGAGGAAATACATTTGAGCATTGGATGTGTGTGGTTTACGTTTTGCTTGGCTTGTTCAGCCTGAGATATATACATATATATATATATATATATATACCAAAGCCAAAAACAAAACTACCCTTTCTGAATAAAGGAGAATGAGACCATTATAATCCTAGATCCTCTGGTGACCACTTAAATTTTCCAAATTACATTTGCATAGATATTCGTATGGAGAAAAAGGAAAGAAAGAAAAGGATATCATCTCAGATAATTGGAAGCTGCTAAAATCATGGAGTATGATGGGAATCACATTACTCCCAGGACTGCTGCTTTAAAACTGATCAGGGATCTGGATGAAGAATTTGTTTTTCACTATTATTTCAGTGCATTTGTTTCCACAAAACTAATGCTGCCAGCAGAGTCCCTAAGTGATAGGACTCTAGCACTTGTTCTATTTATGACTACTTTATAACCAATAATCGAAAGCTGGTGTGTTGGCTTCTTGTACTAAAGGGCTTTAAAAAATGTCAGGTGCAAAGCTTTAAATTCACTATTCAAGTCCTGGTTAATAAACCATGGTGTTTCAGTGATTGCCTTCAAACAATCTTCTATCTCTAGCAGCCAAGTATCAGTGGTGAGACTGATCAGTGGGTTGCTGAATTACAATGTAGGCTGAATTCAAAACTTCATCAAATTCCTCAAGGAAAAGTACTCATAAAATTTATTGAGATAGTTTACATTTTTTGTACTAAGTTTTCAAGCTATGATGTGTATTTCACACCCCTATCGCAGCTCAGTTCAGATAAGCCACGTTCAAATGCTCAGGAGCCATATGTGGCTAGTGACTGCCATATTGGACAGCACAGGTGTGGGCTATAAAGCCAAGCAGGCCAATTAGCATTGCAGCAGCAAGTTGATTTGATAATTCATGTAAGGAGAGTGCAAAGGCGCCCTTACTTGAGCAAGTGAATGAGTAGGAGACTCAACACTCCTAAGGTTCCTACTCTTCCTTTCCCACCAGCTCTACCTTAACCTACTCCTAAGGATTCTTCAGGTACTCTCCATGAGAGGTTGGCTGGCGGAGAAGAAAATATTGAGTCTGGTTTCCAGATAACTGTACACACTATGGGTTGGTGGCAGCTGGAAGGGGACTGCAGTGGTTGCAGGGGTAGCCCTGGAGGAAAATGGCAAAGAGAAACTCACTGGGCAGACCTGCAGGTGACAGATCTGATTTCCAACTTTCCCTGAAAGGAAACATGTCACTTGAGGACTGATAGTTGGCAACCAGTGTTGCCAGTATACCAGTATGTGTTGCCTGCTGTATCAGCAAGAGATGACCTCAGCCTGGAGTTGACCAATCTGCAGAAGGTTAAAGAGAAATGATGCATCATTCAGGTAGCTCTTCTCTACCTGAAGTCTGCAATTTAGGTCCTTTAGAGTCCAGTAATTCGAAGTTTTGTTGGGATGGAAGCCAACTACTTCTACATCCCAGGCTAAAGCAGTTTAGCTAGTAGCATCCTGAGCAGGAGATTGCCACACTCACGTGGTGGGCCCCCAGCAAGGTGGGATTTAGGTTGTTGTCTTCTGACTTGAGACCTTTGTTTCAAATGGATTCAAGGTACCTGCCCTTCTTTTGAGGATTTGGGAATGACAGAGCACAGAGGCTAGGTGAAAGAACGTCTCTGGACTTAAAAACTATGTCTAGATACAATATTTGACTGTGGCTACCTGCACAGAAACTTACCAACAGCAAATGGATAGGAAGTCTACTAAGCTTTTAAGAGAACTGTACAGCCAAAGAAACCCTGAGCCTATCTGAAATAGCTTGTGCCTGTAAAACTCCTTAAGTAAACTTCCAGACCCCTAAACCCAGGCCACCTGGAAGTGGGCTGCTGAAGCTAGGTAACCTCAAGTGTTATAGGCTGAATGTTCATGTCCCCTCAAAGCTAATATGTTGAAGCCCTAACATCCAGCATGATGTTATTTGGAGGTGGGGCCTTTGGGAGGTGACTAGGTTTTTTTAATTTAAAAAAATTTTTTGTAAATGATTTATTTTGGTCATACCGCGCGGGATGCGGGATCCTAGTTCCCCGACCAGGGATTGAACCTGTGCCCCCTGCAGTGGAAGAGTGGAATCCAAACTGCTGGACCATCAGGGAAGTCTGGGAGATGACTGGGTTTAGATGAGGGTAAGGTCCCCATAACAGGACAGTGTCCTTATAAAAAGAGGAAGCTGCCCCTTGTCCCCTAGCCCTCTTGCCCCCCCTACCACCCTGTGAGAACACAGCTGGAAGGGAGCCATCTGTAAGCCAGGAAGAGCCCTCACCAGAAACTGACCATGCTGGCATCTTGATCTTGGACTTCCCAGCTTCCAGAAATGTGAGAAGTAAATGTTGTTTAAACTACCCAGTCTATGATATTTTGTAATGACACCCCAAGCTAAGACACCAAGGAAAGAAATAGCCTACAATGTCTACCTCACCTGTAGTTGCGATAGATAATGGACAAAGAAAAACTTTCTGGAGTAACCAGTGTTGGAGTCTTAGGGGACAATGCATCAAAGGAACACCCTCAGGGATTAGAACCATGGGCTGTCAGCTGGGTCAACACTCAACCTCCCATTGCCACGGTCCTGTCACGGGTGTGCTGTTTCTGCCCTGCAGAATTTGCTCATTGCTGGGGAACTGTAACAGCTGTGTTTCCCCTTTTTGTTCTTCCCCCAGAGTTCCTTATTGCAATTTCCCTATTCCCTCCACTACCATTTTATATTTGGTTTAATGGGAGTAATAACTTATCTTTTAGTTTGTAGCAGCCACATCTGAACCCAACAGAGAGGAAAGTACACAGAGATTCTAGGCTTTAAGCAACGTGTAGTAAACAGATGAAACTTGTTCCATGCATGGGAATGAGTACCTAGATATGTTTGGGTAGCTTGGAGGTTGGAGTCCACTACTTGCTTCCCAATAGCCATTCCTCTCTTCCTCCTTAGTATTGAAACCCTGGGCCATGGCCAAGCTCAGTGGTATAGGATAGGAATAAACCCTGTAGAAATTAAAGTGTTTGTAATAGTTATTCACATATTATTGAGATCATAATTAATTCATTTTTCTTTTCAGTGAAGTAATAGCTATGAAATTGTTCAAGGGAAAATTGTGGTAGTTGTAGAATGGGCTTTTTAATTAATCAGCTGTCAGCAAATTTAGTGGAAAACCCAGTGAGTTTCTAAATGTCCAGTAGCGTCTGACCAATTGTTTGTCACGTCTGTAAATGCTATTTGTAACAAATATTCTTCCATTGCAAGATGTTTGGTTCCACTGAATCTCCCAGATGGAATCTGGGTATAAGTTGGGTTACTCCAGTTACCAGGATTCCAAAATGAGTCTGTTTCAGTGTTGAGATCAGAACTCAATAATGTTTTTTCGATTCTGTCATGGATCCTCAAATCATACACACTGATATATTTAGGGAACTTAGTGACTATCCTTATCCCCATAATATTCATGTAATATTGGCACAATTCAGTAGAAAAAATATCTCTTTGTCACCCTTTAATCTCAAAAACAAAGAGATATTGAGACAGAGCAGATTGTCTTAAAGAGATACTGTCTCCTTCTTAGTGCAAGAATCCACGAATAGCCTCGGTTAAGCAGACTGTTGTCATGAAAATGGAGTGTGAAAACAGCCACATAGTTGGTCTGCTTTCCATTTTCTTAACTTTAAACATTAGATTTTCAACATATGGACTTAAAATACCGACGTCAGCCTAAAAGTAGAATTTCTCTTTTGTTTCTTACATAGATACCCATTTAAGAAGGATGTTTTTCCAAGGAATCCCTGCCCTGAGTATAGGGCTCAGTTTTACACACATACTTTCCCACATGTGATCCTGAATAGGCTGCTGAATGATAAGATGATAAGATGAACAAAAGCAATACCAGAAGGTTGCTTTTCTTTCTTTCTCTTTTTTAAAAAAAAGGAACAAAAGGTTTATTGTGCAGGCCTCCAAATGACAAAATACCTTACTAAAAATGCAAGTTCGAAGCTAGTTGATGTTTCACTGCTGTTTAAAAGCTCTTTCCAAGCTTAGATTAACGCATTGATAATTGAAAACTATCTGGACATGTTATATGTTCTAGATATTAATCTGAGGCTTTCAGGAGTCCCTATACCTTCAGACCTTCACGCTAGCTAAGCTGCCTTAAATCCTTTCTGGAAGAAGGAGGGGTATAAATAAACCCATTGGTTGAATTAAATTAAATAAATACAGTTGTTCCACATTCGTTGAGACAGCTTTCAATCTAGAGAGTATTTGTTCCTGTTATCTAATCAGCCTCATTAAAGATGCAGCTGCCCAGAGCAGCTTTATGGGAGTGATATACCCTGAAATAATCCAAATGAAATGATTTCTTAGGGCAGTGTTAAAGAGCTTCCAGATAACTTTACAATGCCATGAACCGAAAGCATAAGGTTCATTTTGCTGTTGCCTTTTTCTGTGTAAAAAGATGGAATTTGTTTTTTCTGGAGAGATGTTTACCATAAGATGGTTTGCTTACATTTTCATGTGAACATAAACATCTCCCAACTGCAGAATTTCAAACAGATATCAAAGGAAGGCTATGCCATTAAAACTAATGTTTGTCATCACATAAACTACCAGAATCGATGGCCATTGTGATTGGCAGTGGATTTTCTGGGACTTGTACCATTTTAGTGACTACGGAGGGTTGAGTTTGGGTACTTTGAATGCATGGCTAAACTGGGGATGTACAACTGTCCTGAACACTTAATTGTATAAGGTGTTTCTCCAGGTAGTTTGTTTAAAATGAGTTTCCAAGGCTCGTAACCACTGGGCTCAGATCTCAAATGCTTATGAGGCCTGTTGTGTTTCAGGAGTAGATGTAATCAAACTCTGGCTTGTCCTTTTTCCTTCCCTGCTTTTGAAAAAAAAATTCCTTGTGCTGCTTCTTTTAGTTTGTTCCCTTGCTTTAGAATTTATATTAACCATCATCCTAGAGTATAATTTTAAATTTCAAAGAAGGATTTGGATTTGAAAGCAGTTTTTTGATTTCCCCCACATTTGGTCTGGGTGGTGATTGTATTAAATCAGGCTTTTATGGAAACGCTATCATTAAAAACTTCTCATAGTCTCTAGGGACAGGATTTGGAAACCCGACACAGGCCTTTCTGATTAGGGGTATGAGAACTCCCACTTGTTAGGAATGGTTTTGTTTTGATTTTGATTTATAATAACTCCCAGCTAATGGTCCTGCTTTACAGCTATTTAAAGAAATTCTAAACTAAAATTGTAAAAGAACTAGATGAAAAACATTAACAAAAAACATTAACACAACCAATACATTTGTGTCCCCACCCCCAGCAGTGCACAATCCTTCAAACCTTTCTCCTTGTGCTTCTACCCTTTGATTTGCCCTCCCTCCTCACCCTCAGGGGGCCTGGCCATTTCTCTGGGCTCTAGAATCTTGCATCTGCTTCCTTTCATTCTTTCTCCCATGATCCTCCAGGCCCTCAGTTCTGTTCTGTCCTCCCACTAACTTTTCTTGAGTTTTCCATTGCCTGATCTTCCTCTGGACTGCTCTACCATCCTTCTCTTCATTTCCCTTTGGCCTAAATCTCAGAGGCCTGTTTTCCTTGCCTTCCTGTTCATTCTGCTATTAGTCAGAAGGCACCTCTTAACCTTGGAGGGATTTTTGTTTTTTGGTGTTTTTTTTCCTGAAATTAGTTCAAATTTGGGCAAATCTTTTTCTGGAACTTTCAGAGCAGGAATTTCTTAGCAAACACCAGAGCATAAGATGCTGTGTTTCAGAAGGAATTGTTTTGGGTTAAGGGTGATAACTAAACATGCCCTTCCCCACTATAAGCTATGAAAACTAGGTAAATAGATACAGGAGGTAGATGGGAGATCAAAATATTAGCTATTGCTAATAAAGCTGGACTGGAACCCCTGACTTGCCCTGAGGTCAGAACCGAGTTCCACCTTAAATTGTCCCTTCTGGTCACTGGAAGAGCAGCCAGACAATGGAGAATGTGGAGAACTTTCACCACGTGCCTCTTAGCAAGGAGGAGGCACAAATGAGGGTCTGCTGAGAACTCTTGTTCTGCAACCTTGGCGATGCCCCTCTAATCTTGTTCCCTCCTGGAACATTATGGCGAATGCAAGTGCACAGTGAACGCTGATGCTCTGTTCCTAATTTTATCCATTAGATCAAATCATGTGTAAGAATTAATTTAAATTAATCCATCCCTTTACCTAACAATTTTTAGAAAATACATCTTTATACAATTCAAAACATTTTTATAAAATTATGACTGAACACCTGATAACTTTTTGAGCACCAAGGACACAAAATGAATTGGACATGGACGACTTTGGCCAACAAGGCACAGGTACAGGAAAATTAATTATACATAATTATATGAAAAAATATTGTTATCTAGGAGTCTTGTATGAAAAGTCCTCCTGGGGGAGGGCCATCTTTGTTTCATAAGTACTTTCATAAATCACTTTTGGCAAAATAGATAGGTTTTGTAAAGCTTGAAGCTGATGGAATTTGGAGGGCCCTTTTTGAGAGAATATAAAATTATTAATTCAAAATCAGATTCAAAAGTGACTAACTAGAATGAGAATAGAAACCACAGAAAAATTACTAAAAATTACTGCTTCATTTTGCCACCTGATCTACCTAGAATACTCTATAACCTAGAATACTCTATAATTCCTAGTGACTCCCAGAACTCATTGGGAGTGTGGAAGTGGGGCCTGAAGCTTAACTGTCACTGGCTTCAGGGTAGATCTGCTCTGGGGCGAATTTCCAGAGCTTGAGAGTTGGTTGGATCATGACTTCAAATAATAGAGGAGTAACTTTGCAAAAATGGGAGGGGTACGGTAGAGCTCTGTGCACTGTGACTGCTCTCCACACCTCCACAAATCTTCAGGAAAAATTGCAGAAATCACATTAGGTCTATTGTGTTTGTGTTTCTTATGAAAATGGGTGAAAAGTTACTTCTGTGTCTTGGTTGGTGTGGAATCAAAAAAGAGTTGAGAAGTGAATTGACATATAAGTTATCTACATTGCAGTATCTTAAATGCCGTGATCTTTTTCTGAACTATGTCAGCTTATAATGTATAACAGTATATAGCCCAAACCTTGCCAAAATATATTGTAAGGATGTTTGCATTTGTATCTGGTATTGGATTAATTTATGCCATATTATCTCTCAAACTGAAAATATCTAAAATCATATATTTTTTTCTGAAGCCTTCTCATGCATTTCAGGCCTCAATTAATGGCACTTATATCCATGCCATCTATCCAAACCAGAATCCAAAGTTACCAAGTCTTGTCCATTGCACTAATGATATTTCACATTTAAGTCTTATTCTCCTTTTCCCTTTCTTAACCAGTGAGTACCCTTTTAAAGAGCCCTACTGTCTGCTAAGATGATGTCATTCATTCCTAAGATGATGAAGGGTGCCTACAGTAGACAGAATAATGCACCTCCACCAAGGCATCTATATCTTAGTCCCTGCAACCTGTGAATAGGTTACCTTACATGGCAAAAGGGACTTTGTAGATGTGATTAAGGATACAGACCTTGAGATGGAGAGACTATCTTGATTTTCTGGGTGGGTCCAATGTAATCACAAGGGTCCTGATAGGGAGGCATGAGGCTCATATTAAAAAGACAAGGAAATGCGACTCTGGAAACAGAGAAAGAAGGAGAGAAGTAGGGATGAGGAAAAGGGAGATTTTGAAGATGCTACACTGCTGGCTTTGAAGATTGGAGGAAGAGGCCACCAGGCAAGGAATGTAGACAGCTTCCAAAACCTGAAAAAGGCAACAAAACAGAATTTCCCCTAGAGCCTCTAGAAGCAACACAACTCCAACAAACTTTAATTTTAGCCCAGTAAGATCCGTTTTGGACTTCTGACTTCCAGAACTATAGAATGATGAATTTGTATTGTTTTAAGCCACTGTGTTTGTGTTAATTTGTTATGGTAGTAATGAGAAACTGTTACAGTGACAATAATTCATTCTTTGCCACTGTGGTCAAAATGGCCCATTCATCAGCCTGCAGTATTGAAAAAAGCAACATTGTAAAAACAGAAAAAAAACGTAATCACTATAACCTTCACTTTTCTTTTCCTTGAGGCTTTTCTCTTTGTGTAACCCAGAATCTCAGGAATCAATCTAGAACAAAAAGCCCAGTGCTTCTTGGAAACCCCCGGTGGCAAGAGAGAGGGGGACTCTGATCCACCAGAGATGGGCTGTGGGTTTCACAATATCTCAGTGAAAACCTGTGAAGTTTGGTACACAAGTACCTATTGCTGTGATTATGGCCTTACTGGGCCAGGGCCTTGATGATTCAGGTGAGAATGATCTCGGTCTCTCCAAGGGGCAAGCCATTTACCAAACACTGTCATATTTACATCAGGAGATGCCTCTAGCCTTAGCCACTCTGTGCCAGAACCCCAAGCCCTAACTTTGAGGTTTTATCACTAGTCTAGACATCCTTTCCCTAAGAGGGAGCCCTTTTTTGGTTCCTTTTACTGCCAAGAGACCTTAACTGAGGTTAAGGTCCGTGACCATTAATGATCCCAATCCATTAATGATATCAAAAATCCATTTAATCTTCAAGGAAAATGGTTGGGATCACACCCTTTTTTATTTCTAAGGAGGTAATATGGTCCAGTGCAAAATTTCCCCTTGTGACCAGCTGTCTACATTGGGGATATTGGGAAGAGACAAGAGACATTTCCACCTTCCCTAGAGAAATAGGTGCACGTTCCCCTTATCTTACATAATTGTCCAGAAGTAGCAACAGCAAGTTACCAGGAAACCAATTTTCAATATTATGGAAGAAACAACTAGTCTGCTTCAGACTAGTCACTGAAAGAACAAAACATTATAAGAGTTTAAAAAGCTGAGTAGCATGCTCAGGAAGAGACGTATGCCACACGAAGTTCCAGTCACTTCCATAACTTGAAGTCTGGTCATCGCCACAGTTCCAAGGAGCTGTCGCCGTGCATGTGTCCTCGGGGTTTTTCTGCCTTTAGAAATAGTGAACTGGCAGAATCACCACCCACAAATACTCCAGTTTCTTTATAGACGATGACTATCAAGAGCTGTATTTGAAATGGTCTTTTGGCAATTTGAAAACTGACTTTTAAACTGTAAGTTCATTTACTGTTACCTTCTGCTTTTTTAGAAGCATATCCAGCTGTCTGGGGTGCCCTGATTCTGTTAAACATTCCCTGTTATTCTGGTTTATTTTTATTTTACAGATATTTTAAATTTGGGCTCTAATGATGAGAGAACAAATCTATTTTTATATTTTCACCAAAATCTATCCTTTATCATAAATTTCTATCCCAGGCTTTCCTCTAGGCAAAAGTAAACAAAGATACAAATAAAATCCTTAACAATTTTAAAGAAATTTATTGAAAACATTCTGTCTTCCAGGCACCAGGCCAGGTGCCAAAAATAGAAAAATGACTTAAACTTAGCCCCTTTTCTAGAGAAGCTGTCATTTTAATGGTGGAGAAAAGCATGTCACCACCATAAAGTACAGAACCATTCAATTGATATTGGAATTCCTACTTTGTGTAAGCCTCTGTAGTTTCAAAAATAAACACAACAGACATGAAGGCTGCCCACATGTAGCTTAGAGTCTGGCGAGGAGAGCAGCCTATGAACTAATTTTCACAAGTATAACCAATGTCTCGATGGAAAACCAAAGCACTGTATGGAAATGCTTAACAGAGTCACCACTTCAAATTTGAAGGGCAGGACCAATATTAGTTTGGAGAGAGTGGTGACAGTTGGGCGTGGGGTGCGTGAAGCGGGCAGAGGGAAGATTCCGACGTAGCAGGTAGCAAAAGGTCTTGAGGCTAGAAAGAGTATGAAGTGCCTGGAAAACTAAAGGCATGTTAGGGCTGGAATAAAGAGGAGTAGGGGAGGAAGGCTGCATGGGTTATGTTTTAAAGTCTTAAGAGTAGACGAAATCTCAAGGATAAAGATATGTCAACATTAAGAACTTTTTTTTAAAACAATAAAACAGTTGTGCACTTTCATATGCATTGTTTTAGATACTTGTTAATTCAGTAAACACTTACTAAATGCTCATTATGTGCCATCTCTCTGCTAGGCACTGAGAATGGAAAAGATGTATAGGCAGGGTCTCCCTCTATATTAAGTGGTTTGTATCATGATGGAGGCAGATACAAGATATGATAAAAACCAGAGATGAGGAAACGATCCTATGTTCATACTATGTTAAGAAGAGGTACAATTCTTACGCAGCTATTCTGAGATTTCTGGCCCAAATCACGCCTAAAAATAATAAGGGAGTGCTGAATGGCAGTAGAACTCCAATCTGGTTACACATCTGGACCTGGGCAGGTTTTACTATTGCAGGTGCCTGAGTTACTTCCTAGATCTAGTGGATTTCAACCTGTGGAGCTGAGACCCAAGAATCTAGAATCTTAAAAAGCACCCCAGTGATTGTGTGTATATTCTGCAAATAGCATCCTGGAACGACTGAGGCAGAGCATGACCTGTGAGGTCACAGTAACATTTACGAAAATGTGTGCTGCAGGCTGTTAATAGATGACATTTGAAAAAAGGATTGAATGGTGTAATGGGTCAAATTGTGTCCCCACCCCTCCCAAATTCATAGGTAAGTAAGTCCTAATTCTCAGTGCCTCAGAATGTGACCTTATTTGGAGATGGTTTTATGAAGTTATAAAGTTTAAATGAAGTCATTAGTGTAGACCCTATTCCAATATCAAAAGGGGATGTTTGGGCACAGACAGATATACAGGGAGAACACGATGTGAACATGAAGATGGCATCTATAAGCCAAGGAGGGAGGTCTGGAATATCCTTCCCTCACAGCCCTCAGAAGGAACCAACCCTGCCCACGCCTTCATCTTGGCCTCCTAGCCTCCAGAACTGTGAGACAAAAAATTTCTGTTGTTTAAACCACACAGTTTTTGGTATTTTCTTACGGCAGCTCTAGCAAACTAATATAAGCGGTTAAATAAATTTTGGAAATTCGGAGTTAAAGAGAGTTAAATCGGTTCTTCTGCTGCAGGGCCTTCAGAAGCTCAGATGCTAATCTCACATGCTAATGTGACCCAGGGCCTTCTGAGAGAGGACTGAGTCTGCATCTCATTTCAAATTTGATAACAGAGTGCTTTTCATTTGTTGCAGAGTATTTCAGGAGACTGGTGTTATGTGGTTCTGACGCAGGGAAATGTTGGGCTCTTTTCTCTTGAGGAAGTAGTCATGCTGTGGGTCTCACAACTGCAGAAAGGTCAGCCTCATGGAGCTTTGCTGCTTTCAGTAAATAAGGGCGGGGGTGAAAATTTTTGAATGCCTTCATTCAAATCCATCACACCTCCTGGAAAAAGCCAGCTCCCAGGGAAGGGATTACTGGAAATTATCAGAAACGATCTCTCTTGATCCATGAATCTTTTGATTCCTGCTATTTTACATCAGCGATGCTGGAAGCAGCCTGTGGAAAGGAAAAAAACCAAGAAGTTCTAAGTTGTCTGCCTTCATGGGAACAGTTCAGGGAGTGCAGCAGAAAAGTGGGCAAGGGTGACTCTATCAAATTGAACACACCACTTCACATTTGTCTGCCAAGCCCTCCATTTATTCCTATTGTTGTTCACTCATACCTTGCCAACACTGTGATCCCATCTTTGCTGAAAGGGAACATTGGGAGAGAAATGGACCATTGTTATTGTGAATGGATAAAAAAAATAAGACTGCAAAAATTTAACTTGCGTTATTTTAGTTATTAAACACAGAGCAAGGGAAGTGTGAACTAGATGAGTCCAGTCTTTTTAAATTTTTGCAAAATTGCAGTACTTCAATTTCTTATTTCTCCCGTGTGTTTTACATTATTTAAGGCTAGACTTATACATATGAAAGTTTTAGGCTTGATATTTGCTCTACAATCATGACAAAGGTTTGTGACTATACCCCGTGAAAAGTTGAGATCATGCAAACAAAACATTCATAAATCTTCATTTCATATTTGTAAGCCACTATTTACAAACACTACCCACCCATCACAGTTCATTTCAGCTCCCTTTTAACACCCCTGCAGGCTGGTGATCTAAATCATTCAATGTTTGCCTCCAATCTCAACACTTTCCCATAACCAGTGCTCATCAAACAAAAGCAGTACCCGCTTCACACAAAAGTGCAGTTTCTTTGGCTCAGCTTCCAGAGTTGCTGACTTATTAGGGCTGGCTAAGTTGGAAAAATCTATATTTTTAATAGGCATTCCAGGTGGAGCTAATGATCAGCTCGATTTGAGAATTAAAACTACTCCCTTGGCATTTACCATATACTGCCTTATGCTGTTAGGGAGCCTTCTTCATCTGGGATCATACCTTCCTTAACTGAATTAAATTTTTAAAATTTAAAGAGTATATTTTATTGCTGGAAAATTATTTTAATGCTACTTTTTCATCTCTTGAAGTGTGCTTTTTATTCTTTGTTAGAGTGGTTTTCTGTCTCCTCCAGAAGTTTTATTTTAGCAGAAGAATATTCACCTTGGTGTGTGGATTATTATTCCTCCATCTAAGTCCCCTTGGGGTGTTCGTTATCTTCACTGCTGACCCCTGGTTCTAATTGCCTGGGTTAGCATGGAGGAACCTTGAGTTGCAGGAACGGAGGGAGATACATCACTACTACCTCAGCTGTCATGAGGCAGTCACTTTTACACAAAGCTGCAAGGTGGTCGATCACCCTCAAAGTCAGAGAGTACCTGAGCCCATCTGTCCAGCTCTGTCCAAACTTCTCCAAAGCAAAGAAGACCAGCAGGTGCACTTAAGGTCATCCCTCAAGCTACCACACTGCACTTTAAGGGTTCACAGATCCCCCAGGGCCGCATTCTATCCAAGAAGCTTGGTGCTCTGACTCTTGTTGCCGGTTCATCATTGCTGTTGCATGGAAATCAGCTCAGCACTAGCTCCCTCCAGCTGGACTCCCACAAATGAGAGGTCTTGCATGCATCCTCCAGACCCCCTCTGTCACCCTGCCCCAAAGATGCTATGCTTAAGATAGGTAGCTGGAAGTTGATTAGAATTAGAATGCGGCGGGGAGAGGTAGGAGAGGGGGTAGCAGGGTGGGTGCTCGGGCCACCATTTTCCCAGAATTATTGAACTTTCCATCTGTATTATATCTTATTTCTCTAGCTAAGGGGTTTTAAATATATATTATGAAAGCTGAGATGGTAATAACCTCCACATAAAATTGGCATTGAAATCACAGATACCACCATTGCACACTTTCTGTCCCAGGCACCTGGCTGAGTGTTTTATATTGTTAATGCCAAATGAGATAATACAACTTAGCACGTTACCAGGCACAGGTGGGTGCTCCATACATGCCAGTTGTTCTCCTCTGTTCTTGCTTTTAGCTGCTGACCTCAGTGAGGGCAGATGCTGTCTTGCACATTTTTACAGTCCCTCCTCCCCTCCATACTTTACACCCTACCTTGCATAGAGGCACTCAACTTATTTTTTGGTTGACTAGCTGAATAGATGATATGCTTCCAAATGGCAGTTTCCTATTTTCTCTGCACTTGGTCAAATCCACTAATTTTACATGTTTCTAAAAGCCCTAGCTAAAATTCACTTCTTTTGCAGAACTGCATGTAGTCGCTCTCCTCTGATAGACTCTCACTACACATTTTATAGGTATTTATCCCCAGTTCTACCTCATATTCAAGTTATTCATGCATATGAATGTAGATTCCTTACTAGAATCCATACAGTTTTTTGCTGCAAATCAAGGACTGTTCTGTATCTGAAATTCCTTCTTTTGAAACCCTGCCCCTAAAACCTGAGAGAATTGTCACAGGAAACCAGAGTTAGAGGAATCCTTTCTTCATTTCTTTGAGAGAAAAAGCTGTCAAATTGGGAATGGATCATGTGAAGCATGTCCACTGAGGGTGGATGTGCAGGGAAAATATGGTAGAACATCCTGGTTAAAATGTTGTGGTGACCTACCTTAGGCATCTTGTTCTGTCGCGAGTACTTTTTTATTTTTTATATTTCTTGGCATTAAAATAGTAATGTAAATTTTATTTTTTAAATTTATTTTTATTAACACCTTTATTAGAGTATAATTGTTTTACAATGGTGTGTTAGTTTCTGCTTTATAACAAAGTGAATCAGCCATGCACATACATATATCCCCATATCTCCTCCCTCTTGTGTCTCCCTCCCACCTCCCTATCCCACAACTCTAGGTGGTCACAAAGCACCGAACTGATCTCCCTGTGCTATGGGGCTGCTTCCCACTAGCTATCTATTTTACATCTGGTAATGTATATATGTCCATGCCACTCTCTCACTTCGTCCAGCTTACACTTCCCCCAACCCGTGTCCTCAAGTCCATTCTTTATGTCTGCATCTTTATTCCTGTGCTGCCCCTAAGGTTCTCTGCACGTCCGGAGCCTGTGCTCTGCAGCGGGGGAGGCCACAGCAGTGAGAGGCCCGCATGCCGCAAAGAAAAAAATAAATAAAGGTGAACACATGTGTGTGGGTTTATCGCTGGGCTTTCTATCCTGTTCCACTGATCTATATTTCTGTTTTGGTGCCAGTACCATACTGTCTTGATTACTGTAGCTTTGTAGTATAGTCTGAAGTCTGCAAGCCTGATTCCTCCAGCTCCGTTTTTCTTTCTCAAGATTGCTTTGACTATTTGGAGTCTTTTGTGTTTCCATTCAAATTGTGAAAATTTTTGTTCTAGTTCTGTGAAAAATGCCATTGGTAGTTTGATAGGGATTGCATTGAATCTGTAGATTGCTTTGGGTAGTATAGCCATTTTCACAATGTTGAGTCCTCCAATCCAAGAACATAGTATATCTCTCCATCTGTTTGTATCATCTTTAATTTCTTTCATCAGTGTCTTATAATTTTCTGCATACAGGTCTTTTGTCTCCTTAGGTACATTTATTCCTAGGTATTTTATTCTTTTTGTTGCAGTGGTAAATGGGAGTGTTTTCTTAATTTCGCTTTCAAATTTTTAATCATTCGTGTGTAGGAATGCAAGAGATTTCTGTGGATTAATTTTTGTATCCTGCTACTTTACCAAATTCATTGATTAGCTCTAGTAGTTTTCTGGTAGCATCTTTAGGATTCTCTATGTATAGTATGATGTCATCTGCAAACAATGACAGTTTTACTTCTTTTCCGATTTGGATTCCTTTTATTTCTTTTTCTTCTCTGATTGCCATGGCTAAAAATTCCAAAACTGTTGAACAATAGTGATGAGAGTAGGCAACCTTGTCTTGTTCCTGATATTAGGGGAAATGCTTTCAGTTTTTCACCATTGAGAATGATGTTGGCTGTGGGTTTGTCATATATGGCCTTTATTATGTTGAGGTAAGTTCCCTCTATGCCTACTTTCTGGAGGGTTTTTATCATAAATGGGTGTTGAATTTTTCGAAAGCTTTCTCTGCATCTATTTAGATGATCATATGGTTTTTCTCCTTCAATTTGTTAATATGGTGTATAACATTGATCGATTTGCATATACTGAAGAATCCTTGCATTCCTTTGATAAACCCTACTTGATCATGGTGTATGAGCCTTTAATATGCTGTTGGATTCTGGTTGCTAGTATTTTGTTGAGGATTTTTGCATCTATGTTCATCAGTGATATTGGCTTGTAGTTTTCTTTCTTTGTGACATCTTTGTCTGGTTTTGGTATCAGGGTGATGGTGGCTTCGTAATGTGAGTTGGGGAGTGTTCCTCCCTCTGCTATATTATGGAAGAGTTTGAGAAGGATAGATGTTAGCTCTTCTCTAAATGTTTGATAGAATTCGCCTGTGAAGCCATCTGGTCCTGGGCTTTTGTTTGTTGGAAGATTTTTAATCACATTCTCAATTTCAGTGCTTGTTATTGGTCTGTTTAAATTTTCTGTTTCTTCCTAGTTCAGTCTCAGAAGGTTGTGCTTTTCTAAGATTTTGTCCATTTCTTCCAGGTTGTCCATTTTATTGACATACAGTTGCTTGTAGTAATCTCTCATGATCCTTTGTATTTCTGAAGTGTCAGTTGTCACTTCTCCTTTTTCATTTATAATTCTATTGATTTTTCTTCTCCCTTTTTTCTTGGTGAGCCTGGCTAATGGTTTATCAATTTTGTTTATCTTCTCAAAGAACCAGCTTTTATTTTTATTGATCTTTGCTATTGTTTCCTTCATTTCTTTTTCATTTGTTTCTGATCTGATCTTTATGATTTCTTTCCTTCTGCTAACTTTGGGGTTTTTTTGTTCTTTCTCTAATTGCTTTAGGTGTAAGGTTAGGTTGTTTATTTGAGATGTTTCTTGTTTCTTGAGGTAGGCTTGTATTGCTATAAACTTGCCACTTAGAACTGCTTTTGCTGCATCACATAGGTTTTGGGTCGTCGTGTTTTCATTGTCATTTGTTTCTAGGTATTTTTTGATTTCCTCTTTGATTTCTTCAGTGATCTCTTGGTTATTTAGTAGTGTATTGTTTAGCCTCCATGTGTTTGTACTTCTTACAGATTTTTTCCTGTAATTGATATCTAGTCTCATAATGTTGTTGTTGGAAAAGATACTTGATACGATTTCAATTTTCTTAAATTTACCAAGGCTTGATTTGTGACCCAAGGTATGATCTATCCTGGAGATTGTTCCATGAGCACTTGAGAAAAATGTGTATTCTGTTGTTTTTGGATGGAATGTCCTATAAATATCAATAAGTCCATCTTGTTTAATGTGTCTCTTAAAGCTTGTGTTTCCTTATTTATTTTCATTTTGGATGATCTGTCCATTGGTGAAAGTGGAGTGTTGAAGTCCCCTACTATTATTGTGTTACTGTCGATTTCCCCTTTTATAGCTGTTAGCATTTGCCTTATGTATTGAGGTGCTCCTATGTTGGGTACATAAATATTTACAGTTGTTATATCTTCTTCTTGAATTGATCCCTTGATCATTATGTACTGTCCTTTGTCTCTTGTAATAGTCTTTATTTTAAAGTCTTTTTTGTCTGATATGAGAATTGCTACTCTAGCTTTCTTTTGATTTCCATTTGCATGGAATATCTTTTTCCATTCCCTCACTTTCAGTCTAGGTCTGAAGTGGGTCTTTTATAGACAGTATATATACAGGTCTTGTTTTTTGTATCCATTCAGCCAGTCTGTGTCTTTTGGTTGGAGCATTTAATCCATTTACATTTAAGGTAGTTACCGATATGTATGTTCCCATTACCATTTTTTTAATTGTTTTGGGGTTGTTGTTGTAGTTCTTTTCCTTCTCTTGTTTTCCCTGCCTGTGAAGTTTCTTTAGCATTTGTTGTAAAGCTGGTTTGGTGGTGCTGAATTCTCTTAGCTTTTGCTTGTCTGTAAAGCTTTTGATTTCTCCGTCGAATCTGAATGAGATCCTTGCTGGGTAGAGTAATCTTGGTTGTAGTTTTTCCCTTTCATCACTTTAAATATGTCCTGACATGCCTTCTGGCTTGCAGTGTTTCTGCTGAAGGGTAAGCTTTTAACCTTATGGGGATTCCCTTGTACGTTATTTGTTGTTTTTCCCTTGCTGCTTTTAATATTTTTTCTTTGTATTTAATTTTTGATAGATTGATTAAAATGTGTCTTGGTGTGTTTCTCCTTGGATTTATCCTGATGGGACTCTCTGCGCTTTCTGGACTTGATTGACTATTTCCTTTCCCATATTAGGGATGTTTTCAACTATAATCTCTTCAAATATATTCTCAGTCCCTTTCTTTTTCTCTTCTTCTTCTGTGACCCCTAAATTTGAATGCTGGTGCATTTAATATTGTCCCAGAGATCTCTGAGGCTGTCCTCAATTCTTTTCATTTTTTTTTTCTATATTCTGCTGTGTGATAGTTATTTCCACTATTTTATCTTCTAGGTCACTTATCCGTTCTTTTGCCTCAGTTATTCTGCTATTGATTCCTTCTAGAGAATTTTTAATTTAATTTGTTGTGTTGTTCATCATTCTTTGTTTGCTCTTTATGTCTTCTACATCCTTGTTAAACATTTCTTATATTTTTCTTCATTCTATTTCCACAATTTTGGATCATATTTACTCTCATTACTCTGAATTCTTTTTCAGGTAGACTGCCTATTTCCTCTTCATTTGTTTGGTCTGCTGGGTTTTTACCTTGCTCCTTCATCTGCTGTGTGTTTCTCTGTCTTCTCATTTTGCTTAACTTACTGTGTTTGGGGTCTCCTTTTTGCAGGCTGCAGGTTCGTAGTTCCCGTTTTTGGTGTCTGTCCCCAGTGGGTAAGCTTGTTACAGTGGGTTTTGTAGGCTTCCTGTTGGAGGGGACTGGTGCCTGTGTTCTGGTGGATGAGGCTAGTTCTTGTCTTTCTGGTGGGCAGGACCACGTCTGGTGGTGTGTTTTGGGGTGTCTGACCTATTATGATTTTAGGCAGCCTCTATGCTAATCGGTGGGGTTGTGTTCCTGTCTTGCTAGTTGTTTGGCAGTAGTTGTCCAGCACTGTAGCTTGCTTGTCATTGAGTGGAGCTGGCTCTTAGTGTTGAGATGGAGATCTCTGGGAGAGCTTTCACCATTTGATAATAAGTGGAGCTGGGAGATCTCTGGTGGACCATTGTCTCTGAACTCGGCTCTCCCACCTCAGAGGCACAGGCCTGACACCTGGCCAGAGCACCAAGACCCTGTCAGCCACACGGCTCAGAAGAAAAGGGAGAAGGAAAGAAAGAAAGAAACAAACAAACAAAATAAAATAAATTTTTTAAATAAAAAACAATTTAAAAAAAGATTATAAAGTGATTAAAAAGGAAGGAAAGATAGAAAGAGAGCAACCAAACCAAAAACAAATCCACCAATGATAACAAGTGCTAAACACTATACTAAAACAAAAAACCAACAAACAAAAAACAGACAGAACCGTGAGATAAATGGTAAAAGGAAAGCTATACAGACAAAATCACACAAAGTCCACCCCCTCAATTTCGGGATGATTCGTTGTCTATTCAGGTATTCCACAGATGCAGGGTACATCAGGTTGATTGTGGAGATTTAATCCGCTGCTCCTGAGGCTGCTGGGAGAGATTTCCCTTTTTCTTTTTTGTTTGCACAGCTCCTGGGGTTCATCTTTGTATTTGCCCCCCCTCCCCTGCCGTGTGTAGGTTGCCTGAGGGCGTCTGTTCTTTGCTCTTTTGGGAAGTCCAAGGTCTTCTGCGAGGGTTCAGTAGGTGTTTTGTAGGAGTTGTTCCATATGTAGATGTATTTCTGATGTATTTGTGGGGAGGAAGGTGATCTCCACGTCTTACTTCTCTGCCATCTTGAAGGTCTCTTCTCAAGTACTTTTTTAAATAAGTTTTTTCCCATTAATACACATATTGCTTTTCTACTCAAATGAATTAGCATATGCATCTCAATTGAGTCAGCTTTTCTTTCTAAATGATTAATCAGTATTTTAGTATAGGCCTCCCACATTTTACAAAAACTTCCTTTTATAGGTTATTGTGTTTTGAAGTACAGCTTTTTATGAGTTGGAGTTAGGCCCTAATATATGACCAATAGCTACCTAGCAGTAGCTGCCAGGGCTCTGTTTAGTATAATTTAACACATTCATTCATTCTTTGGTGTGGACTCTGCCTTGTGATGGGAACTGTTAGGAGAACCAGACTTGAGTCCTGCCTCAAGTGATTAGAAAACTACAGAGATCAGGTGGTAAAAACATGGATATGGACATTTACACATCGGGGTTTGAGTCCTGAAATACCACCTATACACTCTCTGGATCTATAATGAGCTTGATGTACAGCAAGCTTTTAATACATATTAACCATTATTATTGATAAGGAAATAGGATACTTGGAAAAATTTGCTAAGTGCATGCTACTGGAATATAAGATCCCACTTTGATTTATTTTTGAAAATTCCACAATGCCCAGCACAGTATCCTATCATAGGTATTGTGGGTAAACTTTACCAGAGTATGAAGTTGTCACTGGAAAGTGGCTGCCCCATTGGGAAACACATTTCTCATCCATCTTGTATCTAGGCATGGCTCTGTGATTTGTTCATTCCAAAAATGTGTGAGCAGAAGGTGTTACAAACAGGGGAGCCTTCACGAGCATTTTTTTCTCTTATCTTGGATAAATGTACAGGACTCTGAGGCTCTAGAAGATGCTGGAGACACAGGATGAAGAGATTCTGGCTCTCTGAATCTAAGTCACTCTCGTTGCATTGTATCTGTCAATGATAATTAAACCTTTATGGTATTAAAATCTGGCCACTGAAATGTGAGAGTTGATTTACTACATGAGTTTGCATTGCCTTAACTAATACTGCTGTTCAACAAATTTGTTGAAGGAGTAAGTGGGCTCTATAATTAAATCATTCCTAGTACAATGCCATTTAGTACCTAAATAGGGGTATATGATGAACCCATTGATCTTATTTCATCAATCTGTCTGTGGTCTCAAATAAAAACAGTAAATAGTCTATCAGAATTTGAAGTGGGACAGTGAGATAGAGTAGCTTTCAGGCAATATAGTGGCTTTTCTTTTTTCTTTTTAAAAAAAAGGCATTAGACCCATGTAAAAAAACATAAGGAAGCAAAAGAGCCACTGAGTGAAGTGGGGGTGGGGAAGCTCTGTTTTTTTCCCCCAGGTATTTTATTCTTTTTGTTGCAGTGGTGAATGGGATTCGTTCCTGAATTTCTCTTTCTGATCTTTTGTTGTTAGTGTATAGGAATGCAAGAGATTTCTCTGCATTAATTTTGTATCCTGCAACTTTACCAAATTCATTGATTAGCTCTAGTAGTTTTCTGCTGGCGTCTTTAGGATTCTCTATGTATAGTATCATGTCATCTGCAAACAGTGACAGTTTGACTTCTTTTCCAATTTGGATTCCTTTTATTTCTTTTTCTTCTCTGATTGCTGTGGCTAGGACTTCCAAAACTATGTTGAGTAATAGTGGTGACAGTGGACATCCTTCTCTTCTTCCTGATCTTAGAGGAAATGCTTTCAGTTTTTCACCATTGAGAATGATGTTTGCTGTGGGTTTGTCATATGTGACCTTTTTTATGTTGAGGTAGGTTCCCTCTATGCCCGCTTTCTGGAGAGTTTTTATGATAAATGGGTGTTGAATTTTGTAAAAAGCCTTTTCTGCGTCTACTGAGATGATCATATGGTTTTTATCCTTCAGTTTGTTAATATGGTGTATCACATTGATTGATTTGTGTATATTGCACAACCCTTGCATTCCTGGGATAAACCCCACTTGATCATGGTGTATGATCCTTTTAATGTGCTGTTGGATTCTAGTTGCTAGTATTTTGTTGAGGATTTTTGCATCTATATTCATCAGTGATACTGGTCTGTAATTTTCTTTTTTTGAAGTATCTTTGTTTGGTTTTGGTATCAAGCTGATGGTGGCCTCATAGAATGAGTTTGGGAGTGTTCCTTCCTCTGCAATTTTTTGGAAGAGTTTGAGAAGGATGGGTGTTAGCTCTTGTCTAAATATTTGATAGAATTCACCTGTGAAGCCATCTGGTCCTGGACTTTTGTTTGTTGGAAGATTTTTAATCACCGTTTCAATTACATTACTTGTGATTGGTCTGTTCATATTTTCTATTTCTTCCTAGTTCAGTCTTAGCAGGATATATCTTTCTAAGAATTTGTCCATTTCTTCCACGTTGTCCATTTTATTGGCATAGAGTTGCTTGTACTAGTCTCTTAGGATGCTTTGTATTTCTGAGGTGTCCGTTGTAACTTCTCCTTTTTCACTTCTAATTTTATTGATTTGAGTCCTCTCCCTCTTTTACTTGATGAGGTTGTCTAGAGGTTTATCATTTTTGTTTTTCTTCTCAAAGAACCAGCTTTTAGTTTTATTGATCTTTGCTATTGTTTTCTTTGTTTCTATTTCATTTATTTCTGCTCTGATCTTTATGAGTTCTTTCCTTCTACTAACTTTGGGTTTTGTTTGTTCTTCTTTCTCTAGTTTCTTTAGGTGTAAGGGTAGATTGTTTATTTGAGATTTTTCTTGTTTCTTGAAGTAGGTTTGCATTGCTATAAACTTCCCTCTTAGAACTGCTTTTGCCGCATCCATAGGTTTTGGATCATTGTGTTTTCATTGAAATTTGTCTCTAGGTATTTTTTGATTTCCTCTTTGATTTCTTCAGTGATCTCTTGGTTATTTAGCAACGTATTGTTTAGCCTCCATGTGTTTGTGTTTTTTACATTTATTTCCCTGTAACTGATTTCTAATCTCATAGCACTGTGGTTGGAAAAGTTGCTTGATATGATTTCAGTTTTCTTAAATTTACCAAGGCTTGATTTGTGACCCAGGATGTGATCTATCCTGGAGAATGTTCACTTGAGAAGAAAGTGTAATCTGCTGTTTTTGGATGGAATGTCCTGTAAATATCAATTAACTCTATCTGATCTATTTTGTCATTTAAAGCTAGTGTTTCCTTATTAATTTTCTGTCTGGATGATCTGTCCATTGGTGTAAATGAGGTGTTAAAGTCCCCCACTATTATTGTGTTACTGTCGATTTCCTCTTTTAGAGCTGTTAGCTGTTGCCTTATGTACTGAGGTGTTCCTATGTTGGGTGCATATGTATTTATAATTGTTATATCGTCTTGTTGGATTGATCCCTTGACCATTATGGAGTGTCCTTCCTTGTCTCTTGTAACATTCTTTATTTTAAAGTCTATTTTATCTGATATGAGTATTGCTACTCCAGCTTTCTTTTGATTTCCACTTGCATGGAGTATCTTTTTCCATCCCCTCTCTTTCAGTCTCTATGTTTCCCTAGGTCTGAAGTGGGTCTCTTGTAGACAGCATATATATGGGTCTTGTTTTTGTATCCAGTCAGCGAGCCTGTGTCTTTTGGTTGGAGCATTTAATCCATTCACATTTAAGGTAATTATTGATATTTATGTTCCTATTACCATTTTCTCAATTATTATGGGTTTGTTTTTTTAGATCCTTTTCTTCTCCTGTGTTTCCCACTTAGAGAAGTTCCTTTAGCATTTGTTGTAGAGCTGGTTTGGTGGTGGTGAATTCTCTTAGCTTTTGCTTGTCTATAAAACCTTTGATTTCTCCATTGAATATGAATGAGATCCTTGCCAGGTAGAGTAATCTTGGCTGTAGGTTCTTCCCTTTCATCATTTTCAGTATATCATGCCACTCCCTCTGGATTGTAGAGTTTCTGCTGAGAAATCAGCTGTTGACCTTATGGGAGTTCCCTTGTATGTCATTTGTCATTTTTCCTTTGCTGCTTTCAGTAATTTTTGTGTCTTTAATTTTTGTCAGTGTGTTTACTATGTGTCTTGGCGTGTTCCTCCTTGGGTTTATCCTGCCTGGGACTCTCTGCACTTCCTAGACTTGAGTGGCTATTTCCTTTCCCATATTAGGGAAGTTTTCAACTATAATCTCTTCAAGTATTTTCTTGGGTCCTTTCTCTCTTCACCTTCTGTGACCCCTATAATATGAATGTTGTTACATTTAATGTTGTCCCAGAGGTCTCTTAAGCTGCCTTCATTTCTTTTCATTCTTTATTCTGTTCCGCAGCAGTGAATTCCACCATTCTGTCCTCCAGGTCACTTATGCATTCTTTGGCTCAGTTATTCTGCTATTGATTCCTTCTAGTGTATTTTTCATTTCAGTTATTGTATTGTTCATGTCTGTTTGTTTGTTCTTTAATTCTTCTAAGTCTTTGTTAAACATTTCTTGAATCTTTTCAATCTTTGCCTCCATTCTTTTTCAGAGGTCCTGGATCATCTTCACTATCATTATTCTGAATTCTTTTTTTGGAAAGTTGCCTGTCTCCACTTATTTAGTTGTTTTTCTGGGGTTTTATCTTGTTCCTTCATCTGATACAAAGTCCTCTGTCTTTTCATTTTGTCTGTCTTTCTGTGAATGTGGTTTTCCTTCCACATGCTGCAGAATTGTAGTTCTTCTTGCTTCTCTGGGGAAGCTCTTATACATACATTGAGACAGTGTTTCATCTTAGTAGTCAACTAATGAATGAAATAGAGAGCATTTGTCTGTATGTTTTCTCTTCAATCTATTGCGTATGTTTGTCCTTTTTTATAGAAAATATAGTCAATAATTCCCTTTCTGAACTGAAAGAGAATTAGTACAGGCTGCTAATAGCTTTTGTGTTTAGAAGTGTAACGTCTTCCTGGGAGTTATTTTATGGGAATTGCTTATGAATGCTGGGTTATAGATTTTTTCTTTCCTTTTCCTTTTCTTTCTTTTTTGTTTTAACTTAGAGCACTTAAACATGATATTAAAAAAAATTTTTATCTTGTCATAGAAATGTCAGCCACGTTTCAATTCACTCTAAGGCTTCCCCTAAAAGGAATGACTTTTACACATAACAATAGTGTTGTTTTTATAAGTGGTTGGTAATATCTGCAAATGTGTAAGGCATTAGTTTTCCAGGAGCTCTTTTCTCCCTGGTAACACACCAAGAAATACAGCGTGTTGTTATTTGAATTCTTTCTTATGCTCTGACTCCCAGATGAATTAAAATTCAACTTTAATGAGTAGCCGTTTATAGCTCAGGTGTGTATTTCCTAAGACTCTCTCAAAGGATATACAACTGCTATGTCTTTCTGAAAGACAATGAGCTGAATTTTAATTGGACCTTGCCTCTCCCAAGAGATCATTTTACCTCTACTCCAAGGCCATATATTATAAAGCTTTAGTATGAATTAGAACATGGAGCCCATGTTTGGGTTTAATATTTAAAGTTGAAGTTATTGCAGCTGACACCTGAGTC
Organism: Grampus griseus; assembly: GCF_964374135.1. Classification (NCBI taxonomy): domain Eukaryota; kingdom Metazoa; phylum Chordata; class Mammalia; order Artiodactyla; family Delphinidae; genus Grampus; species Grampus griseus. The sequence continues at coordinate 75,066,624 of NC_139005.1, read as the reverse complement.
ATTTCGGAAACTCCCAACCAAAATTTTATTTAATTTGAGTCCCTCAAAAAGTGAACACACACACACACCCATAACTTGCATGTCAAAATTCCATAAATTTTCAGATTATGAAAAACAGTTTGTTTTCTCAGGAAATAAGTCTCAAATGGGACTAGTTCCAAATTTTTCTTGTCTCAACCTCATTTTGACCTTGTCAGATGGATTTTAAAAAATGAAACAGTGGAAAAATTTATATATATACTAAAGACCTGCTGAGTCAAAACCCGGCCTGGGGGAACCTCATGTGGCACAGAATGAGTCTTTTCATTAGAGGGGTAGAGATGGAACCAAAGACCATCTGAGGCATGAGCACATCTACAGCTAGTCTCCCTCTGATCTAAGAAATAAATAAGACATCTTAAAGGAAAGCCAAAGAGTTGTGTGGCTAATCCACCAACACTAAATAACACAACCATATGTTTCTCTGTTCTTTGTAGCTTAAGAATCCATGTAATTTTCCTGAGGTAAATCAGACTATGAAGGCCAAGGTTAAAAATACTGTGAAAACATCCCAGAGCATACTGATGAGTGGAATTCACACTATAAACTCTTGGAGAAAAGCTCTGGGTGGGGACAGTGGACATCAGTCTTCTTAATTTTTTCCTCCTGGCATGGAATCTGCACACTGGAAGTGAACTTGGGTAGAAGCATTTAAGGCTCAGTATTCTCCACCTACTGCCCCTGGACTACAGCTTCCTCTCTGTGAGCGGGGAAAGACTTGAGGAAAGAAGACAGGTTTTCTTGTCTAAGCCTGCCTGGAATAGTGCTTCTGCAAGACAGAACTGGGGGCTGGAGATGAGAAGTGGTGGTGGCCAGCCCCTCCCCGGGTGAAACCATATCCCTGGATGGGGAGCAAGGTGGAAAGGGACCCCTGCCTTCTTGGTGGCACATGCCTGGAGAAGAGCTTCCTTCACACTGAGCTGGGGAGAGGAGGTCTTTAAGAATTTGGCTTTTGGAGGTGTCAGCACAGCCATTTCTCACTGGGTACTCTGATCTGAACTGCTGGGTGCGAGGCCTCTGCATAAAGCACCCTGTGAACAAGTGAAACTAGACGAAACATAAAGGAAAAGAAAAAAGAAAGCAAGCTGCAAACCCTCTGAAAAAAACTGCCTCTGCACTTCTAGCTCCTCAGAGGTTGGTGTCTTCAGTGGAGTCTCCTATTGCAGGGGAACCTTCAAGATGGCAGAGGAGTAAGATGTAGAGATCACCTTCCTCCCCACAAATACAACAAAAATACATCTAAATGTGGAACAACTCCTACAGAACACCTACTGAATGCTGGCAGAAGACCTCACATTTCCCAGAAGGCAGGAAAATCCCCAATTCCTGGCTGTGTGGCTGACAGCATCTTGGTGCTCTGGCCTGGTGTCAGGCCTGAGCCTCCAAGGTGGGAGAGCCAAGTCCAGGACTTTAGACCACCAGAAACCTCCCAGCCCCATGTAATATCAATTGGCGAGAGCTCTCCCAGAGATCTCTGTCTCAACTCTAAGAGCCAGCCCCACCCAACGGCCATCAAGCTCCAGTGCTGGATGCCCCATGCCAAACAACTAGCAAGACAGGAACACAACCCCACCCATTAGCAGAGAGGCTAACTAAAATCATAATAAGGTCACAGACACCCCAAAAAACACCACCAGACATGTTGCTGCCCACAAGAAAGACAAGATCCAGCCTCATCTACCAGAACACAGGCACTAGTCCCCTCCACCAGGAAGCCTACACAAGCCACTGAACCAACCTGACCCACGGGGGGCAGACACAAAAAACAACGGGACTACGAACATGCAGCCTGCAAAAAGGAGACCTGAACAAAGTAAGTTAAACAAAATGAGAAGACACAGAAATATGCAGCAGATGAAGAAGCAACATAAAAACCCAGCAAACCAAACAAATGAAGAGGAAATAGGCAGTCTACCTGAAAAAGAATTCAGAGTAATGATAGTAAAGATGATCCCAAATCTTGGAAATAGAATGGAGAAAATACAAGAAATGTTTAACAAGTACCTAGAAGAACTAAAGAACAAACAAACAATGATAATTTAAAATACTTTAGAAGGAATCAATAACAGAATAACTGAGGCAGAAGAACGGATAAGTGATCTGGAAGATAAAATAGTGCAAATAACTACTGCAGAGCAGAATAAAGAAAAAGAATGAAAAGAATTGAGGACAGTCTCAAGACCTCTGGGACAACATTAAACGCACCAACATTTGAAGTATAGGGGTCCCAGAAGAAGAAGAGAAAAGGAAAGGGTCTGAGAAAATATTTGAAGAGATTATAGTTGAAAACTTACCTAACGGAAAGGAAATAGTCAATGAAGTCCAGGAAGCACAGAGAGTCCCATCAGGATAAATCCAAGGAGAAACACTCCAAGATACATATTAATCAAACTATCAAAATTTAAATACAAAGAAAAAATATTAAAAGCAGCAGGGGAAAAGCAAAAAATAACATACAAGGCAATTCTCAGAAGATTAACAGCTGATGTTTCAGCAGAAACTCTGCAAGCCAGAAGGCAGTGGCAGGATATATTTAAAGCGCTAAAAGGGAAAAACGTACAACCAAGATTACTCTACCCAGCAACGATCTCATTCAAATTCGACAGAGAAATTAAAACCTTTATAGACAAACGAAAGCTAAGAGAATTCAGCACCATCAAACCAACTTTACAGCAAATGCTAAAGGAACTTCTCTAGTCAGGAAACAAAAGAAAAGGAAAAGACCTACAAAAACAAACCCAAAACAATTAAGAAAATGGTAATAGGAGAATACATATCGATAATTACCTTAAATGTAAATGGATTAAATATTCCAACCAAAAGACATAGACTGCCCAAATGGATACAAAAACAAGACCCATATATATGCTGTCTACAACAGACCCACTTCAGATCTAGGGACACATACAGACTGAAAGTGAGGGGATGGAAAAAGGTATTCCATGCAAATGGAAATCAAAAGAAAGCTGGAGTAGCAATTCTCATATCAGAGTAAATAGACTTTAAAATAAACACTATTACAAGAAATGAAGAAGGACACTCCATAATGATCAAGGGATCAATCCAGGAATAAGATATAACAATTGTAAATATGCACGCTATATAGGAACACCTCAATATGTAAGGCAAATGCTAACAGCCATAAAAGTGGGAATCAACCGTAACACAGTCATAGTAGGGGACTTTAATACCCCACTTTCACCTAATACCCCACTTTCACCAAAGTGGACTTTCACCCCACAGATCAACCAAAATGAAAATAAATAAGGAAACACAAGCTTTAAATGATACATTAAACAAGATGGACTTATTGATATTTATAGGACATTCCATCCAAAAACAACAGAATACACTTTCTTCTCAAGTGTTCATGGAACATTCTCCAGGATAGATCATACCTTGGGTCACAAATCAAGGCTTGGTAAATTTAAGAAAATTGAAATCATATCAAGTATCTTTTCCAACCACAGCACTATGAGACTAGATATCAATTACAGGAAGAAATCTGTAAAAAATACAAACACATGGAGGCTAAACAGTACAATACTAAATAACCAAGAGATCACTGAAGAAATCAAAAAATACCTAGAAACAAATGGCAATGAAAACACAACCATCCAAAACCTATCGGATGCAGCAAAACCAGTTCTAAGAAGGACGTTTATAGCAATACAATCCTACCTCAAGAAACAATAAAAATCTCAAATAAACAACCTAACCTTACACCTAAAGCAATTGAGGAAAGAAGAACAAAAAAACCCCAAAGTTAGCAGAAGGAAAGAAATCATAATGATCAGATCAGAAATAAATAAACAAGAAATGAAGGAAACAATATCAAGGAAACAAAACAAGATCAATAAACCTAAAAGCTTGTGCTTTGAGAAGATAAACAAAATTGAAAAACCACGAGCCAGACTTCTCAAGAAAAAAAAAGAATAGACTCAAGTCAACAGAATTAGAAATGAAAAAGGATAAATAACTGACACTGCATAAATACAAAGGATCATGAGACATACTACAAGCAACTATACACGAATGAAATGGACAACCTGGAAGAAATGGACAAATTCTTAGAAAAGCACAACCTTCCGAGACTGCACCAGGAAGAAATGGAAAATTTAAACAGACCAATCACAAGCACTGAAATTGGGACTGTGATTAAAAATCTTCCAACAAACAAAAGCCCAGGACCAGATGACTTCACAGGCAAACTCTATCAAACATTTAGAGAAGAGCTAACACCTATCCTTCTCAAACTCTTACAAAATATAGCACAGGTAGGAACACTCCCAAATTCATTCTGTGAGGCCACCATCACCCTGATATCAAAACCAGACAAAGATGTCACAAAGAAAGAAAACTACAGGCCAATATCACTGATGAACACAGATGCAAAGATGCTCAACAAAATACTAGCAAACAGATCCAACCGCACATCAAAAGGGTCGTATACCATGATGAAGTGTGGTTTTTCCCAGGAATGTAAGGATTCTTCAATATATGCAAATCATTCAATGTGATACACCATATAACAAATTGAAGGATAAAAACCATATGATCATCTCAATAGATGCAGAAAAAGCTTTTGACAAAATTCAACAACCATTTATGATAAAAACCCTCCAGAAAGTAGTCATAGAGGGAACCTACCTCAACATAATAAATGCCATATATGACAAATCCACAGCCAACATCATTCTTAATGGTGAAAAACTGAAACCATTTCCTCTAAGATCATGAAGAAAAAAAGGTTGCCCACTCTCACCACTGTTATTCAACATAGTTTTGGAATTTTTAGCCATGGCAATCAGAGAAGAAAAAGAAATAATAGGAATCCTAATTGGAAAAGAAGAAGTAAAACGGTCCGTGTTTGCAGATAACATGATACTATACATAGAGAATCCTATAGATGCTACCAGAAAACTACTAAAGCTAATTAATAAATTTGGTAAAGTAGCAGGATACAAAATTAATGCACAGAAATCTCTTGCATTCCTATACTCTAACAATGAGAAATCTGAAAGAGAAATTAAGGAGATACTCCCACTTACCATTGCAACAAAAAGAATAAAATACCTAGGAATAGGGCTTCCCTGGTGGCGCAGTGGTTGAGAGTCCGCCTGCCGATGCAGGGGACACGGGTTCGTGCCCCGGTCTGGGAAGATCCCACATGGTGCGGAGCAGCTGGGCCTGTGAGCCATGGCCGCTGAGCCTGTGCGTCCGGAGCCTGTGCTACGTAATGGGAGAGGCCACAACAGTGAGAGGCCCGTGTACCGCAAAAAAAAAAAAAAAAAAAAACCTAGGAATAAACCTACCTAAGGAGACAAAAGATGTGTATGCAGAAAATTATGAGACACTGATGAAAGAAATTAAAGATGATAAAAACAGATGGAGAGATATACCATGTTCTTGGATTGGAAGAATCAACATTGTGAAAATTACTTTACTACCCAAAGCAATCTACAGATTCAGTGCAATCCCTATCAGACTACCAATGGCATTTTTCAGAGAGGTAGAACAAAAAATTTCACAATTTGTATGGAAAAACAAAAGATCCTGCATAGCCAAAGTCATCTTGAGAAAGACAAAAGGAGCTGGAGGAATCAGGCTCCCTGACTTCAGGACTATACTACAAAGCTACAGTAATCAAGACAGTATGGTATTGGCACAAAAACAGAAATATAGATCAATGGAACAGGATAGAAAGCCCAGAGATAAACCACGCACATATGGTCACCTTATCTTTGATAAAGGAGGCAAAAATATACAATGGAGAAAAGACAGCCAGTTCAATAAGTGGTGCTGGGAAAACTGGACAGCTACATGTAAAAGAATGAAATTAAAACACTTCCTAACACCATACACAAAAATAAACTCAAAATGATTTAAAGATATAAATATAAGACCAGACAGTATAAAACTCTTAGAGGAAAACATAGGCAGAACACTCTATGACATAAATCAAAGCAAGATCCTTTTTGACTCACCTCCTAGACAAATGGAAATAAAAACAAAAATAAGCAAATGGGACCTAATGAAACTTAGAAGCTTTTGCACAGCAAAGGAAACCATAAACAAGTTGAAAAGACAACCCTCAGAATGGGAGAAAATATTTGCAAACGAAGCAACTGACAAAGGATTAGTCTCCAAAATACACAAGCAGCTTATGCAGCACAATATCACAAAAACAAACAACCCAATCCAAAAATGGGCAGAAGACCTAAGCAGACATTTCTCCAAAAAAGATATACAGATTGCCTACAAATACATGAAAGGATGCTCAACACCACTAATCATTAGAGAAATGCAAATCAAAACTACAATGAGATATCACCTCACACCAGTCCGAATGGCCATCACCATAAAATCTACAAACAATAAATGCTGGAGAGGGTGGGGAGAAAAGGGAACCCTCTTGCACTGTTGGTGGGAATGTAAATTGATACATCCACTATGGAGAACAGTATGGAGGTTCCTAAAAAAAAGTAAAAGTAGAACTACCATATGACCCAGCAATCACACTACTGCTCATATACCCTGAGAAAACCGTAATTCAAAAATAGACATGTATCACAATGTTCATTGCAGCACTATTTACAGTGACATGGAAGCAACCTAAGTGTCCACTGACGGATGAATGGATAAAGATATGGCACATATATATACAATGGAATATTACTCAGCCATAAAAAGGAATGTAATTGTTGTTTGTAATGAGGTGGATGGATATAGAGTCTGTCATACACAGTGAAGTAAGTCAGAAAGAGAGAAACAAATACTGTATGCTAACGCATATATATGGAATCTAAAAAGAAAAAAAAAGATTCTGATGGACCTAGGGGCAGGAGAAGAATAAAGACGCAGATGTAGAGAATGAACTTGAGGAAACGGGGAGGGGAAGGCTAAGCTGGGACGGAGTGAGAGAGTAGTATTGCCATATATACACTGCCAAATGTAAAATAGATAGCTAGTGGGAAGCAGCCGCATAGCACAGGGAGATCAGCTCTGTGCTTTGTGACCTTCTATAGGGGTGGGATAGGGAGGATGGGAGGGAGGCACAAGAGGGCGGGGATATGGGGATATATGTATACATGTAGCTGTTTCACTTTGTTATAAAGCAGAAACTAACACCATTTTAAAGCAATTGTACTCCAATAAAGATGTGTGATAAAAAAAATGCTTAAGGGTCAGTGTTACGGTCTGGACTTATAATAAAATGGACATTTGTGTATTACTTATAGTTAAGATTAACTTTTTTTGTCCTGGAAAATTTAAGTGGTATACTTATTGCAGATTTGAATGTTTTAGAAATACGGATTTTTTTTCCCCTTAAATTTGTAGACATAGACTTGGTTTGGCAACCAGGTACCAATGATAAAGAATATGTCTCTTAGTTTTCTGAGATGTGGTTTCTTCATTTATAATATTAGGGGATTGAAGTAAGTGATCTCTAGACCAGTTAGAATTACAACATTTAATGGTTCTAAATTTCTGTAGCTTTTTCTCTATTTATACATCTCTAGATTTCAGCATTTTTCTGCCATGAAGTAAAGGACTATTTGGATTACACACTCAGTGCTGGAATCTTAGACAGGCTTCAGTTTGTCTATTTATTTCTACTTAATTATCTTCCTCTGATTAGGACTTATTGCTTCACCTTCCTTTTCTTTATCTCTCAGTGGTATCAAATCTTCTCAGTAACTAGGCTCAAAACCTTGAAGTTTTCCTGAATATATTCATTCTCCTTTGTCCCTAACATTAAATCAATCACACAATTCTGTTGGGTGCACCTCTGTGACGGATAAGACTAGTTTTACAGAACAGAATAATAGGATTGCAGAATTGGAGTGGACTCCATTTTTTGGTTCACAGATTTTACGGCATTGCTTTGATGATCTGAAGAAATACATTCACCATCTCCCCAGGAGGGGTGTGGGGAACACTATATATATATACATATAAAAATTTTGCATATAATTTCTAGGGATTCAACTTCATGAAGTTCACCTATGGATCTCAAATTAAGAATCCCTCAACTAGGCCAAATGTCTCCAAAAGTGGTATTTCACTCAGGAACAACCCTAGTGGATAGCTCTCCGTATCTGCTTGAGTACTTCTAGTGATTAATGTGCTCAATCCTTTTGGAGCTTTCTCTGCCCTTGTTTGTAATTTTATTGTTGGAAACTTCGCTTAAGGTTAAAATTTCTTTGTCTATACCTTCCAGTTCACCCTAGGTCTTCAGTTTTTGAAGATATCTTCCATATCCATCCAGATCTTCTATTTTTCATGTTAAATATTTACCATCTCTTCAACCATGCCTTTTATTACATGGCTTCCAGACTCTTCATTCTCCTGGTCATCTTTCTCTAGACACTCGTCAGTATTTTTATTTGTTTCCTTAAGATGAATAACATTCTTCATAGGTGATATGAATAACCAATGCAAAGTTCTTAGAAAATATTTTTCATTAATGGCATCCAGCTTTGACTGAGGTCTTGGCTCTGCTGTTTGCTAGCCATTTTGACCTAGTGCTGGTTACTTAATCTCCTCCGTTTTCTCATCTGTAAAATGGGAATAGTTACACCATCATTATAGGTTTGTTACCTTAGCACATACGAGGTACTCAATAAATGACAGATGTTACTTTTATTGTTAATTCAGTTTAAGATTACTTAGGATATTTTGGAGGTTACATCACATCTGATGATGGACAATAGAAATCTCCAAAATATTTTTAACGAGTACTAAGCTTGGCCTCTCTTACCCCAAAGCTATATTAATTTTTAAAACTTAAATGCAGAATTTCATAAGTAATTAGTATTGCTAAATTTTATCATATTGGGTTTGGTCCACATGCTAGGCTCCTAAGATGCTACTGAATCCTGATCCTGTTATTCAATACGTTACCTGTCCTTCCCGGTTTGTGATCTCCAGTCAGGTATAGGGCCAGGGACTAAGCTCAGCAGCACACATTAGCCACTTCTCCCCAAGTGGACTTTAATTCACTGAACAACTCTATCAGGACCTTCAAGACCAGAGTTTGTCATACACCTTGCTGACAATATGATATACTATGCATTTGGGATTCCCCTGATCTAACTAGAAAAAAAAAAAAAGCAAAGAAAGAAAATGATGTTAGTGTGATATGAGGTGCACTGCGTGAACTCACCATGACTCAATTGTTTGAGTTTTTTTCCAAGTCCCCTAAGTCAAAACAAAACTGTGTAAAGAAGGCAGGGAATGTACCTTATTTCTACAGAGCCTAACAGATTTTGTGGTACTTCCCTAAGCGTATGACAGATCGCTTCTTTGATTCTCAGATCAGAGTGAAGACAATTTCAAGGGCAAGTAGAGGAAGAAAGCCTGGGTCTTCAACACATGGTCTAGTTCTCTTGCAAATACAGTATCTCTCGGTTCTTCCAAAGAACCTCCAGGGACCATGGCATGGAGATCATCAGAATCTCCAAGGAAAAGTGTGGATAGCCAGCTGTGAGTCTTCTCTCCTTGCCCGACTCTCTGATCCTCCCCAAGCTCAGGAACAGGAGAAGGAAAAATAATAAACTTGGCATTCATACCTTCCAAAAGATCTGCTAAACTGAAACTCTGAGAAATCCTTCAACAATCTTTATGAATGAAAAATTTTTTTTAAAGTTCCTTAGATGAATTTTCCAAACATCTTTCAGTGCTGGAAAAAAAAAAAAAAAAAAAAAAGGACTCAATGCTAATACCCTTCACATGAGCTCAGTCTATTTTGCTCTTGCCTCCAGCTGTTGCATGAGTTAGGGTCATATTTGGAAGGACAGCTCATTGGCTGGGAAGGTTGTGGAAGGGAGTGTGGAAGAGGAGAGGTGCAGAGATGCCAGACAGGCGGGCGAGCCAGCAGACGCATGTGGACAGGCTCAGCGAGCTCCTCTTACTGTTGGAGTGTGGCTGCCTGAAATGGAATCTAAGGATCTGGTCTCGGGAGTGCAGGAGGACCGTGGCCTCTCTGTGAACCTGACAGTGGACTCTCCTAGAAAGCACTTTTTCTCAAGGTCCCTGACTCTTAGGGGGTCCTTTGCTTCGAATTTAAATTAATTGAGAGCTCTGTTAATTGAGTGCACCTTCCCATCCCTGCCATCTACAAAGAAAAGGACATTCAAAAAGTTTTCCTCTTATTAGAGCCTGTCCTGAAGTTTTAAGGTATGATAAAATGTAAGATAGGAAAAGTTTCACTTTCTCCAGAGGAAGATGCAATAGCCAATCAATATATCTCTCTTATCTTAACCTAGACTTTTACTTAAAGCAAATAACAAATGTCCAAAAACATCTGGCTCTCATTTCCTGGATAAAATGCAGGAATGAATTAGATTCCCCCAATACATAAACTTCTCTCCACAAATTAGCACATGGAATAAGGCAGTGATCCTTTCAAGTAAGTATTTAGTATATAAAAATGAATGACCCTCAAAGAGCACATAAGCATCCTAGGACATAGCAAGGAATTAATTTAGCTCTCCCAAATTCCTCCTTTTCAGGAATACATTAAACTGTGGATGAAATTGGCACTCTGAGTCTTTATGACACATTTGAAAAGGTGGTTTTTAAGTGGTATTTATCAAATTGTATGGCCTAGGGCCACGTTCTTATGACTCAAGTTCCTAATCTGGAAAAAAAAAAAAATCACCTAGTTCCTATCTGGCATACTTGTGAGTAGTAAAGATACCACATATAAGCACAGTTCCAAAGGGTGCCCTTAACAAATGACAGCTGACCATTCTTCTAATTAAGAGACAGTGAGAAGCAATGACCTGGGCACTGGCCTTGTAGATGCCTGCAGTTCTGTTGCAGAGACCTACTGGGGTTCCCCCTTGGCTAAACTGTCTTATAGTAAACGCTGTTGGTACTTTAGTCAGAAATTCCTCTTGAGTTGATCCCATGCTGAACCTGTTATATGCTTATTTCCATTAATTTTAAGAAATATTGTTTATTTGAATTTTGGAGATCATGGAAAGCATCTATTCAAAGTGGTTTTCCTCCCAGTCCATCTGGGATTGTAAGGACTTCAGCCATTCCTGAACATCACAAAATGGTAGTGAGTGATTTTAGCTTTGGCTCAGGAAAGGCTACCAGAGTCCAGGAGATGGTTGGAAAGATGGACCCATAGGAGAATGTGTTTGTTTTCTTCAGCTGTGAATGCTTTTGGACCTTGGGGCAGTGAGTCATTACTGACCGAACCCAATTAAGAGATAGGAACTGAATTTAAAACTGAGATATTTGAGGAAGGCCATCTCATGTTCCTTCAGGTCACACACAGCAGCAGCAATAAAAGGTGATGATAATATAGGGAGGTAGAATAAGAGACCTAGAAAACAATATTCCTTAACTTGGGTTTTCATTTATAGACATGAGAAAAAAAAATGAAGGAAATATTTCAAATTTTATCTTCTTCCTTCAACTTCTCTATCTGCCTCTTTGAGATTATAAAAATCAGCAGATTCCATTGGGGGAATAAGTGTTTTGAAGAAGTAATCCACTGATCATTTCTTCTGACTTGACATGTTTAGCTAGACAAAATCAATACTTCTTAGAGTGGCAATGGCTTTGTAAAAAACTAACACAACTGGGTGACATGAAGCATAAGGGGATAAAAGAATCCTGTAGACAAAGTCCCTCTTTATTCCTTACCCTATCTTTGTTTAAAAATCATATGTGTATGGATATATTGGATATATTAAGTTACCAAATTTATGGAGGTCAGGGCAAAAAAGAATTCTTTTTTTTTTTTTTCCAATGCATTTACTTGCCAACCAAGCTGCCTTAAGTGGCACACACGAAAACAAACAATCTTAGTTTTAAACCAAGCAGAAGAGATTGAAAATATAACTCTGTTAAACATCAAAAGTCCCATCCATGTTTTAAAGAAGTTGCTTATTTTAGCATATTTAGGAAACAGTGCCCCTGCTTAACACATTTACATTACATCAGCTCACAGGCTTTATTCCCTGCTATTCAAAGAGTACAGTATTTCAACTGGAGAACTCGAAACAAACACAAACAAAGGCTTTCAAAAATGTTTAATCCCTTCAGAGAAAACATTAAGGGACAATCACTTCTTCATTTTGATTGTCACCTGGATTCAAAACTGTGCAACCAGAGATGGTTTCAGACGGACAGATGGCCCTGGCAGTTAAGAGGGATGGGGGTGGGAAAAGGAATAAATGAATACTCTGTTTTCTGTATAAGCAAATAAAAGAGAAGAGGAAACGAAAGAAATGAGCCAGCCACAGTTGAATCAGAGAGTCCCTCTAAACATACCTTGACTTTCCTATAAGAGATCTACTGTCCCATGAGCCAGTTCAGCATCAGCCCAGATGCAGATACTCCTGCCGCTGAACCTAAGAATGCTTGCCTCTCAGAGATTAACACTGCCTGTTTGCCTGATTCACACAGAGGTTGCTGAAACTTGAAAATGCTGTGTGCGATAACCAGTAATGGAATGCTGACCCAGTCAGGGGACTTGAATCTCCCTCCTTTTATTGGAATGAATTGCAGCATTTGGTCAAGTGAACAAGGCATGCAAAGACCCCGCTTCCCCACGCGCTGTGGGGAACTGAGCCTGGGGGGAGGGGGGGTTGAGATGACGTCGACATTGGTGGTGGGGAAAATACATTTGAATGCTGGCTGCTGAATGGTGCTGGGCACCATAGCTTTTGTTTACTTCATCTTCCATGTGAAGATCGCAGCTGTTTTCTTTCAGTAAAAAAAGGAGTAGAAGAATGGAGCAACCTACCTCACATTTTTCCCCTCCTCCAAATGTTCCTGGAGCCCAACAGCTGTCTTTGCAAAATCCTGCCACTCAGGATTGGAATGGCTGTACATAATCAAGAATGGAGTGGTGAAGCTGAGATTGTTGGCTGGCTCCAGGCGGCAGGTGGGAAGGAACTGTTCTCTTAATGGGCTCACATGGTCGGCTCCTGCGGGGATTGACTCAAAAAAAGGAAAAAAAAGTATTTAAAGGAGGCGATGAAGGAAAGTTGAATACACTCGTCTTGTATTTCATACTTATAGATCTGAATGGCTGAGAAGCATGAATTTACTGGTTGTTAGAGCTGGAAGGGATTTGAAAGGTCCTCTTGTCTAGGAGTTTTCAAATTATTTTTAGCAGCAGATTTTTTTTTTTTTTTTTTTTTTTTTTTGCCCAAACACATCTTGGACCAGGAGCATCATGTCATAAATGAAAATACCTACATAGAACAAACAGGAGCATCAGTGGTGGAAAAGTGGTGAAGTATAAGGAAAGCAGCTCCGGTAACAAATGATGTCAGTGCTGGGAACACAGTAGGAGTGGTGGGGACTGTGGCAAACTGGATGCCCGGAGGAGGCAACTGCTGTTCCCTTCAAGTATATTGTCGTCTTTGCCAGGTGGGGATTCATTCATCCTTTCATTCCTTGAACAAATACTTATTACGTGCTTACTACATGCCAGGCACAGTTTTAAGCACATATAAAATAGACAAGGTCCCTGCTTTCTTAGTGCTTATACTCTAGGGAAGCAGACAGCAGACAAAAAAGGGAATACATAAAAACATACATATTTGTAAGTAGTGATAAATGCCAAGAAAAGTGAAACAGGGTAGGAGATAGGGAGTAACTGGAAAAGGAGGTATTAGAGAGAACTGTCCAGGAGGGATTATTTTTGTGCTACTTGGTTTATTTTATTTTATTTGTGCTACTTGTTTTTTATTTTATTGGAGTAAGGTTGATTTACAATGTTGTGTTAGTTTCTACCGTACAGCAAAGTGAATCAGTTTTACATATACATATATTCGCTCTTTTTAAGATTCTTTTCCCATATAGGCCATTACAGAGTACTGAGTAGAGTTCCCTGTGCTGTACAGTAGCAGGAGGCACTGTTAAGGGAGTACACGATAGCAGAGAATTAAATGATGGGAAGGAATGAACTGTGCGCAGATCTGGAGGTGGGGTGGGAGTGGGGGTGAAGTTGGGGTGATGAACATTCTAGGGAGTGGAAAAGAGAGTGTGAACATCCTGAGGCAGGCTTTGCTGTTCCCTACCACACCCACTAACTGAGCACAGTTTGGAATTCTATAACAGTTCAATCTTTTCTGTTTACACTGGATAGACCAGAGAGGTGAAGATGCTTGTCCAAGGCCACACAGGAATGTGCTGGGACTGGAACTGAGGTCTTGCAACTTCCACCCAGTCCAGTGCCCTTTTTCTTAAAAAATGTGTTCACTCAACATTTTCTCCCATGCCCTAAGCGTGGGGTAGTCTCAATAGACTCTACATGACCAACGCTGGAATGACTAATGAACAGCAACACATATAGTAGCAATTTCCAATTAGAAATTCAAGGAAAACATTTAAATTTTCAGAGTTCTGTCCCAATTCGCCTAGCGAATTTCTACCTCGGGATATAATTCTGTGTTGTTTACAGCCTTATCATCTTTTCTGTGCTTTTTGTGAATATGATGACAGTTTAAGTCATTTACTCTTATCCAATGGATTAAATCCTACAGCAAGAGAGGAGTCTGGAATATAGAAAAAAAATCCAAGTTGCTAGTAAAGAGAACAAAAAATATCAGCTAAGTCTGACCAATTTCATTGAGGCATACTGGCTCAAATGAACCAGTTATCTCACATTCTTAGTTCATTTTCCACTGAAACGTTAGGTTAGCCAGGAGATGAAATAACAGTCTTTTATTATCTCTGGGTTCAAAGAACAGAATACAACAAATTGCTTCTGCTCAGTCAACCAAGTTCTTGCTTTCCAGTCACCCTGACATCAACTTCAGGTGGAAAAAGAATATTACATATCAGAATGGATAAAACTTGATGCCCGGGGTAGACCCCTCTTCCTCACCCTTTCCTTTCCACATGGGCTATACCCAGAACCAAGGCTAGACTTTGCCTGTTTTGCCTGTTTTATATATATATATATATATATATATATATATATTTGTTGTTGTTGTTGTTGTTGTATGCGGGCCTCTCACCGTTGTGGCCTCTCCCGTTGTGGAGCACAGGCTCTGGACGCACAGGCTCAGCGGCCGTGGCGGGCCTAGCCGCTCTGCAGCATGTGGAATCTTCCCGGACCGGGGCACGAACCCGTGTCCCCTGCATTGGCTGGCGGACTCGCAACCACTGTGCCACCAGGGAAGCCCAATATATATTTTTTTTAATTCAGGTATAGTTGCTTTACAATGTTGTGCTAGCTTCTGCTGCACAGCAAAGTGAACCAGCTATATAGACTTTGCCTGTTTTGAAGGAACTTGACTTACAGACTGGCTCCAAGACAAAAATGCATATTCATCTTCTGGAACAGGGCAAAATATTCTCTGATAGTAACAACCTACAGGTCCTCTTTTCTCATTTCTTAAATACAATAAAATTTGTCTTTCATTCCCACTGTAGTTTAAAAAAAAAAAACACATAAGGGTTGAAGAATCACAGAGGGAAATTTACTCAAAAGAATCTTTTTCTGTGTTTAGTTTTTCTCTATTCGGGGGATATGAAAGGTAGAATTATGCCCCCACTCAGTGAAATCTTTTGAAATGTGATTAGACTTTCCTGCATCTTCTAGATAACACTAAAGGAAATCGGTAGAGATCTTCCCAGGCGAAAGGAGTTTGACTAGCTAATGTATCATTCATTTTGTTTAACCAATTAGAAGGTAGTCGGTTGTTAAATATTTGCTATAATTCATCCTTGGGTGTTTCTAGACACTTCAGTGGCATATTTTATTTGTGAATATCAATAACAATGGCAATGCCCAAGGAGGAAGAACAAACTATAAATTATAATTTAGGTTTCTCTTTTATTAAAAGTATAGTGGAAAATTTTCTTGAGATAGACATGGACTATGGGTTGGACATATCTCAGAAACCTGTTTGATTTTGTATCTGTGCTTTGGGCTTATTTCAATTTAATTAAATCTATGAATTATTTAATTAAGAATTTACTCTAATTTAGTGGATATTACAGTGGGGGAGGTAGGGAAATGTGGGTGCAGTTCTTATGGTTGCCAGTAGTCTCCACAGGTATTGGACTAACCCATAAAATAATACAAGTATCATCAACTACTACAAAATTTGTACTACAAACATTCAAAAGGCTAAAATTACTGGAGAAGAAAGAATTCATGGAAAATTAAGGTTGGGCTGGGTCTGAAATCATGGGTAGGATTTGGATCTGTGGAGAGAATTGAAACAGCAGACAGACAAGCAATGACCAAGACGCAAAGCAGCAGTGGGCATGCCCTCTATATGAAGGGCTATGGAGAGGATGCATGATAGATACTAATAAGGCATGTTACATCATGGAGAAACTTGAATCTCAGGGAGAGAATCTTGCCTTGTTTTGAGAGGCACTGGAGAAACGTTGCTGGAGGCTTTGAGAAGATTACACTGACAGTGATATACAGAAAAAAATGGAGGGAGGTAGGATCAAAATTTCAAAAATCACTTGGAAACTTATTATAACATTCCTACGTAAGTGGCCCAAAAATAGTGGTCAGAAAAAGAAAAGAGATCTAAAGAAAAAGAAGATCGTAGAGTGGTGCTTGACTCCATTATACATTTATTCACATGTATGATTTGGATACGTCTCTGCTGTAGCTATAAATATCCAATACTGCCCCTGCCTTCACAGGGCATAAACTCTAGGAGACCATAACCAGGACTGAGTTTGAGACCTATGTGTGGATTTTTAGCAAAGCATTATGTCAAATGACTCTTGCAGAAAGTGAGACAGAGTCCAGAAAAATAATGAAAGCACATTAGAAGTGTTTAGGATGCCCTTAGAGAGCTTGGTCAGCATGTAGGAAAAAGACCAAGGAATAAGATGTGCTTGGTGAGCCTTCATCTCCACCAGCCTCAGCGATGGGTTGAAGGTTTACCACTGAACCTCCAAAGCTCCATTCCAAAATCCCAGTCATCTTTTTGGTATCAAAGTGGTGGGGAAAGCCCTGGAGCAGTGGTCATGAGTCTCCAGATTTGAGTTTTAACTCTGCTACTTGCTTAGTAGTATGATCTTGGGAAGCCAGTCTCATTCAACTTCTTCATGTATAAAATGAGACTAATACCACCTGCCTGGCAAACTCAGAGGGTTGTCAGGAAGATCGAAGGAGAAAATATATATTAATGCCACTAGGGCATAATGATGATGATGAGGGAGTAGAGGAGAATGAAGAACTCTCCTTGGTAACTGTTTGCCTTGTCCTAATTATCAGGGTGTGATATTTTTATTTTATTTTATTTTTAAATTTTTTTTGTGGTACATGGGCCTCTCAGTGTTGTGGCCTTCTCATTGCAGAGCACAGGCTCCGGACGCACAGGCCCAGCGGCCATGGCTTACAGGCCTAGCCGCTCCGCGGCATGTGGGATCTTCCTGGACCGGGGCACGAACCCGTGTCCCCTGCATCAGCAGGCGGACTCTCAACCACTGCGCCACCAGGGAAGCCCAGGGTGTGGTATTTTTAAAAGATACATAAGAATCATTCTCATGCTAGGAATTTCAAGTCTTGGTCTAAAAAAAAAAGCATTAATTTAAAGAAGCAAACTGGTCTTTAGTTAAATGTTTTTGTTGGGGAATGCCTTTTTTTTTTAGCTCCAAAGGAGAACTTACATGAAACTTCAATATATAAAACAGAGGGGCGTCCCTGGTGGCACAGTGGTTGAGAGTCCGCCTGCCGATGCAGGGGACACGGGTTCGTGCCCCGGTCCGGGAAGATCCCACATGCCGCGGAGCGGCTGGGTCCGTGAGCGATGGCCGCTGAGCCTGCGCGTCCGGAGCCTGTGCTCCGCGACGGGAGAGGCCACACCAGTGGGAGGCCCGCGTACCACAAAAAAAAAAACAAAACAGAAAAAAAACAGTGAGACATTTTTAGTATAAAGGTTTTTAAAGCAATTTGTTATATGTACTTATTATAAAGTCAGTTATTGAGAATAATGAAACTTTTCTGATTAACACAAAATTAGAAATGAGAAATTTATACCCATGTCAACCTCTAATTTTATATTTGTTTGGTTGCACGGTGTCAAGACAATTCTGATTCACATAGAGAAGTAGTTAAAAATGGTCGTAATTATATTTATCAGCTTACCTTGAATTCACTGCAGAATCTTTAAATAGGAAGAACAGGAAAAGCTTTGCTCTAATATCTGAGCACAAAAAAGCTAACTGACAGCACAAGTTAAGCATAGAGGAGGAAAACAGATTAAATTTGGTATGCATTGCATGAGTATAAGTTTCTTTTTATTGAAGTGTTTTAAATAGTGAAAAACAGCAGTGTTTGGGTCAAATATTCATGGAAACGTTGAAAGAACTCTCTGGAGCCTTAGGTGTCTACAGAACTGTGTTTGTAGCTGGTCACATGCATTGAGCACAGGATAGTGTTCCAAACACTATTTGTGGTTTATTTGTTAATCCTTACGACCACTGCCTGAAGCAGGTGAAGACCCTGAGACACATAAAGGTCGAGTAATTTTTCATAAAGCACACAGTTGAAAAATAGCTGAGGTAAGATTCAAATCCAGGTTGTTTAACTCCATGGTCTTAAGTCCTGGAGGAGAATGAATTCATGGTCTCGCTATACAACTTAGTAGCCAGCTAATTTCAGTTTCGCATCTACCAAATACGGATCAGTTGTGAGGTTTAGTTATGACACTATCTGAAAACCTTGGCATTTAGTAGGTGTTTAATAGATGTTTGCTGACGTGGAATTTACCCTATGGCTGACTCCCCTTGGCAAAGCCATCTATGTAGTGATCATTTCATACAGGGACTGGCAAACTACAGCTGCAGGTGAAATCCAGCCCATAGCCTGTTCATGTAAGTAAAGTTTATTATAACACTCCTACTCATATTCTTTTATGTGTAGTCCATGTATTTGTGACAGAGACTGTATGACTCACAAAGTCTAAAATACTATCTGGTGCTTTACAGGGAAAGTTTGTCACCCCTGGATCTAATATAATGACTGTATTTTTGTCAGCTCCCCATAATGCAGAACCATCTAAGATAGCAATTCAGGTGTGTGTAGTTGAAGGAGAAGACAAGGATGAGGCCTCACGAATGAGCTTGCGTGAAACCAGAATTTATGAAGTTGTTTGGGGTACAGTAAGTGTTCTCCCTGCTACCACCCTAACACTGCTCAGTCTACTGATACATTTTGGTTTGTATTAAAAAAGTTTTAGCTTGTCTTGTACATCATAAAACATGGCCATGTTTATCAGGATTTTTTTTTTAAGTTGGGATTAAGAAACTCAAGCTACTGATGACTCAGAAATGATTTAATACTTTAATGTTTCCAAAATTGAAGAATGATTTTTTTTTTTAAAGGGCTTCAAATGCTTGGCTTTTCATTTATTTATTTATTTATGGCTTTGTTGGGTCTTCATTTCTGTGCAAGGGCTTTCTCTTGTTGTGGCAAGCGGGGGCCACTCTTCATCACGGTGCGTGGGCCTATCACTATCGCGGCCTCTCTTGTTGCGGAGCACAGGCTCCAGATGCGCAGGCTCAGTAGTTGTGGCTCACGGGCCTAGTTGCTCCACGGCATGTGGGATCTTTCCAGACCAGGGCTCAAACCCGTGTTCCCTGCATTAGCAGGCAGATTCCCAACCACTGCGCCACCAGGGAAGCCCTAAGAATGATTTTTTTAAAGAAAAATTTGGGGCTATTCTCCATCATGAATGAAAACCAAACAAAAGAAATAGTATTAAATTGGATGTTACTAAGTTAAATAAAGTAACTATTTCCTTTGAGTTTAAATTGTAGTTTATGGAATCTCTTTTCTGTAACTTAAGGAATAAATAATTTGAGGGAGGTAGGGAAATGATACAGGTAGTACATTTCATTCTACCAAGTTGACAGGGCCCTGTTAGTCAAAAAATTTCATCATTATATTTGTTAATATCACATTGATAGTTTGAAGCCTCATCCTCCATTTTGGTAACATATTTGAAATGTATTAGTAAGTGAACATTAACAGAATGGATGCTAAGTTTTATAATTCCAGTACTTACATCCTTGGTGAACTGTTTCTGTGGGTGATATTTCTCCTACCTTTAGAAATATGTGTGCATTTAGGATATAGGGTATGCTATTAAGTTGTAAGCATACAAGGCAACAACTGAAAATTTGAGTAGAAATTCCTGTCATTCATCCATTCAACAAATATATATTGAGTACCAGTGATGTACAGTACTAACCACTGGTTGTAGATGACATGGTAGCAGCCCTGGAGCTAGAGAAGACAGATAAGAAGTAACACCTAAAAAATATATATATAGTTTTTGCAAATTTTATAAGCACTACAAGAAAAATGAACAGGGTGAAGTGACAGAGGATAAAAAATGATAGGAGCCATTTCAAATGGACCGAGGTGGTTTTGGAGGGTGGACAGGAAGAATTATCTGGATGTGCAAAGGCCCTGAAGCACAATGAATTAACTTGAGGGGTTCAGTGAGCTGAAAAGATGACAGCATGGTTGGAAAGAGTGGAAGGAGGTGAGGCTGGAGAATGAACAAAGGGCCTCCTGGGCCACGTCAAAAAAGAGGAACAAGTTAAGGTTTTACATTTTTTTAAATGAAAATATATAGCTTCATTTACTAAAAGAGAGACCAGTTCAAGGAAGCTTGTCTGGATGAATTTTTGATGGCTCTTTTGAACGACATCATTTCTCATGTATTTATCTTTGAAATCTCCAGCTAAGGGAAAGGTAGTGATTGTGTAATATGACACACCCTTTTGTGGATAATTATATAATGCCACTAGGGTAAAAGCATTTAGAGAGAGGAGGTAATTTTACTCTTTTCAGCCTGGAATTTTTAGTAGATAAAGATAAAACATTTCACGCTGTCTCCAATACACTGCCATCTCTGCAGAGAATCAAATTACTCTCCTTTCTCTCTTTTACAAAAGATTCACGTCTTAATTTATCACATGAAATAAAAACATTTACGTAGACCCTGCAAATTGCATCCCTGAGAAACCACAAAAATCAAAAGAAAGTAATTAAAGCAGGATTAATCAGACATATGTTATATTTTTAACTTTCTAAAAAGCTGCACAGTTTGGCAATTTATGATGCTACAGTTGTGAACTTAATAGGGAATTACAACTTCTGAGATATTAGTGTTTAGCAGATGGTAATTATGACACTAGCACTTAGTACATAGAAGAATATTATCTCAGTAGGTATTCCAGACCACATTAAAATTTAGGGGATTCTTGATAAACTGATAGAATAATGATGATGATAATTATTAGGATGAAAGCCAGTTGTATTGAGCAGCTGGACAGAAAAGAGAGGTCAAGAATGATGACCCTGTAGAGCGAAGAAGGGAATTTAGCACCTTCTGTGTTGTGGATTACTCTGCCTTGAAGGGCTTGGTTGTGAAACACTAGATGTAGGATGTATCCCCTTAATATCACTAACCATCAAATAGGATCAATAGAGAAATGTGAAAGGTAGAGAGTTTCAAGTGGAAACTATAGAAGTTCTATAGTTTCCACCCACAATTTCACTGCTAAGTGGAAAGCCTGGGTTGATTACTTAGATTAAATTGCTTTTACTGTTAAACTGTATGGGGAGCAGATTATATGTCCTTTGTAAGTGTGCTCTGCTGGGGGAAGCTGTGTATCTTGGAAAGAGCAGAATTAAGAGTCACAAGACTTAATCTCATTCACAGTAGATTAAATATGACCTTGGACAAGTCACTTAATCTCTTTAGTTGTCAGATTCCTCATCAGTAAAATGAAAACCAGAAAATATTGTCTCTTTTACCTACTTCACTAAATTTTTGAAGTAAAAAACAACAACGACAAAACACTTGGTTATCTGTGAAGCAATGTACTTTTGCATTAATCACTATATCTTGTTTTACAGTAGAGATCAGGAGGTTACTATGTAGTCACTATAGTGTGGTTAATGTTTATGCCGTGTCACACTGAGTCACCCACCACGTTTTTGGGATACAAGGGGCAGATGCACTTTAAGAGATGCTGCACTGTGGGAGAGGTGTTGTGGATGTACTATGTCTTTCTGGTTTCGTATAAAAGCAACTCTAGCATTCTTCCTTTTGCTTAAGATTCTATGGTGTGATTAGAAGAATAGAATTCTTACAAGGAGAACAAGGCAGCTAGGTAGGCCTCTACCAACTGAGACTTTGTTGTACCCAACTACACACTCTCACTGGTGGTTACAAAAAACTGTAAGTACGACTAACTGCCTACTGGAAATCTTTTTTCATGTCTCACTCAACATGACTGCAACTGAATTTGTTTATCTTCCTTCTCATAATGAATAATAACATCATCATCTCTTTCACTGCCAAACCCAGAAACCTGGGAGTTGTCCTAGGTTTTTCTTCTTGCTCAACTCCCACGTCTACACCCAACACCAATCCTGTAGATTCATTTTCCTTAATTTATTGTACGGCTATCCATTCCATTCTATTTGTGTTACCTCTGACTCAATTCTGGTTCTTACGTTTTCACAGCAGAATTACTGTAGTAACTTCCTAACTGGACTCCTCTGTCTAGAACCAGCTCTTATAAATCATCCTCTTCAGTGATGGCTGACTAATTTCCTAACTTAGAGATCTGACCAAATTATTCCCTTGTTAAGAATTTGTTGATGCTCCCTAGAGCTTTTAAGTAACAGTATCTTAGCACGTATGATTTTTATTCTCTAGCCCCAACTCAGTCAAGCCTGATTATCTCACCCCTCTCATTACTCTGTCTATATCATGCTTTTTCATGCTTCTGTACTTTCACACATGTTGCTAACACAGCCAAGAAAATTATCTTCCCCATTATATGCCTGCTAACTGTTATTTTTCAAACTTCAGCTCTATTGCCATCTCTTTCCAGAAGCTGTCCTGATGTCTATTCATTTAAATGTTCCTTCTCTGTGTTCTGAAAGTGCCCTGTGTATATACTGCTACAATATTCATTAGTCCTCAGCAATCCCAATCTTAAGGTTTTCCTGAGTATCCGTAGACGCTAACAGTGACTGGATCATAACCTGGTATTCAGTGTGCTCCTTTTGAATGGATAAATCAGCACAATCTATATATGGTAGCCATGCCAGAGTGAAGATGAAAGCTCTACACCTGACTAGGTTGAATGAAACAAGGGAAGTCAAACTGTAAAGACATTACCTGTGAAGGCATTAGAGTGAAGACTTAAGGAAGCAAAAGGGAACAAACTGAGAAAGAGTGAGAAGCAAGGAGACAAAAAGAAGCTTAGGATAAATCTTACAGTGTTCTAGCCAAGGGTTGATGTGTCCGTTAAGTTACAGCCACATCCTTAAAGTTACAAGATTGCAGCAGACATTATTATGTTTTGCAGTGTTTGAGAGGCAAGGAATAGACAGTCCAAAGGCAAGTAGCATGTTTGAATAACATGCAGGAAGCCAGTTTGGCTGGGGCAGAGTGAGTGACGGTGCCGTGGGATGAATTGTGTCCCCTCAAATTTCATATGTTGAAGCCTTAACCTCCAGTACATGAGAATAGGACTGTGTTTGGAGATAGGGCCTTTTAAGAGATGATTGGACATTAAAGTGGGCCCTAATCCTATCTGACTGGTGTCCTTGTTAAAAGAGGAAAGACCATGTGAGGACACAGTGAGAAGGTAGCCATTTTAAAGCCAAGGAGAGAGACCTCAGAAGAAACCAAACTTGTTGAAACTTTGATCTTGGACTACCAGCCTCCAGAGCTGTGAGAAAACAAACTTCTGTTGTTTAAGTCACCCATTCTGTGGTATTTTATTATGGCAGCCCTAGCAAACTAGTACCAAGGAGAAGAGTAATAGGTAAAGTCAGCAAAATAATAGGAGTTTGGGCCGAGGGAAAGGGGGAGAATTATGTTGTGGGACTTTACAGGTCATTGTAAAGACTTAAGGTTTTATTCTAGTGAAATGGAAAACCAGCAGAGGATTTGGAGCAGGTGAATATTAAGATCTGACTTTTACTTTCATGGAGATTGTGTAGGAGAGAAGGGGTAGAAAATAATCAACAGGGAGAGGACATTTGGAGATGCTTCCTCCCTTCCATTAAACAACTTAAAAAACTAAAGATACAAAGTGAGAAAACAGAAGATCCCAAAGCAACTTGCCCAAGTTGAGAGAGTAATTGTATAGTGGTCCCAGGAATAAGAATCAGGCATCCAGTGCTCTTTACTACTGTGTGCTTGAAGAGAGATACATTTGGCTTCTCGTGTAAAGAACACAAGTTTGATTGCCTAATATTTGGGGGAGGCTGGATGTATCCCTGTGAGCAGCTATTAACACTTGAATAAATTATGGTGGCCATGGAACACGCTGTGATACTTTCAGCTGCCCATCCACGTCTCTGTGACTCAAGGACACGTAACTTAAAAGACTGGCAGGAGCAAGTGGAAATTATTCATGGGCTGTAGTCACAGACTGTGTTTCCACAGATGTCCTTCATGGTAGATCATTTCATTGATAGAACAATTTTCAGGGATGATAATAGCAATGGCTGATCTCTAAACTGTTCTCTGACATGCTAGGAGGCGTGCATGCTAGGAATGGGACCTTTTGATTCTAGGTTGATAAAGAATTTGTGAGTGTGTGTTTATACTTATACATGTATACATACATATACATTATGTATACACATATATGTTGTATAAATATAAATTATATATTGTATATGCATATATACAATATATACATATGTATATACATGTAAATATACATATCTATACTATACTGTATATGTGTACCATATCATATATATGTATATATAATAGAAATATCAAGCTTGAAGATAATAAAATATGCTTAATAGTATAAATATGCTCAATTAAATCTGCAGGATGTTGCATAGAGATCTGAGTTTAAATCACAATTCTGACTCTTAACTGACTATATGAACTTGGGAAAGTTATTGAACCTCAGCAAAGTTCAATTTCCTCATCTGAAAAATATAATAATCATGACTAAGTCATAGATTGTGACCAGGTTAGAAAAGATACTTGGGCATAAAGCACTTAAGACAATGCCTGAGTCACAGTATGTGTTCAGCTAGGGTAGCTTTCATTATTATTTTTCCTTTTGCTAACTTTGGCTTTAATTTCCTCTACTTTGTCTAGTTTCCTAAGGTAGAAGCTAAGACAACTGATTTATTTTTCTTCTTTTCTAATGGAAACATTTCATGCTATAAACTTCTGTTTAAGCAATGCTTTCATTGCATTCCACAGATTTTGGTATATTGTGTTTTTATTTTCATTCAGATCAAAACGTTTTTAAGATACCTTTTGTGATTTCCTCTTTGATGCATGGGTTAATTTCCAAATATTTGGAGAGTTTTTTAGATATAATTCTGTTATTGAGTTCTAGTTTAATCATCTTACGATCAGAGAACATACTTTATGATCAGAGAACATAATATTACTCCCCTTAAATTTATTGAGAGTTATTTTATAGCTCATAATAATGTCTGTTTTATCTAACTGAATGCATTTGGGCATCTTACTTCACCTGCAAGGAGAATAGAACCTTGGATTTTGCCCTATTGTAAGGGAAGGTGTGTGTGTGTGTGTGTGTGCATGTGCACACTTACAAGTGTACATGCCTGTGTGTACATGAGTGTTAGGCTGATTTGGAAAAAAGTTAAGTGCCAAAAACTATCCAGCAGTAGTCACCAACATATAACCAAAACCTTTGTGGAAATGCCTCACAGGAAGCCCAAACAAATTCAGAGTGTTGATGTCAGATCTTTTCTCAGTGAGCAGAGGAAGAAACATGCAGGAATGTGATGTCTGATACAGAGGAAGGAGTCAGACCCAAGGGAGAAAAAGAGAAGAGAGGTGGACAGCTTTGTGACTTTATCATTAGCTAAAACTGACCAAAGATAGAAAAGGAAACAGAAACATTTGTGTCATGCTTGATTGTGAATGCTTGTTTTATTCCCTTTTATAAAAACACATCTCTTGGGCTTCTCTGGTGGCGCAGTGGTTGGGAGTCCGCCTGCCGATGCAAGGGACACGGGTTTGTGCCCCGGTCCGGGAGGACCCCACGTGCCGCGGAGCGGCTGGGCCCCTGAGCTATGGCCGCTGAGCCTGCGTGTTCGGAGCCTGTGCTCTGCAACGGGAGAGGCCACAACAGTGAGAGGCCCGCGTACTGCAAAAAAAAACCAAAAAAAACACATCTCTCTTTTTTTTTTTTTACATATACATGTATCTATTCTTTTTCAAATTCTTTTCCCATTTAGATTGTCACTTAATACTGAGCAGAGTTCCCTGTGATATACAGTAGGTCCTAGATGGTTATCCATTTTAAATATAGCAGTGTGTACATATCAATCCCAAACTCCCTGAACTCCCTAACTATCGCTCCCCTCCACCCTTCCCCCTGGCAGCCATAATTTCATTCTCTAAGTCTGTGAGTCCGTTTCTGTTTGTAAATAAGTTCATTTGTATCATTTTTTTTAAGATTCTGCATATAAGTGATATCATATGATATTTCTCTTTCTCTGTTAAAAAATAATCACATCTCTGTTACAAGGCAACTTCGTGCTTAGGTGATCTGTATATGTGTGTTAAAAAATAGCTTTTCAGTGGCAGAAATCTGAAAACATGGCATAGAGCAGATCTCTTCTAAGAGAATTCTACAGAACAAGGGACTAAGCTAAGCAACCCACTAGAATATAAGGTCTTTTAGGGAAGGGACCATGTCTGATGTATTCAATTAATCCTCAACTCCCATCACTCATGCCTGCATATGGTAGGTGTTCAGCAAATAATTATTGAATGAAAGCCTGAAGTTTGGAGGGTAAAAACATTCAATGGACAAATGAGTGTGAGACTGCAATATCCAACACCCCTTTTTAGATTCACAGTATGTATCAAACTATTAATACGTTAAACAAGATGGACTTAATTGATATTTATAGGACATTCCATCCCAAAACAGCACATTACACATTCTTCTCAAGTGCTCATGGACCATTCTCCAGGATAGATCATATCTGGGGTCACAAATCAAGCATCATGTATCTTTTCCAACCACAATGCTATGAGACTAGATATCAATTACAGGAAAAAACCTGTAAAAATACAAACACATGGAGGCTAAACAATACAATATGAAATAACCAAGAGATCACTAAAGAAATCAAGGAGGAAATAAAAAAATAACTAGAGATAAATGACAATGAAAACACAATAATCCACAACCTGTGGGATGCAGCAAAAGCAGATTTAAGAGGGAAGTTTATAGCAATACAATCCTACCTCAAGAAACAAGAAACATCCGAATAAACAACCTAACCATACACCTAAAGCAATTAGAGAAAGAAGAACAAAAAAACCCCAAAGTTAGCAGAAGGAAAGAAATCATCAAGATCAGATCAGAAATAAATGAAAAAGAAAGGAAGGAAATGATAGCAAAGATCAATAAAACTAAAAGCTGGTTCTTTGAGAAGATAAACAAAATTGATAAACCACTGGCCAGACTCCTCAAGAAAAAAAGGGAGAAGACTCAAATCAATAGAATTAGAAATGAAAAAGGAGAAGTAACAATTGACACTACAGAAATACAAAGGATCATGAGAGATTACTATAAGCAACTCTATGCCAATAAAATGGGCAACCTGGAAGAAATGGACAAATTCTTAGAAAAGCACAACCTTCCGAGACTGAACCAGGGAGAAATAGAAAATATAAACAGACCAATCACAAGCACTGAAATTGAGACTGTGATTAAAAATCTTCCAACAAACAAAAGCCCAGGACCAGATGGCTTCACAGGCAAACTCTATCAAACATTTAGAGAAGAGCTAACACTTATCCTTCTCAAACTCTTACAAAATATAGCACAGATAGCAACACTCCCAAACTCATTCTACAAGGCCACCATCACCCTGATACCAAAACCAGACAAAGATGCCACAAAAAAAGAAAACTACAGGCCAATACCACTGATGAACATAGATGCAAAAATCCTCAACAAAATACTAGCAACCAGAATCCAACAGCACATTAAAAGGATCATACACCATGATCAAGTGGGGTTTATCCCAGGAATGCAAGGATTCTTCAATATACACAAATCAATCAATGTGATACACCATATTAACAAATTGAAGGAGAAAAACCATGTGATCATCTCAATAGATGCAGAAAAAGCTTTTGACAAAATTCAACAACCATTTATGATAAAAACCCTCCAGAAAGTAGGCATAGAGGGAACTTACCTCAACATAATAAAGGCCATATATGACAAACCCACAGCCAACATCTTAATGGTGCAAAACTGAAAGCACTTCCTCTGAGATCAGGAACAAGACAAGGTTGCCACTCTCACCACTCTTATTCAACATAGTTTTGGAAGATTTAGCCACAGCAATCAAAGACAAAAAAGTAACAAAAGGAATCCAAATTGGAAAAGAAGAGGTAAAACTGTCACTGTTTGCAGATGACATGATACTATACATAGAGAATCCTAAAGATGCTACCAGAAAACTACTAGAGCTAATCAATGAATTTGGTAAAGTAGCAGGATACAAAATTAATGCACAGAAATCTCTAGCATTCCTATACACTAATGATGAAAAATCTGAAAGAGAAATTAAGAAAACACTCCAATTTACCATTGCAACAAAAAGAATAAAATACCTAGGAAGAAACCTACCTAAGGAGACAAAAGACATGTATGCAGAAAACTATAAGACACTGATGAGAGAAATCAAAGATGATACAAACAGATGGAGAGATATACCATGTTCTTGGATTGGAAGAATCAACATTGTGAAAATGACTGTACTATCCAAAGCAATCTACAGGTTCAGTGCCATCCCTATCACACTACCAATGGCATTTTTCACAGAACTAGAACAAAAAATTTCACAATTTGTATGGAAACACAAAAGACCCCGAATAGCCAAAGCAATCTTGAGAAAGCAGAACAGAGCTGGAGGAATCAGGCTGCCTGACTTCAGACTATACTACAAAGCTGCAGTAATCAAGACAGTATGGTGCTGGCACAAAAACAGACATACAGATCAATGGAACAGGATAGAAAGCCCAGAGATAGACCCACACACATATGGTCACCTTATATTTGATAAAGGAGGCAAGAATATACAATGGAGAAAAGACAGCCATTTCAATAAGTGGTGCTGGGAAAACTGGATAACTACATGTAAAGGAATGAAATTAAAACACTCCGAAACACCATACACAAAAATAAACTCAAAGTGGATTAAAGACCTAAATGTAAAGCCAGACACTATAAACTCTTAGAGGAAAACATAGGCAGAACATTCTATGTCATAAATCACAGCAAGATCCTTTTTAACCCACCTCCTAGAGAAATGGAAATAAAAGCAAAAATAAAGACATGGGACCTAATGAAACTTAAAAGCTTTTGCACAGCAAAGAAACCATAAACAAGAAGAAAAGACAACCCTCAGAATGGGAGAAAATATTTGCAAACGAAGCAACTGACAAAGGATTAATCTCTAAAATATACAAGCAGCTCATAAAGCTCAGTATCGCAAAAACAAACAACCCAATCCAAAAATGGGCAGAAGACCTAAATAGACATTTCTCCAAAAAAGATATACAGATTGCCTACAAATACATGAAAGGATGCTCAACACCACTAATCATTAGAGAAATGCAAATCAAAATTATAATGAGGTATCACCTCACACCAGTCAGAATGGCCATCATCAAGAAATCTGCAAACAGTAAATGCTGGAGAGGGTGTGGAGAAAAGGGAACTCTCTTGCACTGTTGGTGGGAATGTAAATTGATACATCCACTATGGAGTACAGTATGGCGGTTCCTCAAAAAACTAAAAATAGAACTACCATATGACCCAGCAATCCCACTACTGGGCATATACCCAGAGAAAACCATAATTCAAAAAGACAGATGCACCACAATATTCATTGCAGCTCTATTTACAATAGCCAGGACATGGGAGCAACCTAAGTGTCCATTGACAGATGAATGGATAAAGAAGATGTGGCACGTAGATACAATGGGATATTACTCAGTCGTAAAAAGAAACAAATGAAAAAGAAATGAAATTGAGTTATTTTTAGTGAGGTGGATGGACTTGGAGTCTGTCGTACAGAGTGAAGTAAGTCAGAAAGAGAAAAACAAATACCGTATGCTAACACATATATGGAATCTATAAAAAAAGAAATGGTTCCTAAGAACCTAGGGGCAGGACAGGAATAAAGATGCAGACATTAATAATGGACTTGAGGACACAGGGAGGGGGAAGGGTAAGCTGGGACGAAGTGAGTGTCATGGACATATATACACTACCAAATGTAAAATGGATAGCTATTGGGAAGCCGCATAGCATAGGGAGATCAGCTCGGTGCT
Source organism: Grampus griseus (assembly GCF_964374135.1). Taxonomy (NCBI): domain Eukaryota; kingdom Metazoa; phylum Chordata; class Mammalia; order Artiodactyla; family Delphinidae; genus Grampus; species Grampus griseus. The sequence continues at coordinate 75,036,211 of NC_139005.1, read as the reverse complement.
TTGTGTCCACCTAGAAGGGTGAGATAGAGAAGGTGGGAGGGAGATGCAAGAGGGAGGAGATATGGGGATATATGTATAGCTGATTCACTTTGTTATAAAGCAGAAACTAACATACCATTGTAAAGCAATTGTACTCCAATAAAGATGTTAAAAAAAATAAATAAAAACATAACCATGTGAGAACTATCAAAATTAAATAAATAATATTGGAATGATACTGTTAAGTAACTATAAAAAAACTATTAAAGACTATTTGAATACCTACAGCAAGAAAACCTATTTATTTTTTGAGTAAACTAGCTTTTTGCCAGTATCTTTGACCATGGAACTCTTTTTTAGGGACTATCTATTAGCATTCTGCAGAAATGCTGTCACAACCCAGTATATCTTTGAGGTAGCAAAGCTGATATTAAAGATGAGAATTTGAAAAGATGACTGTGACATCACATCTCACCCCTGTTAAATTGAATCTACACCACAAAAATATTTTAAGTGTTCAAGTTAAACTGGTTTATTGTATGAGCTGGACTTGGTAAGTTACACATAGAAAGCAATTTTGCTTCTGCCCCTTCAAACCTGCTATTTTCACTATTCACCCCTAACCCCTAGGTTCCACTAACCAATACAACTCTGGGCAGTTCTCCATCAGCTTTTCTGATTACCGACAGGTAATAAATGAAAAATCTTTTTTTTCAAGGTGGTAAAAAGTCTAATGCAGTAGAAAGTCCAATCCATGTAAATGTTATCTCTGTCTTCTCTCACAGCTGTCACTCAGACTGAAAATCCACAAATAGAGGGAGGGTCCAGGTGGGTTTCCTCACTTTCCCCAGTCAGTATCTTCTCCCCCTTTTCTAGCTGTGATTTCTGGCCTCTCCAGCAATAGGGGAGGTGGGGGAAAGCAAGGCTAAGGTGGAAAGTTGGAATAAGCTTGACCGGTGCCATTACAATCTGCCATTGCAATCCTCTGAGTGTTGTGGAATCCCAATTGAATTTTCTCTCAAGGGGCATTTTGGTGAGTTGTTTTTGAAGACATCTCCCTTTGCCTACATCACAGGGCACCTTTCAGTAACTGTTCTGCTGGCTCTAGTTATGCCTTCTCAGGCCAGCCACTGATGACTTCTTCATTCTCTTGGCTTCTAGTGGTACATCGTCACTAATGTGGTCATGTCACCCTTCCAGGCAGTCTCTTCCAAGATGACCCAATCTGCCTTTCTTGAGCAGATCCTTATTCGCCCCACCAAATTCTGGAAGTGCTTCTTATTCCCAATATAGCTCAGTCCTAGACACCGGAAAAGGGTAGCTCAGGCCACAGTCCCCTGTATTTTCAAGTATGAGTCAGACATCAGTCCCTATGTCTCTTAAAGACTGGAAGACATGTAGTAAGCTCTCCGAGTGGTTGCATTGATGTGCCTCTCTTTTGGTTTGTGTTAAAGAAACACTTCTATCTGGGGTTGAGGGTAGGGATGGGGACACTTACTAAATTGATAACATCCTCCAAAGAATCCTCAGTGCCAACTTCTTTGAAGTTACCCTTGATAGGTTGGAGGTTGCCAATGTGATTACATGGGTAGAACCATTTCTGTAACCTGTTGTGGGGTCTCTTAAGCTACCACCTAGCTTTAGAATGTGGGCTCCTTGACACCAACTCTATTGGGCCTCTTCTGAGACCTCTAGAAAAGAGGAACTTCCCATTGCACATGACTTAATATACTCAATCCACGCTGATATCTTTTATGAGAAATATAGCAAGAGAAACCGTAGCTGAAATAAGAACTAGCCAGAGATATAACCAGAGACTTAATTATATTTTTTATAATTCATAAGGCCTACAAAATAAGGAAGAAAAAAATGGAAAATATTAGTTTTATGTACCAATTATTAGCTTCATATGGTGAGTTTTACAGCCATTAGAATGTGGACAGAGATTGAATTTCACTTATAAAAGGCTCACTTTTCTCTATCCCCTAGTTCATGGCCATCAGACAACAAATTAATTTCCCCTATAAATACTTATCTGTGCTTAGGCTTGCACTTGTCCTTTGGTTTTTGTTGTGTTTGACCTTTACAACAATACCCTTGTTTGCCCAGAAATCTCGAGTTGTCAGCGCTGGTTCCTAATGAGCTCAAAGATATTAAGGCCACCAGCAATGATGCTAGAGTTAAGAGTCCCAGCTAAAAAAAGAAAAAGTTCATAGTGAATGTCAGTTCTCTGACTGATGTTCGGGGATTAACTGTGTATTTTATCAAGTTAAAATTCACACAACTTTCTGAAATTCTTCCACTTTTTTTTATAATACCCTAACACAGTGCCTCTCAATCGGGATTGCATATTAGAATCACTTGTGGAGTATTCAAAAATTCTAATACTCAGACTGCAGCCCACTCTAATTAAATCAGAATTTTTGTGTTGGGGCCCAGGTATGAGTACAACCAAGTTTGAGAGCCACTGCTAACACCTTTTGCCTGATGTGTAGCTTCTGTCCATTCATAGCAGAGCACATAATTAAAATCCCTATGGAACTCTATCCCATCTTTAGGTAGAAGAGTTGGAGAGTACATTGCCTAGGCTGTGAGAAGTTTGGTTTGCCTGCTCAGTGCCTCTTTAAATGTTGATTAGGCTCCACCATTTAAAGTCTAGTTCTTTGTATTTACAAAACAGAAATGGACTCAGAGAATTAACTTCTGGTTATGGGGGATGGTCGGGGGTGGAAGTGTGGAGGGAAGGGATAGTTAGGGAGTTTGGGATTGACATGTACACACTACTATATTTAAAAAGGATAACCAACAAGGACCTACTGTATAGCACAAATAAATAAAGAAAAGAAGGAAAAACAAAAAAAATCCAGTTCTAATGACAAAATTTTTTTTTTACTTTATTTTTGTTAATGTCTTTATTGGAGTATAATTGCTTTATAATGGTGTGTTAGTTTCTGCTGTATAACAAAGTGAATCAGCTATATGTATACATATATCCCCATATCCCCTCCCTCTTGCGTCTCCCTCCCACCCTCCTTATCCCACCCCTCTAGATGGTCACAAAGCACTGAGCTGATCTCACTGTGCTATGCGCCTGCTTCCCACTGGCTATCCATTTTACATTTGGTACTGTATATATGTCCATGCCACTCTCTCACTTCATCCCAGCTTACCCTTCCCACTCCCTGTGTCCTCAAGTCCGTTCTCTATGTCTGCATCTTTATTCCTGTGCTGCCCTTAAGGTTCTTCAGAATCTTTTTTTTAGATTCCATATATATGTGTTAGCATATGGTATTTGTTTTTCTCTTTCTGACTTACTTCACTCTGTACGACAGACTCTAGGTCCATCCACCTCACTAAAAATAACTCAATTTCGTTTCTTTTTATGGCTGAATAATATTCCATTGTATGTATGTGCCACATCTTCTTTATCCTTTATCCTATCCTTCTTTATCTTTATTATCATCTGTCAATGGACACTTAGGTTGCTTCCATGTCCTGGCTATTGTAAATAGAGCTGCAATGAACATTGTGGTACATGACTCTTTTTGAATTATGGTTTTCTCTGGGTATATGTCCAGTAGTGGGATTGCTCGATCATATGGTAGTTCTATTTTTAGTTTTTTAAGGAAACTCCATACTGTTCTCCATAACGGCTGTAACAATTTACATTCCCATCAACAGTGCAAGAGGATTCCCTTTTCTCCACACCCTCTCCAGCATTTATTGTTTGTAGACTTTTTGATGATGGCCATTCTGACTGGTGTGAGATGATACCTCATTGTAGTTTTGATTTGCATTTCTCTAATGATTAATGATGTTGAGCATCCTTTCATGTGTTTGTCGGCAATCTGTATATCTTCTTTGGAGAAATGTCTATTTTAATTGTTTAGTTTCTCTTGAAAACTCAGCTATTCAAGCAACGGTGGCCTGCTTCTCCCCATGACAAGTAGCTTGTGCTGGGTCGAAGCAGATGGCTTTAGAAGGGGCCTATCCTTCCCCGTTTGCCCATAAGCCTCACTCACTGGCATTCCCTTCCTGGCCCCTATAGGCACCTATAGGAAGAGTTCTGGATGCCTGCTATTGTCCAAGTTTGGAGAAGTCTTTCAAACCTTAGCCCCTTCTGTGTTGAAACACAGGCAATTCCAACATACTCCACAGAGCCTTCTTTGCTCTAAATGGCTCACATAGTCCCTTAACCCCTGGATTGTTTAAAAGTTTATTCGGTTTCTCTTTTGCATTCTCTGCCAGCTCATTTTGCACCACCCCTCCCCCCTCCAAGAGAGTTTGTTCTGTTCTTTTGCTTTAAAAAAGGAAAACAAAGTGTGACTACACATCTATTCTCCAAAGACCATAGCTTCTCAAGGCTGAGAGCCAGATGCCTGATTTGTTTTCCATCCAGAGCTGTACATACAGAGAAAGTCAGCAGCACAAGGCCATTCTGCTTTTGACTTTCCTAGGACTGAATGCACAGCTAGTCAACAGTGGAGCTGAAAATAGAACCCAGGACTTTCAAATCATTGTTCTGTTTACTGGGCCGTGCTTCCTCCCATAAGTACTTGGTTAAACAACGTCCTGTTTTGCAAAAGTAGAAGTCATAATATACGTATGAGAAATTGGATGCAGAAGCAATACAGGCCTCACCCTCAGGAGAGATGACACTGTAGTATAAAGAAACATGAATTCATTTCTAGCACTGTAACATATAGGTTGGACACACTCACAAATGTGTGTTGAATCATCATCTTTGTAATGTGTGACATTTTGAACAAGGGGCCCTCACTGAGGGCCAAGGATGTATTTGCCTGGCAACCCACAGAAAGGAAATTTAGAATATTAGAAAGGTTATCATGAAAATGACAGGGCCTGTATATAGAGATGGTCAGGGACCTGGAATCTGGGTGTAGCCTTTCAGGATAGGGTAGCAAGTGTCGTAGGGAGGGACCAGAGGTTTGGTAGCACTGTGATTCTCAGCTCAGGGTTTGTGCATGGCCCACGGAGAGCGGAGAAAGCAGATCTGAACAGTAGGAGGACTGCCAGTAACTGACACTTTCCCAAGCTCCAGGGAAGGGTTCAGAACTCTCTCTTTTGTGTCACCGTTTTGCAGAGAGCTTACCTCTCTTTTAGGGAGACTGCACTGGTTTTCAGTGAGCTCTCAGAGGGCAGGAACCATGTGGTTCTCTGTGCTATTCCCCTCCCCACCCCCCATGCCTAGCACATATAGGGAGATAGCAGAGTAGAGCCTATAAACACTTTCTGAGTTTGAGTCCCAGCTCTACAACCTCCCACCTGCGAGACTTTGGACAAGTGAGTTTACCTTTGTGTCTCAATTTTCTCATTTGCAAAACAGACATAGTAATAATAGTTCTCACCTCAAACAGTCATTGTGAAAATTGTCTTACTACTGTCAGGTTCTTAGAATGGTACTTGGTACCTAATAAGCATTCATTAAGTGTTAGTTATTAGAGGCTATCAATACATAATTTATGATGGATAAATAGTCTAGCTAACAATATAGTATAGGTAGAATATGCCAGGTGACTCGATAAGCAGTTTGCATGGATTACCTTATTTAATTCCAAAAGCAAGCGCACAAGACAGCTACTCCTGTTGCTCCATATTACAGGTGAAGCACAGAGGGATTAAGTAATTTACTCAAGGCCACACAGCTGGTGACAGGAGAAGGGTTTGAAACTATATGGTCTGATACCACATCTTTCTGCCAATTAAGTATTTCCTAGGAGAAATACTAAGGTAATAGCTGCTTTATGATGTTCTTCTGAGGCTCAAATATAATTTACTAACACTTTGAAAGTAGTAAAAATATATATACATATGTGAGATGACGGTGATGACTAATAAACACACAAGAAATCTCTTATTAGCCTCACTTAGCATATCAAAAGGTGTTAAAAATAATAATTAGCTTTAGGAACCAAAGAACAAGTAAAAGCATTCATTTCAACATACTAAAATGCAATTTGATATGCGGGTGTCACATACTCCTGATAACAGCCATTGAATAAATTAACAGTTCTTGTTAAGGACTGAAGTGCCATGATCTTTCCCTTGTTTCTTTGGTAAAATATACTTAGTTATGACACATTTTACTTATTTACATGCTTTATCTCTGAATAGTTTCCCCGGCCATAAATATGAGGGTGAGTGGAAATGATGAGTGTTTTTTTGTCACAGAAATTTTTTGGAGTGTTCTGGTGTTATGGAAAGCAAACCAAACTTGAGGTTGGGAGATGAGGTTTCTGGCTCTGGGCTCATTATCAAATAATTTCCTTTAGAACCTGAAGCAAATCTCTTAGCCTTCCTGGGCCTCAGATTTCTCTGTCTGAAAACAGAGCTTTGGATGCCACTGATTATAACATTCCTAGTACCTTTAGAAATCTTTGATTTCACTCCTGGAAATTTTTATGATAGAGTATACCTTTTCCTATATCCACCCCCATATATATATATATATATATATATATATATATATATATATATATATATATATATATATTTCAACATTTTTGAAATCAGATTATTTCACAATTAAAACAAACATTAAATTTAATCTTTTCCTCCTCCTTCTTCTTCCCCCAAAACATTGTCGTTAAATTGACAGTGTATCTTAGAATTAAGGCAAAGAAGTAAATCCAAATATAAACAAAGAACATAACACCCACCATCACAAACAATAGCTAAAGCTGTTCTAAAGTCTTAGTTGATGTGCGAATGGACTTGTGTACTGATAATTAGAGAAAGAGCACTTAGTACATCACTACTGCTTAATTTCTTTAGAGTTCAGGCCCTCTTCCAAGGAATGAATTATATTTTCTCTGTAGCAGCTATGATTCCAGGGTTCCCCGCTGCCAATGTTGACAGCATCCTATCAGAGACAAATACTTGTAAAAACTAAAATGTCCCAATACGTTGACTCTGTGACCATCTGTATGTACCTGTGACTAATCTTATGAAGTCAAGTCAGTCTCTTTGCAGTCAGCTAAGAATACTAGGGGCCTTTCTTTCCTCCAGGCATATCCAAGTGGGAGAACAGCTGTTCTTTGTTTCAGGAAAGGACAGGGCGAAGGTTAGTTCATGGGTAGAGTTTCCTGTTTGTAATGTCTGAAACCAAGGAAGGTGCCAACATTTTTGAAGCTTTTGAAGGTTTTATTAGAGGTAAGGTAGTTCGTGTTGGGGTAGAGTTGCAATGAAAATACAATTTCCTCCCCAGTTGATGTCCTTTCAGATGTGCCTAAGACTAATCATACAATTGTCCTGCTAATGGTCCTTTGATGGCTCTCCTTTGCCTGCCAGACAAAGTCCAAACACTAGCACTCTCTAAACTCTACCCAGAATTATTTGCAATTCTATGAACTCTTTTTGCTCCGTCTTGTAGAATCACTGAATTCTAAGTGTTCTAGTCTATCTTTCCTCCTCCATGAAAGGGCATGTACTTTCACAAATACATTCACTATGAGTCCAGAAGTGGAGAGTATTGTGTTCTCACCGTCCTAGGCAGTGGTGCTGGGAATGCACAAACAGGAGCTCTTTAAAATCAAAATGCCTGAGGCAGCCATCAATAAAAGGTTCCTTCACCTGCTGTCTCCTAGTCCACTGGCAGGACTTGAGGGGTAAAGGCCCTCTCCTTGGACTGGGACGCTGGAACTCTAGCCCATCCCTCCATCTTCTCCAGGATGTCCCCTGCATGGGGAGTCATCGGGTCAGTAATGCTCACCGGCCTTTTAAAAGATGATATCATTTGCAGTATAGGTGGTTTGGGCGTCTTAACTCTCCTAAACTTCAGTGTCCTCATCTATAAAATTTGTTATGATAAAGCCTCCTTCATAAGCCTAATCCTGCATATTAAGTGGGATAACATATAAAGCCCTGAGCACATACTATGACCTATGAGTTCATTATTTTTGTAATATGGGATTTGGTTTTATTTTGTATAATGTGTCATCAAAATTTTAGTTTTGAAATATTTGTGTTCCCATGTTAAGGGGAATTCCCTCTCCCTGAATCTCCTTCTTGACTGTTGGCAGTCTGTGTTCCAGCAAGCTTCTTCTCTCTCGTATCTTATAAACATTTAGGTTCCAAAACAAAGTCTGTACTTAACTATTAGTCTAACCAATTAGTTTAGTCTGTCTACATAATGGTGTGATGAAGATGCCTGCAGATATTGGTTCACTAAAGTCGATTTCCCTTACCAATCATCTGTGATGACTAGTTCGTCTGCAATAGTTCCTGCAGTTCCAGCCTTCATGCCAAGCAATGGAGCTGCTGGCCTTTCCCCCAGCCCTGTACACAATTCCCATCTGTGGAAACTAAAATCACCTGCTGGAAGAGATGCTTGCTTGTCCACATGCCAGGAGGAGCATGGAGTTGGGACATTTCTTTGGCTTGTTGGGAAATAACCTGGGCTTTAAGCTTAGCTGAACCTGGGTTCAAGTCCTGACCTTGCCATTTGCAAGCACTTCCAGGGCCAAGGAAAGCTCAACAAATGTTGGTTTCCTCCCTTGTCTCCCTTTGAGAAACAGTGCACCCTTCTTTCCAGTGGTTCATTTCTGTGATCTAGTCATATGGACATTCAGTCCAACACATCCATACCAAGAAGCACATGGTTACGAATTTTACTTTCTGTTGCCTTTGGTTCTTTTTCACAAAGCCAGGATTTCAAAAACAGCTCGTGAACAGTCTGTATTTCACGGCAATTTATTATCACACCTTTCTCCAGATGTGGATGTTCTATTACCCCTGGCTTCCTGACATGTGAAAAAATATATTCCTTCTCTCTCAGTCTGTGTCTCCTGATAACAAGTTCAGACAAGCATTTTCTAAATAATTAAAGAGAAGGTGGCTGCCACGGGCATCTATAACTGACCTATTTCAGAATTCGATTGGGCAACTCTTACCTCACTTTCCAGGGAGAGGCAGTGTGTTGTCATGAGAATATCTCTCCAGAGGTAGTCAAAACAAATGGCAGTTCCTGACCTTGGGCGTATTCCCTGGCCCTCTGTGGTCCTGCGTTTGTTCCTCTTTCTGAAAGGCAGACCATGCCACATGGCATCTAAGGTCCATTCCTCCCCTAAAACACCTGAGTCTACTTCTTGCTGATTTATAAGAAAACACATTGACTTGCCTGAAGATATTAAATGGCAAATATTTAAGAAGAGAACTGGTCCTTCTCCACTTCTCTTTTACGTCTAGGTTATAAAATTATTATAATGATTACTCTTTCATTACTCACCTAATCCCATAAGACACCTCTCACTATATAAATGCACACAGCCTGTTTTCCAACAGCAATCACTCATTTTGTTGATGGGAATCAGGTCCTTTCTAAAGGCCAGTAAGAGAGGGTACCAGCTTTCTGCTAGCAGACTTTACTTTCTTCAATGGGCAAAAGGTTTACTGTGGCTGAGACCAATGCAGCATCACCCAGTTGTCTTCTCCTAAGGGAGAATTACCAACTACTCTTCAGGTACTCCAAAGGCTTGCAACATATGCCATGAGGTTGGAGGAGAAGAAAAGGGATATTTATTAGTAGGAAAAAATGAGATACAGTAGGTTCTCCTTGTTTTGTCTCTCTATACTGCTTGGTGTTACACTAAAGCATTTTACATAGAGATCTCATTTCTCCTCTTTTACACTCAGGACCACTCTTCAAAGCAAGTCTTATACCTCTTTTACAGCTGAAAACATGGAGCCTCAGTGATGTTAATGAATTTCCCAAGGTCACCCAGGTCTCTGGCTATAAAACCTGTGTTTATTTCATGTCATTACATGGCCCCTACCAGGAACTCCTACATGTGTCTAAAATGGGTAAAGAAAAAATTGTTCTGGCATGTGGAGAAACCCTGAAATGACTCACTCCGCTGAGGCAAGCCTGCCAAAATGTTGTATTCCACATCTGCAAAGCTTCAAGCAGGGACCCTATGAACATGGAAGCAAATACTTAGGTATTTCACACCCCTATACTGAGAGAGTTTTGAATTCTTTTTCCCAATAGATTCACAAAAGTCAGACATTATTTGAGATGCAATAGTAATGGATACCATTGACTGAACTCATTATGCTCCCAGCTCTGTGCTAAACACTTTATAAGCATCATCTCATTTACCCAGACATTGTTCCATGAGATGGTTACCACCCTCTTATATAGACACGGGCACTGAGACTTACTAAGAAGTGTCACTTACCCAAGTGTCATGGACTCGGAGACTGCGAAAACAGGTACGTCGGAATCTAAAGCAGATCGCTCCTGTTGATTACTCAGCAATGCCTCAGCACTGCAGGGCAGAACAGGACTCAGGGAGCCCTGTGCTCTCTCTCCATTGGGTCTGCACTTCCATATGGTAACTTGAAAACTTGTAGGAATCACTACTGTGAATAGAGAATGTCCACAACCGGCAATAACAATTATAGGGACAATCAACACTGTAAGTTCTCACTGTACTTGCATTCATTAAAGATAGAAATTAATGGGGAAGAAGGCAGAGGGGAAAATCCCTGTCTCAAATGAGGTCATCGGAACAATAGAGCAATCTCAGTAATTATTTAGAGGGAACAGAACTGATTATTTATCAGAAATAGAACAATAAAGAGGCCATGTCCAGAAGCCGCCTCCCTTGCAGCATTTCCTGGAAAGATCACACATTGTTTAGTTTAATAGTTTCAAAAATAATAAGGAATAACAAGATCCGCCAAGCTAGATTTGACTAGAAGATAAAAGATTGCCAATAATAGAATGTATTTCAGTTGATTTCAGCATAGTGAAGCCAAAGCTAGAAAGGAATCATTAAGGAAAAGTATGTAAATTCTTTTTTTTTTAACATTTTTATTGGAGTATAATTGATTTACAGTGGTGTGTTAGTTTCTGCTGTGTGACAAAGTGAATCAGCTATATGTATACATATATTCCTATATCTCCTCCCTCTTGCGCCTCCCTCCCACCCCTCTAGGTGGTCACAAAGCACAGAGCTGATCTCCGTGTGCTATGCGGCTGCTTCCCACTAGCTATCTGTTTTACGTTTGGTAGTGTATATATGTCCATGCCACTCTCTCACTTTGTCTCAGCTTACCCTTCCCCCTCCCCATATCCTCAAGTCCATTCTCTACATCTGCGTCTTTATTCCAGTCCTGGCCCTAGGTTCGTCAGAACCACTTCTTTGTTGTTGTTAGATTCCATATATATGTGTTAGCATACGGTATTTGTTTTTCTCTTTCTGACTTACTTCACTCTGTATGACAGACTCTAGGTCCATCCACCTCACTACAAATAACTCAATTTCATTTCTTTTTATGGCTGAGTAATAGTATGTAAATTCTGACCTTGCATTTTGCAGTGACAACACTTAAGCAATCGTAGTCTAATCCAAGTTTGTCACAGGATGCTAGACTTTCATATCATGGCTTTCAGTCCTCAGCTGATAGCTGATTATGACAGCAGATCTTTTCCTGGAAACTGAATGAGTTTAAAATATATAGTGACCTGATATTAGTGGATTAGAGAGACGAGGTCAGAGATGGGAAATGAATCAGGGTTGGTAAACAACTGTGGCCACTTATGTTGCAAATGTGCAACATAAGGATGAAAGGTGGCCAGTGCACTCACGTGATTCTCTCAAAATGGCAGAAACAAGAGCTTATGTGCTTGTATCCAGTTTAGAAACATCATCATCCCCAACTTATAACTCAGGTCCGATGTTTATAGGCATTTTGGAAAGTGATGGGAAAACAAATTCATTCCTTTTTCAAACATTTATTGAGTACCTACAAATACACCAGACGTTGTGGAGCATGTGCTGTAGACGCAGGAGAGGGACAAAGCCACTGAAAAATAAACAGCAATGCAAAATGGTCCACATTCAGTACAAAAGGAGGCCTAGGCCAAAAGTGCAAACACATGAAGCAGCCACTGATGGCAGATGCTTGCTCCTCTCAAAGAATTATAGACCAGATACTTACACTCAGAGAAATGAAGACTTCCTAAAAATATGAATGTGCCAGCCAGCATTGTTTTTCTGACATTAATCTAGATTTAATAACGTTTAGACATTAAAAAAACCCAGACTTCTTGAAAGAAAGAAAGAAATTCATCCACCTGATCCCACAATGGTAGCACTATGAGAGGACTTAAAAGAAATGTTAGTGCAAAGATATTTCCTGTTTTTAATTCACTTTTTAATTCACTCCAAGACACATACAGCATTGTTTATAGGTGTCAATTCTAGTAGAAGTCAACATCCACTAGCTCATCTACTCACAAGAAGAAAGCAAGGCTCAGAGACATCAAATCCGGTGGCCCAAATGCAGATGTCTCAACTCTGTATTGCCTCCCTAATCTTTATTATGACTCTGAACTTAGCTACTCCTTCCTGTACCAAAGGTATGGGATTCTCAAAGAAAAGATAAATAAATGTTAAATTATAATAATAACAACTGAATCCCCGGTTGGCTGCTATCAAGGAAAGAAAGAAAGAGGACAGGAAAAAATACGCCCTGTAACTTTCTGAAAGGCAACAAGAATTTAGAGCAAGATTCCTATTTGCATTTGCAGGACAGGGCGTGAAAATATTGATTACTGTGCAGCAGGGAATTTCCTGTCTGCCTCCAATAAAGTGCATTCCACAAGCCTGATATTCTTGGAACATAGTGTTACACCTTGGAATTTCCCTAAATCTGAAAAGAGAGAGTGGCTTTCAACCTTCCCTGTTCTAAATAACATATTCTAACTTCCTTAAAAAGATGGATCTATGTGGGTGTTAAGAATTTGATATCTTTACTTCCTCTAGATCCCAATTTTCTCTCCAAATTCATATCATCACCTTCTTCAAAAAAAAAAAAAAAAGACCACCATCTCTCTCTCCTGACCATCCACACAGATCAGCTGCCTCATACATGAGGTGTTTCCAACATCATTGGCAGAAACCAGTTGCATCATTAGAAGTTTGGATTGCCTTTCCTGCTAAAGTTACCAGTCCTTCAGACATATCTGAGGTAGTGTTAATATATGTCTATAAATTTTTTATCAGAAGGAGAAATCAAGAAGGAGAGTCCATGTCCCACCCCCTCCTTAAATCCGGCAGGTCTTTGTGACTGCCTTGACAATTCCAGGGAGGAGATCTGGGTGACTTCTGAGTCTAGGATGGAGAAGTCCATGTGGCCTCTTCCAGTGTTTCCTGGGACAGTCACTCTGGGAGCTTTTCCCCCACGTAAGAAGTTCATTTACCCTGTGTCCATCACTTAGAAAGATCATGTGGAGATACCAAATCGAGAAAGTGGTACCCAAAAGGCTTCCCAGTCTAGATGTCAGTTGTGAGTGATGAAGCCTTGGTGATAATTCCAGTCCCGGGCACTATTACAACCTCATAAGATCCTGCGTGAGAACCACTTACCCAAGCCCAGTCAAACCCAGGATTTGTGAGAAAAATAAGTGTTACTGTTGTTTTAAGCCACTGTTTGAGATGTTTTATGCATGATAGTAGACAATTGGAACAGATTCTGAGAACTGGAAGTTGGGTGCTGCTGTAACAAAACCTAAAACGTGGGACATTGACTCTGGGACAGAGTGGTGGGCAGAAGTTGGAGGGATTTTGAAGAGACTGTGCACAGAAGCCTGATGGCCCTTGAAGAGGCTACTAGAATGTTAGCAAGATGTCACCTGCAGTGACACAATAAATACAAAAGGTATCGAGTGGACTGGTAGATTTGGCTAAAAAGAATTTCAGCCAGAATGTTGAAAATGCCAAATGGCTTCTTTTAGTCACATATAAATATGTAGAGAGATGAGTTCAAAATGGGAACTGTTTCGTTTTCAAGAAAACTTAAAGAAAATATATAAAAGATCCAGTGCTTGCTACATTCAAATATAAAAGTATTTCTCATTCCCAGTTTCTCCATACAGCAGAAGATTCTCAGATTAAGAAAGGGTGTCAGACCAAAGATCAAATCCAAAAGCCAAAGAGCCTTTGTGGGTAATGTCTCATAGACCCCTTGAAACAGACAAAGTTTCTCTAAGCATCTTAAGGGCATACCAGGCAGACTCTCTTAGTTAAACAGTGGGGCTTCTAATAATCTTAAAGTAATGGTCCCATTGCAGCTTTACAGGAATCCCAAGGTAGAGAAGGACTTACATCAAAAAGATTTGTGGGGAAGTTTTTGTCTAATGGAGTATACTCTAATAAAAATGATGAGAAGTCCACAGAGGTTTTTGCTGGTTTTTTTTTTGGGGGGGGGGGTTGTTGTTTTGTTTTTTATTGAGATATAATTGACATAGAACATTATTTTTATTTCAGGTATACAACATGATTCAATATTTGTGTATATTGTAAAATGATCACCTCAATAAGTCTAGTTAACATCCATCACCACACATGGTTACAATTTTAAAAAATACAGTGACAAGATTTTATTGATTAACATTTTGCCAGCATGGACTAAAAGGGACAAAAATAGTTAGAAACAAAAAGAGATCTTTAGATTCCAGAATTTCTATGGGCAGGAGACAGGCTGATAAAACTATTCAGCTTCCAATACAGGGCACATTTTGTATAAAAGGAAAGATAATTTAAAGGGAACCAAGATAATTTAAGAGGAACCAAGACTGAAAGGGGAGACCCAGGAGAAGTGGGAAAATCCTTCCTAGGCAGTAGGACTGAGACCTGAAGAAGGAACAGGGAATGTTTGCCTGGCTAGATTTCAAAATTTCATTGAACCAATGACGATTGTGTACTTCCATTTTCCTCTGTTTTCAGCAAGAATGTTTACAGTGATTTTCCAAGGCATAGCACACCATTGTTTGTTGGGTATATAGGTGTTTGTTCACAAGTGTTCAGACTGAGAGAAACAATATACAAGAAACCTCACCCGGGCTTCCCTGGTGGCGCAGTGGTTGAGAGTCCGCCTGCCGATGCAGGGGACACGGGTTCGTTCCCCGGTCCGGGAGGATCCCACATACCGCGGAGCGGCTGGGCCCGTGAGTCACGGCCGCTGTGCCTGCACGTCTGGAGCCTGTGCTCCGCGACGGGAGAGGCCACGGGAGTGAGAGGCCCGCATACCGCAAAAAAAAAAAAAAAAAGAAACCTCACCCAAGGGGTTTCATTTGTACCTAGATTTGATTTAGATGATAAGATTCTGAACCTTGATCCTAAGCCTGATGAGACACTGGGGTGTACTGGAAGGGGTGAATTTATGGATTTTTTTGAATGTGGAAGCAATATAAATAATTTGTGGCCAGTAGATATACTTTGGAATTTTAAAACATGTTCACAGTTTTTTGACACTCTTCCCATCAAGAGGTGGAGTCTAGTTCCTGTCCCCTTAAATATGGACTGGACTTACTAACTCATTTCTAAAAAATAGAGTGCGATGGAACTGATGCTACATTAATTCCAAGCCTAAGGCTTCAAAGATAATACAGCTTCTTCCTGGCTCGCTCTTGGAACACTCATTCTTACAATCACCCCCCGCCCAAAACTTGTGAGAAAGCCCGGGCCAAATGGAGAGTCCTGGAAATGAACCAAGGCCCCAGGCCCTCAGCCCCAGCTGAGCTCCCAACTTGTCAGCCATACGAGTGAGCCACTTTGGAAGGAAATTCTCCAGTCCTCCATCAAGCTGAGGCCACATGGAGCAGAGACAAGTCTTCCCAGATAAGCCCTGTCCAAACTGCAGATTTACTTGCAAAATAAATGACTGTTGTTTCTTTTGAGCCGTTACGTTTACAGTGGTTTGATACATATCAATAGAAATAGGAATAATTTCTCGTCAGGTATATATACAGTTGAGTTAGGGGTGCCGACCCTCAGCGCAGTTGAAAATTCACATACAACTTCACAGTTGGTAAATCCTGAGTCAACCAACCGCGGATTGTGTAGTACTGTAGTATTTGCTATTGAAAAAAGTCCACCTATAAGTGGACATGCACAGTTAAAACCTGTGTTGTTCAAGGAGGGTCAACTGTGTATATACATCTGGCATTTATTGAGGAATAAATACTGTCTAGACCATATTCTATATGCATTACATATGTTAATTCATTCCATTCTCACAACAACTCTATGAGGAAAATGCTTTAATATCCCCATTTAATAGATAAGGAACAGTAGATAAAGCATGAAGAAGTTGACCAAGTAGCTCGACCAAGACCATACAGCCAGAGGGCCCAAACCGTTGACCCAACTGATCCATAGTCCATAACCATTATGCTTCTCTGCTTCTTATAATAGCATTTTCTGCTTTAATTTTTCCACTTACTGTTAACACCAGGTAGCCTCTTCTCCATGACTCTAGCCTTTATCTTTAGTTGAGGGAACTTCTTGCTCCTAATAGGCAGACCACAGTTTAGATTTTGTCCCTAAATTCCAGATTTACTGAGATCGGCCAGCTATGGCCCATGGGCCAGAGCTGGTCCACTACCTGCTTTTGTAAATAAACATTTTATTTTTTAACACAGCCATGCTCATTCATTCATGTTTTGTCACGGTTGCTTTTGCACTACACTGCAAAGTTGAGCGGTTGTGACAGAGACTATATGGCCCACAAAGCCTAAAATTTTGCTATCTGATCCTTTACAGAAACAGTTTGCTGACTCCTAACTTAAATCACTGAAGTTCCCTTTCTCACTGAATTCATAATATGTCATAAACAGAATACATGAGAATTTTAGACCGGTCTAGACTGAAACCCACCTCTGTTACCTATGTGTGCTCTTGGGAGAGTCTCTTAACTTCTCTGAATCTTAGTTTTACAAAAATTGGAGAGAATAGTAAGACCTCTGTCTTAATTCATAAATGCTAAGATACTGATACATACAATATTATTAATACGTTAAAAGTTTTACTAATCTTTTATCATTAGAGACAAATTTAGGGGATCGTATAATTAGAGGCAAAGGAAATAAAAGATGCTTAATATTTTATTTTCATGTTTATTCATGTTGTTTATAACTGTTAGGGCACACAAAGAAAAAAGGGTGGCAACAGCTTCTGTTAGGTATAAGACACAGGTGGAGATCAATGGTCTGTGGAAGTCCAGGTTGTAAATTTTTTTCTATAGTCCAGATTTTTTAAGAAAAATCCTATAGGAAGAGATGGCTTCACAGGAAACAGTTTTCTGACACCAATTTCTGATTAATTAAATGTCAAAATTTGAAGAAAGAACTCTGGGTTGCTTATTGAGCTAAAAATACCATATTTTTCACACTATAACTGAATATTTTTCTTCGATAATATGAGTAAATTTAGAATCCCAATGGCAGAGTGACTTGATCTGATTAAAAGTATTTTTTTTCCACATTTGCAGATAGTCCAAGCAACTGTCAGCAAGTTAGTTATTTCATCGTTCCTGCCAAAATGATGTAATATCGCGGGGGATGGGAGTTTAAAAGTTGATCTAAGTGGCTGAATTAACTGTTTCCGTTCTGAGAGGTGACAGTCACATCCTGATTTCTCAGGAGAACTATGAGAACCAGGTTCTAGGAGAGCGAAGTCAGGGGCATCTACTTTGTTTGCTGTTGTTGCCAGGAGACTTTTTTCTGTCCTCGGTGTGAGAGCTGCGGAGTCAGAGCTTATCTCTGCTCCCAGGTGACGCAGGTCAGCTTCGCAGGTATTGATGGCGTATCTGTCTAGGTGGGGGTGACAGCCAGGGTGTGGGAGAGGCTCTGCTCTGAGAGAGGAGTTGGGGCCTCTCACACATGAGGGGTGTAAGATGAACAGAGATGCTGCAGGGAGCCTGATGAAGCAGGTTGAGTTGGAGCTGACTGAACACCACCTTCGAACTGCTGTGCAGATTCTGGTTTTCTTCATTCAAGTTTCTTTTCTTTCCCTCTTTTCACTTGTCACACACATAAAGGGCAGTGAAATGCCAACCTGGCCCAGCTGAAAAGCTTGGAGATCTGAAACTGTAAAAGAAGATAATGATTAGACACCTGTGGAGATGAGTAGAGACCCTTGATAGCATACTTTATGTTCTTGGTTAACCTTTTAACTATAAGAAAGCACTCATTTAATAGACATGGGCTCCTTGAAAGAAAGGAAGAAAGAAAGAAAGAAAGGGAGGGAGAGAGAAAGAAAGAGAAAAAAATAGACATAATTTTGTCTCAGACCATTACATTTTTAGTATTGTACTGTTCCAATGCATTAGTTCATTAAAGAAATCATAGAGGGCTTCCCTGGTGGCACAGTGGTTGAGAATCTGCCTGCTAATGCCAGGGACATGGGTTCGAGCCCTGGTCTGGGAGGATCCCACATGCCGTGGAGCAACTAGGCCCGTGAGCCACAACTACTGAGCCTGCGTGTCTGGAGCCTGTGCTCCGCAACAAGAGAGGCCACGATAGTGACAGGCCCGCGCATCGCGATGAAGAGTGGCCCCCGCTTGCCACAACTAGAGAAAGCCCTTGCACAGAAATGAAGACCCAACACAGCAAAAATAAATAAATAAATAAATAAACTCCTACCCCCAACATAAAACAAAAGAAAAGAAAAGAAATCATAGAACCTAAAGGTAGAAAATTCCGTAGAGGTCACTTTGTCCAAATTTGGATGCCTGCAGAACTCTTCTGTGTAACTACCATGGTGGGTGCGTTAATTCATTCCATGATGTTTTCTGAGCCTGGTCTATACCAGGCATTGATCTAGGCAGAGGCCCGAACAAAAGAGACAAACATTTTTGCCTTCATGGAGTTGGCTTACATTCCAGGACCTGTGCTTGAACATTTCTGGTGACCAAGAGCTGTCAGTTTAGAAGGGAAAAATCAGTACTTGAGATTTTTATTTATTAGTAAACTCTTATGAGCAGAGTTTTCAGAACTTTACAAATATTAACTCATTTCATGCTCTTAATAAGGCAGATGCTATTATCATCATCATCCCTCTTCTACAGATGAGCAAATTGAGGCACAAAGAGTTTAAGGAATGTCCCAAGACCATGCAGCTGGTAAGCCATAGGGCCAGGATTTGAACCCAGCTGTCTGGGTATAGAATCTGGGTTCTAAACTACTAGGCTATGCTGCCAACATTTGGCTACTTTATATTTATGACTTGGTTCTGTTTGTCCTGATGTTGGTATCCCTTACTCTAAAATGTTTAGCCCATTTATATCTTAAGACCCTTGGGACCTTCTACTGTATACTCTCATCCACTGGATACAAACAAAGACAATGCCTGACTCTTGAATTATGTGATTATATAGGATGAGACAGCACTTCCTTAAAAGGTATGGGCCCCGCTTGTCCCACCACTCTCCCTGCCACATGAAAGGGCAGTGCTTGTATGTAGTAGGTGCTCAATTAATAATAACTCTTGCTGTTAATTCATAAGTTTCTGGCTCACTGATGACTAAAAGTCCCCAGTTTAGCTTCCTGCTTCTAGCGCAAGACTGTTCTCTAGGAGAGGATGCCAATTAGGCTTTATTGGACATTTTTTCAAAATTTTCCCTGAAAGCAGGTTTTAATAATGGGAGAGGGCCTCATAGGGCTGAGAGGAGAGACACTGTCATCACCAAGGATGGAAAAGGGAGAGGATGAGGAAGTTGGGAACATGGAAAAACTCATATATGTGGGGCCATCTTGAAGACTGCCCTTCCACAAGAGCACAAGCAATTAACCAATCCTTCTGCACAACATGTAGAAATAAAAACAGCTCTACCAAGCCAGGTTTATTGCTTTGGGTCTGAAAAAACAATCATCTCTGCTGTTGCATCATGGAATAGGAAGTAAGAAGGAGCTAGACAGAAGTTTGAATAGGGCTATAATACTTTTGAAATTTTTCTGAGTCAACTCATTGGTTGGTTTAATCCTTTGTTTGAAAGGAATAAAAAGAATGTCAGATGCCTTCTCCTTTCAAATGGAATAGTCTCAAAATACCTTCTAACATCACATCCCAGTGATTTCCGGATTATCACTCATGACTCCTCTTCCTATCATTGGTGAGATTAATCTAGTCAACTTTCTTTACTAGTTTATTGGTCTCAGAGTTCTCTGCCAATGAGACTCAGCCAAGACAACTTCCTTTCTCTTACTCAGTCCTCCCACCTGCACATTTGGTCTACAGAAAGTATAATTCCTCTTGCATCCCTTCTTCTGCTCTGTCATTCCAAACAAGAGGCTCTGCCCTATGTCGAATTACCCACCTCTTCTGCTCATGTAAATCCTACCTTAAAGTTTGTCTTCTTTTGCAGATACTTCCTGCATGCTGTTCTGAACACAAATTGTTCCCGTTCTGTTGCTCCCCACTTCAGTCCTGCATGTAGAACCATTACTTAAACTAGTAAACCAGTGCACTCAGTGAATGTTTCCATGCAGAGTTGTGGTCATAGATGTTTTAAAACCAATCTAGTTATCATAGCCAATGTGTAGGTTTCTAGAAAGCAAAACCAACAGCTACTTGAAGTGGACATTCCAAAGACTATTTGTGTGAGTTTGTGAAAGACAATGTCCTTAAAAAAATTTTCACACTACGTGGTACTTAATTTTTATTCAACAAAACCTTGAGAAAGCCATCCACATCTGCAAGAAAGGTTTTTGAAATTAATAAATTTTAGATTCCTTGACACCCATCCATGAAGCATTACCTTTTCTAAGTAAAGAGTAGTTGGCAAAAATCATTTGAGACGTTTCCCATAATCTCTCAAAGAATCTGGCTCAGAATCTGAGTCCTGGGACCAAACACAGATACTGACAACCCAGGTGGGTTCCTATTTCATCCAAACAAGTTTGTTTTTCTTTTTCCTGAATGGATATTTTTAAGTGCCTGCTGGTTATTAGTCAAGGAAGAAGGGTGTTATAGGCCATTAACTTTAAAAAAAAAAAAAAAAAAGGACATTTCTTCTCTTGAATTTTCCCCAAATGCTTTGGAAGGATTTCTATTGCATTATTGGTTGCGTATATTCTTACCATGATAATCCACTTTTAATAGCTTCATTTACATTAGCTATCACCCCAGAGAGCCATAGTAACAGGCTGCTGAATTACCAGAGAGAAATTGCTCTTGAAAGTAATCATTGTGAATGAATTTTCATCACTCGGTCTCATCATTTCATGCTGTTTTGTCTCTTTCTCTTTTGCCCCTGACGAAAGTTAAGCACAAAGAGGCCTTTTGTTATTATCTCATTTTCTTTAGAAAACTTAGTCTTATTAATCATAGCAGTTGGTTTATATAGACAACCAAAGAGTATCACCCATGCGCACACACACACCCCCGCCGAGATTTTGAAATGAGTTTCGTCTTCTTGTGGTGAACATTGTTTTATTTTACTTTACAGTATCTCATGTAAATTTGGTTTTCATGTAACCTAATTGGTGCAAGTTTCTGTTTTAAGTACAGGGGCTTGTTTTAAGCAGGAGAATTGTGTTGGATTTACTTCAACAAAAACGTTGAAATGTTAAGCTCTTGGGGGGAAAACCTAGAATAATTAAAGAAATAATATTAATAAAAAATATTTAGCAAGTACTTAATGTCAAGCCCTATGTTAAAAGATTCTTAAAGGGTATTTTTGTTGTTGTTGTTTGCTAGTTTAATATTCTTTCATTTGCCCCCAATTTGGTGCTACAACTTTTGTTATTTTCCTCATTTTTCAGGTGAGGAAACAGGATTTCAGAGGATAAGTAACTTGCCCAAACTCACACAGTTATCAAACAGTGGATCCAGAATTATAACCCCAAAAGTCTGATTTCTTAATCTTTCTACTACATTCCCTTATATTATATGGTATCTGCTAAGGAATACTAAAGTGAATGGAAAAAGGACTTAAAATTCTAATTAGTTACTATTTATATGAGCTTACAAAGCAACAGATAATGATTGACCTAGCTGCTGAACGGTTGAAAAGGTTTCTCCCAAAATATAATTTGCTGTTTAATCAAAATGAAATTAAGTTTTCACATGGTGCCTAAAAGCTGGAAGGTTTGGATTTTTTGTTTTTTGTTTTTCTTTTAAAGTATCTAAAGAATGGGCCAACAATAAGATAACCATTGGGGAAAACAGACACCAACAGCTGTTTTCTTCACCAAAATACTCTTGTGTTCAGAGTCATATTCAGCTGCATGAAATCGGAGTTTTGTAGGTTGAGAAGCTGCTAGAAATTTCAGCCAGACTCTATTTTTTAAAGATAAACTTAAGTAATAAAAGTGATTACAGATGTTACTGTTTTTAATTGGTTATCAGTACTGTTTCCAGATGTCCTTTCTACATTTAATCCTTTCAGCAGATGGCTGTTGACACCTGCTCCGTGCCCAGCTCGGTTGAGGCCCCAGGAATATAGGGGTAAACAGAACAGACAAGTGGCTTTTAGAGATTCTCCTCCACTGAGGGAAACACTAATTGATAAACTAAAAAGAACATGTAATATAACATCAGGAAGTCGTAAATTCAGTGAAGAAAAAAATAAAACTGGGTGAAGTGAGAGACCCGGTAATCGGTGAAAGCTTCTCAGATACAGTGACATTTGAAAACCTTCTCTGAGGAGGTCACAGAATCTGTGCAAAAGGGCGATGGGACACTTAACAAGGTGAGGTGTGGGAGAGGCCTTTCTGCATGTTTTTAAGATTTGAATGTGAATGCATTGCATTTTTAACTCTCTGCCACTACCAGCCCCGCCCTCTAACTGTTGTTCTTTTAAAACTCCATTCAGAGTGTAAGTTAATAGTTGCTTTGCAAAGAGTTGGCCCTTTTATTCTTTTTAATGTTTGTTTTATTTTCCACATCTGGAAAAAGAAATACAGTTTAACCAAATATTTGTGAATTCTTTTTCATTTTACAAATACTGTTAAAACTCCAGTGAGCTTTGATGCAACATTTGATATTTTCGCTTTCCCAAGCATTTGCTAATAATCCATTCTCTGAGAGGAGATGAGGTTTTTCTTCATGGTTTTCAGGAATAGGGCGTTTTGACAAATGTCTTGCTATTCAATACAAATAAACTTAGTTTGACTTCAGAATTAATGATAAAAATATTCTCTGGCTTGTATTTATAAACACCCACCTTAAAAACTAGTGATTTGTAAAAACAAGTAAGAGTCCCAAACTTTATCTTCACCCAGGCCTCCTTTCTCGAGCCCTCATTGAATCAGCTGCTCTTGTTTCCTTGGATTCCTGACCCTGCATTCAGTACTCTTCCCTCTAACTACATTGGGACCACGTTCTATAACATCACCTGGTTCTTGGATCCAGCTAGTTCTTAGGCCGGTTTTACTCATGGACTTATCGATTTTCTGAGCTCATAATTTTTTGCAGTTTGATCTGGGTTTATGTCACTTACGGCTGAAGGACTCCTGATAAGACACTAAGGGAAGACCATAGGACTGGTAGGCAAGAAACCTGTCAGAGCAGAATGAAACAAAAAGATCTAGGTAGCCAATGACTTGGGACTCACATGGCTGCATATTTTGAGATAATCATAGCAGGCAACAAAAACGCCAGCTGAATCCTGGTCCTAGGGTAGGGGCTACTTGCCCTCTGGCCTCTTCTGTTTTGCATGGTGGCTCTACGGTTACAGATATCCAGGACTCAACTGTAGCGAGAGAGAATCTACAGATGTACACATGATCTAGTCTTGGCTGCAGCAAGATAAGAGCAATTAGAATTATTAGATTTCTTCTCATCCCAAGCAGTAAAAAGATTTCAGGACAAGCCTGGAGCTTCTGCTACTTACTACATGTGATCATCAATAAAGCATTTCATGTTTTCTGAGCTTATTTTCTTCCTTGATGAAATGGAGGAAAGTTCTACTACTTAACCCTCACAGCAGTTCTAGTGTTATCCAAACTGGGACACTTCTGAGAGTAAAAGGAATATTCATCATGATGAAGGGCTAGCCAGCCTCAATGAGGACTGTCCCAGGCAGATCAGGACCTATGGGCACCCCTTTTCTGAATCATTCCTCCTGGTTCTTTCCTGACTGGGTTTTTCACATCTACCTTCTGCCTTCAATCATCCTTTTAGAAAAAGAGATCATTCTAGATGGTTTCTCTCTTTTTTGCTGTGTATACAGCTGGCTACATCATGGTGCTATTATGAGCCAGACCCTGTTTTATATTCACATTGTCTCATTGCATTTTTCCCAGCATTCCTGTGAGGTAGGAATGATTTAGGGACGAGGAACAGTCCTAGAGCAGTTGAATACTGCCCTTTGCACTGCCAGGCAGCAGTGGGCCTGCCATACGGAGCAGGCGACCAGAAGCTAGAACCTTTGCTCCGCTCACGGTGCTTGGCTGCCTCTTTGTCTTTCAGATGTGCAGATGAGAATAGCCTGCCTCATTTTCCTTTGCATCATTTAAAATCTGGGGGTTTAATAAAAAGAAATGAAATCTTGCCATTGGCAGCAACATGAATGGACCTAGGGCGTGCTATGCTAAGTAAAACAAATCAGACAGAGAAAGAAAAATGCTGTATGATTTCACATACATGTGGAATCTAAAAAGCAAAACATACGAATATAACTAAACAGAAACAGAGTCATCAATACAGAGAACGAACAGGTGGTTTCCAGAGGGGAGGGTGTTGCGGGGAGGGGAGAAATAGGTGAGGGAGATGCAGAGGTATGCGCTTCCACTTGCAAAATAAATGAGTCACAGGTGTGAAGTTTATAATGTGGGCGATACATTCAATAGTTGTGTAATATCTTTGGTGAAGTATGGTAACTAGACTTGTCATGGTGATCATTTTGAAATGTATAGAAATATCAAATCACTATGTCGTGTAACAGGAACTAATGTAGTGATGTAAGTCAATTATACTTCAAAAACAAGCAAATAAAATCATAGGAAAATAGATTAGATTGGCAGTTACCAGAGGAAGGAGGTCAGGGGAGAGGGAATCGGATGAAGGTGGTCGAAATGTACAGACTTTCAGTTGTAAGTAAGTTCTAGGGAAGTAATGCACAACATGATTAATATAATTAGCACTGCTGTCTGTTATACTTGAAAATTGTTAGAGAGTAAATCCTAAGAGTTCTCATCACAAGGAAAGCATTTTTCCTATTTCTTTAATTATGTATCTATATGAGATGATGGATGTTTACTAAACTTATTTTGCTAATCATTTCATGATGTATGTAAGTGAAATCACTATGCTGTACACCTTAAACTTATACAGTGCTGTATGTCAATTATATCTCAATAAAACTGGAAGAAAAATGTCTGGGAGCTTATAACTTTCAAAGATAGAGGTAATATTTTTTAAAATCAGAGATCTGCTTCAAAGTCTTTCCACTGTGGCTTCTGAAGGCTGTGCTAATAAAAAAAAAAAAGAAGGGAGTTCCCCTTGAACTGTCAGTGGAGGCTGGTTCTCTGGGCTCCAAATAGAAATCTTCTTCCAGGTCTCTTGAGGCCTGAGCTCTGCTGTCTGTCACAGAGCCTCCTATGAAGGTGACAATGAGAGTGAGCTCCTAGTTCCATCCTAAGCGTTCCCTGGAGGCAGTGGCATGCTAGTGTGTTTGACACCCAGACAGAAGCATTTTCTACACCCTGCTCCTCTATTCCACAGATTTATTTTCAGTAATAATCCTGTAATAATCAGTAAACGTTATTCTTTTCTTGATTTGTTCTTTAGTTGCGAACGCCAATTTTAAAAAGAATGATACTTTTAATGATACTATTGAAGCTTGGAAAAATATTTCATGTATTAAAAATTCGTTCTTGAAAAATGAAAATATTACAACTTGCACTTCACGTTGCTTCACCGTTTGAAATTTTAAACACAAATAAAAATTCCAAGCCATCCCACAGAGTGATACAACTGAAGCAACTCTAGTTCCCTGTCTTTGTCTTTACAGTTACTTTATTATTCTCATTGATTTTTTCTTTAATTGGAGTATAGTTGCTTTACAATGTTGTGTTAGTTTCTGCTGTACAATGAAGTAAGTAAGCTATATGTATACATATATCCCCTCCCTCTTGGACCTAACTCTCACCCCCGCCATCCCACTCATCTATGTCATCACAGAGCACGGAGCTGAACTCTCTGCGCTATACAGCAGGTTCCCATCAGTTATCTGTTTTACTGATATATGTATGTGTATATATGTCAATCCTAATCTCCCAGTTTGTCCCACCCTCCCCTTCCCTCCCTGTGTCCACATGTATGTTCTGTACGTCTGTGTCTCTATTCCTGCCCTGCAAATAGGTTCATCTGTACCATTTTTCTAGATTCCACATATATGCGTTAATATACGATATTGGTTTTTCTCTTTCTGACTTAGTTCACTTAGTTCACTCTGTATGGCAGTCTCTAGGTCCATCCACGTCTCCACAAATGACCCAATTTCGTTCCTTTTTATGGCTGAGTAATATTCCATTGTATATATGTACCACATCTTCTTTATCCATTTGTCTGTCGCTGGACATTTAGGTTGCTTCCATGACCTGGCTATTGTAAATAGTGCTGCAGTGAACATTGTGGTTCACGTGTCTTTTGGAATTATGGTTTTCTCAGGGTATATGCCCAGTATTGGGATTGCTGGGTCACATGGTAGTTCTATTTTTAGTTTTTTAAGGAATCTCCATTCTGTTCTCCATAGTGGCTGTATCAGTTTACATTCCCACCAACAGTGCAAGAGGGTTCCCTTTTCTCCACACCCTCTCCAGCATTTATTGTTTGTAGATTATTTTGATGATGGCCATTCTGACTGGTGTGAGGTGATACTTCATTGTAGTTTGTTTGTTTGTTTGTTTTTTGCGGTACACAGGCCTCTCACTGTTGTGGCCTCTCCAGTTGCAGAGCACAGGCTCCGGACGTGCAGGCTCAGCGGCCATGGTTCACGGGCCCAGTCGCTCCACGGCATGTGGGATCCTCCCGGACCGAGGCACGAACCAGTGTCGCCTGCATCGGCAGGTGGGCTCTCAACCACTGTGCCACCAGGGAAGCCCTTCATTGTAGTTTTGATTTACATTTCTCTAATAACTAGTGATGTTGAGCATCTTTTCATGTGCCTCTTGGCCATGTGTATATCTTCTTTGGAAAAATGTCTATTTAGGTCTTCTGCCCATTTTTTGATTGGGTTGTTTGTTTTTTTGATATTGAACTGAATGAGCTGTTTGTATATTTTGGAGATTAAGCCTTTGTCAGTTGCTTCATTCGCAAATATTTTCTCCCATATGAGGGTTGTCTTTTTGTCTTGTTTATGGTTTCCTTTGCTGTGCAAAAGCTTTTAAATTTAATTAGGTCCCATTTGTTTATTTTTGTTTTTATTTTCATTACTCTAGGAGATGGGTCAAAAAATATCTTGCTGTGATTTACGTCAAAGAGTGTTTTTCCTTTGTTTTCCTCTAAGAGTTTTATAGTGTCCAGTCTTACATTTAGGTCTTTAATCCATTTTGAGTTTATTTTTGTGTATGGTTTTAGGTAGTTTTCTAATTTCATTCTTTTACATGTAGTTATCCAGTTTTCCCAGCACCACTTATTGAAGAGACTGTCTTTTCTCCATTGTATATTCTTGCCTCCTTTGTAATAGATTAGGTGACCATAGGTGCATGGATTTACTTCTGGGCTTTCTATCCTGTATCACTGATCTATATTTCTGTTTTTGTGCCAGTCCCATACTGTCTTGATTACTGTAGCTTTGTAGTATAGTCTGAAGTCAGGGAGCCTGATTCCTCCAGCTCTGTTTTTCTCTCTTGAGATTGCTTTGGGGAACTTCCCTGGTGGCTCAGTGATTAAGAATCAGCCTGCCAATGCAGGGGACACGGGTTTGAGCCTTGGTCCAGGAAGATCCCACATGCCGTGGAGCAACTAAGCCTGTGCGCCACAACTACTGAGCCTGCGCTCTAGAGCCCGCAAGCCACAACTACTGAAGCCCACATGCCTAGAGCCTGTGCTCTGCAACAACAGAAGCCACCACAATGAGAAGCCCACTCACAGCAACAAAGAGTAGACCCTGCTCGCCGCAACTAGAGAAAGCCCACATGCAGCAACCAAGAACCAACACAGCCTAGAATAAATAAAATTAAAACAAATTTTTTTTAAAAAGATTGCTTTGGCCATTCGGAGTCTTTTGTGTTTCCATACAAATCGTAAAATATTTTTGTTCTAATTCTGTGAAGAATGCCACTGGTAATTTGATAGGGATTGCATTGAATCTGTAGATTGCTTTGGGTAGCATAGTCATTTTCACAATATTTATTCTTCCAAGAACATGGTACATCTCTCCATTTGTTTGTGTCCTCTTTGATTTCTTTCATCAGTGTTTTACAATTTTCTGAGTACAGGCCTCCTTAGGTAGGTTTATTCCTAGGTATTTTATTCTTTTTATTACGATGGTAAATTGGATTGTTTCCTTAATTTCTTTTTCTCATCTTTCATTGTTAGTGTATAGGAATGCAAGAGATCTCTGTGCATCAATTTTGTATCCTGCGACTTTACCAAATTCATTGTTTAGCTCTAGTAGTTTTCTGGTAGCATCTTTAGGATTTTCGATGTTTAGTATCATGTCATCTGCAAACAGTGACAGTTTTACATCTTCTTTTCCAATTGGTATTCCTCTTATTTCTTTTTCTTCTCTGATTGCCGTGGCTAGGACTTCTAAAACTATGTTGAATAATAGTGGTGAGAGTGGACATGCTTGTCTTGCTCCTGATCTTAGAGGAAATGCTTTCAGTTTTTCACCATTGAGAATGATGTTTGCTGTGGGTTTGTCATATATGTCCTTTATTATGTTAAGGTAGGTTCCCTGTATGCCCACTTTCTGGAGAGTTTTTGTCATAAACAGGTGTTGAATTTTGTCAAAAGCTTTTTCTGCACCTATTGGGATGATCATATGGTTTTTATTCTTTAATTTGTTAATATGGTAGCAGGAATACTTGGTACCACAGTACCACACAGATTAGGTTATGAAATTGCCCGAAAGATTTAACTGAGTCCATGTGAGTTGGGGGCAGGCTGTATACCTGGATGTTTTCCACAATAATTTTTATGTCAGATTCAATGTTTATTAAAGGATAAATTATGAAAATGTGCTAATTTGAAGCTTATCCATCTATTATACAACTCAGTGGTAATCACAACAATTACTTAAAATATAGACCAAGAAAAGATTTTTTTCAGGGAGGAGTATTTCACCACTGACATTGTTTGGAATTGTGATGCATGGCAATGATGATAGACCGGGTTATTTTTGCTTTCAGATTCTCTACAGACAGATTCTCTCTATGTGATATTGCCTAGACCAGAGCTTCCCATGGCCTTGAACTTCGAGCCTTACTGCCTAGAACAAATGAAGTTCAGTGTCCAAAAGTACTTAAATAATCCCGCTCATTCCAGTTTTATGCATTAAATGTCATGTGACATAAAGAAATGGGTACTGGAAAAAATTTTCACAACTTTTGAGGGATCTTGAGAGCGCTTTGTTATAAAGTACTCTTGAGCCCTTGACATTCATAAACTGATGGTTATTATTATTATTCTCCCAAATAATAACCTACCCCCCATCAGCAGGAAAATTTTCCCCATTCACATGCCTCCCCCATCTTCACATTTTGATATTTAATCAAAACCCTGAATTTTGAACTAGGGTCAGTGTGAATATATAACATATACAGTAGCCGATTAGTAACTCCTTAATTCTTTATGTAATTGGCAGTGAAGACTTGTAGATGGTCTGTCTGCTTGATGCTATAGCTACCTAAAGGTTTTTTTTGTTTGTTTTTTTTGTTTGTTTGTTTTTGCGGTACGCGGGCCCCTCACTGCTGTGGCCTCTCCCGTTGTGGAGCACAGGCTCCGGACGTGCAGGCTCAGTGGCCATGGCTCACGGGCCCAGCCGCGCCATGGCATGTGGGATCTTCCCGGGCCGGGGCACGAACCCGTGTCCCCTGCATCGGCAGGCAGACTCTCAACCACTGCACCACCAGGGAAGCCCTACCTAAAGGTTTTAATCAGCACTCAGAATTTGATTTTGATCACCTCAGCTCAGCCTGAACTTGAACTTCAGTTAAAAGTGTTGAGGCAATAGCAACATGGATGGACTTGGAGGGCATTATGCCTAGTGAAATAAGTCAGACGGAGAAAGGTAAATACTATATGGTATCGCTTATATGTGGTATCTAAAAAATACAACAAACTAGTGAATATAACATAAAAGAAGCAGACTCATGGTTATAGAGAACAAGCTAGTGGTTACCACTGGGGGGGCAACATAGGGGTGGGGAGGTGCGAGGTACAAACTATTGGGTGCAAGATAAGCTGAAGGATGTATTGTACAACATAGGCAATATAGCCAATATTTTGTAGTAACTGTAAATGGAAAGTAACCTTTAAAAATTGTACAAAAATAAAATTTAGTTTTTAAAAACCTAGGAGAAAAAAAAGTGATGAGGCAATGAGTTCTTGGATCTTGTTTCTGGGAACTAGGAAATGAGAGAGGTAGTGGGTTTTTCTTAGGAGGGAATTCTCTTCTCAGTGGCCTTGCTAACAAGTTTGCCCCCCATACAATGAGATTTCAGGGGGAACACAAAGAGCCATCTCTGTGTACATCAGAGCAGGCAAAGGAACCATGCAGAAAGAGATGATGCTCTCAGGCAGTGTTTCCAGGATGATGGCAGCACAGGAGAAAAAGTGAAATGTGCAGGTAAGAGTAGGAGAAAAATGTGCTATGTGGGAAAGCAGCCATAATAATAACTATAATACTAATTTGGAAACTAGAACCAGGGTACAAAGTATACGGGTAAAGCCAACGAAGCTCCAAGAATGAAAACCATTCAACAAGAGAAAGCAGAGTCACAGGAGATGTTTCACATGACAGCTCAGAACAGGATGACTGACCAAGACAGCTGAACAAGTGCGAGGTGGAGAAACAGCCCAGACCTGGGCCTTTTGGCTCCTGACTTGAGTCCACGCTTTGTGTCAGAAGAATAGTGACCAAAGGAAACTATCTTTGGTTTAAGTATAGAAGTAGGAATATACCTTATTTTATATTTAGCTGCATATGTTTAAGATCTTAATATGTCTATAGTCAAAATCATAATGTATTAGGTTCAGTCCCTTGAAATTGCCAATATGTACTCATCTTTTACCTATAAAAACTACAGTTCCACATGATTCAAGCTAATTGATATGAAGATATTCTCAAGCAAACATTTTGGTTTTGTTTTAAAGTCCATGTTGGAGACCCAAGGAGAACTTTGGCCTTTACTAAGATTCCTACCTTCTCCTGGAGTTGGGGACTTATGAATTTAGTGCCAACTGGGGAAGTGACAATCCCTAGGTGTCCAGTCTTCCTCTGCCCTGGATGTGAGATGAAGCTGGAGAGAAAGAAAAGTTGCAGAATTGCACAGGCTGAGGGAGGTGGTTGTAGCTTTTGTACATGTTTGTTCCTTTTTATTGCTTTGCTTTTTATTTCCAACTCATTTGACTTTGGGTTCAAGAATTGTTTTTCTCTTCATAAACTAGGTTTTGAAATTATTATCTGGCTCATCTGTTTGCTTCTCTTAAATGAAACGTAAATTGGCTTGTTTTAAATTTCAGATACTTTAGTTTTGATTCTACTGTTCATCTCCGTTTGACCACGGCAGTAAATTTTTTGCTGCCAAGAACAAAGAAGGCTTGCTGTTTAAAATCTCTTTCTTTAAATCAATGTGCCTTTGAGTATTAAAAAGAATTCTCAGTTTTTAATAGGTTTGATTTGCTTGCTTCTGATCTTATGTTTTCTTTCTTTATTCTCTCATTCTTTCCTGTCCTGTGACCCCACATTTATGCTACCTTCATATTTCTTTTCATATTCCCTACTTCCACAAGGAACCCAAGATAAGCCACTATCTGTTCCTTTCTCAAAGGGGGGGGGAAAAAAAGGTGGCTCTGGGATCAGGCTGATTCCTGTGGGCCCCTGGCATAAATGATCATGATGCATTAGATAGTTACCCTTCATTGGCCAATCAATAATTATTGAGTGCCTAGTTTGTGCAGAATCCTGTACATACAGTAGTGTGGGTAATGATGGGAACATATTTCATGGGAGACATTGAAATATTCATAGACATGGACTTTCTTGCCATAATAGCTTTTGAGATCCATTCATAATGAACTCATATTTGGAATGAAGGAAGCTTGAGACTCTCCCAAAAGTTGGATGCAATGCGTTTTTTATGAATCTAACCATTATGAAGCTTGGCATTTATCTGTA
The DNA here is from genome assembly GCF_964374135.1 of Grampus griseus. Taxonomy (NCBI): domain Eukaryota; kingdom Metazoa; phylum Chordata; class Mammalia; order Artiodactyla; family Delphinidae; genus Grampus; species Grampus griseus. The sequence goes on along the minus strand of NC_139005.1, from coordinate 75,004,129 downwards.
TATCCATCCACTGTGTACCACTGGCAGTGCCGTGCTGTAAGGTATGCAGGTAACAGGTAGACAGTTGTTCTGGGTGTGGGGAAAGTTCTGCCTTACAGAATATTCTCTCCTCCCCTGACCTCTGTCATACTACTAAAATGCTTTCTTCTCGAGGATTACCTCAAAGGTACCTTTTTCTTCGTAGTATTTTATTACCTAGGAGAGATGCTTATTACCTACCCTCACATTAGACAGAGCAGCTGATCTGCTTCACATGGCAGGAAACAAGCCCATGAGCAGCTATGACCCAGGACTGTTTGACTAATAGGAGTTGCTTGGGAAAGAGCTAAAAGAAAGGTCACCTTGAACAGCTCTAAGGAAGGAAAAAAACATCAGGTCTCTCAACAACCAGGGGTTCCGAGAAGGAGGAACAAATGCCAAAGAAGGGAACTGAAGAAACACCACCGAAGCATCTACTCTTGCTGCAATTTAGCTTTGGGCCAGCCTGAGCAGGGAAGTTGCAGCGATCAGTGGAGTAACTTGGTGGAGAGCTCGGGAAAGCTTTTATCAGCCATCTAGGTAGGGAGGTGCACATGGGGACACCAACTCATCCAGGTTTGCCTGGGACTTTCCTGGTTTTAACACTAAGCGACCCACATCCCCAGAATCCCCTCAGTCCCGGTGTGCCCCTACTTCATACCCCATATACTGAGAATACCATCATCTTTCTCACAAATGATTTTTCTGTGAATTCTGCATGAACGTCATTGTTATATGACCTATGTCAAATAATGTGATTCAAACTCAAATCTTTTATTTCTTCCTGTATTTCTCTGAGTTTCTAGACCATCCTTGTAGGTTATACTGTCTTTTGTTTTTGTATAGCATTAGCCTTTCCTTCTGGGAGAACATACCTCACCCTTCCCCACTCCCCATAATTGTTTTCCTTTTTAATTTTAGAAACTGATTCATTCTAGGAATATCACCTTTTAAAAGATATTGTCTGTTGCTATGTGAGCAGATTCTCTGAGGGCTCTAATAGGGGTTGTGAAGCTGAGAGATTTCAGAGGTGTCATTCTCATTAGAATCCAACAGTGGCCACCTACTTCTGTGTGGAGATAAGTGTGAAGTGTGTTGTGACTTCAGAAACATCAGGTCCTGGGTCCTAGGAGATAAGCAGTTAGTGATTTTCTCACAAGAAGCCTAGAATATTCCAAGATACACGGCACTTATAAAACATGTGCTTGCCTTTGTCCTGGCAAGTCTTTGTTTAAACTGTAGTTTACAGAAAGATATTAAACCACGGTTATAATCCTATATGTTTACATGAATCTGTGGCAATATCATAAAATCTTTATAAACTTTATAACTGGAGAATATTTTTTAAAATTTTAAACCAGATTAAATAATTCACTAAAAAAAACCCATCTGTGTGTAACCTAATCCATTCTAGTACCTGAAAATATTTGTAATAAAATTTCATCCCATGCTAATTTTTTGCTACAAGATAGTAAAGTACTAATGTCCTTAGCAAGGAAAACAATGAAAACATTCATAAATTAGGATTTTGTTCATAAAATCAGCTTTCATTAACAAGATTAACAGTGGAGAGAAAATGCATTGTTTTGTTTTAAGCTGAATTATAGTTAACACAAGAGTTGACAAAAAGTGGTACAAAACTCAGTCGGTTAAAAATGCACCCAATATTTAGAAACACAATTACTACTGAATAGAGGTCATCCAAAAGTAGAAAATTAGTATAAGACATTAGTTTAGGAACATTAGACATTACATAAACTCTTGGTAATGGGTACGTATGGGGGAGTGAAAGGACTAGCCATAAGGTTTTGATTTGTCAGAATAGTCTACTGTTGTTGGTGTTTCTTAGCTGAGCACATTTTTATTCAAATATTTGAATAGTGAGGATCCTAATAACTAAAGTTTATTGATTTCTGTATGAAACATGTAAAGTTTACTTTTTATTTTTTTAACATGTAAAATCTCATTTAAATCACCCAACAATCATATGGGGTCAGTACAGCTATAATTCCCTTACATCACATTGACATCTTGAAGTCTAGATGGCACATGCAAAGGTACATATTGTGTGGCTCACACCTTCTGAATTAGTGTCTCTGGAGGTAGGCCCAGGAAACCTTATTTTTAACAAGTTCTTAGATAATTTGTATGCCCTCAAATTGAAATACACATCTAATAATTAAAGGTTTGTTATCACCGTTAATGGTATTATTCCTCTCTAGTGACTTCCCAGAATTAGGCAGTACCTTGTTCTCATTTTTAGCCAGAGCAGATACACTCATTTCCCATAATAGAACTCATACAAAACTGGAACGTATGAAGTAAGCAAGTTAAACCCCTCTGTACTAATACAAGTACCTCGTAAACTTTAGTGACCATTAAGGAAACAAAATGTTTTTGTTCATGGTCTTCACACATTTTATATAGTTAGAGTGGCCACAATCAGAACACAGTAGGGGAGAGAGAGAGAGGGAGGGATCATTTTTGATTCACGATCTCCTCCTAGAAATGCCATTCCTGGTAACGTTTATGAAGAAGTAGACACTGAATTGCATGAGTATCTTTGTAAGAATATCATCTAGGAAGTTTATTTAAAGACAAGAAACACATGGTGCTAAAGAGAGCTCAAGAGCAGACGCAGTGGAGAGACTGGTAAATGTAAGGTCAGAGAGTTTGGGCAGAAAAACATGTTCCTTTATGTGGGTTGGAGAAGTGGAGCAAGCATTTTGAAACCAGGGTTTTGAGAAATATTTCATAGTGTGGAATAAATTTATTTTTTAAAAAACTGAAGTAAATATTTAGTGGCCATTTTTTCTCCCAAACATAAATTTACTGTCCTATAAGCCTGAACTTCCAAACTTGAATTTCTGGACATACCAATGAGGGTGAAAGTACATTTTGTTCAACATGGCCTGTTAGGAATTGCCGCCTCTCCTTATATCGCCTTCTGTAGAGCAAAATCCACTGCTTACCTGCCTCTCTTCTAACTCATTCCTCCTGCCAACCTGTTTTTTCTCATTTCTTTTCTTTCTTGTTCTTTCTCCCCTCTCCCCTCCCCTCTCTCCCCCACATTTTTTTGTTTGGTTCATCTCTCTGAATCTCACCCTTTCTCCAGTCATGTGTCAATCCCCCGTCTCATCTTCCCAGCCACTCCAACCGGCAGTAATTTCTCCTTTTCCTGACTTATATTACCAAATGTCTATGCCAAAGACGTTGGCTCATGGATATTCTAACTCGTAGTGTTGTCCAATTGTATTTTATGTCTAAGTCCTGTTCCCTCAACTAGATCCTAAATGTTTGAGACCTAGAAAGAGAATGTATTTTACTTTTACATTTCCAACAGGGTACATGACCAATGTTCAATAAATATACAGTATTTTGAATCACATTGAATTTTTTCCCACTTTCCCAGTCAAACATATTTCCTTCCTGTGCTTACCCAGCCATGCTAATTTTCACCTGTAACTCCTTTGATAGGCTGAGGGAGAAAAACGGAGTTAACAATCACAAGTTATTCATTTGGGGAAAGCAAAGTGTTAAAGAATATTATTATCTCCCACCAAAGAATAAAAAATAACTGAGAAATTGAATTTAGACTGAAAATCTGTTCACAGTTCATACAAGAAAAATGAAGACAGTTACATTTCAACTAATGTTGACAAGTTGGATGGCAATAGACATTAGTCAGCAGATAGATCCCAAATACTACCTAGAGAAGCTACAGGATAAGCAATATAAATTTCACCTCTAAGAAGGAGCCATGTGAAATGAAGAAATAACTTTAAGTTATAAAAATCCCTTTCCTAGTTAATTTGATCATTGCTTATGTTTGATATGAAGACTTTTTACGTAATTGTTAGACGTTGTATACTGACATTAGCCATATTGTGGAACATGATTTGTAGGACTTTTCCACTGATAGTCAAATAGTTCATTTTAATGACAATAAAGTGTTCCCAAAGGAGAGTAGAGTCCCACAGACAGTGATGACAGCCAAAGGGCAAGTAGTCAGCAGGCTTCAGGTGACCTTACTGAGTGAGTATAAGATTTTAGTAGAAAACAGGTATTCTATAAACATTAGAAACATATGAGATGAGATTTGTTCATGATTCATTTCCCAGTGTTATGAGAAGAGGATGACCTGGGGTATAGGGAAGCTTTAATTCAAGTTCCATTTCTTTGCTTTCTGGCTGTGAGACCTTGGACACAATACTTAATGCATTTGAATGTTAATTTCCTCATCTGCAAAATATACATAAAATGTTTCAATGGGTTTTTGAAAGTTACGTGAGAAAAATCTGTAAGTGCTTGGCAAAAAAAAAATTTGCAGGTGCTTTTTGAATGATGTCATTTGTACCTCAGTTTCCCCATATTACACAGGATAGGCCTGCATAGATGTTATAAAACAAAGATAATTAAAATTTACAATGTGAGACTTAGAGATCAAGAGAGATGACTTGAGCATTAAGAATTAATCTATGAATTGAATCTGAAAAATTTTGCTTTCTGTGTATGTCTGTATCTGAAAAATTGTGCTTTCTATGTATGCTTTCAAGGCAACTAACATTAGCTATTTACTCTGTGAATAATGGCCACAATTAACACGTAGGTCTACAACACAGACCCACGATAAGGCAAGCTGAGGGCCACTAATAGCCCAGTGTGCTCATGTGTGGGAAGCTTGGTGGAAAGCACAGTGGGCAGCTACCCACAGTGGGCAGCGGTGGTACAGAGTCCTCCCCAAACCAGCTACAGCAGGGCACATGCAGCTCTGGAGTCAGGATTGTCCTAGAGTTGTGGACTGACCAGATGACACCTAGCCACAGTTCACCTTTTCTTTAGCATTTACTGCATGTAGGCATTGTGCTTTACATCTATTTTCTCATTTAATCTGCTCAAGAATAGTATCTTCAACTTACAGATGAGTAAACTGAGGCACAGAGAGGTTATGTAGCTGGTGCTAAGGCACACACCTAGGAAACCACTGGTAAGAGTCCAGCTCAGGCCATCTGCATCCACAGGCTGCTCTCTTAAATCCTTCTGAAGGGAAAACACATTAGATACCTTTACATGAACACCAGGAGAGGTGTGTCCAGGATCTGGGACGGGGTGATAGATGTATGAAAGGAAGGGCCTTTTGGTCATATGGCCCTGTGTGATTTCGTCAGTCTGGTATGCTGCCTAAATGGCATGGAATCTGCTTCCAGACAGATGCTGGGTGAGAAGTCTGGTGATAAGAACGGCTGTACATGCTGTGTGTCCCAGCGATGGGGTGGGTTGTCTATTTCCAGGGCCTGGGAGCTGCTCTCCCCAGCTTGACCCAGATAAGTGCCAGATATGGGAGCACAGGTGCAAGATCAACTGGTCTGCTTCTTGGGTGGAATTTTCCTGCTTAAAAAAAAAAAAAGTGCAGGAAAACAACAGCTTCCTATGACCTCATTCTGCTTAAAATTCCTGGATATGTCTCTGTTTCCCTTCTGGTTCCAGACTTTTTCTTATTTACTTTTATACTAAATTCAGCTTCTTTAAAAGGAAACAAATATCAGCTTCTTAAAGAAGTGGCATTGATTTTTTTTTCCAGAACATTTTGAACTACAGAGCCAAAGAATCTTATTTAATTGATCCCTAATTAAGTTTTTTTCCCTAGATGGTCAGTCTTTCCTGAGAAAGTGGTTCATACACTTTCTGCATTAGAATCACTGGGCATGTTCATTAAATTGGGGTTTCATTTATCAAAGCTATTTACTGAGTATGTACTCTGTGACAGGCGTTATGTTACATGCTGATTTGTGGTCCTCTCCCCACACCTTCTGAATTAGTATCTCTGGAGGTGAGTCCAGGAATCCTCATTTTAAACAAGTTTCCAGATAAATTTTATGCCCTCAAAACTTTGAATACCACTATCCTATATTATAAACTCTTCAAATATAAGGCTTGGGGTTTTATGTAACTTTGTTTCTAGCCCCTAACAGATTGCCTGGCATGATGGTGTTGATGTGTGATTGGTTACAATTCAATGAAGAAATGAACTTCCAAATTCACTGCCTAGAGTGACATAGGAAGATCAAACCTATCATTTACTCTTGTTCATATGTTTATGATTTTTAATTTGCTGGTCCTGAACCTAGCTACCCTGACACCTGTAAGTCAAGAATCTGTTTATTTCATAGTTCTGATTTTTATTTTGTCCTGGAGGGTATTAATCATTGGATTATGTGTTTCTTTACTGGGATATTCACAAAATCCCCTTTGCTTTATTATTCAAAAATCAAAGAATGTCAAATCTGAGTAGACTTTAAAAGTATGCCAACCTCTCATCAAGTACTTAAATTCTCCCCGTAGTATACTCTCTGTATTAGGCAGAACAGGGTCACTGCTTTAACAAATAACCTCAAAATTTCACTGGCTTCATCACAATGAAGTTTATTTCTCACTCATGATTTATTCCAATGCAGATATCAGAAGGAGGCTGGGTCATTCAGGGACCCAGGCTCCTTCCATCTTGTGGCTCTGTTCTCAGAAAACCAAGGTCTTCCTCCTGTTAGCCAGCAGATGGGGTAAGGGTATGAGGATCCTGTGGGGGTTGAAAGGGCAGCCCAATATGGCATGTACCACTTTCACTCACATTTCATCAGCCAGAGCTCAGCCACTGGCCCACACCTAACTGCAGAGGAGTCTGGCACATGCAGTCAAAGCGGATGATCAGATGCCCTCTGCCTTAGCCTCCAAGTAGTTATATGGCCTCCCTACAATTCTTCCAGTGACAGAGAACTGAGTAAAACATATCATCTTTAAACATCCCAGACAGAGTTCTTTCATTGAGTTACCATATATTTTGCTGCATTGACAAGATTACATAGTACTTAAGAGCGTGGTCTGTGGAATCAGACTGCTTGAGTTTGTATCCAGACCCCATCAACCTTGGCCAGTTATTCATTTCTCAGTTTTCTCGTACATTAATTCATGTATTTCCTGGCTCGTGCCTAATATGTAACAAATTCTCAATAAATGTTAGTTGTTAATACTTGATATATTGTTCCTTGTTCCACCTCTGTCCTCACAGGTATACATCCTTGTCCTTGGATATTTAAAGGTATCTCTGCCCCTATTCTGAGTATCTTCCAGAATCTTCAGCTGTTCCTCACATGACCTCATTTAACATTCCTTCTCCATCGTGGTCACTCTAGATTCTAATATGCTCTGATTAGGGGAGACAGCAGCAAAACTATAACCTTCTCATTTTTAGCTGCTATACATCTATTTATGTAGCCTAAGATCACGTTAGTTTTTTTAGCCACCACTTCACCCAGCTGATACATATTGATCTTATTTTCTACTAAAATTTTTAAAATTTACATAAATGTAATTGCTGAGCCAAGTCTCCTTCATTGTTGTAGCCTTTTTTGGTTTCAAGAGAAGATTCTTATATTAATAGCTATAAACTCCTAGTATATTCTATTTGATCTTTTGTTTTCAATCTAAAAGGAAGACTTACTGCAACCTTGGGGCTCTTCTGCTACCTAACAGTGGTTAATACAGTTTATTCAACACATAAGGAGAGTGAGTAAGACTCACCTGTTGGTGTACATTTCTTTTGGCCCAGAGTATCAAGAAAAGTCCACTAACACCAGGGATATTTACTAAGCTGGTGTTTAGGTCTTCCCCCCCCTTTTAACTATTTTTGAAAAGTTAAAAGAAAAAAAGAAGACAAAACACCAGCTCATCTTTTCTTGGCATGGAGACTCACACCACTGTATTAATTCAGATTTCTTTGGCCTTTTCTTCTTTGTGGGCAAGAGTTTCTCTGTGTGTTGTCACGTCATGTGGGTCTGGGGAAGGATAAGAAGGAAGCAAAAGATGGGGTGGGATAAGCAGGCAGATATAGCAGATGCCACTTCAGGTAAGCTGGACCCAGCAGGCCCCTTGGTGGCCCTGATGGCTTCTTGCAAACCTGTGATTCTAAGACTCTGTGTCATAAGTAAGTGGATTCCAGCTCCAGAAGTCTCAGTGTACCAACCTGGAAAATGGGAACATTCTGGTTTTTGAAATTCTTGTTCTAAGTACTTTGTCTTTGGATCAAGAATGATCTTTCTTCTTGATAGCTCCTCTGTGATCACTACTCCTACAGTCACCCTCTTCATTACTATGAAAGCTTGACCTTGGAGCTTAATCCATCAAGCTCCCTGGTCTTCTTTTTTATTTATTTATTTTTTATTTTTTATTTTTTTCCTGGTCTTCTTTACTAAAGTCAATCTTTGGTAATGATTTATTTGAGACTGGTACACTGGCCTTTTCTGTAATAATATCAGCAACAGTAATAGTAATACAATAGCTAACATACATTGAGCACATACTCTGTGTGAGGAACATACTATGGGGTAGGTATTATATTATTAACCACATGTTATAGAAGAGGAAATTGATACATAGACAATTTAAGTTGCCCAGGGTTACATAGCAGGAGAGCCAGTTAAATAGGCTCTCCAACTGTAGAATGCAAACTACCGCTCACAAATGAACAAAGGCCCTGCCATTCACTCCCAGATGGCTCAGCTGCCAGACGGCCACAGTCAAGTCTCAGACCACACATAACCATGCCCTTTTGTGGACACTGTTCACTAATTTACCTGACTTCTGATATATCATTCTTCAAAATAGTGTCTATTAACCCAGTGTTAGGTAAGAAGCTAAAATGGTACTTTGGTGTAATTTCAAAATGATCAGCATCAAGTGCTGGGCAACACTTGAATTAGTGGCACTTCAAGGAACACAAGGAGAGATTCTGTAGCATATTAATGTGATGACTTAAAAAAAATCCTTACAGGACCGAGGCTACTACTCCCTTTTGTTCACCTGAGCTGGGGCTGGGGAAACCCCAAGAAACAGAACAATCCAGTCACCTTCTCCTGCAGCCCACATGCACAGCTGACTTCTGAGAAATGAATTTAACTTTTCGAGGCTTCAGAATCAGCTGCTGGACAACATCCGGCACCAACCTAACCGCTAATCTCAGATCTCATAGCAACACAGATCATCTGGAACCCAAAATAGTCCTGCCTAGAGCTCTTTTCACTTCTTATCACTTGCGCAAGAGCATGTGTAAGAAAGGTGTCTGTTAGCCAACAGCTGCTGATTCTCAGAGAAGCAAGTGGATGTGTGGCTGCTTCCATTTAATCAGTCACCATCTGTCTTGGCAGTACTAATGCTTCTATTTTACTGGACACCTCTGTCTATGCGTATTTCTTTTTATCTAAGAGTCCACTGGACTTTTTCAAATTCACTCACACATGATATTTTCATAGGGCTTAATATTGAATGAAATCCCCTTTAATCCCAACCCTTCTCCACTTTATTTTGTTCCTTAACATTTTCCTTTTGTAGAAACACATTGGAGGCTAATCCCCAAGACCTTGAGAGACATACACACAAGAAAGTCTGACTTTGCTAGGGGATCTTTAACCTGCCTGGAGCTTTGATATCTTCTGGTTACAGCTCCTCCTCTCTTCATCCTTTGGCCTCATTTAGAGACTTTGCTGCCATAAAGTGGATTACTTCTGAATAAAGGCGTAGTGTCCACCACGATAACGTTGCTTCCATGCACGACAGCTATGGGACTTGCAGCCTGAGAACACTTTGCTTGATAGTAGGTACAATGTAGTTTTGACTGAAATGCTATCTAAACAAAACTCTCTGGGCTTACCCAAGGACAATTTACGTCAGCAGGAGAAATCAATAAAGAAATACTAATGGAGAATATTGTGGGAATTTGTGGCAAGGGTGTATTGTTTTATGATGAAAAACCAGTAAAGGTTTTTTAATTGCATATTTCTTATCACCTAAATGATTGGCTCCTGCACTAAATTTAATATAAGGAAACAACATGAAAAATCCTATTCTTCCCTAACTTCTGCCACGCCCCTCTTGGTGGTTACATGCAGTCTCCATGTACCTTGTCATTGAAAGCAGTTGGGTAGTTATATTTATTCTCTACAATTCCCATACGTTCTTCTTTAAGGTAAAACCAACCAAGGATACATTCTCCTTTGCTCTGTAGGAGCCAAGGACTCAGAGTTGAATTTAAATTAAACCAAAAGAGATCATCAAACGCTGAAGAAAGCCTAGTATATAAGAATCTGTTTATAAAGATCAAGAAGAACTGCTATATTGCAGAGATACCAAGGGTTTGGTAGAATTCAGTTCAATTTATAGGCAATCATTAATTATTTACTACGAATAAGCCATTTGTTTCAGTTAAGAATGATCTATCCTGCCATTAAAGCAAATTTGGAGAAGAAGGGGAAGGAGAAGGGGAGGAGGAGGAGAGGAAAAGGAGGAGGGAAGAGGAGGAGGGAAGAGGAGGAGGGAAGAGGAGGAGGAAAAGGAGGAGGGAGGAGGAGGAGGGAAGAGGAGAAGACAGTGGTGATGGTGATGGCACCACCCGTTAAGGAATCAAAAAGTGGACTGTTCGTCCTCTCCCACCCCCAGCCCCCCAATCTCAGGTGCTGTCCCACTTTGATATTCACTAAGGCAGAGGCACATAGGACAGCAAGACCCTCCTAAGTGCCTGCTGCAGCAATATTACCAAGTGCCGTCCCTCCCTGAGGTATTAGATGGGAACTAACATTTACTGGGCTCTTTGGCACTTTATGTGCCTTAGATGCATGGTTTTGTTTAATGCTCAAACAAGTTTATGAGAGGGTAATGTTATTCCCATTTGTACAGATTAAGTGCAAGAGGTTGAGAAACTTGCCCCAAATCACATAGCTAACACCAGGAGCTGGCTTTCAAATCTGCATCTTGATTGCTATGCCTAGGCTCGTCCTGTCGTCTCATATGCCCTTCACCTCTGCTCTACCAAGAGATCGATCTAGTATCTCCTTTCCAACATGGTGGGCCTGGCTATCTGGCATAGCCTGCCCCAAACAAAGTTTCCTGTACCGTGTTATGCCCCCATACCTCACTGGCAAGACCCTGCCCCAGCATGTGCATTTTGCTTTTGCAAGTCACTTTTCCCAATGTGGTTATACATTTATGGTTCTTACCACCTAACATAAGACAGACCATCCCTCAGACATAAACGCTCACAGCACACTGACAATCACCACACAGGTCAAACAACTCTCACTGAAAATGCAAATGCAGGGGAAAATGTGGGAAATTGTTAAAGACAGATTTCATGTGATTTAATAATATTGGCTTAAAATACATCTTTTTCATTTCTGATCATATCAGAAAATGCTATCATGAATCTTGCTATTTTGAGCTCTGAGTTCAGGGATCCTTTTTTTATGCAGTAGGGGACTCTCTTCCTGGGTATGCACGGGCTCTTTGACTGAGGTAGAAGAAAAGCTACCAAGTTTGTGAATTTGACATGGTATTTTTCAAAGGATAAGTGTCTGAGAGAGGGCATACCATCATAATCCATATAAAGAGAGGGAAAAAGGGTTGCATGTGAGAGGACTTAAATTTATCAAACCCTGACTCTGTGCCTTGGCTTGACATGTGGCTAACTTTATTTTCTTAATTCCTCTCAACAATGCTGGGAGGTATAAATATTCTATACACACCACCACCACTGCCACCACCAAGACTCAAGAAACAGCACTTGGTCCAGGCTCCTACAGCTGTTGAGTGGTAGAGCTGGGATTTGAACCCATGTCTCCCTGGGCTGATTTCACTACACTGTGCAATTTCCTAATGAGCAGGGCTCTATTTGGGGGTCTGTGAGAAAGTGACAAAAAGTGACAAAACATACACCCTGTACTCAAGAGACTTACAATGTAGGAGACAAACAGATTTAAAAGGTCAATAACCAAATATGCTTGCAAAAAAAAAAAAAATAGCTAGGTAGGACCTCAAGAAAGGTACAGGACCTCAATGGAGCCGTTGATTACAGAGACCTTGAGTGGTGAAAGAGTCCTGGTGAAGGACAGAGATTTGAATGAGGCTTAGAAAGAAAACTGAGAACTTAGAAATGGAGAGGAGACTAGCAGCTGTCCAAAAAAGGGGATCATCCTGAGCTAAGAATATACATGCTGGATTCACGGATAAGGTGGAAAGTGGCGGTAGTTTTTGTTGTCTCCAGAAGTGAGCATAGAGGAGGAGCTGAGAAATGGCTCTTTGGAAGGTATGTTAGTGCTTTGCTCCTAAAATGCATCTGGGAACATGTTGGAGATGTTAACAAGATTTTAACAAGATTCCATATGTGATTCAGAGGCATATTAAAGTTTGAAAAGGGCTACCTTAGAGAAGTAGGTCTACTCTTCTTATTTTCCTTCTCATGGATCCCAAAACAAGAGTGAAGGGGACAAAAACTTCTCTTTTCTGCCCTTCTGTCCCCTTCTTTTCTTTCTCTTTCTGTAGAAGCCCAGGTGTCTGTTGGTGAACTCAAGGACTTGAATGATGCTTCCTCTCTGCGGCTTTGCCTAAAACTTAACGTCCTCTTTCTGTAACTTCTGTGCATTACTCTCTTCCTTTTCACTGGATTCACTGATCTGTGAATGCCACACTGAAGAATGTGGAGCAAATGCATTTTGTACACAAATGTCTACAAAATGCAACAACTCAGTTGCCTTCCCAGGAGGCAGCCCCGAATAACTGGCCTATCTGTAAAAGTGGTTGATCTACACATAATAGAATGTTCTGTGTTAGCGTCGCCCATTTTAAACAGTGGGTTTGAAATGGCAGTGCTTCCCTCAGCAGGACTGTTTGGAAACAGACCACAAGAAGAGAGAGGCAGTTTCAAAATGTGGGCCCTGCCTTGTGATTCACCCAATTTGTTTAATTCGGGCTTTTTATTCCTATTAACTTTTTTGATCCTCTCACTTGGGACCGCAACTACCACTTGGGAAGAGTCCAGATTTAGGAGAAGCTTGGAAAAAAAGGAACATCGTGTACGTAAATTGGGGGCACTTCTAGTTTCTGGGATGACATGTAAAGAACTTGGAAGTCTTCAGTTCCATCTACACAAGAAGAACAAAACTGAACAAACTGGAAGCCAACAACTCTTCTTAGATCCTTCAGAGCACTGAGGTCACGGGGCAAACCGCTGTCCCCGAAACTGGACAGACAGATGGTTACAGAGAATTTCAGCTTACCAGGATCAGAAGACTTTTCAGAAACCAATACCAGAGAAGGAAAACCCAAACTATAATTGACAAATTACCAGAGGCTCTGTGTAGACAAGTTTGAGAATTAAAACCTCCTGGGAGGACCACAGTTCTATGAGTTTACCTCCAGAAACTCCATCAGGTTCCCACTGTGAGGATGAAGGTTGGCTGGGGGTAGGGGGAGGGAAATCCTCTCCTGCTTCCTGCAGGGGGAGGGCAAAAGTAGCCACCTTGAAGTACTCCCAGAGCCCTCCACTCTCCTTGAGAAGACCTGCCCTCAAGGAAAACTATTTTATCAGAGCCCGACCCACTGGAGTTTCACCAAGGGCCTAACTGACTTGGAGAAGGGAAACATCCAACTCAGAGTCAATGAAAGACTGAGACCTAATCATAGGACTTTAGAATGCTTCCCCTGCCGCCATACCTTACCAAGCCATCCATAATACTGCTGAATAATAACAAGAGATTACAGTTAAAAGAACTGCAAGCCTCTGACTCTAATTAAGGACTCTGTAAGAAAACTCAAAGACAACCAGGATGACTGAAACAAGGACGTGAAAGGAAATTTTAGCCTCTGACACCACAGTTACAGCATAGAGTAAACACAGCCTAACTTCCAGCCAGATAAACATAAAACCTTACACCAAATACTTATCTACAATAAACTGGGGAAAATCTGTAAGGAAGGTATTAACATAACCAGATGTAGTCTCTGCTCATGTAGCAGAATGTTCTAGATTCTCTGCTTAGAAAGGAAACAAAGGACAGAGAGACACAGTCATATGGATTTGGAATTTAGGGAGGAGAGAAAATCACCTTCCTGCCTGCAGGCTCTACCCTCTTTGAACTTGACAGCTGTCATCTAGCCACAGGCGATTATTTACCTGCAGTTCTTGCCGTCAGTGAAATAACTTCAGCTGATATTTTAGAGATTACAGAACCCAGTGGGTTTATTTGTCGCAAGTCATCAAGATTTCTATGGAAGTTTTATAGTTGATTATAGTAATGAGTTAGGTAATGCTGAATATTTGTAGTGATAACATAATCTTGACAAATCTTACATGTTCAAGTGTTTCTCCAGCCTCTTTGTCCAACCTGCTTGGCAACATGTGGGTGTCATGGGAAAAAAACAAGGTCCTGAGAATTAAGGACATCTAGCTTCTTGTTCTGATTTTGCCAGACATTTGTTGGATAATCAAGGGGAAGTCACATGTCCTTTCTGGGGCACAGTTTTCCCATCTGTAAAAGAGGATAATAGTAGCTGGACTATTTCAGCCCTGAAGTCAGAATCCAATAAAGTATTAAGATGTCATATCAATGCACAGTTATTAATGTCTGTAAGCTTGTTAAGTATATATGTACATAACATAGTGGGACCAAAAAAAAATCACTAAGATTAAACATAATTCAGATGCAACTTAAAAGTCAGTCCTCAGAAAGTATGGATATTTTTGTAGAAATCATGAGGTTAAGTTTCACTTTATTTTTCTGCTTTCTGCACCTTCTCCTCACGCAGTTCTCCATTCCATCTCCTTTTATAACTCTCTCCGTAAGCTCTACTTACGTTTTGAAGGTGTTTGGGGAGAAACAGAGTTTTGAAATTTGCAGCCATCTTTGGGGCATGCTAGTCAGCTTAAATTTGGCTGTATGTGGATTTTCTCTAACAGAAAACCAAATAAAACGCTCTTGACATGGCAAACAAACAGCCATCCTGAGGGCAATATTTTTAGGAGCTAAGTGTAAATGAATAAAAAAAATCCATGGTGATTTTTTTTCCCCTGAAACATAAAAGAATCTAAAAAATAAACATCTCATCCCAAATGCAATTTGGATCTTATTGAATTGAAAACAATTGTGCAAAGTATTGGGGTCATTTGAAGACCACATCAGGCAGTTGGATCCCACATCTGCCTAAAAATATTACCGCTTATATGTAACACACAATTACTGGTTCACTGAGCAAGAATAATCATTCCAGCGATCCAGGAGAGGACAAAATTGGAAAAACACAGCATTAGTCACCTCTCCACAGGCCTGCTCATGATGGGAGACCTGTGAGAGGGAAGAGGATTGGTCCCAGCTGTTCATGTGTTGATGGGAGGTGGTAGATGTATCTAGGTCTGAGAGCCCCACATGAGGGCTGGGATCTGGAACTTGAGGTGGGTTCCATATGCAACTGACTGACTTGATTAAAATGAAGGAGGTGGATCAATGCCAGGACTATTCATATCTTCAAAATAATGTAGGCTGAAATACAAGTTCAGGCAGGGCTATGAACAATGAATCAAGTGTTAAAGTAACCAGTGTGCCAATGGGTTTGTCCACTACACTGACTCTTTGGGAGTCATGTTAAGAAAGTGGGTTCTGGAGTCAGATGGTAACTTCCTAAGCCTCCCCGCCTCCATGTTCTTGTCTATAAAAGAGTGATCATGATAATGATGGTACCCAACTCACTGGGTTCTTGTAAACACTAAAAGAGAAAAATCTAAGCAAAGTGAAGCACCTGGACTTGTGTCCTACCCATGATAGTTATTGTTGCACATTCCCCTCTCTTTCTCTGTTCCATCCAACACTTCCCAGGTGCCCTTCTTCCCTCTTTGCAACCTAATCTGGCCTTAGGATGCTATCT
The DNA here is from genome assembly GCF_964374135.1 of Grampus griseus. Lineage (NCBI taxonomy): Eukaryota > Metazoa > Chordata > Mammalia > Artiodactyla > Delphinidae > Grampus > Grampus griseus. Next base: position 74,988,373 of record NC_139005.1, on the reverse strand, counting down.
AATAGCCTATGTTCTCAGCATATCCCAACTAAGGCCCCTTCATACCCTCCTCCAGTTCAACTTTATGAAGACTTTGTTGGACCAGCATTTTTCAACTCTAATGTGCATATGGATTCTTGGGGAATCTAGATAAAATGAAGATCCTTATTCAGTAGATTTGAGTGTATCCCTGGGACAGTCTGCCTTTCTAACAGGCTCAGTTGCTTTGGGTCTATGGGCCACACTTCGAGTAGCAAGTCACTAGGTATCCAAATTAACCAGCATTTTCTTTTTCTGGGCCACTTGAATGACTGAGTTCTTCAGTCAGATACTAATTGTCTATAATCTACAAGCACTCTGATCCTCATTCAGTTATGGAATCCAGTTGTCAGATAGATTCCTCACATGACTGCATTTCTCTGTATGCAAAATTTAAAATTAATTACATTAATTCAAACTAAGGTATTTGTGAGGAATGACACCTTAATGTGTGGCCTAGCCAGTGAGTAATTTTACATCTAAAGAAGCTTTGTCCAAGGATAAAATGTGGGACTAGTAATTTTAGATGGATATAGGTAGGGGAAAAGATACTTTGTTAGCAGTCCTGAAATTACTAGGCAGGTATTTACAATGTCAAGCCATCCAGTAGTGGTTGAGAAAAATGAATGGTGAACACAGGCAAATATTTTTTTCCTGTAACTATTTCCACTATTTGAGGGGAATAGTGTCCCCCCAAATTCGTGTCCACCCAGGACCTTGTTTAGAAATAGGGTCTATGCAGATGTACATAATTAAAATGAGTCCATACTGGATTAAGGTGGGCCCTAATCCAATCATTGGATTGTGTCACTTTATAAGAAGTGACACAGAGGGGCAGACACAGAGAAGAGTCGATGATGATAAGACACACAGGGAGAACGCCATGTGACAATGGAGGCAGAGATTGGAGTTGAGCTGCCATAAGCCAAAGAATGCCAACAGTTACCAGAAGCTGAGAAAGAGGCAGGGAACAGATTCTTCCCCTGAGACCACAAGAAGGAACCAACCCTCAAACACCTGCATTTTGGACTTCCGGCCTTTTGAGTTGTGAGAGAATAAACTTCTGTCATTTAAGCCATCCCATTTGCGGTAATTTGTTACGTCAGCCGTAGGGAACAATGAATCAAGTGTTAAAGTAATCAGTGTGCCAATACCATCTATGAAGGGACAAGTTCATCCCAGGTGGCAGCTGAACCCTTGGTGTTCAGTGTTCAAAAGCCCTGTGCCCTTCTTTGTCTCTGGCAGCTGAGCTGGCAATGTAGAATTAGGTGCATATATAGGGATACTCCCAAGGTGGACGTCCTAGTCTTCTTTGCTCTCTTAGGTCACTAGTAACAGGGGGAGAAAGGGCAACCTATTTCTCTTTGGTTTGAGGACTAATATCTTTAAAGTAAAGACAATTGAGTGCTCCTAAAAGAGAATTCAACTAATCACTCAGTTTTCACATCTGGCCAAATTGTCCGAACACAAACCCCTCCATGTGGCTAAGTATATGGTGAGGCAGGTAACAAAGGAGAGCCGATGATGGAGGAGGCACTGAGTGAAGCCTCCTGGGGATGATACCCTTGGACACGAGCTAACGAAGGGTGATGAGAGATGTCCAGGAGGCGAGGGAGGATGCAGTGAATGAACAGGATGGAAGTGGTCCAATTTGTCACCTATGTAGGCACTTTGGCTTTGTGCTTCTTGTCTCTGCCTGAATACCAGCGCTTGGCTCCTAGGCTTTCACAACCTCAGACAACTTGGAAACTTTTGCTTTGACCAGTAAGGAGCCTGAGATCCACATTTATCTCAAAGAAAACATACTCAATTAAGGAAAACATACTCCCTACCCATGATAATTCTATATTCAGTAACACTGGTTAAACATAGGCCTCCTGCCAAAAAGAATCTTCAGACTGTTTAAACAGAATGAGGAAAATGCCTAAAATTATTCTTTTCCCATTTCCAGCCCAGTGTATTCATATCTTCTTTATTCTACTGCATGGTTTAACGCAGAACAGTGCATTCAGAAAGCACCTTTTATCTACAGACATTAAAATATCCTACTGAGGTGCTCTAAACACACTTCTAATCCACTGAGGTTGGATGAAAATTACATCACCAAGTGCGTGAGGGGGTTGCCAAGGTGAATATATGCATCTGAGGAAATTCAAGTCCCATCCTCTGTCTAGAGTGGATAGTAGCACCAGATTTCGAGTTGAAAGGACTTTCTGAGTTCAAGATCTGCCAGTTACTAGGAACCTGAGAACATTTCTTCATAGTCTCTGAGGCTCAGTGTATTATACATAAAGAATTGACCACTAAGTTTGCAGAGAAGACTTTATAGCATATTTATGTCATAATAGATCGGCTAACCAATAAATCACTCACACTCATCGTCTGAGTGCACAGATGATGAAGAAAGAACTTCACTTTGAGCAGCTTCATCATTTTCATCATTTATGAAACCATCCTCCTTTCTGCTGGAAGTTCCTCTTTCTCTGATTTTTTTATGTGGCCTGAACTGTATTTACAATGGCACCAGCCCACCTCACTGTTTTTTACCGAATATGGGCTGACTCACAATATACTCTATATCTTTAGTCTGGATTTAGTGCTGTATCTCTAGAGTTCTCTGCCCACCTTTTCCTCTAACCATTTAGACAATCAGGAAACTTAATGAGTATTAGTTCTAGAAGCTTCTGGTGTTGCTGGGGTGTGGAGTGCAGCCTCAGCCTTCCTTGGTAATTCAGATTCACCTGCCTCAACCATCATCATGTAGAACAACGAAAAACAACAGAATATTTTGATTGTTATATACACAAAATGAGATATTATATTTAAATATCCATTTAAAAGTCTAAAGCTCTCTAGAAATGTATTAAAAATTAAATGCTTTTTTTCATTCAGTAAGAAATTTTGGGGACTTCCCTGGTGGTGCAGTGGTTAAGAATCCACCTGTCAATGCAGGAGACACGGGTTCGAGCCCTGGTCCGGGAAGATCCCACATGCCACAGAGCAACTAAGCCCATGTGCCACAGTTACTGAGCCTGTGCTCTAGAGCCTGCGAGCCACAACTACTGAGCCCGTGCGCCTAGAGCCTGTGCTCCGCAACAAGGGAAGCCACCCCAATGAGAAGCCCGCATACCACAACAAAGAGTAGCCCTCACTCGCTCTAACTAGAGAAAGCCCGCCCACATCAATGAAGACCCAACGCAGGCAAAATAAATAAATTAATTAATTAATTTTTAAAAATTAAAAAAGAAAGAAATTTTTGAGCAAGGGAACCTCACTGGGTTCTCCTATGTCATACTTTTCAACTGTCTAGGCTCATTTCTGGCCTTTCAGATATGTAGAAGGCTGTTTCTTGAGGGCACTGAGGATGTGTATATTTATTCCTTTAACAAATATTTTCTGGGCACCTATTAAATAATCAGTACTTTTCTAAGCACTGGGTGTGGCATAGAAACAAGTAAGTCAGAATCCCTGCCCTCATGAAACCTATATTCTAGCAGTGGAGACCAATGATAAGTAAACAAACTAACATAATCATTCCAAATAGATTTCATATGATGAAGAAGATGAACAAAAACAACATGGAAAGAGCAACTTTAGATGGTCTATCTGACACGGCGTCTCTGAAGAGGGATATTTAAGCTAATGTCAAAGGACGAGAAAGAGACCTGTATGAGTGAGTCCCAAGGGCAAGAATGTTCTAGAAAGAGGGATGTGCCTGTGGCGTGAAATAACAGCTGAACAGAGAGATGTGCAGCTGCAGTGAGGTGAACTGGGGAAAGAAGCTCTTGCGGAGGTTAGAGCAGAGCCAAGGGTCAGACCCTACAGGACCCTGCAGGGGCCATGTGTCTGGGTTTTATTTCAAAGCTGATAGCAAGCCATTAAAGAAAATTAAGCACAAGTGTGATATAGTTTGGTTTATATGTGAGTAAGATCACTCAGAGTTCTGTGAAGAAAATGAGCTGGAGGGGGACAAGAATAAAAACAGGGAAATGGTTAAGGAACTGTTGCAGTGCTCCAGGCAAAAGGTGCTGTTGGCCTGTGTTTTTTTTTAATATGCAAAGATTTTTATTGGGGGAGCCTCCTATGAAAGGTAATTGGGAGGGAGCCGGGAAAGGCTGAAAGAGCTATCAGAGCACCATGGAAGTCTGACCTGAGTAATGGGTAGAGGGAAGAAGGTTGGTACCATGTTGGCCTGTATTGACCTGGCAGCAGAAGAAAATGGAGAAAAACAGATACAATTGAAAAATTTTGGAGTTGAGCTGAACAGGACTCACTGAAGGATTAGATGGTGGTGGAAGTGGGGATGAAAAGAGGGAAGAATTAGGACTTGTCTATTTCTGTGTCCCAGCCCTTAGTGCAATGCCTAGCACATAGTAGATGCTCAATAAACATATTCAGGATTTTATTTTCCCCCCAGAAAAGCAAGATCTCTCAAACTGATGATCAGGGAAAGAACAGAGGAGTATAGAAAAATCAAACAGTCAATCAATCAATAAAGTGAGAATCTAGAGGATGAATAAAGGAGGAAAACAGAGACAAAGATTTCCTTTCAGTGAAGCTGGATAATGACATTACTGTCAGTGAGTGGATCAAGGTTAAAATCTTCTTCTATGTCTCTTCCTCCAGGCAGCTTTCCAGTAAATGTCAAGAGACATCCCAGGGCAGCAGAGGCAGAATTAAATATTGCATGGTGAATAAAGGATGAAGCTGTATATAGAAAAGACATTTTTTAAGTTATCTTGTGATTTAGGAAATAATTTTTCATCGTTTCCTTGGTTGACTTTGAAGAGAGAGCTTAAGAATAAAGAAAAGACTATGAAGCATATAGTCTGAGAATGATTGAACCAAGCAATTCTGTCTTGCTACATCGATTTGGATATCACAGAGGCATTTGTTAGCACTCTGTTTTAGCATTAATATCGGATACATGCACAGACACGTTTCTTTTCAACAAGACCACTAAAAAAACCCTAAGATAGACAACATAATCCTTGCAAAGATTTTAAATAGGAAGCACAAATATTCCCACACTTCAAACGGGCAAGGTTAGAAAAAAATAGATGAGGGTCATACATATTAAATACCAATGTAAGTGATTGCAGACATGCATACTTTAATTGGCACCCATGGTTTAATTCAGGACATTTTAGAAATTCTAACAATCTTAGAAAGGAGCTTCAGACATCTATATTTGTCCTCAGTCTTTCTTCCAAGATTCAATTTATGGACCATTTTAAAAAATCCTGCTGTTTCCTCATATAGTGCCTTCTAAATTCCCTCGAAGTGAACTTAAAAATAAGTGCACTTGCCTTTATGCTAATGCCATTTGGAGTCTAAAATAGTGTTCACGACTTTAGCCCTGCTCTTCCTACTCTGACTGTGGTGCCTAGTCTCCCGGTTGTGACTGATGCTCTGGGAATGGGCCACATCACACACATCTCAATTCTACTCGAACAGTTATGCTCAAGGGTTCTGTTTATTCTCTGTCTCTAACTATAGCTCCTTCACCATCCTTTCAGCCAAATGTTATCTGAAATATTGATAGCTTTGAGAAAAATTATGTTTATTAAGGGGTGGCCCAGCCATTGCAGGGATAAAAGGAAATAATAATGGCTTTTAAGGGGAAAGAAAGAATACTTCTTCAGTACTGGGAAGTAGCATCAATCAACATTGACTTAGAGGCTAAAAGGTCTTTGGAAGGGTCCCTCACATTAGGTGTCTAACTTCCTGTTCTCTTTATGCTATGGTCAGCTCTGAAACTAGGATCTTCTCCAGAGGTGCATTGAGCTCATAGATAGGCAGTGTGGGAACAGTTTTCCTCAGTGGGATACCTAAAAGGCCTCCCACGTTGACTTGTGGCAAGAGTTCTAAAAATGCACTGGGCATTCTTACTTCACTTGGCAACTGCCTTCTCTTCCCCAGCCTGGAGTGATAGGACCGAAGATTTTATAAAATCAGTATAATTGATGAGCAGTCAAAAGCAGATATTTCTTGGTAAAGTCTTTTCTGACCCCCTCCTTCCTCCTCAGGTGGAATTGATGACTCCTTCCTTTGGATCATTTGGTACCTGTGCTTATTCCTCCACCCTCCTACACACAATACCTTATTGCACTTAATCATGTACTGTGTTGTCTCTTTTCCCCACTAGTCTCCTTGGCAGAAGGGACTGAGCTTTATTTGTATTTTTATCCGCAAGTGCAAGATGTAGGTGCTATATCTGTGTCCGACCCAGATGAGAGGATCAAGAATGATTCTCCACTGTATTACACCCTGTGAAATGCTGCTCCCTCGGGGCCCTGTAAAGTAAGGATTCACAAAGTAGAAAGAGACAAACACATCCATCTTCCTTGTTCCAGATCATCAAGAGTGTGGAAGGTTTTATGGGGCCACATAACATACAACACTTTTATTTATCCCTCGCTGTCCTAGTGGTGAAGCAAAAAGGAGAAATGTGGGTGGTCCCAACCCCTCCATGCTGAGTTTGGGGAAATCTGCTTCTGGCTTGAGAGAACCACTGTTGAAATTCCATAAGGTCAGCCCACCTCAAGGCCCTGTGGAAGTGATTGCTATTATCAGCTAACACCTTATCTTAGCAGAGGTGGATGCTCTGCAGCTACAGAGGAGCTTGTGGCTTTCATTTATCTTAAACGAACTTTCTTGAGTTCAGCCAGTGCCATTGATGAATTTTAAGCAGCAAACTTGGAAACCCAGAAGTCAGTGCCGTCATTTCAAAAGAACAACCTTAGTCAAGTTAACTCATTACCCCTGAATAGCCAATCCCTGAAAATACAGCATTTAAACCTTCACTTCAGAATAACTTATTGTATTACCAGGGCTACTAATATAATCATCTGATCTAATCAGCATTACAGTCTCTGGTCAAGAGCAAAGTAACCTTTTAAAAATGAATTTTCTGGTATCACTGGAGGTGATGCCCAATACATGTTTGGTGAATGAATGAATGAACCAATGAGTGACATCTAAGTTCATTTTTCCCTCTTTCATTCAGTACTCTGCATAATCACTTCTCTTGACATCATGTGCTATGTACTCAGCATCACAGTCTGATTTTAGTTCCAGAAGACAGTAAGTGTAAAGAAGAAATTTGGCTGCTGGTATCATAAAACGTGCGTTCTGAAAGTTTTAGATGACTCCCAAAAGGTGACTTTTTGAAGTTACTATTTTTTTAATCAACAGAAGAGTTGAAAAAGTTTTCAGCCCTTCAAAAGAGTAAGGGTTGATAGGTTTATAGTACCTGTCCCATCAAAGTATTATACATTTGAAGAAAGTTGCAACACCAACTAATTTTTAAAATACTGTATATCTTTCTCCATGATTTCAGAAGATGGCATTATGAGAAACCTCTGAATGATTCCTAAACAGATCACTTCACTCATGGTACCATCTGCATCTTTTGTCACTCATGTAATTAATTCCTCCCTCCCTCCCTCCCTCCTTTCCTTCCTTCCTTCCTTCCTCTTTCTCTTCCTTCCTTTTCCCCCCTCCTTTCCTTCCTTCTTCCTTCCTTCTTATTAGTCACTAGACTTAGATGTATTCATAAACATTATCTTAATACAGTCCTCACAACAATGAAATATAAGTATTACTGTAACTATTTTTACAATTTGGGAAACTGAATTTCATAGACATTAAATAACTTGTCTTGGGTCACACAGTACAACCAGAATTCAAACCCAAGAGTGAAAGTCTCCAAGGTCCATGATCTGTCCGTTTTATCAGTTTGTTTCTGATGTCTTTTTTAAAAAGCGACTGTTGAAAAACAGTAATGTGTTTTGGGGGTTATTCAAAGTTAATTTAAAAGCTAATGAAAAAGAAGAAAAAACTTGAAAAATATAAGATAAGTCAGGAACACAGCATATTTTTATAGCCCTAAGCAAGAGACAGAGAAAAACAGAATTAAACAAGGATTAAATGTTATTTCCTTCAAGACTCTTCTTGATGTATTATAAAACTTGATCATGTGTCCTTAAAAGCCATAATATAATGATCTGGATGCAGTCATTTGACAATGAAATGCAATTCTTTGAGTCTATTTTGATATTCAAAGACAGCAACGATGGCCTCCAGGGACAGAGAATAAAAATGCAGGTAGAGACAGATGTGAAAGGATGTCATTTACAGAGAAGTCCAAAATGTTTTACTGCTGGTTTGTCTGCTGACTCCTTATCAATTAGCCTAGGTTCCTCTAAAGATAAGAAGTAGAATGTTCAGGTTTCTGTTTAGGTATTTCCAGTTGAATGGATGATTGGTCAAATGATTGCATGCTCTTAGGATGGATTCCAGAATCCTTAATTAACTGGCCTACACGTGCTACGGGATCTGGTTCTTTGACCTCCCAACCTCATCTCAACCACTCCCATCTGGCGTTCCGTGCTCTTCCACCACTAGCCTTCTTTATTTTTTCCACAGTACCATGTTCATGCTCCTTCTGTTTCAGGATCTTCACCTGTTCATTACATTTCCATTGCCCATCCCCTCCCTCCATTCCCTTTCTCCTCTATCTTCTAACCTCCACATCTCAGCTTCCTCTTTTCTTAGGGAGTCCCGCCAGACAGCACTGGCCAAGTGTGTCCCCCCCACCCCATAGTGAGCCCTTGCTAGTTCCCGACACTGTTCTAAATGTTTCCCATCTGCTGTCCCTTTATCCCCACAAACCCTTGGAGGCAGGTATTGCTATAGCCCCAGGGCATAGCTGGGGAAACTGAGGCACAGAGCAATGAGACAACTAGCCCACTGTCTCAGGGCTGGTATGAGGGAGAACAAGACTGGAGCCTCCTTGTTGGATTGTCATAGAGCCTCCTTGTTGGATTCTAGAGCCCATCATTCTCTCAACCACTTGGCTAAACTTCCTCTCTTAGGAAGCTCTGTCTGCTCACTCCTAGCATCCTTCTCCTTGAGGCACTCATCCTCATAATTGTTTTTGTGAAATTGTTTGTCTTTTGTCCATCTTTCCTAAGATAGCCTTTATGAGAGCCAGGTCTAATTCTTAGCTGCCTAGCATTTGTGCCTGGAGCATAGGAGGTAGCTAATAAATGTTTGAAGAGTAAATAAATAAATAGATGGTCAACTGGAGGGACAGATGGTTTGGCAGATGAATGACGTTATTGGCTTATGTCTTTTAAAAATGGTGCCAGTGAATCTTGGATTTTAAGCTTTACACACAAACAAAAACCCTGTCCCTGGGGTAGCAATATTATCATCTTATACAAAAAGCAGGGTATTTTGGACAGGCTTTGTCTTGGTTCATCTTGATTTTATTTTTCAATGGGAAGCAGTGATGTAGGATGCCCCAGATCCGGCCAAACTTTGAAGAGGTCAACGATGAAACTGGGAGGAGGTAGAGAAGGAGTAGGATAAAATGGTGTGGTATTTCTTAGCTAAAAGGACATAAGTGAGGAGGTAGAGAAGGAGTAGGATAAAATGGTGTAGTATTTCTTAGCTAAAAGAGACCATAAAGATCACCAAATTCAATTTCTTCATGTTACAGTAGCTGATGCAGTAAAGATTCTTAGGTACTAGGACCAGATTTCTTCAACCGTATCTTTACCTGTTTTCAGTGTGGGTAGCAGAATTCAGAAGTGTTCTGCCAGTGCCTTGCTGTCTGGTATGCTCTGCTGCTGTCAGATAAAGATAAGATATGGGGCATTTTAGACAAGCTATATGACTCTGAGATGACCCTTTCATCCAGCTAAGGAAGACACAGTGACTGATAATGACTTCAGAAATATCACCTGCTTACCAAGTGTCTGAACTCAAACACAAATCAACCATCTGAAGGCATAAGGCAATTATTTCATAGAAGTGTGAGGCTTGAACACAGGTTTCTGAAGAAAAAGCATTTTCTTCAGAAAGGTAAAGATATTCCATTTGAAAATAGTAAAGGTATTCCATTCAAAAACAGTATGGCAATTTTTACTAAGATCAAAGGCCAGTTTCAAAGAAAAGACCTCTCTGAATATTCTTCCTCACTCGGGTGTCTGACCTGCATAGAAATACAACTCCAAACCCAAAGTTTGCCTAGAAAAATACTGCATGGAACACAGTACTTGGAGCCAGAAAACTGTCCTATTTTTAGCTGTGTCCTTGGGAAAGCCACTTGACCTCTCTGAGTCTCAGTGTTCTCATCAGCAAAATGGAGCTAGTCCATCAACAAACACCTCTATGGTGTTTTCTTTGAGATTTATGAATGATGGGGAGAGCTACCATTTCTCAAGTGCATACCATGTTTTGGGTACTTTACCTATATTATCTCATTCTGTTCACAACAAAACCCTGTGACGGAGACATTGGAAATTGCAGCTTAGAAAGTTCAGCAACACGGTGAGTGGAAAAGCCAGGATTCAAACCCAAATCCACTGACCCCAAAACCTTTGCTCCTTCCACTTAGCTTCACATCCAGGCTCATGTATGGGAAAGGGCTTGGAAAATTGTGAAGGGCTAGGTATGTGATTACTATTGTTTTTGTATGTGGCCTTAAGTGGATTTATGCTCTCCTCCTCAGTCCTTTTCTTGCCCATTGTTAGCTTGAAGAGAAATCTTTAGGGAAACTTTCTTTATCCCCTGGAGCTCCTTGGAAGAGAACTGGAATGGAACTTGCAGGAGCTTTGCCTGCCTGCCTGTCTTGTGGCTCTGCCCAACTTCCACGTTTCCTGGGGGAGCAGCGTAGTTGTAATTGGTTCTCCAGACCCCACAGGCTGGGACAGGGAGCCAAGCCCTCCTTCTCTTTCTGTCTTTCCGAGTGTTGGAATATGTTCAGGCAAAATACCCTCATTTCCCAGCAAGATCCTACATTTTGGGGAACACTTATTCTCTTGAAGATAATCTACCTTTAAAGGTCATGAATGTTTAAAGTGTTATTTTATTTTATTTTATTTTTTCCCAGCTTTATTGAGGTATAATTGACAAAACTGTATATATTTAAAGTGCACAATGGGATGATTTAAGTATACAATGTGAAATGATTGTCACAATCAAGTTAATTAACATATCCATCACCTCATATAGTTACTTTTTCTTTCTTATTCCTTTTTATTTTTTTGGTGAGAATGCTTAAAATCTACTCTCTTAACAAATTTCAAGTATACACTACAGTATTATTAACTGTGATCACCATGCTGTACCTTAGATACTCAGAACATAGTCATCTTACAACTGGAAGTTTGTATCCTTTGACCAACATCTTCCCATTTCCCCCACCTGCCAACTCCTAGCAACCATCATTCTACTATGTATCTATGAGTTTGACTTTTTTTTTTTTTTTAGATTTCACATATGAGTGATACCATATAGTATTTGTCTTCCTCTATCTGGCTTATTTCACTTAGCATAATATGCTCTAGGTTCATTTATGGTATTGCAAATGACAGGATTTCCTTGCTTTTTATGGTTGAATAATATTCGATTGTACATATATACCACATTTTGTTTATCAATTCATCTATCAACAGACACTTAGGTTGTTTCCATGAAGTGTTGATAATTTTAAGTTCTGTTGTCTCACACTCCTTTTTCACTCCTGTGGTTGCTGGTTGGTTTGACGGTGGGGTTGGTACTCCCGGTAGCAGTGGCCAGGATCATGGGGATGCTGCCAGAAGAGTCTCTGGGCTACTTTTTGCACTGCGTTGTAGTGAATTGTGACCAGAATGTCTCCAAAGTACTGACACCAAGGCTGGGCACGTACAACATCCAGAACCACTGAGGACAAAACAAAATGATGGAAAACAAGGAAGATGCATTCTTTAGTGAATGTAAATTGAATTCAGAGCTGGAGACAGATAAAGCAAAAGACTGAACAACTGAATAGCATTTTTTTCCCTCTCAAGGTGGTTTTTCCTCCTTAGATGGACACAACTTGGTATAGTGTTATGTGATACTATTACTTGGGGTGACTATAGAATTCATGGACCAAGCCAAGATACTTTTGAAAGTAACAGGAGGTGTTAAACCTATTCCCAGGACAACAGGCATACCCCTGCTACCTTGGGCAAGCCAGGATATATGATCTGCCCAGTATTGCCCAGCATATCCACTCTGGTCTTTAGGATCTGTCTTCTAGATGTGCTTCTAGATGAGATACGCTGTGTCCTGGCTCGCACATGTGGCCGAACGCATAATCACTCCCTGTTCACTGAGTGGGTAGTTTCCATTTTACCCTTCCTCAACTCTGCTCCCAATTAGGCTTCGTTTTCTCAAATGTAGGGATGGGGATCAAGAGTCGGATTGTTCAAACAGACTTGAGTTTTAATTCTAGCCTGGCAACTACCAGCTATGGCAGTATTTAGGCAAGTTGCTTAAACATCCCCAATTGTCTGATTTCTCACCTGTGAGGTGGGGATAGTAATAGTGTCAATACCTACCTCAAACAGTCATTGTGAGGATGAAATGAAGTAAAGCAGGTAAAGCAATTGACAGTGCCTCGCACGTAGCAAGTGTTTAATACATATTTGCTATATTTACTAGCTATTATTCAGTGCTGATGAAAAGGCAGAGATTATATAACCCCTCATATTTTACCCCCTAAGGCCAATAAATATCTAGAACAACATCCCGCTGCCCTCCCAGTAAAATTAATCTGTTTTCCCATTTGGCTTATACTCTCACACTCCTAGTATAATGTTTATAGTGTGTTATGCCCAGCTAGACTTGTATCTCTTTCCTCTCATTCTTTTCTTCTTCCTATCACCTGGTACCTAGCACTGCCTCGCCCATGGGACACACTCAGTAACTACTGGTGGAATTCAAATTCCATAAAGGGTGTTTGGAAAAGACTGTCCAAATTCTTTTCAACTCAGTAAATAAATGCATCACTTTGCATCATGTCTTTGAAACCACCCCCATTCGCTCCTTTGGACTGGTTAAGTGGACACCTGAAATTCAAGGTCCCCAGAATAGAGGCCCAAGCTTGGGCTGAGTTTGGGAGCTGGGTCAGCAGTCCCATGGTCTGTTGTGCTTGGCCTGGGTGGGCAGCAGTCAGGTGAACTGGAGTGGAAAGATGGGAGCATGGAAGACAAATCTGGAGTGTTTCCTGGTGCTGCCACCAGCTTTGAGGCTTTGGCTAACTTTATATTACTCGTTGAGCCTCGCCTTCCTCAGCTGAGAAGTTGAAATGATACCATCTGTATTTTTAGTTAATCTAGGATAAGAAATTATATAAAGTGTGTGGCATGTTAGTGGGAGTTCAGTAAATGGTGACTATTGGTCTCCTGGACATAAGTGAGGAGGTAAGAATTCCCAGCAGGCCTAAGATCAATTTAGAAGGTCAGTCACAAAACAACTTAGCAGGAGTCATCAACAAGCTGGAGTCAGATAACTGGAGAAAGCTTGTGTTGAAAGTTGACCAGGCTCAGAGTAAGGGACAGATTTCTGCTGTAAAATAAACCCAAATCCCCAGCCCAACATGGGAGCCCAAATCAAGTTAATCAAGGCATTTTGCTTTTACATCAGTCCTAGGATAAATGCTGCCTTTTAAACTCTATCCTTGCTACCCAAAGTGTGGTCCAAGGACTAGCAGCTTCAGTAATACCTGGAAGCTAGTTAGAAATGCAGGTTCCTCAGGCTCCACCTCAAACCCCTAAGTTAGAATCTGAATTGTACAGTGATTCCCCTGGTGATTCACATGGACATGATAGTTTGAAGAGTGACCTAGCAGAAACCAGGACACAGCAGATTGACTTTTCTTCAAAATAAGATCTGCTTGGGCTTCCCTGGTGGCGCAGTGGTCGAGAGTCCGCCTGCCGATGCAGGGGACGCAGGTTCGTGCCCCGGTCCGGGAGGATCCCACATGCCGCGGAGTGGCTGGGCCTGTGAGCCATGGCCGCTGAGCCTGCGCGTCCGGAGCCTGTGCTCCGCAACGGGAGAGGCCACAACAGTGAGAGGCCCGCGTACCGCAAAAAAAAAAAAAGTAAAAAAATAAGATCTGCTTAAGTCTGACAGGCCAGGACTTGGAACTCCCACCTGACTTACTAGGATCTGAGAGATGGCAGTCCTCTGCTCCCGGTCCTCAAATCTCAAGGCTGCTGACTGGGTGGGGCCACATCAGCCCTCATGGTGAATAAGGGCCTTCTACTGGGACCCTGAAACCCTCTTTCTCTGGAAACCTCGATTCCTTGGAGCCAGGGCCAGGTTCTCAAGGAAGAACCTCTTATTTACTTGCCACTAGCAGGTCCCCTCGCTGTCCCCCAAGAGTCCACCCCTCATTTGCTTATGCGTTCCTCTTGCTTGGCTACCTTCCCACACTGCCCCAATTATCCAAATTTGTCACAACCTTCATCTTCCTTTAAGCCAATGGTTCTTAACCTTGGCTATATTTTAGAGCCATCTAGTTCCAATCTGCTGATAAAATAAAACAAAACAAAACAAACAAATACAAAGCAATATTCAGGCCTCACCTTTGACCAAATCCAAATCTTTAGGGAGTAGCACTCGGTCCTTAATATTTCTTAAAGCTTCGAGGGTTATTCCAATATGCAGTCAAGAGTGGGAACCACTGCTTTTAGCCTTTGTTATTTTCTTCACTTCTAGGTTATCTACAGTTTTGCAATACACAAGAGGACTTAACTTCATGTTATTTTGTGCTGTTCTCTAATTTGTCAGTCACCTCCCCAAATAAATTGTAAGCTCTTACCTAGCGGCACTGGAACAGGCTCATCTGGGCTTGTGAAAGGCAATTGTCATGGTGGAAACAGGGTCTATAATGGTGGGCTACTGGGTGTGCATCTCTTTCCAGATCCACCCATTGGGAGCTTGCAGTCGGCCATCATGCGAGTGTTTACAGCACAGAAAATTAGCATACAAATCAGAGTGTTATACATTTAGTTTTTCCAGAGAGCTACTTGTTAAATATTTACCAGCATACCACTGTTCTTTACAATGGCCCACATTTGGCTCCCAGTACTGGGAGTAGGGTAGACATTTAGTTGGTTGTTACTGGGGCAGCAGTTTTCAGGGCAAGATTTATTGAGCTTGAAATAAAAGAGGGTAGAGATAGGGGATGGTTAGGGAGGGAAAGCAAGCCTAGGTGAAGGGTTTGGCTCTATGAGAAAGACTGACTAAGGCTCAGGGAGCAGCTTATACAGATCTGCTTTGACAAGCTGTGATTTTAGGAAAATATCTGTCAGTGGAGATTCCAGGTGGCAATGGTGAAGAACTTGAACAGATACTTCACAGAAGAAGATATATGAATGGCTAGTAATAATGCTCAACATCCTTACTCATCAAGAGATACACATAGTAGCCCACTGTTATAGACCCTGTTTTCACCATGACAGTTGCCAATTAAACCCACGGAGATAACATTTTGTTCCCAGTAAATGGCAAAATCAAAAAGACTGACAATACCAAGTATTGGAAAGGATGTAAAGTAACTGGAACTTCCATACGTTACTGGTTGGGGGAATAAAATGAAACAAAATCTTTGGAGAACTCTTTGTCAGTTTCTTATAAAGTGAACGTACATCTGTATTATTAACAAGCATTTCCATTCCTAGGCATTTACCTATGTGAATGGAGAACTTAAGTCCACCAAAAGATTTGTACAAGGATAGCAACCTATTCATAACAGCTAAAAAACAAGAAAGAACCCAAATGTCCATCAACAGGCATATGGACAAACTAATGGTGATATATTTATAAATTGGGATCCTACTTAGCAATAAAATAAAAAGGAGTAAACTACTGATTCATGCAACGATATGGGTGAATTTCAAAAACATTGTAAGCAGCATGCAAAATGGTACGTATCATATGACTCCACTTATGAGAAGTTCAAAAATAGGCTAAATTAATCTATGATGACAGAAAACAAAATGGTGGTTTTATTCATTGGAAAAAGGCACAAGGGAACTTTCCAGGGTGATGGAAATGTTGTAGATCTTGTTTGAATGGTGGTTGTGATTGTATGCAATAGTCAAAGCTCATTGAACTGAATGCTTCATTTCTATGCATTTTGTCTTCCATGACTTATACCTCAAAAATGATAAATAATATATACATACATGCTGTATCAGTTGTCTATTGCTGCATAGCAGATTACTCCAAAACTCAGAGCTTAAACCAACGTTTATCATCTCACACAGTTTCTGGGAGTCAGGAATCTAGGAATAGCTTAGCTGGGTGGTTCTGACCCATGAAGTTGCAATCAAGCTACCAGGCAGGACTACAGTCTCAGAGGACTTGCTAGGAGCCGAAGGATTTGCTTCCAAGCTCACTCACTCAGCTGTTGGCAGGAGGCTTCATCTCCTCACCACCTGGGCCCTTCCATAGGGTCACTCACAACATGAGTGAGTATGACCGGGTGAATGACCCTAGAGAGAGAACACTCATGACGGAAGCCACCATCTTTTATAGCTAACCTCAGAAGAGGCATACCATCACTTCTGCAGTGTTCCATTGGTCACACAGATCAACCCCAGTACAGTTTGGGAAGGGAGTACACAAGGGTGTGGATGCCCTTGTGGAAGGTGGGGCTAGTTGAAGGCCGCCTTCCAGTCTGGGTCCCACACGTGTGTACCTTATGAAGCACTTATGCAGTGCCCCCCACATACCAGAAGTTCAGCCAATATCATGGCTATTATTTGGTATCCCAGGCATATTGGGAAGAGTTCATTCACATTTTGTGAGTACATCTTCAGCGTCAGGATGTCTCAGTGAAATCAGTTTTAGCTGAGAGAGGAGGAGAAGGCAGGGGGAAGAAATATACCCTTCCATAAACCAAAAGGGGGTAAAAGGACTCAGTCTGCCAAGAACAGAACAAGGCAGTGAGAGCTCTGGCCACGCAGGGAAGGGGAGAATTTGACAAATGGTTGAAGGAAGTAGGGTCAAGGGATGCCATGCTTAGGGGCAGCGGTATTTGAATACACTTAACTGGCTATAACGACACCACCCACTCTTGGTTCTCTTCGTCCTTCTCTGACTGAAATGTTTTGAACAGCTCTGCTGGCTCATTCCTCTTTCATCCTGGAATGACCTTCTTCCCTTCCTCCAAGACTGACAACACTCTCGCCTCTCAGCGGTGGATCCTCTCTCTGCTCTCACAGTGTATCCTTTGTACCTGTGACCTGACTCTCATTTTATTCTGTTTTATTTGATTGCTATTTGTTTACCTCTGTTTCTAACACTGTATTTGAACTTCCTGAGCCCAAGGACTGTGTCTTATCTGTTTTCAGACTTTCTGAAGTGCCTGGCACACAGTAGATGCTCTATATATGTTGGTTGAAATGAAATGGCATGTAACTGAGATTTAAATTCTGTGTTCTCTAATCTAAAATGTACAAAGCCTCATAGTCTTTTTATTGACCACCGAATTAGTCAATTTCCAATAGAAAAGAATGATTCCCCCTCCTCACACCCACGTTTTATTCCCCTTTTGGAGCCCACGACTGTGCAGACCTAAGTCAGGGAGTATTCATGACTTTAGCTATGATGGCAACATGATGTTGAAATTACAAAGAGCACAGAGGGACAGATTACCTGTATAGACAAAGAGGAATCCTGATCTAAAAAGAGAATATCTCAGACAGCTGTGGGCCATTCAGGAATTGAATCAAACATTTCATCGATTTTTGCTTATAGGTGCCAGTTCCTGTGCTTTTTCTATTTATGTATCCAAAGCCATGTGCTTTTAATACTCCTTAAGCACCCTTTTTATCACTGCTGCTGGTAATTCCCTAATTAAAAAGCCATCATAATCCCCAACTTTTTTGTTTACTTGAAAGAAGTTTTTATTTACAGTAGATGGTTTTATTATACCCTTGCAGTTGTGGCTATATGATATCCTTTTCTTCTCCGAGGAGCTTGAGTCCCAAGTACTTTGTAAGGTCCGATGGTGGACAGTTACCTGGGGCGTAGCTTCAAGGGCTTCAAGGGCTTTTCAGGTTGGAAGAAAAAAATCACGATGATCTCAGTCTTGGAATCACAAATA
The DNA here is from genome assembly GCF_964374135.1 of Grampus griseus. Classification (NCBI taxonomy): domain Eukaryota; kingdom Metazoa; phylum Chordata; class Mammalia; order Artiodactyla; family Delphinidae; genus Grampus; species Grampus griseus. The sequence goes on along the minus strand of NC_139005.1, from coordinate 74,970,417 downwards.
GGCTAAGTGTCCCAGGACGGCCCGGTCAACAAGACAGAATTCAGTATGTGTGTCCTTGATCTGCCCCATCATTGAATTCCTTGTCCTGAGACTCAAACGCAGCCCAATTTGTGAGTCAGTCTTGACTAGGTTGAAAGTACAGAGCTGTGAGCCCCACCCATGGGTGGACTCGAGAATTAATTAGTCCTGGTTGCCAGTCCTGCCATCCACACATGCCTTTTCCTGTAACCTGCAGGGCATTTTACAGGCATCAGTTAACATGAGTAAGGGGCTAAGTATGAGGATGGGACTTTGTGCTTCTGTTTTCCTACTTGGTCCTTTAGTTGGGTCCGGGGGAGCCAGAGGCAATGTGATATGTTAAATAGAAAAACCCCCATATCTAGAGTCAAGCTAATATAGAGTCTTCCTCTCACTTCCATCTCTTATTAGCTCTTTAGTCTTGGACACATTATAACCTCTTTTCTCACTTGGAAAATGGGAGTAATAATACTTGCAGTATTATTTGTTACAATAATTAAATGACCAGAGAGACGTGCAGGCCCTAGCACATAGCATGCGCCCAATGATATTATTTTTGTTTCTGTCTTCGCTTAGACTGGAGTTCTGTCCTTCCAACCCAATGGGTCCAGTGAGAGTATCACCCCAGATTCTATACTCTGCTGCCATGTCCACCCGCCAGCTCCCTCCATGATAACTTGACTTCCATGACTCCTTGGAAGTGACACCAGCCCAAACGAACACAAGATCATTGTGTCCTTTGGACTTGTTATTCTGGATTGGTGGTTGCTTTCCTTGGGGCAGAATTTGGCTGTTGACTCAGTTTTCCCTCTCTTGGCCTTAGTCCTAGACCCTCCCATCCCTCTGCTCAATGCCAGTAAGACACGGGCTAGCAGAGTGGAATAGTGTTCAAGTTTACAGGCTTTGGAGTTGCACAGCTTGAGTTTAAATCCCATTGCCACTACTTCCTACTGTGAGACCTTAGGCGAGCCCCTTAACTCCTCTGAACCCTCAGTCCCTCCATTAAAGAGAGCTTCATAGTATTACCTAGCTCCGAGACAGTGGGGAGAATCACATGAGAAAATACATATAAAGCTCTTAGTAAAGTACCTGGTACATAATGAATACTCAATTAATATTGGCTATTATTTTATGCTTTGCTGCTGAGCCCAGCTACGTACTGATAATAAGCACTAATCATGAAGCAATATTTCTGTCTTGAATACTGCTTACCTGTCAGTACCTGGAATCAGGCCACTACTGTTTTCTGTCAAATTAGGCAGTTTCAGTTTTGTATGATGAATTTTGGGTGAAGGAATGAGGGATTCATTGGCCACACACACACTGGAGCACATTTTTATTTATTTGCTTTATCTCCTCTCTTCACAAGTGACCTCAGAACTCAGGTGTGAGGTAAGGAAAGAGTAATCAGTCAGGATTCTTAGCTCATCTGTTATTATTTTCACATGGCAAAAGGAACAATTTGAATCTAGAAGAAAGGTGATCTCTAAGCAGTCTATTGTAATAATCTCGGTGAGAATCTCTAAAGGCCTCAACCAAGCAGAGGGATATGAAATAAAAGTCCCCATGAATTCTGGGCTTTAGAGTGCCCTGCATATCAAAAAATACATTGATGAGAGAATACATGGGAGCCTCTGTGGCTTGGAATCCTGCACTCAGGGCCAGCACAGCATGACTGAAACCCTAAGACACCATTCCCATGGCCGACACCATTGGAGCCCTAGCGAAATACTTCTCCAAATCGGTTGACTTATGTCCTCAGAAGAGAAGACAGTTGCACCCATATGCCAGGAAGGTTTGTGGGTTGTACCGCTGCTCACATGGAAGTCAGAAACTGTTTAGAAAGACAGGGAGCATATTTGGCTGGCAGGAGGGTTTAGATTAAAAAAATAAAAACAAATTATTTAACTCTTCAAATTCTTCCTGTACGAAGCATGTGTGAAGCAAGATATTGGTTCTTTACATTGGCAGCTAAATGTAGACTTGTGTTTGTTTTATAAAAGCATTTAATAATGTTGCCTAACTTTTTTAGAAAACAAAATAGAAGCTTTATTTAATAATTTTGATTTATATTTTGATACTTCTTAATTATAATTTGTATTTGTCTTTCAATTTCAATAAATTGAATGTTTGAGAGGAAAAATAACTTCTGAAAGCACATGAAAAATACTTTTTCACATTTAGGTTTGCTTTATCTTGTATTTTTGATTAAAATATATTCACATTTGGTATGCTTTGGACATAATTACATTTTCATTTTTAATACCTTAGATCATTGTAATCAATAGAATCAAACTCTATGACAGTCTTGATAAGAATAATATAATTAGTAATGTTGCTGAAAGGAAGGCAAAATATGAATTTTGTGGAATAAATACATAATAATTGTTGAATTATGTATGCTTTTACTTAATTACTCACCCACACTTTGGCAACCCATCAACTGACTATTTAGACACGTACAATATTAATTAAATTCAGCCATCCTTGATAGTTTATAGACTTTCAAGTGTATAAAAACAACAGCTTTACATATTAAAAGAATTTGTCATTGGGAAGATATATGCTTATTAAGGAAGGGGATAGAATGTATTCTATCAAGCAGTCTGTATGCTTGAGTTATAACTTTTACTCCATTTGTTCCCCTGAAGTGAGAGCAAGGTTGGGATCTGGTGGTACACAGTCCTCTCATCCAAGATTGATGAGCTAGAAACAGGAAAAATGAAGGCAGTGATGCCAATTTGAAAACCAACCAACCAACAAACCAAAGACAGAACAGATAACAACAGAAAGCAGTCACTGAATCTGTTTCCACCTGCCCACACAATGGACTTTACATCCTAAACGTTATCACTCTGAACTCTGAATGCATTGCCCATAAATTTCAGGCAAATTTGTCCTTTTGTAAAGTTTATTTTTTTGGAAAAAAAAGGCAGCCACAACTTACAGAACCTTTCCTTCCTGATTTGATCGTGTTCATCCACTTGCTAATGTTGAAGTGGAATTCAGTTGTAATACGCTTAATTCAGAAAGCCTATATCCAGGTATTTTGACATTCTTAGAATAAAGACGCAGTCCATAGATAACGATTAGAAGTGACCAGGGACACAGAACTCCAATTAAGAGAGATTAACCAGAAACTCAGAAGGGTCCCTCACTGACTCATTTCAACATTTTTCAAATGTTACCTGGATACTATTCAGAAGTCAAATGGCATTACCTTCTGCGAGCAAATTTATTCTTCCTGAAAGTAGGTATTTAAGAAGTTAGCAAGAATTAGAAAAGCATTTTATAAACATCTCTTCGGACTTACTTTACAAGGTTCTACGAAACAATGAAATCATTGTTCTGCGTCAGAGTCTAATCTCCTTGGGAATAACATTTTACCATCTGGTTCCATGGCTTTGTAGTTGGGTGTGTATTAAGTCTGAGATCTATGTATAAGGCACAGGGACAAATGGGTTCCTCTCATAAGTCCTCACTGCCACAGTCTATATTTGTAATCAGACAATCAATACGGCTAACTTGTGCCAACTTCACTGGAGGGGAGTGAGTGATCCCATTTGAGATCTATGATACTAAAGAAATAATGTGAAGAAGCTGTGTGAATGGGGCTCATTGTTTGCCTGTATTTTAAATGTTCTAATTTTTCACAACATTTTATGGAGAGCTCTTAAAAGGCCTTTATTAAGTGTCCGTTTTAAAAGAGGTATTGTTGATTTAAGGTAATATAATCTGCTTTTGCATAAGGCTTTTTATCCCAGTGTTTGAGAAGTACTCTGCCAACCCAATCCTATCACCAAAATCCCAGATGTAATTCACAGAAGCTAGGAAAACTGCCTTCTAGATCTAAATTCAGATGCATGGGATATTTGTTAGATTCAGTACCCAAAAATCATTTGCATAAATTTGGCACATGACTTTCTAGCTTTGTGATAACTAGACGTGCAATATTTACTCATTCAGTAACCATTTATTGAGCATCTACTATATACCAGGTACAATGCTAGGCACAGATGAAAAAAGCTATTGTTTTTGCCTTCTAATGACAGGAATAGACGTGTGGATACACTGATAACAATGCAGTGTGACAACTGAAATTAAGTGCAACTTAGGTAATATAAGTGCAATGTAGGAACCTATGCAAGTTAGAGCGCTTAAATAGAGCACCGATTCTCAAAACATGGTCCCAGACCTAGCAGAATCAGCATCATCTGGAAACTTATTAGAAATGCAAATTCTCAGACCTGGCCTAGAGCAGTGATTCTCAGACTCTGGTACATATTTATATCACCTGGGGAGCACTTAAAACTCCCAAGGATCAGACCACAACCCAAGCCAATTAAATCAGAATCACTGGGGGTAGATGAAGCGATGTCAGTGCCAGGTTTTAAAAGTCAAATAAGATACTTCCAGGAAGACAGCGAGAAGGCATTTCATGCAGAGGGGAGATTCCACAAAGCCTCGGAAGCATGAAATAGCTCTGGATATTGGAGGTAAAGTCAACACTGTTGCTGAAGTATCAAGTTTGAAGGGAAAAGTAAAGGAAGAATGAACTGAAACAGTAGAGGGGTCAGTTCACGAAGAGCTACGACTTGGAGGATGAATTGAATCTTGGCTCTATGTTTTTTCTATTCTTTACTGGGAAATTGGTTTGGGTTCCATGTTACTACCTCCACCCATCATGCTTCCTGGGCTTGGTTTTCCTAGTAAAATCATTTCTCTCAGCTGAGGCTGTTTATAATTAAGATCAGTGATTATTTAGTGTTCAGTAGAACTCAGCCACATGCTACCGTGAGTGCAAGGAGAGAGAGGATTGGAAGTGGACAGCAGAAAAGAGGATCTGAGACAAAGTGAAGGAGCTTCAGAAAAGGAAAGTGTTGCTTTAGACTTTTGGTTGTAGTTGCTGTTTCCGGCTGAATCAGGGAGAGACTCTGGAATAAGTGCATCTGCCCTCTAAGAAATCAAAGCCAGACACAGGAAGTGGGTGGAAAGAGCCTTCCAAAGAGCCTCAGCTGCCGCATGCCTTCTGTCTGCTGTGGGCACAGCAGCTGCACAGACCCGCCTTGTTGGGAGTCAAGACAGGACCCTTTCAGTCCGGTGACCTCAACCTCTCCTCCAAGGGTAGAGAAGAGGGAAACTGAAATTCTTCTCTGTGACTGAGTACATGAGAATGTGACAGTTAATTAGGGTAACAGGTTTCTTGTGGGCCCTGGCCGCCGACAAGGGCTGTTGTGTGGCGCACGCACCCCCGTCTTGTGTCAGGGGAGGGTACAAGGAGGAGGAGGCCGACGCAGTTCATTCCCTGATCTGTATAATATGAATACTTCCGAGAGACACGGATGGGGACTTTCAGGGTGTCAGATGCTCTAACAGAATCTACCCTTTGAATTGGATTCAGGGTCAGCTCTAACTAGGTGTTCACATTCACAGTCCGCTGATGAGATCAGAGCAACTATGAATCAGCTACAAAGATAAAGGCTAACACCCAAGCCCGTACTAACTTTATTAGATCCAGATCACTACCTTTGAAATAGATATGGAAGGAAAGGAAATATATGAAATGGAAGGAAGTGGGGATGCATATGCTTTGGACAGGCTGTATCAGCTAATTGAGCCTGAGATGGTGATGAAGAGTTTAGGCTCACATGGGATGGGAAGAAGCTCATCATTTGATGCTGAATTGGGCTCTGTCAGCTATTTCAGCATCATGTTCATCTCCATACATAATATCACATGACATATTTGGAATACGGTGCCAAGTCAGTTTCCTCCTGGAGGGTTATTTGGTTTTCTTCCTCAGTTAATTTTGAATGGATCTCTTTTGGTTGACTCTTTATTATATATTGAAGCCTTACTCTGTGCCAAGCTATGATAAGCACTTTCTGTGGCAATATGATAGCATAGTTCTTAAACCACAGGCTTTAGAATCATTCTGCCAGGTTCAGATCTCAGCTTTATCCCTTTGGGCAACTTGCCTAATCTAGTCTAGCCTCAGTTTTCTCATATGTTAAACAGGAAAACGATAAATAGCACTTGCCTCATTGGATTAATATGAGAGTTAATCAACTTATTCATGTAATATTCTTACTAGAGTGCCTGACACATAGTAAGTGCTCAGTGAATGTTACTATTATCATGAACCATTGTTTTCACCAAGTATGTACTATTTGCAAAGTGGAGAGAGGAAGGAGACTGAGAGAGCTGAAGTTCCGGTTCAAAGTCACACAATTTGTAAGTGGGAGGGAGATTCAGGATTCAAACTCAGCTCTGGAGGTGGAGTCCATGCTGTTCAACACTGCACTGGACAGTCTCTACCAGTCACTTTTTACTATTTGGCTATTTAAATCCACCTCTCCTCTCCTTCTCAAAATGATTACCAGTTTTTCCTATGCATAATTTATTCAATTCTTACACTTTTCTGCCGCGATTTGATTCCTCTTCTCAGTTTGCAGTTTTACTGTTGTGTTTCTGCCTTGTACTCACAACAGTTTCTAATGCCGCCTGTTAGAAACTAGTCATTTTGCTTCCACACATTCCTAAAGATAAGACTATTTCTTAAGAAAAAATAGAATAAAGCAGGAACAGATTCTCAGATGTAATCATCATGATGTGCAATGAATATCTGAGTGCTTGCAGGATCATTACACTTTCAAATATTCCTCTTTTTGTCTGCATGGCAAAGACTCAGTAACACTCTTCTAAAGACAGCTGACTATTGTAGTCTGAGTGAACAGCTTCACCAATGGATCTGTGCTCAGTTTAACAATGAGAGAACAAACATGGTGTGAGTTTTAGATATATGTGTACACTTATGTATATAAATTATAAATATATATATATATATGCATTCATGTATGTACATACACACCTGTATAATCATTTTGGACTATTAGAGAAGATATATTTGGGCACTTATAGGCTATGTCCAAAAACCACCACCATAAACTGAAAAACAATTCAGTCGTCTACCAACCTATTAAATTGAAACAATTGAAATTGGACAGTTTCTCTGGGACTCTTAAGGTATAAATGATTTGAGAAGTCAGTTATTGGAAATCAATTGTTGTTATATGTATATGATATCAAACAGGTTCATTTTGGACCTATGGTATCAAATAGGTTCTTCACAATTATGGCAAAACATGTTTATAATGCCCAGCACTAATGACTACAATATATTTGTAGAAATGTTATCCCTTACATCTTCTTTTGTTTGAGCTTCCAGTTAGCCATATAGCTGTGTTTTCTCGGCGACAGGAGCTGTACCTTGCGTATACATTTTACACTCCCTCCAGGGGTGTAGTACTTGTCATATGATTTTCACTCAGTAAAGTACAATTGACTGAAACTCATTCTCTCTCTCTCTTTTTTTTAAACCTATTTAACTGGTTAAGAGCCATGTTTAAAAAATGTTTTTCTCTTAGCCCTTTAAAACTAGTTAACTATTCAACATTTATTGAGTACTCATTGTGTCCAGATGTGCCTTAGAGGAATGGAAAGTGTTAGAAAACAGGTAAGCCCATCTCTGCCTTTTGTTAGCTCCCAGACTAATGGCATTATAGGCCTGATGTAAGTAATGATCAAGGTACAGATCTTGTCTCTGTGCTGTGAACCTCTAACCATATTCTAGAAACAGGCATAGCATTATTTCCTGTGTTAGGCTTCACACACAGAAGAAATCATGTGCACTGTATTCTTCACTTTTCCTTAAGTTAGCTCTTTTAGGTTGAAAAGAGCAGAAGAACTTAGGAAAACCACATAAGAGGAAGCCCAACTTTTTTCTGGTTTTCAATGTGTGAACATACTTGATAACATGAATTATTAAGAAACAGCTCCCTGTTGACACAGGCTCTGAGCCACCTGCTCACCCTGGGCCCCATACTCACCTTTTCTCTAGTGACCTTGCAGAACCCCATGCTTTACACACTGGGATAATGGTCACAAAGTTAGGAGATACCAAGAAGGGCATGTCCACTTACAGCTGCGCCGTAACCACTCAGTAATCACAGCTGTAACACAGTGGCCACTTCTGGAGGATAAATGGGGGGAAAATGGAGGTTCCATGTAGGTTGGGGCTCTAAAATACTTCAAAACGGTCATTTTCTGGGCATTGCACCTCTGGAATATTTCATCAGAGCTCTGCCTCTTCTGTTATTTATTCTACACACAGTTACTTCGTTGTGCCAGGTTTTGTTTACATGTCAGGGACCCATACATGAAAAGATGTAGATCCTGTTCATAAGGAATGTATATGTCTGGCTAGACTATTTGAAGGCCCCAGATGTGTGGCACCTACTCCTAACCATTGAAGGAACAACTGTTAGGTTCTGAAACTATATACAGTATTTGCGTTAAGAGACTACAGCACAGGAAGTCCTGAAATATACCAGAGAGTATGAATAGCTTGTGAATGATATTATGCCGTGGCTTAATGCATACTGTGTAGCCAAGGGCAAGATATCTCATAACTAATTATATTCATTTTGCACTTAACAGAGACATTCAAAATACCGATCTTAAAATGTGTAAGTTGAACTTCTGGTAAAATTATACTCTCCCTAAGGAAAACAGTTCTTTTCCCTTGCTATACTTTAGGCTGCATTTATAGGCTGCCAAAACACTTCATTTAATTTGGAGGAAAAGTCCGTCCAACTGTTGTCAGGTATCATGTAACAAATAGTTGTTTTGCTGGGTTTTTTTTTTTTTTTAAACCTTGTAACTGTACGTTTGTATTCTGGTGGCTCAGCCTTAGGCTACTTGAGAGAGACAGAATTGAAAGAATCGATTCAAATAGGCAATGAAAAAGCAAATGTGTGTCCTTAGAGTGTTTTGGAACTTATAACACTGCCACATACATTATCTCATTTAATTATCCCAAAGGCTCTGCAGACAGAGGTACTATTATTATTGTCCCTGATTTTCAGATGAGATATTATTTGAAGAGAAGGGACAGAATTAAGATAAATATAGGTGGCTTGCCTCAAAATCCTATTTTTTTTCCCCCACGTTGTATTTCTAAAATCCAGCATGTGTTGGGATAAATCTTTGCTAGAACCATGTTTTCAATATGATTGTTAATACCATAATGCCTGTGTTGTTTAGTTTTCTCAATCTATCATGTGTATAAGTCAGAATTCTATGTCTGGGGTTCTCTTAAAGGAACCTCATGTTGCTTCAGATGTCAGTAGGGGACTATTTAAATCTTTGGAATCAGGGAAACAGTATGGCATTTATTGGTAGCCTTGGGTTTCTTTCTGTTAAGGCTTCAAGTAAGAAATGCCTTTAGTTCTGGACTTGACCTGGAATTTATCTTACAACAGGCCATTAAGGACAAGCAGTTGTCGAAGACAAAGCAATGGAATTGGGGCTTTACGTTAAGCTTAAAATACTTCCAGTTGGAAGCAACTTAAGTTCACAACAACCAATATTCACAGAGTCCCTAAAGTGTGCAGGACACTGTGTAGGTGTTAAGTGGGAGGGGGGAGGGGCACATATTCTGTTTTGTGCAGAGGAGTCCTGGTTTATGCCAGTTGCCCTATGTCCTGTCTGCTTAGAGCCACTGAACCCTTCACTCTCAAAAATTACCCGGTCAGCCTAGTTAGAGTAGATACAAAATCAGGAAGAACTCAAACTCTGTTCTCAAGGAGATTTTATAATCTGATGGAGGCCAGGAGGGGGGATATAAGAAAAGTGTAAAGCAGAATGTTTTAAACGTTGTTTTAAAATGATGTAAAGCAAATGCTTTGGGAGTTCAGAAATATATATTTAGTTGGGGTTAATTAAGGAGGAAAATATCACTTCATGTCACCTTCAACAGCAGCAATGAGAGTTATCCAAAATGTTGGGATGTATGTAAAATATACCCTAGGATAGAGAACCTGTGGTTCAGATGTCGTTCTCCATTGAGGAAGATCTGTTTTGTTCTCGTCCTCAACTGGGCCACACCAGACAATTTGAAACTTTCTGTCAGTAGAGGGAACCGCAGAGAATTCATAGTGTCTTGACTGAGGGTCTGTGTTTCTCTCTAATTCTGTCCTTATTTCCTCCTGCTTAGACTGATACGGGTGTTCATGTGATGATTAGGAAGTGTGATGCTTCTGAAACAAGAACACACTCTACAAAAAATGCCCCTTAAAAACACTTTCCCTTCTCTATTCTTGCCGTGAGGGTGCCTTTTGGTGGTAAAAATATAAATTCTAGGCTGGTTTCTACTGTGAACAGTCTTTATCTGATTATTTAAAGCCTTCTACTTTGTGGTTACTTCCTATATTGGACTATTAAATCTCCCACCCATAGAGTCCTGTCCTATCTTTCATCCATTTCACAGCTGTTTTACGAGAAATTGTTTGCTGCCTCGCTAAGGTATTTATTTCTAAGACTTTAATGTCTGCTTGCACAAGAATTACATGAGGTCCTGTGGGTGATAAGAAAGAGAAAGAGCAAATAATGGCCCTGGACCTTAAAAGAATGGCCACACATTACAATTTGCTTAGACAGTTCAGGTTCGTGCCAGGGGCCCTGATGTAATTATTAACATCTCTTTTTACTCTCAAAAGTGTCCCAACGTGGACAATATATTATATGGTCCCCTAGACCTTAGAGGCCTTAAATTCAGTTAGGGAGACGGGAGACACAAATAGGAAAAGACAACTAACACAGCAAAGCAATGTGTGATGCATGCCGAATACATGATCTGTACCGCCAGTGAATGGAACCACGTTTTAGAAGCAGGAGAGATTGTGAGGACTTGAGCGATCTGGTAAACTGCTCGAAGATGAGACTGACGCTGGCCCTTGAAGAACGTGTAGAATTCAAACAGGCAGTGAAGAAAGAAGATCCTGCAATAAACCCTTTTCTTGAGACTGTTAAAATCAAAGCAAAACATAACTTTTACAATCTGAATAAGTGCTTGTAAAAATGATTCCCTCCCCTCTTCAAAGCAAGCTGATATCACAGGCAAACCAGCTTGGTGTCTTGAGCAGAAAACCCATTTTAGTTTATTTAAATATGTGTGTGTTTTCCAAATGTTCATTCTGGTTCCCAACCACATGAATGAGCCATTTCCTTTGCTAACGTAATCACTACCCCGCGATTATGGAAGGACCAGAGCATGGGCCCAGGAATCCCCAGAAGGCAGCCTGGGCTTCAGTGGCAGTTCCAAGATGTGGAATTGCACACATCCTGCATTTCCTATTTGACTGCATTTTCAGTCATCTCTTGGTCCCAGTGGGTACAGGGACACCCTGAGAAGGCAATGACGAATGGGAACACATGCATGAAGCTACAAACTCAATTTTCAAAGGCCTCTGAAGGAAGTGGTAAAAAGTGACCATCAGTATTACTAACTATTCAAAATGTCCATAACGAACAGGGTTGAGTGTAACGCTTTTGAACCTAAGGTGTGAATGTCACAGTCATCCTGCCTTTTTTGAGTATCATTCTATTAAATTAAACACACATGGCAGTTCTTTTCTTAGGGTTTGATTACATCAGTGGTTTTCAGATTTTTTTTCTTTAAGGTTTAAAACCTTTTATTCAAACAAGACCTTAGAGATACTGATAATTTGTATGTGAGAGAGCCTGCTAGTTACTAGCTCAGTAGCCATGCTCTCCTTTTTTCTTATTAATGAAGCTCCAATTTTTATTGGGGGCAGCAATATGCCTAGCTTAAATCAATAAAAACTAAATTACCTAGCTTTCATTTTACCTAACATAACAGATCTAGCCAAAAGAAGACACAATATGAGATGTCCAAGAAAGCTCTTCAAAGAGGACTAAATTCTCTGGCAGGTACCCTTTTTCTCGTTCCCTTTCCCTCCAGCCTTTATGAATAGTGGATATGATGGCTGGAGCTCTGACAGCCTTCTTGAGAACATGAAGATGGGGCCATATTCTAAAGATGTGGGAACAGAAAGCTGTAAGAAACTTGGGCATCTAATGATACCATGGAACTATCATACCAACCTCTGAACTTCCTACTTCTGGACTTATTTGAGAGAGAAAAATTTCTCTGTGTTACTTATTTCTTTGTTATAATTTGAAAGTATCTTCATTAGCAGAAAAAGGACAATTTTAATGTTAAACTGTTAAATTAACAAATGTTAATCTGTTGAATGTTAAACTACAAACAGGACCATTCTCTGGTAAAAGTAAAGGTGAATGGAGACCAGAGTTCTACCTATCATAATATTTGAATTATAGAGTATTTACCAAGCAATTTTGAGTTAATATGGCATTTCTGGAGGCACTAATAATAACATAAAGGATCATCTGTAACTTACTTAATCTTACTAGAGTCATAACCCTCTGTATTGACTGAAGATTGCTCTTTGAGGTACAAATATTGGAGGAAACTATAATTTATTTCTCTGTTATTTCAGAGCAAGTGCTAGTAAATCTGGAGGGGTTTAATCCAGACCTTAATCATTACTGGTGTCTTTTCTCAGTTTAAGTGGGGAAAGAAAGGTGCAAAAGAATAAAAAAAGAAGACTTTTTGAGTATCTATTAATTGCCAGTCATTTAGTTTATATTATACCATTTAATCATCACTACAAACCTATAAGGGGGAGAGATCCTACACATTGCCCACATCTAAGAGGCACCATTCACACAGAGCACAATGAAGAGAGTGCCTGCTGCGGCTGTGTAATGTGGCACCCCTAAATTAGAGGACATAACCAGTTTTGTCTGTCTAGTGTTCCTTCTTTTGGAGAACCAGCCTCCATTCTGTAGCAATCCTGCACCATCCATATTGTTCGGCGGGCCTGTTTTCCTCACCATAGGGCTCAGTTTGGTCATTTGACCCAGGCCTGGCCTGACTCTCCATCTGTTAGCCACAGACGATTCAAAAATGTTCCTAACGAAAGACAGACCAATGAGAGTACCTCCTGAGACATTTTCTGAGCTTTGCTTCCTCTTGGATCCTGAGTTGTAAAGAACACGTGATCTTTTCAGCTTCCAGTGGTCATCTCACTACTCGGTAGCAAGAGCCTCCCTCAAGTGAAGCTATGACATTATTTGAGAACACAGGTCCACTGATGTTGAAAACACTGAGCTTTTTGAGTTACATGAGTCCATTAATATCTTTTTCTGAAAAAGCTAGTTTGATTTCTTTTTTTGCCATTTGCTATCAAAGAGTTTCAACTAATGCAGGTAGCTATTACCGTCTCCACGAGGCTGAGAAATTAAGTAACTTGGCTAAGCTGAGTCAGTAATTGATGGAACCAGGGTTCTGATATAGGGCAGTCTGGTACTCACAACCATCTTCTTTTCATTATGCTATGTTGCCTCCCCAAGCCGATGAAAATCAATCACAGTTTATGGAAATCATGTTGATTTATCATTAGGCTTTCTAAAATAGGATATCATTTAAATATAGTTTCCATGTCTCAAATTTTATGCTAATTCTCACTGGTAAGTTTGTGAAGCAGAGTTATTACTCTTTGTTATGGAAATATTTCCATTTTTACAAAGCTTTAGAGAATGTTTCAGTGAGACCTGTCAACAAATCCTTTTTGAACATCTACTATGTACGTGGCACTGGATTAGTTGTTAACAAGGAAACAAAAGAATGAACAAATAGAAATAACAGTCTAGAGCATAACATGTGTTTAAGTCACTATATTTCTAGATGAAAAGTGGTAAATGCCATAACACCAACACAGATAAAATGCTATTACAAAAAGCAGTGGGTCAATAGAGGAGGTATTATTTGAGCTAGGCAATAAAGATCATATAGGATTAAATGTGAGGCAATGTGAGCAGTGTATTTTAGGCCAGCGCCTCAACAGAACTTTCTGCAATGATGAAAATATTCTATATCTTCCTTGTATAACATGGTAGATACTGTATAACATATGGCTACTGAGCATGTGAAATGTTAACTCAGCAACTGCATGGCTAATGCCTACCGTGTTGGCTGCTGCAGTACTAGACAAATAAGCATATAGCACAAGCAAATGTATAGGATGGGAAGAATGGAAAGCACAGGGTTTTCATGAAAGGTAAAGCAAGTTGTCTACTTTAGCTGAAATTGAGCTCATAAGACAATGAAGTGAGAAATGATATTTGGTAAAGCTGAGTAGGTCCAGATCATGAAAGATTTGGGTTTGGGGCTTTGTTCTTAGTTAAAAAGGAACTGATGATGGCTCCCAAGCTAGGAAGTGGTAGGGTCAGCCGTATGCTATGGGAAGATTAAGCTGGCAGCTGTGGATATGTAGAACTAGAAAGGATGCAGCATAGAAGTAGAGGTGCCACATCTGAGACCACAGTGAGAATCCAGACAAATTAATGAAAACCTAAAGACAAGTTAATGAAAGATGGTGACAAAGGAAATGTAGTAAAAAAAAAAAAGACAGATGTGAAATATATCATGAAAGTAGAAACAAGAGAACTAAGAATTGATTGGAAGAGCTGGAGGGTGAGAAAGAGGAATGCATTTTGGAGAACAAAGAATGAAAGAAAAATGAGAGAAATAGATGTGGTGGTACAGCCATATGGTTGGTATGGACATTCTGAGCCTTGTTTTTGATCTTTTTGAGTTTAAGGTGCTAGTGTTAGAAATATAATTAAAGAGAAATGTTAAAATTAAAGAGAAACGTTTTAAAATGCAGTCGAAATTTGGATTGGAAATTATATGCATATAGATCAGAGATAAGCAAACTATAGCCTTACAAACTATAAGACTATTCTGGCCAAAGCTAACCTTATAGTTTATCTGGCCTTCCACCTGTTTTTTAAGTAAAGTTTTATTGGAATGCTGCTACTCTCATTTGTTTACATATTATCTGCAGCTGCTTTGCAGTATAAATGTTGAGTAATTTCAACAAACTGTTATGCCCACAAAGCCAACATTATTTACTATCTAGCCCTTTACATAATACATTTGCTGACCCTGATATAGATGATAGAAATCACCAGAATGCATGAGATTGTAATAATTTTGCTATAGGAAATTCTATTATTCATCAGAATACAATAAAACACTTTATTGACTATTACTATTATAGTGACACACCTATAATATAATAGTATTCAGAATGAAAATACACAGGTCCTCCATGGTTCTAAAATGTCTCTTGGATAACCAAGAAAATAGTTAATGATTCTCTGTATAAAAATACTGTTCAATGTGTTGTATTTTTGTCTAGATATTTGGAAATTGGTACTCCTTTTGTGATTTATATGTGATTACTTGTTAATCATAGTATTTCATTAAGCAGAACACTTCATTCTCTGTCTATGCCACACAATATATATTTTAAGCCATATGAAATTCTTACTTCATTAAAGTTTCCTCAATTCCTGGAAACTAAATAGGATCTGAAGTATAAGTTTTAGGATCAAACTTGGGTGGTCAAAGAAGTATGGGCAGCTGTTTATTTCTTACAGGGAGAATATATTTAAGTATTAGTATAATAAAAGAACTAAAGAAAGAAGGGAAGGAAAGAGGGAGAAATACAGGAATGAAAAAGAAAAGGCAGATTAATCTACTATAAAGTTGACCTGTTAAAAGACTATCACACACAGAGTATAGCTGGGTAGCTATTCAGTGCCTCAGATTCAAAGAGATAACAAATACCTCCAGAATATGAGAAAAAAAACATAAGGAACAAAGCCAAACAACAACAAAAAAGAAAATAATAGGGTATTGCAATAGTACAGAAAGTAGAAAGAAACTTCAAAATATTACAATTACTATCCCCAGAGAGATAAAATGTTTAATAAAATGAAACAATCATAAGAGGAATGAATAACGGAAATTTAAAATATGCCACTGAATTAAGACATCTAATTAAAAGTTTAGGGAATAATATTAGGAAACTCTCTCTGAGAGTAAAGAAACAAGACAAGAATATGGAAACAATAGGAATTAAAAGACAAGAAAGTCTAAGGATAAATCCAAGAGATGTGTCCAAGAGATGTGTCCTTTCTCTGTTCTAAAAGACA
Source organism: Grampus griseus (assembly GCF_964374135.1). Taxonomy (NCBI): domain Eukaryota; kingdom Metazoa; phylum Chordata; class Mammalia; order Artiodactyla; family Delphinidae; genus Grampus; species Grampus griseus. The sequence continues at coordinate 74,954,448 of NC_139005.1, read as the reverse complement.
GAACAAAGAAAACAGAGGGAAGGAATTTATCAAAAAAATAATATAAGAAAATGAAGGTCATGAATGAGTTTCCAGATAGAAGAACAAACCAAAAAAAAAACCAAACAAAACAAAAAGGCACACACCAAGATACAGTATCACAACAATATAGAACAGCAGGGCCAAAGATAAGATCCTAAAGGCTTCCAGAGAGAATAAACAGGTCACATGTCAATAGGGTGACCAAATATCCTAGTTTGCCTGAAATAGGCCCAGTTTACACGTTGTCCTGGCATCCCCTTTGTTCTGCAATTTGTTTAGAATTTGTCATTTCTTAACAAATTATTATCATTAGTTGAGGCACTGAAATCAGCCATAGTGGTTTTATAGGTCTCCACTTTGTATTTCCAGCTTCTGTTAAAAGTTTTGTCTGCAGTGTATGAGATGCATGTGTAATAAACAGGATACTCACTTTAACTCATAGTTAAACCTGAAAGATAATCAACAATTACCCGTCTTTCTCTTACTCACTTCTAACCTGCAGCTTTATTGAGATATAATTGATCTATAACATTGTGTAAGTTTAAGGTGTATAACGTGATGATTTGATACACATGTATACTGAGAAATGATTGCCACAATAAGGTTAGTTAACACATCCATCCCCTCACATAACTACTATTTTTTTTCCGTAGTGAGAACATCTAAAATCTACTCTCTAAGCAATTTTCAAGTATATAAAAAAGTATTGTTAACTATAGTTACCATGCTGTAGATTAGCTCCTCAGAACTTATTCATCTTCTAACTGTAAGTTTGTGACCTTTGACCAACATCTCATTTCCCCCACTCCCAGACCCTGACGGCCACCATCTACTCTGTTTCCATGAGTTCAGCGTTTTTTTAGATTCTACATATAAGTGAGATTATACAGTATTTGTCTTTTTTTGTCTGACATTCACTAGCATAATACCCTCAAAGTCCATCCATGTTGTCATAAGTAGCAGGATTTTCTTTTTATGGCTGAATAATATTGCACTTGTATATATACTAGTAGTTATATATATATATATATAAAATATATATACATACTACTTTTTGTACCATTATAAATATTGTACCATGGCATTAAACTTCTGTTTTGAAAATAACTCTAAATTTTGTTCAGAGATAGTTAGAAAACTTTTATTAAAATATTAAAAAATAAAGGAGCTTCAAACTGGCTTTTGAAGCTTTTGGTAACTGCAATTCTTAAAAACAAACTTTGCATATGAAAAGACATTATAATTTATTTCTTTAAAAGCAAGGAAGGAATTGAGCAAATTAAATGATGGTAGCTCACATGGTGAACAGAATTTAATTTTGAAATTCTATAGTTGTATTTTGAAATATTTCAACTGTAAGAAAAATCTTTTTATGGACTCCTTCTTTAGAATGGAATGCAGTAAAATTAAGAAGACATGATGCTGCAGCATCTAAATGTGGTAAAACATTAAAATAACTGCAAAAATAGAGAAAGCCTATTTGATGTGTCTTGTTTCTTAAAAATATTTGAAAAAAGAAGCACTCTGAATGAGGGGTATAAGGCAGTATGTTTAAAATAGTTAGAATAAAATATTTATCCAATTCAGTAAACTCCCTTAAGACTATCCTTCATTGAGCAGAATTTACTCTGCAATTACAAAATACCTCAGTAGCTTTAGAGAGAGTATTTTCTCAGTAAAAAATTTATGGTCAACAGAGAAAAGTCAGTTAAGGTTGTCAAGATGTCAAATTTATTAACCACTGAAAAATGCAACCTTAAGGAAGACTGTAGGCAATTTTGTGGAAAAAATGAAAATAATAGGACCATTAAAAATTACACTCGTCATAAATTTTCCAGTGTCTTGATATTAAATCTAGGTATAACTTTAAATGATTAAATTACAGAAATAGGTACCAAGAATAATTGTTCTTATATGATTTTTAATATTTATATAATCATAAAAGGAATTTTTAAAACTTTACTGTGTATGAATACATATTATTTTGAATTTTTAGACAAAATTTTAAAAATATTTTCTGAATAGAATTATTTTATAGACCAACCAATTATAATAATTGTGTAGGCCTGGAGTGCTGACATAGCCTCAGTGCCCACCACCATCACCAAAGGCAAGCTCAATAGCTGTGACCTCCAGGTCCAGCTTCGTCTGACCTACAGGAGTCCGGACAATGTGTGGACTGCTGAAACCTTGAACTCAGTCTGTACCTCAGAGAGAAACAAAGAAAGGCACAGAAGACCAGTTGTCCATATAATTGTAGCTTGATGCTTGGGTGTATATTTTGCATTGCTAATTTGCTGCTTTGACAGTAATTTCAAGTAAAAACAAGTAGTCAAGTAAAAAAAAAATCATCATTCCCTTCAATTTTTCAAACTGGATCAGCCTTTGTGGGCTGTCCTAACTTTACTGATTTAACTAGAAATTTGGATAGAATCATATTGGGTCTATGGGGAAAGGGGTTGAGATAAGAGAGATATTCCTCATTTTCCTTACAGGAAATCATTATTCGGTAGGCAATGTCTAAAACTTTTTAAAATAATCAAAAAGCATCATGAATGTATTGCATAACATATGGAAGTAAATAGCAAAAGATACTGCTAAAATGGTTGAAAGAGGGAATGGGTTTGGGATTGAGGGGGAGAGAAGTTGGTTGTAAAAGTTTTGTTATTGTATTTGAATTTTAAAATTTTGAACATGTATTGTTTTGATTTTTAAAAGTAACCAAGGTTAATTTTTAAATGAAGTGCCTAATACACATAGTAAGAAATCAAGTTTTCCTTTTCCTGTAATTCCCAATTTTCACAAATCTCTACTTATGCATCTGATTTCCTCCTGTTTTCTGGCAATTTCTGCCTAGGAAATTGTTAATTCACTATGATCTTGAGGCCATGCAGTCTGACCTAGGTAATCTTGGAATTGGCCAAACCACTATGAAAGGTTTTCTATTAGGTAAATTTCAATCCCTTTTCCATTCAAAATTTTTCTAACTCAGAGCATTTTTACAAATACAGAGTTGATTGGAATCTGGAAAAGTAGTATTGAGCTTTTTTTATGTTCTTATATGGCATTCCCAATTTCACACACTATAATTAATTAATTTGAAAGATTACCTACTGCCCCCAGATATTCTTCTCACCATGTTAAAAGAAAACAGGGAGCGCCCTCTTCTAGTTTCCCATGCTGGAGGTGAGACTTATGGATGCATTATTATAAATCAAGATCAGTGGGGCTTCCCTGGTGACGCAGTGGTTGAGAGTCCGCCTGCCGATGCAGGGAACACGGGTTCGTGCCCCAGTCCGGGAAGATCCCACATGCTGCGGAGCGGCTGGGCCCGTGAGCCATGGCTACTGAGCCTGCGCGTCCGGAGCCTGTGCTCCGCAACGGGAGAGGCCACAGCAGTGAGAGGCCCGCGTACCGCAAAAAAAAAAAAAAAATCAAGATCAGTGGTGGGTGGAAATTCTGGGATTCAGTAAAGGAAATTGCACCCAAGAGTAAGCTTGTTCATGAACCATTTTCTTACTAATCACTGACTTCTCCTTCCTTTAGTTACTGGGTAAACAAGTTAAGAATGCTGAGTGTTTCGGGCTGGTTCCTGGCTTCCCAGTGATACATTGTGTGGACTCTATTACTGAAATGCGTGTCATTGTCTATACTTTAGTCCCCGAGGCCTGCAAGAGCTGTTGTGACTTGCTCATTCCCGGTATTCAAATCCTCCAGCTCTTGTGTCAGCACTTTAAGGTCAAGTCTCTGATCATGTCTGGCCAGTCTCACTGTTTATTATTGGCAGTAGATTCTCTTTCACTGCGATCAGACCTCAGATCAGCCTCTGCTCCAAACAGACTTGATCAGCAGTGAAAGGTAGAACATTTCATGTTGAAATTGCCAGCAGAGTAGTTACAGGGTCACATTAGGGTCTGGATAGAGTTTCACAGCAGGTTGAAAATGGTATCAAGTAAAAAATGTGAGTTAATATTGAGGGCGATTATCCATTACCAGCCTGCTCCAGCCTCCCCTTTAAGAGTAAGGAAGTAACTGATCATAATCATGGCTACATTCACCAAGGATTATAGGGAATCCAGACAGGCATGGTTTTAAGTGCTTTTTCTGTCTTATCTCATTTAGTCCACATCACATCCGTAGGTGGTATTTCCTTTTCATGAGATTAAACAAAAGAAGGCCGTAAACACTTAACACAATGTCTGACAATGCATAAAGAAATTTTAGCTTACTCTCATTGCTAGTCATCAATAAAGGCTCATCAATGTGTTGTGATTATAAAGCTGAGTCTTTCAGAATCCTGCCATTCAAGGTGGACGTTTTCCGTTGGGGAAAGAATGCAAATGGTGGAATAGTAAACTCTTAGGCAAGTTTACATTTCTGTATTTTAGTGGCCAATAATCTAAACAAGTGAGAGCAAGATAAAAGAAATTTCTCAACACCAATCCTAATGACTGAAGTACATCCTGTGTACAGGTATTGATTACATGTGACTTCCCTGGGCCAATACCTTCCAGTCTAACACCAACATTATTGCTCAGTGACCAGAGATTCAGTCTCAAAGCCTCAGATGTCCAAGGAGGGAACTGGGATGCCTGGGCAGACAGTGGGAATGCTTTGTTCAGAGATGAAGCTTGACACCAAAGATGCTATAGAGGAAATTCAGGCATCAATTAAATTCCCTTTAATATTGTGTCTTACTCTGAGAATTTATGATGTTAAGAACACATATTGATAAAATTTTTAAAGGATTAAAGTGAAGACTCCATCACTGTATTGTTAAGTGTACGCTTTGGAAGCAAATCTTAATGAAACCCTGTATTTAACTAAAACCTTTAACTCTGAAAAAAATTTGCCTTAAAAATAGACACTAAACATTACAGTCCTGAGTGGCTACAGTTGGGGTGGACAAGGGGCATGAAGGAGGAGTGTAATTAAATCATGGCTTTGGCAAAGGGCAGATGGGACTAGGATTAAAACATGACCTTGAGTCCAACTAGCTGTGTGACCTTGGGAAAGAGGTGAAATCACCTCTTTACACGTGTGTTTTTGCATCTGTCAAATAACATACTTTAAAGAGTCTTTATGGGGATTACATGAGATGACACATATAAAACACTCAGCACATATTAGATGCTCAATAAATGACAGTTATAATGAAAATAATGATGAGGAGGTTGAGGAGACCCAGGATGTACCTTCAACTTCATAAATTCTGAATAACAGTGGGGTAATTTTCAAGTCACTCACCATAAATGATTTTCTCACCTTACCAAAAATTCGGGCATGTCTAACCCCTCCTATCCTCACAAAACAGCTCAGAAAAATGCAATCCTGTACAGGAAAGGATAGAGCGGTAGATTAAGTGTTCCTCACAGGTAATACCTCACAGGTGTTGCATGTTTGCATCCAGTGGGCTCCAAGCAATCTTAAACATTCAGTAGACATTCAATAAATAGAACCAAACAGAACAGGAAGCACACGTAGCATTAACAACATTCCCTATAGGAAATAACCAGTGTTTCCAAGTTTCCCAGAGGACAGCAGGGATGTGGAACTCACCGGATGCAAATTCTATGGAGCCTGGAAATTATCTCTAGTTAAAGTGCAAACAGCCAGATATAGGAAACTAACCATTCCAATGAGTCTGCATAATTACAGGAAACACAGATGACAAACATTAGGAGATACAAAATCTGGAGATGGACAGATAACAGATTCCAGATCACATAAGGCAGAGAAATGATTGAATTCTCAATAGGGAGGAACTGGATGTTAACACAAGGCCCACCCTTTTATCATCTGTTTCATCATTCACTTACAGTGAATTGTTTCTCATTCTCCTTCTGTAGTATATTCAATCATTCTCAATTATTCCTTGCATTAAAAAGCCCCTCTATTGCTGTTAATGACACCTGGAATAGCTGAACCCCCAACTGACAATTTTAATATCAGTCTTAGGATGGAGAGTACAAGCTCAGTAGACTCCACATGTTAGTAAAGTGTTGTTTTTATGGGGTTTAATCCAATTTGGGTGTCCTAAGCATTATATTTCACATGAATTTGTTTCTTTGATCTCAATACTGCCTTTGTAAGTAGGTGGGGAAAGTATTATCAAACCCATTTTACAGATGACAGAATTGAGCTCCTTGACATTTTAGTTAATTTCAAGAGTTTACGTTAGAACTGAGAGTAAAACCCACGCCAGGTGCAGTAAAACCAAATCCCAGAACCTCTCCTCTTTACCACATAGCCTTCTGAGAAATACTTTTGCGAATACTATGGTGCTTTTATTTGCTTCTGGCTTCAAAATGTTACATTTTAAAATGCAATTTAAATTAAAGTCTACTACGTGTTGAATATGTAACCTCTGAACTGTGAAAAACCTTGTGATATTATGAAGGATCCAAGAGCTATATAGTCTAAGAGGAAAATCAGTTATAAAGGAAATGATGAATGCTTTGAATGAGTTGGATCTTTAAAATATTCATTTCACACAAGGAAATGTTTTAGAATTAGATTCCATGCTAATACACTACAGAAAATACTAATATCAGTAACTCTTCAGGATGGAATTAAGGCTGGAATTTAAACCCAGCCTAGCCCTAAAATTTCTATGGTTAACATTTATTGCAGCAGCCATACTCAGTCACATTCTGAAACTTGCGACTTAAATTTGTGCGTGTGTGTATATATATATATAATACATATTATATATATATATATATACACATGTATATATATGTATACATACATATATATATATATATATACACACACACATAACTCCAGACAGGCTAAGAAATGTAAGTGTAATATAGTTTTCACATGTTGTGTGTGAAAATGTTCTCCTTTTGGTTGGTTGGTTGGTTGGTTGGTTGGGTGGTTGGGTAGGGAGATTTTGAATTCACAGACCCTAACACCTGCAGATATATGCACATTTGCAGATGGTAATTCGAGCCTCACTCCTCCACCTCCCACAGTATTTTCTACTTATCTTGTTTATCTTTTGTTTATCTTTGTAAGACTCACAGGGAGGAAAAAGAGGCTCCTGTACTGGCACATTCCCAGGTCTGAATCTATCATCTCTGAAGTTTTGAACCTGCTGCCTTTGAGTTGTTGTATAATTGATTCAGAAAGGTTAGAGTGGGTCTCATCTCCCCTCCTGAAAGATGTTGTGAAGATATCAACCCTGAATGAGTAAGCTGGGTAGTCGGGGATGAGTCAGTCATTTCATATAAGGAACAGTAGGTGCATGTCAGTAGGCCAAGGTCTTTGACACCGTTCATCAATCCTGTCTTTTCTGAGTTGCCTTTTAATGATGCTGGTAGAACAACTGCTTTAAATGACGTATTGAATTTTCCAGCCAGGAAAGATGTTAGGGATTATCAAATGTCATTCCTATCATTTTATAGAAGTGGAGGCCCAGAGAAGTGACATGTTTTTCCCAAGGTCACATAACTGGTAGTGACAACTGGAACTGGAAACTAAGTTTACTGCCACCCTTTTGCTTTAAACTCTGCCTTCCATGCCCAGTCAAATAAATGACTGAGCTGAGATGGTCACTGAATTAAGTAGTTGTTTTGATTGAACTGGTGTAATCAATTAAAATTCCTGCATCTAGGATTTATTTTTCAGTTGAACTACAATGCTGATGAACAGACTTGAAGCTGATTAAGCATTTTAGATTCAATTCTTTCTGGATTCCTTGGGCCATGCTCTCATCTGGCTCAAGCACAAAATAAAGAACCCCAGAACATTTTATTCCTTAAAAAATGCAATTAGGCATGCCATGTAAAACGTATAGTCTTGTGTGATTATAGGAATTTTGCCATTATATCCTCTCAGCCAAAGATGATTTTATTATGTAGAATTGAATTGAAGTCATATAAATGGAAAACAGTATTTTTAAAACACCAACAAAGAACAGCCACTGCAAAGAATGTGATAACATCTACATCACATAAATGTTGGGTTTCGACTAATACTTAATGTTCTTTGGAACGCAGAATAATGGAATTCATGAAGGAAATAACTAGCACTACCTTAAAATTTAAGCATATCTCAGGGGAAAATGCACAGTTAACAAGCATACTGGTGATCATCATAAAATAATAGCTTTCTTTCAGTTTTAAGACAAAGGAATTTGTGTCAATAAAGATGGGAAATTAGATATAAAGATTAATATTTTTTTTCTGTACCTCCTGGCCTGGTGTTTTAAAAGTCGAGAAATACATTTTTCATTCACAGCCATAGCAAGGTATAGTGGAATCAATCATAAAATTGGTTAAACAAAGGCATTTGTTAAAGCATGTAAAATTGACACAGAGAGAAAGTTAGATCATCAGTGTGTCTACCATAAAAGTCTACTGCATCTACGTACATATGTTTCAGTTATAGCCACACTGATTGAGTTTTTGTTTAATCTGCTATTTTCAGCTACAAGTTCATTCTTTGTTTCATGCCAAGTTCCTTTTAGGATTTCCACGTGACTTGCGTTAGCATTTTTGGCTTCAAAACTACCTCTAATGAACCATTTACAATTTTTTTAAGAGTGCTTAAAAAATTAGGCTGTGACAGTTATCCAAAACATAATTTGATATGCTGTTTAATTATTTAATACGCTATTTAAAAATTGAAGTGTGGCCTCTGGTTCATTGGTTGATATAGCACCATTAAGGTGGATTTGAAGCCCCTTCAAGACTATAATTGTTAGCTGAGTCCTTCATGGTCTGGATTTAGAAATTAGATTGTGTTCTAATAAAATGCTAATTCAAAAATGTCAACTTCAATGTTTTTAAAAATATGTCTTTAAAATATTACTAAACACCTACATCTTTTAAAAATTAATTACTAAGCTAAGGAAATTGAGTAAAATATTCTGTGAAAGTGGTCTAATCCATCTAGTTCTTCTTCTTATGTTTATGTGCATTCACATTTACAGCCCATTTCCATATTCTCAAGAAAAATACATGATTCTTTTCTACAAAAATATTTATTGACCTAACATGGTTCAGATTTTTTTTTTTTTTTAAACATGGTTCAGATCTTTGTAATAACGGTGGGTCTTGAAGCAAACCTTATGATAGCTCTCGGTCTCTTCTATGATGATCGAACATCATGACAAAACCTCACAACTCTCTTTACAGGAGGAAAATGAAAGTGGCAAATGGCTCTCTCTGCAGTGTATTATCGAAGTGTGCATTTTTTGTGAAAAAAAATACCACTGCATTTTTTTCCAGGAGTAATACAAATGGAAACGAAAATGGAAATATAAAGTGGCTTAGTTAAATACCTTTTGAAGAGTACTCTGAAAACCTCTACATTAGACTTATCTGATGTTTAAAATGCAAATTATTGGCTAGTCTCAGACCTATGGAATTAGAAGTTTCTCTAAAATTTGAAAACCAATGATTGAGATGCTTAACTATATCTTGTTTCAGAAAGTTTTCCCTAAAAAAGAATAGCTATATATATATATATATATATATATACACACACACACACACACACACATATATATGTATGTATAACTGAATCACTGTGCTGTACACCTGAAACTAACATGACATTGTAAATCAACTATACTTCAATTTAAAAAAATCGAAAAAAGTCTTCCCTCATCCTCAAAACCAGATTATTATTAGCCTTAACCATACTCTTCTTTCATTTCATAACCCTTCCATTGTAATTACTGAAGAGATGGCAGGGGCTGTGCCTTCTCTGCTGTATTCTCAAAGTTTAGCACAGTAACTGACACACGGTAAAACCCTTAAGAAACGCTTTGTTGAATAAATAAATGACTAACTAGTATAACATAGAACTATGGCCACGATGAAGCAGAATTCTTGATGATAATCCAATTTCCCAGGTCACAGACAAAAGTGATTTTAAATAAATAGTAACTCCTTCCCTCTCCCATGACTCATGTCACCACCACTCTGGAGAAGAGTGTTCTTTTAACTATAATTTTCCAATGCACCACCTTTAAAACTGAACTGTCATGTCAGAAGTGGTATTAAAGTATGTCTACAGCTCTACAACCATTCAAGCCAAATCTTTTGCTAATTCAAATTTAGAACAGGAAGTCCTCTGCACCCTTGGCATTGAAATCAAGAATGCTTTTAAAGAGAAGGAGTTAAAAATGCAACCAAGAGAAGTTCCATACAGTGAAGTGGTTGATTAAGAGTTAAGGGAAATGGAAGAAGCCACAGACACTAGAAACCTTGTATAATTCTTTGAGGTTAAGTCTGGAAATCAGTTAGAAAACAGTACTTAGAGAGTTTTGAAAATTTTGGCCAAGCATTCAAGATTAAGGGGTGTACTTTATTTACTTGAATATAGGGTGTAGTTTGTATTAAGAGCATCACCCCTTAAAGAAAGAGCATGGAGAGCTGATCTAGGAAAATGACCTCAGTGCACCTGCCCTTAAATTTATCTCATAAACCACGCTTCTGGGATAGAAAGGAGCCAAGAGAAGGAGATGCCTGGAACATTTCTTAATTTAAATGATACATTTAGTAACAACATTCAAGGCCCACAAGGCTAGAGCATGACTGTTTGGAAGTCAGTGACCACAGTATCTTTACCTGTGCCCCCTCCCAGTCCTACAAAGAGCTCTTGCTCATGGCAGGAGCTACTTGGTCAATACTTGTTGAATGTTGAATAAAAACAAAAGGAAAACTCACATAAAGCTAAGAATAGAGAATTTTAAATAATTGGGCTTTCTATCATTGAAATTTTGCTCTTGAGTATTATACTAAATTATAGACTAACCCTAAAAGTACTTATACTAAGATATAGACTCAGATGGGGTATGAAAGGTAAATACGGATAAGACCAGTTAGGGCCTAAAGCCGGAGTGTGGGGTGGGAGCTCGGCCACTGGGAAGACAAGTACAGTTACTAAGATCAGAAACAAGCTGAGTTGATTCTGAACATCTGAGATAATGGCCTGAGGCTTCTCTTCCTCAGCTTAAGGACTGGGTGAGTTGAAGATTTTTGAGTGGGATTTGAACACTTGGCCAAAGAAGGTTGATAAGTGGTTAAAGGTACTAAGACATAGGAGAAAGTTTACACAGTTTGGCTTGTGGAAACTTCTTCCTTTGGCACACTGATTAATAACTCCCAGGCAGGGTCAGATTCATGGGCATACAACCATGTGCAGCTAGAGGGGCTCCACACTTGCTTTAATGCTCTGCTGTCGCCATCTTGAAATTCTCAAGAATTTTATTTTAGAACTTGTATTTTATAAACGAGGCTCCATGGGGCAATGGAGCATGCACATGAGCAGAGAGGATATACACAAAACATACGTCTGCCATTCCTTGCCACCCCATTTGCATATAGTGTTCGTGATGCCCCATAAGCACAGGTTTCTGGTGGACCCATGACGTGGGCAAGTTCAGCAAGACTGAAAGCGAGTGCAAGTAACATTTAAAACTGAAAGCCCAAGAGTCTGCACTTACAGCCTGAACAAGAACATGCTTTGAACAGAGATAAAAGGCAATGGGATTCTAAGAAACATAATCAATTTAAGAATCCCATCATGTTTTACTCCTGTTATTCCCCTGCATTAGCCAAACACTTTCACTGAAAATGATGACATAGAAGGAAAGGGAGAGATAGGGCAACCCATAGTTCCTTGTCCTTTCAGTTCCTCTTTAATCATCAGTAAGCTGAATGTAGAGAGTGTTGGTACAATGTGTATATATCAAGAAGTAATGTAAACACAGGGCAGCATTTCCACTCTTCTGGTAAGAACAAAATACATATGAACGTATGAGCTGCAAAATATAAATTGTGTTATTTCAATGATTCTGCATATGCTCTTACATTTGCGTTCAAAACTGACATAGCACAATATAAAAATGAACAGTAAAGTTCATGCAAATACTTTAAAATTTTAATATCTTTCTGCTTAGAATGACATTAAATAAAAAATAAAAAACACCACGATAAGTCAAGAGAGAGGCCATGGAAGAAAAAAAAAGTTTACCTTTTAATACCTTTGATAGCATTTCCGCACCCCCCCCGCCCCGCTGCTTTTTCTTTGTAAATTAAAGTATAGTTGATTTACAATGTTCTGTTAGTTTCACATGTAGAGCAAAGTGATTCAGTTACATATACATATACATATATATATATATATATATTCTTTTTCAGATTCTTTTCTCTTATAGGTTATTACAAAATATTGAGTATAGTTTCTCCTCCTTGCTTTTTCAGCAAGAAGTTGTGCATTTTTATTTTGCACTGGACCCTGCAAAATAAATACTTACTTTCAGGCAAGTATTCTAAGGAGCATTACCTTGGAAAATTCTGGAAAGAAGGAATGTCCGTAGGGAACTGAAGCCTGAAAGATTATCTCACCTCCTTCCCAGTTACAGGACAATTAAAGGGTATTGTCAGAGACTCTGATGAAGTAGGCAGATATGGACTCTGCTCCTTAGCTCTGTGGCCTTGTGAAAGTTGCCTAACCTTTCTGAGCCTCAGTTTCCCCATCTGTGAAAGTGGATAGTAAATGCACATGAGTGTTGTGAGGGATAGACACAACTCATACAAAGTGTCTACTACTAGTAAGCTCTTAATTAATGATAACTATTACTGCTGTACTTAAAAGTTCTGTTAGTTCTGGGACCCATAGGACAGCCCTTATATATGGTAGATTAAGGATTGCTTTTGCAAAAGGATTTGAAGACATACTGATTTCCTCCTGATGCCTAAAATCCTACTACCAATCCACTTCTGATTATTCTAACTTTCCTTTCCACATGCCTTCCCAGAAAAGGTATGATACAAATCCTGAGCATCTCAATGTGAATGTAACAACAGATAGAGGCCATATCTGGAAAAGCAGTGGACACCTGGAGGGTGAGGTGGAGGGTGTTTCTGAAAGGGAAAACTGTCCCAGAATGAACGCATGAGGGAAGAGTAGAAGAAAGGACAAAAACAAATTCCACCTTCTTGGAAACTACAAGTTAGACTTGTGATCATTAAAGTGGACAAGCTTGAGCAAGTCAAACATCTTACAACTCATCGGTCTCAATTTCACATAAAATAACAGGTTGATTATTGTAAAAATGCCCTCACAATCTAAGATTTAAAATTCAGCAGGCATTCATCAGAGGCTTGTCCTATATATGACACAGTGCTAGGCACTTTAGGAGATACAAAAAGGAATAAGGAAAGATCCCTGCCCTCAAGGAGGTCACCATTTGGAAGAAAGGATGAGATCAACACACCTGCCGTGTATAATACAGGAAAGAAAAAGTACTACCGGGAGAATTGAGACTGAGATTCAGAGAAAAGAGCAGGCATCTTTGTATTTTGAGCTGATGCATATCTTTCTCTTTACTCTTCCTATCCCATGCTCACCTACATGAACTTTTTTGTTTTGCTACATACCAAGAAGCACTTTTTTTTTTTTTTTTGCACATACACTATATCAAACATGCTGGAAACTTTCACCAATGTCACATCAGTTAATTCATGTAAATACTGCTAGGGTGAGAAAATGGGGCTAATAGAAGCTAAAGACTTACTCAAAGTCATGAAGCTAATGACTATCAGAGTCAAGTTTTGAACCCAGGTTAATGTGACTCCATAGTCCAATCTCGTTCCATTTCATTTCCATAAGAGCCTACCTGAGGTTCCCCAAAGAGACCATGTGGTTATGTTCCTCCACACTTTTGTGTCTGCTGTTACTCTATCTGGAATGACTTTAATCCCTTGTCTCTAGGATAAACTCCTGTACATAATTTCAAACCCAAATCAGCTATTAAACTCTTTTTTCCCACCTCTTCACCCCTCCAAAAGATCAATAACTCCCTATTCTCTGCTTCTAGGGATCTCCTGTATGTGCTGTTGTTTTACTTATCATGTTGTAGAGGAGTTAATTTATAGATTTTTCATAACTTCTAGACAGTAAGTTCTTTGAGTGATGGTCCATATCTTTTCCGTGTTTGTATATTTAGCACATGGTAGGAGCTCAACAAATTTTTGCTGAAACACATTAAATTGGGTATTCAGTTAAGGGGATTAGTATTGGGAATTAGAACTTATATTTTTTGTAAAGGACCAGAAAGTAAATATGTTAGGCTTTGCAGGCCATAGGGTCTCTGTTGCAATTACTTCCCACTGCTGTTTCAGTGCAAAAACAGTCATAGAAAATAAAAGAATGAGTGTCACTGTGTTCCAATAAGACTTTGTTGACTAAAACAGTCTGGTAGACCAGGTTTGGCACTCACACTGTAGTTTGCTAACCCCTCATGCATTGTATGCCAGTAGCTTATATTATGAGTGGGAATAGAGGCCTTCCCAAGCAGAAGAAACAGCATGTGCAAACGCCCTGCGACAGTATCAGTTCAAGGAAAAACACAAACCAGTAGGGCTGGTTTATGGTGTACAAAGAAGGGAGTCATAATAGATACATCTGGTAAAGTGGGGCAAGGGTATGGACCTCAACAGCTAGAGTAAAGGTCTATTCTAAATCCAGTAGGTATGGGAATGCCATTGAAGTTCTTTAACAAATTGATGACCTGCAGCGACTATACATTAGAAATTAAACTGCCCACACATATACTTGAAGCACATGGATCAAGAGGTTTGTAAAATAACCTAAGCAAAGGAATAGCAGCAATAAAAATGGAAAAACATGGGCAAATATGGGAGTGACAGAAGCAAAGTCAGCAGGAACTGGTAACCTATTGCATATCAGCATGAACACAATAAAAATGACACTGACTTTTCTAGCCTTGTGTCTGGGAACACAGCAGACCCAATAATAAAATCAGGAAGGGCAAGAGGAGGAACTGACTTCAGAAAAAAAAAATGATAAATTTGTTTCAGACATGTTAAGTCTGATTTTAATACTTGTTTTGCCTGGTCAAAGCCCAAGTTTAAATACTGTGAATTATGACAACATTCCTTTCCAAAACTGGATTAAAATATTTCTGACATTTGGCAGGGAAAAGACTTTTAAGTTCTTTTCCAAAATATACCTTTCTATGATGTTTGATCTCTGTTTAATTTTTATTTTAAGCTCCACTTGTCCTAACAACTAAAGAATACTTAGGAATTTTTCTCTCCTTCCCTGTGTCTTTTAATTTTTCCAGTTGTGTGCTATGTAATTCAGACCATTCACTTTAAGTTCACATTTTCTCTGTAAAAATGGGATAAATTAATGGTCAGCACAGGGGATTTGGGTCTTCCCTTATGAAATGTGATTACTGAGTAAGCAGACTCAGGGTACAGTCCAACAATAAGAACAAAAAAACCTAAATATCAAGCTAGAGAGACAATTGAAATTGAACTCCAATCATAAGATATGTCCTGAAGGAAAGTTGATGTGGCACATAGAAATTGAGGTCAGGCCCCAAATAGCCAAAGCAATCTTGAGAAAGAAAAACGGAGCTGGAGGAATCAGGCTCCGGACTTCAGACTATACTACACAGCTACAGTAATCAAGACAGTATGGTACTGGCACAAAAACAGAAATATAGATCAATGGAACAGGATAGAAAGCCCAAAGATAAACCCACGCACATATGGTCGTCTTATCTTTGATAAAGGAGGCAAGAATATACAATGAAGAAAAGACACCACTTCAATAAGTGGTGCTGGGAAAACTGGACAGCCACATGTAAAAGAATGAAATTAGAACACTCCCTAACACCGTATACAAAAATAAGCTCAAAATGGATTAAAGACCTAAATGTAAGGCCAGACACTATAAAACTCTTAGAGGAAAACATAGGCAGAACACTGACATAAATCACAGCAAGATCCTTTTTGACCCACCTTCTAGAGAAATGGAAATAAAAGCAAAAATAAACAAATGGGACCTAATTAAACTTAAAAGCTTTTGCACAGCAAAGGAAACCATAAACAAGATGAAAAGACAACCCTTGGAATGCGAGAAAATATTTGCAAATGAAGCAACCGACAACGGATTAATCTCCAAAGTATACAAGCAGCTCAATATCAAAAAAATAAACAACCCAATCCAAAAATGGGCAGAAGACCTAAATGGACATTTCTCCAAAGAAGATATACAGAGTGCCAACCAACACATGAAAGGATGCTCAACATCACTAATCATTAGAGAAATGCAAATCAAAACCACAATGAGGTATCATCTCACACCAGTCAGAATGGCCATCATCAAAAAATGTACAAACAATAAATGCTGGAGAGGGTATGGAGAAAAGGGAACCCTCTTGCACTGTTGGTGGGAATGTAAACTGATACAGCCACTATGGAGAACAGTATGGAGGTTCCTCAAAACACTAAAAATAGAACTACCATATGACCCAGCAATCCCACTACTGGGCATATACCCTGAGAAAACCATAATTCAAAAAGACACATGCACCACAACGTTCATTGCAGCTCTATTTACAATAGCCAGGACACGGAAGCAACCTAAGTATCCATCAACAGATGAATGGATAGAGAAGATGTGGCACATATATACAATGGAATATTACTCAGCCATAAAAAGAAATGAAATTGAGTTATTTTTAGTGAGGTTGATGGACCTAGAGTCTGTCATACAGAGTGAAGTAAGTCAGAAAGAGAAAAACAGATACTGTATGCTAACACATATTCATGGAATCTAAAAAATCAACAACAAAAAATGGTTCTGAAGAACCTAGGGGCAGGACAGGAATAAAGATGCAGACATAGAGAATGGACTTGAGGACATGGGGAGGAGGAAGGGTAAGCTGGGACGAAGTGAGAGAGTGGCATGGACATATATACACTACCAAATGTAAAATAGATAGGTAGTGGGAAGCAGCCGCATAGCACAGGGAGGTCAGCTCTGTGCTTTGTGACCACCTAGAGGGGTGGGATAGGGAGGGTGGGAGGGAGATGCAAGAGGGAGGGGATATGAGGATATATGTATATGTATAGCTCATTCACTTTGTTATAGAACAGAAACTAACACACCATTGTAGAGCAATTTTACTCCAATAAAGATGTTTACAAAAAGAAAAAGAGGGCTTCCCTGGTGGCGCAGTGGTTGAGAGTCCGCCTGCTGATGCAGGGGACACGGGTTCGTGCCCTGGTCCGGGAAGATCCCACATGCCGCGGAGCGGCTGAGCCCGTGAGCCATGGCCGCTGAGCCTGCGTGTCCGGAGCCTGTGCTCCACGACGGGAGAGGCCACAACAGTGAGAGGCCCGCGTACCGCAAAGCAAAAAAAAAAGACATGGAAGAACTTTAAATACATATTTAGTTTTCTTAAAAGTGAAAGAAGCCAATCTGAAAAGGCTACATATTACGTGATTCTAACCACATGACATTCTGGAAAAGGCAAAACTATGGAGACAGTAAAAAATATCCGTAGTTGCCAGGGGTTGGCAGGGAGGGGATGAATAGGTGGAGCCCAGAGGAATTTTAAGGCAGTGTAACTATTCTGTATGATAATATAATGAAGGATACATGACGTTACACATTTGTCCATACCCATAGAATATACAACAAGAGTGAACCCTAATATAAACTAGGGACTTTGGGTGATGATGACATGTCAAAGTAGGTTCATCAATTGTAGTAAATGTACCATTGTGGTAAGGAATGTTGATAATAGGGAAGGCTATTCATGTGTGGCAACAGAGGGTATATGGGAAATCTCTCAATTCTTCCTCTCAATACCTTCCTCTCAATTCTTCTGTGAACATAAAACTGCTCTAAAAAACCAGTCTTAATAAATTAAGAAAAAATTAAGTTTACCTAAAGAAAAAAAAATAGATCCTAAAAAGGATGATCAAATCAAAAGTTACAAGAGAAACTTGCAAATAAAAATTATACCACAATCTGAACAATCTGTCTGTAGTTTAGTTATTAGTATTGTACCAAAGATAATTTCTTAGTTCTGACAAATGTAGCATGGTTATGTAAGATATTCACATTAGAAGAAGCTGAATAAAGGTAGCCAGGAGCACTCTATTGCTATCTTTGCAACTTCTCTGTAAAATCTAAAATAATTCCAAAGTAAAATAGGAAAAAAAAAATCTCCACATAGCTTTCTGGTACTAAAATTTACGTGCTTGAAAGATTAGTCATTGCTTAGGATGGCTTTTCTTCCAAAAGCCCTTACTGCAATGAGTCAAGTAAGTCAATTGCTCAGGGCACATATGTAGAAACTGACGGACCTTTTTTCCAAGCCTCGCTCTGTTATTTACTAGCTGTGTGACTTGGAGCAGGTTTACTTAACTTCCGTAAGTCTCTACTTATTTCACCTATAAAGTGAGTACACTAATACTTGCCTATTGCAAAATAATCCAGAGTGTGTTGCACATTGCCTGACACATGGATAGTGCTCAATAAATGTGACAGTTAGTAGTACTGACTGATATCTGTATATCATCTGTGTGTGTGTGTGTCAAAATTTAACCTCTCTGCAGGCAGAGCTGCCTGTGCAGCACTCAGTGTGTCTCATCACTGCCCCAAATGAAACGCTAGACTTGTTTTGCTGTGCTTTGGGTTCACAAACAGAAGTTTCGTTCCAGCCTTCTCTCAGAAATATGATTTTCAACTCAGCCCCTCTTTTATATTAAAGTAAGCACCATGACCAGATGGTCCCTGTTCTGGAGTTCCAGAATGACATTAAAAATGAGTGGGCAGAGGGATTTTATTAGTCATTTGTTGGCTTCATAGCAGCCATTTCCATGAAATTATAGGACAATGACAAAATTAAAGCAGCTTATGCTGGGCTTTGGAAAGCTGGTCTCTGTGTCTGCAAGTACTCACAGGTCAGGAATGTAGAACAGGGGCAATAAATTAAAGAGTTACTGCTTGGCAATCCCAGGTCCTTTTGGCTGAGAAGCCAAGACCTCTCTGGAGCTAGGCCCTGAGGAAAATAATCTAATGACTGGAAATACTGCCATGCTGAAGAAGGCCTGCAACACCTCAGCCTTCTGGTTAGCATTACGCCACCAGTGGAAGGGAGGTAGCTCTTAAAGGGCTGTGGGAAGCTGCCCATGAACTGGATCTAATAGGTGAAAGAGAAAACGGAATCAAACCTAGGACTTTAAGCCAGCCCATCAAGGCAGAGGCTCCTGTTCAAGTATTCCCTGGCCAGCCAGTCCCCTGATTACATTTCCCTACCTTGGCCGCCCTCGTCTCTGCCCTACCGTTCCTCTCTGAAGCTGCCTTCCCACTACCTGCACCCACCTCCTCCAGCCTACCCTGCAGCTCCATCTCATAAGCTAATGACAGATACTGTGGAACAAATAAATATGGAGCTTAGAGACTCAAGACCTGAGTTCTGGTCCTAACTCCACCACTCGCTATGTGAAAAAGAGAATGAACATCTCTCACAGTTACAGCTTTCTCACACTGAATAACTTCCTTTGCATTAAAAACAACAAATTCCTCATTTGGTCTATAATTTCCATATGGGATTGTTGGGAGGTTTAAATGAAACATTTTAAAAGTGTCTAGTACCTTGCAGGCACTCAATTGACATTAATTACCTCCCCCTTATTATCCATCAGAGAACTTTAGGAAAATACCCAGGGATTAATAGTATAATTTCCACTGTCATTGGCCTCAATTTTGGCCTTGCTTATAGCACAGTGAAAAGTAGAATGTCTTAGCATTCCCAAAAATATTGCCTTTTGAGTTTTTAAAAGCCAAGTGAATATCAAACTTGAATTGTCTGCTCTCTGAGCTCAGATTCCTCTGACAAAAATCGGTTTTGATTGTTACACCAATATGTAGGAAGTAACTAGTGAATTGAATGGCCTTCTTTCTTAACACCCATATGATATTTGCTTGAATAATTTTGCTGACTCTTTCCACGTATATTTTTACTCTAAATCCATTGAGAAGAGAATAGTTAATGTGTCCTGGTCTAGATATTGTGTCTCCTTGGAAGCTTTTTATAAATATCTTCAAGATATGCACCCTCTTTTCCCAAAGAAAAGACACAGAAGTGATTGGAATCCACTTCTAAATATTATCCATTTCTTTAGCAGCTCCTAGAATTTCTAAAGGTGACAGAAAGTCTGCTTTTGTATTTTTTTGAGAATGATAGGGAAATAGAAGCCATTTACAACTGACTAAAAGGTTGTATTAACTTTTCAGATTGCCTTTCCTTTAAAATCTCAGGTTGGATTCTTAAGTGCCTTTGTTTCCAAAGCAGACAAGGGTCAGTCAGCTGCTGTGCTTCATCTGGACAGCGTGTTAGTGTCAGAGTAACTGTCATTTTTTGTGCAATGATTTCAGCAGGGAGCTCTTATCTGTCTGCACACCTCAAATTTCTGAACTCAGTAACAATTGATCAAGTGTTAACTAGACTTATTGTGGTGACCATTTTGCAGTTTTTACACGTATCGAATCATTGTGTTTTACGCCTGAAAGTAATATAATGGTATATGTCAATTATACTTCAATAAAATATTATGTATTTTTTCCCTTACCCTATATTGTATCTGGTCTCCAACTTATAGAATAAATTATATTTTAATGTGATTACTTAAAAAACTTTAGTTAGAATGATGATTAGATTTTGAATGAAGAATAAACATATGAAATTTTTTTTTAAAAAATTGAGAGGGCTGGTAATGAAATGTAGCAGGTAAGAGTTAAATTCAGTGTATGGTAAAAGGAAAATTGTTTTAAGATGAAGAAGAGGAAGAGAAGAAAGCCATAAAAGCAAAGTAGAATAAATAATTATAACACCAGGGAAGCAGGATGTATAGTGATTAGGAGCACAGATGCCCTATGTTCTCAATGCAGATCTACCCATGTTAGTTGTGTGATTTTAAGGAAATTACTTAACCTGTCTATGTCTTAATTTTGTCACCTATACCAGAGATGATGTGCTAATGGTATCTGTCTAATAAGGTTGCTAAAAGGAGTAAATGAGTTAGCATCTATCACATAGTAAGCACCATGTAAACTTTGTTACACAAATAAAAATCATAATGGCATAGTAGGTACATGACACAATGCATTTGTCAAAACCCATGGAAATTTATAGCACAAAGAGTAAAATTTATGAAGCCCTCATCATGTGATAGGCACTTTCTATGCATTAACTTTATAACCCCAAAATAACTGGTACCAGAAAAGATGCCACTTACAATGAATCAACCAAAACTAGGGTCTTAACTTTCATAGTGAGTAGTAAAAAAATAGGTTTGATTGGACATCCATTTCAAAAAGAAAACTAAAATTATGAAACTAACTTTATTAAAATATATATTTTTTAAAGTTTATGTTATGCATGTATATTTATTTATTTATATTTATATAATTGGTTGCACTGGGTCTTAGTTGCAGCACGTGGGCTCCTTAGTTGCGGCAGGCAGGCTCCTTAGTTGTGGCTCAAGGGCTCTTTAGTTATGCATGTATACTTACATGGGAATTCTTGGAATTAACAAGTAACAAATCAACTTGGGTTTGTTTTAGTATAATTTTTGCAACCAAAATGTATGATGTCATGAAATGGCATCTTTTTCTTTGAAGCATGATCTTAAAGAGGATATTTTTACGAAAGATATTTTATGACTTGCTTAATTTTCCCAATATTTCTTTTAATCCCCTGATGTTCAAATCATTCGCCTCTGAAGAAACTATCCTATTACCATCTTTGTCCCCCATGAAGTCCAGCCAGATCACACCACTTAGAGTTATTCTTTCCTGCCTTTGTCTTCCAGAATCTTTTTTTCCCCTTCTTCTCTGGTAACCTCATTTCATTCTGTTGGGTATTATAATTAGTCATTTAAATGCCTTTCCTTTGCCAGAAAATGATACTAAGAACTGCAACAATGTCTAAGTAAGTTTTATGTCCTCTGTAGCACCTAAAATGGTGCCTTGTGTTCAGTCAGCTGCAGTTTCCCCATTTATAAACTAGAGGAGAGTAACAAAACCTGAAATTCCTAATTCACAGGATTACTGTGAGAACTCATGAGACTGACCTTCCGCCCCCAGACAGGGCCATGAGGCCACTGGCGCTTTCTTAATCTTCCCTGAGAATGCCAATCCCTCTGCTTCATAAGCCACAGCAGGGAGAGTTTAGAACTTTATATCTTCCCAATAGCCCAGGTTTGTCAATACACTTCGACCTGCATGGTAACTCCAGTCTATTAACCTCTGACCTCTGAGGTACAGCCTTGAGAACAATTCTGAGACCACGTACTGGACCAATGGGAGAGACTGCCATGATGGGATAGAAATGTCTGCCATGACTTTAGGATTGGGAACTGGTGACGTGTGATCTATAATCTCAAAGCATGGCCACCAGCAGTTACTCCGTGCCGATTGTGCATGCTGCTTTTCACATCAAGGAGTAGAATTGATTTCCCCCCACTGAATCTGGGCTGGCCTTGTAACTTGCTTTGACAAATAGAATTTGGAAGTAGTGATGTGGGACTTCTAAAGCTAAGACTTGAAAGAGACTAACAGTTTTTGCTTCTTCTCTTTTAGAATCCAGATGCCATCTAAAAGTCTGACTTACCTGAGGCCACCATGCTCTAAGGAAGCCCAAGATAACCATGTGGAGAGAGAGGGGCCATGCAGAAGATCACCGAGGTGTCTGTCATGTGAGTGAAGCCTTATTGGACCTTCAGGTCCACTGAATGCAGTTGAATGACTCTAGGTGCCATTATGTGGAACTGAAGAGCCAGCGAGATGTGCCCCACAGAATCATCAAAAATAGCAACTTGTTTTAAGCCATTAGGTATTGGGAGGTTTGTTACACAGCAATAGATAACTGAAACAGGGTAGTTTGGACCAGAGTTTTGCCATTTCTAAATTAAAGGGTACTGGTTAGCTCCCAGGCCCCTATTCCAGGTAATCTAATTCAATTGCTTAGAGATTAGTATATTTTAAAACTGTCCATCAGACTCTCCTGTAGAATTAGGGTTCAGAACCACAGGTCCAGGTAGAATCATAAGTGGATGCACCAATTTAGAAAGTCAAACTGAGCTGAAACAGAGGAATAAGACTTTATCTGGCTAATCCCAGATAAACAAAATAAAACAAAAACTCCTTAGTCATCAACAACAAGCCTCATTACGTCAGGCAAGATGCAGAGGAGCAAATAGAGAAGAACACAGCAATTAGAGATAAATGAGTAAACGGAAGATAAAAGAACACTCCTCTTTGGTTTTTTTTCCCCCTGAGCAAATATAATTTTTCTATGTTTTTTTCTATCTCAGTCTTTTCCGTGTGTCTGTACTAAATGAAACTTGCCTGGAGTTGGGTGATAAAAGTCTACATTTCATTCCTATTAATGTCATCTTGAACTAAGTTTGCAGTGTGTTTATGGGTCCATTAGGTCCTTATCCCCAAATTCAGGCCCAGTGTTACCTGAGTTGCAGCATAATTAACCGTACAAACAAGATAGATAGATAGATAGATATACATATTTTTTTGCCAAAATTTTCAGGATGTTACATTGTGCCTCATATCCCATTTTCAACTGAAATTTGGATTAAAAATGTTTGACAGTTTTTGGCGAAAACACAAGAGGAAGGAGTTTAAGCCCCTCAGATGTGTGGAGTGCTATTATATATGTTCACATTATACTGTAAAGTCATTAAGGAAATACATATGCCAAACCACATCATCAATTTTGAGATATTGACTCTAACAGAGATGTCAATATTCTAGTCACATCAGCAGAGTTTAATTTCAACTAATGTCTACTGACATGTGACACTTTGCCTGCCCTTTAAACCATTTATATATTTGCTTTAGGCAAAATGCATTCTGTCTCTTTTGATATATAATTAACAAGTACTTGAATCTAAAAAAACTGTAGACATGAAAGAAAGAAAGAAAGGAGGGAGGGAGGGAAGGAAGGAAGAAAGGAAAGAAAGAGAAAGAAAGTGCTGGTTTTCACTGGAAGTATGTCTGCGTTTGAAGCCTCATATTTCAGAAGCTGAAATGAGAGTCTCCAGTGGTTTTGATTATAATCGTTGCTATGTGGTCCTTGCGCTTTCCAGGGCACCTCACATAAGACCACATGTGAGATTGGCTGAATAGCGCTGATTAGTGAATGAATATTACAGAGAAAAGCCTAGAGGTCTTTCAGCCCCCAGCCACTTTCCAGGAGGGGGAAGAACATCCTCTGGGCCAGGCACATTCCGTCTTTGGATGTGTTACTATGAAATACTTTCATCGCTCCAGTTTCTACTCATGTGGATTTTTCCTGGCTCCAGCTCAGCGACCTGATTCTCTAATTTTCCCCCCTCTGAGAACATACTTTTTTCTTAAGTTATTTTTTCTCTGAAATCCACACTGCCTCCCCTCCCTTCCCTTTTGATTTCTTATTCAGCTTGGAGACTACCTCACCAGTTGTGATTAGCCTGAATACTTGAGGGAGGGAGGAGGACTCTCCTTAGGGAGCAGCGGAATAAAGCGAGATCCCTTCTTCTAAGAGTAAGGAAGAGAAACCCAGGCCCACGTAAGCTGATTAGGGCTCTCTCTGCTTTTTCATCTATTGTAAAGCACCAAACTCTGATGAGGGCCTCTTCTCTCTGTTATTTCATAAACTTAATTGACCCATACCGCACACTCTCAGCTTGTTAGGCTAGATATACTTTCTAATATACTTTCCTGGACCAAGTAAAGAGCAGAAATATACAACGTTTAAGTGCAAGTTAGCAGCTTTCTCAGTTTTTCTATCTCAGTCTTTTCCGTGTGTCTGTTGTAAATGAAACTTGCCTGGAGTTGGGTGACAGAGGTCTGCATTTCATTCCCATTAATGTCATCTGGAGCTAATTTTGCAGTGTGTTAGTGGGTCCATTAGAACCTTACAAATACTATTTCTGTGAAAAAATTATGTTTCCTATGTTTTTCACAAGTCAATTTGTCATTTTTTTCAATCATAATAGCTATGATTCATGCATGCTGTGCTCTGTTCAGCTTTTTAACTACATTATCTCTAATAGTCCCCAAAATAACCCTGAAAGTAGTTATCAATATCCCCATTTTATAGATGATGAGTCTGAAGCTTAGAGTTAAGTGTATAATAATTTGCCCAAAGGGGCACAGTTAGTAAGTGTCAGACCTGAGATTCAAACCCAGGACGCTTTAGCTCCAAACCTTTATATTAACCACTACGTTCAACTGCCTTTCAAAAACATGCATGGCCAGCTTGAAAATTATTGAAGAGGGAGAGAACGAGGAATTTTTTTTTTAAGAACAGGAAAGAAAGGAAAAGAAATGAAAAAGTTCCCTGGGGTGGGTACGAGAGTGGGGAGAACGAAGGAGTGGCTGTTCAGAGCTGTTTAAACTGAGGGCAGGGCAGTGCAGAAACACCCTGTTTTACGGAAAGCTAATTTAATACAAGAAAGCATGTTATCTAGGTGCCCAGTTTCCAAGAATGGTTACAGGCAATGCCATGTTTAAAAACCAGTTGTTGAATTTGATGCAAACTCTGCCTAATAACAAGAAGTCGCTGAGCTGCCAGGCAATCCCCTTTATCAATTGATGGCCATTATCGATTTGGAGAAGAGATTGACTTCTCCCTTTTAATACAGAAAGCATAAAATTCTAGTCTGCTACCATAAAATTTCATAAACTTTCTCTTGACCCTTTAATAAGTATAAAAACAAGAAATTTGAAGACAGAAACCTACTTCATCATGTATGCACATCCCCGTTTGCATGCTAAGACCATAATATTTTATTCCCTTTTATGTATTTTTCAAATTTCAAAACAAATATCTATATAATTAGAATTATTAGGTACTGATTTAAAAATCTCTGTTGATTTGTATTAGTTTATCAAAATTGATGTTGAGAATGGGCACTTGCCATATGATTGCTTTGTTGATAGACACTCTCTTTAGATCAAAGGCTCCTGACTGAAGAGCCTGTTATACTGACACCAAGCATACCAGGAACTTGCTCCCTGACCTATATAAGGTAACTATTTTGTGTTTGGCTTTATCGTGGATGAAGCTCCTGGTATTTTCCAGAGCAACTATAGCTGAGAGTTGGCTGTCTGGCTGGAACTGAATCTCTAAGAGCTACATAGATGAAATCATGGGAGACCATGGTGGCTGGTCAACAGATACTTGGAAACCTATGGGAAAAGTAATTTCATTTTACCTTTGAGGTTTGTGTCAAGAAGATCATTCACTTTTGCAACCGTGGCACTGAGACATTTTTGTAATTTCCCATAGCTTAAGAGCTTTTCATGCTGCATTAAGTATCTATGGTGTTTAAACAGCATTACAGCCTATTAAATCCACGACCCACAAAATAAGGAGCTCTATAGACACAAAAGAGTAATGCACAAGAACAGTTTTCTATAAGGTTATTTCTCTATAAAATAGAAAAAAGAAAGCCTTTATGTAAAATAGGAATTTGGGTCCTTGGGTCATTGATAAATGGAATATAAAGGGGAAAAAATTTCAACTGCTTCTACCTAATTTCCTCTGTCACATGATTTGGCTTCTTACAGCAAATGTGTCTGTGGCATTACACATTCAAGGCATTAGTAGTCATTGCCTTAGAATTCATGACTTCTTACTTTCCATGCCGAAGTTTGACCACACCTGTGTACCCAATACGCAGCAAGGAACCTTCTCATTGCAATAAAAATAGCTTCAACCAGGGACTGCTCTAATTTTGCTTGGCTTTGGTCTTATGAAATGACTCACCTAACGCTTTTTAAAACTTCTCTGCATATTGAATAAATAAAATGTAACTGAATCACTAATTTGCAGTAACTAACTGCACTAACTAACCCTCACTTGAAGATAGAAGGATTGCAAAATTTTATGCCCTGAAATGAAGCTACTTTTTTTTTTTTAATGGATGCTTTGGAAAATCACCGTTTGACTTCTGGACACAGTGTTTCAGACTCCAGTGTTAATTTTATTAAGCAGTATAATCAGAAAGTCACTTGAATCATCATGTAATAATTTGTGTTTCTGGACCTTAATAGATATGGCTGTAAGAACTCAATGCTCAAATAATTATTCCAATAAAGAGAGACATAATCAACCCAATGTTATTCAGACCCCAAAGTAACTCACTGTAGTGATTCTTTTTTTTTTTAATGTAATCTTAAAAAAAAGAAAGAATAGAGAACTAGGAATTTTGGGAGGCTTCCTACAACGATGGTGAGTTGGTAACTTTGGAAACTCGAAAGGAGGTAGAGAGACACATTTTATTGAATCTTACACCAAGTACACACAGTCTAAGGGAATGAGGGTAAATTTCCTAATTTCGACAGAATTTCACTCTACTCTTTAGCAAAATTGAACTAGTTGTACTGAGGGATCTCACCATACGCTATGGAGAATAATTTATGTATAATTTAAATACAAAAGTAGTAAAATATTCAGGGAATCAACCCAAATATCTGCAGTGTCAAAACACTTACAATAATATATAGTACCCATCACCCTCCCTTTTAAAATCCTGCTTATTAATATTACTTTTTCTAGTCTAAATGGTACTCATATTCATTTATATGAAGGCTTTCTTAGATTACAATTTCACATTCATTTGACAAACATTTAATGAGTACTTAGTGCTGTGTTGTATAGAGGATGATGAATATGGTTCAGCATTCAGATTGCTCACAGAGTAGCTGCAGAGATAGAAATACAGGCCAATAATTGTCATTGTGAAAATGTTACGAGAGTATCAAGTATTATGGGGTCCCAGGGGAAGGAAGGTACTATTTGGGTCTCTTCCATTTTCTGGTATCCATACTCCTTACAGGCTTTCATCCTCACCACGCCACACTGTACTTATCCAGGTCAACAATGGCTCCCATGTTGCTAAATCTGGGTCATGTCTTAGTCCTCATCTCACTCAATATGTCAACAATATTTCACACAGTTGTTCATTTCCTCCTTCTTGAAAGACTTCCTTCACTTGGCTCCTGGGAGGTCACTCTTGCTTCACTTCATGGCTCACGGTCACTCCTTTTAAGTCTTCTGTGTTGGCTCTTCTACAGCTTTCCAAGCTCTGAACATCAAGTACTTCAGAACTCAGTCCCTGAACTCTACTCTCTTCTCCCTTCTCTCTAAGTGATCCTACCTCACTTCAGGGCTTTAAATATCATCTATTTAAGATAACTCCCCAATACCTACCCCCACCCACGATATTCCCACTGAACTCCAAAGCATTTATGCAACGGCCTACCTGACATTTCCACTTACAGGTCCAACAGGCATCTCACACATAACATGATTTTTTAAAAATCTTGATTTTTCCCACCCAATCTGTTCCTCCTACAGTCTTCGCCATCTTAATAGAGGGAAACTTCATCCTTCCAGTTCCTCAGGTCAGAATTCTGGGCATTGTCCATGACTATTTACTTCACAGTCTACCTTTCAGCTTTGCCTTCAAAACATATTCAGAATCTGACAACTCTTAATACCTCCCCTCTTGTCACCCTGGACAACAGTTGTCACCTGGATTATTACAATAGCCTATTAGCAGGTCTTTCTGCTTTTGTTCTTGCCTCCCTATAGTCTATCCTACACATGGCTATCGTCGTGATCCTATTAAAATCTAAGGCAGATTATTTCACTCTTCTGCTTCCTACCCTTCAATGGTTTCCAGTCTTACTCCAAATAAAAATTAAAGTCCTTTCCACGGCCCACAAGGCCCTACAAAATCTTGCCCATAGCTACCTCTCTGATCTCATCCCTCACTCATTCACCTCACTCCAATCACACTGGTCTCCTATCATTTCCTCCAGTATACCAAGAATGCTCTGCTTTGGGCACTTTGCACTTGCTGTTCCCTCTGCCTGAAATGCTTTTCCTACTACCACTCCCCACTTTCTATATCCACATAGACTGAACTCATGCTTTATTTTCATCTCTGCTCTCATATTACTTCATCCTAGTGGCCTTCCTCAACCACTATTTAAAATAACATCCTCACCCACCTACCCTGCCTTATTTTTCTTCATCCTAGTTCCACCTGGCGTGCACGCTGTTGCTTGCTACTTGTTTATTGTCCACCTGTTTCCACTAGAATCTGAATTCTATCACAGTTGAAAATGCCTGTTTTCTCATCGTTGCCTCTCTATATCTTAGGACAGTAACTGGCATATAATAATCTTCCAATGAATAATGAATTTTAATGAATTAATATATTTGAGTTGAGAAAAAAGGACAAAGGATCCCAGGCAGAAGAAACCAGCACCTGCAAAGGAATAAATTTTGTCTGTTTAAAACAGAAGTGATGGGGCTTCCCTGGTGGCGCAGTGGTTGAGAGTCCGCCTGCCGATGCAGGGGACATGGGTTCGTGCCCCAGTCCGGGAAGATCCCACATGCCGCGGAGTGGCTGGGCCCGTGAGCCATGGCCACTGAGCCTGCGCGTCCGGAGCCTGTGCTCCTCAATGGGACAGGCCGCAACAGTGAGAGGCCCGTGTACTGCAAAAAAAAAAAAAACAGAAGTGAGCAAACTTACAACCTGGGGACCAAATCTAGCCTGCTACTTGTTTTGGTTAAAGTGTTATTGAAATATAGCGAGGCTCATTCATTTATATTACTATTTATGAATGCTTTTGTTCTACAACAGCAGAGTTGAATAGTTATGAAAGAGACTATATGGCCTGCAAACCTGAAATACTTACTATATGGCTCTTTACAGAAAAAGTTTGCCAACGCTTGGTCTGAAGGGTAGAATGCATTTTGGACATGGTGGGAAGATGGAAGAGTCAGTATGGACAAGCTGGAAAGGGTTTAGATGAGTTTGAACATCACATGTAAGTCAAGAGAGAGTGAGACAATGGGTGCTTTTAGGCAAGGGAGTCCCTGAAAGGCAGGAACTATGTCTAAGGTAATTTGTGCATTAAAGAGTACTTGCTATTTAAACCAGTTATCCCAGTGGCAGCTGCTGCCAGGACTCCTGCCTTTATGTCATCGCCACGTCTGGGATTAGCTCTTGATGTAGGAACCAGAAAGTGGTGAGAATCCCTTTGCTTCCTCCTATATGAGGTGTTGGTTTGGAAATGATCTATCTCTTGTGGTGAGTCTGGCACAGATGGCCCCAACAGAATCCATTATCGCCTCTAGATAACTGGCCTGGGCTGATCTCAAGAGTCCCAGAAACACGAGGGTGGTTCTAGGGTAACCAAGAGCCTTGTGTCTCCTCAGACTTGTTGGTCCTGCCTTAGGAAGCTTCTGGAATTTGAGAAACTTTGGAATCATTTCTATAGAGGGTGACAAGAAAAACCCTAAATTTTCAGTGGTTTGACAGCTCATCAGACCTTTTCCAAGTTCTCTAAACCACGTGAATCAGTGAGACTTTGCCACTGGGTAAGGTCAAAAGATTGCTGATCCGTTTTGCTTTTACTCAGATTGGATTTCACAGTAAAGCGGCCTTTCCCCCCCGCTGTCTTTGGCTGTTACGATTTTAGCTTCAGCCAGACCCTAAGTTAGGGCAGGAGTAAATTTGGAAGAAAACCAAAAAGGAGAATAAATGTGTTCTGAATTTCACAGAACAAAGTGGAGCTCTGGCTTGTGGTGGAGCTTGGGAGCAGATGCCCCCCGCCCCACTTCCCTTTGAGAACGCAGTGGTGAAATCAGGTCTGCTCCAGTGGAGCTGCGGCATTCGGGTTTAATCTGATAGATCCCAATGTGCCCACTTTGGTTTGAAACTCGGTTCTGGCCTGACATTTTCTGCCCATCCCTCAAAGTGTGTATAAGCAGGGGAGGCCAAGTTTCCACTTGTATGTACTGAATCATTCAACTAGAAGTCCGTAGCCCTTACAGCAGCTCATGTTGTCTATTGGATTGCCTTTAAAAATCCAAAGTACGAGTTATCTGAAAACTGATAGGTTATCATTTGAAGGAGGAGGTAGAAAGTGCCAAATAGTCAACAGTCTAGGCCTAAGAAGAAGAAACAGAACTTTGATTTCTGCTGTAGCCTTGGGGACCCCCCTTTCTTTAGGCTTTACAGTACACCAGAACATTTTCTTTTTTTTTTTGGTTTAATTTAATACTTCAATTTTCAGGAAGAAGCCAGATCAAGTTTTTTAGGTTTTATCCGCTTGGGACGTGCTGAATTAACTGCAGGCTTCATTTTGTAGGAGTTGGTATCAGTGGATGGGGTGCTACCTCAGCTCTTTTGAAAGTAGCAGACGGAGGTGGCCCCAATAATTCCATTAAGACCGTGGATACACACTTGCCTTGGGGATTTGAAGTTGGGCTTAATCAAATCTGGATTTGACATTTCACAGCCCACATCAAGGGTTTCTACAAAGGAACATCAGAGCAGTGCCAGCTATGCTATTGCTCTGACTTAGTGCCTTCTCCTGGGGAACTGAACAGGCCTTGTGCTAATCTTGTTGATGCTTTCACTGCACCTCTGCCCTGCTGTACAGCACTCAGAGCTTCTGCAGGCCACAGTTTCTTGCCATCCATGAAAAAGTATTTATTTAGTGCCTATCATGCCCCACGGCGCTGGGCTAGGGTCTGGGATGGGTGCAGTGGTAAACAAGACTAACTGTACTCTGAGCTGCAATTGTAAACATTACACATAGTAGGAGCTACACATGCTCAACCCATGGCTGAAAAGCAATTAAGTATTTTTATTCATTCATTACCAACCATGTCCTAATAGGTTATGGCCACCCTTGAGGAGTTTAAAGTCCAGTCCAGTGGTTCTCAGCTTTAGTCACCTAAGAAGCCCCAGGAAGGCCTATTTCACATGGGAATATGAGGCATCTGCACTTCTCAGAGGCAGATGTTTTTGAGGCACTTGTTCTTTGGACCACACTTTGAGAAATACTGATACATGTAGAAGTGATGTAAACAAACCACTGTGAAAATAGCATCATAAATTCTGCACCTGTCACAGTGGAGGCTCAAAGGTGAGAGAGCACAGTCCTATTCCGGAGGCCAGAGAAGGCTTCCAAGATGAAGTTCTAGATCTTGAGGGATGATGGAGGGTCATTTTTTTTTTTTTTTAAACAGGCTTTAAGACTTCACTAGCTCTTTTTTTAAAAAATTTATTTATTTTTGGCTGTGTTGGGTCTTTGCTGCTGTGTGCGGGCTTTCTCTAGTTGTGGCAAGCGGGGGCTACTCTTCGTTGCAGTGCGTGGGCTTCTCATTGTGGTGACTTCTCTTGTTGCGCAGCACGGACTCTAGGTGCGTGGGCCTCAGTATCTGTGGCATGTGGGCTCAGTAGTTGTGACTTGCGGGCTCTAGAGCCCAGGCTCAGTAGCTGTGGTGCACGGGCTTAGTTGCTCCGTGGCATGTGGGATCTTCCCGGACCAGGGCTCAAACCCGTGTCCCCTGCATTGGCAGGTAGATTCTCAACCACTGCGCCACCAGGGAAGCCAGTCAGACAGTGCCACAGGTGGGAACAGCTGGGAGTGGGAGAGAATTCCAGGCAACGAGGAGAGCAGGAAAAGGACACCAGAGTGGAGAGGGTAGACCTGTTTAGGTGCCCTGTGAGCATAGAGCTGGGAGGGTCAGTGAGGGAATATGGTGCTGGAAAGTAGTCTGGAGGCAGGTCATGGGAGATCTTGAAAGCCAATGTCGGACTGAGAAACCGTTAGCGAGAAACCATTTTGTAGCAGAGAAATAACGTGATCAAATTTGCATATCAGACGGAGTAGTCAGGGGGCAGTGTGGTGTTGGATGGGAAACAATGTAGGACACAAGGAGCACTTAGGAGGTTCTCCATGAGTGTCATTAAGTGTAAAAACAATAGGGTTGTTGTCAGGATATACATGCAAAGCATTCTTTGGCTGTAAAGATATATATGTAAAAAAGCTGACCCACCAGCCACAGGAGGAGCGGGAATCACAGAGGAGCAGGCTGCCAGAACCTTCCCTTGGGAGCTCCGCCGTTAGCATTAGGCAGGTACTATCCCTGCACCTGCTCTCACCTTTCTTTCCATTCACTGGCTTCCTCTATGTGTTGTATCTTCCTCACACCTTCTTCCAACTCCAAATTTCTACTTGCTTAGGAATAAAGGAAAAAAGATGCAGGTGGAACACATGTGACATATGGGGTGAGTGTAGGAGGACCCCCAGAATCTCCTCAATGCTGCCCCTTCATTTTGCGGGTGGCCTTGAGCAAAGCCTTTCGCACATTAGTGATCCATTTGTTAGTGGACCCTGAATTTATTTATACAATGACAGTCATTGGCTGTTGTTGTTTTTTTTAATTATCTTTTTTCCTAATGGAAAACCCTACAAGTTTGAATTAATGCCAAGTAATTGATTTTGTGAGCCACAGCTGCAAAGGAGTATGAGATGCATAAATGTAGGTATTTTATTTCTCTAGCAAGACTTTGTTAATTCAGAATAGGAGAAAACAATTACTAGCATAAATATATGAATATTCTGAACTATGGACCATTATAAAGCCTTCAGTCTTGTTTTCAAGTGTAAGAATTTAAACTTAGTTCCTGTTACAATTACGTCTTTGAGGGCCTCCTTAAATAAATTATTTAGAGTGATTCATAACGACATGTCAGTTCCTTTTTATGTAAACAGTCCTCCCACATTTTTTTAAATGGTATATTATTTTGCACAACTTTAATATTCTCCTTGCTAAAGGTGAATGCATCATTCATTTCTTTAGACAACCCATTGCCCCATGAAGTGAAAGATAAATTTCAAACTCTGCCCTAGCACCAAGTGTTACAGATTAAAAATATGTCTCACTGTCTAAGATTGAGAGGAGCGTATTTTGGCAACCAAACTTCGTAAACGTCAGAATAAGGAAGGTTTTTCTGTGTCAGCCACAGCTTCTTCCCAGAGGTCATTATCCAGGTTTTCAAGACTCCAGGTCAGCCTTGGATTCAGGTTTCAAAAGCCTTTAGTTCTACAAACATCCAAAAGTCATGAAAATTTCTCATTAGCCCATTGGCAGTGTTCCCCGTAAATAGCGACTTCCACTTCTTCCCACAAGGCTGGGCTAAGAGAACTTGCTGTCTGAAGCAAATACACACCCAAAGTCCTCACCACACACAAGTTGCCATGAAAAACAAGCAGAACCAGGACCAGCAGGAGAGGCAGACACAGAGATGTCTATCCATTCCCTGTGCTTCTTTGGCCCATACCTGCTCTCTTTGAGGCTAGTGCTGATTTGCAAGCCTTGGAAGGAACTGGTTATGAAGGTTTTTGTCAATTAAAGGGAAGCCAAGCCTCCCCCTCTTGGCTGCTCCAATGGAGCTGATTGCCCTGTGGTCTGGATATTCTCTCTACATGGTGGCTTCTGGGGCGGTGAGCCTAGTCTCTGTGCAGCTGACATGGAGGCAGAGGGGACGCATCGAATCATCTACAAGCGGCATGCATTTCAGTTCTCCTAAACCATCTCTGACAAGCTTCAGGTGAGGCCCCATCCCTGGGGTGTGTATCAGTTTGGGGGAATCACTCCATGTCCTTCAGGATTTTATAAACTTCGATCTTAGCCGCTCTTAATGGGAATCTCTCAAGGCCTAAGTCTTGACTATTCTGTTCTGTCCTCACAGGATATCTCTTAATCCACTCCGTCGATTTAGCAGCCCTTTCTTAGACTTTGGAGTTCTGTCCTGTTTCTTTGAGAATTCAATTTAGGGAACAGCCTAGTATAACGGGTAACTTCATGATCCTTGGCATTTGCAAGTCCAGAGATCAAGCCCAGGCTCTGCCATGGAATTGCACTGAGATCGGGGACGAGGTGCTTAACTTTCCTGAGTTTATTTCCTCATTAGTAAACTCAGAAGAGCAATAGCACACTCTTTATCAAGTTTTTATAAGGGTTAAATAGATTAACACATATACCTATTAGAATACCTGGTCCCTACAAAAGTAAGTGTGATAATCTGGAAACACAAACATAACTAGATGACTGAGTTCTCTTCTTTACATGAATGTTTGACCAACTACAATCTACATATTGGGTAGCAATACAATCCCAGAATTTTTCTGACCCGAAGTAAAGGGCAGTCGATCCCATCTAGCCTTAAAGTGGCAGCTGTTCTAAAGGTGTTAACTTTGTATATTCCATACACAGGGCCACACTGTGCATCTTACTGAAAGCCACATTCATTATTTGTCACTTGTTCAATGCCTACTCTCGTCTAGGCACTGTGTTAGGCAGTGAGATCTCAAAGGAGAATAAAACAAGGCCTTTGCCCTTAGAAACCTTATAGTGCTGTTCAGTGTATGTACATAGTTACTGCACACATTGCCCTGCTGATTAGTCAGTGTTCGAGTACCATAACAAACAGTCCCAGTGTCTCAGTGGCTCAATGAAAGCTGATTTCTTATTCACATTGTATTAGTTATCTATTGCTTGGCAGCAAATGACTCCAAAACTTAACAGTTTAAAACAACAAACACGTCAAGTATACTTCAATTTAAAAAAAAAAAAAAGGAATTTTCTCACACAGTTTCTAAGATTCGGGAATCCAGGAGCAGCTTCGCTGGGTGATTCTAGCCCAGTGTCTCTCACAATGTTGTATTCAAACTATCTGCTGGAGTTGCAGTCATTTGAAGGACCAGCTGGGATTAGAATTCTTTTCCCACCTCACTCCCCTGATTATTGTCAGGCCTCAACTCCTTGCTGGCTGTTGGAAAGAGATCTCCATTCCTTACCATGTGGGCATCTCCACAGGCATGGCAGCTGGCATCCCCAGAAAGTAATGAGAAAGAGAGGATGAGAATGAGCAAAAGACCACCAACGGCAGAGGCAGAGGTTACAGGCTTTTATAACCTAATCTCAGAAGTGGCATACCATCACTTCTGCCATATGCTATTGGAGATGAACGCACAAGGGTACGAATACCAGGAGATGTGACCATTGGAGGGCGGCTACCACACAGTGAACATGAGTCATAGTCTATTGTGAGTTGTTGGTCAGGGGAGATGGATGGGGGCAGAGAGTCTGCTCCACAGTTTCGTTTTAGGACCCCCGTCTCCTTCCATCCTGAGACTCCTCCTTATGCCCTTGGCGTTTTCCACCTGATCCTCTGCATCTTGCCAGGAGGTCAAGAGTAAGGAAAAGGCACTAGGGCTGCCCAGCAGATCTTAGTGGCCAGACTCGCACATTGTGTACATTACTTTGGCCCACATTCCTCCAGCCAGAAATCACCTAATTGCAGGGGAGGCTGGGAAATGTGTTCTATCTGTGACCCTGGATTAAAAGGAAATGGGATTTGGCAAATGTATAGCAGGCAGTCTGCCACACCCTCTATTTGAAAAGAGATTGTACATTTAAACAGCTTAAATTTTTAAAAAAACAGTCTGTTCAGTTTTAACACAACAACAAAAAAATATGATTGCTTGCCACTATGTGACAAAGCAACTGATTGATTGCATATTTTCACCTTTTCAATGCATTGTAAATGCAGCCCCTATTTAAGGGGCCTGAAAGCAGGTGGTGGAGAGCAGTTCCTGAACCATTAAGTTTGCCGCTTTTTCAGGAATACTATTAGGTTGCTGGCAGAAACAAGTCTTGCCTTTTTTCCCAAGTGGGGAAAGAAGAAAGTCTTTATTCCCAAGCAAACGAAAATACAAATCACAAGACTAAAATTATGGATGCAAAACAATATATTAAAATGTGGCTTGTGTGTAGTATTTGCATGCATTTTAATATGTATCTGTGATTCCCTTTGCTAAATTCAGTAGGCACTGAAAATGTTAAGCAACTGAGTACAGCTAATAATTAGAGGAATTATTTTGAAACATATTTTAACCCATTTATGTTCCTATTGCCAAACCTCTTGGTCTTAAAGGGCTCTGAGATGTCATATCAGATCATTTAATTGGTCAGATCTCAGATCTCTGTGGCCTAAGAACAACTCACCAAAGTATTTTTCATAAACTGACGTGGTAACACTCAAATGATTGGAAAAACTAAAATCATTCCTAGGATAGAAAAATTTCATATCAGATTTGAAAGCTGGAAAAGTCTGTAGATATTAGATATTAGTCTGTAGATATCGGTATTAGATATTTCCATCTCTCCTACTTATTCTGAAGTCTGGCCATATTTAAGATTTCATGAGACATTTAAGACCACTTTTTGCAAAACCCAAATTTGCTGAGCCTTCTGCTCCAGTTGTCTTTGCAGCTAAAGTTTTCAGAATCGGTTTTGCCCTTTACTGGGGTTTGTTTGCCTGGCTTTCTAAGTTGAGCAAACCACAGAAAGAGAAATCACTTTTAGGGCCGTAGCAAAAATGAAACAAATTTCAACCACACGTAGAATCTTTGCTCTCTGCACATCGAGGCTTCTGGGCCAGAGAAGAAGAATCTATTTCATGAGAATGCAGCTCTAGGTCATAAACTTGAAATACATCAAGCTCTGTGTTGTTAATTGGCACTTACCTCACCTGAAGGCTTTTGCCAAGAAGAGCAGAGGGTTTTAATGGGGAAGGAAGTAAGGAAAGAGCCTGGAGCACTGGAAAACAGGCCCAGCCACATGTGATTTTTAGCTGAGGGGCTTCCCACCCCCCAGGATGCTAGAGCAACAAAGTGGCCTATGTGCTTTCTCAAACCTCGGCTGTTTGTTTGGGGGGTAATGCTCAGACTGGGGCATGAGTGATAACTGCTTCACGTAATTACGAAGACAGCTTGAAAACTATGCCCCTCTTTGTTTCGGCCTCCAGATGACGGCCGTCTAACCGCTGTTTGTGCCAGTTTTATTTCAAAGCGCTTTTCTTTCCATATTTCAAAGGTCAGTGTGTTTACTGGTGGCCAAAAAGAGCCTGTGTGTGAGAGAAAGAAACACATGTGGTTGAGTGGCAGAGCTGGATGAGGAGTCAGAACTGAATTCCAATCCTAGATTGGCTTCTAGATCTGTGAGAGAACTGAATTTATTTGACCTCCCCTTCTTCATTACTGTAGAAAGGAGAGGAAGTAAATGTTATCAGTGGTCTCTTCTAGGTGAAAAAAAAAAAAAAAAAATTCTAGAAGTCTGATTCAGGAAGAAGAAATGGAGGTGTTCCCAGTAAAGAAACATCATCAAATACGTAGCCAAGAAAATGTCCATTTCATCTTCTCAAAATGGAAATGTTTCTTCCTTCAAAGAAAGCAGGCTGTATAGTCTGGTCACCCTTGGAAACCTTGAGATTGTTCTCAGTGAAGGAATATTAGCACAGGGAAATAAAGCAAGCACCACACACTTTCTCAGGAGTCTCTGTTGGCTTTCTGACATCATTGCTTAGAACATCAAAGCTGATCAGTGAGTTACCTGCCCTTTTATAAAACATTAGAGTTTCTATTATGAATATTTGAAAACAGCATCAAATTTCAATTACATAAGCTCAATACCTATTTCAAATGTCCTTCATGATTCATTTTCTTTTAACCTGTGTTTTCCACATCCATCTTCCCTCTGTTTTCTGTATATTGAGCTGCTGGGGAAAGGAGGTGAGTAAGCTGCAGAAGTGGTAAAGAGCATGTATTCTGAAAGTAGGTTTACCTGGGTTCAAATTTAGTCTTCCCAGTTATTAGTTGTGTGACCTTGCATGATTTACTTAATCTCTCTGTGCCTCAGTTTGCTTGTCTACTAATCCAAGTACTCACTTCCTGGTGTTGTGAGGATTCAGTGGATTGATACGTAGAGTAGTGCCTGGCTCTCAGCAAGCATTCAATTAGCTAATCATGAAAAACACTCCCCTTTTTGACATGAATTCTGTATTTGGAAAAAAACCCTTCTCTTTCGTGCCACCGTTTCTCTTCTTGAATCAATCCACCTACACCTGTAGAAGTGAAAAAGTAAATTTGCAAATGCCAAGGGAACAGTGCCTGTGTTGTAAAAGGGAGAAAAAAGTAAAATAGAAAAAGAGAACAAATGAAATGTCTAAAACTTAATCTTCCAGTGACTGTGAATTTCGAGCCTCCTTTGAAGTAAGGGTACTCTTTACCTTGAGTTCGTACAAGACAAACAGAATTCTCACTACTTGACCAGGAAAAGGCATGGCAACTCTCGGCTATGATTCAAGAAGGAATGAAGGGGGAAGGGAGGGAGCACAAAAAAGGGGAACTACAGTGTATTGAAGACCTTGGCTAGGCCTTGCATTTAATCCGTTAGTTGAATATATTAGCTCCATTTTACAATCAAAGAAAGCAGGGTTCAGGAAAATTAAGTGACTTTTCAAAGTCTATTCAGCCAGTTATTGGTGTTGCTGGGATTTAAACCCACTTCTACTGGATGCCAAGACCCCTGCCTTTGTCTCCTTTCTATATCGCCTTTCTAGGAAGGATTCAGCTGGGATGGGTTCTGAGGGGCCATCAGCAGTATAGACGGAACCAAGACTCCAGCTTATCCACTACCATGTGCACAATATTAGCAAGAGGCTAATATTTCTAAGCCATTTCTGCCCTACTTAAAATGAAGTAGACTCATGTGAGTCTTTGTTGTGAACCATGTAATTTTAGGCATCAAGGAGAGGGGAAACTTTGGAAATTAATTCCCTTTCACTGCTGAAGTCAGAACTTCCTCCTGGGTCACAGCCTTTCCAACAGTAGTCCATGCTAGCTTTTCAACATCTTCAGCATCTCTGCAGAGTAGACAGCAGGATGACCTCACCCAGATGCTCACGGCAGCTGGTGCCACACATGCGCAGGACGCCAACCCCATCCTCAACCCCCGGCCCACATCCACCACCGCAGACCCACTGCGGGAGCTCCCCTGTTGTTGCTGGGGATGGCGATGTCCACACAGCCCAGAGAAGAGTCACTGTGACACAGTGATGGCAGGCGGGTTAACATAAGACGGCTCTGAGATCAGACCTGGGTCAGTAACCGCCGGAAGTCGTGGCTCCAGGAAGGTGGCCTGGATAGAGTTAGGGAAGTTCCCAGAAGAGAGGCGGCCAGCAGTAGAAGTGGCAGCAGCAAACTTTGGCACAGCTCACTGGCCAGTATCCCTGGAGGATATGACACTGAAGTCAGCCTGGTTACCAATGGCAACAACAGCGCCGGCGCCAGGGGAGGCTTCTCCCAGGTTCTCTGTAGGTGTATGAGGTGATACCATCACTTTTCCTTTCACAGATGTACTGTTCCATTTGGTAGTCAAGGTTGGTGACACCTAAGTGGGTTCCTGCTGCAAGGAATTTGAGGACATCCTCCTTTTTCATTTGAAGGGCATCAAGGGCTCCCGACACTATGAACATTTCCCTTTAAGTCATGAAGGGAACCCAGAGCAGTGCCTTATGGACCCCTCTCTAAGTAGCCCGGGAAAGCACAAAACTTTTTCATGAAGATGAAGAGAGTTTGGGCACATGAATTCCTTCCTGGTCATGACCTTGACCCCCACCTCCTTTATTGCCTTAGAGCAAGTATGGTCCATGTTGATAAGAATCTGGCAAAGAAGCCCAGGTTATTTTTTTCATACCTAATTATTTCATTTCAGTTCAACCAGGTTTTCTAAACCTGTTTGTGTGTGTTTAGACATACAGCGTAAGTAATTTGTGAGTATGTACTGAGAAGCCTTATCCAAATTCCTTTTAAGAAAGATGCCAGGACCTCATTCTCAATTCTGTTACTGAAGCTGTGATTTTTCCATTTTAGAGTTGAGATGCTAAAGCTAAACATGAATATGCATTTCACTTTCAATAAAATCACCGGCTGGTAAAACCCAGATTAAAACAGAGCATTGGAAATCAAGCTGCCTTTTTCTATTAGAACTAACAAAAGCTGTTTCATTTTCCCCAGAGTTCTAGATGCTGAAATCCTATTTGTAGGAAATGCTAGGCATTATTAAAAATGCAGATAGTAATCACAAGCTGGCGTGTTTTCTTGTGGTTGCCAGGATGTTTTAACGACAAAGCTAAGGACAGGTGCTTTAATCAAAGAACAAAGAACAGGGAGAAGACATGAAATGCTCCAAAGCATTTAGGAAAAATACTGCTTTCTCTGGACACTCGGCAGTGACCTCATTGTTAGGAAAAATCTGTCTAAAACACATCTCTTTCCTTATTATCTCTTTTTCTCTGCTTATATTTCTCTTCGGTCTGCAGTTCTTCATCTTAAAATAACAACTATAATAGTAATAATAACAAAACCAAAAACTTTGTTTGGCTGAGTGAGCCCTTTAGTCCCTGTCTAAAAAAGAGACTCTTAAACTGGGCTCCATGTATTTTTCTAATGGTATTTTTTTTTCTGGGAATTAGGTTCACAGCTTTTGTAAACATGCAAAGTACTTATATCCCTCCCAAAGAAGTTAAGCCAAAAAAAAAAAGACAGACAAACGCTGAAGAAA
The DNA here is from genome assembly GCF_964374135.1 of Grampus griseus. Taxonomy (NCBI): domain Eukaryota; kingdom Metazoa; phylum Chordata; class Mammalia; order Artiodactyla; family Delphinidae; genus Grampus; species Grampus griseus. The sequence continues at coordinate 74,913,284 of NC_139005.1, read as the reverse complement.
TATAAGGTACCCTTCTCTTAGTGCATCACTCTTGTGCTGCCACTTTGTTTCAGCTGGGCTTTTGATAATAGCTAGAGTAGTCAATTCGAAGTTAAATTTTCTTGTCAGAAAAGATACGGTGCTGCTCATTACTTTGAATACTGTAGGAAGATGGAATCACTCAGATATCCTGCTATCCACTTCAGTTCAAACTCATCACCATCTTCCCTCCCAAACCGTTTCCACTTTACCAAGGTACCATGACCTCTTCCTTCTCTTAAGCACCCTTGTTTGAGATCTAAGTTGTTTGGGGGTCTTTCCAGATGTTTATCTCTCCATCTAATCAGTTGTCAATCCTCTCAGGTCACCTTCAGAAGTCTCTTACATACAACTCTTCCTTTTGGTTCTTAAAAACCAGCATAGTCTACCCTTGGTGGTTTTTACCACTGACTGAACATGAGGATTACACGGGGAGCTTTTTACCTTATACTGAAGCTTAGACCCTAGACCCCGAAAGTTCCATATAACTACTCAGGGTTAGAGCCTGGGCATCTGAATTTATTAAAAGCTCCTTAGGGTGCAGCCAGTGCTGAGATTCATTTGCCTACCCTATCTTATTTGACTGTATTTTTTACTATTCTAGTTATTTTACCATCTAGCTGGTGATCCCGTCCAATCTTGCTACTCTCTGCCTTATTCTATATTACTTTCCTTTCCCCCAGATTAATCTTCTCAGCATCTTAATTTCCTTACGGTTATTTATTTATTTTTTAATCAGGAAACCCTGTTGCGTTCCACTGCCTGTCTGTAGAGGCATTTAAGTTGCTCTGCAGGGCTGTAGGGGTTCCCCGGAATCCCCTGGGGCCTCTGACTCGGAAGAACGAGGGATACTGCTACTGAGCCTCTCTCTCCCCTAGTTTTGCAGATACGACCCTCCAAAATAAAGTGACTCAACTTGCTTAAAGACACAATCAGTTAATGGCAGAGATGGATCTAGAACTCAAATCCCCTTACCCTTGGCCCCTTTGTTGAATTCAGAATGCTGCCTATCCCAGGGCTATAATAATGGGTGATAGAAGCCAACGCTGGGCCTTTGCCATTTTCCTCCATCGGCTCGCTCTGTTCTGCAATCTCGGTTTTTCTCTGTCTGGAACATCTTCAGCAGGTGTATCTGCATCTTCAGGAAAATCAGACGTGACTGAAAATTTTGGCTGGTCCAATTTGTCGTGCCTTGTTGACAGCAGCCCTGGGAGCTGTGGGACCAGTAACATTGCAGCCTCGATGCCGTGCCTGTCAACCTAATAACGCTGTGTTTAAACACAATGTGTTCTGCTTTCGCCTAGGAGTGTGTCTATGATGCTTTATATTAAACAGTTAACTTTAGGACAAGCTCTATGGGTTATGGAAGTAGCAGCTTATCTGTGAGTCAAAGAAAACCAATGGTCAACCTGCCCAGAATTATTACCCTTACCTGCCTCGCACATTAACTGAAGTTCTCAGTTTTGGTCACTCTTCCTGGTAATAAGGCAATCTTCATTTTGTAAAATGCAAATGTGACATCCAGAAAGCATAACATTAACTTACCAGCATTCATTACTATCTTAAACCAGAGTTGATCTTTTACTTTTTTTTTTTTTTTTAACGGTACGCGGACCTCTCACTGCTGTGGCCTCTCCCGTTGTGGAGCACAGGCTCCGGACGCGCAGGCCCAGCGGCCACGGCTCACGGGCCCATGTATGGGCTCCGCGGCATACAGGATCTTCCTGGACCGGGGCACGAACCCATGTCCCCTGCATCAGGAGGCGGACTCTCAACCACTGCGCCACCAGGGAAGCCCTGATTTTTTACTTTTTATATTATCACCTAGTTCAGAGCGAAGTCCTAAAGGAATAGAGCTAATGTGGGTAAAAGCTGATCGGTGAAGGGTGGGTATGGAGGAGAGCAGAAAAAAAAATCTAGAGCTTGGGTACAGTGTTATATAAGGAGCCTGGACATTAACAGGAGAGAGAAAAATGGCGAGAGTGCCAAAGACTAAGTTCTGCCTGATTCCCAGTTTTGCCAAATTCAACATTTTCCCCAAAGTTCTCCTTGGTTAGCTCCCTTTCTTTGTTGATTTTGCCCAGCATTGGATGAAATGCTGAAAATTTGGAAAGAATAATAGCAATCATGATAGCTAATATTTATTGATACTGTTTGCCAGACATCGCTTGAAGCACCTACATGCATCAACTTATTTCATTCTTCCCCCAACATTTGGAGATGCCATTAACAGCCCCATTTCACAAATGATGACACTGAGGCCCAGAGGTTTGAAGAACTTCCTTAAGATCATCCAGCGAGTAAATGGTGGAATTAAGGTTCCAACCCAAGCAGTCTGGCTCCAAAGCCTATATTCTTAACCCCTGTGATCTGCTGTCTCCAAAATCGCATCATTTGTTTTATTTATTTATTTTATTTTATTTTATTTATTTTTATTTTATTTTATTTATTTTTGGCTGCATCACATGGCTTGTGGGATGTTAATTCCCTGACCAGGGATTGAACCCTGGGCCTGGCAGGGAAAGTGCCAAGTCCTAACCACTGGACAGCTAGGGAATTCCTGAAGATCACAGCATTTGTAAGCAAATGGTAGGGTTAATCTTCAAATATAGACGGTCTGATTCCTGATCATTCTACTATAACCTCCTGGGCTGAAATGACTTTTTGAAACACATCACACCGTTACAGTCATGGAGACTCTAGTGGTCCAGAGAAAGTTTCTTGGTTTAGCGTCTTCCTAAAGTTGTAGCAGTATGGTGTCTTACTAACAGTGCTCTATTGTTTCAATATAAAATGCCAATCTGACAAAGGCAGTTGAGTGTAAACCTCACAAAGTGTTGGGCAAAATCCCTGCCCAGCTGTTACTGTCCTAGACTGAAATGGAGAATTCAAGCAAAATTACTTCCTGTCTCTGTAAAAGGTCAGCTGGAATAAAAATTGGTTAATATTTCTCCTTCCTCTGTATAGCCAAACACTGCTAGTATCCAGGGAACATCAAAAGTAAACCTGAAATCTTGGGTTTAGGAAATCACTGCACCATCTTTGGTTGTATTTAGCAAGGCCCTCTGGAGGGCTTTTTGGATATTATCTAATGAATTCTCATAGACATTCAGCCAAGTTTTAATCCCTTGGAGTGCCACCTTCCCGCTAAGAAGAACTTCCTGGAAATAAAGCAGATGACAGGTGTCAGATTAATATAAAAATGTGGCTATAGTTTGGAGAAAGACTTGCTCAACTCGTCTTCTCCCCTCTAATGATGGGAAGAGTTCTGGGAAGATGGTCCATTTGGCGGCTGGAGAAAAGAATCAAATGTGTATTAGGCTAGTGCTACTGGAACTCAGCTTCTTGGTGATTCTCTGGGAGCTGAGAGAATGGAAACAGGATTGCTGAAGGGAGATGGGAAAGACTGAGGGATGGAGCAGCAAGTTTACATGATGTATAAACTACAGGGGGCTCCATGTTTGAAATTATTCCCTCTTCTTCTAATAACTAGCTATTTTCATATTCAAATTATTTCTCCCTACTGTTCAATAAATAAATGTGAAACAAAATCAAACAAACAAAAATACTCATTTTGTCAGAAAAGGTTCTTTTCTGTTATTCCACAGTTTTCAGGAGGGAGATGCCTCGCCCGCTCTGTTAATAGATTTGACCTATCTTTGCTTGAGAACATCTTTCATTTCCATGGTAGCCTTAAAGAAACAGTAAGACATGGCAACAGGGATTCCCAATCTTTTTGTCAAGAGAAGCCGCTTTTCCTTTTCTCTAGAGCTTTAAGGTCAAGGGATGGAGATGGGGAGTTTCCAGCAGATGTTTCATTCCTCCCTGGGGAGACTATCAACCCCCAGGCCACTGACTTCTGCTCTATGAGATCAGGCTTTGAGATTTACCAGCAGATTTTCATTGACTGGTTGAGAACTCAGGTACAAGGATTCTTCCACCTGACGAGAAATGGTAAAACTCAAAAAAAAAAAGAAAAAAGCAATCACTTGCTGTTTCACTTCCCCAGAACATGTTCCGAGCACCAGCTAAACTCATATCCCACCAGGTTTAGAGTGAAGTTGACATAGTTTGGCCTCTGGAATTTCTTCGTAGCTTTGCACCATCTTTGTACATATCCCGAACTGAGTTTCAAGTTTCATTCTCTTGTTGCCCTAGGTTGAGTTCCAGGCTTACCATATTGATCGAATGGACCTTCAGCCAGGTTTTCAGCCCTTGGAGTGCCATCTTTCATCTAAGGTAAAAACTTCCCTGGAAATAAATCTCTGACTATAGGTGCTCACAATCCCCACTGTTTACTCTTAAACCGTTCGTATTTCTTGAGTTTTCAGGGTAAAAACTGAGATGTTGAGTTGAGGGTACAAACTGTGCTTCTGTTCTGAGTTGGAGGATGTGTAATATGGAGATGGAGAAACTGTTTGAATTGTCCAGGTAGCCATGCTAGGATGACTCCCTAGGAATACCTTATGGAGGAGTGTATGGGCATCAGAATTTAACCCATAGAATTGCAGATTTTAGAGTTAGAAGGAATTTCAGTAGATCGTTTGGTCCAGTCCAAACGTCTTGGGTAGAATGACCTCATTTTACAGATGACACAGAGGCCTGGAGAGACTAAAGCCATATCTGAAGTTATCTGGTTATCTTCTAAGAGTGCCTAGGGCCCTTATCTTCTGCCTCCTACTTTATGCTACTTTACAGATATTTAAAGGAACCTATGATGCCAACATGTAATGACTTATGTACACGTGGTGTTTGCAAGGGAGAGAAAGAGAATGGAATCTTTATGAGATCAGTCCTTCTGATTCCTAGCCTAATTTGACTCCTTTAAGAATCTGGCCCAAACTCAATCAAAGTAATGCCCTGTCACATAGTCAGAGTTTATGGATTAATGGTTTAGATGCCTGACTTTATGGTATAACATGTTTCCTATTCCATCTTTGTTAACTTTATTCCATACTGATCCTCTGTTGCAGTCTCCTCCTATCCTTCTCCTGTTTGCCTCATGACCTGCCACCTCTGCTTGGTTTTTTTTTGCTTTTTCTTGGGTCATTCCCCAATAAAAGAGTGAGTCCTCAAAAGGTCAGATAGGCAACACTATTCCTGGGTCAACCAGTTTCCCAGGTCTTACCTCCTATATGCTGCTTGTAGACGGCCCACATCCAGTCTATAAGAGACATTGGTGAGTGGCGAAGACCTTTTCTGGTGATAGTTATTGTAATTACGAACTCCAGAGCTATATAAAAATTGCTTTCATCATCACTGGAATAAAGATAGAATTTAAGAAGAGTGAGAGAGAGAAGAAAACAGATAGTGGGGGTTAGTTTGTGGAGTTCCCAGTTAGTGTGTGTCTTTGCAGTAACCAAGTAGTATCTGGAGTGCTAGATATAGAGTTGAAATACAGATTCTGCACTTGAACTATGCATTATGAATTACTGCAGACAGAGGCCAAGAATGCAGTTGATATAAAAATACCCATTCCCACACAGACAAATGTGGGAGAGGGAACCATATGGAACCTGAGAAGGAATGGCATCAGGACATAGACATTTTTCTTAACCTCAGTAGCTAGCATGCCCCCAATTGCTTTGTAGTAGAAAGAAGCAGAAGCTTGTTTTAGATGATTATTATCATCTAATATTATTGTGAATTTATCTCATTCAATATTGTTGTAAATTTGTACATATATAGTTATACTGTATTCAATATCTATTGCTATGTAACAAATTACCCCAAGATTTTGTGGCTTAAAACAACCACCAATTATTATCTGACAGTTCCTGAGAGTCAGAAATCCCAGAGTGACTTAGCTGGGTGGTTCTAGCTCAGGGTCTCCTTTGAGGTTATGGTCAAGATATCAGCTAGGGCTGCATCATCTGTAGACTTGGATGGGCCTGGAGGACGTTTCCAAGAAGGCTTGGTCACTGGAGTCGCCAATCTCTCGCTATTGTTGTCCAGAAATTTTAGTTGTTTGCCATGTGGGCATCTCCATAGCGCTGCCTTGGAATCCTCAAGACAGTAGCTGGCTTCTCCCAGAGTGAGTGGTCCAAGAGACAGAAAGAGAGAGAGGCAGAACACTCAACACAGAAGGTGCAGTCTTTTGGGGGGTCCTTTTTATTTTGGTAAAAAATACATAACATAGGTTTATCATTTTAACCATTTTTAATTATATAATTCAGTGACATTAAGTACATTCAGTTGTTGTGCAGCCATCACCACTGTCCATTTCCAGACCTTTTCATCATCCCAAACAGAAGCCCCGTATACCCATTAAACAATAATTCTTCATCCGCCTAACTCCCAACCTCTGTTCATCTCAGTTCTACTTTCTGCTTTATGAATTTGCCTATCCTAGGTACCTCATATAAGTGGAATCATATAATATTTGTCCCTTTGTGTCTGGCTTATTCACTTAGCACAATGTTTTCAAGATTTTTTCATGTTGTAGCATGTATCAGAATTTCATTCCTCTTTATGGCTGAATAATATTCCACTGCATGTATATACACATCTTGTTTATCCATTCACGTGTGAAGGGACACTTGGGTTGTTTTCACCTTTGCTGCATCTTTTTATAACCTAATATGGAAGTGACACACCATCACTTCTGCTGTAATCTAGTCCCTGGAAGCAAGTCACTATATCGAGCCCACACTCACTATATTCACACTTAACGGAAAGAGAGGAATATCAAAGAATTTGTAGATGTATTCCTAAAAGAACAAAAAATACCTAAGTTAACTTTACTAATTAAACATGATTCTTTTCATGGGGCTTGGTCATTGTTCTTAATTCTCTTAATTGTTTTGTAAAATCCTGAGCTTAAGAATCTTTCCAAGGACTATATCCAGAGTAGCCCCAACCAGAGCAAAGCACTGAAAATGGGCAAACCAGAAAATTGTCATGCCTTACACACATTGCCCTAACAAGGTTCATGTTGGTACATGAGATACCAAAAAAATGCAGACCTAATTTCTATGCTGCTCTTAGGCCTGGGTTTATCAGCAGGAAGAATGAAAGTAGGCCTGCCTCATGTTTCATTTTACTGCATGTGAGCAGGAACCTTTTAAGTGGCAATAGTGGCCGCAGCATATGTGTTTAGAACACATTCAGAGTTATTCCTGTTGGAGCCTGTCTTTGTATGTGGTTGAAAGAAGGCTTGGTCTCTAATGACAAAAATAACAACAAAGGAATGATCCCCCCCACCCTCCTCCTATTATCCTTTTTATTAATCCTGTAAATGTTCTTATTTCCTTCTTTTAAGACTGGTACCACAAAGCTGAGCTCCTTTCGCTTTTTAATTTATTACACTACTTTCAATTGTCTATTTTGTGATGAATGTAAGGAATTTGGAAGTAGTTTGCAGAGGTGAAGCCAGGGAGGATAAAGCAGCAATTACCTCATGCCAATTACACCAGGAAATAGTGGAGGTGCCATTCCTGCGGCATTTCTGTCCATTTTTCTTCATTACTGTAATGGTGGCCGCTCTCCTCATTAGCCGACACATTTCTCTTCATTACCAGCTGTGGTGATGGGGGTGATGATGAGCGCTATTTACAGCTGGAATTCTGTGACAGGCCCAGCAGATGAATAATAATTATTCAAACAGATATATGGAGGCCAAAAAAGGTGAGTGGTTAAAGTCAGGCTATTGTGTCCCAGAAAGGCAGGGAGATAATTTCTTTTGAAGGGGGTTTGGTTCATATTCCTCAATCAGGGACTCCTGCAGTGCTGGGCTGGAATGGCTTATCTGAGGTACTCAGTGTGTTCTTACAAGAACTGAAGGGAAAACAATGAATCGTTTAAACCATAAAACAAATGTTTATTCCCATTGAACCCTAGCTTCATCTACAGGGAGGAAGCAGGGCTTTCCTTGAGTCTACACTCAAAAGATAACTTATCCCCAAACCTTCCATCCCATCCCTCCACCCATGTGTCCTGCTATCTATCTGTCTATCTGGGGGAATCGTGTTATGGCAATACTTATAAAGTGTATTAACTGTCATCTATCGATCTGTGTATGTATGTATGTGTGTATCTGTCTATCTATCTATGTAGTCAGCGTTCTCCAGAGAAACCCAAAGAGCAGGATGTGTACAAAGAAAGAGGAAAAGAGATATATCTTAGTGAATTGGCTCATGTGATTATGGAAGCTTGGAGAGTTCAAAATCTGATGGGGTAAGCCAGCAGGCTGGGAACTCAGGGAAAAGTTGCAGTTCTAGTTCAAAGGCAGCCTGCTGGCTGCTTGTTCAGGGTACATCAGTCTTTCTTCAATTAAGGCCTTCAGCTGATTGGATGAGGACTTCCCACGCTGTGGAGCGCAGTCTGCTTTACTTGAAGTCCACTGATTTAAAGGCCAATCTCATACAAAAAACACCTTCACAGAAACATCCAGAATAATGTTTGACCAAATATCTGGGCACCATGAGCCAGCCAAGTTGACACTCAAAAGTAACCATTACTCTATCTATCTATCTATCTATCTATCTATCTATCTGTAAATCTAGACCAACAAGGTACAAAGAATTTCTGCCTCACAAATAAAGGTGCTAAATTGGGTTTTTACCTAATGACAAGTCTTTAAATTGGGCTATTAAGATTCTTTTGGAGGTGAGGTCAGTAGTTGAAGAATCCAGCAGCTCTAGTCAGGAATCGAGCCTTGCTTTCTACCCAGCCTCCTTCCAGACACTTGAATTGAGGAGAATAATTGCTTGAAGGGCAGGAGAGGATCTGTAAGTGAATTTGGAAAAGAGGCAGAGTGTAAATATCTTTGGGAACTGTGGTGAATTGTTTAATAAAGAACATCTTTCAATTTAATCATCTAATTGTTCCTCTTGCTTTGACTTTCTCCCTAGCAATGACCCTCACAGTTATTCCATGAACCTTGCTCAACTAAAAAAGGTGTTGTTGAAATAGGCTGCAGAAGTTCCAGGCCAGACAAGTAGGAACAAGTCAGCTTCCCAGAGACAGGCTCACAGGCAAGACTCTAGTTAACCCCTGCTGGCCTGGAACATTTGGGAAGGAGGCCTTAGGAAAAGATTTCCACTAGCAGGGCATTGCCATTTGCAAACTCTGATGGTGTGTGCAACCTGTTAAGAATGATAGAGGCAGTATTCCAGCACAGCAGGCTTTCAGTATGAGACAGAGGGATGAAAGGAGTACAATATGAAAACAGCAGGTGAGAATGGATGTATCACACAGGGAAAAGATGTTAGAGGAATACTGAGGTATATTAATTCTCCCCAGGTCCCCTCAAATTCAGTAGCTTCAGTGAAAGCAAAGGTAGGCTCTTGAATTAGGCCCAGGCTCCTAACAAGTGCCACAGCACCATCTGCTTAGTAGCAAAAGGCATAGGAGGTGAGAAAGACAGACCTGCAGGCCAACCAGTGATATTTTCTTCAATAACCTTGATTTCCTTAGGGGCCCTCACAAGCTGTCATGTGTGGACAAGCTCAGGGAATTTGATGTCTCCTAAGTGATGCTTCTACAGAGTTAGGCTACTTCTGCAGGCAAGATGGCATTTACCCAGTGGCTTGTGGGATAATTTGCACTTTTCTAAGGGCTTGAAACAAGCAACAGAAGCAGCAACTGCTTGGCACTTGGAAAGTCCTTCCTAATGATCTGGGTCTGGAGAGGCTTCTCAGTTTACCGTCTATGGGCAAGTTGTCAGACTCTGTTCATGACAAATCGTTCACCATTGAGAAAGGGCATGTACCTTCCCACCTATCTCATTATAATTTAATGAAACAAGGACCAATGAAAAGTAAATAAAGGCATGAATCAACTATATCTCTGAGAGACAGAGCTCAGGGATTTCCTGAAATAACTGGCTCAAGTCTTTTGGACTAGGTATTTTATTTATTTTCCTTAGTGTTTGAGCAACTTGCTATTTCCCTAAACCAATTTCTTGAGCCCCTGAGCAGGGAGCATGTTATGACAATCTCCCCTATGTAGACCCAACCAGCTTGAGTCCATCATGACTTTGCCCTAACTTGGCATCTGACATACATTTGGAAGGTGTGGGTGCACTAATTTCACCAGGCCTCTCCCCACTGCCCCTGAGTAACCTTCTCCATTCTCATGGATTCAACTCCCACCTGTAGTTGATGACCTCCAATCCATATCCCTCTTCTGAGCCCCATACTCTCTTCTGAGCTTCAGCCTGGACCTCTCAACCTGCATGTAGAATAGACACCTCAAACGACATGTCCAAAACTGAATTCACCCCAAATTTTCTGTTCTGTTTTCTTTCTTGGCTCTGTTAGTGGCACCACACTACACCAGTCACTGGAATTAGTTACCCTTAACTTCTCCATCTCCACCCACCCTCATGCATGCACATTTAACTTATCACCAAATTATGCTGATTTCATATTCTGAAGTGTTTTTTCCAATGCATCTCTTTCTTTTCATTCCTACCACTATTACTGTAACCCAAGCTCTTAGAGTCATCCTGATTTGCTTGTAAGTAGTCCCTCTGCCTCTTGTCTTAACTCATTTAAGACTACATAGCTGCTGAATAATCTCTAAAATACTTAAAATCTTTAAAATCTCCCCATCTTTACAGAACTAAACTACTTATTCAGACCCTCTTTGACATCCTTCTCCAGTGTTTTCTCCCAATAACTGCCCCTTTCCCTTTCTCCTCTTGTAATACCCTTTTAATTCCCCACATGTGCCCTGCTGCTTCCAGCCCCATGCCTCTGTGGGAGTTATTTCTTCAATCTGGAACACTCATCCCACCCTTCTTCACAGACTAATTATGTCTGACTCATCTTTAATACTCAGCTAAAGCATTATCTCTTCCAGGAAATCTCTTGTGAACTCCCAGATGGAACAAGGACTGTGCCTCTCTACTATTCCCTATAAGACTGTGGATATCTCTGTTATCAACCCCCATGTCCATCTCTCTCACTGGATTTTTAGAACATTAAAAAAAAAAAATCTTTACCCTCAGGGTTCCACAATGGGCACTGAAAATTTTTATTTTGCACTGAATTCCTATGTCTTTGTATTTTTAGACTCTCAACCATGCAATATTACTAATTGTACCAACAAATTTATTTGATTCACTAAGACATCATAATATCAGTTTATTGTGCATGGAACATCCCTATCTAAAAATCTCCAAGGGTTTTGAATATCTCCACTCTTGAAAGCCATACATCTTCTCTGTAACCCGCAACATCTACTTCTCCAATACCACTGACCTCCTTGAGACATGACTGTTGGATCTGTGACGTATGTTTCCAGTGTGACAGACATTGTGGACTTACTCTCCTGGCTGCAGTTTTGGGGCACCACAAACTATCATCAGAGCATTACACAAGCCAAAGCAGCCTAGCACACTTGTGTGTTTGTGCCTGTGCTTCATTTCTCAAGTGATTCTGATACTTACTCAAATTTAAGAATCATTACCTAAGTCTTTCCATGCAACCTAAAACTCCATTAGGATTTTGAAAACCAGTATATGCTGTCTCAAATTGGCCAAAAAGTTAAGTAAAATTTACCTTTTCCCTGCAAACTCAGCTAAACCAGGTCTCTCTCAACGCTTACTGAACCTATGGGACTTTCTTTTTTAAGCTAAGTTCAGAACTTTGTGTTTCTAGTATTTTACATTTTATCTGCTAATTTTGGAAGCTACTTCAAGACTGCTCATTTCATTGCGAATCCATGACCTACCACAGAAGACCTTAGCTAAGCTGTATGTACAAATTTAGTCATGAAATCTTATATCCTTGCAGAGTTTTCATCTAAATTTCCAATAAAGATGGTGAGACCTGAATCAAGAACAAGAGTCCCCCTTTTCCCCCATTGTAATCTATTTCCCCATATGGCAGTCTTTGATCTTTTAAAATCATGAATCAGATCACATCATGCTCCAAATTAAAATGCTCCAGTGAATTCCCTTACACTTACTATGGTCTTCAAGACTGCACTGACCTGGCCTTGCAGACTTTATCTGCCTTATTCTTCCAATATGCCAAGCTCATGGCCAGTCCCAGGCCTTCATATATTGCTAGTCCTTTGGTCTAGAATGCTTTTACATCAGATCCCCTCGTGGCTGCTTCCCCTTTAATAGTCAGGTCTTGGGTCAAATGTCAACACCTAAGAACTATTCCTCTTCTCACTCTAGCTAATGTGTATGCTTTATTTTTATTTAACATCTGTAATTATCTTTATTTGTTTAGTTGTTGTTTTATGAGAGCAGAATGTTGTCTTGTTCATCAGTGTATCCTCAGCACCTAGAAGATGCTCAGTAAACATTTTTTGAATGAATGAAAGAATAATACCTTTTTGCTTATTTACAATGATCTATTAATCAACCTGCTTTGGATATAGTTATTCAATTAGCTACTGATTATGCTTATGTTATCAACAGGCATATCAAGAAAGACTTTACCAAAACTCATTCTTGATACTGACATTTGTGTGTAATATAATTGTGGTATTTTCCTGATATCTGTATGTCCATCCAAAAAGGAAATCAGGTTCATTTGACAGAACATTTTCTTAGTGAACCCACATTGGTTCCTTGAGATCATCTTGTAGCTCTCTAATTTAGAATTTGCCAAGAATTTCTATCAGTTACACTGGATTTTACTCTGTTGATCCCCCCCTCCCTCATACATTCTTTCTGAAAACCATGGGGTTTGTTCATCACCTCTCTCCTTCTACCCCTCTCATACTTTGTGATTTCTAAAAGGTCATTTACAGTGTCCTGCGTTCACATTTATTCGGTCTTTAGTGTGATGGAGATAGCAAAGTATATGATTGAGCGGCAGAATATGGTCTCTAGCGCAGTACTTCTCAAAATGCAGTGTGTGTAAGAATTACCTGGAGATCTTATTAAAATGCAGATTTTGATTCCATAGGTCTGAGATTCCACATTTCTAACACACATCCAGGTAATAAAAATGCTGCTGATCTGTGAACCGTATGCTGACCAGAAGACTCTAGAGTCAGACTGTCTGGGCTCAAATCCCAGCCCTGCCATGGGCAAGCTGTTTAGCTTCCCCAGGCCTCAGTTTTTCCATCTGAAAAATGGAGAAAACAATAGCATCTACTTTCCAGGTTTTTGTGAGGATTAAGTTAGGGTGTATATATCAAGCACTTAGAGCAGAACCCTGAATCTGATAATAAACATTTTCCATGATTATCACTACCTTAGAATGTAATTCATCCAGAGTTGAGTTCATATAATTGTGACATGCTTTCTTATTATCTGCTCATCTGTCTTGGGCTTTGATTCTCCTGTAAACTGAATTTCTATTTCCCATATTTTCCAGTCTATTGCTTTTTGAGGTAAAGATGAAAACATATAGGAGTGGAGAACTTTAACTTGTTTTTGTCATGCATTAATCAGGTACCCTCTACCCCAAGTCAGCTTATCCTTTTCATGTTTTTATTCTTGTTCCAAGTGCACTTTGAAATATTCTATTTAATGTTCTTGGCATTTTGGTAAACTTTAATTCATTCTGACACGGTTCAATGTCAGGAGTCTATTTAACAGTAATAACAGAATCATTTTATATTAGTTATTGAGGATAGCTAAGTGATTTATTCAAATCATTTTGTGGCCTAAATGAGCAAGAGCTCCTCACACGCAGGATCTTGCTTCCCAGGTGAGGAGGCCAGATAATAACAGGTAAGCTTTCAATTACCTTTGATGTGGAACAGATAGAACAAGTGTGGAGTTTATTATCAGTTCTCCGAAAACTCACCACACCCTTGTTTAAAGACAATTTAGATAACTGGGATGGTAATGAATGTGATCATTGCTAGGTGCACATTATATCAATTTTTACAAAGTTGTTGCCAAATTCCAGTTTATTTGGATGAAAACCAACTTAGGGTTTAATGTCACTAACATGCCTTATAAATCATGGCTATGATAAGTATTATAAAAATTAAAGTGATAAGTCTGCAGTTCTCACAAAGCAGCAATCATTAGCTTGTATGATAAATTGGAAATCATCCACACCTAGGCCAGTGGCTGAGCGCAGGCAGAGTCCACGGCAAACTATGCCGTGTGAACTGTAAATAATAAGAACAACTTGCATTTGCAGTCAATTTAAGAGATTATAAAATCTTCCCGCATATATTATTTTATTTGATCTCCCCAGTGGAATCTTAAATAATTCCTCAGAAGCATTTATTTCTTTCTACCACTTATGGAGTGGTAGTCAATACCTTGGGCTCTTAAATCAGATTACCTGATTGTGTTAATTTAGCTCCTCCAGAAACAGATGCCAAACTGGTATTAAACATGCAAGGATTTTCTTAAGGGAAATGCCTGTATTGGAGAAAACGGGAGAGGGAGCTGGGATAGGCTGGGTGAGCCAACATCAGTGATGCTTGTCTGACCCTAAGTGAAGGAGACAGGGAGGCAGGTTGTGTGGAAGCATCTTAGACTGCTGTGAAGTCTAGGAGAGGTGTGGCAAGGATCTTGAGGCGTTCTTAAGGCAAAGTGAGCTGTCAGAGAACCCCATGTCATCCAGGAATGGCCCTACACAGCATGCCTGCAATAGATTTCAGTGTGCTGCAGCTGGGCACCTTGGTCAATACTGCATCCTGTAGCTGGAGATCATAGGTGCCCATGGTTCAAATCGTAGCTCCACCATTAATTCGCTGTGTTACTTTGGCAAATTGCTCTGCCTCTCTCAAAGACCCATCTTACTCATTTGTATACTGGTAATAATAGTTATATGTCCTCTGTTGTGTAGCTTAAACCCTCACTGCATCAACTGCTTCCATAAAATAGGGGATCCAAGCCCATCTACTGCTTAGCATGTGATAGGACTGAAATTCATAGCCATCCTGGGCTAAAGGGCTTTCTAATGTCACTAATCAGGAAGGATTTGAAATATTTTACCTTTTGACTTTTGAATAATATTCTCCCTTAAAAAATGTATAAAGAACAAAGAAATAATATACTGGGAACAGAATGAACAAGAATCTTAGGAACATGTAAAACTAATACCAAAAGATCTAATATCATGTCCTTGGAGTCCTGGAAAGAGAGGAGGAAGAATATGGGGCTGAAGAAGTGCTCAGATACCATGGCTGAAACTTCCAAAGGACATAACCTACAGATTAAAGAAGCTGAGCTAACCACAAACAGGATAAATCCAAAGAAACACAAAAGTGTGCATTAAAGATGCATCATAGTCAAATTACTGAATATTAAAGACAAAGAACGATCTTGAAAGCAGTGAGAGAGAAACAGTACCTTACCTACAAGGGGAAAACAACTTGAATAAGAGTGGATTTTGCAGAAGGAAGTAGTACAGCATTTTTCAAGTGCTGAAATTAAAGAACTGCCCCTGCAGAATCCCATATCCAGTGAAAATATCTTTTAGAAATGAAAGGGAAATCAAGAAATTCTCAGATGAAGAAAAACTAAGAGAATTTATCACCAGCAGAACTTCCTTAAAAAAAAATGGCTAGAGAAAATTCACTAAATGGAAAGGAAATGATAAAAGATGGACCCTGGAATGTTGGGAAGGAAGAAAGAACATGATTAGCAATAATAAGATTAAATACAATAGACTTCTTTTAGTTTTCTAAATTACGTTTGATGGTTGGAGCAAAAATTATAACAATGTCTCATGTGGTTCTAAATGTATATTGAGGAAATATTTAAGCTAATTACATTTTAAACAGGTAATAAAGGGCATATAGCTCAGAAAGGAAGAAATAAAACTTCCTAGATCTAATAGGTAAGTTTCTCAAGGTGCAGGATTCAAAAAGCATACCAAAAAAAAAAAAAATTCTATTTCTACATACTAGTAATGAACACATAAACACCAGACTAAAAATACAGTACTATATACAATTAATCAAAAAATGATGTACTTAGGTGTAAATCTAATAGAATGTACATAAGATTTATATGCTAAAAACTACAAAATGGTGACAAAAGAAATCAAAGAAGACCTATTTAAATGGAGAGGCATACCATATTCATGTATTAAAAGATTCAACCTAGGAAAGATAAAATCCCAGCAAGAGTTCTATAGATATAGCTGGTCAGGGAACTAAGATCCCGCAAGCCGCATGGTGTGGCCAAAAAAAAAAAAGAATAAAGTAGGAGTAATCATGTACTTGATTAGAAGACGTATCATAAACTTCAATAATCAGAACATATGGTACTGACAGAGGGATAGACACATACATCAGTGGGACAGAATAGAGAAGGAACCCAGAAGTAAATCCACGAAAATATGCCCAACTAATTTTTGAGAAAGGTGCAAAAGCAATTTAATGAAGGAAAGATAGCATTTTCAACAAATAGAGCTGGAGCAACTGGACATCCATAGACAAAAACTGAACCTCAACCTGTCTTACATCTTATACAAAAATTGACTCTAAATGGATCATAGACTTAAATGTAAAAAATAAAACTTAAAAACTTTTAGAAAAGCAATGAGAGATTCTTCAGGATCTAGAGCTAGGCAAAGAATTCTTAGATTTGACATCAAAGGCAAAATCCATAAAAGAAAATCCATGAAAATTGATTATGTAAACTTAATTAGACTTAATCAAAGTCATACTTTTTGCACTGTGAAAAATCCTATTAAGAGGATGAAAAGACAGGATACAGACAGGCAGAAAATATTTGCAAACCACCCATCTAAAGGACAAGTATCTAGAATATATAAAGAACTTTCAAAACTCAATAGTAAAAAAAACAATAATCCAGTTAGAAAATGAGCAAACGACAAGACTTTTCACAGAGAGAGTATACAGAAAGCAATTAAGCACATGAAAAGATGTTCAACATCATTAGCCTTTAAATGAAATTAAAACCTCAGTGAGATAGTACCACACACTTACCTACTTATATGTCACATGTAACCTATTAGCTTAAAATTGAAACCAAAGTATGGAAAATTTATAAAATATACAGCGTACTCTAACAGACAAATGCATGAGGCACCCCTGCACTTTATACTATTTGCCAGATACTCTTATAACCCTTTGCAACAGTAATTTAGAAAGCATATAATCAATATTTTCTAGTTAAATGATTAAATTATTGGATTATTGAATAGTTGAATGAATAAATGAATGTATGAATAGATGGATGGTGCTGACTGAATGCTTGTGTCCCCCCAGAATTCATATGTTGAAACCTAATCCCCAATGTGATGGTATTTGGAGGTTAAGTGTTTGGGAGACACTTAGGTCATAAGGGTAGAGTCCTCATAACTGGTATTAGTGCTCTTATAAAAGAGACCCCAGACAGCTCCCTTGACCCTTCCACGATGTGAAGACACACATCAAGAGAATGACCGTCTGTGAACCAGAAAACAGGCCCTCACCAGACATGGAATCTGTCAACACCTTGATCTTGGACTTCCCAGCCTCCAGAGCTATAAGAAATAAATATAAGACATTATTTTATTTTTATTTTATTTTAGACCGGTTTAAGCCACCCGGTCTATTGTATTTTATTATATATTCTATTATAGAGGCCCAATGGACTAAGACAGATGGACGGATAGATGGATGTGTGGGTAGATGGATGGATGGATGTTTGGAATCAGTGAATTGTGGATCAATGTAAAACATGTTAAGACATTTACAAACATGAGGTTAAAGAGCTTATTTTAACTGAATTCTGGTCACAATACCAACTTAAAGGCACAGGGCCAGGGCAGAAAGATATAGGAAGTTCAAAAAAAAATCAGAAAAATTTGTCATACCTTGTAAATAGTAAATAAGAACTCCTTAAGTTATAGACATCTTTGGGAAAAAGTGCATAACTTCTTGGGATAAGTACATAATACAGATGTTTTGTTTAGAACTTTTCCTGTTAACTGCTGCGTAATCTGGCCATTTGCAGGACTGTGTATCTTTGATCTCTCAGACTTTTGGCTGACCACACCTTGGAAGTTAGCTAGTTGTTTTCAGCATGGCAGGAAATGCAATGGCAAGCTTCCTGACAAGGAAGGCCTGTAATGGAGCAACATGTGTGCTGGCACAACCATTTGCCTGCCTTTGACCCTTGACAGGACTTGACCTCCACCTTCTGAGCATTCTGTTTCCTAGATTTGGGTCAGAGGTCACCACACTTGACCTCTGGTGTCAGTGTGATTTCTGACACTCCCAACTCCCGACTTGGTTTTCATTGTTCTGCATAATCTAAAGTTCCCTAGGATCCAGAAAAGCTCTTCCACTAGTTCCCACCAGCTGTTGCCACCTTTGTTCTCTCCCTGCCCTGGTCCTGGCTGACTGAAACCTACAGCCCCTAATCATGGGGTGGTCCCTCCAAGTTGCCTTGTGTGCTGACTTTGATTGAATGCTAATAATTATTATTAGGAGTGCCCATTTTCTGAAATGCTAACCATGCTACTACATTTAGCATCTCATTTAGCATTCAAGAATCCCATGAGAAAAATATCACTTATCCCTGTCTTTGGAGATCAGGAAACTGAGGCTCAGCAAAATTGAATGTAACTGGTCTAAGTTCATACTGCCAGAAAGTGTCAGATTTAGGACCTGTCATTTTTTACTCTAAATGCATTTCCCATGCTTTCTATTTATTAAAGGTTCTCCATTCAACGTCCCATTGTTGTCCTGGGTACTGAATATATGCACTGTGAAAAAGCTTTGTTTTAGTTGTAAAAGATGTTCTATTTTTCAGTGCACCAGGCAACTCTCATGTGGATTTTAAGTCCTTTCAATCCTACCTCTTATCTAACCACAGATGCAATAACTATTTCTATGAAGGCTTTGACCAGCTTTAGCAGGTGCAAGCTGGCAGTACCTCATCTCAACTCTCTGATACTTAGCTTAGGATATTTGTGGGAAACCATGCCACTCATGCTTGCATAATCCAAAAGTACCTGGGAGCTAATGCCCGTGAGTTCACCGTTGACCAATATGGGGTGGGAGCCAATGAACCACTTCCCCCTTACATCACCCATGGCCTTACATTTTCCAGATGCCTCTGCTAAACCTGCTCCAAAGATCCTATAGCAACAAGCACCAGTTAACCATAGCAATGGTCAACTGGGAAAGACATTTTTATGCAAATCATAGTCTTACATTTTACATGTCTGCATGATTGTGCACAAGGAATAATCCAGTTTATTTGACTTAATCAGTTGATTTAGCTTCAACAACAGTTTTATAACAATGTGGGCAGATACCCGTATGGAAGGTATTACCAACATATTTGTGTGAACTTATTTCTTTCGCATTCATAAGGGAACTTTAATTAACTGCTAAGTACGATGACTCACGTTGGTTCAGAAGTTTCCTGGCTGGCTGTTCATGGTTCTTATGTAAATGGTAACTAAACCTTTCCTTGGTGATAAAAATCCACACCAACAAATGAATAGCTATTCTTTCACATTCCTGAACTTCACTTCCACCCCCCAGTAATGTCTGTAATGTCTTCCGCCATCCTTGACAAGATGTGTAATGTCTGTACCTGAATGGTTTAAGCCCCTATGCCCTCTATAAGAACATACTCCCTGGCCATTTTAGCTCATTTGATCACTAGTTCTGCAGCTGACTGATTGAGATGAGGAGGGAGGTGAACCAGGGATGCACACTTTGGAAAAGCTTCCTGACGATTCTGATATTCACCCACTGCTTCCCTTCCCACTACCCTCTGCCCCTCCGTACCATACATGATCTGACACCTGTGCTGCAGGGCAAGCCCAGATGCAAACAATGTGATGGTACAATAAAATCATTTCTGTAGAACACTGCCTTTAGAATCTCCATGGATCAAATGTAAAACCAGATGAAGTTTTACTGGTGGGGAGAAAACTGGAAATTGAATGCCTTTCTTTCACAATATACATACACACACACACACACACACACACACACACACACACACACACACACACACACACACACACACACACACACACACACACACACACACACACACACACACACACACACACACCCTTAAGAGGCCCAGAGTTAAACTGCTTTTTATGAAATCTCCTTAGCAAGTAAATTTGTGTAAAAGCAGATAAGCTTAGAAATTCTCAGAGAATCAGATATTCCAGGTAATCATGATCTGGGGGTCTGGGGAATTGACAGTTGTGGTTTATTCTGAATGTCAAGCCATAAAAATAGAGAAATAGAGATTATATATAGATTATACACCACAGCTGATACTCTGTTTTAGTTTTCGTTTGCACTAAAAAGCAGTCCTCTAAGCTGTAGAAATTAACTAGCATGGTCAGCACAGAGCTGCATTATTAGACCAAACAGCAAGATTAGTCATATCAAAGTAGTATTTGAAACAAAAAATTCCATTAGCTGCTTTACTGTCATTTATTTATTTATTTATTTTTGGCTGCTTTGGGTCTTCACTGCTGTGCGCAGGCTCCCTCCAGTTGCGGCGAGCAGGGGCCACTCTTTCATTGTGGTGCGCAGACTTCTCATTGCGGTGGCCTCTCCCATTGCAGAGCACGGGCTGTAGGCACACGAGCTTCAGTAGTTGTGGCACACGGGCTCAGTAGTTGTGGCTCACGGGCTCTAGAACGCAGGCTCAGTAGTTGTGGTGCACGGGCCCAGCTGCTCTGCGGCATGTGGGATCTTCCCGGACCGGGGCCTGAACCCGTGTCCCCTGCATTGGCAGGCGGACTCCTAACCACTGCACCACCAGGGAAGCCCTCTACTGTCTTTTTTGTCTGATACAAAAGCTAGCATCAGTGCTCATGTGGGAGTTAAGTCAGTGAACATCGAGCTTCCAGAAAGACCTTCTGAATTATCCAGCGTAAAAAAGAAATTATAAAAATGAAAACACACACACACACGCACGCACGCACGCACGCATGCATGTGCACACACATACAGGGATAGCAAGATGATTTCATGATAGCTGAATGTAGTTTTTTAATTGTAAATGAAAGCATTTATTAAATTGTTAAATATCAGCCTCCATGTGACACTTCTCAAGATGATACAGATTTCTTCCTCTTATACTTTATTCCAACCTCTACTATAGCCTTAATGACATTTCACTAAAGTGTGTTACATATCACCTTTCTTCCCAAACACATTATAAGGGTGTAGAGGACAGGGGCCTGCCCAGTCAGCCCTAGCATGTGTGTGGCACAGGGTAGTCAACAAGTACATGTTTTGGGGAGTGAATTAGTGAGTGATTAAAAATTATTTGGTAGTTGAATCTATCCTAGTGGTATCCAAGCTTTCTTTTTGATCTGAGGACACACCTTGGCTTATCACTGAGAAGGTTCATTTTCTGAATATATCATGGTTCTCCTTGTAGGTCATATGTAAACTGTTAGCTTAATATAGAAAACGAACTATGGAAAATTATGTGAAATACACAGCATACACCATAAAAGACAAGTGCATGGACCATCTCTGAGCCCTGTATTGAGTGTATATTATTTACCAGATACTTTTATGCATATTCTCTAATTTTATCCTTACAACTCTTTGAGGTGGTCATGTCCTCCATTTCCAGATCAGGAAATGGAGATTCAGAAACTCAAAGTAATTTACCCAGAGAGACAAAGCCAGGCACACAATCCAGGCTTTCAGAATCTATGCTCAGAAATTCAGCTGCTTTCTTCCTTTAAGAGTATTTGTTTAGACGTATGTTCCAAGGGGGAAAATATCCCAACTAACTGCTTGGCATTGCATCAGTTCAACACGAAACAACCTGTTGGTGAGCTGAATTATTCACTCTTCACTTGATTATTTTGTCATCTTGTACACACAAGCATACTCTGGTTAAGAATGAAAAATGTCTTTCATAAGACTGTTCAGCTCTGCCCTTGGCATGTTCTGTTCAGTAGGATGTTTTTGTTATTTTTCTTTTAAATCCTCAGCCTTCTTATTCCAAATGCAAAACAACTCAAGTTCCTTTGTGTTTTCATTCTGTAATTTATTCGTGGAGTTATTCCTCATGTTTTATTTAAAGTTTTTTAGGTTTTGCTTTTAAAATGCGTGTGTGATGCATGTATAAGTTTTAATGCGGGGGGGAGTCGATATTTTCCACCTGAAAAACATACCTTTAATTTTATAGACATCAATAGACAACTATGATTCGCTATATAGAAATTCACCTTATAGGCAACTTTTTAAAAAACATACTATTCTGCAAAATGCAACACCTGTTCAGACCGAGAAAAGAAAAGGAGAAAAGATATAAAAATTCCTTTTGTAGGAATTTTTCTTTGAATTTCCATGAATTCTTTGATCAGTCATCTCTTTTCTCATTGTGATTTTCCCCCCATCACTACATTTCTAAGAGTCCAAATGGAGAATTATAATTATGGAAGGTGATGGAATGAGTTGAGCTCCACAGATGCTGAGGCAGCCGGTTTACTATTAGATTTCAAAGGCAACATTCCCAAACTGATGCCTAAGGAAATTTGTTTTTATTTGGATAACAGAGAACTTGAGATGAATAAAATGGTAGCTTTACAAGTGCTATTCAGCACTACTATGTAAATAAGTAGCTTACACAGCCAGACTTAGCGATAAAGGAACATGTCAACTGACATTCAAATCTCATCACTGCATTGATGTAATCATCCTAGTTATGGGGCGAAATAATTTATATAAATGTGTATAGAGGTACAGAAAAATCACCAAATACAAATTTTCAACAATTTATCATCCAACAACATAATCCTCAACAATAAATGCTAGCGATACTTGATTCTTCTTGTTTCAGCCGTTTCCTTTATTTGAGCAACTAGAGATTTCTAATGACCTCCTCATCACATCAGACTGTGGTGGGACTGACCTCATTCAGGACAACCAATTGTTCATAATTGGGTTTTGTGAACTGTGCTGAGTATTAGGTGCTTTCCATTGAAACTGCCTTCTATGTGATTCCCCACGAGTCCCATCCATTTCAGCTTTTCATTTCTTGCAGTAATGTGGTCACGCTCAGAGCTTCAGAATCTTTACAATGTGATGAGGGATATGGGTGGGGTTCTGTCTGCTCTGAGATGCAGGGGTTACAATGGCCTCCCTAGCTAAGGATTAGTGTTTGTACATTTAAACCAATCAAAGAGTTCAGTTACTATTTAAAGTAGTTGATTCCACTTACTGGTACCCACACTGATTCCACTCTGTGATCAAATTCTTACCCATTCACTGTGAAATGAGGAAAAATAAGATTAAGGTAGGGAGTTTTAATAACTCTAAGCTATTTTAATTCTGAAATTCCACTTCTTGGAGTCATTCATGTGAAATGGTGGAGGTTATAGATGGTAATAATGCTGGTTTTAAAATCCCTACTTGGATAAACTAAGAATTGACAACTATATGTCAGCTCCACAACTATTTAGACTTTGCTGGTCTATAAAATCCAAAATTTACTATCAAAAAGTTTATTCAAAAACGTATTGAGAAAATTAGTTATTCTTTGAATAAAAGATGAAAGATAACAAAGTTTCATAGATATTTTGCAGTTAAATCCCAGATTGGGTAAATATCTAATTGTAAAAGGCAGAACAATAAAAGCCACTGGAAAAACTAAATAGTGAAATATTATCATCAGACCAAGGAAAACTTCTAAACAAGACAGGAAACCCAGAAGGCATAATGGAAAAAAAATTATAAAAGTACAGATTTGACCTTAAGGATGTTAGTTCTCAGAAAGTTTATTATCCAGGTCCCTTCAGTTTCAGCAGAAGTCAAAGTTGTCATGATACAAAAATGCCCCCTAATAAATATTAATGCCCCCACTCCTTCCCTGATTAGTACTAATACCTACTTCTGTCCATTATGTCAATGAACTAATTATTGTCTGATGTTGCAGAGAATGAATAAACAATTCAAATTCTAAACAAATTGATTGCTAAGTGAAGTTACAAATCTTATAAATGTTTCAGAATTTTGTGAAATGATTACAGTGATGTTGGAGAATTGCTTGAATCATAAGCAAAGTTGCTGACAAATGAGGATCCAGAAGAGTTGGACCAATTAACAACTACTATAGAGGTCCTTAGGCAAAAGAATAAAACTCTCTAATATTTTTACAAAATAGATCCTGTTTATGATCATAGTGGGAAAACACTTATGCTGTGGAGGACTTTTTAAAGTGCTAGAATACAATCTGACTTACACCTTACCCACTATCAAAATAAACTAATTTTCTTCGAATGTTCTAAAATCAGCTAATTTTTAGAATTAGACTTAATATCAGATAAAAATCACCTTAATTCCTTATTATTTTATTTTAAAGATAAAGACTAAATCAACTTTAAAATGTATTTACCATGACATTTTGGTCTATTTTTATTTTATTTATTTATTTTAAAATTTGTTTGTTTGTTTATTTTTGGCTGCATTGGGTCTTTGTTGCTGCGTGAGGGCTTTCTCTAGTTGCGGCAAGCGGGAGCTACTCTTCATTGTTGTGTGCAGGCTTCTTGTTGCAGTGGCTTCTCTTGTTGTGGAGCACAGGCTCTAGGTGCGCGGGCTTCATAGTTGTAGCACACGGGCTCAGTAGTTGTGGCTTGCAGGCTCCAGAGCACAGGCTCAGTAGTTGTGCTGCGCAGGCTTAGCTGCTCCGCAGCACGTGGTATCTTCCCAGACCAGGGATCAAACTCGTGTCCCCTGCATTGGCAGACGGATTCTTAACCACTGTGCCACCAATGAAGTCCCCATTTTGGTCTATTTTTAAAGTGGAGTCACTTAATTTAGACTTATTCTTGTATCAGATTTCCTTGGTGACCACCTATTCATAAATGTACATGCTTATATATATGGAGGAAGACAAGCAAAGCCTGGGAAAAAGTATTTGCAGCACCCCCTACTGATAAAAGGTTATTATCTTCAATATAAAAAGAGCATCTACAAATTAATATGTAAAAGATAAATACCTCATATAAAATACTAATGAAGAGTGTGAATTCAGAGACCAAATTATAAATTCAGAAGAAGAAATATAAAACTATGAAGAGATACCTAACTTCACTAGTATTCAAGGAACAGTCAATAAACTAAAGCAGTGAGCTAACAGTTTCACCCATCAAATTGACAAAAATTACAGACACACACACATTCATTCCATTTTGGCAAGAGTGTGAAGAAATGGACGCTCTCATTGGAGTGTGAAAATTAGATTCCTTTTTGTTGACTAATTTGTAATCTATACTAAAATCTAAAATAAGTATACTCCTTGACCTAGCAATTCCACATCTAGAACCAATTTTGTACAATATTAGGAAGAATACATAAAAATATGTATACAGGATATTCATTGTAGCATTATTTGTAGTGACAAATAAAAGAGCTTATTAGAAAATTTCAGTAAATGTGGTGCATTCATACAATGGAATATCAAAGATCATTAAGTAAATGAAATGTCATTTTTTTTAATGTCCAAAGTATAGTATTATGTGAAAAAAATCCAGCAGCAGACAAATTTGTTCAGCATTCCTGTGAATATATAGGTTTGGTACACATGCACACACATGTACACACACACACGTTAAAAATCAGGTGTGGTATTCACCACATTTTTAACAGTGATTATCTTTGGGAGGTAGGCTTGGTAGGGAAGAGAGTGAGTCTCATTTCTTGCTTTATATTTATTTTTTAATGGCGGAATAACAGGTGAGTATATTTTGTGTGTGTGTTTTTCAATATTTTTAAATATAAATATATAAATAAATAATACCAGTGGCTGAAAAAAGGCCTAGGACCTTATTTGAGGCTGCAGATGGTATCCAAGGTGACTTCCATGGCTGAGAATACACTTACAGCCAAGATTCATATGCATGCCCTCCTGAGCACACGCTGTTTCTCATCATCTAGTTCCATTCTCTTCACCTGGGGTCCAGGGATTCACGAAGATCTGTGTGTAAAAGTAAGGGGGTCTGTGAACTTGAAAGGGAAAAAAATTACATCTGTGTTTTTACTAACCTCTAATTGAAATTTAGCCATTTCTAAAATTAAGGGCTAAAATTAACAAATCCCAGAATTGTTATCAGTACCTGCAACTTTGTCAACAATAGAAATCATAGCTGTTTTTATATCTCACTGCAATTGTTAGAGGCATCTCAAAACATAACTTTTGAACTTCTCTATCCTCAAAATAAATCATTTCAGACCTTCCATTAGATCTTGTTCTTTAACACAGTGAAAAAGAAGCACATCTATTACTATATCACAAATATGAAGTTTTTAAAAACTATTTTGATAACTATATATCAGCATAATTGGTTTCCTTTGTAATCCTTGTGTGTGTGTGTGTGTGTGTGTGTGTGTGTGTACACGCGTGCATGCGCATTTAAACATTATTTGGAAAAGGAGTCCATAGGATTCATCAGACACCTCCCTCCCCTGCCCCAGGGGCCATGGCACAAACATAAAAGCATAAAATAAGAATCCCTTTAAGTATATTGGACTTTTGGAGAAAGACATTGGAATGTAGTAAACATCTAGCAATGATGCTAGATTGTAATTTAGAAGTTTGCGGCTTACTCTTTACATCCTGCCCGAGGATAGCCTTGAAGTCTTTTGAAAGCTTCTACTCTGTGCCAGGCACTTTTCCAAGTTCTGAGATGATGATGTTCAATGAACAGGCAATGAGCAGTTCAATAAGCTCACATAGAGCTTACATCCAGAGAGATGAGGCGGGCAGAAGGCAGATAGAAAATAAACAGGAGATCAAATAAATAATTACAGATAGGAGTAAATTCTATGAAGAAAATAAAAGACGATGGACAGGCATTTAGATTCTTTTGTAAGTGCATCAGGAAGCTATTGTATGTTTTAAGCCGGGTGGAAAATTGATTATAGGAGGACAAAAGATAGTGGTGGTTTGGAATATGGAGATGGAGACATGGTAATGGAGAAAACTGGAAGGAAATGAGTTACGTTTGGTTGCTGACCAATAGTTTCCTCACTCCACTTAAGGAATAGAACATCCATTCTGGAGATTATAAAACCAGTTCTCTCAAATCACTAGTATATTCTGTAGATTAGACTACATTTTACCTGAACAATCATATTAAAATATGAATTCAGACTGGTCATTGGACATGATATAGAGAGGCAATAGGATAACTGGGTATAAGCTTAGGCTGATAGAATTCCTACAGAAGATTGAGCCACATCTTCCCTGTAGATACAAGGAAAATAAATCAGATTCTGTGAGAAAAATATGTTGACAAAGCATGCCATTCCAAACCACCAGAAAAAATTAGGAATCGTATCATATTCAAAAGATTAAGGACAAAATGTCTCGGGATAGAGCAGTATTTTCAACAAAGGCATGCATGACCACACTTGCAAGATGGAAGCCTGCTAACCAGTTCCTAGCAACACTGGGGATCTTTCATAACAAGGAGCCTCTCAGCTCAATGACACACAGCCTTCATCAGCAACAGCTGTGTGATCATTGTTAAGGCCTGGCAGCCTCAACACGTTGGCAAAGCGCCTTGTGCAACGATATCGCCAGAATTATCTATCAGGGATATGATACAATGCAATTATGTTGCTGCTTTTGATGTTGTTGCTGTTGCCATTCCTATAGCTGTCCAATTCAGCATCCACTAGGCACATTAGTTATTGAGCTCTTGAAATGTGGCAAGAGCAAATGAGGAACTAAATTCTAAATTTTATTTATTTAAACTGTATTTTAATTTTTTAATTTTATTTAAGTTTATGTAAATATACATTTAAATAGCCAGTGTGGTTAGTGGCTACCATATTGGACAGCACAGGTCTAAGACCAAGTTCACATGGCTAGCAAATACCAGAAGTAGGGATTCAATCCTGCGATTATCTGGTTCCAAAGTCATGCTTTAAAAATTAGTAGTAGGGCTTCCCTGGTGGTGCAGTGGTTGAGAGTCCACCTGCCGATGCAGGGGACACGGGTTCGTGCCCCAGTCTGGGAAGATCCTGCATGCCGCGGAGCGGCTGGGCCCGTGAGCCATGGCTGCTGAGCCTGCGCGTCCAGAGCCTGTGCTCCACAGCGGGAGAGGCCACAACAGTGAGAGGCCCGCATACCAAAAAAAAAAAAAAAAATTAGTAGTAGGTGGGTACTCTAAAGGATGCTATCATGTTTGCACTATTAGAGCATTTCAGTTAGTGCTCACAGCTACTTTCTTCTCTGTGAGCCTAAATTCTGGTGCCTTTAGCAATCTGTCCCTGAATATTCTGTATTCATAGGCAGTGCCATCTACTATGGACACATGGGTATTAGAACTCCTTGGTTATGTCCATCAAGCTAATCAAATGTGGAGGTAGGAAGTAAAACTAGAAGAGAAACTAGTGGTGCTAGGTATTTTCTGTTTGTCCCCCAGTTCCACTCTCCTCTGGTCCAGAGGCCTGATAGTCTATGGTCAGCTTAACAGGGCTTCCTTGTCCCATGGCTTCTGGTTGGGCCCAGCCAATGGCAGCCTCTAGTCAGAACTTGAAGGGTAGGAAGAGAAAGAGGTCCAGGTCTTTATTCCTCCCAGCTCTCTCCGCTAGGCTGTTGTTCAGCAGTGACTACATAATCCTACTTGAGAACACAGCTCCTAGTGAGTGGTTCTCTCCTCAGCTGCAGGTCTCACTAGGTTCCAGTAGTCATTCCTACTATTTCCCCTTCAGCTAAAACTGGTAACAGCTTCCCACTGTTGCCAGCCCTCTGGTGCTTCACTGAATCTTGTTGGTTTTCCTTAACCCTGTCTGCAGTTTTGGGAACAATTCCTTTACTAAACTCCTTTCTGCAACCCCTTTTGACTGTCATTCATTTCTTTTTTTTTTTTAATTCATTTATTTTATTTATTTATTTTTGGCTGCATTGGGTCTTCATTGCTGTGCACGGGCTTCCTCTAGTTGCGGCGAGCGGGGGCTATTCTTCATTGCAGTAAGGGCTTCTCATTGCAGTGGCTTCTTTTGTTGTGGAGCACAGGCTTGTGGTGCACAGGCTCAGTAGTTGTGGTGCACGGGCTTAGTTGCTCCACGGCATGTGGGGTCTTCTTGGACCAGGGCTCGAACCCGTGTCCCCTGCATTGGTAGGCGGGTTCTCATCCACTGCGCCACCAGGGAAGTCCAGCCATTCATTTCTTTGAATATCTTATCTCTTGCTGGAGACTCAGATACTTAGACTATTTGATGAATTTAAAGAATAAGAATTATTAGCTCACTAATAAACTAACAATAAAGAAATAATGTGGGCTTCCCTGGTGGCGCAGTGGTTGGGAGTCTGCCTGCCGATGCAGGGGACACGGGTTCGTGCCCCGGTCCGGGAGGACCCCACATGCCGCAGAGCGGCTGGGCCCGTGAGCCATGGCCGCTGAGCCTGCGCGTCCGGAGCCTGTGCTCCGCAGCAGGAGAGGCCACAACAGTGAGAGGCCCGTGTAACACACACACACACAAAAAAAAAAGAAAGAAATAATGTGGTATTTCATAAATGGTTATACATATACTTAGTGACACACACAAAAAAGTGCAGCACATTACAGATTATATATATATATGTGAAAGCTTGTTCAAAAAGCAATGTCTAATAGCCTGAACTTTATTTTGTTATTAAAAGGATCCAAAGAGCATATATGAACAGGGCCATTCATTGTAGCATTATTTTGTATATTAAAAAGTTGAGGCAAAATTATATGTCCATCAAAAGACATATGGTTAAGTCAGAATGGCCATCATCAAAAAATCTACAAACAATAAATGCTGGAGAGGGTGTGGAGAAAAGGGAACCCTCTTGCACTGTTGGTGGGAATGTAAATTGATACAGCCACTATGGAGAACAGTATGGAGGTTCCTTAAGAAACTAAAAATAGAACTACCGTATGACCCAGCAATCCCACTACTGGGCATATACCCTGAGAAAACCATAATTCAAAAAGAGTCATGTACCACAATGTTCATTGTAGCACTATTTACAATAGCCAGAACATGGAAGCAAC
The DNA here is from genome assembly GCF_964374135.1 of Grampus griseus. Classification (NCBI taxonomy): domain Eukaryota; kingdom Metazoa; phylum Chordata; class Mammalia; order Artiodactyla; family Delphinidae; genus Grampus; species Grampus griseus. The sequence continues at coordinate 74,883,393 of NC_139005.1, read as the reverse complement.
CTAAGTGTCCATCGGCAGATGAATGGATAAAGAAGATGTGGCACATATATACAATGGCGTATTACTCAGCCATAAAAAGAAACGAAATTGAGTTATTTGTAGTGAGGTGGATGGACCTAGAGACTGTCATACAGAGTGAAGTCAGAAATAGAAAAACAAATACCGTATGCTAACACATATATATGGAATCTAAAAAAAGAAACAAAAAAAGGTTCTGAAGAACCTAGGGACAGGACAGGAATAAAGACCCAGACATAGAGAATGGCCTTGAGGACATGGGGAAAGGGAAGAGTATGCTGGGACTAAGTGAGAAAGTGGCATGGACATATATACACTACCAAATGTAAAATAGCTAGTGGGAAGCAGCCGCATAGCACAGGGAGATCAGCTCAGTGCTTTGTGACCACCTAGAGGGGTGGGATAGGGAAGGTGGGAGGGAGATGCAAGAGGGAGGAGATATGGGAACATATGTATATGTATAAGCTGATTTACTTTGTTATACAGCAGAAACTAACACACCATTGTAAAGCAATTATACTCCAATAAAGATGTTAAAAAAAAGACATATGGTTAAAGTACTTGTTTTATAAGGAAAACTATGCAGTCATTAAAAAGAATGAGGAATGTCTTTAAATACCAAACTGGAAAGATATCTATGACATACCTTTGAGTGGAAAAAAAGTTGTCAAACTGTACATACAATATATTGCAATATTTCTAAAAATAAATGTGAATTAACTTATTCCACAAATATATTGAGTACCTTCTATGTGTCAGGCATTGTTCTAAGATCTAGGGATTTAGCAGGAATCAAAACAGACAAAAAGCCCTGTCCTCGTGGAGCTTGCCCTCCACTGGAGGGAGGCAGACAATGAATGAAATTAGTCAAATATATAGTATGTGAAGAGATGAAATATTCAGATAAAGAGGTAGAGAGTGTTGTACAAGGAGCCCAGTGTTGGAGAGGATGGTGAGGGAAAAGCTCACTGAAAAGTGACATTTGAGTAATGATCTGATGGAGGTGAGAGGGCAAGACATGAGCATAACTGGGAAAAGAACATTTGGGTAGTGGGAATAGGAAGTGCAGAGGCCTGGGGGTTAGGGTTACGGTTAGGGTTAGGAGCACACTTCAGTGTGCCTGATGTGTTGGAGAAGAAGGTGAGGAGGGCAGAGTGGCTGAAGCAGAGTGAGTGAGGAAGAGATTCGTAGGAGAAGAACTTAGAGAGGTAATTAACTAAATATATGCGTTTGTATGTGGATTTTAAAAGGTCTAAAAAGTACCCACCAAACTTAACAGTAGTTGTTCCTGGGGAATGGGGGAACAACCCTTCTTTTTTAAGAAGTATTCAGGGTTTTTTTTAAATTGAAGTATAGTTGATTTACAATGTTGTGTTAGTTTCAGGTGTACAGCGAAGTGATTCAGTTATTTTTATCTATCTATATTCTTTTTCAGATTCTTTTCCCTTATAGGTTATTACAAAATATTGAGTATAGTTCCCTGTGCTATACAGTAGGTCCTAGAGATATTCAGGTGTTTTCTTTTTTTTTTTTTTTTTTTTTTTTGCGGTACGCGGGCCTCTCACTGTTGTGGCCTCTCCCGTTGCGGAGCACAGGCTCCGAACGCGCAGGCTCAGCGGCCATGGCTCATGGGCCCAGCCACTCCGCGGCATGTGGGATCTTCCCAGACCCGGGCACGAACCCGTGTCCCCTGCATCGGCAGGCGGACTCTCAACCACTGAGCCACCAGGGAAGCCCCAGTTTTAATTTTATATATTGATGTATTTTTTAATAGATGTATTTATTTATTTTTGGCTACGATGGGTCTGTTGCTGTGAGTGGGCTTTCTCTAGTTGTGGTGAGCAGGGGCTACTTTTCCTTGCGGTGCGCAGGTTTCTCACTGTGGTGGCTTTTCTTGTTGCGGAGCACGGGCTCTAGGTGCGTGGGCTTCAGTAGTTGCGGCATGCAGGCTCTGTAGTTGTGGCTCGCAGGCTCTAGAGTGCAGGCTCAGTAGTCGTGGCGCACAGGCTTAGTTGCTCCGCGGCATGTGGGATCTTCCCGGACCAGGGCGCAAACCCGTGTCGCCTGCACTGGCAGGCGGATTCTTAACCCCTGTGCCACCAGGGAAGTCCCTGATGTATTTTTTTAATGTTAAAATAGATGGGGATGGCTTTTAACATTTTAAACCCATTTGTTTTTTCAAAGAAGAATCACAAAACAAAAGACCATGTAGAGGTCTAGTGTTGCCAAAAAATTAAAAATAACTCTCCAAAAGCAGCAGTATTTTTATCAAAAGTGACTCAAGACATATTTGGTCAAAATCACACATTGATATCCCAGGATTATTCTGAGTGTTAACCTCAGTGCACTGAGTTCCATTTTAAATGCCTGCTATGCCAATGACAGCCCCACAACAATTAGTTACATCCCTTGTCTTGCTAGATGCTATAGCCTCTGCCAGTGGATTTGCATGCATGTCTATTGAATTTAGGGAATTTGTATATGAGAATATCGTGAGATGTCACCATTGTGATTCATTAAGCAAACCAACAGCCTTAATAGAAGCTAAGGATGCCCTGAAGCAAGTTGTTAGAAGAAATTGGCCAAAACAACTTGTTAGATTCTTCATTCAATATGTAATTGCATATTCAACAAAAGTCCTTCTGGGCTTCAACTGAGACAGCATGGCAAAGCTCACTTCAACTGACCTCCATAAGATTAAATTTCATTAAATTTCATTCCCTCCCTCTTTGCTCATTTTTACGAGCATAGTTACTCTTTTCAGGAACCGTGGGATCTCTCTCTTCCTTCTCCCCTCACTTCCTTTTTATTTTCCTCTTTCCTTCTCAACTCATGTCCATATTACCCTCATTTTCTTCCTCTGCCGCTTAAGTTGCACATTTCTCTCTTTCCTTCAAATCCCTGCTGGCGCCTTTCTCACGTTTGGTCTCTCTCCTGTCTCCCTCTGTTTTCCTTTTTTCCCATGTATCTCTTTTTCTAATTCATATCAAATGTTCATAACATGAAGTTGAAATATGTTATAATAGACTTTTTACTTTTTCACCTTCTTTCTTTAAAAAGAAAAGAAACAGAAACTGGGAAAACTCTGTAAAATACAAATAAAATACTTTTCAATTATTTTTTTAAAAAGACAAAGAAAGGAATATGAAGGCTTGCCCAGGTGGATTTCTATCACTATATTTGAGGGCACGGTGTGCACTGGACGAGAACGAGACTGTGGGTAACTCAGTGGGGTGTTGCTCTGGTGACTAACAGGAAGGCATTAATTAAAAGAGAACTTTTAGAAGAAAAATGATTTGGGATATCTGTGGTGCCAGTCTCCATTCCTGTGCCCATAAGAGATACTGCCAACCAGTCACTGCTTTGCACCTTCAGGGGTGCAGTTTCAAGATCCTTCTCAACACAGCACTCCAGGCAGCCAATACCATTCATTGGCATTAAGAGTGAAACTTATTTATCATTCTGCTTTGGAAGCATCTCTTCTAGAGATGCTGGGCTGTACCACTTCTCCAGAACTACAAGGTAAAGACAGAAGCAGTAAGTCTCCTTGGTCTTAGGGAACTGCCTCAGGGATCTAACTTGGATGAGCTGGTCAGGACTTTTCTCCAAGACACCAAAATTTAATGAGTAGAATTTTAATAATTTTTAAAGGTTCTGTAGTTTTTCCTTTTCCATTACTGACTCCCTTGCGGTAGGGAAGAGATTCCTCTGGCCAGGCACAGACCCTTCAGTAGCTGATGTACTGTATGGAAGGAGCCAGGGAGCAGAGGTCAAGAGCAGGTTGTCCATGGCCCAGGTTCTCTGTCTCCTCTTCTGCTTCCCCTCTCCTATCCACAGCCTGCCTTGACTCACTCCTGGTAACTCGGGACTACATTTTTTGTTGCTCCATATCCCGGTTATTCGTAAATGTACCTCTAGAGTTACTTGGTCTTTTTTGACTGGATAATGGAGCCAATCTTGCTACATTAGTACCTCCTTTTCGGTGTGAACTGGGGAAGTCTCAGAGCTAAAGCACAGTTTGAAAATACGAGTCAGAAGCCTTAATAATACCTGTCTCTTTAACCTAGTGAATACAGTTTTATAACAAATTAAATAAAAATTTAACCACACACACACAAGTTATTCATCTGAGCATTGTTTGTAACAAAGAAAATAGGAAGCGATCTAAATCTTGAACATTAATGAACAAAAGTTCCATATGGAGCAACATGCAAAAACTTAACCCAATGACTTATTTATTTTATATTTGTAATATATTGTTAAGCTTTAAAATTTAAACAGAATAAAACTGCAAACAGTAAAAACTCTTATCATCTCTTTGCAAAAATACTGTATATGAAACAACTAAAAATATCTGTAAATAAAATCAAAATATTACTAAAGCTTATCTCTGGGGGGTGGGCTTATGTATTATTTTTATTTTCTTTCTTTTGCTTATCAATCAGCAGTTTCTATATTTTCCAAAATGAATCTATAAAATGTTTTAAATATAAATAAATAAAAACAATCAAAGCGTTATTCATTTTAATGAAAACCTCCTTTCATTGGTGATTGTATTAAGTGGGAAGGAGTATTGAGACTGCTTAAGGTGTTATGGTGCAATATTAACGCATTAATTTCATCTCTGAGTTTTGTAGTTCTTACTACAGTGCTTTGGAAGGACAAGGAGCACTGGAGTTGCCCCATGTTCATAAAGGGCTGTTTGTTTCAACTATGTTTATCCTGTGATTGATTTATGGGGTAGGGATGGGTTTTGTTTATTCTTATTGCTACAAAATATAACAATATTGCAACACCTACTGAACAGGTGGTTATGAGGAAGGAATGAACCTGAAATGAGAAAGTCCTTTTTGGAAGTACCGCTATGTACAAACACACAGTGCTACTAAGGTATTGTCATAGAGTCCAAACTCTTCACTGGTTGAATTTTTTAACTGGTCCTTTTGTAAACATGGAGGCACAACTACATCTGAGTGAGGAATAGAATGACCACATCAGATACACATTTGTGACCATTTCTTATGCCCCACATCTCCTCTTGAATTTAAATTAGCCTCTTATTCAGTTGACTCGCTTTGTCTTTTTCTTCCGAGTAAAAACAGCACAAAGTCAAAAGAGTTCAGAATAAAAAACTGAACACTAACAAATTGCAAAAGATTAGTAAGTTTAGTGCAGTGGTTTCAATGTGTGCTTCCTACCAGCAGCACTCAGGGCCACCTTGTGACTTCTGTGGTCCAGGGACACTTTTGCCTTCATGTGCCCATCGCCTCATTAAATGAATAAATAGATAAATAAGAATTAATATTTTCATACTGCATTGATGTAAAGATGAATATAGTCCAGCTTGGATTATCATTATATATTCACTATTATTATTTTCTTTTGATTTTAAGAGCGATTAAAACCAAACACTTTTCATGGGCCTCTAAAAAGTAAAGTATGCTATAGGCACTATGCCCACTGTGTCTAAAGAATAAGTTGGTCCTGGCATCACCTGGAAATTTGGAAATGCAAAAGCTTGGGCCCTACCTTAGACTTAATGAACCAGAAACTCTGCAGTGTATTTTTTTTTTAATAGATCTTTATTGGAGTATAATTGCTTCACAATACTGTGTCAGTTTCTGTTGCACAACAAAGTGAATCAGCCATATGCATACATATATCCCCATATCCCCTCCCTCTTAAGCCTCCCTCCCATCCTCCCTGTCCCACCCCTCTAGGTCATCACAAAGCACTGAGCCATCTCCCTGTGCTATGCGGCTGCTTCCCACCAGCCAACTATTTTACATTCTATAGTGTATACATGTCAATGCTACTCTCACTTCGCCCCAGCTTCGCCCTCCTACCCATGTCATCAAGTCCATTCACTATGTTTACCTCTTTTTCCTGCCCTGCAACTACGTTCAGCAGTACCTTTTTTTTTTAGATTCCATATATATGCGTTAGCATGTGGTATTTGTTTTTCTATTTCTGACTTACTTCTCTCTGTATGACAGACTCTAGGTCCATCAACATCACTCCAAATAACTCAATTTCATTTCTTTTTATGGCTGAGTAATATTCCATTGTATATATGTGCCACATCTTCTTCATCCATTCATCTGTTGATGGACATTTAGGTTGGTTTTATGTCCTGGCTACTGTAAATAGTGCTGCAATGAACATTGGGCTGCACATCTCTTATTGAATTATGGTTTTCTCAGGGTATATGCCCAGTAGTGGGATTACTAGGTCATATGGTAGCTCTATTTTTAGTTTTTTAAGGAACCTCCATACTGTTTTCCATAGTGGTTGTATCAATTTACATTCCCACCAACAGTGCAGGAGGGTTCCCTTTTCACCACACCCTTTCCAGCATTTATTGTTTCTAGCTTTTTTGGTAATGGCTCTTCTGACTGGCGTGAGGTGATACCTCATGGTAGTTTTAACTTGCCTTTCTCTAATAATTAGTGATGTTGAGCATCTTTTCATGTGCCTCTTGGCCATCTGTATGTCTTTCTTGGTGAAATGTCTATTTAGGTCTTCTGCCCATTTTTTAACTAGATTGTTCGTTTTTTTGATATTGAGCTCCATGAGCTATTTGTATATTTTAGAGTATAATCTTCTGTTGTTTCATTTGCAAATATTTTCTTTTTCCATCCCTTCACTTTCAGTCTCTATGTGTCCCTAGGTCTGAAGTGAGTCTCTTGTAGACAGCATATCTATAGGTCTTGTTTTTGTATGCATTCAGCCAGTCTGTGTCTTTTGGTTGGGGCATTTAATCCATTTACATTCAAGGTTATTATCGATACGTATGTTCCTATTACCATTTTCTTAATTGTTTTGGGTTTGTTTTTGTGGGTCTTTTTCTTCTCTTGTGTTTCCCACTTAGAGAGGTTTCTTTAGCATTTGTTGTAAAGCTGGTTTGGTGGCGATGAATTCTCTTAGCTTTTGTTTGTCTGAAAAGCTTTTGACTTCTCCATCAAATCTGAATGAGACCCTTGCTGGGTAGAGTAATCTTGGTTGTAGGTTTTTCTCTTTCATCACATTTAAGTATATCCAGCCACTCCCTTCTGGCCTGCAGAGTTTCCACTGAAAAATCAGCTGATAACCTTATGGGGATTCCTTTGTATGTTATTTTTTGTTTTTCCCTTGCTGCTTTTAATATTTTTTCTTTGAATTTAATTTTTGTTAGTTTGATTAATATGTGCCTTTGTGTGTTTTTCCTAGGGTTTATCCTGTATGGGACTCTCTGTGCTTCCTGGACTTGGGTGACTATTTCCTTTCCCATGTTAGGGAAGTTTTCCACTATAATCTCTTCAAATACTTCCTCAGACCCTTTCTTTTGCTTTTCTTCTTCTGGGACCCCTATAATTCGAATGCTGGTGCATTTAGTGTTGTCCCAGAGGTCTCTGTGATTGTCTTCAATTCTTTTCATTCTTTTTTCTTTATTCTGCTCCTCTGCCGTTATTTCCACCATTTTGTCTTCCAGCTCACTTATTCATTCTTCTGCCTCAGTTATTCTGTTATTGATTCCTTCCAGTGTATTTTTCGTTTCAGTTATTGTGTTGTTCATCTCTGTTTGTTTGTTCTTTAGTTCTTCTAGATCCTTGTTAAACATTTCTTGTATTTTCTCTATCTGTGCTTCCATGTTATTTCTGAGATTCTGGATCATCTTTACTATCGTTACTCTGAATTCTTTTTCAGGTAGATTGCCTGTTTCCTCTTCGTCTTGTAGGTTTTTACCTTGTGCCTTCATCTGTGACATATTTTTTTGCCATCTCATTTTTTTTTTTTTAATGAGTGGGATTGTGTTTCTGTGTTACTGGTTGTTTGGCCTGAGGCTTCCAACGTTGCAGTTTGTGGGTTGTTGGGTAGAGCTGGGTCTTGGTGCTGAGATGAGGAAGTCTGTGAGACCTCACTCCCATGAATATTCTGGGAGTGAGGTTCTCTGTTAGTCCAGTGGTTTGGACTTGTTGCTCCCATCGCAGGAGCTTCCCCCGGGACCCCAGGCTCATGAATCGAGATCCCGCAAGCCGTGTGGGGCGGCCAAGAAATAAAAGAGACAAAAATAACAGAGTAAAAAATAAAATTAGACTCGGAAACTAACAGATACATTAGAAAGAATGTAAAAATAAGAGTACAGATGAATCAACAACTGGAAGGTACATCAGTACCACAATAGTAAAAAAGAGGAGGGAAAAGAGAAAAAAGAAGGAGGGGGAAAGGCCTTGGTTGTGGAGAGCAGGGCCTAAGCAATGGTGAGGTGTGGGCAGTGTGCGGGGCCAATGCTCAGGATCCACCAGGCTGGAAAAGGCCCTGGGGGCTGTGGCAGGTGGGGCTTAGGCTCAAGGAACAGAAGAGGCCCAGGCGTGCCCCCCACCCCTGGTCTCAGAGGACAGGGGACCTCACCTGGGAGCCCAGCAGGCTTCCTGGGCTCTAGTGGGCGGGGAAAATGCCCTCCTTTCCTCTCCTGCTCCTCTGCTCTGGGGTCTGGGAGGGCCCCTCCCTCCTGCCTCTCCTGATCCCCCCCCCCCCCCGCCTCCTTCCTATGCCCCCAAGGACCCATGCAGCCTTAAGGGGCCTAGGAGGGCGGGGGATAAGCCTGGGAGCTCAGCAGGCTCCCCCGCCCGAGTGGGTGGGGCAGTCGCCCTCCTCTCCTCTCTTGCCCTTCCCAGAGAGTCCCTCCCACCTGCCTCTCCTGATCTTGCTGGCCTCAGGAGTGCAGATCTTGTCTGGTCTCCACTTCTCCTCCCACCTTGGTCCCCCTACATCTTACTGGTTCACTCTGGGGTTCCTTCCGTCTCCTTGGGGGTTAGAGTCCCCCACCCGTGGTGGGCAGGGGCCTTAGTTGTGGGGAGATGCTAACTCCATGTCTTCCCATGCTGCCATGTTGACTCCTCCCCCCAGCAGTGTATGTTTTTACAAGACTTCCAGGTGATTCCGAACCACATTCAAGTTCGAGAACAACTGGTTTAGACAATTCAAAGCACAATAGCTTGAACCTTACTCTGTAGAAACTAAAAATTCTCCTTATCAGCTCCAGATTTTACTTCCAAGCGAGGCAAATGACCTCCATTGCCACAGGTCTGTTTTTAGAGGTCAGAATGTGTGGTCATTTTTTGACTCTTTGTCAAATTTGGCCTTATCACATAGAATATGTTTAAAGCCTTGAAAAGCAATATCTTAGAAAGGACCCAATCACTCAGACTTTAAATGGTTTTATATTTGTGAATTTTATCTTGGGAGAGAAAAAGTCATATACCTTCTAGTGACAGTCTATATAAATATATATCTATATCTATCTATAGCTGTATAATGCAATACATGTGTTTTAAAAATCACTGCACTATGCCAAGTCATGCAGTGAAAACCACAGGCAATAAGAAGTTTGGCACATTGTTATCAGTGACACATTAAAGAAAAAAAGAGCGATTATGTTTCTAGGTTCTCAGATGGTGATACCAGCCGTGGCAGTTTTAATTTTGCCCCAACAATTGTTTTAAGGAATTAAATACAGGGAATTCCCTGGCTATCCAGTGGTTAGGACTCAGTGCTTTCATTGCTGGGGGCCCGGGTTCGATCCCTGGTCCGGGAACTAAGATCCCAAAAGCCACATGGCACAGCCAAAAAAAAAAAGAAAAAGAGAGAGAGGAATCTAATAGAAACAGTCATACCATTTTCCCCATCCAAAATGGTTAACGAGTGCACAAATACTAAAAAATTTATGGCATTTTATCTTGAAAGGAACTTAAAATTTGCAGAAGTGAGCATCAGAAGGATTGTAGCTTCTGAGCTATTGTGAAATAGTAGAGAGTTATCTGAAATGTGACACAAAGTGTAACACTAGGTGTGGGTGAATGTAGCTCACGAAACGTGGTAAAATAACAGCTGGCAGATGTTGGAGGTGTATGTATGTGTGCATTTTGTGTATTCATATGTAGCTTGGTTCCTCTGGGTGCAGTTTTCTGCATTCATGTAGTGTTTCTCTCATGTGAAATTGTACATAAGGAAATGCAAAATGTGCATTATGCTCAAATTGTTCCGTAATGGAACAAATTCATATTCCCAAGCAAGCATTATAGCAGAGCTGACTCTGTGTGTGTGTATAATGTTATAGTTCCTCATATAAATTCCATATGTAAGTGTTATTCCTCCATCTAAAAGCTGACTTTGTATATCCTATGAGTTCAATGTTATTGTTTTATATACGACGTTAAGCATGAATGGACGAGTAAGAGACAATGTATGTGTGTATATATCTATTTATGCTACGTTAAGCATGAATGGACGAGTAAGAGACAATGTATGTGTGTATATATCTATTTATGCTAATGTACAATAAATTGTATTAGGAGTAATAATGCATTACTCAAATATGATCCTAGGAAAATTAATTTGTGTGTCAATCCAAAACATTTTAATTGTGTGTTTGATCAGTATCTATATTTATTAATTCTGAGGAGTAACTGGCAATTAAATTAGCTTTTTTCTTAATCTTCCACACTGGAAAAAAATGAAGAATGAAATCACATTTTTATTTTATGATTTAAAATTGAGACATAAGCTTTGTTGATGCACAAAATTAATGTTTCTAGGTTCTCAGATTGTGATACCAGCTGTGGCAGTTTTAATTTTGCCCCAACAATTGTTTTAAGGAATTAAATACAGGCAGTCCTTGCTTTCCATGGTTCTAATATGCCCACATTTCAGTTACCATGGTTTAGTTAAATAACACCGGTCCCCTAACACCATGGTTCAAATTTCAGTTACCATGGTGTTTTAGCTGTGAGTAATTGGGTAAAGTCTAAACTTCACCACTAGCTCTTCAGTCCACCAATCACTATGTAAATAACAGATTCATATCACGATCAGTGACTAATCTCCTCAATTTTTTAGTTTGTCATTTTATTGGCCATCGCTCATCTGTTAGTCAGTTCTTGTCTAGACAGCAAAGCATATAGTTGTGTTGCTTCCTTGTCTCCCAGTGATAAACCCATGCAGGCACTTTACAAAACAACAACTGAAAGAGGGAATTGGCCAACAAGTGAAAAATGCAGCCAAGAGACAAAAAGTGTTTTGTTCACTGGAAGTGAACTTTGACCTTACTGTAAATAGAGTTATGGAGGAACTTAGCTGACCCTGGGAGGGTTGACATTGCTGCAGTTGAAGAGTCTCTAAATACCTAGGTAGAAGAACTTAGTGAAGCTAACTTATCAACATAAATGAGGGAAGTGGTTGTGACAACAAGGATGAAGAAGTTGCAGAGGAAGAAACACCAGCAAAACTCTTCACATTAAAGAAACTATCAGAAAGATTTCATTATGAAAGATAAAGTGTTGGAAGCTAATGGAAACTTCAAAAGGTGTGTGACAGCTGAGGGATAGAATTGATATTTGCTCCATATAATAAATTATGTGACAAGAATAAGACACGTACTGTTCAAACTACTCTTGATAAGTTGTTTTTACAACAAAATAAAACACCTTGGTTCTCAAAGTTTCTAATGTTTTAACTTATAGTATACTATGGTAACTTATAGTTTTACTGCCTTTTAAATTTCCTTGTACATTTATAACCAACAGTAAGATTAATGTTATGTTAACAATAACATTAACGATAATGTTAATGTTCCAACAAAAGATTTTAGAGGTCACAGAACAATCATAATTTCTTAGTTGATTTTTAAGATAGCTTTGCACATTTCAGCTTGCCTGGTTATTTTTACTGTCCTGCACTATGTAAAGTGAGGAGTGCCTGTATAACTTATGGAAAATGTGAATTTGTATTTATCTCTGGAATATTGACAATAATAATAAATGTGCTAAGAAGATGTTCATTTTTTAGAAAACTAGGATAATTTTATGTTGTCTATTGCCAAAAATCCATCCAGTATCACTGGTCTCATTTTCGTACAATTATTTGTTTAAACAATATCTGAGATACCCATTAAACATGAATCTGATCCCATTTGAAGTCCTCTAAGGCAATCAGTTATTCTGGTGGAACAGAACAGGAGAGAGCAAGTGAGTGAGGAAAGATATCCAGTTATTGAATTCTGTCCCATCGGCTGTGAGAAGTCTTGGAACCAAGCTAACCAATGTTCACTGAATTTTAGGTTAAAAATATTTAGTTCACAGACTTCCCTGGTGGCGCAGTGGATAAGAATCCACCTGCCAATGCAGGGGACACGGGTTTGATCCTTGGTCCGGGAAGATCCCACATGCTGTGGAGCAACTAAGCCCGTGCACCACAACTAGTGAGCCTGTGCTCTAGAGCGCACGTGCCACAAATACTGGGCCTGCGTGCCGCAACTACTGAAGCCTACACACCTAGAGCCCATGCTCCACAAGAGAAGCCACCACAAGGAGAAGCCCGCGCACCACAATGAAGAGTAGCCCCCGCTCGCCACAACTAGAGAAAGCCTGAGTGCAGCAATGAAAACCCAATACAGCAAAAAATAAATAAAATTAAATCTTTAAAAAAAAATTTAGTTCAGGGCTTTCCTGGTGGCACAGTGGTTGAGAGTCCGCCTGCCGATGCAGGGGACACAGGTTCGTGCCCCGGTCCGGGAAGATCCCACATGCCGCGGAGCGGCTGGGCCCGTGAGCCATGGCTGCTGAGCCTGCGCGTCCGGAGCCTGTGCTCCGCAACGGGAGAGGCCACAACAGTGAGAGGCCCGCGTACCGCAAAAAAAAAAAAATTTAGTTCAAATAAATATTTTAGTAATATGTTCTACAATTTACAGATCATTTTTACCACTTGTGAATAATAATGTCTGATGTAAATAAGAGAAATTTTTAACATCTCCTTTACAATAGGATGCTATATCATAATTACAAGAGGAAAAAGATTTAAGGAAAACTAATAGCTTTGGGGTAGTAATTCTTTATGGGTGTTTTGTCAATCATTACTAATCTACCTTGGGCTGAACTTGTTTCAAGAAAAGTACTACCAATTGGTGCTTAAAGCATTATCTTCTTAATAATTACCTTCTCTGCCTATATGTATAATTTAGAGATCTAGTGTTTCCCTTTAATCAGAAGACCAGCCTCACCTTTAATCAGTTGTGTAAGTAGGATTTTCAGATAGGTTATTAGTTAGATTTAAACACAATTGCCATCCTTGGTATTTCACATTGAAGGCTAGGTGCTGGCTTTTACTTGGAGGTCAAATAATACCTTTGAAGTACAGCCTCTGTTCCTCCCACCAGTATGTGGGTATGTGATTCAACTCATTTTGCTACATTGAAATTGTAAGAATTTCTCTTTTTTAATGTTATTTATTGCAAGTAAATGTTTGTGTCCTCCACAATTGTGCCTACATTTACACAACAATTAAATAATCTGGAGAAAGGCAAAATATTTCATTCATAAATCAGTTGTTTACTTTGTACAAAACTCAAAAATCAGTTTGATCCCGCACCTTTTTTCTTCTTGCAAAATGACAGCAGTATTTACTGAAATGGTTGAATTTACCACCTGTTTTGACATTGTGTAGACATCCCTTCAGCCAGCATTAGGCCAAATGTTATAAGAAACCTTAAACTCAGACAAATTAGTCAAGGATTTCTAAACTACCACATTTTTATAGTGTGAATGATTGATTGAAATTTGTTGGGATTCCAGAAAAAACTAAAACCATCTCAATGAAAGTAATGCGTGATTTGAGTCATTTATAAGGCAACTGGCAATTCTGCAGTATGTTTGCTTTAGCAGAAGCAATTAAATTTAAAATAACAAAAATAGGAAATTGTACACAAGAATGTAGAAAGAATAGACTGAAGAAAAATAGAAGTGGAGTATATTAAATTATACTCCTGTTTGTTTGTTTCTGTATCTTCATCAGAGATGATTAACATGGAATCTTCAGAGTGTTCCATAGATAACATGCACTTTTATGGTGCTTGTATATTTTCCATATTCAGAAATCTAACTCTGATTTTGAAAACCAGAAGAAAATTATGACTCTAACTATGTAAAGCAGCATGCTTAGGCCGGGTCCTCTCAGGAAACATTAGATGCTAATGCTTATCATCAGCCTGCCTGTCCTGCATGGGACCATTTTGATACCAGTGGGAATGTTTAGTGGCAAACTGTAAGTAGAACATGACAGTTGAGCAAGCCAAGTGGCTGCTTTCTCTGAGTTGTCAGATGTAGAACACTGTTCCTTGAGGGATGGAAAGGAAATGGCATTCTCTTAAGTATCTACCATGTGCCAGATACTCTGCCACTGACAGCCTATGCTATTTTTTTTTAATTTTTAATTGAAGTATAGTAGATATACAATAGTATATAAGTTACAGGTGTACAATATAGTGATTCACAATTTTTAAAGTTTATACTACATTTATAGTTGTCATAAAATATTGGCTACATTCCCTGTATTGTACAGTATATCCTGGTAGCTTATTTTATACATAATAGTTTGTACCTCTTAATCCCCTACTCCTATATTTCCCCTCCCCCCTTTCCTCTCCTCACTGGAAAATACTAGTTTGTTCTCTGTATCTGTGAGTCTGCTTCTTTCTTATTATGTTCACTAGTTTGTTATATTGTTTAGATTCCACATGTAAGTGACATCATACAGTAATTGTCTTTCTCTGTCTGATTTACTTCACTTAGCATAATACCCTCCAAGTCCACCTCTGTTGTTGCAAATGGCAAAATTTCATTCTTTTTGATGGCTGAGTAGTATTCCATTGTATGTGTATACCACATCTTCTTAATCTATTCATCTGTTTAATTTTAAAATTTTATTTAGCTATAATTGATTTCCAATATTGTGTTAGTTTCAGGTGCCCAGCTTTATATTCTCTTCCATTATAGGTCATTACAAGAGATCAAATACAGTTCCATGTGCTATACAGTAAATCCTTGTTGTTTTATTTAAGATCTCACACCAACCTTATGCAATATGTCTACTGTGCTCATTGTACAGATGAAGAAACTAAGACTCAAAGAGTTTATATGATAAATCTTCCAAAAAGAAAGTTGAATGAAAAAAGCAATTACAGAAGATATCCTCAGGATAATATAATTTATGTATTTTTTTCAAAACATGCCAAACAATATACACATTGCCTAATCATAAATACATATATAGTAATTGGTTAAGGATATGGGCAGTAATAATAAACACCAAATTTAAAATTATTCTTTTCTGGTGGAGGAAAATGGGGTCAGACAGAGTGCACAGAAGGGTTTTCACTTCATTTCCATGTTTTATTTTTAAGCTGGGAATTGAGCATATGGGTAATCATTATATCATTCCCTACATATTTTTTTTTTGGCTGAAATATGTTGTAAGGATTTTAAAAGTAAAAGTTCAGCAACTTGTGGAAAGTCACGCAGCTATTAAAGAGGAAGCAGAACTGCATTCAACACCAAGTCTGCTGATCCTAGAGACAGTGTACTCTCTGCTCTGCCTTATACTTTGCACCAGCTGGGAGATGCTGAAGGCTTCTTGCAGAAACTGTTTGTCTAGGAATGAAGAAGGTCATCTGGAATCTACTTAGGACTAGGCACTATTGAATAGGGGTGGAGTGAAGAGGAAGGAACCAAGTGGGCCTGTGTTTCATGGTGAAGAAACCCATGCCACTTAGAAGGATGATAAAAGGTGCTCACCGGAGTCCCTTTCCTTGCTTTTGCAGTTGCTGCTGCTACATTCAAGTTCCCCCAGACAATGGAACAAGATGTTATTAAAAGAAAAGAAAAAAAAAAAAACTGGCTAACTTATTAACCACTTCAATATAGTAATAAAGCTAAGCAAATAAGCTGTAAAATTCCATCACAATTATAATTCTTCTTAGGGATAATGTCTAGGAATACCTCGTTAATTTTTGATGCACTTTTCAAGTGCTGCTACATTAGAGTTCTTAAAATCAACTTCACAGAATGTTCCTTTCCTCCCCATTCCTCCCTCCCAATCACTTATATGGTTCACAGAGATCTATTCCAATATGATTGGAATTGAGCCTGGGAAATATATATCTTTACATATTTTACTACACCCTATAGATTTATTATCTCTGACTCAACTGATCAGTATCAGTATCAGTATATTCCGAGCACCTAGCATAGACCCTGGTACTTGGTAGGCAGTCAACAAATATTTGTTGAATTGAATATGAGAAATATTATCTTCTGTTTGCATTATTTTTATAAGGGAGGCAGTGGGCTATAGTGAATAAGTCTTAGCAAGGAGTCAGCAGTTGGGAAGGAGGCCAGGGGAGTCATTCGAACTTTCTGGAATCCTTGCTCACTACTTATAGCACTTTGGGCAAACTACTTCACCCCTCTAAATATCAGTTTCAGCTTCAGAAAAATTGGGATAATATTAATGCCTCTTACTTAAGTGTTGTGAGAAGTAAATGAGATAATGCCTCGAACATGCTTAGAACAGTGCTAGGTACAATAACTAGCATTACAGTAAGTACTCATAAATGTTAGCTGTTATTGAGATCATTTTTGGTTCCTGCTCTACAACCTTTGTTTTTATGAGAGAGGTAGACAGTGTTAATGTCTCATTGCTCTCTACATAAGTTGTTTTTGTTTCGTTTTGTTTTATTTTTGTACTTTTAAGATGCCTTATGGAGCTACCCTTTTTTTTTTTTTCCTTATCACAATTTCTCTTTCTTAACAGCAAAGTCACCATTCACCTACTATTGTGGAAGAAAAATGACTTTAATCTCAAAGGCAACATTAAAAATAAAGAAAAGGAAAATAAATCAATAAAGGCAAAGGTCATAGAAACAGATGATTCAAACATACAGCAATGTTTCTGAGCATTGGGGTTATAGACACAGGTTTAAAAAGAAATAAGCAAATAAGCAGGATATCTGGAAGAAAAATTACATGACTTGGATACCAGTTTCCAAACAATTTTACATGTCAAACTTTTTAAAGGAGCCATGTAACTGAAAAGTCTTAAAAGATTATGTCCAAAGATTTCATTCTCTAGCAGTGTGTTTTCCTCTCTGTAGGAGCCAGATTAAATACTCTCATACACACACACACACACACACACACACACACACACACACATGCACGCACACACATCGTGCCCCAAATCACTTATATTTTCCACCATGGAGAAATGGAGAATTTAGAGGTTACTTTAAGAAAAAAATAGCAAGGCAGCAAGGCTGAGGTTAGCGTAAGCTTGTTATTTCTTATTGATCCTGTTCATCATCAGATATGGCCAGTGTCATTCATTATAAAATATTTGTTATAATCATCTTCAGGATTTTTTCAACGATTGTTTTATATACAGGAAGAAGTTGCAGAAAGTTATCACTTAGGGCAACAGCTTTGAAACATTTTTTACCATTATCCCCAATAAGGAGTGCATTTCATTACAATCAAAGGGTTCTATTTTATTTCATTTTTAAAATGCTATTTGTGACCCACTACATTTATTTTCACAATCCACTAGTGAGTCGTGATGCACTGTTTGGAAAACACTGTCTTAGGATGTTCCATTCAAACTTTCCCACTGAAGTACCCAGAGCAGGAGAGGAGAGGGAAAGTTTTGGGGGTGGGGTTAGAGGAGAAGGTTGAGAGAAGAAATATGAAGGCCTCGCCCAAGTGCAAAATTCCTTTAAAGTTTCTTTATTTCACCTTCAAGATTTATCCAACTTCGGCATTAGACACCAAACAAGACCATTAGTTTTCTATAAAGGGTTTTAAATCTCCCATTATAATAAAACAGATGCTCCAGGGACACATGATGTGTTATCCTGGGGCTACCTCTCCTGCTAAGGGTATGCACAAGTTGCAGTCTGCAAAGCAGGCTGTCTTGGATGATAAATTTACCCCCAGATAGTTTGTGAATTTACAACAGGCTCAGGGCCTTTTGACTGTCTGATGACCATTCAGCACAGGTCATGTGATGATCTCAACGAGAAGATGAGGACATTCCCCTTTCGTCTGTGGACACATGTTTAAGTGTGAGCCCTTCGCCTTTCTTTCACACTTCCGGATCTGATGACTGGGAAGGTGAGAGCCTAAGTGGGTGACTCAGACCCTCATTAGCCCACATCACACATGCAGAGCCTCCAGACAGCTGCTGTGGCAGGAAGGGCACAGGCAGTGCTAACAAGGTCACCCTGCAATGGGCTGAGAAGAGCTGGTCATGATGAGCCAGATGATGAATGTGGAGCCACGGAATCAATCATTTTGAAGGGAGAACATGTTAATTCTTCTTTTTCTATGCAATTGGCTTGACAGCAGTTTGACATCATCCTTGCCCTGAATCAGCCATCACCAAGATCACAGTGGGCCAGAAGGAAAATGGAGAGAAAAAGTAAATAAACCAAGGGAGGGAGAGGCTTGGGCATTTTAAAAGCATTTTCTTTTCTTACTTGGTAACAAAGGATCCCAGTGGCTGTGTAGGATCCAAAGATGAAATGAGATGATGTAGGCACTACGTTTTCTCAAAGAGAAACTTTCTGAAAGCTCAGACGTTTCCTTTGTGAAATGATACCCAGAAATAAGGTTTTAGGTATATGCATAAATTTTTTTAAAAAGCCTCAATAGAAACCCAAGAGAGATCTCTTTGACTAAATTATAGCTACAGATGGTTATAGATACAGATATAGATAGATATTAGCAATGGGGCTTAAGCAAAAAACTTCTTCATGAACCCAAATTGGAAGATTGCTGCAATAAACCATTTAAATGTCTCTCTCTCTCCTTTTTCTTCTACTATGCTGGCTATTATTCCAGCCATAAACCAGGTCCTATAACTAAGGTAGGTTTCAGCAGAATGCCTTAACACAGTAATAAAAAATGACCCTGCAATTTAAAAAGCCAAGCCTTTTCTGTTTAAAAGTACAAAGCGTTTTATTTCTTTCATCATTAAAAGAATAAAGTACATACGTGGAAATACGGACTTTCGGGAACTTGAACACTCTGTTTCTCTAGCTGAATTTATAGTAAGGAATTCCAAGTTGCAGAAATTATTTTAGGCAGAAGTAGCCACTGTAATAATATTTAATTACCCTCAAGAAAAAAAAAATAATTAGGTTGGCTGCAGAATTTGAACATGAAGTTATAAAATAGAGAGACATGAATCTTGTTGCCTTGTGGGACATTTCTGACTGCCAGACATGTAAAAACCCTGGATTCAAAATGTATAATCATTTTGATGATTCATCAGAGGGTGCTTTTTAAAAAATATATGAAATTAAAAAGCCAAATCAGATTGCAAAACTATCTGGTTAAAAGATTTAAAAGACTGTTGGGTGACATGTAAGTATGCTATTGGATGACTTATGAAATATAGTTAAATGACATGAAGATACTGAAGCTTGTAAAATGCAAGTTTGTTTTTTCCAGGCAGCATGCATACAGGTATGGAAAGGAAAAGACTATCATTTTTGCCTTTTCATCCCAACTCTTTTCCTATACAGAGCCTCCCCTCTAACCAGAAAGCCTGACAGCCATTACCAGCCACCTACTAAGATTTTTAGTATCTAGAAGGTAACTGAAGCCTACACAGATTACTGGTGTGTGGTAAAGTCAGATTTGAAGCAGATTATCAGAGTCGTTAGCATGCCCTAGAAATCATCATGTTAATTTTTTAAAAAGTACATACTTTTTATTTTTACATCTCATTTTCTGGTATATTCACCTATTTTACCCCTACAACAATTATGTGAAGCAAGAAATATCATTTCCATATTTTAAGTGAAGAAATTGAGATGCAGAGTCATGCTGTTCTCCAGACTAGGTGATATCCCCTTTTGTAAATTCTCATAGCACCTGCTGTTTCCTTACAGCACTTACCAGAGTCACAATTAAGTAATAATATTTGTCTTCCTGCCTGGACCATGAACTTCCTGAGAACAGGAACATGTCCCCTTGTTTATCACTAAATTTCAATGGCCTAGCACAGAAGGGTACTCAAAAAAGGTGTGACGATTGAGTGAATAGATAAGTAACGTTTCCCCAAGTTCCACAGGAAATAATTGAAAGAATCAAGATTTGAACCTCTCGAAATATGGGGATAGTGGTGCCTACTTCATAATGTTGTGAGAGTTATACCAACATACATGTAGCACTTAGAACAGTGCCTCCATATGGTAAGCGCTATCTGTGTGTGAGCTAGTACTACTGCTACTATTGCTACCATTACTACTACTAATTACTACCATTACTACTATTGCTATTATTATTAAAGTGAATCTTTCAACTGTTCTCAAAAAACATCTTGATTCAGCTTGGTCTAGGCCAGACCTAACTCTTTTTTTTTTTTTTTAATAGATCTTTATTGGAGTATAATTGCTTCACAATACCATGTCAGTTTCTGTTGCACAACAAAGTGAATCAGCCATATGCATACACATATCCTCTCCCTCTTAAGCTTCCCTCCCGTCCTCCCTGTCCCACCCCTCTAGGTCATCGCAAAGCATGGAGCCGATCTCCCTGTGCTATGCTGCTGCTTCCAACCAGCCAACTATTTTACATTCTATAGTGTAACATGTCGATGCTACTCTCACTTTGCCCCAGCTTCACCCTCCCACCCATGTCATCAAGCCCATTCTCTATGCCTACCTCTTTATTCCTGCCCTGCAACTAGGTTCAGCAGTACCTTTTTTTTTTTTTTTACATCCCATATATATGCATTAGCATGCAGTATTTGTTTTTCTCTTTCTGACTTACTTCACTCTGTATGACACACTCTAGGTCCATCCATCTCACTACGTATAACTCACTTTTGTTTCTTTTTATGGCTGAGTAATATTCCATTGTATATATGTGCCACATCTTCTTTATCCATTCATCTGTCGATGGACATTTAGGTTGCTTCCATATCCTAGCCATGGTAAATAGAGCTGCAATGAACATTGTGGTACATGACTCTTTTTGAATTACGGTTTTCTCAGGGTATATGCCCAGTAGTGGGATTGCTGGGTCATATGGTAGTTCTATTTCTAGTTTTTTAAGGAACCTCCATACTGTTTTCCATAGTGGTTGTATCAATTTAGATTCCCACCAACAGTGTAGGAGGGTTCCCTTTTTACCACACCCTTTCCAGCATTTATTGTTTCTAGCTTTTTTGGTAATGGTTATTCTGACTGGGGTGAGGTGATACTTCATGGTAGTTTTGATTTGCATTTCTCTAATAATTAGTGATGTTGAGCATCTTTTCATGTGCCTCTTGCCTCTGCCCATTTTTTAACTAGATAGTTTTTTTGATATTGAGCTCCATGAGCTGTTTGTATATTTTAGAGTATAATCCTTTGTCTGTTGTTTCATTTGCAAATATTTCCTCTCATTTGGAGGGTTGTCTTTTTGTGTTCATTATGGTTTTCTTTGTTGTGCAAAAGCTTTTAAGTTTAAGTGCTATTTGTTTATTTTTGTTTTTATTTCTGTTACTCTAGGAAGTGGGACAAAAAGGATCTTGCCATGGTTTATGGCAAAGAGTGTTCTTCCTGTTTTCCTCTAAGAGTTTTATAGTGTCTGGTCTTACATTTAAGTCTCTAATCCATTTTGAGTTTATTTTTGTGTATGCTGTTAGGAAGTGTTCTAATTTCATTCTTTTAAATGAAGCTGTCCAGTTTTCCCACCACCACTTATTGAAGAGGCTGTCTTTTCTCCATTGTATGTTCTTGCCTCCTTTGTCATGAATTAGGTGCCCATATGTACATGGGTTTATCTCTGGGCATTCTATCCTGCACCATTGATCTATATTTCTGTTTTTGTGCCAGTATGATACTGTCTTGATTACTGTAGTTTTGTGGTATAGTTTGAAGTCAGGAGCCTGATTCCTCCAGCTGCGTTTTTCTTTCTGAAGTTTGCTTTGGCTATTCGGGGTCTTTTGAGTTTCCATATGAATTGTAAAATTTTTTGTTCTAACTCTGTGAAGAATGACATTGGTAGTTTGATAGAGATTGCATTGAATCTGTAGATTGCTTTGGGTTGTATAGTCATTTTCACAATATTGATTCTTCCAATCCAGGATCATGTTATATTTCTCCATCTGTTTATGTCATCTTTGATTTCATTCATCAGGGTTTTATAGTTTTCTGAGTACAACTTTTTCGCCTCCTTAGGCAGGTTTATTCGTAGGTATTTTATTCTTTTTGTTGCAATGGTAAATGGGAGTGTTTCCTTAATTTCTCTTTCTGATTTTTTGTTGTTGGTGCATAGGAATGCCAGAGAATTCTGTGCGTTAATTTTGTATCCTGCAACCTTACCAAATTCATTGATTTGTTCTAGTAGTTTTCTGGTGGCATCTTTAGGATTTTCCATGTATAGTATCATGTCATCTGCAAACGGTGACAGTTTTATTTCTTCTTTTCCAATTTGTATACCTTTTATTTCTTTTTCTTCTCTGATTGCTGTGGCTAAAACTTCCAAAACTATGTTGAATAAGAGTGGAGAGCGTGGACATCCTTGTCTTGTTCCTGATCCTAGTGGAAATGCTTTCAGTTTTTCATCATTGAGTATGATGCTTGCTGTGGGTTTGTCATATATGTCCTTTATTATGTTGAGGTAGGTTCCTTCTATGCCCATTTTCTGGAGAGTTTTTATCATAAATGGGTGTTGAATTTTGTCAAAAGTTTTTTTTTCTTCTATTGAGATGATCATATGGTTGTTATTCCTTAATTTGTTAATGTGGTGTATCACATTGATTGATTTGTGTATATTGAAGAATCCTTGCATCCCTGGGATAAATCCCACTTGATCATGGTGTATGATCCTTTTAATGTGCTTTTGGATTCTGTTTGCTAGTATTTTGTTGAGGATTTTTGCATCTATGTTCATCAGTGATATTGGCCTGTAGTTTTCTTGTTTTGTGATATCTTTTTCTGGTTTTGGTATCTGGGTGATGGTGGCTTCATAGAATGAATTTAGGAGTGTTTCCCCCTCTGCAATTTTTGGAAGAGTTTTAGAAGGATCGGTGTTATATCTTCTCTAAATATTTGATAGAATTCACCCATGAAGCCATCTGGTCCTGGACTTCTGTTTGTTGGAAGATTTTTAATTACGGTTTCAATTTCATTACTTGTGATAGGTCTGTTTATATTTTCTAAGTCTTCCTGGCTCAGTCTTGGAAAATTGTACCTTTCCAAGAATTTGTCCATTTCTTCATGGTTATCCATTTTATTGGCCTATAGTTGTTTGTAGTAGTCTCTTATAATCCTTTGTATTTCTGCAGTGTCAGTTGTGATTTCTCCTTTTTCATTTCTAGTTTTATTGATTTGCATCCTCTCCCTTTTTTTCTTGATGAGTCTGGCTAAGGATTTATCAATTTTGTTTATCTTCTCAAAGAACCAGCTTTTAGTGTTTTTTGATCTTTGCTATTGTTTTCTTCGTTTCTATTTCATTTATTTCTGCTCTGATCTTTATGGTTTCTTTCCTTCTACTGACTTTGGGTTTCTTTGTTCTTCTTTCTCTAGTTGTTTTAAGTGTAGGATTAGATTGTTTATTTGTGATTTTTCTTGTTTCTTGAGGTGAGATTGAATTGCTATAAACTTCCTTCCTAGAACTGCTTTTGCTGCATCCCATAGGTTTTGGGTCGTCGTGTTTTCATTTCATTGTCATTTGTTTCTATGTATTTTTTTCTTTCTTCTTTGATTTCTTCAGTGATCTCTTGGTTATTTAGTAGCACACTGTTTAGCCTCCATGTATTTCTGTTTTTTACAGGTTTTTTCCTGTAATTGATTTCCAGTCTCATAGTGTTGTGGTCAGAAAAGATGCTTGATACAATTTCAATTTTCTTAAGTTTTCCGAGGCTTGATTTGTGACCCAAGATGTGATCTATCCTGGAGAATGTTCCATGTGCGCTTGAGAAGAAAGTGTATTCCGCCACTTTTGGGTGGAATGTTCTATAAGTATCTATTAGATCTATCTGGTCTATTGTGTCATTTAAAGCTTGTGTTTCCTTATTTATTTTCTGTTTGGATGATCTGTCCATTGACGTAAGTGGGGTGTTAAAGTCCCCTACTATTATTGTATTACTGTCAAGTTCTCCTTTCATGGTTCTTAGCATTTGCCTTACGTATTGGGGTGCTACTATGTTGAGAGCATAAACATTTATAATTGTTGTATCTTCTTCTTGGATTGATCCTTTGATCATTATGTAGTGTCCCTCCTTATCTCTTGTAACAGTTTTTATTTTAATGTCTATTTTATCTTATATGCGTATTGCTACACCAGCTTTCTTTTGATTTCCATTTGCATGGAGTATATTTTTCCATCCCTTCACTTTCAGTCTCTATGTATCCATAGGTCTGAAGTGGGTCTCTTGTAGACAGCATATATTTGGGTCTTGTTTTTGTATCCATTCAGTCAGTGTGTGTCTTTTGGTTGGGGCATTTAATCCATTTACATTCAAGGTTATTATCGATATGTATGTTCCTATTACCATTTTCTTAATTGTTTTGGGTTTGTTTCTGTGGGTCTTTTTCTTCTCTTGTGTTTCCCGCTTAGAGAGGTTTCTTTAGCATTTGTTGTAAAGCTGGTTTGGTGGCGATGAATTCTCTTAGCTTTTGTTTGTCTGAAAAACTTTTGACTTCTCCATTGAATCTGAATGAGACCCTTGCTAGGTAGAGTAATCTTGATTGTAGGTTTTTCTCTTTCATCACTTTACATATATCCTGCCACTCCCTTCTGCCCTGTAGAGTTTCCACTGAAAATATCAGCTGATAACCTTATGGGGATTCCTTTGTATGTTATTTTTTGTTTTTCCCTTGCTGCTTTTAATATTTTTTCTTTGAATTTAATTTTTGTTAGTTTGATTAATATGTGCCTTTGTGTGTTTTTCCTAGGGTTTATCCTGTATGGGACTCTCTGTGCTTCCTGGACTTGGGTGACTATTTCCTTTCCCATGTTAGGGAAGTTTTCCACTATAATCTCTTCAAATACTTCCTCAGACCCTTTCTTTTGCTTTTCTTCTTCTGGGACCCCTATAATTCGAATACTGATGCATTTAGTGTGTCCCAGAGGTCTCTGAGATTGTCTTCAATTCTTTTCATTCTTTTTTCTTTATTCTGCTCCTCCACAGTTATTTCCACCATTATGTCTTCCAGCTCACTTATTCGTTCTTCTGCCTCTGTTATTCTGTTATTGATTCCTTCTAGTGTATTTTTCATTTCAGTTATTGTTGTTCATCTCTGTTTGTTTGTTCTTTAGTTCTTCTAGATCTTTGTTAAACATTTCTTGTATTTTCTCAATCCATGCTTCCATTCTATTTCCAAGATTTTGGATCATCTTTACTATCATTACTCTGAATTCTTTTTCAGGTAGATTGCCTAGTTCCTGTCAATTATTTGGTCTTGTAGGTTTTTACCTTGTGCCTTTATCTGTGACATACTTTTTTGCCGTCTCATTTTTTTTTTTTTTTTTAACGAGTCGGATTGTGTTCCTGTTTTACTGGTTTTTTGGCCTGAGGCTTCCAGCGCTGGAGTTTGTAGGCTATTGGGTAGAGCTGGGTCTTGGTGCTGAGATGGGGACTCTGTGAGACCTCACTCCGATGAATATTCCCTGTGGTCTGAGGTTCTCTGTTAGTCCAGTGGTTTAGACTCAGTGCTCCCACTGCAGGAGTTTCCTGCCGTGCCCAGGCTTGTGAATCAAGATCCCTGAAGCCTCATGAGGTGACAAAAAAAACATAAAATAAGAGAAAAATAACAAAGTAAAAAATAAAATTAGACTCAGAAACTAACAGATATGTTAGAAAGAATGTAAAAATTAAAATATAGATGAATCAACAACTGGAAGGTATGTCAGTACCACAATAGTTAAAAAGTGGAGGAGGGAAAAGAAAAAAGAAAAAAAAGAGGGAGGGAAAGGCGTTGGCTGTGGAGGGCGGGACCTAAGCAAGGGCGAGGTTTGGACGGTTGGTGGGGCCAATGCTCAGGACCCACAGGGCTGGAAAAGACCTTGGGGGCTGTGGGGGGTGGGGCTTAGGCTCAAGGAACAGAAAGAGCCCAGGCATGCCCCCCACACCTGTTCTCAGAAGGCAGGGGACCTCACCTGGGAGCCTAGCAGGCTCTTCTGGTTCGAGTGGCTGGGGCAAACGCCCTTCTCTCCTCTCCTGCTCCTCCGGTCTGGTGTCTGGGAGGGCCCCTGCCACCCGCCTCTCGTGATCTCCCTGGCCTCAGGGGCACTGATCTTGTGGCCTCCCCTTTTCCTCCCCCCTCGGTCCCCCTACATCTACTGGTTAACTTTGGGGTTCCTCCAGTCTCCTTGGGTGTCAGAGTCCCCCACCAGCGGCTGGCAGATGCCCTAGTTGTGGGGAGACACTAACTCTATGTCTTCCCACACTGCCAACTTGACTCTTCCCCTTTACAGGTGAGACCTAACTCTTTAATTTTTTTTTTAATTTTTGAATTTTATTTTAGTTATGGCCTCCCTGGTGGTGCAGTGGTTAACAATCTGCCTGCCAATGCAGGGGACACAGGTTTGAGCCCTGGTCCAGGAAGATCCCACATGCCACGGAGCAACTAAGCCCGTGCGCCGCAACTACTGAGCCTGTGCTCTGGAGCCCGCAAGCCACAACTAGAGAAAACCCACACGCAGCAATGAAGACCCAATGCAGCCAAAAATAAATAAATAAAAATTTAAAAATATAAGAAACCTAACTCTTATATGCAAAGTATTTTTAAGCAAGCCATATTTGTCAAACTATCTTTCTCAACATTCAGTTTCTGGGCTCCAACGTGCCAGGCAGAACTTTCAGAGTGACATCTGAGTGGCTTCTTTAATTCCATGAGCAGCAGAGGTGGGAGAAGAGTTGAGCCAACAAGTACATTCATCCCAAGCTGGGAACTGAACACTCCCTGGATTCTAACTTATCTCTTAATCTGCCTGAGTGCTCCCAAGTTGGCACTGTTAGGAGTTGCCTTCTGGCTCTGACGTGCTTTCTGAGACTTGGCAAATGGAGAACTGTCCTTGCCAGTCACGTTGACCATGTGCATTTCACAGCCTCTGTTTTCACTGAATCATAGGACAGGAATGGAACAGGGAGAGGCAGCTCCTCCAGAGGGAGGACAGGAGAGGCGCCCATCTCAACTGGGAGAGTGTCCCGGGTTGGAACCCCCACTTCTCTCATTATCATCTCTTTAGTCGTAAGTGAGTACCTGAACCTCTCTGAGACTCAGTTTCCTAATCGATAAACCTGTTTGATTTAGTATGTACCTCATGGGATTATTACAAAAATTTGATGAGTTAGTTAAGCTATTGGAAAACCCGTTGCAAGGTGTCTGGCCCTCAATAAATATTCGTTGAATTTGAATCTTAAATCTAAACCCTTTGATAAGCAGCCTCCAGGAAACTTTCCTTTTGCTCTTTGGCAGCACCTCTAGAAGAGGAACCTGCTATGTTGCACACAAACATGCCCTCATCTGTCAGGGTGGATTTGGATATGTATTTGCATTTTCATCCTGTTTAATCCCTTCTGCAAAGAGACCTACCCACTTCACACTCCTCCTCTGCTGTCTATCAGGGGTCTTTCTTCTAAATTTCCAGCTTCTTCTAGCCCTGCTGTGCGCATCTGTATTTTCAGCCAAGACCTCTACCCTTCCTCATCCTGTCCGTACCCCTCACCGGTCCTCTAATTGTTCCTTTCTTACTTCACCCCTGTAGGATAACCTCATTCTATTGTAAACAAACTCCATTTTGTAGGCACTGTGGGGAATGTAAAAGTAAAAGGCACCATTGCTGCCTATTGCAGCTGTCTAAGCTTTTTTCACTCTTTTCAATCCCTGATCTCACAATTCCCAGTCTTGGCACTTAACTACATCTCTCTGTCTGTTGTGCAGTATAGGATTATCTCAGTGTAATTTTCCACAAACACAGTTTAGCTGTTCCAAAAGAGAAAAGCTTATTTTTTCTTACCCATAGAACTCCCATGAAATCATTATACAATGCTTCTAACTATGAATGTTTCTGTTAAAAAGCTGGCAGTAAGAAATAGTTGAAGGTTTATTGTTAAATCTATGAAAAGTTAGTTTGCAGGTGAAAGGTGAAGCACAAGCAGTTTCTTGGCATTCCTAGGGCTTTGGGCTAGGATTTAGAATAAGAATGGACTTTCTACTCAGACGAAAGCCCATTCATTTTCTTCTTTTAGCTCAGCAAATAATGGCTTCCTTTATCTAGGTAAATAACTTTAAAGAAAAATGAGATAGGATGTGTATAGCTTAATATCATCAAATGGTATGTGGTTGTCATTATTTAAGACAGAATTTAATGTTGAATAACGTATTAATCCACCTCTCAAAGACTGTTAGATGATTTTGATGTTCCCCAAAACTGAAATTATGATCTTTGATGGCCTGAGATGGTCCCTTCACGGAGTGACTAACAATAAGGTTTGGTTTGGCGTACAGCTCTTCATGCATGTCTTATTCTTTTATTTCAACTTTTCTCAGGAAGTAATCTGTCCAAGTCTCTTTTCTCACATGTGGAGAAACCTGTATTGTTAGTTAATACATATTGAAAGTAGTGTTTTGGGTACTGAGGAGATGAATCTAATGCATGACATTACCCCCACTGTAAATGCTGACTTGCTAAGGATGGTCTTTAGCACCATAAATGCTGAAAATTATGCTAAGCCTCGACTTGGCGTCCAGCATAACTGGTCTCTCTCCACTGCAGGATCACTGCTGATATTGTCCTTAAACATCAAAAATCATGTCACTGTGTTACTTAAAATCCTTTATTAGCATCAGCAGTATAGAGCACAAATCCATCAGCATTTCACCCATGACCCTTTCTAAGCACCTGCCAACTTCCCTTTACCTTCCCAGTTTCTTCTCCTACCACCCCTGACTTTGAATGTGACGTCCCAGCCCAACCAAACTATTTGTGATTCTGGAAACACACCAAGTCGTTTGGTTTCCATGCCTTTTCATCACAGTTCTGGAATGTCCCCCCGTGGTTATACACCCAACCCCCACCTGCCTCCTTCTGAACAGTACTCGACTATCCTTCAATTAAAGAACAGATTCCTCCTTTAAACGAAGGCACCTCTTCTCTGAATCCTGTTTTGACTCTTCAGTCCTTGAGTAGATTATGTCCTTCCCTTCCCTCTCTCCTTTGTGCTACCCTAGCCCCTTAGAGCTGTGTGTATACCTCTATTATAGCATGTTACACACTGTACTATAGTGACTAGTCTGCCCCACTCACTGACTTGTCTCTTATAAACTGGAGTCAAAGGCTGTGCTTATTCATCACTGTCTCCCCAGGGGAAGACCAATCAGCACTGAGTAGTCACTCAAAAACTATTTGATGAATTAATGGTCTAGGTTTTTGTCATCAAGGCTATGAAACTAGGAACATTTTTACAAAACTGGAACTGGAGAAACCTGACATATAAAACAGCAAATAAATGAAAGCGAATGCTCCAAGGGCAACTAACTTCATCTATTGAAGGAGGACCGTCAGTTAATTGCTCATTTTCACAAGGAATTATATTTAAGTTTAATGAATGCTTGAAAACAATAACTCAGTTTTTTCTAGACTCAAATTAATGTTAATATTTAGTAAGACTTTAGGAATACTATATGTCAAAGATATCTTAATAAAGTTGTTAAAAAAATTTTAAACTTCAACGACAAAACTATAATCCATTAGAAGGCTATCAGTACATCATGTACTATATGGGACTGTGCTAGAAATTTTAATAAGAAGAAATGAAAGCTTAGAGCTGACCAACAACAAGAAATAATTAAAAATTTGAAGCAGATTATTTAAAGGTAGATAGGCCAGTTGTTTACTAGTTATTACTGACATTTAATTAAGTGTGGAGACGTGTGCTTTCATCTATAGAAGATATTGTGATATTATATCTAGGAGCTTGGACTAGGGAGTCATCCTGCCTGGGGTTCAAAATGCAGCCCAGCCACTTTCTATAGGTTTGAATTCTTAGATAAGATAATCAACCATCCATGTCTCTATTTCCTCATCAGCAAAATGGAGCTAATAGTAGTACTTACTTCATAGAGTGAATATGAGGATTAAATTAGAAAATCCACCTAAAGAATTTAGCAAGCAAGCAATTTTCAGTAGTTGTCAGCTGTTATTATAATTTGCCTAGTTAAAAGAAACAAGAAGTAGAAGGGCTCAATACCCTAAATGTATTATATAATACAATAGAGCCAGCACATCTGAAACATGGATTCTCAGAACCTGGTTAAAAGTTTAGTCCTTAAAGAAGGGTTGGGAGGAAAGGAATAGAATTCTTCTAGAATTCCAGAATGACTTAGCTAATTGCCCCCCTATGGTAAGGGAAGAACCATAATGAACAGCTGTATAGTAAATGCAGAATGGCAGCCTGACCCTGCATCAGCTTCAGAGTTAGTTATTCCTACTTGGGTGCTTTCCTTCTGCTGTTCAGAAAAAGGAAGAAAAAATGGGGGCAATTGCTGCAGCGGGGCGGGGTGGTGGTGGTATCGGTGGGCAGAATGGGAGAAGGAGACCAAAAGGTACAAACTTACAGTTATAAAATAAATAAGTTCTGAGGATGTGGTGTATAGCATGGTGACTATAGTTACCAATCCTGTATCGTATATTTGAAAGTTGGTAAGAGAGTAGATCTTAAAAGTTCTCATAACAAGAAGAAAAAATTGTAACTATGTGTGGTGATGGATGTTAACTAGACATATTGTGGTGATCATTTTGCGGTATATACAAATGTCAAATCATTATATTGTACACCCGAAACTAATATAATGTTATGTCAATTATATTTCAATTTTTAAAATTGGAGGATAAGAATTAGAAATGAAGTATATTTTTAACATTAACAACTACAAAATATTTGTTTGTTGCAAATATCATAGCAGTGGGATTTTTCCTAAATATTAGAAAATTCAGGAGTCCTAGGAATATTTCCATTTCCAAAGTGGAAGTTCTTTCCTTTCTTCTTCTTTTTTTTTAATAATAGGTACTTGAAGATTTACTCTACTTTTCTCTCTTCTTTTGCATATGTTTGACAATTTTTATAATATTTTTTAAAAGTCAATGTCAAATGTAAATAGCACCACAACAGAATTTTTTTTATTACAAACATCTTTCTGCTTCTGAACTTTGCTTGTAGTCAGATGGAACAGATAGAATTTGATTTTCCTTATGTAAAATCTTCCTTTCTGTTTTTCTGCTTGGTGATAGGCCCTTTCATTCTGATGTGACTTTGAAAGCTCGTTCTTGCACTTCGGTCAATTTTCCTTTATCTACTTGTCTCTCTTGCCAATATTACTGTTGCTGTTGCTGCTACTCCTGAGAAAATGGAACCTCTAGATTCCACCATCACCATCATGGGATTTTGGAGCTCTCCCCCATAGGAACTGGCTCTGAAAAGCCATCAGCACCATGGCAGACAAGTTCTAGAAGTTCTGAGACTAGCGATGTAGGACAGGTTATTTCTCACTCTGTTTTCCAGAGGACCTTAAAGATAGTCTCAAGCTCTCTCCCCATGAAGAACAGAAGGTGGTAAAAATTGAAGCCCCACCAAAGGGTTGATGGCAGATCCAAAAATAAGGCCCAGTAGCAAACAGCAAACTGAGAGGTCATGGCAGGGCTCCAGGAACAAAATCAAGAAAATCCAGAAAGAGAAGAGTGAGCAACAATAATCGGGGATGAGTGAGTGGAGAGGGGCAGAAGGGGCCAAGTGCACAATGATTTATGGTCTTTCCTTTGTACAGTTTTCTCACGAGAGTGTTGAGTTTCTTGATTTTACTAGCTTACTGTCATAGTTAGCTGGAAATCCTCTCTGTGCTTTACCTAAGTGTTCCTTAGTTCCCTGACACATTCAAACTAAAATAAAATAAAATAACAACAAAAATAAAAGCCCAATCAAAAAATTAATTCAAATTTCCTTGGACTATTGAGTAGAGCAGAGAATTATCTCTATTTACACACTTGTCTTTATAGACTTAGAGAAAGAGTAACATTTGAATAAAAACTCAGTGGTGAAATGGAGCATAAATTTACCATGCATAGAATTAAGTGTACAAAGAAAAAAACTTCTTTGCTTCGCAATAACTGGTCAGATTTTCCCCCGAAGTCTAACCCTACTGAGGGACAAGGAAGCAGATTTTAAATGTACCAAATAATGGTGTCCCAGTATGTTTCCCCTTAAATAGTAGTCTCTTTTGAATGACTCATGGTATTTCAGGTAATTTCTCAGTCTTTTAGATTTTTCTTTTCCTTCTTTCTCATCCTCAAGAAGTCACCTGTGTATGGGGGAATGACAGCTCATATTAATAGACTTGATAGGTGACCTCTGTTCTGCAGACTGTCGGAAGGTCTGCATTGGTTCCTGCCGTGAAGTTGCTAATCTGGTTAGTTTCTGGACTATCATCAGCTGAGATATGCCTGGTTCCTCCTGGTTTATAATTTACAATCCACATCTAAATTCTGGATTTGCAGCATCCGGAAGCAAAGTGTCTGCATTCTGCAGCCTCACTGTTACAACTGCAGGACTCTCAGCACTTCTCTATCACCTCATCTGGACGCTTAGGAACATTTAAAGTCCCTGCAGGGAATTCCCTGGCGGCCCAGTGATTAGGACTGCAAACTGTCACTGCTGAGGGCCTGGGTTCAATCCCTGGTCGGGGAGCTAAAATCCCACAAGCTGTGCGGGATGACCAAATAAATAAATAAAGTCCCTATACACCTGCTTAAGTACTAGCAAACAGGGGGACTTGTCAGGCTCATCTGTTGAGTTGCCTCCCTCTATCAGTATGGCTCCCATTTCATGCTGGACACAGCCCCATGGCACAAGCTGGGCTCTTTGTAAAAAAACTGCAACCAGCCTCCCTCAGGGTATCCTGGTGAAGTGGTCCACCAATATAGACGCTTTAAGAAAGGCCTTACAAACCAAAATGAATTTCCCATGCTCTCCCTTGGTCAAGATTCTAGAGGAATTCAAGAGGAAGAAATTGATGCTTAGGACTTAGATATAGATATTAGGTTTCTTTCCTCTCTTTCTATTTTCACTCTCCTCCCATATATCACTGGAGTAGAAGGAACAGGCTTTCTCCTTATTCACGTCTCTGGCATAGACTTCCTCCAAGTCATAGTGTCCTTCTTCCAGTGGTTAGGACACTGCAGTTCCACTGCTGAAGGCATGGGTTTGATTCCTGGTCAGGGAACTAGGATTCTGAAAGCTGTGCAGCGCGGCCAAAAAAATAAAATAAAATAAAATAAAATGAATGAAATGAAATGATTAAAAAAAAAGAATGTCTTCTCTCATGGGGGAGAAACTTTGTTTCATCCCTAGCCCCTTGGTACTAAGAATAATGCATGGAGCAGGGGCTTAACAAACATTTTTTTAATTATTGAAAAAGTGAATGAATGAGTGGATGAACTGTTTAGCACATAGCCTGTCAAAAAGTAATCAGTAAATGATAGCATTGCTGTGATAACCAAGTTTTTCTCTTAGATTGGAAAGAATGTTGACATTTTTTCCTATTTTATTCAAATTTTGTTTTCATTATTTTAAAAAAAATGTACAGATACAAGACTAATTTCTTCCTTATACTCTCATCATCTGTAACATGACCTCTCTATTCTTTCAACTTTTCATCTTTATACTTGTACTTCAATACATGAATGTATCCTACACCTATAGAATGAGGTGGGAGCAGGGTCACAGGTAGGGAAGAAAGGAGAGTAACTTATCATTCAACATGCTGCTACAAGTAAAAAAAAAAAAAAAAAGGAAAATGACCACATCTTATGCTAAAAATGGATGAGATAAAAATCATAGCCAAATATCATTTCTGCTTGATTAAGAGAATTTCAAAATAATTTGTATGTATATTCAGGGCCTCATTTTCTCAAACTAAAGCAAAAGCAATCTCTATGACTGGAAATAAGGTGAAATAAATATGACTCTCTTTTTTCTTTTACCTTATGAAAAAAAAAACTCTCAAAGCATTTCCAAAATTTCTTAGACTTTTTGTTAAGCAAAGTATTCCTCCTGATGTAGCTTGTAGACAGGAGAAAAAAAAAAATCACATCCTGAGAATAGTCTAATCAGGGGTCAAAGGTAACTGTAGAGTAGAATTTCTGAACTGTAAAAACGATATTAAAATGTGACTTTCAATTAGCTCAGAAATGAGCTCTAACGCTAAGTATGTCTACAGAAATGACACCTTTTGTTCCTCCAGTAATTGGGATGTCAAAGGGTAATTTGGGGCTACTCAAAAAGATTCAGTGTCTGATTTTGTTAACTTCTAAGCTAATTACTGGTACACAGTGCAAATTTCTAGATTGCCCTGAATTCTTGACAGGTAAAAAACATTCTTAAGAAATTGTGATCATAAGAGTTTTAATATTCATTTCATAACTTTCTTTCTTCAGAAATATCAAAATCTGTTCAAATTAGTGAAGCTTTTTATTTGTGTGTGTGTGAGGTGTGAGTGGGGCTTAGGGAGGCAGTTGAGAACTTTCAGAGTCCACTGTTACATTAATGAATATATGTTGTACGGTAGGATATGAATAACACTGATTTTCAGAACACTTTGAATCTGCTACTTCTAGGGCAAAGTAATTTCAAAGGAAGACACGACTTGTTTGGAAATGACAATAACCTTCTTAGATCACCTGTGGACCAGATATTGAGTTGCTCCATCAACTGTCTTCTGGCAATGACAATAGGAACCGCTCACCAGTTTCTCCAACTAAATGATGGTCAGGCCTCAGCTAAGAGATGAGTCTAGGTCACAGCCAGGTTGAACTTGCAGAGCGCCGTGTTAAGATAGAGTCCAGGGAGGGCAAGAGCAGATATGCCAGGGGGTAAAATCATAATCACCCAAAAGGAATTCTGAGCATGAAGTGAGTAAAAGGTCCATTCCAAAGGTTGATAAGTTAGAAACAAAAGTCTACAGCTGGGAGTGTGGGCACAAGTTGGAAAGCAAACTTGGGGGTAGGGGCTGGTTGATTAGAGCTTCTGGAGTCAGAAGAGGTCAAGGCAGCAAGACAGAGCTTCACTTGCCTGGGCATATGCTAAAGAAATGAGAAGAGGGAGGAGGGGAAGGAGGAAAAATGGGGGAGTGGGGTCAGGAGCATGTGGTGAAACAAGAACTTGCTGGATGTTTGCCTCCAAGTGTGGCTTTATGATTCACTTGCCTCAGAATCCCCTGGGAACCATGCTTCAAACACAGATTCCCAGGCCCCGCCCCAGACTTCCTGAATCAAACCGCTGGAAGAGGAACCTAGGAATTTAGACTTTTAACAGGCTCCCCAGGTATCTTAGGCACATCTACATTTGTATGCTAAATTCTTCACCTGTGCGGTTTTGCTTAATCCTCCAACAGCTTTGTGAAACCTGTACTATTATGATCCCCTCCCTAAACAGGAAACTGGCTCTGAGAAGCTGACTGGCGCAAGGCACAAAGTTCATACATGGCAAAGCCAGAATGCAAACTTACACATTCTGATTCCAGATTCTGTCATTTTTAATCATGCTAGACCATGGGTCCTCAATGCGGTACGCGGGCCTCTCACTGTTGTGGCCTCTCCCGTTGCGGAGCACAGGCTCCGGACGCGCAGGCTCAGCGGCCATGGCTCACGGGCCCAGCCGCTCCGCGGCATGTGGGATCTTCCTGGACCGGGGCACGAACCCGTGTCCCCTGCAGCGGCAGGCGGACTCTCAACCACTGAGCCACCAGGGAAGTCGTCTCCTTGTCTCTTTTTGTCTTTATTCTTTGCAGCACATACGTAGTCAGTATTCATCTCCAAAAAATGAGGAAAGAATGGGAATGGGGTTATTATTTAACTTTTTACTTGGTATCTACTTAAAGTTGCAAGGATAGTATAAACAACTCCTCTCTCCCCAGATTAATTAATTTTTACATTTTCACATCTTCTGCTTCATTATAGTATAGTATCTATGTCTAGATAGATAGATGATAGATAGATAGATAGATACATACATACATACATACATAGATAATTTTTTTTTTCTTTCTCAAAACCACTTGAGTAGGTTGCAGAAATCATGTCCTTTACCCCTAAATACTTTGGTATGGACTTCTCAAGAATAAGATAATTCCATTACATAACTACACTTTAATGATCAAAATCAGGAAATTTAATATTAATACACTACTATATATTATCTAATCCACAATCTATATTCAAATTTTGTCAATTGTCCTATCCAGGGTCATACGTTGTATTTAGTTTTCATGTCTCTTTAATCTGGAAGAGTTCCTCAGTTTTTCGTTGTGTTTCTTGACCTTGATATTCTTTGAGCATACATTTTAATTACTTTGTAGAGTGATCTTCAGTTTGGGTTTATCTGATGTCTCCCCTTAATTAAATTCAGGTCTTGCATTTTTGACAGGAACGATGTCACTTTGTCCTATTGTTGGTGATATTAGCTTTAGTCACTTAGTTAAGGTGGTATCTGCTAGGTTTATTTACTGTAGTGTTACTATTTTTCACTTTGTAACTAAATATCAATAATTTGTGGGGAGATACTTTGAAAGTATATAAATATCCTGCTCTTTGTCAAATTTTTACCACTAGTTTCAGCATTTACTGATGATTTTCTAACTTTACCATTCCCTCCATATGTAGTAGTTGGGATTCTACTGTAAGGAAGAGCTGTTCCTTCTCTCCCATTTATTTATTCATTCATCTATTAATTTATATCATTATAGATTCATGGATTCTCTGAGATAATATTTGCATCAATCAAGGTGATCTTAATGTACACAGAAATTTGAGAACCACTAGTTGAATGAAGAAAGTAATGTCCAAAGAGGTTAATTGATTACCCAAGATCAGAGTATTAGTGGAAGACTAAAACCCTCTCTCCAAACCTAGTATTTTCTTCATATTAATAATCTCCATATCTGGAGAGTGAACACCTACTGGATCATCTAAAGGTGAATCACCTGAAAAACCTGGTAAAATGCTGCTTCCAGGGATTCTGATTCAATACATCTTGCATAAGGGCTTGCAGTTTGTACCAAAAAAAAAAAAAGCACTTAGCACTTTCTATCTGTGTACCTTAGTGCTTTTTAGAAGGAAAATATAAACTATGATAATATGTCTTTGAGTCTAAGATAACATTCATTTTAAGAAACAACATCAATTTAATAATAGTTTTTAAGGCAAAATGAGAATCGGTGTCACACTGAATATAAACTTTAAATGTATACATTATATACATTTCAGGTTTCAGAAAGATTAAAATAAGAAAAATATTCATCTTAAGCTTATAGAAATATGTAAAGAAGATCTTTAGAACTATATGACTTTACATGTGTAAAATAATAAGGTAAATATTCTGCTTCATAGCACTTATATTAGTTGCAATTGGTTTTTTATTATATTATGTGGTAATGACTCCCCTCAGTGATGGACAGCCAGTTCTATAAGGTCAGTCTCAGTATGTGGTCTCAGTATTTAGTTAGCATTTATTTGAGTTGTCTGTAGTCAGCATTAGGCAGGTTAGTATATTACCACAATGGTCATAGGTCTAAAGCAGGGTTTCTCAACCACTCGTGACATTAGGGCCTAGATAATTCTTTGTTGTAGGGGACTGTCCTGTGCATTTTAGCATGTTGAGCCACCTTCCTGGCTATGGCCAGGAATAGCTCCTATATTCAGTGCCACCACCTACCCAAGTAGTGACAATCAAAAATGTTTCCAGGCAGAGTGACCCTGGAGGGCAAAATCACCCTTGCTTTGAGAACCAATTGTATTGGGTTGAACAGTGATTCCTCAAACCATAATTTCACCAGGAACTGACCTGTAAATGTGACCTTATTTGGAAAAAAGAGACTTCACAAATATAGGTAAGGATCTCAAGATGAGATAATCCTGGATTTTTGTGGGCCCTAAATCCAATGACTGGTGTCCTTCCAAGAGAGAGGCAGAGGAGATCAGAGAGTCACAGGGACTCAGACAGAGAGATACTAAAGACACAGGCAGAAAAACGTAAGCCACCGCAAGTTAAGGAACACCTTCAGCTGCCAGAAGCAGGAAGAGGTAAGGAAGGATTCTCCCTTGGATGCCTTTATTTTGGACTTCTGGCCTCAAGAACTGTGAGAGAATAAATTTTTAGTTTTAAGTCACTAAGTGTGTGGTTGGTTGTTATTGCAGCCCTAAGGAACTTAATACACCACTGATCTCAGGGAAAGACTTCAATTTATATTATGTGTATATTTATTTAGTTGTAACTTATTTAATTACAGATGATAGAAATACAATTTGCACTGTCAGCAAAGGGTATTCATGGGAAAGATACTGAGCTATTTGAAGTAATCAGATAAGGGCTGATTGGTCAAACTTTGCAAAAGTTAGGGATTCGTTTAAGCTTTAGAAAAAATTGGAAGTAGATATTTATACATCGCCCACTCTTTTTCTCCATCTATTGTTTTCTCTCTTCTCTGCTTCTCTGTGCATAATGGCATGCTCTACAGTACGGGGGCCAAGGCCATCTATGGTCTCCAAGGTTTATACCTGGAGGGTCCCACAGGCAATGAGAGTCTGATTTCTCTGCCTTAAATTTTTAAATTCTGGGAAGAGAAAACATTGACCCTACCTTTGTCAGATGCTTATTCCTAAAACAATCAACTGTGGCAGAGGCAGGGCATGGCCATGTAAAAACTTTGTACTCCTGA
Organism: Grampus griseus; assembly: GCF_964374135.1. Classification (NCBI taxonomy): domain Eukaryota; kingdom Metazoa; phylum Chordata; class Mammalia; order Artiodactyla; family Delphinidae; genus Grampus; species Grampus griseus. Next base: position 74,844,800 of record NC_139005.1, on the reverse strand, counting down.
TACAACCATATGGATGGGATTAGAAGGCCAGTAGTTTCCAGGAGAAAAAAAAAAATTCTGGGCATCCAAAGGTACAAATACCTACCATGGTACATAAATCAGCATGATTAGCTTCGAAGTATAATTCACCTATTGACACATTTTTTGGAAAGCATGATGCCAACTTAATGTTTCCTACCATTCTGAAATTAGTCATTTGACCAGATGTTTAGATAGGCACAGTGGTAGCAAAAAAAAAATATTGGAAAACATAAATAGAAGTGCCCAATGACTTTTAGTGTCATAGAGGCCCAATAAGTGAAAGAATAATTGAACCTTAAACAAAGTCCTGGGTGTGGCAATCCCACAGCAGAACTGTTTAGGGGTAAATGCCTCAGCTTTGGGGTCCAAATAAAGCCTGTAATGAATCCGTCAGATGTCCTCAAAAGAGATCTATTCCTAGCTTGATTACAATGATCAAGTATATTGTTGTCATATTTTGAATGAGATATAAAATAAGGTAGGGAGAATTTTTAAATTCTCCTCTATTTAGTTCTCTGTTTTTTATTAATCCATTACAGCCAGTCCTTAAAGGCCCTGAATTTCATGCCTCATCTGTTTTAGTACATCGGGTCCTTTCCCAGCCTGTGCTGACATGGCAGGTCTTTTGTCTCAGTGCCCTATTGGATTACAGAGATTACTGATACATTTCCTAGGATCAATCCATCTAGAGATTTAAAATGCACCATCCTAAAGTGGAGGTGATGGCCTCAACACATGGATTTTAGCACCTCGTTTGGATAGTAGAAGTGAGACTATAATTGGTAACATCTTACAATCACTTTCTGCCACAAGGAGTATTTTCCGTGTAGCAGACTGACTGAAGAATATCTTTTCCAAGCCATAGAAGCCAGCGGATACTCTGAGATTAAGGGAGCAAAGAGAGATGTTCTAAAAATATGTTCTTCAGATGTCTTCACAATTGACTCCTCTACTGCATAAGGAGCCCTTTGCTCAATATTCGGTTAGTACAGTGATGGGTTAAAAGACACACACTCCTGAATCACTGAGTGATGGATGCTGTGATGCCCTGGTCAGACATCCCCTTCCGGACCCAAAGACTCATTCTTCCAGCTCTTGGGAGTACTGGCTGCTGACTGCTCAGACTACCCTTTAAAGGGCCCTGCCTTGTCCCAGGTTACACCCTCTCCTGTGAGTAGTCTGCAACCTGCATTCATCCCGGATATAGGGGCAAAAAGGCCCAGCTGCCTTGCCTCTACTTGGGACAACTCTGAAGGGCCATCCCAGTGCTAGAGCTTCTTGTGTGGGGGGATAGATGGAGGCCCCAGTGACACCTGCATCACAGGTCAGTGTCTACTCCTGCTGTCCCCTGATGCTCACTCACCCACAGGTGTTGTTCCCACAGCACTCCCCAGTTAACCACTGGTAAGTACATCTCTGCCTCTGAATAGTTGATGACCCCAACCTAAGACAGAGGGTTATATTGAAAATATTGGACCCAGAAGCAGTGGATCTGAAACAATTGAGAAAATTATTCTGGCAAGAATGTGTGTTCACAGGGAGCTCGACACTAAACCTCTAGCTACTTCCTAGCAATCAAATGAGTGAACACTTGAATTTCTGCACAATCTCTGGTTCTCTAAAGGGAAATAAACTGAAAAGGGAGGAGGAAAGGAGGGAACGAGGAGGGAGAAAAGAAGAAAAAAGTGAGCTGAATAAACTCGTAGTCTGCTTGGCAGTTTTACACTTTTGAGAGTTCCTTTAAAGTAATTGCAATAGTTATTTTTAGAGTATAGTTACCATTTATTGTGTACCAATTATAGTCTTGCTACTTTACATGTGCCATTTCTAAACCTAAAAAAATTAGTCATTTGAAGGAAGGAAGGGAGGTAGTATTATCAGAGAGGTTAAGTGATTTACTCAAGGGCACAAAGCTAGTAAAAGACAAAACAAGAATTTAAAACAACCTTTGGCACTAAATCCTGCTGTCTTTTCTCTAAGTAAGGTGCTGCCTCTCTTCACAGTGAGGAACTCTGACCCACACCAGAAACAAAGTTTGGCTTTCTTTTGAAAGATAGCTACTGTATTACTTGGGACTCTTTTCCCAGTAAGGGACAGAGACTCAATTCAAACTAGCTTAGACGATAATTTATTATGAATGAGGATACTGAGATGTTTCATGGAACCTAAGAAAAGAAGATTACTTTTCCTTGATCTCAGAGAAAAATTGCAACCAAGGACAACAAAACTTTTAGAATTCACTTTCTCTTTGCCACATGTGGAAAACATTACAGCCGACATCTTTGGAACTTTACAGCTCTGAGTAGAAAGACCAGCCTATTTTCTTTGTCCCGAGGGGAAAAAAAATATCCCACTTCATTAGCCAACCCCACACCAATCACCTCTGACCTGGGATCAGAATTACAATGTAATATGTTTGTCTTTACCATACCCTGTGGATAGAAGCAGCAAGAAGAGAGTAAAGATTCTAGAAAGAGGAGGAGGGGGGAAGGATGGTAATAAATATCACCATATAGATTCATCATATGTACTCACAACTTATGAGCTCTATAAATTTGTATACTGAGCAGCATTCTGACTTTTTTTTTTAGATATTTCTCAAACATATCACCATACAATTTGGCAGTTCAGTGAAAGAAGGCAGGCAGGTTTAGCTTGGAAAGCAGCTCTAAGATTGTACCCTTATCACTACAGAATGTGTGTGTGTGTGTGTGTGTGTGTGTGTGTGTGTGTGTGTGTGTACAGTACAAAGAAAAAGGGGTTGAAAAGATAAAGCAGGAAGGAAAGTCTGGTTCATTTGGGAAGCTGAAACTTTCCTCACTAAAGCCGGAAATTAATTTCTTCTTGATGATGATGGCCGAAGGAGACTGAATAGAAAGAGTAGGTGATGAAAAAGCTTAAGATACATTTTTCTGACGGCATTGTACATGAAATCCTAAGAGAAATTAAGCAGAGAGTTTGTGCTTCCCTTGGAAGTGAGTTAATAATCAGATATGTATTTTATTAGCATATGCTCCAAAACATTTCCCCTCCAGGCTGGCCAAAGAGGGGCTCCCCGAAGGAGTAGCGTTTCTCTCCAGGCCCTACTTGCAGACCTCGTTGCAGACCCACCTTCAAAGTGCACAAAAGGACAAAAGGGCCTTTCATTCTATCCTCCCTAGAAGGACTTGAGGTTGAAAATGGCTGTTTGTTCCCCCTGCGACATATACGGCAGATAATATGCATGGGCATGCCTAACTGACTGCCTGCATTATGTATGAATTAGACCCTACTCTTGTTCGGCAACAGCTGGAGAGATTTTTCTCCTCCAAATACTCAGCTGCAGCATAGCCCCTCCCCACACACACGTGCCTGTGCTCCACACACACACCCCCTACATGGGCACTGGGGACAATTGCTCTAATTTCCCAGAACCTAAGGACCGCTCTAGCCAGCGCACTGTGTTTTTGAGTTGCTTTACTTTTATTAAAATTTGTTTTTCTTCCATAGACACCGCTGCCATTTTATTAATGGAACAAAGACTCTGGCCGGACAAGCCCCCTAGTAATCACGTCAATTCATTCTCACGACCAAAAGCTTCTAAAATACACTGTTTTTTCAAGCTGTTGGTTGGATGATGCCCCTGGGGAAATGCTTGCCACTTTTAAAGATGTTCTGAGCCAGGAGAAACTAGGATAAAGGCACCATTGGGTAGTTTTTCTTGTTGCTATTTCTTTGTTTTCACAATCCCTTATCACCAAGTTCCTGATCTCTTTTACTGAAAACAAGATGTTGTAGGGAAAAAAAAAAAAAAGAGTTATAACTATGGTACCACTTATGCAGGCCTAAGTTGAAGCACCATCTAAATGATATTGTTTTTAGAATGAAAGCCACAAAACCTAGACAATTATCTGGCCATTTACAAAATATTTTAATGAAACAAATATTAAAACATTTGGGGGTTAGAGGATCTGAGTAATTGCTTGAATTTTGCAACTCCTTCTGGATGTTTGCCATCCTACAAAATAGCTTGCATGTCAAAGAAAGAAACATTATATGTTAGAAGATGTTATGGGGAGTGATGTAAGTTTGTTTCACTCTATTTAACAGAAGGGAATGTGTTTGTGGGCTTATAAACAACCTAATCTATGGGCTGAAAATATCCTGCCAAAATTGACCCCTGGCCACCTTCTCCCCGCAAGAAAGCCTCCTAGAATAAGCACCTCTTGAAATGTTTCCCAAAGAGAGGAGACTTTATACAGTGACCTCCTGAAGATTCAGGAGGAAAACATAATAGTCTTTGGTAAACTTGGCTGCCTAGTTGAGAAAGCTATATGAAGAGTCGAATGACTGTTTTCTTGCTGAAATGTCCTCTATAGCAGAGGTCAATCATCCATCCACTTTCTCCATTAGACAGCTCGAAAGAATAAGGGCATAAAGGTAATCTCCTTCTATATCTCACCAGATTTCTGAGGTCAAAGCATTGATGCAGTGAGGTCTTTCAGTACCATTAACCGTGAAAATATCCAATATCAAAAGAATTCTGAATTTCAAAACCAATTTGAATTTTAATCTGAGTATTCAGGGTATTCACCCTTGATATTGATGCATCCAACCATCAGTTCACCTTAAATTGGTCAAACTGATGAGGTTAGTGGCATTCAATAAAAGACCGCAATGTACTGTCACCGTTGTTTGTATGACCGTTTTTTGCTTTTCTCATTATTCCCTCAGCTCAGAACTTTGAGCTGGTGGATTGGGATATATTAGAAAATTTGGAGGCTTCTGGCTATTATTGGCTCAGCGCCTTCCTCCTTTTCAGCCATGGTGTGAGGGTGGTGGCGAGGGTGAGGATGTTGGAGAGGTAAATGGGGAGAGAGGGGTATTTAATGTTAGAGGGAACATGTAATAGCTCTCGTCAACATGCTGTTGAGCCAGACCATCCTTGGAGTTAAAAAGACAGGAGTTTTCATTTTTAGCTTCACTAACTCCTAAAAGATTTTTCTCTGAGCCTTGTTTCTAAAACAGAGATAATATCTTCCTTTCTGAGTATTAAAACTGATCTTGGAAGAGAAGTGCCTAGCATGGTGCATGGCACATAGTAAACTCTCAATAAATCTAAGTTACTCTCTCTGCTACTGTTCAGTTCTCTGCAGACACTGTCCTAAACCCCAGCCTATTTGTCTAGAGCCCTATAAATCACCATTTTTATATATTTTCTATTTTAATCCTTACAAGAATCAAAAGAGACAGTTATTATATCACTATATTAGAAATTAAGATGCTAAAAATTAAATAATTTGCCAAACTTGAACCCAGACCTTTTCTCTCCAGAGTCAGGATTCTTTGGTATTGCAAAAATTTTATGTGATAGATTTCACCACTTCTCCTTGCCATTTTAACCCTTTCCTTCCACATTTTCTAATATTGAATGTATAATGCTTTTGACTACAAAGGGATTAAAAGCTACAATTCATTGTATTTATTGTAAAAAAGATCTCTCTGGATAACTATGCAAGGGGCCAGTTAAATTCATTTACTGGTCTATTTGGGGCCAACTTCTTATCCATTCTCAAGCTCAAAACACATTGTATTCTAAGCCCATGCTTTGAAGAAATCTAGTAATAAAGAGAGTTGTCTGTGGGAGGTCTGTTCTTGTTGTTTCCAAATAATCATTAAGTGGACATATGGTGAATTGAATTCATACCAACACTTCTAAGTCTATTCAATTTTTTTTTTTTTAAATGAACTAAAGGGTAACATCAATTTGTAGGCATTTTCAGAACTCTTCCATTCAAAGTAGGTTTTACCGACCCCAGTTCTCACCATATGAATTGAGTTGAGTATAAAAGAAAATGGATCTTTGCAAAAACATAGCCAAATCAAGCATGACACGTATCGGGTTTGGGATTATGTATTTGCTCCTAAATTAAATGCTTTCAGTGGTGGTCTATCATTAAAAACGAACAGTTTTAGCATTGCTTTTCCAACATTTGCAAATCACGAAGGTGACTTGTGGAAAACAATCTTCTTCAGGGGCTGGGCTCTCCAACTGCCTGTAATTTGATTATGAATTTCGAATCTACTTTGTGTGGCAGAGGGTATGTGCTAAGAAAGGAGGGTTAGTAGGGAAGGAGCCAGGGACTATAGTACGTCTTTCCTGAGTAGCTGAGTAACACAGGTGAGCATTATCCATTTACATTTACTCCTGCAGCATTTCAAAGCCTACAGATCAAGGGCGAATCTTCACCATCTTGATAACATTAGTCTCAGTAAATACTATTCCCTGTGTGCCCCAGAGGAAAAGATCAAATTACCCCAACAAACCTAGACAGTTGAGAGATTTTAGTAATTTTCCCATCCTATTTTCTCTCTCTCTCTTTCTCTCCCTCTCTCTGTCTCTCTGATAGATGGTATAAATTGCTCTTAAGGAAAGTTATAATGTGATGAGATTAGGTTATTCTTCAATAATAAATGATTATTCAGACCTTTTGGATACATATCATTCTAGTGTACACAATAGTAGATCTTCTCCTTTGTGTTTTTGGAGAATGAGAATGGGCTTCTAAAAGAGCCATGGATTCCAGCCTTTAATGGGCTTTGAAAAATACTAGACTTGAGGGTAGTAAGTTGACGCCATTAGGAAAATTCAGTAATATTCTTATTTTCCTATTATCATAGAGGCATCTGCTGCTTGGGGAGAAATAATGAGATAAAGGTTTTTTTCCTACACATCAGTACTATTTGGAGATCTCATGGAAAACTGTTTCTGCAGCAAAGAGCAAGTATAGTTCTGCAAGTCAAGGACAGATTGTGTCCTGTGTAACCAGACATACTGACTCCTGCCTGCCTAATATTTAAGTGGAAAGTTGACGCTTGGCTCTCTGACACAAGCTCTGACCTGACAAAGCAATATAATCTTCTCAAATAAGGTCAGAATGGCTAGAAAATCCCAGCTATTTACTATTGAGCTGATTTTCAGAGCCAAAGGGCCTGTTTGCTTTAAATCAACATACTCCATCAACCTTCCCTTCACTCTGGAAAGTAAAAACAAAACAACAACAACAAAAAAATTAACAAACTTGGAGAATCCCTGAGATTTTTTTCCAAATTATGAACATCCTTCTGATTTCGTTTTCTAATTTGTAGGGTACAATGAATATAAGTGATAAAGGCATATCCTTTAAAAATATAATCTCAACCCAACCAAAATTAACTGTTTTCAGTTATGATTTCCAGTGGATCTCTTTTCTGGGGATCAGGTTTTAGAAAACAGAATAAATTAATGGCAGATACCAGTCAAAATTCTGTGTTCCTTTAGGACCCAGTTTCTGTAACCTCCTCTTAGTCAAAGAATTATACACACACACACACATCCACAGCACTATGGTGAAGGGGACCTATCAGTAAAAATCCCTGCTAAGGGCATTTCTTTAATATGTTTGGAATTGTAAGAGGGAGAGGATTTTCTCTTCAGACTCCAGCCTCACATACCTTGGAGCTGATGAATTCTGCACATCCCTGGGATTTGCAGGAGGTTACAGAACAAGATTACACACCATGGTGATATATTTACTGCAAGGACAACCCGGGCACAGCTGCAGCTTGAAACCAGAAATGTGTGGAAAGAGTCTAACCATGAAATACTTAAGGCTGTTATTTCATCGGAGCATCCTTGTATACCCAGGAAATGAAGCCAATCAATTTTGCTTTTCTTTTTCATTGTTGTTGTTGGTTTAATGCAATTTAGTCTGAGAGGATGAAAACTGGTACCTGACTTTATTATTTACTCATGTAAAGTCAGGGCTGAGAAAAAAATCAGTCCAGTAACAGGGATTATATGTAGTTAACTGATCTGCAAAGAATGAGAAGAAGGCAAAGCTCTCCATTTATGCAAAAATGGATGGTGGGGTTTGCCTCTCCTTTTAGGATTAAACTGCAAATGTCATTTAACATTGAATGGCTTTGGAAATAATATCACACTGAATTTCTCAAGTGGATCCCCCAGACTTTTTCCTTTTACTCCCAGTTCCTAAATAATTATACTGAGGGCACCGTGGCTTGAGTGGCTAGCAATAATAGACAATGCCCTCATGGAGCCCATAACCTTGCAAGGAAAAGAGACATTAAAAGGAGAAGGATATAGATAATAACAGAGTTACAAGCCTCGATAAAGCTAGAAGGACAAAGTACTCCAAGAGAGCACATTACATGCCTTGTATTTTTGTGTTTATTTATCTGCTTGCTCTATAAGTCTGTGAGATTCTTGACCGATGCAATGTGTTATTTAAAATAACTGTTTAAAAACTTCGATGTTTTATCATTCTATTCCCAGAGCCTTGCACAGTCCATGGCACATGGTAGATGCTTAGTAAACTTGGTTAGTTATGTTTGTTAAGGAAAATTACAGTTGCTAGAATTACTCATGTAATCCTTACAAAAATCCCATGAGCTAAATTTTGCAGGTATTAGTGTTCTCATTTTACTGATAGGAAAACAAAGGAAAAATTAAATGATTTGCTCAGACTCCCTCAGCTAGTAAGACAGAATGAAAACAGGTCTCTGAACTCTGAAACCAGTGTTCTTTCCCCACATAACACTGCCTCCAGAAAAAATAGATAAGATAAAGAATAGAAATAATACTAATGAAACTAGCAGACAATATATGCTTGTTTGCATGTCAATAAAGGGGGAAAAACAAAACAAGGAAGGAGGAAACTTCAGAGTTGAACACGGATTAAAATGAATGCAATTCATCCTCAAATAAAAATGCTATAGGATAAAAGCCAAAAACTTTCCTTAGAGTTTTGTATCTCCAGCAACCTGTATTTAAACAGATGTCATTCTTTTTAAAGAACCCTCCTATTCAAACTTTTGAAAAAGAAGATTTGCCTTTTAATGGGAAATCTTTATTCCATCATGGAGGTAAAATACAACTTCACAAGTTTGGTTATCTATTGTCAATTTTAGCAGATTTTTTCCCCTGAACTACTGTAGTTAGCACATAGAAAAGACAGGCTGCAATATATTTGAGGCCAGACTGGAAACATTCACAGGAGGTGTCTTAGCTTGCGCTCGCCATGACAAAGTACCAGAGACTGGGTGGCTTGAACAACAGAAATTTATTTCTCACAGTTCTGGAGAGTGGGAAGTCCAAGATAAAGGTGCCAGCTGGTGAGAGCTCTTTTCCTGGTTTGCGAAGGCCTTCTTGCTGTGTCCTTATGTTGCAGAGAGAGCTGTCTCTCTCTTTCTTCCTCTTCTTGTAAGGCCACTAATCTCATCATTAGGGCCTTACCCTCATGACCTACTCTAACCCCAGTTACCTCTCAGAGGCCACACCTCCAAATATTATCACACTGGGGGTTAGGTCTTCAGCATAGGAATTGGAAGGGGGTGGGGGAGAAAAACATTCAGCTCATAACAGGAGGTATAACTAAAAGAAATAAAACTGGTTGCATTACACACACACACACACACACACACACACACACACACACACACACACACACACACACACACACGAGACTAAGCCACACTCCAAAACGTTGACAAGAAGACCATGGGTGAGGTTATGCCTAATCTTGAGGGACTACCTCTGAATAATAGAAATTAGAGTAACAATCCACAATGGAAGACCAAATAAAGCTAAACAGGAATGAGTCATGCATTTGACATTATTTTTTAAGAAATCAGAGATATTTAGACATAAATAAGTCAGCAGGAAGGTCGAACACTGGTTTAACTGTCCCAAAAGAGCCTTTTGAATTTAACTTGAGCATCTTGGAGCCATAAGAGCTGAAACATCCTCATTTTAAAAGGGTACAATGTTCACTGAAATACAAAATGTTTGTACAAAACTACTCTATTGACTATGGTTTCCAATTATTACCAAAGTGGAAGAAACTGAGCACATTTTATATTTTGTTATGTTCTACCTAATTAGCAAAAACAAAACAAAGAAAGTATATACTGTAATGCTGCTATATTTCAGTCCTTATGAAAAAAGGTTGATGACCAGTATAACCACCAGAAAATCAAAAACTTGTCTTGATTAATTGTGATATTAAGGACAAAAACCTGCACATGGTGTGTATTTATTTTGATTTGTGTCCTGCCTGCTTTCAACTAGAATTTGTGGTGGTAAAAAATAAATCACTATATTTACCAACTCACGTTTGATTGCACAGTACAGAAAACCCCAGCTACAATGGTTTAATAAGCACATAAGGGAATTTATTGGCCCATATAGTTGAAGACTTGAGGTAGAACCCATATCTAACACAACTAGATCCAAGAATTCAAAGAGGTCAACAGACCTTGGTCTCCTTATCTTCATATCTCAGATCTGCTTTCCTTTGGGCTGGCCCCATCCTCAGGCACTCTGTACTGTGGAATAAGATGGAGGCCAGAAGCTCTAGTTTTTCATCCCATCCTGTTGGCCATTCTCCTGGAAAATTAACACCTCCTTTACAGTCATGCTAGTAAAAGCATATGAATGCGCTTTGATAGGCCTGACTTGTGTCATGTCATGGCTTCATTCTTGATCCAGTTACTGAGGCCAGGGCAGCAGAGCACACTGATAGGCCTGGCCTGGGTCATGTTTCCACCCCTGGGCTCTCAAAAACTAGAATGAATTCCCTCTAAACCACATGGACTGAGAAGAGGGAAAAGAAAGTAAGCAAGAAGTATTGAGATTCTGTTACCACAAAAGGGAGAAATGTTCTTCATGTAGTTGAACACTATGGATGTCTACCCCAATCCAAGTACAATAAAACTGAATCACTGACAAATACTGGAAAGCAGAAGTCATGTATAAATGAGGTGATGGTCTTGGGGGTGAGGGGAAAGAAGGGGAGATGATATGTCATAGAAACCTGGATTGAGAAAATCTGGAATGATCAAGTATAAAACTTTGCTTTGAGTTTCCTAGAAGCAAAGGCAAGGAGAGACTTTCAATCGAAAAGAAACACTCGCCTCATCTAAAGAAAGGAAGCTCCCAGCTTGTCGGGTGATATAGATACATTTTTGGCTCTGAATTCTGAAAAGAACTTGTCTCCAAGTCCTTTAAATAAGACTGAGCAACATAATGAGGGATTATTTTTTTTAAAAGCAAGTTTTTACTGTTATGGTCTCTCCCGTTGCGGAGCACAGACTCTGGACACGCAGGCTCAGCGGCCATGGCTCACGGGCCCAGCCACTCCGCGGCATGTGGGATCTTCCCAGACCGGGGCACGAACCCGTCTCCCCTGCATCGGCAGGCGGACTCTCAACCACTGCACCACCAGGGAAGCCCTAAAAGCAAGTTTTTAAATAGAGGTGGTACACATTCAGCTCAATGAAGGCCAAGGACATAGCATTACACTGTAGCTCTGGAAAGTCAGGTATTCAAAAGGCTATAGTGACTCAGTCCAAGTATGTAACCTAATGAAGGACTCAAAGGTAGAAAACCTACAATGAAGTACTAGCCCTGCCACTTATTAACAGAGCCGCCTTAGCTAGGTCCCTCTTGTTGTCTGAGCTTATGTTTGTTAAATGTAAAGAAGTGGTAATAATAGCAATATTTTCTGACTATATGTGAGAATTAAATTAAGTAACATGTCAAAGTACTTTTAACTCTCTAATATGTATGCAGATAGGTAACATATTTTCATCAGAAAAATTTATACTCTAGGATCTTCTAGATAAAGGATAAAGTCAGATCAGATTATATATATTTTATAATTAATTACATAAAATGTTCAACTGATGAGTCATTAAATAGTGAAAGGCTATTTTAAGTTTTCATTGCAGTACTAATAAAAGCCTTTTTGACTCCCCACTTTTTATTATTTTGCTCTTAAACTTCTCATGTTTCAAATAAGTGAGGTGTCAACCACAAGAGAAACAGTCATTTTTATTTGTGAAGTACTTTAAGACGGTGATTATAACACTGAATAAAGCTTTGCAGATATTATTATTACCAATATGATCACTACCACCACCATTACTTCTACCAATTGCTACAATTTATTGAGCATTTACTATTGGCCAGACAGGAAATGAAATGCTTCGCATACATTAATAACAAAATCCCTGAACTAGAAATGAGAAGGGTGATTTTTATAATGCCTCTCAAGAGCAGTAAAACATTAGACTAATCACTTATCTCTGGTCCTGGGTTTCTCTAGGCTTGGACTGGTATTGGTTGCACATCTTTAAAGTTTCCTTCCAGACTTCAATATTCTATTACTACTTTGTCAGGGTCAACTTCATGGTGCAAAGGTTGCTTCTCACATTTGTGGTTTATAAGTGCTTTTACCCCAGTTATGAATTGATACTTTTCTTAGAATGTTCTCTATGGTAGTTTATCAAAAGCAGCACCATCATTTTCTTTCAATGAACTGATGGGATATTCTTCTAGACGAGAGAAGGGCATGTCTTCTACAATTCGTGGAATTTTGTGGAATGTGTTCTCTGGAAGAAAATAGTAAGGAGCCAATAAGTTTGTGTCACTGCCTTAAATTAGTGAGTGGTCATTGTATTTCAAGGAAAAATTCATTTCTTTTTTTTTTTACCTTTATTTATTTATTTAAATTTTTAAAATTGAGATATAACTGACATAAACATGATTTCTTAAATCCCCTAGCAGTTCAGCAGCTTTCATCAGTTAAGGTCATAGTTAATATACCAAATGGTACCTAGCAGTGGTTTTCTTTTCTTTTTTTTTCTAAATTAATTAATTTATTTATTTTGAGCTGCGTCGGGTCTTTGTTGCTGTGCACGGGCTTTCTCTAGTTTCAGAGAGCGGGGGGCTACTCTTCATTGCGGTGTGTGGGCTTCTCTTTGTGGTGGCTTCTCTTGTTGCGGAGCACGGGCTCTAGGCGCGTGGGCTTCAGTAGTTGCCGCGCGGGTGCAGTAGTTGTGGCTCGTGGGCTCTAGAGTGCAGGCTCAGTAGTTGTGCCTCACAGGCTTAGTTGCTCTGCGGCATGTGGGATCTTCCTGGACCAGGGCTCGAACCCGTGTCCCCTGAATTGGCAGGTGGATTCTTAACCCCTGTGCCATCAGGTAAGTCCCCTTAGCAGTGGTTTTCAGTTTTGGCTACACATTATAGTTACTGGGGAATTTTAAAAAATATTAATGCCTGAATCCCACAACAGAGATTCTGATGCGATTGGTCAAGGGGGCAGACTGGATATTGGGATTATTTTTTCCAGTGCTTTCCCAGATGATTCTAATGTATAGTCAAGATTGAGATTTACTGGCCCATCTGGTGTTATCAGTGAGGCAGGGCATCACATACCCGAAGATAAGATGTGGCAATCAGGAAGAGGTGGTGGATGCTCTGTTGGAAAAAATCAGCAGGATCGACTAGTTGGGCCCCAACCAACACTTACACGATATGTGAAACAGGCAGTATAGATAACGTCTGGTTGTAAGAAGGAGTTTTTACTTATGTATGTTACTTGGGTGGCGCATCAACTGAGTTAAAATGGAGAGGAAATGTATGTCATCTTCAATGGGAGACTGTGCCTTTTTTCTTTTTCTTTTTTTCTGCTGGTTTTTAATTGTCAAAATCCAGAGGAGGCACCTGGGAAAGGTGTATATTTACCACATTCTCCTGACCCTCCAACCCCTTTTGGGAGGCACCAAATTTCTTTTTCTAATTCCAAGGTCTTTTGGACATGGTTTATAATATCATTTTATCCTGCAAGGTCTATTTTAATTGACAGAACCAATAGACACAAGAAATCATTACCAAAATAAGAATCCAACTCGAGTAATCCTTTGAGGATTTCTTTGCTTTCTTAAATAAAATCCAACACATGGTCCTGTTCTGGCATGTTTGGGAAATTACGCCCATTATGTCTCTTTGTTTGCTTTTAAAACCCGCTTCTTTAATTTCTTGCAAATTTTTCTGTCCAAAGCTAAATTGATTCTGCACAGCAAAGATAAACTCCAGTCCAGAAACTAGAAAGAAAATGTTTATGTGGTTGAGGTGCATATTTATAGAATTCCTGATTGGCTGGTGAGACCCGGAGGGTCAGCAGTCCAGCTTCTGGTAGATACAATGGCCCTTTTTTAGTTCTTTGAAATGAGAGGTTTTCATCTCTACCATGAAGCTTTCAGGTCTGGTCTACAGATGGCTGATATTTGTGATCTTTCTTATATCTATTTGTGTCTTCTTAGATGAAATTTTGAGGTTACATGTATAAATAATATGGAAGGAAGTGAATGCTTGAGGTTAATGTTTGTAGGAAAAACCAGGGAGGGGACTTTTTGCTAAAGGTTTTTTAAAAAAGCTACTCTACTTCCTACAGACTGATGTAGTAACCCCAAGACAAGGGGTTTTCACAAATTTTTTTTCCAGTTTTTATAATGAATGCAAAACTGTATCCCATAACCTGAAGCAGAGAGAAATAATCAAATTAGTCACAGTGTTATACAATTTCTTGTTTGTTTGTTTGCCTTTCCATTTCACAATATGATGAGAGAAAAGTAAGATAATTTGAAAAGCAAAAGCGTAAAAAAATAAATTTCCTCCATGTAGCATTTAGGGGTTAAAAAAAAAAAGAATAGGAAAGGCCACTAATTATAATATACTCACTGACTACCTGAAGATTTCAGAGTTTTTATTTTTTTGTATTGATTTTCCTATTGGTAGGAGTCCTGACTGTTTTGTTTCCTCATATCTCAGCCTTTATCACTGTTAAATAATGTTAGATACGTGTGTACATGTATGTGTTTATGTGCATGGCATGTGTTAAAGGAATTTAGAAATGTAGTAACAAATTTTCTCATAATACAATTATATTTTGATTCTAAATGTGGATTTTATTAAACTACAGGATACCTGTAAGAAGCTTTGGCTATAAACAGTGATGATCATTTTGTAATGTATAGAAATATCGAATCACTATGTTGTGTACCAGGAACTAACATAGTGCTGTAGGTCAATTATACTTCAAAAAACAAACAAACAAACCGCAGAAAAAGAGATCAGATTTGTAGTTACCAGAGATGAAGAGTGGGGGCAGGGGGAATTGGGTGAAGGTAGTCAAAAGGTACAAATTTCTAGTTATAAGATAAATAACAGGGATGTAACACACATGATTAATAGAATTAGCACTGCTGTATATTATACATGAAAGGTGTTAGAGAGTAAATCCTAAGGGTTCTCATCACAAAGAGAACATTTTTTTTCTTTTTCTTTATGTTGTATCTATATGAGCTGACGGATGTTCACTACATTTTTGTGGTCATCATTTTATAATGTACGTAAGTCAAATCATTATGTTGTATACCTTAAACTTATACAGTGCTGTATGCCAATTATTTCTCAATAAAACTAGGAGGAAAAAAAAGAAGTTTGGGCAGTAAATCTTAGAAAGCAATTTCGATTAGTTTAAGCAAAAATTAAGCTTCATTGCAGGGTTATTGGTGTTATTTCACAGTACCTAAGGGCTAAGATATGTCAGTGTTTTAGGCTACTTTTAAAATGAACTCAATGATCCCTGACTCCTGGTATTTACACCATGTAGAATCTCCTCCCCATGAGTGTAGACTGGAAATAGTGACCTATAACAAATAGAATACAGCAAAAGTGACGGGATGTCTCTTCCAAGATTAAGTTATAAAATTCTATAGCTTCAACCTTGTTCTTTCTCTTTCCACTCTGATGAAGGCCGTGATGTGAGCTGCCCTGTGAAAAGCTTATGTAGAAAGGAATTGAGGACAACCTCTATCCATAATTAAGAGGAACTCAGGCTCTCGATGTAACAGTCTGCAAGGAACTGAATCCTGCCAACAACCATGTGAGAGCTTGGAAAAAGATCCTTCCCTAGTTGAGAATTCAGATGAAACCACAGACTAGGTCAACACCTTGACTGTAATCTTGTGAGAGAACCTGAGATGGAAGATCCAGTTAAGCCATGTCTAGATTCCTGACCCACAGAAATTGTGGGGTAATAAATGCTGTTGTTTTAAGTCATTTAGTTTTGAGTTAATGTGTTGCATAACAATAGATAACTAATATAGTCAGCAACAGACTGGAGGAGCGCTAGGGAAATCCATAAAATGTGTCTTTCTGCTCCTTGATTCTCTTTTTCTCTAGTTGTCTATCTCACTCAACTCTCATTACCAAACCACTTTGCCCTCAGTGCAAGATACACCAATAGCTGCCACATTTACCTGCCCTATGTTTCTGTCATACAGAAGGAAATTGATGTCTTTTTAGGTACATTTCCAAAACTAATGGCGGGAATCAGATTGGCTGATCTTGGATCAGAAATGCATCTCTGAACCAATCATCTATCCCAGGAGGGAAACACACAAGGAAGAGACTGTGATTGATCTTGGTTGGGTAAGTGTACTAATGCCACAGTGTCTGGAGTAACTGTGAAGACTGAAGAAGGTAGATGTGTAATTTGTTTCCTTATTTTGTTCACTTTAGCCTACTGTTTATACAATTTGAATTACTAGTATATGCTAGTAATATATTTGAATTACTAAGCTCATATATACCATTACTCTAAAAAGTAAATATAGAAAAAATTAAGGTCTCTAAAAGACTTCCCACCTAGAAAATGCATCATATGAAACTTGACATTTGTGCAAGGTACATGCCAAGAAGTAGAAAGTAATAGACACTGACATTCTTGATTATTCAGAAAGGATATGGTTTGACATTTAAGGCCAACTGAAGCTTCATACACCCATTGTATCACAGGCTCATTTGGCCCTCCATTCTCTGCCTATTTTCCTACATGTGTAGAAAAACTGATAAAATTCCAGCAAAGTGGGGGAAAAAATGTAAGATCAGTTGTTATACCAGGATGGTGAGCGTTAATCAAGCTACAGTATTTCTCTAGCTACAGTTGTGTAATCATGACAAATGAAAAGATCGCTTCAGAACTGCCTATACTTATAAGAACAGAACATTGACTGTGATCAAACAATGTAGACAAAACAAATGGCTTTGCTGCTGTCTCACTGGGATCCAAACAAAACAAATGGTAGAAGATTATGTTATATATATGTATATATATATATATTTTTTTCTTTATTGGAGGGGACACCCAGATTATTATATTTTGACCATCAGACTTGCTTTGTGTATCAAAGTGTTTTCTAAAAATTAGCTCTGAAATCAGAGAAAATAAGCATACTGTCCTGCTATTTTGGTGTACTAGGAGTATCAGTGAGAGGTTAAAAAAAAAACATCCTGTTGGAAATGGCCAAGGTAATATGATCATGTGTGCAGGATGCTAAAGGGCAGTTAGTCAGTGCATGGGTTGTCTTTGGAGTCAGAGGCAGGAATGGTGGGGTGATGAGCACACAATATCTATATACAACATAGTAAGTGTCTGAGGCACCAGAGCTTTAGAACCACACTACTTGGGCTCAAATCCTGCTTTTGCCAAGTACTAGACTTAGGGCACATAGTTTATATTCTGTGCCTCAGTTTCTTCATCTTTGAAATAGGGAGAAATTTAAGAGTACCTACCTTTACAGTCTTGTTGTAAAGATGAGATAAAATAATTGATACAAAGAGTCTGGCACAATGCCTAATATATATTAAGCACTCAAATGTTAGCTAAGATTATTACATACTTTTTCATGATACCAGTTATTTAAACTCCCTGAACCTCAATGTCCTTATCTGTCAAATAGGGAACTGATTTTAGCAATGACACCTATAAAGTTGCGTGTATGATCCAGAATATGATATTATGCACTCACTCAATCTAATATATGTTTTCTTAACTCTTTGAAAGTGAGAAGGGAAACTGAGCTGGTAGTTGCTTTGCAATTATCTAGGATCACAGCTGCAGTCAACATGGTGGTAAATTAGTTTCCTAGGGCAGCCGTGACACATTACCACAAACTAGATGGCTTAAAACAATAGAAATTTTGCCCCTCTCAATTTTGGAGGCCAGGATTCCAAAGTCAAGGTTGCAGCAGAGCCATGTTCCCTCTGAAGGCCTTGGAGGAGAATCCTTCCTTGACTCTTCCAGCTTCTGGTGGTTCCTGGTGTTCTTTGGTCTATGGCTGCGTAAGTCCAATCTCTGCCCCTGTCTTCACATGGTCATCTTCCCTATGTGTGCCTGTCTCCAATCTCTGTCTCCTTTCTCTTATAAAGACACCAGTCATTGGATTTAGAGTCCACCCCAAATCGAGTATAATTTCATCTGGAGATCCTAAACTAATTACATCTGTAAAGACTTTATTTTCAAATAAAGTCACATTCTGAGGTCCTGGGTGGAAATTAATTTGGGGAAGGGCACTATAGTATTAAACCCACTACAGTGGTGGTATTTGCAAACGCCTCCAATTCCGTGCCGTTTATCTTATTTTCACTTCAACCCATTTACTCAACCCACATTTTGGGAGTAGCTACTTTGTGTCAGACCCAGGGACACAAAGGTAGTTCCTTAAAAGAGTTCATAATATTTTGAGAGAGATGCACACTAAATAGGTCTCTGGAACTATAGTGACAGAGAGAAAAAAAGTGGTGCTTTATCCCTAAGTGGTTAGACAGGGCTCCCGGAAGGAAGTAAAACCTGTATCTGTCACGAGTTCTTTACTCATCTACTCAAAGTACCTATGTCAGATGAAAGTGTATGAGGGGAAGGAAGAAATGGACTTGGCCAGACAGGCCACTCTCCCTCTGGATTACACAGAACTAGGCAACTTATTGGGTGCCCAACCAACTTACTTCAAATACTAATAGAGTTGCATCCAAAATTCTAGGCAAATGAATATCAACAGATAACAAATTAGAACCCTGGATTGTAGCATTTAATTTAAAATAGAGCATTGACCTTGAGTCTTCTGAGAAATACATGTATATTTAAAATGGGGAAGTATATTTCAAAATGTATGTGTTTCTGATTATTAATTCACTAGAACAGAATGTCACTGATTTCTGAATTATTTGTTTAATTGACAAGAGATTGCCACAATACATGGTGATATTTAAGCTCTCTTTATGGTTATGTTTCTTTTAAGGGAATTTTTTTTTATAAATCTAATTTCATAAATATAATAGTTTAAAATACTCCCCTGCAGCTAAGTGGTAACTGAAACCTAGATGTTGACTTGTCATTGCACCTCGTTTTGGGAGAATAACTTCAGAGGTGCAAAAACACTTATTTTCAGCGCTTGGAATGTGACAAATGTGTTATCTCTAGACTTTGTGAAGTTCACCCCCACCTCCTCCTATCCCACCTAGATTCTTGGTGAGTGTAGGTGTTATGTTTTCTATGATAGAGGCTGTGTCCTCAGACAAAAGCATATGTGCAAGGTGTGTCACAAGATTCTACTATATTTCTACAACAACTACTTCTACTGGCAGGAGCTGGCTTAGGCTCTGTCACTCCAAAACCAAGCTCTGGAGCTATATTGAAGATGCCTTTGCTTTCAGAAAGCCCTGGTATCTCTGAAGAGTAATTTTTAATCTGCGGTAGTTAAACAGAGGGGACTGACATTGAACGAATTGGGAAGCAGGTAAAATTTTTCATCATCCTTTTGCTTCCCTTTCCTATACACTTGCCTATATCTGAATAGGCAAGTGGAACACAAAGATTTTCAAAGAGGGTCAATAAATACTTAAAACTTGTTAACCTTTTTTTGTTTTAAGAATAAGAAAATGGTAAGGAAACAATATGGCTGCCACGAAAAATAAATGCAACAATGACATCTTATTGCTTCCAAGAGCAAGCAGAGTTTTCACAACTGTCCTTCAAAGCCCAGTTTTACCTATCCAATCTTCAGTCATAGCTATCTTTATGATTCCTTTAAAATATGATAAAAGATATGGACCTTCTCATCAAAATAATGCATAAGTACAATTTACAAATGTTTTCAGTGGATTTTTGGTAGATCCCCATCTCCCTTCCCTAGGAACCAAGCCCATTCTCCTACCATCTTTAGGCTCAGACCCACCCTCTCAGATTGAAATGGGGTGGGGGGGGGTTAGGGTGGCAGTTATACTTCTCCCCTTCCACGTCAGACTAGCTTCTGAATGCCTTCTTCCAAGTTGTCACTCTACAGACAGACCCATTGATCCTTCTTATTTTAGGGGTTTGCCTGTCAATCACTGCGGGAAAACACTGTGGGGAAACAATAGCAGGATTCCAAAAATAACAATAAGGCAGTTAAAAAGCTTAACTCTTAAAAGGCCCTCACTCCCTTGCTGAGAGGGTTATAGGATGGCTGCTGCCTGATTTTTTCCTTTCAAGATGGATCCCTTCTGGCGAACTTGGTTGAATTCTTTCTCCTTCTTTCTAGGAAAAACTCAGAGTGTTTTGAAAGTTATCCTGGGAGTAGATTCTCAAATAGATAGTTTGTAGCCCTCAGCTCCTGTGGACTGGGTGAGCACTATTTAATGGCTCTGGGGATTTTCTCACTACGCGGAATCCTTGATCTTTTCCCTAAGGAATAGATAAGTGTCACGCATTTCTTACAAAAGAAAGTCAATGATTTTTAAGAACACTGTAAGGGCATCTTTATGGAAAGAGTTCATTCATTCGAAAAACAATGTAATGCTCGCGAACTAAAAGAGAAAGTTGCAGCTTGGGAATACAAAAATGATTTAAAAAGAAAACTACCCTTAAGGAGCTCACAACCAAAATTTTCATTGTTTTCCTATCTTTTCTGTCTTACATTCTTCTCTCACTCAACTTCATTGTGTTGCAGCCTGAGTGTTTCTTCAGATTTATTGGATGATTTTGAGTTCTAAAAAAGAGATGCTCACCACTCTGAGCATCACTATTTAGGCTCCTTTCCTCCATAACTCCCCTATCTACAGTTGCCAGATCCAGCAATAAAATAACATAGGACACTCGGTTCAATTTGATTTTCAGATAAACAGCAAATCATTTTTTAGCATGAGGATGTTTCAAATGTTGCTTGGGACATACTTATACTAAAAAATG
Organism: Grampus griseus; assembly: GCF_964374135.1. Taxonomy (NCBI): domain Eukaryota; kingdom Metazoa; phylum Chordata; class Mammalia; order Artiodactyla; family Delphinidae; genus Grampus; species Grampus griseus. The sequence continues at coordinate 74,823,885 of NC_139005.1, read as the reverse complement.
ATTGTTTATCTGATTCTGACTTACCTGGGCATCTTGTATTTTATCTGATAACCCTACCCCTACCCCAACCCATCTCTATAAAATATGTTAGCATTTAAATTTAGTGACATCTACAGATTTGAAGAGTGTCTTCTTTATTCTATAATCCTGATCACAGAGGGAAATGGTAAAGGCTCCCTAGGAAACCATCCCTGCCAGGCTGCACTGGCTTGCTCCCATCTGACACCAACCCTTTCAGCTGAACGGGACACCTCAGCCATTGCAACCCCACATAATACTGGTAGCGTCTGGAGAACGTTTGTTTTCTTCCCTTTATCTCACTGATGTGAATTTTTTACTTTGTTTTTCAACAGAACAAATCCTGTAGGTCTAGTTTGCCTATCACCTGTCCTGGGTCTAGGTTTGTCTTTTACTTTCTGAAAGGAAACTAAGTGAGGATAATGTTGGTAATTACCGAGCACAGATTCTCCAGATTCTCTGTGGCAACAATGCAGGACAGACTAAGGTCTATAAATAACTTAAACCTAAATTTTAACCTTCTCCTCTAAAAAGCAAAGAAGAACATTATAGGCAGAACAACTGATTTGGATGTCATTTCCATTGTTTCACCTGCTTACAATCTGGTAGGATTTAGAAGGGCTCAATTGAAGCCCGAGATTTTAGATTAGCTCCTCTCTGACAGAATTGGCTGTTCTGAGCACAACAGACACCATAGTTACACAGAGGGAGGTGAACACCAAATATGTAGTTTATTTAATGCAGCACTTTTACAGGTAGAGCATCATGCCAACGGATATCATTTTGTAATCTAAATGTAACTGTAATTGAAATACGTTATCACTATAATATCTGAAATCAGCCATTTCCATGGTAGTTTGACATGCAGCTGCTTTGAAATGTGCTTGCAGACTAGCAAAATGTCAGAGCCACTTTCAAAGGAAGCTGTCTTCTGGGACATCGTTTATTCTTGCTCATAACTTTAATACGATTACCTCCCACTGTAGTGAACTGATTTTCTATAACATTCTAAAGAGATGTGGTCCACAGAAAAAGCTGGAATATTTCCAGTTAGGATGGCCATCTCTGAGATAGGTAACAGAGACTGAAAAATTCCATGACACCCATATCCTGGTCCATTGTTAGATTAATTAAACAAGGAGGCCATTAGATGAGGCCTCAACAGCCTACATAAGCAAACAAAAACCTAAGAATGTAAATGCCTCATGCTTAAGAAACAGAAACCTAAGGACAACGAATCACAAACAACCAGCTAGGCTTGTCCCAAATAATGCTTACACTGTAGTTACTCAAAGAATTGCCTTGCTTTGCTTCTTCCTTTTCTCTATAAAATTCTTTCCCCAGGCTCCTGTAGTTGGAGCACTTCTGGCCACTTTTGGTTTGTTGCTGCCTGGTTTCAATGGACTTTTGATCAAATAAACTCTTAATATGTGTAATATGCCTCAGTTTTTCTTTTAACACCATAAAGAAGTCATTTATGGACCTGACATTTGGCTGCACAGAGAAATGGGGTGTCAACCAGATGATTATTCCCCAAGAGCAGAATCTGAAATAGGAGGGCTGTTTGTACTACTGGTATGTAAACCCCACTTTTTAGGGAAACACACAAGGGCTCTATAGTTCTGAAATCTGCATGTGACTTTTTAGGGATTAAGGAAGAGTTCAGAGGACTTGCAAACAGCTTAAAACTTTCAAATGAGGCTGTGCTAACCTACAAGTAAATCAGAATGAGTAAGCTTTTAGGGCAGTCAAAGAGTTCTCAGGCCTGAGACTTGAGGCATTAAGGACCTTGCCTTGTAACCTGATTAAGAAATGCCCCTGCCTGTATGTCTTATCTGCTGCTCAGGATAAGTCACATTGCTTTTAATTATTTCTGATTTAGGCCTGGCTGGGCGTGGATCTGTACTGTTTTGATTATATCTGCGGGTTCTGATGATCTCATTACTTTGTTAATTAAATTTTTAGCTTATTTTAATCTTCCTTTAATAGTTCACTTTTAACGATGGGGAAGAGGAAGTAGCACCTCAGAGAATAGTGTCTGCCCGAAAGGTATTTCTGCAGCCTTCCTTCCTATGCTTCTTGTCAGGAAGAAGGCCTGCCAGAGAACCCTAAAGACCCAGGTTAAAAATATTCATCCAGGGGACTTCCCTGGTGGTCCAGTGGTTAAGAATCCCCGCTTCCACTTCAGGGGACACGGGTTTGTTCTCTGGTCAGGGAACTAAGATCCTGCATGCTACGCCGTGTGAAAAAAAAAATCCATCCAGGTAATTTAGGAAGACCACAGACTAAATTACACTTCTGGGGAGAAGTGCAAATAGCCCTAAAGCTGTGGAAACTGCCAGAAGAAAAATGCCCCAGAGGCTGTTCATGGCAAGGTCTCCAGCAAGTGCTATTGTCCCTACTGTTCTTCCCTTTCTGCTTCTTCCTCCCTCCCTCCCTCATCATTCAATTTCATTTGGGAATTATCTCTTCATATCCTTTGCCCATTTCATGTATGTGTGTGTGTGTTAAATTGGTTTTTCTGTGTTGTTTATCATATTGAGATATAATGCTAGCTTCCTATTTGATCTCTTCAGGCAGAGGACAGGCTCTGAAAGGAATCTTTTTAGGTGCTATTATCTGCCAGCCACCTAATTCTTGCCACTTTATGTAATGTTAATGCAGGATATATGCCACTGGACACTGGCTCTTTTAGGTGAATGGGAAACAGAAAATGCCAGCTCTTTATTCATTCTTTCTAGGCCAACCCATCAAGAATATCAGCACTGGGGACTTCCCTGGTGGGGCATTGGTGAGCTCCCAATGCAGGGGACCCGGGTTCGATCCCTGGTCAGGGAACTAGACCGCACATGCATGCCGTAACTAAGGGCCTCACATGCATGCCGTAACTAAGAGTTCGCATGCCACAACTAAGGAGCTGGTGAGCTGCAACTAAGGAGCCCTGGCGCCGCAACAAAGGAGCCCGCCTGCTGCAACTAAGACCCCATGCAACGAACGAAAGAAAGAAAGAAAGAAAGAAAGAAAGAAAGAAAGAAAGAAAGAAAGAAAGAGAAAGAAAGTCAACTCTGTTAAACCTTAAAAAATATTTTTGCTTAGTTGTCATTAGTCTTTTTCCTTTTGTTCATAGTGGGCTTTGGTGGCTAGAAGTTTTAAAGTTTCATGCAATCAAATCTATGCTTCTAATTAGGATGTATTTCCACATCAGAGTTTCTTGCAATTCCTGCTTTAAAAACCATTGTGAATATAAATTTTTAAATATGCAATTAAGAATAAAAACAGTTTAAATATAATATGTAACTATATATTATCTATATGATTATATGTATTATATATACATAATTATATATTTTATATACATAATTATAATATATAATATAACTATAATAGCTCAGACCAGCACGGTGTTTCCTGGTGTTTAGCAGTATGACAGTGGACTAACAGAGTCAGGAACTTGCTTGTCTGATCTCTAACCTTATGCCTGTTGTGCATACTTGATGTTCTGTAGGAAACTCTAAGAACCTTCCTTTTTCTTTTTCCCTTCTTTCCCGAAAAAGTCAGTCTTAAGAAGTAGAATTGAGCAAGGTAGGCATGAGCTTTAGGGCAGAGCGCAAGTGGAATAGGGATTTCCCTGGCGGTCCAGTGGTTAAGACTCCACGCTTCCAGTGCAGAGGGCGCAGGTTCAATCCCTTGGTCAGAGAACTAAGATCCCACATGCCAAAAAAAAAAACAGAGCTTGAGTGGAATGAGGAGGATGTATATCAGCTTTCACTTAATACTTGTAATTGTTAGCTCAAGGTCCATGGCAGGGGAGAATATTTCATGTTCTTATCAAGAAGCTAATTATTTAATAGGAAAACTTTGTTATTTAGGTTTCTGTTGGTTGCAAGGGATAATGACAAGTTAAATTAGCTTAAGCAAAAAATGGACCTTACTGGAAGACTTTGGAGATCTCTCACCGAATCTAAGGAGAAGGTGAATAACCAAGTCACAGGAAAGGCCAGAATGCAGTCGAGTCCTCTGGAGCAACTCAAGTCAGAAGCTTAAATATCCTTAGGTTGTTCTCTATGCCTTTCATGTCTGTTTCTCTTCTCTCTCTCTCTGTATTCTTCACATGTAGAAGAAAAAATGACTGCCAAAGGATTCATGATTTTACTTGCAACACATACAACTGCAGGAGAGAGACCACCAGTTCCAGTGTTTCCAGGTCCCCAAATCCCTGTGAATGGAGCCCTTGGCCAACTCAGGCACCCAGTCATGGCTGCTCCTACAGCAGTGGAGCCCTGGGAGAATAAGGAAATGAGGGAGTATTTGAGGGATTTCCCAGAACGGAAATGCTGTGTAGATAACCCCTAATTATCTAGTATGTAGACATTCCTACTTATCTCCATCTCTTAGGGGTATAGGTGATCAGTTTTGCTTTAAACTTATCCTGAGTTAGCTCTGTTCTCTGCAAAGGACTATACTCAACTCTGGTGGGGAACTCAGGAAAAGGACAACATTTATAGAAGTGAGAATTTCTCGGTTACTATGTTGCCTTCTGTGTTACATGGAGTCTATAAGAGATTGTCGAAAGTGAGATGTCAAAGTGTAAGCCTATTTTTAATGAATAAATTCTACCAGTTATTTTCCAAAAAGATTTCCTATAACCACATGAGCACTGGACATCATTAAACTTTTTAATATTCATCAATCTGATAGGTATTAAATGGCATATTGTTTTGTTTTGCGTTTTTCTGACTACTGGTAAGATTGGTATCTTCTACTATATTTATTATCCACTTTACTTTGTTCTCTAATACATTTCCTGTTCCTATATTTTGCCTATTTTTCTCTCATTAGTTTTTTTTTCAACTTGTAGTAGTTCTTTGAAGATATTAATGTATTACATTTTAATTTTTTATTATATATTTAATATTAGTAATAATCTCTTCGGGTAATGATCCCTGGTGGTCCAGTTGTTAGGGCTCCGCGCTCCCACTGCAGGGGGCACCGGTTTGATCTCTGGTCGGGAAACTAAGATCCTACATGCCACACGGCACAGCCAAAAATAAATAAATTAAAATTTAAAAAAAAAAAACACTCTTTTTTGTCACGTCCCCAATTTTTTTTTTCTTTTTTACCTATCATTTGTATCAGCTTTGTTTATGATGTTTCTTGTACTGAAACTTTTTTTTTTTGGTCAGATGTGTTCATCTTTTCTTTATGATGCTTATCTTCCTGACTGACTTAAGAAAGTTTTCCCACCCATCCCTACTCTTGTGGATCTATCTGCACATTTTTAAACTTCTCTTCTACTGGTTTTTATTTTAGTAATGTAGTCCAAGTGGATTTTACTTTGTATATAATGTAGAAGTCTAACTCGCATCTGGAAAGCCATTATTCAGGACTATATAAAATAAATAAATCCCCACCTCTCCAAACATACCCCTCAGAGTAGTACACATTTGATGTTAACCTTAGACTTTTTCTTATGCACATGTAGTCCTTTGATACTTGTGTGTGTGTATGTTTGTTTATATGTACACACACATACATACACAAATAAATACTACATGTTTACCATGATGTTTTTATTTTATTCTTCTTCAGTTTGCTTTCTTTACTTAAAATGCTGCAAAAGAACTCCAAACCAGTAGTATAAGGCTCTACCTCATTCTTTTAAAAGGCATTCTTTTTTTTGTTTTTAATTATTTATTTATTTTTTACATCTTTATTGGAGTATAATTGCTTTACAATGGTGTGCCAGTTTCTGCTTCACAACAAAGTGAATCAGTTATACATATACATATGTTCCCATATCTCTTCCCTCTTGCGTCTCCAGCATGCTGTCTTAAGAATTGACAAACCTGACTCATTAAGCCTTAGCCAATTAACTGTTCCCAGATGCAGAAGTCCCCAGGGTAAAATCTTCGGCTGCCCTAGCTCTCCAGGTCCTGTTCTGAATGGTGAGCTCAAATCTCTGCAAAGTTCTTTACTCAACTCCCCGAGGACAGAGTCACAATATCTACCACTACAAAAAGGGCAACCTTCTACTGTGCCACCTTCCATCAGTCAGTCAGCTCCACGGTCTCTCAGCATTCCACGTTTGCATGCTTGCTTCTTAATGAGTTGCAGATCTGACTTCTCTGTTTATCACCCTGCATGAAAAAGGAGCATTTAAAGCACCACTATTCTATTGCTGACCTTTTTTGGTGCCTTTTAATCTGTGGGAGGTTTGGGGGTAGATACAGTTAAAAATAACTGAAGACTCCTGCAATATTTATTGATCTCTCATCAATCTTTGATTCCATAGACAGGTACCACTTAACCAAGCCATATGATTCTGATATTGATTCAAGGTTTTTAATCTTCCCTTAGAGCTTTTACTGCCACAGAATCTCAAGCAGGGTTCATTCATTCCTCAAATACGTATTGATGCCACTGTTTACCAAGCACTGTGTTAAGAGCTGTGGATATACTGGTGAGCAAAATAATCACAATGCTGGGTAGTTATGGATTGCTTTGAACAAATTCTAATCCCAAATGTGATTAAAAACATTCTTTGTCTTCAACTGTCCTTTGAAGCATCTATTTAAATATTTGATGCAGATTTAGCCTCCCTTATGTCTTCCTGCCATAAGAAACAGCCAGCTCAGCATCTTTTCCTATTGAAAAGGGAAGATATTTCATGCCATAGGCACCACCACGACGCTTTTCAAATAATTTTTGTCTGAATAGTTTAGTGTCTTTTTAATAGAACCAATATTGTTGATATGGGTTAAAGATGATTTGGTATTCAAGAAATATTTTCTGAGCCCTTACTATATGTAAGATACACTATTCTAGGATCTAGACCCAGAGGCTCTTTTTTGTGCCATGGACCCCTTTAGCTTAGGTCTATGAACTCCTTCTCAGAACAATATTTTTTATAAATTCATAAATTAAAATACATTACGCTGAAAAGAAAACCAATTGCCCTATACCTTGGTTAACAATGTTAATTCATTTCTATAAGCCCAGCTGTCTTTAAATTAAAAAAAAATAGCTGTTAATTTTAATGGGAAAATTTATTATGTATTACATCTTACATTCTAACCTAAGACACCCAAACAATTTTCAAAGATTTAAATATATATAGGATATATATCCTATATATCCACACACACACATACGTAATAAAAGTAAGTTTGTATGAGCAATAATAAAGAATTTGAAAGTAAGCAAACAAGTAATCCAGTGAAGGTTTATTGTATTCACCAAAGGAAGAAGAGATAACTGGATAGTGGGTGGTACATTGGGTTGGCCAAAAAGTTCGTTCGGATTTTTCCATGAGATGGTATGAAATACCTGAACGAACTTTTTGGCCAACCCAATATGTACAAGGAAGGAGTGAGGGAGTTTGGCGTTGGAAAGCTCATTATGCTTTGTGCACCATTTTCTTCATAGACTTTTTGATCTTTTGGGGGCTCATTATTATCGAGGTCAAATTTTACTTAAAATAAGCTTAAAAATTTATCTCTAGAGCAAAAATAAAAGCAAAACACATGCACACAACCGACCAAAGTGTTGTAAGAAATGAAGATGCTATGTGTTCACCTCTTGCTTGGTATCCACAGGCAAAGCAAACATGTTTGCCTTCATCCAAACAGAGCAATTTGTTCCAATATAAATTTGTTCCCCATAATACTCTGACTACAAAAAACTCTTTCTTTGCCTGAGATCATAATATTGACACAATTTCTAGTACTACATGTATTTAGTGTGTTTTGGGTGAAACTTTTCTTTATACCGGGCATAAAACAAAGTTGCCCAAAAGTGATATGAGTTTTTTAAGAATTATATTGGTAAAAAATCATTAACTGAACATTCATTTGGTGAGGTACATCTGTTATTAGCTATTAGCATATTATTCTATAAACAAAACTTGAGGATCCATGGATTCAGCTAGGGGTTAAAAAGAAAAAACTGAACAAAACAGACACAAATCCCTGCCTCTAAGGAGCTTATATTTCTCACAGTCTACACAGATGATAATTCCGTTCACAGGGTCAATTTGTTCAGCTCACAGAAGGTGCCTTTTGTCCCTTATTTATGGTCCCATCACAGCACAGTCTTCTACAAAATCAAAGTCCCAAGGAAATACAGCTATCCCATTAAAGGTTTGTTTACTTAGATGTTTACTATATCCTCCAAAATCTTCCATACTGAACTCTCTTTGATGCTGCTTGATCTAGGTCAAGGATTGGCAAAGTATTGCCCAAGGGCTAAATCCATTACCTCCTGTTTTTTTATGGGATCACAGCCATGCTCACATTGTTGATGGCTGCTTCTACACTGCAATAGCAGAGTTGAATACATGTGACAAAAGATCCTCTAGCCCACAAAGTCAAAAATATGTACTATCTAGCTCTTTATTTTAAAAAGTTTGCCCATCCTGATCTAGATTTCTAGGGTTTCAAGTATTATTGAATATTTGAGCAGATCTAAAGAAGCTTCTTAAGAGTTGTGGCCATGGTTATATATTTTCTTATAGCTCTCTTTTTTTAAAAAATATTTATTTATTATTTATTTTGGCTGTGCGGGGTCTTAGTTGCGCCATGCGGACTCTTAGTTGTGGCATGCCTGTGGGATCTAGTTCCCTGACCGGGGATGGAACCCCTACATTGGGAGCACAGAGTCTTACCCACTGGACCACTGGGGAAGTCCCCTTTCTTATAGCTCTCTTATAAAGCAAATAAGGAATAGAGCGCCTTAGGAATGGATCTTCAGTTTTTAATTTTTATAATGATACCAAAATTCTCATTGCCCTGGTGCTTAATGGGTGTAACTTTTCTTTTTTTTTTTTTTCAAAATGTCTCAATTATTTTTAAAAATTTATTTATTTTTGGCAGTATTGGGTCTTTGTTTCTGCGCACGGGCTTTCTCTAGATGTGGCGAGCAGGGGCTACTCTTCACTGTGGTGCACGGGATTCTCATTGCGGTGGCTTCTCTTCTTTCAGAGCACTGGCTCTAGGCATGCGGGCTTCAGTAGTTGTAGCAGGCGGGCTCAGTAGTTGTGGCTCGCGGGCTCTACAGTGCAGGCTCAGTAGTTGTGGCGCACGGGCTTAGTTGCTCCGCGACATGTGAGATCTTCCTGGACCAGGGCTCGAACCCGTGTTCTCTGTATTGGCAGACGGATTCTTAACCCCTGAACCACAAGGGAAGCCCTGGGTGTAACTCTTAATATGCTTAAAACTCTTGGGTGATTTCCTAGTTATTCTTTGGATAAGATTAACATCTTAAATACACCTTAAATGCAATTTACAAGGTGCCTCAGGTTCTAGCCTCACATACTTTTCCAGTCTTACCTTTGGTCTCTCTCTTACTCTCCCTGTAAGGACCACAGGATTCTGCTTTGGGCAAACCTGTGTCCTCTTTGTAAATTCGTTTCATTAGTCTGGAGAGCAATTCTCATCCCCTCAGGTCCCATCCAGGTTAATTCGTACTCATTTTCAGATCTCTGACTTTTTGCTGCTGTAGGAAAGACTATTCTGATTGTCCTTCTGTCCCATCATCTAAATTAGACTTTAATAGTGCCTGTATTTCTCTTTTACACCAATTTTCAAAATGGCAAATATCTACTTACACTATTTACTTAATTTCAGTATTCCTACCACATTCCATAAAGTGTGGGATAGGTCTGTTCTGTTTGTGGATGGATCTTCAGGGCTTAGTCAGTACCTTATTATTATTATTTTTTAAACATCTTTATTGGAGTATAATTGCTTTACAATGGTGTGTTAGTTTCGGCTTTATAACAAAGTGAATCAGCTATACATATACATATATCCCCATATCTCCTCCCTCTTGCGTCTCCCTCCCACACTTCCTATCCCACCCTTCTAGGTGGTCACAAAGCACCGAGCTGATCTCCATGTGCTATGTGGCTGTTTCCCACTAGCTATCTATTTTACATTTGGTAGTGTATATATGTCCATGCCACTCTCTCAGTTTGTCCCAGCTTACCCTTCCCCCTCCCCATGTCCTCAAGTCCATTCTCTACGTCTGCGTCTTTATTCCTGTCCTGCAACTAGGTTCATCAGAACGATTTTTTTTTTTTTTAGATTCCATAAATATGTGTTAGCATACGGTATTTGTTTTTTTCTGACTTACTTCAATCTGTATGACAGACTCTAGGTCCATCAACTTCACTACAAATGATTCAACTTCATTTCTTTCTATGGCTGAGTAATATTCCACTGTATATATGTGCCACATCTTCTTTATCCATTCATCTGTCGATGGACACTTAGGTTGCTTCCATGTCCTGGCTATTGTAAATAGAGCTGCAATGAACATTGTGGTACATGACTCTTTTTGAATCATGGTTTTCTCAGGGTATATGCCTGGTAGTGGGATTGCTGGATCATATGGTAGTTCTATTTTTAGTTTTTTGAGGAACCTCCATACTGTTCTCCATAGTGGCTGTATCAATTTACATTCCCACCAACAGTGCAAGAGGGTTCCCTTTTCTCCACACCCTCTCCACCATTTATTGTTTGTAAATTTTTTGATGATGGCCATCTGACCGGTGTGAGGTGATACCTCATTGCAGTTTTGATTTGCATTTCTCTAATGATTAGTGATGTTGAGCATCCTTTCATGTGTTTGTTGGCAATCTGTATATCTTCTTTGGAGAAATGTCTGTTTAGGTCTTCTGCCCATTTTTGGATTGGGTTGTTTGTTTTTTTGTTATTGACCTGCATGAGCTGCTTGTAAATTTTGGAAATTAATCCTTTGTCAGTTGCTTCATTTGAAAATATTTTCCTCCCATTCTGAGGGTTGTCTTTTCATCTTATTTATGGTTTCCTTTGCTGTATAAAAGCTGTTAAGTTTCATTAGGTCCCATTTGTTTATTTTTGTTTTTATTTCCATTTCTCTAGAAGGTGGGTCAAAAGGGATCTTGCTGTGATTTATGTCATAGAGAGTTCTGCCTATGTTTTCTTCTAAGAGTTTTATAGTGTCTGGCTTTACATTTAGGTCTTTAAATCCATTTTGAGTTTATTTTTGTGTATGGTGTTAAAGAGTGTTCTAATTTCATTCTTTTACATGGAGCTGTCCAGTTTTCCCAGCACCACTTATTGAAGAGGCTGTCTTTTCTCCATTGTATATTCTTGCCTCCTTTATCAAAAATAAGGTGACCATATGTGTGTGGGTTTATCTCTGGGCTTTCTATCCTGTTCCATTGATCTATATTTCTGTTTTTGTGCCAGTACCCTACTGTCTTGATTACTGTAGCTTTATACGATAGTCTGAAGTCCAGGAGCCTGATTCCTCCAGCTCCATTTTTCTTGCTCAAGGTTGCTTTGGCTATTTGGGGTCTTTTGTGTTTCCATACAAATTGTGAAATTTTTTGTTCTAGGTCTGTGAAAAATGCCATGGTAGTTTGATAGAGATTGCTTTGAATTTGTAGATTACTTTGGGTAGTATAGTGATTTTCACAATGTTGATTTTTCCAGTCCAAGAACATGGTATATCTCTGATCTGTTTGTATCATCTTTAGTTTCTTTCATCACTGTCTTATAGTTTTCTGCATGCAGGTCTTTTGTCTCCTTAGGTAGATTTATTCCTAGGTATTTTATTCTTTTTGTTGCACTGGTAAATGGTAGTGTTTACTTAATTTCTCTTTCAGATTTTTCATCATTAGTGTATAGGACTGCAAGAGATTTCTGTGCATTAATTTTGTATCCTGCTACTTTACCAAATTCATTGATTAGCTCTAGTAGTTTTCTGGCAGCATCTTTTGGATTCTCTATGTATAGTATCATGTCACCTGCAAACACTGAAAGCTTTACTTCTTCTTTTCCAGTTTGGATTCCTTTTATTTCTTTTTCTGCTCTGATTGCTGTGGCTAAAACTTCCAAAACTACGTTGAATTATAGTGGTGAGAGTGGACAGCCTTGTCTTTTTCCTGATCTTAGAGGAAATGGTTTCAGTTTTTCATCATTGACAATGATGTTGGCTGTGGGTTTGTCATGTATGGCCTTTATTATGTTGAGGAAAGTTCCCTCTATGCCTACTTTCTGAAGGGTTTTTATCATAAGTGGGTGTTGAATTCTACTGAAAGCTTTCTCTGCATCTATTGAGATGATCATATGGTTTTTCTCCTTCAATTTGTTAATATGGTGTATCACATTGATTGATTTGCATATATTGAAGAATCCTTGCATTCCTGGGATAAACCCCACTTTATCAAGGGTGTATGATCCTTTTAGTGTGCTGATGGATTCTGTTTGCTAGTATTTTATTGAGGATTTTTGCATCTATGTTTATCAGTGATATTGGCCTTTACTTTTCTTTCTTTGTGACATCATTGTCTGCTTTTGGTATCAGGGTGATGGTGGCCTTGTAGAATGAGTTTGGGAGTGTTCCTCCCTCTCTATTTTGGAAGAGTTTGAGAAGGATAGGTGTTAGCTCTTCTCTAAATGTTTGATACAATTTGCCTGTGAAGCCATCTGGTCCTGGGCTTTTGTTGGAATATTTTTAATCACAGTCTCAATTTCAGTGCTTGTGATTGGTCTGTTTAAATTTTCTATTTGTTCCTGGTTCAGTCTCAGAAGGTTCTGCATTCCTTCCGGGTTGTCCATTTTATTGGCATATAGTTGCTTGTAGTAATCTCTCATGATCCTTTGTATTTCTGCAGTGTCAGTTGTTACTTCTCCTTTTTTATTTCTAATTCTATTGATTTGTCTTCTCCCTTTTTTCTTGATGTGTCTGGCTAATGGTTTATCAATTTTGTTTATCTTCTCAAAGAACCAGCTTTTACTTTTATTGATCTTTGCTATAGTTTCCTTCATTTCTTTTTCATTTATTTCTGATCTGATCTTTATGATTTCTTTCCTTCTGCTAACTTTGGGGTTTTTTTGTTCTTTCTTTAATTGCTTTAGGTGTAAGGTTAGGTGGCTTTTTTGAGATGTTTCTTGTTTCTTGAGGTAGGATTGTATTGCTATAAACTTCCTTCTTAGAATGGCGTTTGCTGCATCCCATGGTTTTGGATCATTGTGTTTTCATTGTCATTTGTTTCTAGGTATTTTTTGATTTCCTCTTTGATTTCTTCAGTGATCTCTTGGTTATTTAGTAGTGTATTGTTTAGCCTCCATGTGTTTGTATTTTTTACAGGTTTTTTCCTGTAATTGATATCTAGTCTCATAGCGTTGTGGTCGGAAAAGATGCTTCATACAATTTCAATTTTTTAAAATTTACCAAGGCTTGATTGTGAGCCAAGATATGATCTATCCTGGAAAATGTTCCATGAGCACTTGAGAAAAAGTGTATTCTGTTGTTTTTGGATGGAATGTCCTATAAATATCAATTAAGTCCATCTTGTTTAACGTATCATTTAAAGCTTTTGTTTCCTTATTTATTTTCATTTTGGATGATCTGTCCATTCATGAAAGTGGGGTGTTAAAGTCCCCTACTATGATTGTGTTGCTGTCGATTTCCCCTTTTATGGCTGTTAGCATTTGCCTTATGTATTGAGTACTCCTATGTTGGGTGCATAAATATTTACAATTGTTATATCTTCTTCTTGGATTGATCTCTTGATCATTACGTAGTGTCCTTCTTTGTCTCTTGTAATAGTCTTTATTTTAAAGGCTATTTTGTCTGATATGAGAATTGCTACTCCAACTTTCTTTTGATTTCCATTTTCATGGAATATCTATTTCCATTCCCTCACTTTCAGTCTGTATGTGTCCCTAGGTCTGAAGTGGGTCTCTTGTAGATAGCATATGTATGGGTCTTATTTTTGTATCCATTCAGCCAGTCTACGTCTTTTGGTTGGAGCATTTAATCCATTTATATTTAAGGTAGTTATCAATATGTATGTTCCTATTACCATTTTCTTAATTGTTTTGGGTTTGTTATTGTAGGTCTTCTCCTTCTCTTGTGTTTCCTGCCTAGAGAAGTTCCTGTAGCATTTGTTGTAAAGCTGGTTTGGTGGTGCTGAATTCTCTTAACTTTTGCTTGTCTGCAAAGGTTTTGATTTCTCCGTTGAATCTGAATGAGATCCTGGCTGGGTAGAGTTATCTTGATTGTAGGTTTTTCCCTTTCATCACTTTAAATATGTCCTGTCACTCCCTCCCGCCTTGCAGAGTTTCTGCTGAAAGATCAGCTGTTAACCTTATGGGAATTCCCTTGTATGTCATTTGTTGTTTTTCCCTTGCTGCTTTTAATATTTTTTCTTTGTATTTAATTTTTGATAGTTTGATTAATATGTGTCTTGGCGTGTTTCTCCTTGGATTTATCCTGTATGGGACCCTCTGTGCTTCTTGGACTTGGGTGACTATTTACTTTACCATATTAGGGAAGTTTGCAACTATAATCTCTTCAAATATTTTCTCAGTCCCTTTCTTTTTCTCTTCTTCTTCTGGGACCCCTGTAATTCAAATGTTGGTGCATTTAATGTTGTCCCAGAGGTCTCTGAGACTGTCCTCAATTCTTTTCATCCTTTTTTCTTTATTCTGCTCTGTGATAGTTATTTCCAATATTTTATCTTCCAGGTCACTTATCCATTCTTCTGCATCAGTTATTCTGCTATTGATTCCTTCTAGAGAATTTTAAATTTCATTGATTGTGTTGTTCATCATTGTTTGTTTGCTGTTTAGTTCTTCTAGGTCCTTGTTAAACGTTTCTTGTATTTTCTCCATTCCATTTCCAAGATATTAGATCATCTTTACTATCATTACTCTGAATTCTTTTTCAGGTAGACTGCCTATTTCCTCTTCATTTGTTCTGTCTGGTGGATTTTTACCTTGCTCCTTCATCTGCTGTGTGTTTCTCTGTCTTCTCATTTTGCTTAACTTACTGTGTTTGGGGTCTCCTTTACGCAGGCTATACATTCGTAGTTCCGGTTGTTTTTGGTGTCTGCCCCCAGTGGCTAAGGTTGGTTCAGTGGGTTGTGTAGGCTATCTGGTGGAGGGGACTGGTACCTGTTTCTGGTGGATGAGGCTGGATCTTGTCTTTCTGGTGGGCAGGATCACGTCTGGTGGTGTGTTTGGGGTGTCTGTGACATTATGATTTTAGGCAGCCTCTCTGCTAATGGGTGGGATTGTGTTCCTCTCTTGCTAGTTTGGCATAGGGTGTCCAGTACTGTAGCTTGTTGGTCTTTGAGTGGAGCTGGGTCTTAGCATTGAGACGGAGATCTCTGGGAGAGGTTTTGCCGTTTGATATTACGTGGAGCCAGGAGGTCTCTGGTGGACCAATGTCCTGAACTCAGGTCTCCCACCTCAGAGGCTCAGGCCTGACACCCGGCCAGAGCACCAAGACCCTGTCATTCACACAGCTTAGAAGAAAAGGGAGAAAAAAAGAAAGAAAGAAAGAAAAATAAAATAAAGTTAATAAAATAAAAAATAATTATTAATCATTAAAAAAAATTAAGAAGTATTAAAAAAAAGAAAGAAGAGTGCAACCAAACCAAAAAACAAATCCACCAATGATAATAAGTGCTAAAAAACTATACTAAAAGAAAAACAGAAACAAAAACAAAAAACGGACAGACAGAACCATAGGACAAATGGTAAAAGCAAAGTTATACTGACAAAATCACACAAAGTCCACTGTCTCAATTTTGGAAAGATTCATTGTCTATCCAGGTATTCCAGAGACGCAGGGTACATCAAGTTGGTTGGGGAGATTTAATCCACGGCTCCTGAGGCTGCTGGGAGAGATTTCCCTTTCTCTTCTTTGTTCCCACAGCTCCTGGGGTTCAGCTTTGGATTTGGCCCCGCCTCTGCATTAGGTCACCTGAGGGTGTCTGTTCTTCGCTCACACAGGACAGGGTTAAAGGAGCAGCTGATTCGGGGCTCTGGCTCGCTCAGGCCGTGGGGAAGGGAGGGTTACGGAATGTGGGGTGAGCCTGCGGCGGCAGAGGCCAGAGTGACGTTGCATCAGCCTGAGGCGCGCCGTGCGTTCTCCCAGGGAAGTTGTCCCTGGATCATGGGACCCTGGCAGTGGTGGGCTGCACAGGCTTCCTTCCGGGAGGGGCGGTGTGGATAGTGACCTGTGCTTGCACACAGGCTTTTTTGTGGCCGCAGCAGCAGCCTTAGCGTTTCATGCCCGTCTCTGGTGTCCGCACTGATAGCCGCGGCTTGCGCCTGTATCTGGAGCTCGTTTAGGCAGTGCTCTGAATCCCCTCTCCTTGTGCACCCTGAAACAATGGTATCTTCCCTCTTAGGCAGGTCCAGGCTTTTTCCTAGACTCCCTCCCAGGTAGCTGTGGTGCACTAGCCCCTTTCAGGCCATGTTCACGCAGCCAACCCCAGTCCTCTCCCTGGGATCTGACCTCCGAAGCCTGAGCCTCAGCTCCCAGCCCCCACCTGCACTGGTGGGTGAGCAGACAAGCCTCTCAGGCTGGCGAATGTTGGTCGGCACCGATCCTCTGTGCGGGAATCTCTCTGCTTTGCCCACTGCACCCCTGTTGCTGTGCTCTCCTCCGTGGCTTTGAAGCTTCCCGCACCCTGCCACCCACCGTCTCCGCCAGTGAAAGGGCTTCCTAGCGTGTGGAAACTTTTCTTCCTTCACAGCTCCCTCCCAGAGGTGTAGGTCCCATCCCTATTTTTTTGTCTCTGTTTTTTCTTTTTTTTTTTTCCCTACCCAGGTACATGGGGAGTTTCTTGCCTTTTGGGAAGGCTTAGGTCTTCTGCCAGCATTCAGTAGGTATTCTGTTGGAGCCGTTCCACATGTAGACGTGTTTCTGATGTATTTGTGGGGAAGAAGGTGATCTCCACATCTTAACACCTCCGCCATCTTGATGGTCTCCAGCCAGTACCTTATTTATCAATCAAACTTGTGGAATGAACTTATGAACACCTCAGAACACTCATACATCAGACAGTTTAACAGTGAACTTATTCTCAGCTCTTGTTGGGAGGGTCAAATTAAGAATGCACTACCTGAAGCATGTTTCCCTGAACGTTTTATATAAGTATGTAAAATTGTTCTATGTTATAAATTGATAAATTTATCAGAATTTAATGCTAATACAATTTTGGGGGAATAGAGTCCTTTTTTTTTTAGTTAGCAAGAGCAAAATACTTTGTTGTGTTTCTCTTTTTCCTGGACTCCACGAAGCTCAAAAGTAAATATATGGCTTATTTACAGGAATGTTCTCCAAACCCAGATTCCTGGTAAAAATTCTTTCTACTTTCTTTACATGGCATATTAGGCCTTTTATTTATTTATTTAAAAAATCTGTTACTATGTAACAACCTAAGTGGGAAAAGAATTTGAGAAAGAGTAGATACATGTATATGTGTAACTGAATCACTTTGCTGTATACCTGAAACTAACACAACATTGTTAATAAACTATACTCTAATATAAAATTAAAAGTTAACATAAAAAAATTTAAAAATCTGTTAGATATTTGCTTCACATCAAGTTGCCTCAATTTTGAGTAATTTTATTTTGATTGTGTTGAAGATATAACTTTTCTCATTGTAGTAAGTCCAGAAAAATATATAAATAGCACATCTTTGGCCATACCTGAACAATTGCTAAGAATGGAAGCTACAACCAGGCTCAGATGGTTCCTTTTTTTGTTTTAATTAATTAATTAATTAATTTACTTTTGGCTGTGTTGGGTCTTCATTGCTGTGTGCAGGCTTTCTTTAGTGGCAGCGAGTGGGGGCTACTCTTCGTTGCGATGCTTGGGCTTCTCATTGAGGTGGCTTCTCTTGTTGTGGAGCATGGGCTCTAGGCACGTGAACTTCAGTAGTTGTGGCTCACAGGCTCTAGAGCACAGGCTCAATAGTTGTGGTGCATGGGCTTAGTTGCTCCACAGCATGTGGGATCTTCCCGGACTAGGGCTTGAACCCATGTCCCCTGCATTGGCAGGCGGATTCTTAACCACTGTGCCACCAGGGAAGTCCAAGATTCAGGTGGTTCTGAGTGTCCTGAATGAAATTATATGATGGCCTTAGGCGTGGGAAAGAGGTTGGGGAGGGTAGATGTCCTTGAAGTCGCTCTTTTTTTAAAAAAGCAGCAAAATAAACTGGAGTCGGTTATGCACTCCTCATGAAATTCAAACAACTTATTAGTACACTGTGGAAGCAACTAGGCAGAACTCAGCTTCTTGTGCCATAAGTGTGGGGCGTAGCCTTGCCTGTGTGTATTCAGTTTGAAAACTAGGACCTGCTGGGTCAATTCTTGCTTCCCTCATAGGCAGGTTTTCAAGTTACTTCCCTAAATAGAGCAGGGGGTTGGGGATGGATGGGAGAGGAGGTGACTTAAAGGAACTCATCCCTTTAGGAGGTGGGGGAACTTAATCATAGCTCTGCACTTTCTTCAGATTATTAAACAATGAGTGTTTATGAAATCAAGAAAAATATTTCCCCCCCAGAGCTTTCTTTTCAAAGAGTCCTCTGTGTGCTCTGGCTAATTTAAAAAGAACCCCATAGGGTGCTTATTTTTTTACACATATATTGCCAGAGTAGTTCCTGTTTTGGTTTAAATGTGTTCCTTCTTTTTAGTCAGATGAAAGAGAACTTTCTTTAAAAAGAATTTGTCTGCTGATTCTGTTTGTTCGAATGAGCCTAAATAAAACTTCTGTTAAGAGTTTAACTGTTGAGCTAAGTCCTCTCAGCTAAATTATCTGGCAATTTTCGTTCTTAGTTGGACTATGTAACTGGAGTGTTCTTATTACCCTCTTTCCTACCTGAAATGTCTGCCTCCCCCGAAGACTCCTCTGAAGTAAATGTATTGAGGAAAGGGCTTTTTCCCTCAATTCGGTTAGCTTATTCCTCATGGAGTGTGATGTTAGGGTGTGGGTGTGTGGAATATGCTAGGCGCCATAAGTAAGCAAGTCATTCTGCAGCAGGCAATGGCCTGGGAGAGGAGTGACTAGGTCAACCTATGGAGAAATGACATCTTGAAGGCTTTAGAAATGGTGACAAATGTCTAAAGGAGAAGGGCCGTGGAAAGAGGATGTAGAAGCCCCCAAAGTTGTCCCCCATCAGCCTAGCATGCAACGATAACATGAAGCTTTCTTAATGCAGAGTTTCGGTCAAGAGGAAGTTCTGGGATGATACAACAGGAAAAATAATTAAACAAGCAAGCAAACGAAGAAACAAATAAATCATTCTTTGATACATGCTGAACATGGATAAAACTCAGAAACATTATGCTAAGTGGAAGAAGTCTGATATAAGAGCCTGGAACAGGAGAAAAGGGGGCAGGGCACAACCATTAAAAGAATGACATAGCCCTTGAGGATACAACATAAACTGGTTAGAACCTGTTAGGTCCAAGATGGCAGAAGATTTGACTTCCAGTAGACCTCAAGCCTCATTATATGCTCATTGTAATACATCAACATGCTAAATGACACACCCACAGGCACCATGACAGTTCCAAGGCTGACTACAGAAGGCCAAAAAGTGGGCGGTGGTCAAATTCCTGGAAATCCCTGCCCCTTCTCCAAAATAGTTGGAATAATTCCCCTATTCGTTAAGCTATAAAATTACCCAGCCCATAAAAACTAACCACCCCATATTTGGGAGCCACTCTAGCCTTCTGAGACAGACCGCATTCTGCCTATGGAATGTGTATCTCTCTAAATAAACCTGCTTTCACTTACCATGGTTCACTCTTGAATTCTTTCCTGCAGGAAGCCAAGGACCCTCACTTGGTAGCCCATCCCAGGGCCTTGCCTGAGACTTGCGACATGACCATCCTCTCTGTGCCCCATTCTCCTGCAACAGGCCCATTTATTGCATGATTTCCTTTATATAAAATGTCCAGAATGGGCAAATCTATAGAGACAGTAAGAAAGTTAGTGGTTTCCTGGGGCTGGGAGGGCCAGGGGTAAGACTGAGATTTTGCTGAGGGAGATGAAAATGTTCTGAAACTGATTGTGGCGATGGCTGCACAAGTTGATAAATTATCTCAAAATCATTGAATGGTACACTTGAAATGGGTGAATTTTATGATATGTGAAATGTATCTCAATAAAGCTCTCAATAAAGGCGAGATCATCTATTCAAAGGGACTAAGGATAGATCTTCCAAGGATAAAGATAGAAGTGCTCATCTTAACTCTCATAGTCCCCATCACCTAAAGATTATACAGACAACTTTGTTTCTACAAGGGAGAAGACCATGAAATGAACCATTCCTGAGTGCTTTAATGCTGTGTCTCTTACTACTGTTTCAATGTTTGAAGTCTACTTGTGCAATAAATAGCAAGGTCAGACATTAAAAACAACAGGGAGAAGGACCATTCCTTGAGTTTGAAGGTGGTCATCACAGTCAGAATTCAAATAAGTTCTCAGAAGATGAGAATGTTTCCTACATTTTGCTGAAAATGATGAAAGATTTAAAGAAGAGGCCTCTACTAAGAAACATGCAAATATAGAATGTTTTCAACACATGCAGTAATGCTAATAAAGGATCCTTTGCTTTCACATTCAACTAAATCAAACTGTAAACATTATCTAGGCTGAAGATTGCTTCTGCTTCATTTACAAGTATTTACTAAACAAATGGCTAAGAACACAAGATAATGGGAAGTTTCTTACTTTATCCCCTTTAGAAAATAAACGCAATTTGACATGCTAATCATAGCCCCCCCTTCCTTTTTTTTTTTCTTTGGAGGACTTCTCCTCCGTAGCTAGAATATAGTCTTTTCAGGAATTTGGATCAGACTAACTTGCTATGCCCCATAAATGATACCTCCTAAATTGCATTTTCCAGTGGGATTTCAACCCTGGAATTCCTGCTAAAGTATACCAAAATGCATGATGGTTTCCACAATCATGTTGGGCATCTATTAGAACCTCTATATTTATTTATTATTATTATTATTTTTTTGCGGTACGCGGGCCTTTCACTGTTGTTGCCTCTCCCGTTGCGGAGCACAGGCCCCGGACGCGCAGGCTCAGCGGCCATGGCTCACGGGCCCAGCCGCTCCGCGGCATGTGGGATCTTCCCGGACCAAGGCACGAACCCGCGTCACCTGCATCGGCAGGCGGACTCTCAACCACTGCGCCACCAGGGAAGCCCTCTATATTTATTTTTTTTATTGCACTTACTTTTGCAACTAGAATGAGGTTTTGTTTTAGTTGGACATTTAGTTTTAAATGGATGACGTGACATTACTTAATGCATGTAAATGCTAATCTGCTTTGAGATTTTAAATTCAAGTTCCTTAAAAAGGGCAAGTTGCTGCTTTTCTTAGAAGTGAAAATAAAAGCATGGACCATGCCAACATTTGATTATATGATGATTTTACCAAGCTTCCTGAGTATTATCTTCTCTCTTGAGAGTAACATATGGACATCACTTTATATTCTCACTTGCCTATTGTCTCAGAAGCTGAGAAAAATTCATTTTACCTAGACTGAAGAACCTCAGAAAAGCAAATAACCACTCAAAATTTATTTGATACTTAAAGGCAGTGTTTACATATTAAATTAGTATGCTTTTTTTTTTTTTTTTTTAAGGGACAGGATTTCTGTTTGAGATAGTATATGCCTGGATAAGAAGTTTGTTTGCCAGCTTTAAATTACAGAATTTTTGCCATTACTTTTTTAAAGCAGTTGTTCTGAAACATTAGTGTCTAAATAGTTGAACCCCACTCCTAGAGTTTCTGATTTAGTAGGTCTAGTTTGCATTTCTATCAGTTTCCTGGGGTGATATTGAGATGGCTGGTCTGGGGACCACACTTTGAAACTCCCCTGCCCTATTAGAAGGGGAGGTCCATGTGCTCCACATTCAGAAGGTTATAACTACTGTAGGCCAGGATCATAACTTATAAGAACTTTGTATGATTCCTTAAAGTTTTCAGTTTTCCAAAGTTGATTCTTATCATCTGTCTCTTTCCCCACACTATTGTTAAATCTTAAAACTGAAATAGATTGTTGGTGCTGGGAAGATGCAGAAAAACATCCAATAAGCCTGAACACTGGGGGTCTGCCCCAGGAGACAGAGTAGATAGCGACAGCTTTAAAAAGAAGAAAGTAAGTAGAGTCATAGGATCTGCTAAAAAGAAGAATAAGAAGGTCTGAGAAGGAGGAGAGATAGACACAAAAGCAGCCCTTCTTGCTGCTCTCCAGGCCCTCCATGTTAGCTCTCAGAGGTCACCAGACTCCCGTTAGTTGCTGGGGAAGAGGGACCGCGGGGTCAATCCGCTTCCTCGTTCCTCCTGCCAATTTAGGCCAAAGGAGAAATGAGATGCTTAAATAGTCTAAAATAGAAGGTATTTTTGCTGCTTTCTCTTATCTGCCCCTAGGGATAGTTTTCATTCCAGAGAAATTATTTTATTTGGCAGATTAATGTTTTAATATGTCCTTTGATTCATTTTTCAGTGAGCCTTTTAAGAAATGTAGCTGTGTTTTCCAGGGTATGTCAGCCATGAGAAGTCTCCCAAGCTGCCTTGAGTTTTGTTTTTTTTTTTTCCTTCTACCATCTCTACTCATCTCCAAATAGTTTTCTACCTTTATAAGGTTTTCTTTCTCACAGTCCCTTTTAGAAAAGGTAGTATCAGGAACTCACCTCCAAGTTTTGCAGTTTAGGACTTGAGGGTTCAAGTCTGGTCATAAGACCTGGAGTAAATTACTTATTTTCTTTAGGACTGAAACCTCACATGTTAAATGCTGTCAGTTATGCTTAAACCTGGTGGTGTTTCTGGGAGAATTAAATGGGATGCCTCTAAATTCTTAGTACAATGTCTGGTACACCATCAGTGATGTTAATCTGTATGATCATTGTTACTGCTGCTGGGAGGCAACTCTTTAACCCTTTTTTCTCCTCTTCTTTCCAAACAATCCCAATTGCTTTATGGAGAAGAAACAGCGTTGCCCTAAATCTGTACGTCACCCTCTGATTTCTAGTTCTCTTATGTTTCTTGATCTAAACCTAGTACAACTGACTTAGTTTGTGCCCTTGGATTCCTACCTAAGCAAAGCAAGGCAGGTTGCCAGATGGGGAGGCTGCTAAAAGTGGTCTCCTTCCTGTGGGTAACCAAAAAAAGAATAAACAAAAGGCATTAAGTCTCTAGTTGAAGAGATGAGCCCACATGAAAGCTAAATTATTTAAAGATTTAAGTAAGAATTGGAGACAAAAATAGAAGTCATTTCAAATTACCCCTATTTAATTCATCATCCTTAGGGCTTTCCAAAAAATAAATCTGGTCATATCACTTCCCTGCCAAAAATACTCACCCACCCCTCACTCCCAGCACCCTATGCCCCTCTCTACCCACCAGTTTTTTCAACATAGTTTATCTTCCTCATACTGGTTTAAGTCTTTAAGATACTCCAAGGTCAGGCCCCCTCTTTTTCTTCCTTCCAGAGACCTAATTATGGGCCAGCTTCACTGACTCAGCAGAGATCACTCACTTCTGGGGCTTCCTTATCTCCTTTTGCCTCCATACACACCCCCAAATAAATGCCCTGTCTCTCTTTGCTATTAACACTCTGTAAAGAACTCTCCTGCTTGAACCTGTACTTGTTGGTTAAGCTGTGAGTTTTCTAAAGCAAGCACCAAGGACACCTAGCACTCTATCTGGAAGTAAGTTCACAACAGAGGTCGCAATAGATAATACTTTAGTGAATGCTGTCAGCTGACCAGCAACAATGAGGCTCCTCCAGCTCAGCAAGGAAGTCTATGGGCCTAAAGGTGCCTTTGGGGAGGGAGGGGCCAGATAGGGAATAAGACCTTTGCTGAGTGGGGATTACAGGGAGGGGAGGTGTGAGGGGGTGAGGGGGGAAGGCCTACTGGACAACCTTGTGAACTGTAATACAGCCATTAAAGAAAAAAATCTGGGACTTCCCTGGTGGCGCAGTGGTTAAGAGTCCACCTGCCAATGCAGGGAACACGGTTGGAGCCTTGTTCCAGGAAGAGCCCACATGCCACAGAGCAACTAAGCCCATGCGCCGCAACTACTGAGCCTGCGCTCTAGAGCCCGCGAGCCACAACTACTGAAGCCCGCGTGCCTAGAGCCAGTGCTCTGCAACAAGACAAGCCACCACCATGAGAAGCCCGCGTACCATAACAAAGAGTAACCCCCGCTACCCCCCTCTCTCTGCAACTAGAGAAAGCCTGTGCTCAGCAATGAAGACCCAACACAGCCAAAAATAAATAAATTAAAAAAAAAATACAAAAAAACCCTGACACTTTCTTAGCAATGATGCAGGAAGCCTGGATCACAGGGATGAAGCGGGAGACTGGAGTTTAGGAAGGACACCTCTTGAGCAACTTCAGGATAGAATGGCAACGTGAGAGAGCGGCACACAAGCAAATGACACGCATAGGTAACCTGATGTAAAAATACTAAAATGTGTCTACATAATAACATGTGGGGAAACAAAACAAGAAACATTAAATGGGCGCAATGTGGACACTACCACAGTATTTCTTAAGCAGCATATCCAAGTCACTTTGGTCTCCATTTCATTTGCTTTGGAAATGCAGCCTAAAACAACGTTTATCTACAAAAACTATTTATGCAATAATCTAACACTTATGGCAGCCAGGAAGACAGTGCCATAGAGTTGAGTTACTTATCTTTTTAAATATTGACTGTCCGATTTTAAGCAGCAACAACTCTGTGTGATTCGTCACCTGACAAATTGCAAGTCATGTGGGTTTTTTTGTTGTTTGTTTTTTGTGGGTTTTGTGTGTTTTCTTTTGCAAGTAATGGTTTTGATGGACTCATTTGTATTTAGATGTCTATTTAACATCAGTCAACAGCATTTACTATGTGTTGGCCTGTTTCTTAGGCATTGGGTGTACAACAGTGAGTGACAGGGACTTCTCTGGTGGTCCAGTGGGTAAGACTCCGTGCTCCCAATGCAGGGGGCCCAGGTTTGATCCCTGGTTGGGGAACTAGATCCTACATGCCGCAACAAAGATCCTATGTGCCACAACTAAGACCCCGTGCAACTAAAATAAATAAATAAATTTTTTTTTTTAAATAATGAATGACAGAAGATGCCTGCTCTGTAAGAATTTACAGACTAGAAAGGAAGAGGGTCTAGTAAACATAGTAAATCTAGTATGTCTGATCAGTACCAGGGCCAGGACAAGGGGAAGCAGAATACTGTAGTTACTCAAGTCCAGAGAGTCAGGGAAGGCTTCTTAGAGGATGAGCAGAAATTAGCTAGGGAAAAAAAAAAAAGGGAGGAGATATTCCAGGCGGTGGGAATAGCATATACAATGAATAGTTTATGCTATTAAGCTATTATTAGCTTAATTTAGTGCTATCGTGTTCATAGATTAATAGTTTAGATGAGTTCCCAATAATGAAATGCAAAAGGTGACATTTAACGACTTAAAATTTATTCAATTCAAAAGGCCATGCTTTATTCTGATATGGATACCTTTCCTACTTTGGGGATATTATAATGTCATGTTTTCCCCAAAATGATAGTGACAGCAGATGATAAGGTAATTCTTTAAAAAACATCTTTGGCAAAATAAAAGATTTTCAAACTGTGTTGATCCCTAAGTTTTACTAGTCTATGAAATAGAAAAAGAAGTTCATTCCCTCACCCTATATAAATGTTTTTTTTTCTTCTTCTCTCCTTCTTTTTGGTTAAATAACACAATTACTCAAAAAGTCTACAGATTTGGATTTGTTAGTCCAAAGCAAACTGTTCTAGTAACATTTGAGCTGAGGGATGGGAATATAATGCCCAGCCCTTTGAGGATTCTAGTTAGTTGCCTGATAGTTTCCTTTATAGAAAGTACTTTCTGAGCTCTTAAGCACTCCAAAGACCTGACATTTGTTACTTGCAAATTTATTTTGAAACCCAGGTTCATTTTCTGGATTGTTTTGACATATTTCCTAAGATTTTTTTTTAGTGCTTTGATTGAAAATTTTCTAGGTTTTAGAAATTAATTAGATAATTATCAAATTGCCTGATGACAATATATGTAAGCTGGCTTATATAGATATATAAGCTTATATATATATAAAGATATAGATATATGTATTTGAGTGTTTACTTAGTGCTGGAGACAGTGCTAAATAATCTCTAGTTATTCCACGTAGTCTTCACAACAACCTTTATAATTTTTAGATTACAATGCAGAGAGGTTAAATAACTTGCCTAAGGACACAGAGTCAAGAGATGGGTTTGTAAATAGTTGGGAGTGCCCTGTAGTTTAGCATATCAACAAGATGAGAAAGTGCCTTTATAAACTCAAAAGCTGTCAAGAAACACCTCCTTGTTTCTTGGATGGGAAGAGCCTTACTAAACTTCTGGAACAACATTACTAAACATATATGTCTGGATTTGAAAACCATTAGCAATTAACATTGTACACTATCTAAAGCTTACATTTAGGACCAATATGTATTTCCTTTTTTTTTTTTCTCCTTGAGTACTCCCTAGATCCTCTCGGGGTAAAAGAGGAATGTCTTAAATCCACTTGTCTGTTAAAGGAAAGATTTAAAATGGTAAACACACACATACAATAAAAAACAGTGGGAGGAAAAACCCTTCAAGAATATGTGAGTTAAACTTTCTGTTAACTCTATTCAGCTGAATTTCAGAAGCATTCAGAAAGGGTCCAGCTGCTGCCTGGGAAGGCAGTTAAAACTAGTGGACATTTCAGGGCTTCCCTGGTGGCGCAGTGGTTGCGAGTCCGCCTGCCGATACAGGGGACACGGGTTCGTGCCCCGGTCTGGGAAGATCCCATATGCCGCGGAGCGGCTAGGCCCGTGAGCCATGGCCACTGAGCCTGCGCGTCCGGAGCCTGTGCTCCGCAACGGGAGAGGCAACAACAGTGAGAGGCCCGCATACTGCAAAAAAAAAAAAAAAGTAGTGGACATTTCATAATGTATGCAAATGTTAAGTCATTACATAGTACACCTGAAACTAACATGATATATATCAAATATATTTCAATGAAAGAAAAAAAAGTAGTGGAGAAAACATGAGCTGGGAGACAGGTCTGAGTTCAGATCCAAGCATTTTGTTATCTTCATTATTTCTATTTTGTAGATGAGTCAATTTAAGCTCAGAATTAGTGGGAGTCCAAGTTGGAGACTAGGCTTGAAGGAGAAAAACTTTCACCTGATTTCTAATGTAATGCTCAAATGACTGATGATGTAAGGAAAATGAACAGAGCAGATGATTAAGGGTGGGTGGGGTTTAGAGGGATATCAGAAAATCTTGTTCTAGGGCTATGGTAATTTTAAAGATTTACTTGTTTCCCTATCTCCTTTTTGAGTAGTGAAAGGTTTCAGATCCCTAGTGAAGTAATTAGCATGACGTTTATTTTTAAGCACAGTTATATCTGAAATGTCCTAGAAGGAAACAAATGTACCTATTTCCCATTATTTTTGATGCATTGATGCATTTAATCAAAGAAAATAATTTCACAAGTCAATGCTTTTAAAGAATTTATTTTTATTATCCTTTAAAGTATTTATTTCACATGTAACTACCTAATTACTGTGTATGAATGAAAAAATAATCTAGAAGTTATTCTTTCAAGCCCCGTTTTACGTATTTCATTTAAACAACAAAATTTTTTCTCCTGCTGCTTTATAGTAAATTCTACTTTTCCTTCATTTCTATACCCTTTGGCTCAGTACTGTGTTTTGCAATATTGATGACCAAGTAAGCTCAGGATATTTATTTCCATCTGGCAGAGTTCAGCTTCTGCCTCTTGTTTGCTTTCTCCATCTGCCCACCCAGCTCACCATCTTTTTTTTTTCCTCCTCCTTAATGGAGTTCGGGTTAACCCTCTCGCAGGCCTAATCCTTTTAGCAGGCTTGCGCCTTCGTATTTTTTTTTTCCCTAGTTTTGCAAGTAGGACTTCAAGTAAACTTAAATGTCTGTGCCTAATACTTTCACAACCTTCACATTTTACCTTTTTTTGTTTTTATAAAGAACAGCAGAACGCTAAGGCTCAGATAGTTACTTGGATTAGAAAAAAAGGAAACAACCTTCGGTTTTGCGCGTAAACGGTGTAAAATGCATTACATAGATTTTTTTCTTTTTACAGACTAAACTTATTACGGTTGCCATACTTCTCTTCAGTAACAGGCTTTCTTACCAGTTTTAACCTGGATTCAGTAAGGTCTCCACTCTGACTCCTGAAGTTACTGAAACAGCAACCACAAAAGGCTTACTAACCTTTTATTTATTTATTTTGCAATTAAACTTTGACAAAGACATCCCCCAATCCTCCCTAAGGGTGGAGCATAAACGGCTCTGTGGCGTCGGCTGCACGTCTGCGAGGGGAACTCGGCTCCGAAGGCTGCAGGATGCCCCGCGAGAGCCGGTTCTCCCTCCTTTTCTCCGCACTCCCTGTATCCTCAACACTTGTACCCGCATCCCGCTGCCCCGTACGCTCTTCCGGCCTTTGGAACCAGCCACACAGACTCGGCATGGGGACGGGATGTAAACACCGAGTACAGCTAGCGGCCGGTGCCGTGCAGGCCGATCCGTGCCGCCGGCGCGGGTGTAGACAGCCTGAGCCGGGCGGCTTTTATCTGCACAGCATTAAGCCTCCTTGCAGGCGAGCCTGGGCAGCGCACTCCTTCAGAAGACGCGCTGGCGCGGCGCCTAGACTTGCTGAAGCGAGAAGGAGGGGCGAGGGCTGGGGGCGGGGCTTTCACACGCGCACCCTGTTTCCTCCGTCCCCCGCCCCTGCTCCCCCTTCTCCGGCTGCCACTCGGGGGTTTATTTGTTTACAAGCGGATTACGTCAGCTCCTCCCTCTCTTCCCGGTCTATGGGCCCGCCCCCTGGCCCCTTTTTCCCGCCCCCTCCGGCTCCGAATCTGCTTGCGTCACAATGGTGCGATCTCCGGAATGGCTGGAGTCGGCCGTCACGCTCCCGCCACGCCACTTCCTTTCCGCGGCGCTATAAAAAGTGATGCACGGCCTCTGCTGCTCGTTGCCGGTCTAAGCTGGAAATGCAATTGCTTGAACCTTCGGAGGCTGCGGAGCTGGAGGCGGAGGCGGCTGGGGAGGTCCGAGCGATGTGACGAGGCCGCCGTCGCTCATCTTTTCCTCTCTCCTGCCGCCTCCTACCTCAAAAATAACTTTTTTACTATAAAGAAAGGAGAAAAAAAGTAGCCGTTCGCGCCTCACGCCCTCTCTCTCTCTCAGCCCTCTGACCTGTGAGGGAGCCCGGGGTGGCCGCTCCGCCGTCGGGGTCGCGCCGCCGAGCCCCGGCCGCCCCGGGCCGCCCCCGCCCGCCGCCCCCATGCATCCCTTCTACACCCGGGCCGCCACCATGATAGGCGAGATCGCCGCCGCCGTGTCGTTCATCTCCAAGTTCCTCCGCACCAAGGGGCTCACGAGCGAGCGACAGCTGCAGACCTTCAGCCAGAGCCTGCAGGAGCTGCTGGCAGGTGAGCAGACCACGGCGGGAGGGCGATGGGCGCCGGGGAACGCCGCCGCACATCCCCGGGCCGAGCCGTCGGGGCCGCGGGAGTCTCGGTGGCGCCGCGCTCGGGTCCGGCCGCGGGACGGTGGCTGGCGCGCTGGGCGGTCGCTAACGGCGGGTCCCGAGGAGGGTTTGGGGGCTGGGCCGAGGGCGCTCCCTCCTCCCCCCACGGCTGGCAAACCGAGGGGAGAAGAAAATAGACGCACAACAAAGAAACTAAAGCCGACCGAGTCTGGAGCTGTGGTCTTCGGACGGTCCGCGGGTTTGGGGGACAAAGGAGCCGCGGGGCTGGGGTTGGTTCGACGCCCCCTTTCCCCAATCCCGTCCAACCGTTGCGGGCTCGGCGGCCCGGCCCCGGGGTGGGAAAGCGCGCCGCTGCCCCGAAGCCAGCCCGGGACGGACGTGCCGTCTCCCCCCTCCTCCTACCCCTTCCCATTAATCATCGGATTTGTCACCGGTACAATTACAGCCCTGCCCAGAGCGTGGTTTAGGGTTGGTTGTTTTACTTCCCTTCGGGGTTAACAGTCTGGTGGCGCTTCTCTCCTCCAAAGCTGTAAACCCCATTGTGTGCGTCTGGGGTGGGGTGGGGAAAGTAAACAGGCTCCCGGCTGGCGGAGGCTGCGCGCGTGATTCCCGTTTTGGCGGCCCAACCGGTTGGTTCCCGGAGATTGTTTTGTCCCGTACTACTGCTATTTCTAAAACCCGGCCCGCGTTTCCCATCCCCGCACACGCACAGCCGCGAACGCGATGCTGGGCATTTAAAAAAGTTGATAGTTCGCATTTTCACTCCAAGGAGCCAGCGGAAGAAGGAAACTACGGCGGGAACCAGCAGTAACGGTGTCTAAGCATTGTTTTCTCTGTTCTTTTCTTCTATAGAACATTATAAACATCACTGGTTCCCAGAAAAGCCCTGCAAGGGATCAGGTTACCGCTGTATTCGCATCAACCATAAAATGGATCCTCTGATTGGACAGGCAGCACAGCGGATTGGACTGAGCAGTCAGGAGCTGTTCAGGCTTCTCCCAAGTGAACTCACACTCTGGGTTGATCCTTACGAAGTGTCCTACAGAATTGGAGAGGATGGCTCCATCTGTGTGCTGTACGAAGCCTCACCAGCAGGAGGTAGCACCCAAAACAGCACCAACGTGCAAATGGTAGACAGCAGAATCAGCTGTAAGGAGGAACTTCTCTTGGGCAGAACAAGCCCTTCCAAAAACTACAATATGATGACTGTATCAGGTTAAGATATAGTCTATGGATGCATCATCTTATAATGGATGGATAAATTTGATTTTTGCTTTGGGTGGGCTCCTCTTGGGGATGGATTATGGAATTTAAACCATGTCACAGCTGTGAAGATCTGGCACAAGATAGAGTGGTAAAAAAAATTTTTAAGTGACAGTGCCATAGTTTGGACAGTACCTTTCAATGGTTTAATAGCCTGTGAGTCCAAGTAAATGATCACCTTATTTGCTAGGGAGTGAAGTCCTAGGGTGGTTTTAGTTTCTCCCAGACATGATACCTAAATTTTTACATCAGTCCCTTTAACGCAAATCTGTGTTTCAAAGAACCTTTCTCTGCAGTAGAACTTGCAGAGAAAATTTGCACTATGACACTTAAAGTTGTTATCCTTTCTGGCAGCTCAATAGGAAAGCTCAACATTTTAAACATGGTAGTACTGGAAATTTTATGACAAGATTTTTACCTAGCACTTAAATATGTATAAATGTACATAAGACAAACTAGTAAGCATGACCTGGGAAAATGGTCAGACCTTGTATTATGTTTTTGGCCTTGAAAGTAGCAAGTGACCAGAATCTGCCTTGGCAGCAGGCTTTAAAAAAGACCCTTAAAAAGACACTGTCTCAACTGTGGTGTTAGCACCAGCCAGCTCTCTGTACATTTGCTAGCTTGTAGTTTTCTAAGACTGAGTAAACTTCTTATTTTTAGAAAGTGGAGGTCTGGTTTGTAACTTTCCTTGTACTTAATTGGGTAAAAAGTCTTTTCCACAAACCACCATCTATTTTGTGAACTTTGTTAGTCATCTTTTATTTGGTAAATTATGAACTGGTGTAAATTTGTACAGTTCATGTATATTGATTGTGGCAAAGTTGTACAGATTTCTATATTTTGGATGAGAAATTTTTCTTCTCTCTATAATAAATTGTTTCTTATCTTGGCATTTTAATTAATCTCTTGTCATGATTACAGAGGTTCAGCTAAAAGAAATATATTTCTCAGAAGACTTAGTTTCTGTAAGCCATGTGAATGTCAGTTGCACACTGGTCATGCTGAAAAACATTTGATAAGGAGTGAAGATGATCTGTGTATACATATTTAGGTGTTGGAAGATAAACACAGGGGTAACATGATTTTTCAAAAGTTCTAAAGTGAAAACATGGACACATTCCCAGGCTAATGAAATGAGGATAAGAGACAAAGGTAACATCAACCAAAAAGAATGATACTCAAAGGATTACATTTCACTGCTTCCCTGTTGAAGTGAAGATATAAATGTTCTATTCTGGCCCACCTTTGAAAAACAGTTATTTTGCCCCATGGATTCCTTGTTCAATTAGAAAACCCTGGGGCAGGTGACCCGTAGCCTTAACCACCAGGCTATAATCACTGCACAGAGATTGGTTGCTTTTTGCCTTTCGTCAGCTGCAAGATTTACATAAAAATCACTTAAGCTGGAATTCAACAAAAGGTATGTTTGAATTTTTATTCTGAAATTGAAATGCTGAGTTTTTGATTCCTCATTCTCAGACTTATTTCAGATAAGTACTAAGAACCTAAATGAAACAAATGAACGTTGAATGCTGGAGTGTAGGTTACTCCACTACCCCATATGATAAAGCTTGTTTTTAATTCTTTGGCTGTAGGAGGACAACATGGTTTTTCAGTGAAAATTAAAAATGGAAAATTTTGTTTTTCTCTACACAAGTAACGTATTAACATATAGTGACTTTTGGGGGGTATTCATGTAAACGTGTTCACACTGGAAATATGCAATCTAGGTTACTTGAAATCAGTAGTTCCAAATAAATTTGGAAATTGATTTCTCCCTGTAAGATTAAATTCTGATTTTGTAGCCACAGGAATACACAGCTAAACAAGCAGGTGTTTAGAATACAAAGGATGTTTGTGTACTTTATTGGCAGGCGGTCCTTGAGAGTTTGAATTATAACCACAACACATGGACTACCCTTGCCACTTACATAAATGGTTTTATTTTTCAGTCTGTTTTTTGGAATTCCCCCCCCCCACCTCCTCCAGTTTTTCAAACTTAAATTTACAATAAAACAACTGATAGTATGGTTTCTATACAGGTGCTAACTGCTACTGTTTACCAACTGCATTTCATCTGGTAACTCCTTCGAAGCTAGATAACTGATAAAGCTTTGCACACTGGGACCCGAGGCAAAGGATGACTTCCAGGCAGTTTAGGAATAGGTCAATATTTTAGTACCTAAAACTTTTTTTTTCCGATGGGGAGTCATTCTTCAAGATTTTTGACATCGGACTTTTTGGTACTTTAAAGAAATTTGGTGGGAAGAGAACTTAATGAAAACATTTTATTTTAGAATTCAGGTGATGTCTGGCATGTAAGGAGCTGTTAGAGTTCCAAGACTTGCAAACATCTCAGACCTAGCATCCAGCTGTTTCCTGTGACTTTAACCTTAACATTCCCCAAACAATTGTCTCCAGGATAGTAGCTGTTTGATACATCTTTTTCATTGCTTCTGGGAACGTTTTGCGGAGCTATTTTGATAAAAGCATTTGAGTGTCTGTTGTATGCACAGGCAGGTGTGTGCCAGGCCTGCACACGTAGACATTTATTTACGTACGCACCAGTGTGTTGTGTACTTTTTAAAAAAAACTTTAATAGTGGTAGAATTTAAAGGGCTTTTTACACTGCCTGAGTTAAAAGATAGTTTCTTAAGAGATCCTTTTAAGAAAGGGTGACTGCTTTCAATATCATTAGTTGCCACTGGCACCAGGGATTCATAGTTATTGGCAATAAAGTTTAGAAATAATTATTCTGAGTTTTAACAGGTAGTTTTAAAATTACTTCCTTTTCTCCAGATGTTAAGTACTGTCTTGGTCTATGACACTGAATGAAGCAGGGCTTAAAGTGAATTGTGTGGCAAGAGTTATCCTAGTTCATGCAGCGTAATGTGGCTGTTTCCATGCAGTCTGGAATGAGAATCACGTGTCCTTACCCTTAATTTCCAATATTTCTGTGATAATAGACTGGAAAGGCGACCAGAAAATTGCTTTCTGGTACTATTGCACAAATGGTTTCCTTAAGTCACTATAACTCAAATTGCAAATAATTTTGTTTTGTATATAGGTGTTATAGATTACGGAATTGGCCTTCAAGTTAAGAGGAAGCAGTATTCCTGACTGTTGTAGTGTTTAATGACTAAAGGTTTTCAGACTCCCTTTAATCTTAGGAACAAATACATCTACTATTAGACATTTTCTTAGGTGATTTTTTAACGTACCTGATACTCCTTCCTCTTTGCAGAAGAGATATGAGACAACTGAAACAGTCTTGTATATTGAAGTTTAAAG
Organism: Grampus griseus; assembly: GCF_964374135.1. Lineage (NCBI taxonomy): Eukaryota > Metazoa > Chordata > Mammalia > Artiodactyla > Delphinidae > Grampus > Grampus griseus. Next base: position 74,789,924 of record NC_139005.1, on the reverse strand, counting down.
ATATATCCTCTCCACTTTTCAACTTTATTTCAGACAATGTGATAAGATGCTATTGATAAGCTATATAGGGAGATTTTGTCCAAAGTTTTATATATACACAAGAGATTTCAAAAAGTGTATTTTGGATTGTCTGAAACGGTAGCTTTCGTACTTATCTGAAGGTATACAGACTGCAAATAGTTGAGTCTCTTCTCTCAGTCTCTGCAGTCGAACTTTTATATATGGCTGCTGCCAAAATATAACAATGGTTTATTTTTCATGTTTGGAACATAACAGTATGAAAAAATCTTTTGTAGTGAAATAGTTTGTACTGCTAACCAAACCCAAACCAAGCTGCTTCACTGAGTCCTTAAGTAATTTACATTAATACAAGTGGGCCAGAGGAATTCATATGTTGAGTTATTTCTGGTTATTTCTATAGATCTTTATATTTTCTTCTGAGAATAGCAGGAGGTGAAGGAAGATCATTAAGCAAGATGTTAAGTTTGGTATTTTTGAGATGCTCTTAAACAAGTAAGCCTTAAATTGTATTAATAGTGAGGATTGACACCATTTCCTCAATGACAATTTGTGGAGTATATGACAGTTTTTTTGACTGCCATTTTAACTTGGTTTACCAGTTCCTTTTGGCATTTTTCAGTGTGTCAAACAGGAATAGAAAAATGGTAAGGCTTCCAGTTGTAGTATTCTGAATTTTTTTTTTCTTTTTTTAATGCTTTGTCGTCTCATAGTTGAATAATCTTACAAGGAATGTTTTGGAGTTCAACTTCTGACTTTTATATGAGCCTTTGCATGATAATTTGTCATTTTAGTGTTGAAGATGCAGTGATCTTTTGGGAATTCTGTAATAAAGTAATAATACTGAGGGAAGAACTGATTTGAGTCTAGGGTTGGATAAAAAGGGAAAGGATGGGGGAAATGAATAGTGGGAAACTTAGCTGACATGGAGGAATTTAAAGGTTTGGTAATAAAAAGGCATTTGCTATGGTCTTAGGTGTTTATCAAGAGAGGTTTGTGCAGCATGGTCTTTGGCAGAGAGTTTGGGAAATACTACTGTAGGGATTCTGTAATTCATGAATCTGGGACAAAGTCTACATTCAGTTTGTTTGTGAACAAGCAGGTCAAACTGGTAGTGAGGTTTATGGCACATACTAAGTGGAAACTGGGCTTGGGGGAGGAGTGGGTGGGAAGCATAAATAAAGCATACTCCTACAGGCATTTTTAAAGAAATTCAAATAAGTGTTTAATGCCTTTTTCTCAGTGTTTTATAAAGGGAAAAGATTTTTTTAAGCTGTTATAAACCATAAACCGTTCGATGATTATCTTTCCGGTACCTTTAAGTTGTGAAGACCATTTGTGACTACATTCCTGGTGATAGAAGGATAATTGAGTGTAGGCCAGACACCTAACATCACAAGAGAAGGGACCACAAGGCTGGGAAAAGCAGTGGAGTTAACTGCATTCCTGTATTTGGAGAATATTACTTGAGATACTAATTATTTCAAACTGTACATTGACAGAAGACATGTTTACTCGTGGGTATACTTAATTGTCTAGATAGGTCATCTCCAAAGTTATTTTATATCATTCTTTTAAAATATCGTTGTGTGTGTTTTCATGTGTGTATGCAAAAGCACATGGTACATTTTTTAAACAAATGTATCTATATATATTGGGGATGTACTAAACATTTTATTGACGGGTGCATGAACAAAAATGTTTAGAGACTATTTCTCTAGATTATCACTAAAGTAGATGAGTTTTTTTTCCTCTCAAGAATAAGTTGTGATTATTATGTTCTTTAAGTGATAAGTCTTAAAAGAAGCTGTTGTAGCAATCCAAAGAGGGTGGTCTTGTCTAATTTTCGCCTATCTGCTTGAATCCTTAGTTGTAAAATTGAGACATCTTTTACAGCCAACAGATACCCAATATTAAGGGCTAATACCAATTCAAAATCCACATCCTCCTATATATTATGTATTGCTATGTGTTGAAACTCATACTTTATGTTTTTAGAAATTTTCTTTTTAAATGTTAGGGTTCTTGTAACATTTCATTTATTTGCATGGCTGTAAAAGGAACTGACTTAATGAAGTTGTACGTCAGTGATTAGATTAGTTTTAGCAATTATAGTTTAGCCAGAAATCCCCTGTATCTTTTCCCTCTTCTTCTGAGCAATCCCTAAATGTTTAGGAAGGAAAGATGACTAACCAATTGGACTTTATTTGAGACGATTCTATATATGGGCATAAACCCAAAGTGATAATATGTAGCGGTTACGCTATAAGCAGGATTGAATGCATTTTCCAGTCTTGACTTATGGCAGTTTTGTCCCCTCACGTCAGTAGACTAAATGGAGTTGTATTTCCTGTAAATTGCACTTGTGAGCCTTCAGGTTACCAATGTACATTTTTATTTGACCTTCCAACAACTGGGTGAGGTTGGCAGGTGGGTAGGTCAGTATTTTTTAATGTTTATTTTATGGATAGAAAACTGAGGTTTAGGGAGTTTAACTTGCACCAAAGCTAAACAGTTAGTAAATGGTTAATTCATAATTTGAACTCAGGCCTTTCTGACCCCAGAATCCAAGCTGTTAACTATTGGTATATTGTGGTGTACGATTGATTTACCTTGTTTTCACATTGTTAGAACATGCATGTTTTAACTTCTCATTGCTAATTGACCATCATTGGTCATTTTAAGCCTAGAAATTATTTTACTCTCCATTCCCAGGAAGCATAGAAAGGTCTTAAAACTAGGCTTCTTTCTTTAGGAGGCAGTTGGGATTTAGTATAAAAAATACTAGTCTTGGACTTGGAAGAGTGAGTAGGAACTCATGCCTGTACCAGCTCCCAGCTTGTGACGTTGGGACAAGTCGCTTAGCCTCTCTGAGCTCATTCACTTCTTACGTAAAACTGGAGATAAAAACATGTCTGTTGTTAACGTCAAACATGGGAAAACACGTAGCAAGGAATGGCTGGATTCTTAGAAGGTGGATAGATACTCTATATCATGGAAGCAGATGAAGGTGGATTTCTTGGTTTCTTGAAACTTTGATGGTGTCACCTGATTGTGTTTGGAGTTTCTTGAAAGTCTGCTTTAGCCAATAACTGAGAGAAATATACTTGTGTTTTTGAAATAATGGAAAGTGAACTGCTTATCCCTTCCTCCCACTTTTAAGGGTGAGAATACAGATAACCCAGGCCTTGCATATTTATTTTATAGACTTTCCCTTAACACTGTGGTTTTCAGAGCAAAGGGCTGTGGGGGGGTGGGAATTCTTCAGATCTTTTATCTGTATTGAAGACACTTTAAATTGGGACAGGGAGTGACATTACCAAATGTGTATAGTGTATAGAAATGCAGCCCCATACAATGCACATTTGCATCCATTATCATCTTTAATCCTCACAACTCTTTGCTATATAAACTAAGTTGACTTTTCCCAGGGTTTGCAGTCCTTCCAGCCATATGTATTTGGCATGTTTTTGCAAGAGATTTTCAAACAGAACTCAGGGGTTCCCAATCTTCTTAATCTAGAGTGGTTTGAGTACTTCCTTTACTGCAAAGAAAAGCAGTCTTTTTATAAGTTATCAGTTTGGGTTTGAGTTTCTTCTTGTGATGTAACCTGATGCAACGTTTGCTTGAATCACTAATAATGTAATTGATTTCTTCTAGTCAGTCATAAGTGACTCAGTGACCACGGGTTCTTTTTGGTTTAAACTCAAGTCCCTTTTTCTATGTGAAGATGTCTTCATTGAATAGCTTGGTGCTAGGTTGTATAAAATTGCATAGCTCTATGAAGTACGCACTCAGCCAGCAGAGCTTCTTGCTAATTTATTTTGCAATAGTATATAGGAAACAAAAGGCCTCAAGAGACTTATAGGCAAAATTCCTTTAACCCTTTCAGAAGTCTTGCATCTTAAAGCCCCTGTGTAGTTCAGGCCCTGCTTGGAGTTCTGTGTAGCTTTATAAATTAGTTAGTGTGTTCCTATAGTGCTTAAGTTTGTGATGTTAGAATAATTGTGATTAAGAATAACCTAACTGAAACAAGGTTTGGGTGGCCAGTGTTGTCAGAACAGTTATCCCTTGAGACAGTAGTTATGGTTATAGAGTTAGAGATGACGCTCTTATGAAATATTGAAATAATAGATGTCCGCTCTCTTCTAACTCCCAGATTCTTGCATTTGCCTCATTGCCCTGTCCTTTAAGTCTGCTTGGATCCTTTTTTTTTTGGCCATCCGACTTGTGGGATCTTAGTTCCCCTGACCAGGGATTGAACCCGGGCCCCCACAATGAAAGCACCGAGTCTTAACCACTGGACCACCAGGGGATTCCCTGGGATCCTTTCTAATGGTTAAAATATGATCAGTGTTTTGTCCTGTATCTGTTACATTTATAGAACACATACTTACTGAGTCCTCTATGTGTCAAGTACTGTGCTATAAGCATTGAGGATACAAAGGTAGTCACTGTCTCTGCCTTCAAGGGGCTTAGAGCCTAATGGCAGAGAGAAAATTACCCAACAAATGCAAAACTTGGACCTGAGACATAGGAAAGGAATGTGGTGGAGTGGTGTTCTGAGAGATGTGACTACCACAGAAAGGCTTCCCAGAGGAAGGGATACTTGAGCTGAGATCTGAAGGATGGGTAGGGGTTTAAATGAAGAAGGCAGGGAAGAGTGAAGTGTGTGCGGTGAATGGGAGAGATTGAAGGAAGACTGGTGTGTCTGGAGTGGAGAGGAATTAAGGAATGAGGGGTTTTTTAGGTAGAGTGACCATGTAATTTGATCACTAAGTTTATCAGCCAGAATATGACTCTTGAGAGTAAAACAGGATGCTATTAATAATTAAACCCAGACTACGAGCTTTGGTCAGAACACGCAGTCACCTCACTTTTATGGGCCATGTTGATATCTCTTTGAATAAGGGCTGGGCAACCAGCGGCACCTCTACTTCCTAGTGAACATGTCAGGGAGTTAAAACACCTTATCCAGTCCAAAAGGAACCCAAATAGACCTCAAAAGAGTGTTTTTCAGAACAGCTAGGTTGTAATGATTTGTTTTGGTACAGACAGAAATGACTTTCATTATTTTAAAGGTTTAGCCTGGCAAGTTGGGTTTTAGTGTGTTATTGGATTAGAGGTACTTCCATGGTGTATGAAACAGCACAATTCAAACATATCTTGAGTGTTTTGCACATATTTTTGTTATAGCATTTGTCATTTTTTAAAAAAATTTTATTTATTCTTGGCTGTGTTGGGTCTTTGTTGCTGTGTGCGGGCTTTCTATAGTTGCGGCGAGCGGGGGCTACTCTTCGTTGCGGTGCACGAGGTTTTCATTGTGGTGGTTTCTCTTGTTGCGGAGCACGGGCTCTAGGTGCGTGGGCTCAGTAGTTGTGGCTCGCGGGCTCTAGAGCATAAGCTCAGTAGTAGCGGTGCACGGGCTTAGTAGCTCTGTGGCATGTGGGATCTTCCTGGACCAGGGATCGAACCCGTGTCCCCTGCATTGGCAGGCGGATTCTAAACCACTGCACCACCAGGGAAGTCCAGCACTTGTCATTTTGCAATGAGTGTTTATTTAAATAGAATTTTTTAAAAAGTTTCATTCTGGGTTTACATTTTGAGTGTAAGTACCTCCTGTACATAACTTTCAAGGTGTGAGCCACTTGAATTTTTCCCTTTAAATTGATGTAAGAACTTTATACAGTTAAATGCATAGAGTTCAGTGAATTTTGCACACCCATGTAATCCACACTCTGATCAAGAGATAGGACATCTCTTCTACCCCAGAAAACTCCCTTTTGAGGCACTTAAAATTTGATTAAGAAATATGGTTGTGGAGCCAGGCCTCAAATTCAAAATGAGTTGTTTTCGCTCTCCTTTTATAACTTTATTTTTGCTTCCTAAACATGCGGTAATGGTTACTTTAAACATGAAGCAAATTGTCGCCTTTCAATTTGTTATGTTGCCTTTCAATTTGTTAAGTTGCCTTTCAACTAGTTATGATTTAGTGGTTACTAATATAGTACATCCCTGCCCAATTTGCTATGGCTTTTTAGTCTTTTAAAGTGAGTAGTAAAATTTGAGTCATATCCCTATCACTGACTCACAAACTTACTAAGGATTGCCTGGTGTTTATTATTAGGCCGAAACTTTAGAATCTTGAGCAACTGAAAAAGATTGTGATAATGCCAAATTTACGTAATATTCTTCCCTAGCCACCACCTTTTTCTTTCTTTTTTTTTTTTTAATTAATTGATTTATTTTTGGCCATGTTATGTCCTCGTTGCTGCGTGCGGGCTTTCTGTAATTGTGGCGAGCAGGGGCTACACTTTGTTCTGGTGCGCGGGCTTCTCATTGCGGTGGCTTCTCTTGTTGCAGATCACGGGCTCTAGGCACGTGGGCTTCAGTAGTTGTGGCACGTGGGCTCAGTAGTTGTGGCTCGCGGGCTCTAGAGCGCAGGCTGCAGTATATGTGGCACGCAGGCTCAGTTGTTGTGGCTTGCGGGCTCTAGAGTGCAGGCTCAGTAGTTGTGGCGCACGGGCTTAGTTGCTCCGTGGCATGTGGGATCTTCCCGGACCAGGGCTCAAACCCATGTCCCCTGCATTGGCAGGTGGATTCTTAACCACTGCGCCACCAGGGAAGTCCCCACCTTTTTCTTTTAACCTGATGACGTCAGTCTATAGACTTTGCAGATATGAAGAGGAGACAAGCAAATCTTAAACCTGTATGTAGAGCTGAGTCCTAGCCTTGCGTACTTCCTTCCATCTCAAAATTCTCAACTCCAGTTGCCAAGGAGCAGTTAGAATATTGACCTAAGTTACAGCACAATTAGTTGTGAAATTGATTGAACTCAAGAGCTGTATGTCACTGTCTTTAAAGATTCTTGAATGCGGAGATGGGAAGACTTGTTCTAAAGTGACTGTTAGTGAGTTTGGAATCTACTGAGGGATAGGGGAAAGGAGATAATCATCAGTGATTGAAAAAGGAGTTTACTCCTTTTTTCGCCTGTAGATTTAACGTTCTAATTTGGAACCTGATCTGGAATCAGATCTTGAATTAAGTTTTTTTTTTCCCCTGAGGAAGACAGTGCATTTATTTTTCTTAGCAAAGTATCTGCTGCCAAAGCAGTGGTGGGTCATGATGGTGATGGTGGCGAGCGGCTTAGACGTTTCTTTCTCAGGGCAATACTACCTAATATTTCACTACTAGTTAGACATTTTTTCCCCCCTAAACTCTGTTTTAGAAAGAATGAGTCAAAATGTATAGAAGGTTAAAGCCATATGTGGTTAGTGGAGAGGCTTGTCAGTAACCCATTTCCAGTTGGAGAAGCCCCTTCTCTGATCACATATTGACATTACTAGCAGATTCATGCCTCATTTTTAAAGTTTCATGCATTAAGCACAGGAAAATTTAATATGACATTTCATTGTATGTATGTTGAGGATGATTTTTCCTTCCTTCCTGCCTCAGTCCTCTTACTGGCAAGTCTTCCTGTAGCACCAGACAGCTTTAGACTCCCCGCTCTGCTTCTCTGCTTCTGTAAGAATCAGACCTGATGCTGCGGACACTTCCTGTAGACTCTGTGAGTGCTGGGACTGTGCCGAGCACCTATCTGCATCCCTTCAGTGACTCCTCATCACAGGCCTGTAAGAGCAGACGGATTGTTACTATAGTCACCTCTGATTCAAAGAGATCGTGGTATAGCGATATTAGAAGACTTGCCCAAGGGACAATTTGAGGCTGGAATCCAGGTTTGTTGAGGTCAAGCACCAGTTCCTAATCGATATCAGGTCCCTGTGCCCTGCTCTCTGATCCCATAGTATTGTGATGGTTTGTATCCATGTCTGATTTTCCAATTAGACAGAAGGTCTTAAAGACAGGAACTCTTAGGCCAGAGCTTTAGAAGCTACTACAATTAGTTAATCTGCTTATTCATAAATATTTACTGAGCACCTACTATGTGCCCAGCATTGTTCTAAGCACTTGGAGTTATAGCAATGAACCAAACGAAAATCATACCCTTAGAGTGGGAGGTAAGCAGGCCAGTAAAATGTATGCTGTCTCAATTGGCACTTGTGCTGAGGGGCAGGGCTACTGTGTTGGTGCTGTGAAAATGGCCCCAGTCTTGCAGCATTGTGGGGATCCAGCAGAAAAGGGTGTAATACAGGGAAGAGGGTACTGTTGCTATTTTTTATTTATTTATTTATTTATTTATTTATTTATTTATGGCTGTGTTGGGTCTTCGTTGCTCAGCGCGAGCTTTCTCTAGTCATGGTGAGTGGGGGCTTCCCTTTGTTGTGGTGTACATGCTTTTCATTGTGGTGGCTTCTCTTGTTGTGGAGCGCGGGCCCTAGGCGCACGGGCTCAGTAGCCGTGGCTCCCAGGCTCTAGAGTGCAGGCTTGGTAGTTGTGGCGCATGGGCTTAGTTGCTCCGCGGCATGTGGGATCTTCCCAGACCAGGGCTCGAACCCGTGTCCCCTGCATCAGCAGGCGGATTCTTAACCACTGTGCCACCAGGGAAGTCCCCAGGTTTCTATTTTAAGTAAAATAGGGAAGGTATCACTGATAAGGTGACATATGAGCAGAAATTTGAAGGAGACCAGAGAAACAGCCTAGGAGATATCTGGGAAAAGAACATTCCATTCAAATAATTGAATGAATTCCAAAATCCTTCTAGGCTCATTTCTCCCCAAATATATAATTGTAATTTGGCATTCTTGGACACTGTTATAATGTCAACCAACCTGGTTTACAGCAGTTTTTTCCTGACCACTTTTTACTGAGTTTTCTGGTTAGTGTATGCCCCAGGAATTAGCACAACTTTGATTACTGGAAAACCCAGCTGGAATTTTTTTTTGTTCTCCTCTCCGTCTTAGAGAGTATTGCAAATCATAATAAACAGGCTGATAAGCTGCCTTGAACTTTGTACAAAAAGTTGCGGTGAGCGGGGGCTACCCTGATTCCTTTAAACTCTATATCTACAATAAATATGAAACGAGAACTGATGTTCAATATGATACAGCAAGGTGCTCAATATTTTGTTAGGATGTTTAGCTAGGCAAGCTAACAGACAAGCCCTGAAAACAAAAAGGGTTTTCTTGCTGACATTTAGATAACTGGAAAATTCAGTTATCCAAAATGTCTATTTCTTACAGAATCTGAGATTACAGTACAGAGACTTGTTATCATTTAGAGCCCCAGGCCTTTCATATATGAGACAAGATAAAAGCAAGGGTAACATTACCTTCATCATACAGTCACTCAAAAAATCATGGAATACTTACTCTTTAAGTTCTGGCGGGTAATTTGGTCTATTCTTGAGTTACAGGAAGTCCCTGCTGTTAGGATATAAAAATGAATGTTTCTCTGGTTCCACTTGCCTTATCAAAGATGAATGAAATGTACTTTCTCAAATATGTTTCACTATGAATTCTGCCCCATCCATGCTGCAGCCCAAGAAGTAATAACTCCTTTCAAACAGTTTGAAACTTGCTGTATCCATCCAGTCTAGGTGGTCTTCTTTTTGCTGTATAAAAATTGGATGAGTACTTTAGGCATTTCAAAGTTGAGTCCAGATAAATAGTAACCAGATAATTCTGGCCATTTGACTAAAGATGGTGGGATGGGATTGTGGGGAAAGGGGAAGAGAATGAATTTAAAAAGGGAAAATACACTTTTTTTTTTTTTGGCTGTGTTGGGTCTTCATTGCTGCGTGCGGGCTTTCTCTAGTTGCGGTGAGTGGGGGCTACTCTTTGTTGTGGTGTGCAGGCTTCTGATTGCGGTGGCTTCTCTTGTTGCAGAGCACGGGCTCTAGGCGCGCGGGCCTCAGTAGTTGTGGCTCACAGGCTCAGTAGTTGTGGCTCGCGGGCTGTAGAGCTCAGGCTCGGTAGTTGTGGTGCACGGGCTTAGGGCCTAGTTGCTCGACGGCGTGTGGGATCTTCCTGGACCAGGGCTCGAACCCGTGTCCCCTGCATTGGCAGGCTGATTCTTAACCACTGTGCCACCAGGAAACCCCTGCCTTCATTTCTTAATGAGTGTCCCCTTTGTTTTTCTTCCTTCCACCTAACTCACACTGAACTTGTCATCTTAGACAGAAAAACACTCTCCTGTGTAGAATAAAGTAAAAACATCTAAATGTGTGGTTGGACAAATTTATTTTTAACTTTTTTTGGTGTAACACTGTGTGTTAGGCAATAATTAAAGTTCTGGTAAAGCTAATTGAAATGGGGCTCTTTAGTTGACTATTGCATAGTTAAACGGCTTTAGGGTGTTATTAGAATAAAAATACATTTCAGCATCTTGAGTATAACTCTCTGGCCTAGTATAGTATATTTTTTCTGTGAAAATGTTCATTTCACCAGAAATTTATATCAAGGGAATAAAACCCAGCATGTTTGTGTGGTTGGGTGTGTTACATATGTTTGCTGGAGGGCTGGGGTGAGTAGAGCGTTAGCATTGGGAAGAGGAGAGGGTAAAATTCAAGAAATGGTGCAAAAGGAAAACTTCTGCAGCCTTTGAGTGTCACATGTGTGTCCCTGTGTATGCTCTTCTTAAATCAGTGCTTAAATCAGGGAAGGAAATGTGCTGATAAGCTTTAATTAAAAAAAAATAGGGTTTATTCTGCTGCCTGGCCACTGATTTTGATAAAAGAAAGTAACAGAGAAAGAAGAATATTTCTTTTACCACGGTCTGTCATCACACCAGAAAACTGTGTCCCTGGGTCCATAACATTTAAAACCTTATCCATTTTGATTGAGACTAAAGTACCTGACAAAGAAAATGTATGAACCAGGAGGGTAGAATTTTCATAAGCTTTTCAAATCACCAGGCTTTAGGGAGCGCCTACTACGTGCAGGGTCTCTCTTCATTAGAATCAAGTTCTTCACGCTGGACAAAGCAGTATACAACTTGGCAAACCGACAAGGTCCTAGCCACACACTGGTGGTGAAGTACCAAAAGCTACAGCATTAAAAAGGACAAAGGAGCAAAAGGAGCCTTCCATTACCTAAAGAAGAGGTGAAGTTAGAATTCCCCCTTTATACTTAGACCTGGATTAAATGCCCATCTATGAACTTAGCACCCAGGATGGTAATGCTAAGGGGGCACTAATTATAAGGTGGGGTTGCCCTGATTCCAAGTACAGAAGATAGATACTGAGGCTGCTGTGCCCATGCAAGGCTCTGATTCTGTGGGCTTGGTTTTTTCTGGCATTAGCTTGGCCACCAAGCTCAAGTTTAGCCGTTAGGATTTCAACTTTAAAACGCCAACAAGGACTGCCCTGGTGGTGCAGTGGTTAAGAATCCACCTGCCAATGCAGGGGACACGGGTTCCATCCCTGGTCCGGGAAGATCCCACATGCTGCGAAGCAACTAAGCCCATGTGCCACAACTACTGAGCCTGTGTGCCACAACTACTGAGCCCGCGTGCCACAACTACTGAAGCCCATGCCACTCTAGGGCCTGCGTGCTACAACTACTGAAGCCTGCACGCCTAGAGCCCGTGCTCTGCAACAAGAGAAGCCACCACAATGAGAAGCTCGTGCACCACAAAGAAAGGTAGCCCCCGCTGGCCGCAACTAGAGAAAGCCCACGTGCAGCAACCAAGACCCAATGCAGCCAAAACAAACAAATGAAAAAAACAAAAAAAACCCAGAAAACTGCCAACAAAGGGTCTCAGCCCTTTTCCTGCTTTGATAGGCTCAGCAAAAAACAATCACAAACCACAAGTTCCTGTGGTCATTTCAGGGTTATGTGTAATTTTGGGTATACTCCATTCTCTCCCGGGAGAAAGCATATTAGAACATTAGAACGTAGGAGGGAAGAGTAACACTGCTAAAGATACTGTATCTCTGCACATAAAAAGTTAACCCTCCACACACCACGGTACCTACTGTAACCCCGATGGCAGCCGGGTTCACCCGACTGCTCAAGAGCTGGAAGGATCAGACCCCCCCCACTTCCGGCCTGATAAAGTCCAATGTCATTTTCAAGTTTTCACTCATCCCTAGGTAGCACACCCTCTTCTCTGAACTCGGTCCTTGATCCCCCAGCTGCGTGGGCTGTCTAGCCAGGTGTGGAACTCATCTGGCATCTTCACTCATAGAAGCAGAGCATCTCTTTGTGCAGGTGGCTTTAGCAAACGAGCCGAGAAGATGGAGGAGACTGACACTGCAGCAGCCTAGACATCTTGAATTACTTGGATTTTTGTAATGCTTTGGTTCTTTCTGGATCCCAGGCTCCAGGTCCTTTCTCCTTTCCCCTCCCCACCGCCATCATCTCCTCTCTCTCCCTCCCTTCCTCTCTCCTCCTCCCACTTTCCCTTCCTTTCCTTGTCAGTTTTGTCTCTCAGGAGCAAACCTCAAATTCCTAAGGGAATAAAGAGATCAAGGCTGATAACTGCCTCTTTCTGCTATCGCTGAAGGAAAAACAATGTTTTCCCTTTTTTTCTTCTATTTACAGTCATTTTTTGGGTGAGGTTGCAGAGAAAGACAAGTAATGAGGGACGGGGAAGGACAGTTTGAGTCTTCAGGATTAGCAGAAAGACCTCAGAGACACCTGCCTGTACTTAGACACCCCAAGAAAGCCTGAGGGTCAGAGTGGCGGCGGGATGCTTTAGGCACAGGCTCTGGAATCTGAGATTCGAATTCGGCTGCTTGAATCCAGCCGAAGCACTGTTGCCGGTGCCAAGAGGCAAGGCACTTGATCCTCTCCGAGTCCCGGGTTGGGTTCTTGGCCTGGAAAATGGAGTTGAGAATATATCCAACCTTCAACTCCAAAATTCAGCCTCTGAAAGCAGGTTTTGGGTTTTTTCCCTATCTAGGTTTGGCAAAAACACTTTTGGCAGTAAAACCTCACCTGGCGTGAAAAAGCAGTCTTCTTCCTTTGTATCTGTTCACACATTGTGCTGTAGGAATGTTCATATGGTTGAGTTCCAGGCCCCAAGGAAGGGATTCATACCCTGTGGTACATGCTCCATATGGACTCCCAAAATCTGAAAAATGCTGAATTGCAGAAACACAAGTGGCCCTTAGGCATGGGATAAGGTTATCCACCTCGGAGGGTATTGGGGCATAGCTAATAGCTGTGAGGGGCTTAATGGGAGCCAGCATGGTATAATCACTCAGTGTTGCCACTTTCACCATTGCACTGTGCTCTTGAATGACAGCGGGAGGCTATGTCTAGCTCCAGGAATAGCTACAAAACTTTGTGTTAGGAAGTACCTAAGACCCTGCAGGTTACACATCAGCTTATTTTATTTCTGTTGTCTATATTTATCTTGAGTGTTGAATTTGCTTCCGATTTTCTTTTGGGGTGGTTTCTCAATGCCCTCTAACTCGACTGTTTTATGAGGAAAAATAGCATTTTCTCCCACCGCTGCCCCCCACCCATCTCTCTCTCTCTCTCTCTCTCTCTCCTCTCTCTCTCTCTAGCACTTAAATGCCCTTTCTTCTTGATCACAGGGAACCAGAGAGCTGATTACTGATGATGCTGCAGAGCCTTTCTCTGACAGTGGTGATTAATGGTCAAAAGATGCTAAATGTGAAACAGTAATTCAGGAAAGCTCTCAGGACATTTTCTGCGGAGCCAGGTGCTAAGAACTTCTCAACAGGGACAACTTAGTGGGGGAAATGGAAAATGAACACACACAATGTAAAACTTTGGCTATAAATATAAGCTGATTTGCGAGAGAGAGTGCTATTTTGTTCGGTGTTTCCTCCATGGTATGGCCTGTTGCCTGAGGTAGTTAAAATTCTTTTTCCTGCCTATAAATTTAGGAGCTTGAGTATGAGGAAGAATAAAGAGGGCTGAGCTAGAAGAGCTTGACTGATTGAAATAAAAAATTAAACACTTTTTGTCCCATGGTGATAAGATAATCAAAGTATCCTTCTATTGTAAGAAATACTGATGTTTAGTAAAAACAAAACAAAAGAAAAAACTGGCAGGAAGTTGTGGATTCATTTTGCCTGTTGAAGCCAGTTTTCCAAACTCTTGCTGAGTGGAGACTGTTTTCTGAGGATGCACTCCATGAAATATTTTAAGTTGTTAGAAGTATTTTTGGTTCTGTTTTTTGTTGTGTTTTGTTGTTTAGATTTTGGATTCTCAGATTCTAAGATCTGAGTTTCTGTGTTGTTGTCTTCATTAAAAAAAAAAAAGTAAACGAGTGAAATAAATCATAGTCAGTGCAAAAGAGATGCAAACAGCAATGAGAACTTAAAGTTTTAATAATGTTTTACTTTGTAAACTCAGCCACAAGTCATTTCTTGTTGACAGCTATTTTAGAGGCTGAAGAAATAAATTTGTCTTGAGCACAATTGCTATGAATTTTTTTATATAATCCACATTTTCCCTCTTTAATTGTCATGGCTTTCTGAGTTCTGAATGGCACACAGCTCCCCCACCTCCTCAGGTCATATTGTCTCAAGACAAATACAAAATGTGTAGAACATTAAAGCACTCACAATTGGTGTGAGGGGAAAAGAAGGGAATCACAAAAGCTCTCTCCTTATCCTGTAACGGAAGAGCGCAAGTAACCACATTTTTCTTGGCTTTCTCTAAGGGCACTCACAGCCCATGGAATCCACTTGAGAATAAATCAGTAACCACGCCCCCTCCCCACCATCCCTGTGATCAGGGCTGCATTTATTCAGTCCCCAGGTATGGAACCACAGCAGGCAAAGTCTGATCTTCCCCTCAAACAAAATAGGATTTAATCTCTTTTTGTTTCTTAAATGTCTTTTTAAATTTCTGAGTCCTTTGTTTCTTAATTTTTTTTTTTCATTCAGTGAATTGTTTTTAATTTTGATTTTGTTCAAAGGTAAATCTAGCTCCTGGTGTCCTCCTTCTTCTGTACTAAAAACACATGCATGACAGTTTACCAAAGACTGAGGAGAAAATGGCTCATTCTCGAGTGACGTGTTCAGTAGCAGAAGAAGTTAGGATCTGGGAAGTTTCTATGCATGAAAGGGTCTGGAAGGTCTTTGTTTCAAGCTGTTTGAGTCCACTTTAGCCAGTCCAGGCACATTTGTTGTATCTAAACCTCTTTTCCTTTCCTTTCTTTTTGAATATGTGTTCAGTATCTGATTTTATGAGCATCAACCAATGTGCAGGATTCGGCTCAGCTCTAATGAGAATTCAAAGGTCGTGACGGCACAGTCATCACCACTGGGAGTTTATAATCTAATGCAGAAAAGGGATTGACAAAATCTAATAGTAAGACAATATATTGTGTCATCATAAAGGTACAGAGTGAAATGCTCAATTTAGGGAAGGCTTCATAAGAAAAGGGGCATTTAAAGGAGACTGATGGGTCAATAGTGAAAAGGGAAGGATGTCAAGACTGAAGGCTTAAGTTCAGTGAACAGAGTATTCCAGTGTACCTAGAGCTCAAGGTATGTGTATAAACTAAGACCTTGTCCTAAAAAAAAAATCACAGTCTAGCGAGGGAGAAATGTAAATAAACGAATGAATGAGAGTACACTGTGCACCCTGAGTCATGCCCAAAGACCTTCGGAACATCGAAGAAGAAACCCTAACCGTGGTGGAGGCTGGGGTTGGTTGGAAAGCTTCACTGGGGTCTGAATCTTGAAGGAGTAGTACTTTGCCCACAGAAATAAGAGAAAAGCATATGTAAATTCCCCTTACCCTTTTAACTTGTAACAGACACACAACTTTTCTGGGGCTTTCTGAGGAAATTTTATTTCAAGGTTCTGCTAGGCAGTAGTTCTCCCTTCTCTGAATTGATGTGTGAGGACACCAAGTTCTGCTTTTTCTTTCCTTACTGATTTCTCTTAGTTTTTTCCTCACACTGTTCTTATTGGTATTTATCACTTTTCTTTCCTCAGTAAAGCTCCATTTGCTTCTCAACCTGGACCCTGTAGGAAGCACCCACGCTGTTTGGTCACCATGCTGATGACCTTCCAGAGGTCACCATCTCAGGTCATCTTCCCCAGCATCCCTTCAGTTTCATTAAGCAAAACACCTAGTTGTTATAAATGCATGGTGGGACCCTTGCTTTCTACAGAATAGCAGTATAAGAAACGACCTCAGGATTGCACCAGGAGATGGTGTTTCAAGTTGAGGCTCTAAAGTCAAATTGCTCAATTCTGCCACTTAGTAGATGTTTAATCTCAAACTAGTTACCCAATCAGTCTATGCCTCAATTTCCTTTTCTATAAAATGGAAATAATACAGTACCTACCTCACAGGGTTATTGTGAGAATTAAATGAGATAATCCATGGAGAGCATTTAGCACTGTGGTTAGGATGTAGTCACATTTTAATAAATATTAGCTATTATTTACATTTTTTGGCCAGCCATATAGCACCTTCTTGCTTTGTATGCTGTATGATGTCAGCCTGCAATGGTCTATTTTATGTGTCACCTTGACTGGGCCATGGGATGCCCAGATATCTGATTAAACATTATTTCCAGGTGTGTCCATGAGGGTGATTCTGAAAGACTAGCATGAGCAGGTGGACTGAATAAAGCAGATGGCCCTCTCCAGTGTGGGTGGGCATCATCCAATCCATTGAGGACCAGGAACTGAACAGAAAGACTGAGGAAACTTGGGTCCTTGTTCTGCTGACTGAGCTGAGACATCAATGTTCTCCTGCTCTTGAGAATGCTCAAGCTTTTGAACTACACCATACGCTTTCTTGAATCTCCAGCTTTCAGACAGATGTGGGACTTCTCAACTTCCATAATCGCGTGAGCCAATTCCTCATAACAAATCTCTTTCTATATATATATATATATATATATATATATATATATATATATATATATATATATATATATATATATTCCTATTGGTTCTTTTCTCCGGAGAACCTAATACACAGCTTTTCTAATCAAAGTGTAACCACTTTGCAGCAAGCAGAATCAGCATCATCTGGGAGCTCATTAGGAATACCTATTCTCAGGTCCCGCCTTGCAATTTTTTTTTTTTTTTTTTTTTTTGCGGTACGCGGGCCTCTCACTGTTGTGGCCTCTCCCGTTGCAGGGCACAGGCTCCAGACGCGCAGGCTCAGCGGCCATGGCTCACGGGCCCAGCCGCTCCGCGGCATGTGGGATCTTCCCGGACCGGGGCACGAACCCATGTCCCCTGCATCGGCAGGCGGACTCTCAACCACTGCACCACCAGGGAAGCCCCCGCCTTGCAATTTGAACAAGACCCCTGAGTGATTCCCAACCACATTAGAGCATACAGTTCCCTTATTCCCCATGAAAACTTCATGGTTGTATCAATGCTTTATCAACTATGGAACAGCCACAGCCTCACACCACAGACTGAAGATCAGCCAATTAAAGACAATTTCAGCAAAGACGCAGAGTTAACAAAGACGTAGCCCCATTTCAGATGGTGCAGTTCTAGGGAAATAACTTATAAGGGTTTTTTAAGGCCTCACAATTTCAGAAAGATGAGAACAGGAGGAATAGATCCCTACTCTGAATATAGTTCCATACCACAGAGGAGGAGGGGAACTGGAGGGGAAGAGAGACCTAGTGACCAGGGACAGTGTTCTTTACGCTGTTCTTAAAAAGAGGCAACCTAGAAGAGAATTAAGGGAACAAGGGAGAGGAGTACCTGAGACTCAACGCATCTACTGAGGAAAGTTGACTAGACAGAGATAAGTAAGAACAAACGGAAGGCCTTTGAGCCAAGAGCTCTCACACTAACCTAGTTTCCTGTGGAGTTAACTTTTCACAGAGAAAGGGGAGAATGACAGGAAGTTAAGACATATTTCTCTTAATGGGATTGGCTGGGGTGAGGATCAACACATTTGTTGGAAAAGTACTTACAGACAATAGAACCATATCTGAGCTTTAGCTACTCACTACCTTCTCTTCCCTCCTCAGTTTTCCGAATGACTGAAACAATACACATTACATTCTCTCAAATGTTCAGATTTCCAGCCTGAGTCCTAATGGACAATTCAAGGGGACCAGGTAAACACTGAAATGGATTGATGGTAATCCTCCAAAGTTATTGGGCAATATCAGGACCAGATGAAATTGTGCCCAATAAAAGTTGAATAAGTAGCAGGAAAAATGGGATTTCCTTACAATCATAAAAAAAAAATGAAAAAGCAATGTGACATGTAAAAGAAAGGTGGCACATAATACGTGTTAGAATAATAATTACTTCAGGAAATTAAAAACAATAGACTAGATTTCCTCCATCCTCTCAAAGGGATTTCAGTCCTGGTGAATGGAAAGGTGACCTGGCATGCTTAAAGAAATTGAAGGGGAGAATATGATCAGGTTTGAAATGAAAATGGCTTTAGAAACAGAGAGGAGCAGCATCAACATTGAAAAAAGATCAGAGATATGGAGCGTAAGCACACAGGAGGCAGTGGAAAAATAGAAGGCAATGATAGAAATTAACTAGGAGCTCATAGAAGTGGAGACCCAGCACAAGGACAATTTGAGCACCAGACGATGAAAAACTAGAATGAGCTGGAACTAAGTAATGCATCAACAACTTATAAACATACTGTTTTCCAAAACGAAACAAAGCAGTGGCAGAGGAATGCATGCAGGGTTTTATCATTTATTTAAAGCTTAAAAACAGATAAACATTTCTATGTGTATAACACATTGTGAGAATATAAAGCAATAGATGAGAATGATAAACTCCTAATTTGAAAGAGTGACTACCTCAAGGGATTGGGGGATGGAATCTGAAATGTATACACAGTGAGCTTTGATGGCATTGTTATATTTTTTCTTTTTTTCAGGTAAGGTAGTGGGAAGATGATTATTCATTGTATTATTATTTATAGCTCTTTGTTTTGTGCTTTTGAAGATGTGGTAGAACAGGCCTCCTCATACTTTATAGATGGGAGTGTAAATCCTATTAAATTATTTCTGGAGCTCAGTGAGCATTTTCAAAATTCATATTCAGGCATTCCTTTATTCAGATTTCTTCTATTATATCTTAAAATTTTTATATTATAAAATGTTTAACGTATACAACAAGGTTTAAAGAAAACTTTTAGAAATTCTAATTGTAGTTGCATTAATTTTAGGTTCTTTTTGGAAGGATTAACATTTTAATGACAGTGAGTCTTTCCACATAGGAGATGAAAAATACCACAATAGCTGATCATATTTGGTTTCTAAGGTTTGGATGAGAAAGCCAAATATCTGTTCTCATGAGTTGAGAAACCAAAGAATTTGTTCAAATTTTCTGAATATATTTGGCTCCTTAATTGTATAGTGAGAATTGAGATTAGTAAGGAGTACTATCTGAACTGTAATTTGTTATTTTGCAACCTAAACTCTCTGCAGTAAAATGAACTGGGCCCAGACTCTTTCTAATGGTAGATTGTTCATGATATTCTAATTTCTTCTCTGGTGAAGAAGAGAGGGAAAATGTTATTTTTGTTTCACATTGTCTTTTTTGTATTATTTATATCTCCATATCCTTACTTATTTGTATCTGCTTGATTCATCAAATTCTCATGCAAAATCATGCCCACTATGGCTGTGATTTTTATGATGGTTATACCTGTCTTTGTCAGAGTTTTTTGCTTTATGTATTTTGCTGCTGTAGTTTTTGGTGTGAAGGAATTCATTCATTGTATTTGTAGATGTCATAATATGCCTCTTTTCCTTGCTTAATGGTCTTGATCTTGAATTCTTATCTTATCTTGATTCTGCCATTTCTACTTTCTGTTTGCCTACGTTTGCCTGGTGTAATTTTCCACGTGCCTTTATTTTCAAGCTTTCTTTATCATTCTGTTTTAGGTGTGTTTCTTGAATACCACATTGGGCTGGTGTATCTGTTAGGATAATTTGGGTTGTAAGTAATGTGCACTGGTTTCAAAAAATAGAGGAAGATATATTTGCTCTTATAAAGTTGCAGGATAGGTTTCGTTTCAAGCATGGCTTGTTTCAGTTTTGCTGCTTGATTTCTCTCAGTTCTTTCAGCTCTGTGCTCCTTTGTGTGTTGGACTGCTTCTCTCATGGGAGCAAAATGGCCAGAGGGGTCCCAGGCGTCCCATGTGTTTATACCTCACAGTCCAGAGAATGAGAAAACTCCTTTTCTGAAAACCTTGGAAACTCTTTAATCACATGTCAAACCCTAAAAAAAAATCACTATGACCAATGGTGTGCCATGCCCCATTGAGTCTGGGCCTGTATTATTCATCCTTGAACCAATCACTTTGGTGAGGAGATTGGTATCATGATAAATGGTTAGTTTGGGTGAATTAAGGCTCAAGCCTAAAGCTAAAATTTGAGATTAATTCCCACACAAGCTAATGTGCTATTATTCAAGAGAACAGAGTAAGAACTGTAAAGAAGTTAGCACAATTCTCACTATTGCATAACAATATAATTCTATATCTTCAGAAGCCAGATGGATCAACTGATAAAACATACCAGAAATAATTAGAAATAATGAGTAAGATTGTTGTTGGAATATTAATATTCATAAGGGAAAAATCAATAGTTTTCCTGTTACAAAGAATAACCAATTAGAAAATATAATTGAAGAAAATATTAAGTATAAAATATATTGGAATATATTTATTAAGAAACATGCAGTATTTATATGAAAACATATTAACTTTGAGATTTAAGATGTTTCTGGCTAGAAAAACTTAATTTTGTAAAGATGTCTGTCCTCTTTAAAATACTCTCTTTGGGGTGTGTGTTTGGGGAGGGAGGTTTGGCAGTTGAGACAAAAGATTTAAAAGTGCATCTGATGAAATGAATTATGCTATACTATCCAGAAAATGTCTAAAAAACAAAACAAAACAAAAAACCCCCAAACCAGGTATAATGGGCCTTTGAAGTAGAAGAAAGCCTTTTCTCACCAGATGTATAGACATAGTATAAAGCTACAGTAATTAAAAGCAATGGAGTGCTGGTGAAAAAACAAATAGAGAAAATAGTTAAACACAATAGAAAAATCCAGAAAAAGACTAAAGTAATATAAAGATGGCTTAGCACATTAACACATTAACAGAGTGTGTGTGTAAATCCAAGAGAGTATATGAATTATTCAATATATAATTAGACAATAATTAGTTATTTGAGAAAAAATATAAACCAGATCCTTATCTCACAGCTCATACTAAAATCAGTACCAGATGAAATTTAACTGTAAATTGAAGTAGAGTAGGCCTTTTTATGAATGATGGGGAAAACAATCAAGAAATATGACTATATAGTTTTTAATTTTTGTATGTGAAAACAAATATATTAGCAAACAATCCTTTCCCTCTAGCTAAGAAAACTATAAAATCTGGACAAAATTTTAAGAGGAAAAAAACCATTTAAATCACCAGTGAGCTAATAAGTCAAAGAAAAGAAGAAAAAAAAAAAGAAAAGAGAACTGAGCTTTGCATTTGGGACTGCTTTTCCATAGAGGCATCTGCCAATTTTGGAAGTTAAGTGGGAGGCTGATAAGATGAGCTGAGCCTTTAAAGACGCTTAGGTCTAGGGGAGGAAAAGAAGTTCAATGCTGCCAAGGAGGGAAGCATTGGTAAACTCACAGGTTTTAGGTTGGGACTCCAAACTAAAGAGCTACATTCCATGAATAAGGATGGTCCTGAAACAGGTCTTCCCCAGAAGGGACTGATTTTGTCATATATATGATTGAATTAACATAATTCAGGATTGCTAGTGTCCCTAGCCACCTGTCATAAGCAAACAAAATCTCTGAAGGAAGGTAACATCCTAGTCTCAAATTACCTCTTACCGCTTTTCACATGCAATATCTGACATTCAGTCAAAAATAACCAGACATACAAGGAATCAAGACAGTGTAATGGAAAATCAAAAGAAGCAGCAGTTGGTATAAGGAACCCATCAGGTACCTTAAAATTGGAGTTTTCATACAATGGATTTTAAAGTAAATATAATTAATATATCTGAGATAATAAAACATGAGACTGATAATTTCAACAGATAACAGTAAATTATAAAAAGGTACAAAATGGAAATTCTAGAACAGAAAAACAAATATAACTGAAATCAGGAATTCAGTGGAGGTTTAACATGAAGCTAGACACATAGAAGAGAGAATTAGTGAACTGAAAGATAAATATGAAAAAAATATACAGAATGAAGCACATAAAGATGAAAAGATTAACACACCCACACACAGAAAACAATGTAAGAAACATAGGGTAACTAGTGAAAAGTTCTAACCTATTTGTTAAGACTCCCAAAAGGAGGGAATTCCCTGATGGTCCAGTGGTTAGGGCTCTGTGCTTCCACTGCAGCGGGCATGGGTTTGATCCCTGGTTGGGGAGCTAAGATCCCACATGCTGCATGGTGCAGCCAAAAAAATAAAGATAAAAATAAAAGTAAAATGATGGGAAAACTCCTGCAAAAGAGTTTCTATAAGCTAAAGTCTCATCCTTCAAAAATGAGCATGAAATAAAGGCATCCTTTGATAAACACTGAGGGAAATTTGGCACCCACAGACCCATACAAGAGGAAGTACTAACATGTTCTATTCTGAAAGAAGACTGTTGTTTTGGATGGAAACTCAAAGATATAGGACAGATTTAGAGCCTCAAAAAGGATAAATATTTAATGTTGTTGTGAGACTATAATAATAGTATCTTGTAGGGCTAAATGTATCACAAATAACATGTGTTAAGAGAAGATAAAAGGAGTTAAAGTGTTCTAAGTTTTTTGCATTGTCTGGGAAGAAGTAAATATACTCATTTATCTTAGACTACAATATGTCATCTATGCAGGTTGTAATTTCTAGTTTAACAAATAATAGTAAGATAATGTATAGCTACCAAGTTAATAGAAGGAGGAAATGGAATTATAAAAAAGTAATCAAAAGAAAAGAAAGAATACAGAACAATAAGTAGTACAGATAAAAAGCAAATAGCAAAACCCAATCATATCAATAATTACATTAAATGTAAATGGACTACATATTCCAATTAAAAGACCCATATTGTCAGACTAGATTAAAAAATAAAAACAACCAACTATATGTTATTTTTACTTAGAGAGACACTTAAAATACACAGAAGAGACTGAAACCAAAAAGATGGAAAAGTTATATCATGCAAAAATTACCCAAAAGAAAGCTATTATCACTATGTTATTAAAAGTAGACTAATGAAAAATGAAGAAGAAAAAGTTGTTGTGGCGGGGAGGAGGAGAGAGAAACCAAGCATTCAGTGTAAGCAATGTTTTTGAAGGAGCCAACCTCTCTCTGACGACAGTGGGCAAAATGGAGTAAATGGGCTGATGAATGTGGAGCATGTGTGCTAGAAACTAGTGGGAGATAACATAGGCTTGGAAAGATGGGATCAGATTAGGGAAGGCCTGCAAATTCTTTCAATGGACATTATATGTCATAGATTTGGTCATGACTTTAATCGGTGAGAAGCTGGTATAACTGCAGTTAGTGGGAGTGAAAAATAAATTTAAACCTGTCATTATCAACCTCATTAACAGCTTTTGGATTATTGGAATAAGTCTATTTTTACCTACTGTAAGTGTTAAAATCTCCTTAATCACCCTCAAATAGTACAGTGGTGGTGATTAAGAACTCTGGCTCTGCAGAATTTGCCTGGGTTCAAATTCTGCCCTCACATTCTGCATCCAGTTCTTCCTAGCTGTATGACCATGGGCAAAGACTCTTAACCTCTCTGAACCTCTGTTTTTTAAATCTATAAAATGGGAATATTGGGAGAATGTAACTACTAGGCTTGTTCTAAGAATTAAATGAGTTAATATTCATGAAATATGAGAACAATGGCTGGAGCATAGTAAATGCTTAACAAATGGCTGTTATGTTTTATTGGTATTAAAATTATGCCTTTACATGGGAAATTGTTTTGGTATCTAAATTAAATACTGCTTCAGTAAGTCTAAGGAAACCAACTGGACAGCATTTTTTTCTGGTCTTGCTCTATCCTCAACTCTGAACCAGGAGCTTAGTAATATGTCTGGTCTTTCCTACTTGAAATATATTTCCCCAAATCTGGCAAACAGTGAAGGAGTTGTTCCTATGTGCGGGCCCTCTAGTTGGCACTGAGAATGTTCTCCAGTAAGGCACAGGCTGTACCCCTGAAGGAGCTCACAGACCTGTGAGTTAAGAATTTCCATGAATAGGGCTTCCCTGGTGGTGCAATGGTTGAGAGTCCGCCTGCCAATGCAGGGGACACAGGTTCGTGCCCCAGTCTAGGAAGATCCCACATGCCGCGGAGCGGCTGGGCCCGTGAGCCATGGCCGCTGAGCCTGCACGTCTGGAGCCTGTGCTCCGCTACGGGAGAGGCCACAACAGTGAGAGGCCCGCATACCGCCAAAAATAAATAAATAAATAAAAAAGAATTTCCATGAATAAAGGATTTCCATGCAGTGGGATATGGCTAATAGGAGGAAAGATGTAGGATGAAGAATGCACTTTGGAAGCAGAGGAGAGGGATATTTTCTGGCTGGGTCATAAGAGGAAGGCTTCCCAATGGATTGGGAAGGAAAGGCTGGAGAGGAGATTCTAGGCATAAAGAAGTACATGTGTATAGAGGAGAATGGAAGTACTGGCCATGCTGGCGAGTAGCTAATGGCCCATAGTGTGGGGAACATCAGATGAACAGAATGGGAAGTGGCATTTGTGAAGGCTGGAACAGCAGGCCAGAGTTGGGTTGTGACTGCTTTTCCATGAGATTTAGAATTATTCAGGATTATTTTAAAGGCCACTCTTTTGTAGTGAACCTTCAAATAAAGTTATACTTAAGGTATAGTTGTACTTTTCAGTTTATGGAAGAAATTCAGTATGCATGTTCCCTAAGTAGTCAAGCATTGATAGGAATTTAGGGCTTAGACATAGAATTATTCTTTCTTTCTTTCTTTTTTTTCTTTGGATTTGTTTTATGTTCACACTGATTACAAGAAAAACTAAAGGCCTTTGGGTTTGGACTTTCAAGGTGAAAAAGTAGTACATTTGTTCAACCTTTTTTGATTTTTCATTTGTTTGTTTTTTTTAATTGAAGTATAGTTGATTTACAATATTGTGCTACTTTGAGATGTACAGCACAGTGATTCAGTTATACATATATATAAAATAGATAACCAACACCAACAAGGACCTACTGTATAGCACAGGGACCTAGACTCAATATTTTGTAATAACCTATAAGGGACTATATATATTCTTTTTCAGGTTCTTTATGTGTGTGTATATTTTATATATATATATATATATAAAACAGAATTACTCTTTCTTAAACTAAGTGATACTATGACCAATTAAATGTGCACTTGTACTTGCTGAACTGTTCCATATATGGTTATACAAATTATGACTATAATAACAGTGATGAAAATAATAGCATGAGTAATAATGCTATCTAACATTGATTGACAGCATTTTATGTGTCAGGAACTATTGCAGAGTCTATTAATTTCATTAGCATATTTAATCCTCATTTTGAGGCAGATATTATTATGTATATAAGAAAACATTTTATAAGCCAGTGAAAACACTAAACCAATGGTAATGGTAGGTTATGTTATTTTCTTAACATGCGCAGTAAACCTCGTCTGCCTCTTATTTTCCTTACGTGCTCATCTTTTCTTTAGTTTTATGCTATAGGCTAGAGAGAGAGACAAACAAAAACCAAGTGGAAGGAGGGGGAGAGGGAGATAGACAAAGAAAGAGACAGAGACAGAGGGAGAAAGAGAAGAGAGAAATGGGGAAAGGGAAGATCTTTAGGAAATTATTATCCCTAACTGCAGTTTGAGTTTTGTTTTTCTTTTTAGAACTCATTCAGAGAGAAAAAAATAAAAACAATCTTATCATATAAGAATATTATTCTACCTTGCTGATTTTGCCTAGGTTGAGACTGGTAGGTGCTGAATTTGAGATTCTGGAAGATACGCTGGGTTTCAAGCAGATGGAGAGTTTGTCTTGCCTTTCAAGCTAGACTCAAAGTAAGCACTATGACATAATATCATTCTCCTTCCCACTCACTACATTTGCACAAAATCAGGTTCTCAGGTACCAGCTCAAGGTAGTCACTAACTTTCCACTTAGAACATTTACTTGGTTGTGGGAAAAAATAGAATAATGAACATTTGAGACTCTCAAAGTACTATTAGGAAGATATTAATGGACATCCCCTTAAGACTGTAATTAATTCTGCAAGGAAATTATGATGGAATTGTCAATTTAGAAATTTAAATTTTGGACTTGGATTCAAAAATTTTAAGAAGAAGAAGAAGAAAAAACCCTTGCAGAAGCAGGGATTCGCTTAAAGTTCTTTTTAATCCCTAATGACTGTGGGTCTAAGATTTTTACAAAATGGGAGGAAAGAAATTATGTGTAATTTTCTCATCTGAACTAGTCTCCTTTTGCCCACTCCTTCCCAAATTTCAGCTGCTTAACATGTCGGCCAAATCCTGCAGTGCACGTCACTTTAGAACAATCTAAGTGGGAAAACCACGGAGATCCACTTCTTTAAAATTACGCACCAACAAATCCAGAATAATCAGAGGAAACACAAGACAGATTAAGTTTTACCTAAAGTGGAATTTAAGGCCTGCCATAAGTAATAGATTCTCTTACTAGGATAATTCGAGGACAAAAGCTTATTTGACTTCTTCAACAAAATAGCAGGTCACTATTTTACCATTAATGTCACCAGAATCATGAAGACCTTTCCCGATAAAACTAATCTATTTTTTCTTTTTGCCACCACTGTACCACCCTCTCTATTTTAGTATCTGCTACTCTCTGTTGCAATTCTTGGTTTATATGCCTATCTCCACCATTAGATTATGACTTCCTTGAGAGCAGGAATCTCTTCTTATTCACTCTTATAAAATGTATTCTCAGTATATGCCATTATATCTGGTACATGGTATTCTCAGTATATGCCATGGTAGGCAGTCAACCGATGCTTGTTGAATGTATGAATGAATGAGTGCATGCATGCCATGGTGTAAGCAATACATTAGTAGTTACAAGTCCTGGATTCTATTTGAGCTCTGCCATTAACTAAGTTACTTTGACGGCTGATTTAATGTTTCTTCATCTATAAAAGATGATTTTGAAAATTTCTTCCCACAAATGTTTCTTTCTAGAGCAAGAGATTCACAGCATTTTATAAAATGTGAAGTATAAAACACATTACAAATGAATATTTCGAATTGTGATATCTGACCACTATGTTTTGGATGGTGTGGATATCGTGTACTCTTTTTTTCTCACTTTGCCAAAGGTTTCAATTACTCTCCTTTCTGGCTTATTTTGTTTCTTTTCCACTGATTCTTAGGGTAAGAATAGAAGTGAGGAAAACAGTCATTGTATTGAAGATATTGAAGGTCAGAGAACTTTGTTCGTAATGCTGGCTGCTAGGAGCTTCATTTCTCTGAGCCATTTCCATGCCAGCCTAAAATAGCAACCTGGTGCCTAACGTGTGTTATAATTCTACTACAGTTTATGACTGTGAAGGGAAACACAGTGGGAGAAGGTAGATCAAGTTGGATTTTCCGAGAAAATTTCAATCCACAGGTTTGAAATTGAGTGACATCTTATTTTTAAAGTCGTTTACAACTATGTTTAGGCAACAATTGCCCTAGAAATGTTCCATGCTTTGGGAAGGCTTACATAATTGCTCATGTGGAGATTGCAAAATCATTCCTCAATGTGAACCTAACCCAGAGAAGGAAAAGTCCTACTCGAAATTTCAGGCTTTCCCTCCTGCAGAGATGGAAGCAGGGAGGGGGACGTTAGAAGGGGAGATAGGAAGAGGGAGGGGTTTGGTTTGCGTAAGGAGTGGAAAAGTCATTGAAGAGTTTATAAACAGCCGCAGAGCACTGAAGCAGCTGCATTTGAGACTGCGGGTGGGGGGGAGGGGAATGTACCATAAACCCAACCACTGGTCCTCCTTTCAGCAGAGAAGGAGATTCTTGTCCATTTTGTGGCTTGTTCTTCCATGCTTTGAAGATTGATGTCAAAATAAAAGCAATGAGATACTCATGGTCTTTTCTTTCCTAATTTGTCCATTGAAAAGCAACTTCTGAGAAGGCAGGATTTTGCGTGTGCTGCAGATGAGTTTTATTCAGAACCTGTTAGCTGTCACTTCAGAAAATTGTTTTTCTTAATTTTAAGAGAGCAATGAAAGCCTCATGGAGAAGTTTGTTACCAGAAATCAGTTTAGGAGTCTCTGATTTGGGAGAGGGTTGGTGCTCTATGATCTAATCCAAAGCGGGAGGGATTTTTCAAAATTATTGAAAGCAGGGTAGGTGTAGAAGATATTAAAGCTCTTAAAGAGAGTCTAGTTAGGGGATTTCAAGGCCAGGTACTTGATGTTTTCCCAGACAGTCTTGTAGCTTGGAAAGGAGAGATCTTTAAATCCTTGTACTCTCCTTGTGTCCGTGTGTGTGTGTGTGTGTGTGTGTGTGTGTCTGTTTGCTAAACAATTAAACAAAGAGACAAATAATGCCCCCTTTCCCAGGTCTCCAGGATATTTTCCCCCCAAGCAATGTCACATGCAACCTCTGATTTTGCAGGTTCAGGGCGGCTTGCCCTGTGTAAGACAATAGATATGCAAGATAGCAACAGGGCAGTTGCTCAGAGGCCTTGGCCTTTATCAGGATTAACTGTTACACCAGTAAGCAAAACAGGGCGGCAGGGTTTTTTCCATCACTGGCCTTGGCTGTTCCTGGGTGCCAGATGGCATTATATCCACGAAAAACAAAAATGCTGCAAGTTATAATGTTGACCAGGCACTGTTACTTCCACTTGATCACACTGTTTGGGGGCATGCTTTGATGTACAAAACACTCCTAAGATACTGAAGTGCATTGGCAGCTGGCTAATGGCTGGAAAGTTGTAAACCCTGCATTGAACTCTTCTACCAGACTATTCAATGGCAAGGTAATGGCAGGCCTGAGCCGGAGAGGGAGCAAAGAGGCTCGTTGCCAGGCAGGCCCGGGACTCCTGGGCCAGTGGCTGTGGAAGGGCTGGTATTTTTCTCTCTTCAGTAGAAGTGGTCTGTGCCTGCAGCAAAGGAGAGAGAAATCCATCCAGGCCAAGCTCAGCCTTATTTTGAAGTGGCTGCTGGAATTTGCATAAGAGCCTGGTGCAACAGGTAAACAAATACGGACTGAAGTGGAGGTGATCTGAGACCTGTTAGTTTTTGTTTCTGTACAAAGTAGGGCCTCATCTTTATGCAAAAATAAAGGTCTTTTGAATTAAATTTGACTTTGCTGCCACTAATCTTTTCGCTGGCCTGATTCACTGGGAAAGTAGAGCATGCATAATTGGATAGGGAGGCATTTTCTCACCCCTCTCTCCCCTGATGCTACAGGCCAGCTCCATGGAGATACACCTCGGGTACCAGTCCCTTCGGGAAGTCCTCCTGTGTCCTTTGCCCCACAACCCTGCCCCAATCCCCAATGATTTGCCAGCCACCAAAATTTCTTCCACCAGCTGGACTCCCCGCATCTAAGCAGAAATCCTCTCCATTTAAAATGTTTTCTGGGACTTCCCTGGCGGTCCAGTGGTTAAGATTCCATGCATATCCAATGCCAGGGGTGCGGGTTCGGTTCCTGGTCAGGGAACTAAGATCCCACATGCTGCGCAGCATGGCCAAAAAAAAAAAAAAGCCTCCTGATTCTGCAGTCTGCTCTTATCTATGTTGTTAGAACGTAAACTCAGGCAGAAACTCTCCTTTTAGACCAAAGGTCAGGAAACGATGGGCCAGCCCAGGAACCAGATCCAGCTGGCCACCTGTTTTTGTACAACTAACAAAGCTAAGAGTTTTTATATTTTTAAATGATTGGAAAAAATCAAAAGGCGAATCTTTGGTGACACAAGATCATTCTATGAAATTCAAATGTTAACGTCCAGAAGTGAAGTTTGATTGGCACCCTGCCGCACCGCTTACTTACATAACATCTGTGGCTGCTTTTTGCTGCCGCTGCAGGGCTGAGTAGTTGCTTCAGAGACTGTAGGATGGCCTGCAAATCCTAACATGTTTACTATCTGGCCCTTTACAGAAAATGTTTGATCCCTACCTTAAGCTTTTTGCAGAACCACAGAGCGGTCGCTCAGTGCATCTTTCTGATACTTTCTAAAGTCTGAGGATAAGTTTAGCTGGGTGAGAAGTTCTCCACAACCCCAATATTGTCATATCCCCTTTATCTGAAAAAGTTGTTCGTGTTACCATTTGAGACACTTCCCTTCCTTCCTAGCTTAAAATGGAACCAGTTTTTGAAGTTCTTGCTAAAGTTTCTTTTCTGCACTCTGTCTCTCCACAGTCAACACCTATATGACCTTTAAACAAAAACTTTAAGTTTGAAAGGCCCCACGGGTGTCTGTTCAGCTTAAGTGGAAATCTGTGGGGAAATGTTGGGGTGGGAGGAATCTGATGATAAAGCTTCTTATTGTGGCGTTTTCACTTTGCAGATGCCCTCTGCCAATCCACAGCCTTGGGTTCACAGCTCAAGGTTGGAGGCTTATCTGAGCCAACAGAAATGGATCTGCCCATCCCATAACTGGTGTCTGTTTCTGCTCAGAGCTCTGCCTTTCTTAGTTTGAATAGTGTCTTCTTCAAACAGAGTCACTGACCACGTTTTTGTTTCCTCTTCATCCTGTTTGTCAGGGGGGACTGAGTGTGTGGTCTGTAACTTCCTACCTACTCCACTTTATCTTACGGTGCTGGGACCTTCTTTTTGAACTCTGGCTTCGCAAGATTATGGACCACAGCCGTTCGGGGGTCTATTAAATGTAGAGTCTTTCTTCATGAAAAGATACAGCAGTTGGCTCTATATGGTGGATTATGGGTGACTCTTTCTTGTGCTTTTCTGTGTTTCTTAAGGGGACCATGTATTTCTTTCATATCAAAGAGAAAAAAAGATTTAAAAAAAGGGAAAATACTTTTAAAGTAACAATTTGGTAATAATCGCTACTTACTGATGAGTGTGTCTCAATTCCTTCCTTCCTTCCATCTCTTCTTGAAGTGTGCCCAGATGTGTACAAATAGTATTTAAACCCATGAAACTAGATAGATCAACTTTATATATTATGATTTTATCAAAAAACCATATGTGTGAGAGAGATAGAGAGTATCTGAGAGCGTTGTACTTGCATTAAAAAACAAACAAACCTGGACTTCCAGTTTCCAAGGACAATAAGTAAAAAGCTGAACAAACTGAAAAAAAGACCTGGAATAATTCTCATTGAATTATCAAGAGTAGGTATCTCCGTAAGTAGACTGAGAGGTAATGGATACTTTTACTTTATGTTAAACTTGATGGATTGTTTTAAATTTTTAATTGTGATAATATATTACATTTAGAATGATAAACAATATTTGAAAATAATTTAAAAACTCCAATGCAACATATATTTCCCACAGACCCTTTGAATATCCATTGTTCCCACCTACATCTGTTATTAATCAGCCCCTCACTCCCACCCCCTCCCATGGCAAGCAACCCTGACTCTTAGATCCCTAGATCACCCTCCATGGAACATTTGAAAAATGCTAGTCTTATAGCTCATCTGGGATGGGAAAAGGAGTCAAACTTTCTTTATGGCTTCAGGTTTTTGAGTTATGCATGGAAAAGCTTTCTTTGCTCCAAGGTTGTATTATATATATAGTCAGGTATGTTTTCCTTTGTTATTTGTGCTTATTGTACAATTTCTAATCCATCTGGAATTTATTTGTGTATAAATTGTGAGGTGGGAATCTGAGGTAGGATGTTTTGACCCCCACCATTTTGTAATCAACACAAATTAAAGCTGACAGTTACAAGTGCACATGGTAAAATCAGTTACTAACTAGTTGCTTCCAGAAGAATAAATCTTGACAAATTTATATCTGCAGTATTTGACTTGGGAAAAATTGGACTTGATAAAAGCAGTGGCCATAGAGAAAAGCTAAGAGTGGCAGAAGTTTTTTTTGTTTTTTGTTTTTTTTTAATTAATTAATTTATTTATTTTTGGCTGCGTCGGGTCTTCATTGCTGCCCGCGGACTTTCTCTAGCTGCGGCGAGCGGGGGCTACTCTTTGTTGCGGTGCGCGGGCTTCTCATTGCGGTGGCTTCTCTTGTTGCCGAGCACAGGCTCTAGGCCCGCGGGCTTCAGTAGTTGTGGCACGCGGGCTCAGTAGCTGTGGCTCGAGGGCTCTAGAGCCCAGGCTCAGTAGTTGTGGCGCACGGGCTTAATTGCTCCGCGGCATGTGGGATCTTCCCGGACCAGAGCTCAAACCCGTGTTCCCTGCATTAGCAGGCAGATTCTTAACCACTGCGCCACCAGGGAAGCCCCAGAAGTTTTAATTAGTAAGATCTAATAAGGGTAAAGCAATGTTCTGTAAGCTGTTATAAGATTTACATGAAAAATAAATTTTGGGTCTCAAAATAATTTTTGGTAAGATAAAAATGGAAATGGTGATAATTAGAGAAATGTTTTAGTTATACTACATAGCAAATTCATCAAGGAAAAATAAAAATAGTTTGATTCCAGAAAATTTTCCAAGGAAAATTCATTCAGTGTTGGTAAAATTATGATTTTTAAAAATTGTTTGTATTGATAAAACCAGAATGAAAAGGTTCTTGGGGCCAAATCAATGGCATCAAGTTGCTCCTTTTCTGCAGAGATCATACTTTATTTTTCTAAATGAGTTTCTTACTATTTTGACACCATGTATGTAGGCACTGATCAGTTCTTCCAACTGGTTTGAAATGAAACTTTTTCATTCACTGAATTCCCATACTTGGGTCTATGTGTGAACTCTTATTTCATCAATCTTCTTGCCTAATCTGCATTGTTTTTAATTATTGTAGATTTAAAGTAGTGTTGGTAACTAGTGAGTAAGCTCCCTCTACACCCCTATTAGAATTATTTTTCAACATGTTCTCACTGCTCTCTCACATTTATTCTTCTAAGGAACTGTTTTTTTTTTTTTTTTTTTTTTTGCGGTACACCGGCCTCTCACCGTTGTGGCCACTCCCGTTGCGGAGCACAGGCTCCGGACGCACGGGCCCAGCAGCCATGGCTCACGGGCCCAGCCGCTCCGCAGCATGTGGGATCCTCCCGGACCGGGGCACGAACCCATGTCCCCTGCATCGGCAGGCGGACTCTCAACCACTGCGCCACCAGGGAAGCCCTAAGGAACCTTTTTTTTATAACACCTTTATTGGAGTATAATTGCTTCACAATGGTGTGTTAGTTTCTGCTTTATAACAAAGTGAAGCAGCTATATGTATACATATATCCCCATATCTCCTCCGTCTTGGCTCTCCCTCCTACCCTCCCTATCCCACCCCTCTAGGTGGTCACAAAGCACCAAGCTGATCTCCCTGTGCTATGCAGCTGCTTCCCACTAGCTATCTATTTTACATTTGGTAGTGTATATATAAGTCCATGCCACTCTCTCACTTCGTCCCAGCTTACCCTTCCCCCTCCCCGTGTCCTCAAGTCCATTCTCTAGGTCTGCGTCTTTATTCCTGTCCTGCCCTTAGGTTCTTCATAACCGTTTTTTTTTTTTAGATTCCATATATATGTGTTAGTATACGGTTAGTATAGTTCACTAAGGAACTTTAGCATCAGGTAGTTAAATAGACCAGATTTTTAATAACTCATTGACAAGCTGCATAATATAGATATTTTAGCTTTAATCTCCTACTTAATTTTTTTTTACTATCTTGGCTTAATTTTATATAAATTTATATCTATCTATCTAATCTTTATATATCTCTACATCTGCATATAGAGATATATATGTAGATATATGTGTGTGTATATATGTTTGGTTTTTAGCTTTTAAATTAATCAAAAATATTTTATTTTTAGCTTCAGACATTTTCTTTTTCTTTATATATATATTTAAAATTAAAGTATAGTTGATTTACAATGTGTTAGTTTCAGGTGTACAGCAAAGTGATTCAGTTATCCATATACATCTATTCTTTTTCAGATTCTTTTCCCTTATGGGTTATTACAAAATATTGAGTACAGTTCCCCAGACTTATTTTCTTGTTTTGAGCCTTTAATGATCCTTTGTTTTTCATTCCTTTTGAAGATAATTTTAGTTAGCATATTATATTTTGTCCATTATCTGTTTATTTCCCAAAATGATAAGGGCTAAGAGCCCTAGGATCTCCAATATGAGATAATTTTGGCACCTACTTGGAAGTAAAAATGACAAAGGTTTATTTTTTTCCCTGAAATTCAATATATACTCTGAGTGTTGATGAAGGGCCAAGATGTTTAAGTGTCCTTGCTAGTGGGATTTCCCTATGTCTTCTTTCTCTTTTCCAAAGAACAAGCTATTATTTGTCCTGTCCTTTGCTGTGTCCTCTAAATTCTTGGATGAAAATCACAAGGAGATTTTAAGGTCTCCCTCCCGTTTGATGATAGCTGGTGATTTGAATTTGCATTCTCACGTCTCTCCTAAGAGGAGAGCCTTAAGCTTCACAGTGCTATACTTGGCAAATTTGATACTAGATAATGGACAATTCTTTGAACTGTTGTCTCACTTATATATCACGGGTTTATGGTTTATTTGGAGGTATATCATGTGACCTTTGGGTTTCTGTGGGGTTTTTTTTTTGCCAAACATCCTTTCATATACAAGTCATATTCCATGAAGGCAGAAATTAAATCTAATTTCTAATTCTATTCAGTGTATAAAATAATGCCTGTTATATAGTAGGTACCCAGAAAATATTGTTGGTTGAATGACTTGTCTTCCTTTATTTCCAAACAGAACTTTTGAAAAATGCCAGCTTCTCCGAATTAGCGATTTGTCTGCCCCAGATTTCATTATGGCATATCTGAAACCAGTCTGACATCCCCAAGCCTCTGACTCTTATTGCCAAATTCTGATATTGGCATCCTCCTCCTAATGTTTAGGCTCAGCCTGTTTCCATCATTTCGATCCTTTTCTCTTCTCTCTCTCTCCCCCCACCCCCCTTTATATCCACAAAACATGTCGATTCTACTTTACACTGTCTCTACACCTGTTCCGTTCATATGGTTCCCACTGCCCTAGTTCAAGACATTGCTCCTTCTCACTTGGCCATTCAAATTTCCCCCTCTTCATTATCCCTTCCTTCTCTCCTCTCTCTCACTTCACCGAAATCCATTTTAATATTGCTTCTAGAACAATCACCCTTAAACGTGTGTGACCCCCATCCCTATATGTCTGTGATGATTTCTTGTTGCCTATAAAATACAGTTCAAACCGTCTAACCTGCTTTGCATATTCTTCCAGAAAGTGAAGAGTCCCAGTCATTATTTTCAGTTTATTCTGTCTCCTGCCATGCACATTCTTCTCCAGCCTGGGTAGTAGTGTACTGTCATTTCCTGGACAAACCCCACAATCTGTGCAACTAGTCTTTGTTCCATCTTTCTGTGCTGTAGCCACACAGGCTCTTTTCAGTTAATTGCCCTACAAGACCTCTCCCACTGTAGTCTTTGCCAGCCATGCCCTCCCCGGTTTGTCTGCCAACTGCACTTAGTTGTTTAACTGTCACTCATTCTCCAGATCTCACTCCAAAATCACTTCACGGCGAAGCTTTCCATGATCCCTTCCAAGGTAGCCTTCCCTGTTTCCCAATCTTTTTTTTTTTTTTTTCGGTGTCAATCCCTGGATTTACTACTAAACCAAAGCACTAGTGGAGAAGAAACACCAATAGAAAGAGAAAACATCATCTTGCAAGAAAACACATCCAACTGTTCATATAGTAGTGATGTTCTCAGAGTGATATGGTAAAAGGCAAGTGACCTTGACATAGCATAAATGTGTGCCACTTCATATGCGAGGCTCCTTATAGACCCAGCTTGGTTCTTCTCCAATTTCTTCTCTTGGAGTTGTACCTGATTTTATTACCAGTTTTCATTCGAATTCATTGGGGAATGGGATGATTCTGCTTTTGTTTCTTGGCCAGCAATCGCTTAATCCTGAAAGTCTTGTGAGAAGACGTGGCAAGGAGCAACTTCAACCACACGTAGGATGGTGGAGAAGAGAAGAGAGCCCATTCTTATACTAGTCAGATTAAACTGTCATAGCTCTGGTACTAAAAGGTACCTGATATTTATGAGATTATTTGATTAAGAACTGTCTCCCCCACGTTACTTTAAACTCTGTGAGTGAAGAGATCTGGCGCACTCTGCTCACCACTGAATCACCCCTTATGCCCCACACAAGAGCACACACTAAATTCTAGAGAGTAGTCATCTGTCTTGTCTACACCATATGCCCCCTTAGGAAGCTAGAAGAATGGTCAATTTTGTGTTTAAGGATGAGCACAAGCACAAGGCTTTGTTCATGGTAGTGAGCAATAAAGGTTTGCAAAAGTTGAAATGTTGGTTCCATTTGAAATGTTCCGAGTATTATATATCATGCTTCTAATAACATCGAAGCTAGGGTCAGAAGACTGTCTGAATCTTGTCCTCCACTTATACCTCAGTCTTAGCCAGTCAACTCACAGATGTGTGAGGATGCTGATGAAGAGACTGGGATGGAATATGTGATAAGTTCGGTGGGAATCCATCCCTACTAGTAGAAACCCATGCCCTGGTGCTGGTGGGTAATAATAATGATAATCTTTTTTTTTTTTTTTGTGGTACGCGGGCCTCTCACTGTTGTGGCCTCTCCCGTTGCGGAGCACAGGCTCCGGACGCGCAGGCTCAGCGGCCATGGCTCACTGGGCTCAGCCACTCCGCGGCATGTGGGATCTTCCCGGACCGGGGCACGAACCCGTATCCCCTGCGTCGGCAGGCGGACTTTCAACCACTGTGCCACCAGGGAAACCCTATTGCTCTTAATTCTACTCACAACAAAATGAGTTGTCCTTCAGCCTGCTTTTGCCAACTATTTCATTTTGGACCAAGAAATGGTGTATTTCAAAAAGCCATCAAAAAGTGATGTAACACAATCAGTTTTAGATTGCCACAGAGAGTTTGGAGAATTTCCTGGGCCCTAGGTGTTAATTTGAAGTCCCAGGAAAGAACACGGGAAGGGACAGGAAAAGTTATACTCTACCCTGCAGCTTTCAAGGAGGTAGGTATTCATGGCATCTTGCAGGGCTGCATTCTGGGTTTTTTCTCATCTTAGCCATTGGAAATGTAGCGTGTGTGTGTGTGTGTGTGTGTGTGTGTGTGTGTGTGTGAGAGAGAGAGAGAGAGAGGTTAATCACAGAAAATGTACTCATTTATCTTTCTTGCTCTTGTGAGAAAATTCCTGAGAGATATTCTTCTGAGAGTCAGAAAATGTATTATTCTGATCTCTGTGGGTGTCAGAGATACAAATTCCTCAATTTTGATGACATTAGCACCTAATGTGTTTCTTAACTGTTTCTTTGATAAAGAGAGGACTCTCCTGAAAGATAAGGGCCAGAAGAGGGAGAAATCAAATTTCAGTGTTTTAGAAGAAAAAGCTGAGGTCTTTGGGATTTCAGGTAACCTGCTCAGTGGGGAGTCAGATTCTCCAGATCAGAAAGAAAGACAATGAAATCATTGTCAGGTTCGGAGACTTTTGTAACTTGTCCATGTTTGCCATG
Organism: Grampus griseus; assembly: GCF_964374135.1. Taxonomy (NCBI): domain Eukaryota; kingdom Metazoa; phylum Chordata; class Mammalia; order Artiodactyla; family Delphinidae; genus Grampus; species Grampus griseus. The sequence goes on along the minus strand of NC_139005.1, from coordinate 74,752,416 downwards.
GTGGTCATTTCCCATCCCCATCATGACCACCAGCAAAATGTTTAAAATTAAAATCATTTATAGGCGATATGTTAAATATGGTAAATTAATTAATTCAACCCATTTTTATTGAGTATGTGTCCTGCACCAGGGGTTCTTCCAGAGCCTGGGAATAAAGCATTGAACACAGCAAAGATCTGTGCCTTCATTGAGCTAACATTCTAGTGGAAAAACAGACAACGAAGGAAGTAAATAAAATCCACAGAGTGTTAGATGCTGTTAAGTGCTACGTGGGTGGCGGCGGGAAGGAGAATAGACATGTTGAAGAGGAGGGTTGCAATTTTAAATATGATCATCAAGAAATGTTTCATTGAGAAGGTGACATTTAAATAAAGATCTGAAGGGAAGGTTAACTATGTGGTTAATCTGGAGGAAGGGTGTTTCTGGCAGAAGAATGCAAAGTTCAAAGACTTCTAGGTTAGAAAAGGAATTTATTGGCTCAATGTATCTGAAAACTCAAGGGCTCAGGCTGGCTTCAGGCATGGCTTGATAAAGGGATTAGGAAAACATGTTCTTTTTCTGTTCTCCTCTGTGTGTTGGTTTCAATCTTTTATAGGTTGGCCTTTTGTGGCTCTAGGAGAGCTATAGTGTCTCCCGTTCTTACCTCCTTGTACTTCAACTCTATGGGAAGAGTAAAGGTCTTTGTGTCAGAATCACCAGCAAAAATCTCATTTTGTCTCTTGTTCTGATTGCAGCTTTGCTGATTTCTGAACCAATTATTGTGATCAGAGTAAATGCTGTGTGCTAATTGTTTTATGCTTGTATCACTTGCTCCACTGGAATGGCATGGACTGCAAAAGTACCTATGTGTCTGGGTTTTTTTTGGGGGGGGGTGTAGTGTTCCCCTAAGGAAAATTGGGAAACCAAGAGAAGGATGAGTGGATTTTGGAGCACAAAAGCAGGAAGAGTCCATTATACTATGTCTTCGTGCTTATATGAGATACTTGATAGAGCTGTATCTATCACAAACTTGCTGGGGAAAGTCACTTCATCTCTACTGAATCTAGTTTCTCTTTCTCAAAAAAATTAAGAGGTTAGACCCATGAACTTTGTCACATTTTAATTTATACTCTCTGTGTATTTCTTAAAGTCTTAACTTACAAAAATCATGTTATATTATGATATTACAAATATAATCTGTTGAAGGGAAAGTAAAAACAGAGAATTTAGCCTTTATAATGACTGTTGATATTTGGCATAAGGGCCAGCATGCATTTTTGAGTATAGGACTAAGATGCAAAGTTCTCAAAAGCTGGTGTGATCAATCCCAGATGCCTCTGTACTCTGATTTACTGTTTCCTCTACTTGACGAGCTATTGGAAGAAAGGGACAAAGAAAGGGTGTATATCAGAATTCTCTGCTGGGTCAACTTCCAGCTTGGAGTTGGGGGACTCTGCTGAAAGACCAGCTCCAGGAGAATTTTTTTTTCTTTTTTTTTTTTGGCCACACCACGTGACTTGTGGGATTTTAGTTCCCTGACCAGGGATCGAACCCAGGCCCTCAGCAGTGAGAGCACGGAGCCCTAACCACTGGACCGCCAGGGAGTTCCCCAAGAGTATATTTAACACAGTTTTCTATATTTGAAGGTGAGTGGAGAGTCTGCACACCCTTTTGTGTTGGCCTTTGTAACATTATGGAAATGTGAGCATAGGCTCTCCTAAAGGTAGAAGACCCCTGTGATTCATTTCCTAGACTTTGAGGATTACACAGCCCATCCTTAGTGCTGGATTAGAGGGAGAACGGCTGAAGGAAATGGCCCCTCCCCCAGGCAACATCTTGAGCCCTAGGCTCTCCTAACAACTGAAATTTCCAACAGCAAGAGACCTCCATAAGTGTTTTGCCTATGTGTAATATCAGAGCTCAGCATTTTCCATATAAATTTGTGAACGTGTGTGTTTGACACTTGGCATTGCATAACAGAGACAAGTATCTCCAAGCTTTCTGCATGATTCGGGCAACACCTAAAATACCTTTGTGTACAATTTCCATGTGTCAGACATAATGCACTTAGGTGACCCAAGACCCGCCTCTGGGAATATTCTCTTGGAAATTTCCATGCTCTTGAGCACAGTGCACAAAAACCGTATCAGACGCAGAATATCCTTCTTCTTCTATGACAGATTCAGGGATTTATGCACTCTTGGCTTCCTTAACCAAATCAAGATAAATTTCTATCTGGTTTCAGGAGGTCTTCAGGATCCCATGAAGACCATTTGCTTTATTCCAGTCAGCCTTTGTTTCAAGTTGGAAGGGCAGTAATTCAGAAGGAAAGTGGGGTCCCAGAGACTCCTTCCCCAGCCGTCCAAAATATTCTCCTTATCGTGGTTTTACATGGTTGACTCATCAGAATGATATTTGTCTCAGAAATATTTTCCTAAAATAAAATATATATAATAATCTATTACAGCACACTGTGGTCACATATTGTTTCCATACTCTGAGTGTTATCATGTGCTCTCAGCCAATAAGATCTGGTCCAGCAAACTATTCTATACATGTTTGATCAATGACTACAAATCTGTACTTCCTGAGTTGAGTGTGTCTGCAATGTGTGTTGTTTCTTTCATTGTGGTTTCCTTTTCTGTCATTTTTTGTGTTCTTTTCATGGCTTACAGAAAAAGCAATAACAATAGACTTGTTGCAAAGAAAGATATTTGCAATAAATGTGAAAACGTAAGTTTTATCAAGAGATGAGAAGACAAGCCACAGACTGAGAGAAAATATTTGCAAAAGGCATATCTGATAAAGGACTGTTATTTAACATATGCAAAGAACCCTTAAAACTCAGCAATAAGAAAATTTTAAAAAAGAAAAACCTGATTAAACAATAGGCAAAACCCAGATAGATGCCTCAGCAAGGAAGATATACAGATGGCAGGTAAGCATATGAAATGATGCTCAACATCACATGTCATTAGAGAACTGAACATCAAAACAAAAATGAGATATCACTACCTACATATTACAACGACCAAAAGCTTGAACACTGACAACATCAAATGCTGGTGAGGATGTGAAGCAACAGGAACTCTCATTCATTGCTGGTGGGAATGCAAAGTGGTTGAGCCACTTTGGAAGACAGTTTGGCAGTTTCGTACAAAACTAAACATACTCTTACCATGGGATCCAGCAACCATGCTCCAAATGAGCTGAAAAATCTTGTCCACACAAAAGCCTACACACGAATGTTTATAGAAGCTTTATTCATAATTACCAAAACTTGGAAACAACCAAGATGTCCTTCAGTAGGTGAATGGATAAATGACCTGTAGTACATCTAGACGTTGGAATATTATTCAGTGCTAAAAAGAAATGAGCTATCAAGCCATAAAAAGACATGGAGAGAATCTAAATGCATATTACTAAGTGAAAGAAGCGAAACTAAAAATGCTACATACTGTATGATTCCAACTCTAGGACATTCTGGAAAAGGCAAAATCATGGACATGATAAAAAGATCAGAGGGGAGTGGGAAGGGTGAATAGGCAGAGCACCAAAGATTTGGGAGCAGTGAAACTATTCTGCATGAAACTACAATGATGGATACTGGTTGTTATACATTTGTTCAAACCCATAGAATATATGCCACCAAGAGTGAACCCTAATGTAATCTACGGGCTTTGAGCGATAATGATGTGTCAGTGTAAGTTCGTGGATTGGAACCACTTTTTGGGAGATGATAGTGGAGGAGGCTGTGCCTGTCTGTGTCAGGACAGGGAGTCTATGGAAAATCTCTGTACTTTGCACTCAATTTGCTGTGACCCTAAAATTGCTCTAAAAATAAAGTCTATTTAAAAATGCACGTTGTATGGATTTTTGAGGTGCCTTCATGTGGAAATTCTTTGACATGATAAAGGGTGTCATCGCCACATCCTGGGAGAACTAACATTCAGCTCTATAGGAGGGAGAGGAAAGCAACCATGGCTGCCTGACTGCAGCGGCCATGAGGAGACCGACAGTGCTTCTCTGTTAAGGACTGTGCAGTGTCAGCATATTGAGAGCCATTCAGCTAGCAGGTAATCATTCCCGGCCTTGCCCTATGCCTGGGTCTGTTCTTCCAACAAGAAAAAGGAAGGAACGTGGAGAAGGATGCTGCCCACTCTGAGTTTCCAAAAGGCTTTTGTAGGAGATAATTCCCCTCCCTTATCAGAGTTGGGCAGTATCAAGTCCAGCGTTATCTGGGAGGACAACTCAATAGCAGCTGAAGCTGTGTTTATTAGCACAGCTGCTGTAGCAGCAAGAGTCCACTCCCCTGCTGCTACCATTGCTGCCCTCTTGGTGGCTGGGCAAGGAGAAGGGTTTATTGAGTGACTTCGGCTAATAATTACGGTGATGGCCAGCATATAAGGATTGCACACATTGTGCCAGGCAGAACACTGTTTTACATGGATTGTCTCAATCCTCAAAAGAATAACAGCCAGTAGCACTTAGTAAATGCCAGGCACTGTTCAGATATATTATCCTGATTGAATTCTGATGAGAACCTAAAGAGGTGGTTCCGTTATCTTTCCTGTTTTACAGATGAAGCAACTAAGGCTTAGAGAAACTGAGTAACTTGCCCAGTGTCACACAGCTGCTAAGCGGTATAGTCAGGAATCAAATTCAAGGACAGCATGACTCCAGGACAGTCTTTTAATCATAGTTGTGCAGAGTTGTTCCATTACAATTTTATTATCTCTAAAATGTTTTCTAAAAATAAAAGGTCTATAAAAATCCACGATAGGACCATGTGCATACATGTTTTTCCCACGTGTTCTTAGTGTACCATGTGTTCTTGGCTGGTGACCGCTAGCATAACAGACTCTACCACACTCTTAATCAGTTCAGGTGATTGTGTCCCACTCTGATCGTGATTGCTAAAGTCTAGAAGAGAAGCAAAGCCAAACTTTGATACACAGCTGGGATTCCTATTAGTGAACTAAATGTCATTTGAATCTATTTCCTCTGTATTTATTCCTCCCAGGTGCTGGGGTGTCTTCTTCAGCTTCATTCTTATGGGCTTTCTCCTGTAGTCATTTCTCTTTTCATTTTCTGTCTGAGCTAGTTTGGACTTGCGGCCTCTAATTTTAGGCCTCTCACTCTCCCTTCCAAATCACTTCTACACGTGACTGCCAGAATGTTCCTTCTAAAGGACTAGAGCTTGTGAATAATAATCTTCATGGTTGGACCCAGGATTTCCTTCCCAGCTGGACCTCCTACGACTCCCCAGCCTGTCCCCTAAGATCAGCCACACCAAATCACTGACTATCTCCCCAATTCACCATTTCTAGCTTTGTTCCTCTGCACAGATTTTCCCGCTGTGCAGGGCACCCCGGATCCCAGGTGGAAGCCCTTTCCATCCTCAGTGCTAAAGTCAAGCTGCCCTGTTCTGATTTCTCCAGCCTCTTCTCTTTGGAATCATGGGACCTTGGACATACCTTGATCTTGTTGCAGTCGGTATGCATTTCAGCTCACAGAGTTTTTTTATATTGACCAATTTAACTTATATTTTGAACCCTCATTCTGCCTCCTGTTGGATACCTAAGCTCAGGTAAAGCAGGGTACTTCTTCCGTCTCTTTTCTGGGGTTATGTCTAAACACGTAACTTACACAGCTCGTGTAAACCCAGAGCGCTTGGGTTGGGGAATGTGGTCTTGGCTATCACCTCTTCCTGCTGGCCTCTACTTGATGCCCATTGTCTCCACTGTTCCTTTGGTAGTCAGTCCAGACAGGTGGTTGTAATATCACTCTCCTTCCCAGCTCTCTTTTTTTTTTTTTTTGGTCATACTGCGCGGCTTGTGGAATCTTAGTTCCCCAACCAGGGACTGAACCCGGGCCCTTGGCCGTGAGAACAGAGAGTCCTAACCACTGGACCGCCAGGGAATTCCTACTCTCCTTCCCACCTTTGAAGGCCTCTCAGGTTTAGCAAATTCCCTGCTTTGGTGCCCTTCCTGGGCACACAGTCATAGATGTTCCCAGGCTGTGCTGGGCAATGGGAAAGTTTAGGGTGCCAAGGTCTGTCTCTTTCTGGATCACTCTCAGAAACATGAGCCCATTCTGTTAACTCAGTGAGGCTCTCCTAGATGCAGTGTGCTGGCATTTCTTCTGTGGGCTCTGATGCTCCTCCCAGGCTCCACAAGAGATGGAAGCAAGAATCCCTCCATTACTGGAGCTCTCAGGGTCATTCGGGAGCCCTGTCACTCCGTCTTTCTCTGCATGTGGGCCCTTCTTGCAGAGCCGGTTGCACGGAAATTCTCCTGTGTTTATTGTGACTCTTGTAACTCCCCTCAAGCTGAGGAAATGTTATTCAACAGTGGTGAGACGGGTGGAGGGTGGGAGGAGGGTGTAGGAAGTCTAACTCTAACCCCATCCTGTCATCTCTATGTCCTCAGGCCCAGGCTTTTGAAACTCAAAAACTTTTACTCTGCTTTTTGCTGTAACAGCCTTTCGGCAATGAATCCCATAATGCTAAAAAGGGGCCAAAACCAGGGGTTCTAGAGAAGAAGGGCTGTTAATATTTCAAAGTATCATTATCCCACTGTCGCAGTATTCATCGCATTATTTGGATAATAGTAGTCATCACATTAAAGAAAAACTATACCTTTCCTTTATATCACCTTCTAAATCATGACATAACCCCAGAGAAAAGATGAAGGAAGGCCCTTGAGGCCTGAGCTCAGGTATCTACCAACAGGCAAATCAGGGTTCAAAATGTAAGTTATATTGAGCAACAGAAAAAAAAAAATATGTGAGTTAAAATGTATACCTAGTACACTAAGATCAAAGTATGTCTAGGATCCCGTGAAGACACAGTGCAGGGGAGAGAGTAGGAACTCAGCGTCTGGTGAATGAATTAAGCGATTTAATGATTAATGCTAACAGATTTCATTTCTCCAGTGCCCACCATGTGCCAGGTACAAGCCAGTCTTCTCAACAATTCTTACAAGAGAGGCATTATTTCCCACATTTATAATTGAGGAAAGCAATCAAGGCTCAGAGAAGTAACATCTTTTGTCCCAGATCAAATACCTAATGAGTAGCAAACACAGAATTCGAACCCAGATCTGTTTGACCCCAAATCTTGAATTATTTTGTCTGGACACACTATGTAATCAATTTTATTTAACCTTTGAGGTGCTTCCACATGCAAGGTCACATGTAAGATATATATGTATATGTGTATATGCAGATGCATACGCATATATGATAAAGTCTCTTGCTTTCTAGGGAATTAAATGCATTTTCCAACCACCAGAAAGGATTATTAAAATATATTCTCTTGCTCTGCTATTCTTAGAATTTTCGTGTTATTATTTTCCGTGAAGCTTATTGATTCCTCTAATATTTACTGCCTCACTTATCAATAAAAGTAGGATGCAATGTGACCAGTTTACACTTGGAATCTTAACACTTGCAACTGTGGTTTATTTCCACCAAATGATGTATTTGTCATTTAAGCCATTTAGACATTGGTGAGGATGAAGAAAAAAAAAATGTTTGTGTGAGTTATATGGGGATAAATGTTTTCTTTTTTGCATTGCCTGGCAAGATGGTGGCGGTATTTTTTACAAATAGGATATGTAATTGTGTGTCTATTCCAAGCAGCTTGTTTATATTTTCCCCCAGGGTTTGACTTTCTTAGATGTCTAAAACACTCTGAGGGGAGGGAGGGAATGCCATAAATTTTTACAAACAGACATTGTCCTTGTTTCCCAGGCAAATTCAATGCACCTTCTGTTGGGTAATTGGAATCCAAGAAGTAACATGGAGTGTTTTAACAAAATGTGAATGAGCTGTATTTATAATGGAACAGCAGAAATTTGGAAACCCAAACTATTTATGTGAGAGAAAGTGATTAAAAAGACACAGTGAGAGATCAGTGTGTGTTGACTCAGTTGTAGAATTTGGCATTTAACACAGTAAACATAGGTAAATGTGAGTAAATATTTCCAGAAGACTGATTCCACCCCTCTTCTACTTCTGGTGCAGAGTCCATCTGCATTTGCTGATGCATTCTCTTTGGGGATGGTGGTGGTTATAAACTGTACCATTAAAAATGTGCTGTAAAAAGAAAAAGTGCATCTCAGAGTGGTTCTATCTTTTTTTCCTTTCTATTTTGGGTTAATAGGATAGGAAAGGGACCTTGGGGGAGCTGTTAATAAGCTTCACATTACGTTTTTGTGCAGTAATGGCCCCTTTTACTAAAGGCCATGTACCTGCATGTGTGTATGTGTGTGTAATTTTGTCTTTAGAACATCTCAGCTCCTAGGGTCTTAGAAATGCAGTCCCTTCATATTTGAGACCACTGTCCCGAGCAGTGTCAAGAACCGAAGGCAAAGGCCAGATGCCACGTTGCTAGGAGGACCAGGTGGCAGGATTGGGCTGTGCAGTGTCGGGGGAGGAAGAGAGAAATGCAGCTGGTGATGTCAAAAGCCCGGCACGCTTTCCATTTCCTCTCCCATTCATTTTGGAGACAATCGTTTCATGAACGTTAGCGCATGTGAACATACAAATATAACTCCTGCCTGTCCTCTCCTCTTGCCCAGTCATTCATCCCAATTTTCCATTTTATTGGTTGGTTGTCCTAACTCACAAAATTCTCAGGTTACTTTTTCTTCCATGTGAGAACAGTGGTTTTCAACCTTTTGGGAGTCACACACCTCTGAGAAACCTGTGAATGGAAGGATCTTTTTCCTAATTCACAAAGAGTCAGAATATTAGGAGTTTAGAGATTCTCAGAAGTTAATCAATGGACCCCTGGTTAAGAACCACCGTCCCCTATGGTATCTTTTTTCCATTTATCTGCAATTGCCATCCCCCGGCTTCTTGTCCTTTTATAACACCTTTCATCTGCAAGGTGGCTGATTGGTCTGTTTCTAATGTTGGTTGCACAAAGAGGTGTTGTTTCTTTCATATCATAAAGTCATGGGGGGAGGAGAGCAGGCAGTATAAGCTCCTCTGGTTCTACACCCCCTTAGTACGAGTCTTTTTCCCATGTTATTCTGGAAGGGTGTCTAATGGACTCTTCTTTCTACTTGGTGATGATGATACAGATACACAATAGTAGAAAATGATTACTGAGTTGTCTCTCTAGAAATGGCAGTATATCCTGTATAGTACTATCTATACTCCTTAACATGGACCCTCTTGAATTCAGAGTATTTACACGAATTTACAAAGTGGCATCCCTATCTGCCCTATCTGATGGAGTCTTTGGTGGTAGACCTAAACATAGTTAACTCGTTTCCACAGGACTCCTATCTCTGCTTAGACAGCAGGTCTCGAACTGATGGAAAAAGCTAAATGTCTGTGTTTCTCAAACTACGATATATCTGAAAACTATTGTAGATATTCAGGATTGTGTCGACCTATTCCAATTTGAAAAATGCTGATTTATGAAGCTAAAATCTTATTCTAAGAAACTTTTTTTCAGTTACCAATTATAAATAAAAAGAGTTCTTTTGTTAGGCAGAATATTGCATCCGGCCCCCAGACATCCACACCCTAATCTCCCAAAACTGTAAATATGATCAAAGGGACTTTGCAAATGTGATTAAGTTTAAAGACTTTGAAGTAGGGAGATTTCCGGCTGCGCCCAATCTAATTACCCAAATCCTTATTCTTGGACCATCTTTCCAGGCTATGGTCAAAGAAAGAGATGTGGTAACAGAAGCAGCGTTAGAGAGTTGCTACATCACTGGCTCTGAAGGTGGAAGAAAGAGGCCACAAGCCGAAGCATGTGGATGACCTCTCCAGGCTGAAAAGGTAAGAAAATGGATTCTTCCCTAAAGTCCTCAGAAAGGAGCCCAGCCTGGCTGACACCTTGATTTTAGCCCAATGAGACCCATGCCAAATTTCTGAGCTTCCAAACTAGAAGATGATAAATTTGCGTTGTTTTAATCCACAAGTTTGTGGTAATTTGTTGCAGCAGCAAGAGAAAACCGATACAGTTCTGTTGTTACAACTGTAAAATAATGTACAAATATACAATTAACGTAAATATTCCAAAATTTAAAAATTTTATGTAATTCATGACCCCTTGGGTCCAGAGTGAGAAACACTGCTATATTTAAGTATTTAAGAAGTAGATGAGGCGATCCGTAGATTCTTTCCATGTGTGCTTTTACTGGGTGGATTTGTAAATTCCTTAATTCAGTGCTTTAAATTTGGTGAGCCCATTTTGTGAAACATATCTTTTCCGATGTACAGAGCCACCTTCCCTTATATTGTTTAAACTTCTCATCTCTCAGCACTCAGGTAACCAAATAGTAACCAATGAATGATGTATCTTGGCATCTAGTAATGTTTTAGTAATAAGTAATACATTTTTTAGTAATAGGTAATAAGATTTTAGTAATGCATTTTATAGTCACCAGAAGCTGTGCATTCCTTTTTTGCATGATTCAGATTTGCTCTGTTTAGGACTAAATAGCAGATTGGTTTATCTGCAATGATATTTTTTTCATTCTAATAAAAATATAGCTGTTTTTTCTTAGTAATACCTTGAACTGTAATTATGCTATCTGTTGGAATAATTCATTTGTACAAGTGGGAAAATATGCATCTCATTCAGGCAATATTGTTGCCCTCTCTCTGTCTAAATTTATTGATAAATTGATTTTAAGAAACAGGAGAAGGAGAGAGGGAAAGAAGGAGAGAGAGAGAGATTAAGAAAGGATTTTGAGAGGTCACCTCTTTCTTCAGGCAGGAATGTATCTAAGAGATTCTGAACAGATAAATATCTATCCTAGGGATGGAAATGGAATTTTTTCCCCCTAAGGGAGGCCTAAATATATTTCAGTCAGTCAGTTCATTTGCATGAGTCATTTACATTGATTTCCATGAACCATTCCTAGGTCTCTATTCTCCGTAGACTTAACAAGATCTCTCTCTCTCTCTCTCTCTCTCTCTCTCTCTCTCTCTCTCTCTCTCTCTCGCTCTCGCTCTCGCTCTCGCTCTCTCTCTCCCCTTCCCTCCCTTCCTCTCTTTCTCTCTCTCTTCCCCCTATTTATCATTCATTCCATACATATTGAATGTCTACTCTGGGAATGGCCCTGTGAAGGCCTAATTAGAATCTCTGAGAAATAAAGTTCAGAGTCCTATCCACAGAAATTTACGATCTTCTGGGGAGGACAGAATGTGGACCTAAGGAAGGGTGAAATGACAAGAGGTGTTTATAAAATGTCATAAATGGTAGTGGAAATGGAGGATAATAATAAAGTGTGGGTAACGCTAATGGCAGAATAAACATCTGAGTACCCCACTATATGTCAGGCCCCTCGTGTATGTCATCTCTTTAAATCCTCAACAAACTTTTGAAAGAGAGATTTTTATCCCCATTTATGTACAGAACACTGAACTCAGTATTCCAACTGACTCAGTATTCCAACTGACTCAGGTTCACCTGAGTCTAAAATTCATCCTCATCTCATTGGGACACACTGTTGTTGATGTGCCATCGTAGAAAGAAACATTCCCTGTGGATCTCAAGTCTTCCTGGGAGATGTGGGGATTGTTAGATGCATTTATCAAGCATCTGCTATGTGCCAGGCACTTGCTAGATCTGTTCTCGCATTTTAAGAATGAGGAAACTGGGACCTAGACAGGTTCGGTAACCTGCCCAAAGGCACGTGTCAGGTGAGTGACAGAGCCAGGATATGGACCCAAGTGGGCTGATTCCCAAATGCAGTGCTATCTCCTCAGCACTGTGCTGGGTTATTGGGACCTACTGCTGAGCAGGACGGAAGGTCTCTTCACTCCTTTCAGCATAACATGGAAAGAAAACAATTCAACAAGTTGTATCATGAAGTACGATAAGCATTTTGCTAGGGGAAATAGAATGCTGTCGGGACACAGGAGGAAAGGATTTCTAACCTGCACAAGAAAAAAAGTAAGAAATGCTTCCCCAGGGAAATCAGCATTAAGCTGAACCCTGAGGGATGAGTAGAAGATAAGTAGGTGAGAAGGATGGGAGCACGTCCAACTAGTCAACAAAATGACAGCCCCCAGCCTTAAATCAGAGATTAGTTCAGAAATAAGCCAACTGCATTTATCAACCTCTTCCCCCAGATAGCTACTTGGTTCATGCCTTGACTGCCATTAGATCTTGACTCAGAATCACTTCTCCTTACGGTCTTTCCTACCCACCCTATTTAAAATTATACCACATCCCCCAACCTTCCCAATCTCTTTCCACGGCATCTATTTTCCTCTATGGCATCTGTATAACTTACTACATGTTTTATTAGTTCATTGCTTTTCATTGTCTATTTCCTCCCACTAGTATATATGCTCCATGGGGGCAGATTTTTTTTCTTTGTTTCATTCACTACAGAGTCTCAAGAGCCTAGAACAGCGCTTATAACGTGGCAGGCTCTCAATAAATACTTGCTGAATGAATGTTAAGATATTCACATGTTCCTGATTTCATGAACACTGTCTCCTCTAAATCAGAGAAGCTTTCACTCAGGTGCTCTCACTGAAAGCTTCCTGATGCCCTTAGTATGTCATGCTCTATTCTAGATACTCTGGGAGCCACGAGGCAGTGTGGTGGGCAGGCACCTTTCAGCAGGGTGCTTCTTCCTCCCTGAAGCCTTCAAATCACACACAGAATTTTCTCTAACTTTGTGTGGAGGAGAGAATCTTAGTGTTTGTTTTCACCCATCACCTGAGCACCCTCCTTTCCCTTTTCCTCCTTTGCAGAAACTTGTTTCTAGATCTCTTTGCCTAGTCAGTCCTCTGAAGCTCACCCCTGGGAAACATTTCTGTGCCATGGTGTTTATTACACCAAAATTTAACAATGCCCTTTCTTATTTTCACTAGTAAGACCTTTGACTTTTGGTGACTAAAAATGTTTAAATTTAAGAGCGTACTATCAACAATATTTGGCATAGCAGAGCTACCAAATATATCCTGTTTTGTCTAAGTTTACAGCTATTATTTTCTCAGATAGGCTAGTTTACAAACATGGGCTTGACAGTTGGTACTTTGTCCTTTTATATCCAGTTGGAGGAACTGAAGCAGAGAACCCAAAGCCTGTGTGCAAAGAGCTCATGATTGCAAAGGAATGCAAAGACCTTAGAGATGAGAGTCATTCGTTTGCTCAGAGAGAGAGACACACAGAGAGAGTATCTGAGTGTAACGAGTATTATTAGTTGCCTGACCAGGAAACTGCAGAACAAGGCGATTACTCCTTCACCCTTCCTGCATGGAAGTTTCACAGAGATTTGAAATTTTGTTGTTCTGGTGATGTACTACTAATGCAAAAAGATTTTGATTATGGTTACATTGTGACTTTTGGGGATAGTTTGTAGAATCACTGGTTAACTAGGTCAACTCCATCCATGTGGTATTGTTATGGTCATTATACCAGAAGAGGAATAGCAAACTAGAAATCAAAACTGGAAAGAAAACTATGAGGTAACATTTAGTCCCTGACTGCCTGATGTGACCTGAGCTTCTGCACAGTGGTAGCCATACGTAGAATAAGCTGAGAAGGCCAAGGTCAGAATAGCAAACTGCTCCCCACTACTACTTTCCTATTATCCTCATTCCAACCCTTGGATATAAAACAAGCTTGATTTGGAATTTTCCCAGCTGCAGAGGCATCAACTTAAGGCTCCTTTCAAGTGGTCTGTTTCTTGTTTCTCCAACATTAATTCAGAAAAAAGCAGAAGATCGTTTATGAGTCTTTTAACCGACCAATTAGATGTTTTCCTTGGTGTTTGAACAGACAATTAATATGAATTCCTGAAGGCCAAATACGTAATTCTGAACAAAACATTGAAGAGGGTTTCAGGTTTCATAACTGTTGAATTTTGGGATAATTGTTTCCATGTGTTTCCCGCTGATGAATCAACCTATAATCATTTCATAGTTTGATTTAAAATGTTTTTTTTTCTTTTCACAGTTTTGTTTTTCTATTACATATGTGTTTCTCTTTATCCCACATAAAATATTCTGTTTCCCAAGAGAATTCATGAATGAGAAAGAAGAGAGGACAAAGCAATGAAGTGCTGAGCACAGAGTCAGTTGGGGCAAGTCCTGAGACGCTTCACACATGAAGGGACAAGGGTGGGAGCAAATGGTGGCTGAGTCATGTAGGGACTAGGGTTCCACACTGGGATCAGAAGGTCTTGGAAGATTGGCAAGGGTTTATCTGCGAGTCTTTTCTGAGGTCACTGGGATGCCTAAAGCACGCCCCCCAATCATACAACAATATGACATCCTGTGACTCAACTTTTACTCATGTGCCTCATTACCCCATAAAGATCATTTCATGAACTGTTTGTAGTTCAGAAAAAAAAACATGCAAGAAGTTTGAATAGTACAAGGTAGCTTCTGATGAGGTAGAGGTGAGGAATTCCAGGCAGAGGGAACAGAACATGCAAAAACATAGCGGCAGACAACATAGTGGCTTCCGCCCTTTCTTCATAGGCCTCAAAGGGTTTCTGGGAACAGTAGCAGAAGTTCTGACATCACCAGGGGCCAGGGCCCTCCAGCCAATTGTTGCTTGACATCTAGGGAAATAGAAGGACCCCAGGCAGCCTGGCCCCAACCTATGGACAAAGAAGGTCACTAAGCAGAATGGAAATTCACCTTGTGAACTCTCTTGCACTTTACTATTTCACCTCCCCTTTTAGCTCTATCCACTTTTAGAAAAATCTCTTCTTTAGGGGCAGCTGCATACACAGTCTCCAGGGAAATGCTGAATAACAGTGTTTGAGGAACTTGTGTAAATAACTGTGTGAAGTGATACTGTAATTATACTGGGTTTAGATTAAAATGCGTCACTAGGGGACGATGAATTCTAGTAGGTTAAGCCAATGATTCTCAACTGGGGTGATCCTTCCTCACCCCAAGGGGACATCTGGCAATGTTTGAAGATAATTTTGACTCACATCTTGAGACACGGGGTATCCGGTGAGTAGAGGCCAAAGACATCACTGAACATGTGACAGCGCACTGGACAGTCCTCACAACAAAGGATTGCCCGATCCTGCACTAAATGCTGAATCAAGACTCTTGTAGTTCTTCTTACTGGCATGAATTTAATCCTCCACACCAGTCTCTAATGTTTCAGGGTACAGAGGAGGTTAAGAGCTTCTAGAGATTGCTGATCTTCTAGATCCATCACTGGGGTTCAAATCCTAGGTCTGAATCTTACTGGATGTGTGACTGTCTGTGTGTGCGATCTTGGCAAATTACTTAATTTCTGTGTCTCTGTTTCTTTATTTGTAAAGTAGAGATAATGCAAGTCGCTACCTCATAAAGTGACTTTGAGGAAAAAGTGAAGCGGTGCATTTGATTATTAACGAGGTCTGGCATACAGTGATTGCTCAATACATGTTAATTGTTTTTTTTTTTTTTTTTTTTCTGTTGCAGTTGCCTGGTTTCTGGCAATGTGGCTGGTAAATATCAGAAGGGTAGGGTGGAGATCACTTACTCAGCATATACCATCCCCAAATTCAATTCCACCCCTTCATTGATTAGCTGCTACATGCCGGGCATTCTGCTGGGGATGTGGAGATGGGTGACAAATATGAGCGCATAGGCATTGAGGAAGTTTTCTCCTTGGGTGCAGCCACATGATGACCCCAGAGAAAATCAGTAGACACGTTTGTCTTTCCCTTGAAAATAGAATTGTTATGATAAAGCCTCACTAAAACATCTCGCCTATTTGAAATGTGTGTGTCATTGCACCAATGGCTGCTGCAGCTGACCCTTAAGCATTATTCAGACTGAACTTAAATTATCTTTGGTAGCTGCTAGAAGGTTGATTAGACAGCTTCTGGGGACAAATCTCTAAGTGAGTGTATTAGTCAGGGCCCTTCAGAGAAAACAGAGCCAACAGGATGTGTGTCCATGTAGAAAGAGATTTATTTCAAGGAATTGGCTCACGTGATTATGGAGGTTAACAACTCTAAAATCTGCAGAGCGGGCTGGCAGGCTGGAGATCCAGGAAGAGCCAATGTTGCAGATGAAGTCCAAAGGCCATCTGTTGTCAGGATTTCCTCTTGCTTGGGGGAGGTCAGTCTTTTGTTCTAGTCATGCCTTCAACTGATTAGACGAGGCCCACCAACATTATAAGGGCATTCTGTTTCACTTAAAATCCACCATTTAAAATGTTCATCTCATTCGAAAACACCCTTACAGGAAAATCCAAAAGAATGTTTTACCACATTTTTGGTCATCATGCCCCAGCCAAATTGACATAACTATCACAGTGAGTCAGGAAGTGTGGTCAAATACTGGTCAAGGAACAGCGCTTGAAACTGTCTAGGTTTCAAAAGCAGTGCCTACCTCTAAAGTGTCCCTGTTAGACGTATACTTGAAGTGGCCAGCCAAATGGCAAAACTTGCTTTTCAATTGCACGTGTTACCTGGCAGAAGAAACCTCTTTGTGTTAGCTGGCACAAAAAGCACCAGCTTCTTCTTTCTAGAACAGTTGGGGCCTCTGGTTTTCTGACTGACTAGTCAAGATCCTACCTTTTATTAATGTCATCCTATAGAACATTTTTTTCTGTGATTTTGTCATAGCTAGAAAGGGACGAATCTTCTCCGTGTTTGGATATTTTTCTTAGATTGCTGCCGTCATTTCAAAGCTTATTGATATGGATAAGTTGAAGCCCCATTGTCATAGTTATACCTCGTACTCTCTTAGAATAGTGATTTAAGAGGCTCAACCTTTACAGGAAAATCCTCTGAGGAAATTGAGCAGAGATATGAAAAATAAATTGTCATTTGTTTATAATCAAATTCATTCCCCTTTAATAAATTTTGCATTAGAAGCTGCCAAATCTAGTCTCGTCTTCCTGTTTCTCCTGCAACCTGCATACAAAAGGGTTTCATTCAACCACCCCTTCCAGTGACTGACTCCTTGCCAGAAACTCCTAGCATGCACTGCCATCTGTTCACCTCTCAGCTGCTTGAATCCACACCCCCCTTCTAAATTAATTCTAAACTATATTTTCCAAATGCCAGTCCTTTGGCTAGTTTTTGTAGGCAACAGCTAACTCCAACCTAAGCATCAGGATCCATCCACTCCTCTCTAGGAAGAAACAACAGCAACAAAACAAGGAAACCAAATTGTCTAAATGTATCTATAACTCAAATTAGTTGCTTAAAAGCAGTGTGTATCTCAAACAGACTATCTGAATCTAATTAGGGTATATGACATCAGATTTGAACTGAAGGACCTTTCAGAGGCAAATCCTGTTTTTGCTGTCCTCTTCTGCAACTGTTGCTGGAACATCCAGACACAAGAGTCTTTAGCACAAGTCTTTGGGGAAGAAAAGTTCCCAGATCAATAGTTATTCTTTATTTTTCTCCCTACTTGGCTCTTAGATAGAATTAGCCACTTATTGTTATGTTGGAAGTTTCTTACGAGCACCTCTTTGGAAATTAGGAAAGACTGGATTCAAGGAGGAGGTCACCTTGAGAAAACCTAAGTGTGTTTATTTGCTAGGGCTGCCATAACAAAGTGGTTGGCTTAACCAACAGACCTGGAGGCTAGACATCCAAGGCGAAGGTGTCAGCAGGGTTGATTCCTTCTAAGGGCTGTGTGGGAGAAACTGTTCCATTCCTGCCTCCTAGTTTCTGAGGATTTGCTTGCCATATATAGTCTTCCTCGGCTTGTGGATGCTTCACCCTGATTTCAACCTAATGGCCTCATCTTAACTTGATCGTCTATACACCCATGTTTCCAAATAAGGTTACATTCACAGGTACTGGGGGTTAGGACTTCAACATCTTTGGGAGGGGACATTTCAGCTCATAACACTAGGATTGACTGGAGGTGGAAAAGCCCATTGTCTTCTTCTGTATCAAACTTGAATATGGAGGTTTCAGCTGGTTGTTCACGAATGTTATGTGTCGCTTAGCATTACCACTAAATCACCAATGCACAGGCGACTCTCTTCCACATATCTTGCATTGTATGTTTTCCTATATAAAAATTTTTTTATTGCTTTGTTGCTATCAGTATAACTTTCTCCAAGAGAATGACTACACATGGTTTTGGAAAAGATTAACAGAATGAAAATTTCCATTTCAAGCATGAGAAATTGATCCAAACCTTATAGTACTTCAGAAAATAGGAATGGCTTTTAGATTTTCACTAGCTATTTTTCCAGGATCCTATCCTTTCACTCACATTTCCCCATCCCCCTCCCATGCACACATCCACAAAATCCTAAAGCACACACAGGCATCCACATGCAGACAGACAGACAGAAAGTATAGTTTCCCAAAAGATGACCTTACGTTGGTCCTAAACAAGGCTACCTAAAGAAAGTATTGGTTGTAATTCTTCTGATATGGAAGACTCCTTTCATGTTCCTCTTGTTTGTTTTTTTGTTTGTTTTTTTTTGTCTGTTTTTGTGGTGTGTGTGTGTGTGTGTGTGTGTGTTTTATTACCTTCCACTGGCAGATGACTGTCTCTTAGATGCCCAACCAGCTGTCTGCCAGCAGCAGAGCAAAAAGATAAACTGCTACTGGTTTTCCTCAGAGAAAACCTGCTTTATCTCAAAGAGCTGAGCTGCCAGGTGGGGTTGAGTAAACTCTGGGGTTACGATACAGTTGAGGCACAAAGTTCACCACCAACGTAAACCAGCCAGCCCAGTTCTGCTTTTTAATGTGCTCTAAACTGACGGAACTGAGCAACGTAAACAAGGGTGAAGCAATAGCTTCAGGAGAAAAAGGGGCTGTGTTCTGTTGACAATTAATGGGTGAATGGCTGTTTTGGCATCTTTATGCACAGAATACAATTTTGTTTATTTGCCCCCAAAGTTTACTGGGAAATTGAGGTTGAGAGGGGAGAAGGTATGTGGAAATTATAAGAGAGAAAGTTTTTGTTGCCTGCTGGTTTTACAGAGTTAGAAGGACCTTATTGAGAGCAACCACTTCAACTGTCTTGCTTTCTTAGGTGAAGAACTTGAAACTTGGGTAAATTAAATGCATGGGGCTGTATGGTTTAATACAAAGTTTGGGGACTTTGGGTTGAAGTCTCTAACTTTGTAAAATGTTAGGTTAACACTAATAGGTTAACACTGTAGGTGATACGTTGTTATGGGGATTAAAATGAGCGAGCGAGCACTGCCTGGGTTTCTAATGTGTCACCTTGTGAGTTACCTTTCCTTCTTTGACCAGGATCACTCAGCTAATTAGTCCTAGAAGAGGGACTAGACACCATTTCTTAGTTCAGTGTTTGGCCTTTGTCTGTGTTGTCTCAGATTTTGGAGGACAGGATTTTGGAAATCTCCAATCGAATGAGCTCTATGGTTAAACGAAAAACCTCTTTTCAGATGGTTGTTTCCAACAGCCCTACCAACAAATTTCACCAGAGCTGCTAATAATTAACCAAAGGGAGTGACTGGATGGAAACTTTTCCAGGCCTCTCCAGAGTGTTCCCTGCCAGAAATGGTGGGAGAGGCAGCCAAAGGAAGGACGAGAAAGGAAAGCCAGGGGCTTGCAAAAACACAACATGCGTGACTGAACGTCTTGGCTCTCGGACAGACGGAGCTGTGAGACACTGAAGCACTTTCCCCATTTGTGTATCTTCAGATTCAGGATCTCGTTTAGGATCCAAAATCAGAGGAGGGGACCAATGCTCTGGGTTTTCTCGGTGGTGTTTACTTATTTAATAAATTGAGTAGCGACTTTCTGCAGCCTTATCTGAATCTCAGTCACTATTTTAACACCTTGACCTTACTAAGGGGTTCTGGAAGAGAATGGGTACATACGGAAGGGGAGGAGGGGTGCTGTTTGAGCATCAAGCACTTTGTTGTTGATGCTCTGGTGCTTGGCAGCTCTTCATCAAGACTGGACAAAGGATGCTTAAATTAGATATGAAAATAGAAGAAGAAATTAGCGACCCCTAACTTCTCTCTAAAACACTAGTGAAGAAATGGTTTGCTAAGTGTCAGTGGTGGATGCTAAGTGAAGCCTGCTATCGTGGCTTCGTTCACTTTCACTGTTTAGCTCTACTGAGCAATTCGGATCAAGTAGCATTGCTATGTCACTGAAAGCTGTGCTTTTCTCAGGAAGGGAATCTTGCCCGATGATGTTGTCAAAGTAAAGCCAGATCATTTTCCCACCCAGTTGCAGGACGAGAGGTCAAAATGCACCAGGTGATGGGAATTGTTAGCCATCGTAAGCTATCAACCACTCAGAGGCTGTCACGGCCACCACTGTGCAGCAGTTGTTCAGTGGTTCCTTGTCGAATGAATGAATGATGGAAGAAGTTAACGATGAAGACAGTTGCCCTTGATTTAGGTGACTCACACCAACCTTGGCTCGCTGGGCAGCTATAGCTTTATTGATGGTACCCTGTTGAATTCCATCTTCTAGATCCAGACACTAAAGAAAACAAACCAAGATCACTAAAGAAGCAAATGAGACGGTTGATTTTATTTGAATTTTTTAAACGTTCAGCTCTCAAGTTATGGAGGAGTAAGTAGGACTCCTCTCTTGTAGAAAATAAAGATATTAATATCTCCATTGTAGGGTTATTGTGAGGATTAATGAGTCAATACCTGCTTAGGACACTGTCTGTCAATAGTGAGGGTTCAATAAGTATTAGATTTTATATTATCATTAATATTATCATGTTTTGAGCTTGCTTTTGAAATAGCTTTTCACTCTTTTTATAATTTTTCATATACAATGTATATAGTTTTGCATAAATGCACACACGTTATCTCACACACACATTTATCTATTATTTAGAGAAGTCTTCTTTTTTTATAATTGAAGTATAGTTGATTTACAATGTTGTGTTAGTTTCAGGTTGCAGCAAAGTGATTCAGTTATACATATACATATGTCTATTCTTTTTCAGATTCTTTTATTTTATTCACACATATGTATGGGGGAGGTTTGTTTATTTTTTGTTTAATGAGCATTGAATAATGCACATTTTTTGTGTCTTATTATTTTTTTCACTTATGGTGTAACTGTATAGAAATCCTTTCAAAGTGTCTATTCAGTTGTAACTCATTCTGTGGAACGGCTACATAATAATCCATGGTGTGGGTGAGCTATAACCTATTTAGACATTCTCACTGATGAACATTTACTTTGATCCCTGTCCGTCTTTCCTTTTCTTGCTACTATAAGTGTCCTCTTACATTTGCCCCTGTGTGCTGATTATCTTTGAGTTTTCAAGAGGAGATTGCAGTGTTGAATGGCACATACAGTTATATGTTTAATTTTTTATATATGCTGCTAAATGGCTTGCCAAAACAGTTTTAACAGCTAAATTTTTTTCAGCAGTGTATGAGTAACCATTTCTCTGCATAACCATCACCAGTAGAGGTTATTGATCATTTCAACTTTTTTGCCAGTCTGATGGGTATAAAGATACATCATTGTTATTTTAATTTGCATTTCCCTGACTTATTTAATGTAAGCAAGTTTTCATTTGCTTGTTGGCCATGTGGGTTTGTTCCTCTGTGAATTTCCTATTTCTTTATCCATTTTTTCCATGAGTTTGTCTATTTTTGTCAATTTGTTAAAAACAAAACAAAAAACTGTTGTCGTCTATGTTACAAATATTTACGAACCTATCCTTTGTCTATTTACCTTGTAAGAAAAACTTTCTTTTGCCAAAAAAAGATTTTAGATTCTTATATGATCAAGTGTGTTTACCTTTTCTTTATAGCTTCTGTATTTGGTCAAGAAATGCATTGATCAGGAAAGTTGCCTTTCACCAGCAGATTGTACATATACGTACATATAATGTGCTAGATTTTCTTGAAAGTATTTTTTTACAGTTGTCTTTAATTCAGTCATTTATTTTTGTAGCTGGCTTAAGACTGGGGTTCAATTGTTTTTAAATGCAGTTGAATAACTGTGCCATAACAGTCAAATACATATACAAATGTGTGTGCACATACATATATTCATATACGGATGGTCCCAACTTGCGATGGTTTGATTTTACGATGGTGCAAAAGCGATACGCACTCAGTAGAAACCGTACTTCGAATTTTGATCTTTTCCTGGGTTAGTGATACGTGGTCTGATGCTTTCTCATGATGCTGGGCACCAACAGCAGCTCAAAGTCAGCCCTAGGATCACAACCGTAAACAATCGATACACTTACAACCATTCTGTACCACACAACCATTCTGTTTTTTCACTTTCAGTACAGCTTTAAATAAATCACATGAGATATTCAACACTTTATTACAAAATAGGCTTTGTGTTAGATGATTTTGCCCAGCTGAAGGCTAGTATAAATGTTCTGGGCATGTTTAAGGTAGGCTAGGCTAAGCTGTTGATGTTTGGTAGATTAGGTGTATTAAATGCATCTTTGACTTATGACATTTTCAATTTACGATGGGTTTATCAGGATGTAATCCCATCATAAATTGAGGAAGATCTGTAAGTATGTGTGTATATATACCCATATATATGTGTGTATCAATATATATATATATACACACATATATGTATATATATATATCCATATAGGTATAAGTATGTATGGTGTGTGTGTGTGTGTGTGTGTGTGTGTGTGTGTGTGTGTGGTATATCTTCATATAGGTATATATATAGATATATATCCATATATATTTATATATATCCCCACATATATGTAAGTGTGTATATGTATACCCGTATTCATATAGGTATGTATGTATATAATTATTGATTCTCTGTATAGTTTCACTGAAGTCTACTACTACCCATAGGCCCCATCAAACATTTGATTCAGGAGTCAAAGAGAAATTTGAATTAGTTTGAAAGGGAAGAAAGCTATGCTTAAGATCCCATCACCCCAGCACTCCCTTTCAAACCTTTTGATCCTGTGATACTATAATTCACACTCTCTTCTCAAAATGAACCACAGTCTTCTCTCATGAATGCCTCTCTTGTACTAGTTACCTCTATCAGCCATCAGAGGATTTTCTTCGTGTCCAGTTAGACTCAAAAGAGTCTACACATCTCCTGCCCAATTACTCTTTCTATAGAAAGTAGCTAGAGAATCAGCAGGTGACTAGGTTGGTTGTCAGAGAAGAAATAGTTAATATATCTTTTACCCCCTTAATTTCTTTCACTCATATATCCTATTTTTGCATTTTGGTACCTGAGACCCATTTTTTCTTACAGCTACATTAAAATGTGCATATCAGTTGTGGAGACTTGTTAGCAACAATTATGCCAGTGAAATTATAGAGTTACATATAAGCATTTTAGAAAAGCAAAATTAGATGTACTCAGAAACATTTCCTAATAATCTAGGTTCATTTCAACATGAATTCTATTTAAAGTCACAGGAAAAAAAGCAAGGCATAGCAATTTATTTAATCTAAAATGTGACATGCAATAATGGTTCGCCTTTATCCGAGGACAACGTGTCTCATACTTGGAAGTGACTAAAGAGCAATGATTCTTTATGAGTTTTCCCTTTGGTGACCTTTACAAAAAGTCTAAGGTAAAGTTCTAAGTGAGGGCATTCCTTCTCCCCCCTCACTGCTCTCAAAGAAGTATTAGAGAAGTGTCACTTCTACAAATCAAGTCTGGACTCAATGCCAAAGCAATTTTAAGGAACAGAATTTTATATGCAGATTGCCTAACCCAAGACAACTTCATAGTTCCTAGAACATTTTTTTCAATGTTGTTCCCTGTTAAATTTTATTATATAAAGCATATCCTTTTCCTCTTTCTTTTCTGTACTTAAAGGAGAAAATAGATTTGCTTCTCCTCATCCCAGAAATTTACAGTATCATGGGATCTTAGAATTGTAAGGGACATTATAAGTCAGCCAACATTAGAAATCAGCTCCTTTAAATCTTGCTAAATGCTCCTTTTTTTTTTTTTTTTTTTTTTTTTTTTAAGCTGCCAGTTGATTCAAGAGAAGGCAAGATTCTGTGAATGCCTGACCTCTGTTTCATGTCCTACTTCTGTCTTCCTCTGAACTTTGCTTAAATGGCTCTGCCAGGAGGACTTTCCAGGGGTGGGGTTGTGTGCTCAAACACATGTGAGAATCCACTTGTGCCCTGCATTCTTGAGGGAGGTGATTTCGGCAGGGGATTTTTGCTTCACTGAAGGAGAGTGTATGAGTGCTTTTTTTTTTCCTACTCGGCACAGCTGGTAGTTGCCTACTGACTGGTGTTTGTTTTGAAGTCACATGGCAAAGGGGGTTTCTGCCAATGTTTATTCATTACACATTCAAATATAACACTCTGATGCCCATTCACAGGATCGCGTCAGTGTTGCTATCCAATTCTGCCAGCAACAGAAAGTTTATTCCCAGAGCAAAGGTTGCTTTCATTGCAGATGCAGGAGGATTCGTGCACAACAGGCATACTTTAGAACTGTTGCTTTTTAAAATATTACATTTATTTAATTATTTAATTTTTACATTGTGTAAGATGACTGCTAGGCTGATCCTATCTGAAATGTTAATCAGTACCACATTGATTAGAGAATACGTCATGGTACAAGGAAAGGAAACCCAAAAGGACTTTATCCATCACTACCTAATATAAAGTTAGGGGCTGTTATGTCATCCAGCTGTAAACACAAAGTAGACCAAAGCCACAGGTGACAAGGGACATGAACAAGAAATCAAGCTTTATTATTGTGAGCTCCTGAGATCTGAAGGCCATTTGTTACTGCAATGTAACCTTGCTCATCTCAACCAATGCAGACTGCGTACCAGAAAGAGCGGATAGAACGTAAGTTGAAATCCCGGTTCTGCCATTAAATAGTGATGTGAACTTGGACATTTCTAAAGTACCTGTGACCTTTACAACTTGAACCTCAGTTTCCTCAGGAATGGGTAAAACAACCATCACCTTCTGGATCTCACAGACTTGGTATGAGTCTAAAATGGCATTATTTATGTTACAGTACACTGAAAAGGATCATACCCTTTATAGATGCAAGGCACTGTGACGCTTGGATTTTCCCTCTTTTAGTGAGTTGCACGTACTTATCTTCGCTTCTTTCCAACTTTCTAATAAGTAAACATTGTGAAGTGTATCATCCTCACAAAGTCTTATAAGCAGTCAAGCACAGATACTTCCATATACTTGTCTGAGAATGACACTTCTGATTGTAGAAGACCGTTCTTTTTAAGCATCCACCTTTGAAAGGGAAACACGTGGAGTAATGTTGAGCCATGTGGATACTTGCCTCGCCAGGACAATCAGCCTGATTATTTTTCCTGAGCCATAAAGCCAAACTGCTTCACTTTTTGAGAGAATATTATTAATAATAAGAATACTATTATATAATTTATTTTACTAGGAAGAATTAGATAGTGGAAAGAACATTAGCTTTAGAGTCATATAGACCTGGCAGTCATTCAGTAAGTATTTATTGACTAAATGACCGAATCAGCTCAAATCTCACCACCAATTTCTAACTGTGTGATCTTGCACAAGACAGTTAACCTCTCTGAGCTTCAGTTTCCTCACCTGCAACGTACAAAATAATAATCTCCTCATAGGGCTTTAAAAAAAAAAAGATTAATGAAGTGATCGATGTACTTTCTCAGAGTATTTAGTAAAAATTTAATAAGCATGAAAATTTAGTTTATTATCTATGCTATATCCTAGAGTGGGTAGACAGCTTATAAAAAAAAAGAGTGGGCTTTTGAGCTTGTATGTAAGGTTTCATTAATGCGGTCTTGAGATTCCTTCTGAAAAAATCAATAGCATTTTGACAAGACCAGGCTTTCTTTGCCACAGAAGCAATACCATATGTGTGCACCTGAGGAAAGCATTTAAAATGTTTTTGACACGCAAAAGCTTCAAGGGCTCTGCTTTGGAAAAGCTTTCCTAACACAAGGAACCACACCGCCTCCCATTGCCTGGTTTCTAGATTGGTTTTCCATCTCCTCTTAACTGCACTGCCTTTATCTCTCAGTGCCAGGTGTCTGCCTCTTTAATAAACTTGCAGGTCCTCGAAAGGCCCTTCTGTAGGTGTTCCTTAGTATCAATCTTAGGAACTTATATCAGCAACAATAAGGTAGGTGGCAAACTTCTAAAGGATCTGCATCAACAAAGGGAGGAGAGAAGGAGCCAATTATACACATGGTGCTTTTCTAGGTATTTATCATTCATTTAATCCTGACAGCAACCATGTGTGGTAAATGGCTTTATTTATATATTTTTCACAATAGTGATTTTAAAACGAGGACATCAAAGTACACAGAGGTTCAGGAATCTGCCCAAAGCCACATAACCAGTAAGTGGTGTGGCTGTTTAGTTCCAAAACCATGTTTTTTCCCTGCCATTACCCTGCCTCACTGTTTACTAATGCTTCACTACCTCTGTGCATGATGCAACAAAGAAGTCCAGACAATATGGTGTGTTGTGGAGACAGCCTTTGGAGCTAGAGAACCTGGGTTCTCACACTGATAATGTCATTTACTAATTATGGGCCCTTGAGCAGTTTACTTATCAACACTGATTCTCAAGTGCTTCATTGCTAAAGAGAGAAAAATCACCCCTTTCTGGCAATGTCAGCGTGAAAACTAGAGACTATGTAAGTAGAGTGAGTGCCTGGAGTAGAGGACATTCAGTGAAAGCTACTGATGTTATTATTGTTATCCTCAAACTAATCCCTGAATACGATGATTAACTCTACAGAGCCGTACTGGATGAGTGTCCAATGGGTGGTATAGATACCATGCAGATTTGAAAGAAGGTGCAAGAGAGATTGTTTCTTGCTTGAACAACTGGGTAAGAGTAAAGCATAGACAGTCACCAGACTGCGGATTCCGTGATGGTGGGGATCGTGCCTGCCTTTCTTTTCCTTAACATTGTTTCTCTAGGGCCGAGGACAATGGATTTGAGTGCAAAGTGGGTGCTCCCTAAAAGTGTATTGAATGCTTGAATGAAAGTTGGTCCTTAACAATGGATTTTGAAGGGGCATGAAGGAGACTGGAGGAAAGGCAAAAGGCGATTTTAAAAGGTACGAGGGCCAGAAATCCTACAGCATTTATGGAAGACAGAAAGGAAACTGATACGGCTGGAGGAGAGGTGGTTGGGTAAGTAAATTGAAAGGTCACAGAAAATGGGAGTTTCAAACATGACATGATAGTCCGTAGGAGTGAATCCTGCAGAGAGTTCGAAGAAAGGCTAATTCAATCATCAGGCAATGAAAAGACCAATGATTGTCCTTATTATAAGATAATTATAGTACTAACTCAGCTGGGTATTGTGAGGATTAAATGAAATATTCCTTGTAAAGAGCTTGGCCCAGTGCCTTGCCCATACTAGACCCTCAGTACGTTAGTTATTATTCATATCAAATTGTTTATTAATTTGTGACATTTCGGCGGGTGATGATAACAGAGGTCGCTGTGGAGGTAGAGGCAAAAGACCAGAGGGAGTGCAGACATCAGTGTTTGTGGAGAACTTGTAAGTATAAAGCATGATCCAGGCCCTCTGGGCACAAAGATAAAACGTCCTCCTACCGATTCTCAAGGCACTGAAACATCCCTCAAGGATCTTATTGCCAGGTGTAGAGTTAATGTCTGCATGACAGGTATACTATCACCAGCCAGTTTTGTAAGTTGATCTTAGGATCTCTTCCTGTGACATCTCCTGAACCCAGTCAATTTCTCTCTTCCACCCAAATGCCATCCTGAGAAAGTATAGCTTGAGTGGGGAGATCTAAGGTCTGGCCTTTATCCAAATGTGACTGAGTTACCTAAAGCAACTGTTTCAATTCTATGATCAATCTGAGATAACAAGATTGGACTAAAATTTACTTTGATTTTTTCCCTGCTTCCAGCTGCATGGGGTCTCATGAGGAAGAACAGAGAAGTTGTAGACTAAATAAAGAGCAGTTTTAGAACAAATGTTCTCCGCATAGCTGAGTGTTGCCTTAGCAATTTTATGACCCACTATGTGAGTACTTAACTGTAATGCAAGGTAGAAAATGATAAACACAGAGTACATAAGAGCTGTGGGAATTCAGAGGAATTATTTCAGCTAATTCAGGAAAGGCTTTGTGGAGGAGTTAGAATTGGAGCTGTTTTTCACTCCAACATTTGATTGTGAAAAATTTAAAACAGACAGAAAAGGGAAAGAATTATAAAATGAACACCCATATACCCTTCAGTGAGATTCAACATTTAGTAATATTTTGGTATGTTTGCTTTCCCTCTATGTATTAAAAATACATGCATACATACATATGTACATATAATATACATATTACATATTTTTCAGAAACATTTGAGAGTAAGTTGTAGACATCATGACACTTTATTCCTAAATAATCGGCATGCATCTTTTAAGAACAAGGACTCATAACCACATCATTATCACCAAAGAAAATGAGGACTCATGACTGAGCTGGATTTTGGAGGAAAGGTAGAGTTTGGGTTTTTGATGATCAGTGATAGGTCCTCTTGGGCAGAGGACACTGTGTGAGTCCAAGCCCAGATGCGGTGGCCTATTTTTTTTTAATTAATTAATTTTAAAATAGATCTTTATTAGAGTATAATTGCTTCACAATACTGTGTTAGTTTCTGTTGCACAACAAAGCGAATCAGCCATATGCACACACATGTCCCCATATCCCCTCCCTCTTGAGCCTCCCTCCCATCCTCCCTATCCCACCCCTCTAGGCGGTCACAAAGCATCAAGCTGATCTCCCTGTGCTATGCGGCTGCTTCCCACCAGCCACTATTTTACATTCAGTAGTGTATATATGTCAATGCTACTCTCACTTCGCCCCAGGTTCACCCTCCCACCCCACGTCCTCAAGTCCATTCTCTATGTCTACCTCTTTATTCCTGCCCTGCAACTAGGTTCATCCATACCATTTCTTTTTTTTTTTATTATTCCATATATATGCATTAGCATACGGTATTTGTTTTTCTCTTTCTGACTTACTTCACTCTGTATGATAGACTCTAGGTCCATCCACCTCACTACAAATAACTCAAGTTCATTTCTTTTTATGGCTGAGTAATATTCCATTGTATATATGTGCCACATCTTCTTTATCCATTCATCTGTTGATGGACATTTAGGTTGCTACAATGAACATTGTGGTACATGTCTCTTTTTTTAATTAATTAATTTATTTTTGGCTGCATTGGGTCTTCATTGCTGCATGCAGATTTCTCTAGTTGCAGTGAGTAGGGACTACTCTTTGTTGCGGTGCTTGGGCTTCTCATTGCGGTGGCTTCTCTTGGTGCGGAGCATGGGCTCTAGATGCGTGGGCTTCAGTAGTTGTGGCATGCAGGCTCAGTAGTTGTGGCTGGCAGGCTCTAGAGTGCAGGCTCAGTAGTTGTGGTGCACAGGCTTAGTTGCTCTGTGGCATGCGGAATCTTCCTGGACCAGGGCTCAAACCCGTGTCCCCTGCATTGGCAGGCAGATTCTTAACCACTGCACCACCAGGGAAGTCCTATATGTCTCTTTTTGAATTATGGTTTTCTCAGGGTATATGCCCACTAGTGGGATTGCTGGGTCATATGGTAGTTCTATTTTTAGTTTTTTAAGGAACCTCCATACTGTTTTCCATAGTGGTTGTGTCAATTTACATTCCCACCAACAGTGCAAGAGGGTTCCCTTTTCACCACACCTTTTCCAGCATTTATTGTTTCTAGATTTTTTGATAATGGCCATTCTGACCAGCGTGAGATGATACCTAATTGTAGTTTTCATTTGCATTTCTCTAATAATTAGTGATGTTGAGCATCTTTTCATGTGCCTCCTGGCCATCTGTATGGCTTCCTTGGTGAAAAGTCTATTTAGGTCTTCCGCCCATTTTTTAACTAGATTGTTTGTTTTTCTGATATTAAGCTCCATGAGCTGTTTGTATATTTTGGAGATTAAATCTTTTTCTGTTGTTTCAATTGCAAATATTTTCTCCCATTCTGAGGGTTGTCTTTTGGTCTTGTTTATTGTTTCCTTTGCTGTGCAAAGCTTGTAAGTTTAATTAAGTCCCATTTATTTATTTTTGTTTTTATTTCCATTACTCTAGGAGGTGGGTCAAAAAAGATCTTGCTGTGGTTTATGTCAAAGAGTGTTTTTCCTATGTTTTCCTCTAAGAGTTTTATAATGTCTGGTCTTACAGTTAAGTCTTTAATCCATTTGGAGTTTATTTTTGTGTATGGTGTTAGGTAGTGTTCTAATTTCATTCTTTTACATATAGCTGTACAGTTTTCCCAGCACCACTTATTGAAGAGGCTGTCTTTTCTCCATTGTATGTTCTTGCCTCCTTTGTCATAAATTAGGTGCCCATATGTGCATGGGTTTATCTGTGGGCTTTCTATCCTGTTCCATTGATCTATAGTCCTGTTTTTGTGCCAATACCATACTGTCTTGATTACTGTAGCTTTGTAGTATAGTTTGAAGTTGGGGAGCCTGATTCCTCCAGCTCCATTTTTTCTTTCTCAAGATTACTTTGGCTATTCAGGGTCTTTTGTATTTCCATACGAATTGTAAAATTTTTTGTTCTAATTCTGTGAAAAATGCCATTGGTAATTTGATAGGGATTGCTTTGGGTAGTATAGTCATTTTCACAATATTGATTCTTCCAATCCAAGAACATGGTATATTTCTCCATTTGTTTACATCATCTTTGATTTCTTTTATCAGTGTTTTATAGTTTTCTGAGTACAAGCCTTTGCCTCCTTAGGCAGGTTTATACCTAGGTATTTTATTCTTTTGTTGCAGTGGTGAATGGGAGTGTGTCTTTAATTTCTCTTTCTGATTTTTTGTTGTTGGTGTATAAGAATGCCAGAGATTTCTGTGCATTAATTTTGTATCCTACAACCTTACCAAATTCATTGATTTGTTCCAGTAGTTTTCTGGTGGCATCTTTAGGATTTTCTATGTATAGTGTCATGTCATCAGCAAACAGTGACAGTTTTACTTCTTGTTTTCCAATTTTTATTCCTTTTATTTCTTTTTCTTCTCTGATTGCTGTGGCTAGGACTTCCAAAACTACATTGAATAAGAGTGGAGAGAGTGGACATGCTTTCAGTTTTTCACCATTGAGTATGATGCTTGCTGTGGGTTTGTCATATATGGCCTTTATTATGTTGAGGTAGGTTCCTGCTATGCCCATTTTCTGGAGAGTTTTTATCATAAATGAGTGTTGAATTTTGTCAAAAGCTTTTTCTGCGTCTATTGAAACGATCATATGGTTTTTATTGCTTAATTTGTTAGTGTGGTGTATCACATTGATTGATTTGCATATATTGAAGAACTCTTGCATCCCTGGGATAAATCCCACTTGATCATGTTGTATGATCCTTTTAATGTGCTGTTGGATTCTGTTTGCTAGTATTTTTTTGAAGATTTTTGCATCTATGTTCATCAGTGATATTGGCCTGTAGTTTTCTTTTTTGTGACATCTTTGTCTGTTTTTGGTATCAGGGTGATGGTGGCTTCGTAGAATGAATTTGGGAGTGTTTCTCCCTCTTCAGTTTTTTGGAAGAGTTTTAGAAGGATCGGTGTTAGCTCTTCTCTAAATGTTTGATAGAATTCGCCTGTGAAGCCATCTGGTCCTGGACTTTTGTTGTTGGAAGATTTTTAATTACAGTTTCAATTTCATTGCTTGTGTTAAGTGTGCTTATATTTTCTAATTCTTCCTGGTTCCGTCTTGGAAAATTGTACCTTTCCAAGAATTTGTCCATTTCTTCGTGGTTGTCCATTTTATTGGCATTTATTTGTTTGTAGTAGTCTTTTATAATCCTTTGTATTTCTGCAGTGTCAGTTGTGATTTCTCCTTTTTCATTTCTAATTTTATTGATTTGCATCTTCTCCCTTTTTTCTTTTCTTTTTCTTTTGTTTTTTTTGCGGTACGTGGGCCTCTCACTGTTGTGGCCTCTCCCGTTGCGGAACGCAGGCTCAGCTGCCATGGCTCACGGGCCTAACCGCTCCACGACATGTGGGATCTTCCCAGACTGGGGCACGAACCCGTGTCCCCTGCATCGGCAGGCGGACTCTCAACCACTGCACCACCAGGGAAGCTCTCCCTTTTTTTTTTTCTTGATGAGTTTGGCTAAGGGTTTATCAATTTTGTTTATCTTCTCAAAGAACCAGCTTTTAGTTTTATTGATCTTTGCTGTTGTTTTCTTCATTTCTATTTCATTTATTTCTGCTCTGATCTTTATGATTTCTTTCCTTCTACTGACTTTGGGTTTTCTTTGTTCTTCTTTCTCTGGTTGTTTTAAGTGTAGGGCTAGATTGTTTATTTGAGATTTTTCTTGTTTCTTGAGGTGAGATTGAATTGCTATAAACTTCCCTCTTAGAACTGCTTTTGCTGTATTCCATAGGTTTTGGGTCGTCGTGTTTTCGTTGTCATTTTTTTCTATGTATTTTTTAATTTCTTCTTTGATTTCTTCAGTGATCTCTTGGTTATTTAGTAGCACACTGTTTAGCCTCCATGTGTTTTTTAGTTTTTTTCTGTAATTGATTTTCAGTCTCATAGCGTTGTGGTCAGAAAATATGCTTGATATGATTTCAATTTTCTTAAATTTTCTGAGGCTTGATTTGTGACCTAAGTTGTGACCGTTCCTGGAGAATGTTCCATGTGCACTTGAGAAGAAAGAGTATTCTGCCACTTTTGAGTGGAATGTTTTACAAATATCAATTACATCTATCTGGTTTATTGTGTCATTTAAAGCTTGTGTTTCCTTATTTATTTTCTGTTTGGATGATCTGTAATCATCCAATCTGTTGGATGTATTGTATACTCTGTTTGGATTGGTGTAAGTGGGGTGTTATAGCCCTCTACTCTTATTGTGTTACTGTTGATTTCTCCTTTCATGGCTGTTAGCATTTGCCTTATGGATGAGGTGATCCTATATTGGGTGCATAAACATTTATGATTGTTATATCGTCTTCTTGGATTGATCCTTCAATCATTATGTAGCGTCCCTCCTTATGTCTTATAACAGTCTTTATTTTAAAGTCTATTTTATCTGATACGAGTATTGCTACTCCAGCTTTCTTTTGATTTCCATTTGCATGGAATATCTTTTTCCATCCTTTCACTTTCAGTCTGTATGTGTCCCTAGGTCTGAAATGGGTCTCTTGTAGACAGCATATCTATGGGTCTTGTTTTGTATCCATTCAGCCAGTCTGTATCTTTTGGTTGGGGCATTTAATCCATTTACATTCAAGGTTATTATCAATATGTATGTTCCTATTACCATTTTCTTAATTGTTTTGGGTTTGTTTTTGTGGGCCTTTTTCTTCTCTTATGTTTCCCACTGAGAGAAGTTTCTT
The DNA here is from genome assembly GCF_964374135.1 of Grampus griseus. Taxonomy (NCBI): domain Eukaryota; kingdom Metazoa; phylum Chordata; class Mammalia; order Artiodactyla; family Delphinidae; genus Grampus; species Grampus griseus. The sequence continues at coordinate 74,719,181 of NC_139005.1, read as the reverse complement.
TAACATTTGTTGTAAAGCTGGTTTGATGGTGCTGAATTCTCTTAGCTTTTGCTTGTGTGAAGAGTTTTTGACTTCTCCATTGAATCTGAATGAGATACTTGCTGGGTAGATCAATCTTGGTTGTAGGTTTTTTTCTTTCATCACTTTAAGTATATCCTGCCACTCCCTTCTGGCCTGCAGAGTTTCTGCTGAAAAATCAGCTGATAACCTTATGGGAATTCCTTTTTATGTTATTTTTTGTTTTTCCCTTGCTGCTTTTAATATTTTTTCTTTGTATTTAATTTTTGTTAGTTTGATTAATATGTGTCTTGGTGTGTTTTTCCTAGGGTTTATCCTGTATGGGACTCTCTGTGCTTCCTGGACTTGGGTGACTATTTTTTTCCCATGTTAGGGAAGTTTTCAACTATAATGTCTTCAAATATTTTCTCAGACCCTTTTTTTTCTCTTCTTCTTCTGGGATCCCTATAATTCGAATGCTGGTGCATTTAGTGTTGTCCCAGAGGTCTCTGAGATTGTCTTCAATTCTTTTCATTCTTTTTTCTTTATTCTGCTCCTTGGCAGTGATTTCCACCATTTTGTCTTCCAGCTCACTTATTTGTTCTTCTGCCTCAGTTATTTTGTTATTGATTCCTTCTAGTGTATTTTCCTTTCAGTTATTGTGTTATTCGTCTCTGTTTGTTTGTTCTTTAGTTCTTCTAGGTCTTTGTTAATCATTTTTTGTGTTTTCTCAGTTCGTGCCTCCTTTCTATTTCTGAGATTCTGGATCATCTTTACTATCATTACTCTGAATTCTTTTTCAGGTAGATTGCCTATTTCCTCTTCATTTATTTGGTCGTGTAGGTTTTTACCTTGCTCTTTCATCTATGACATACTTTTTTGCCATCTCATTTTTGTTTTCTTTTTTTTTTCATGAGTGGGATTGTGTTCCTGTCTTACTGGTTGTTTGGCCGGAGGCTTCCAACACTGGAGTTTGTAGATTATTCGGTAGAGCTGGGTCTTGGTGCTGAGATGAGGAAATCCATGAAACTTCATTCCAATGAATATTCCCTGAGGTCTGAGGTTCTCTGTTAGTCCAGTGGTTTGGACTCAGAGCTCCCATCACAGGAGCTTTAGCCCAACCCTCAGCTCATGAACCAAGATCCTACAAACCCCGTGGGGTGGCAAAAAAAAAAAAGAGAAAAATAACAAAGTAAAAAATAAAATTAGACTAGGAAACTAACAGATATGTTAGAAAGAATGTAAAAATAAAAATACAGATAAATCAATAACTGGAAGGTACATCAGTACCACAATAGTAAAAAAAAAAAAAAAGAGGAGGAGGGAAAAGAAAAAAAAAAGAAGGGGGGAAAGGCCTTGGCTGTGGAGGGCGGGGCCTAAGCAAGGGCGAGGTTTGAGCAGTGGGCAGGGCCAATGCTCAGGACCCATAGGGCTGGAAAAGGGCTTAGGCTCAGGGAGTAGAAGAGGCCCAGGCATGCCCCCCACCCCTGGGCTCAGAGGGCAGGGAACCTTACCTGGGAGCCCAGCAGGCTTCCTGGGCTAGAGTGGGTGGGGCAAACGCCCTCCTCTCCTCTCCTGCTCCTCTGGTCTGGGAGGGCCCCTCATGCCTACCTCTCCTGATCTCCCCAGCCTCCTTCCTATGCCCCCAGGACACACACTGCTTGGATGGGGCTTTGGTGGGAGTATCAGCTGGGGAGCTCAGCAGGCTCCCCGGCCCAAGTGGGCCATGTGATCACCCTCTGTCTCTCTCCTGCTCTTCCTGGAGAGTCCTTCCCACCTGCCTCTCCTGATCTCCCCAGCCTCAGGGGCGCTGATCCTGTCTGGCCTCCACTTCTCCTCCCCACTCAGTCCCCCTACATCCTACCAGTTCACTTTGGGGTTCCTCCCATGTCCTTGGGCGTCAGAGTCCCCCACCAGCGGCTGGCAGGCACCCTAGCTGTGGGGAGATGCTAACTGTGCGTCTTCCCACACTGTCATCTTGGCTGCCTTAAATTTATTTTTTATTGAAGTAAAGCTGAATTACAATGTTTTGTCAATTACTGCTGTACAGCAAAGTGACTCAGTTATACATATACATACATTCATTTTCATATTCTTTTCCATTATGGTTTATCACAGGATATTGAATATAGTTCCCTGCACTACACGGTAGGACCTTGTTGTTTATCCATCCTATATATACCAGTTTGCATCTGCTAATCCCAAACTCCCAATCCAACCCTCTCCCACCCACCTCCCCCTTGGCAACCACCAGTCTGTTCTCTATGTCCCTGATTCTGTTCCTATTTCATAGATAGGTTCATTTGTGCCATATTTTAGATTCCACATATAAGTGATATCAGATGGTATTTGTCTTTCTCTTTCTGACTTACTTCACTTAGTATGGTAATCTCTGGTTGCATTGCAGTGGCCTATTTTAATCCCTTCATCTGATGGGAAACTGCTCCTAGACCAGAAAACCGAAGTGATTTGCTAAAGGCCACAAAGGTAGTTTGGAAAGAGCTGGAACCTGCAGCCACACTTCCTGGTTCCTTTTACATCGGTCCCCACCACCACCACCGCTACACTCCTCTTCTTGGAAGAGCGCTAAATTTAGAACACGGCACTCTTGGTTCCTACACAGGCCCACTTTTAAATCAGTCTCAGTTAAAAAGCTTCTTGGATGGAACCTTTCTATGTGGTTTTCCAAGATGTTGCCAATGTGAATCCTGCCAGTTCTCCTGGAAGATCAAGGTTTAAACAGGTGGAGAAATAGAAATAGGGATGATGAGCTGCACAATAAGTCATGGAAAAAGCCAGGAGTAATGTCCCAGGTTCCTGGAAAAAAGCAGTGCTGTCACCTATGCCAGCCTCGTCTCCTGTTCTAACCCCCCGGCCTTTACGACCTGCGTGCCTCTTCTCCTCCTCCTGCTTCCCACAGTCAAAAAGAGTATCCGGCTGATACAGGGAGGTGGCCGAGCTGTGAATCAGGACTTTTGAGTGCTGTCCTGCCTCCGCTTCTGATTATCAGTGTGACTTTACACAGTGGTTCTCAATCAGGGGTGACTTTGTCCCCCAGTGAATGTTTGGCCACGACTGGAGACATTTTTGGTTGTTGCAACTGCAGGGTTGCTAGTGGCATTTGGTTGTTAATGGCCAGGGATGCTCCTAAACGTCCCACAGTGCACAGGACAGTCCCCAGCAACAAAGTGTTACTTGGTCCAAAATGTCAGTACTGCTGAAGTAGTTAAGATACCGTTTTAGACAAATCATTGGTTTTCTTCAGTTCTTAATATCCTGACTTTGAAATGGGGACAGCTGCACTAGCACAGTGGTTTTCCATCTTCAGAATGCTGAAGAATCCCCTGAGATGCGTGTTTAAAAAGGTAGGTTTCTGACCTCATCTTCAGGGATTCCACAGTTGGTCCACAGGGCACACCTTGAGACGTGCCATCCTGAATAGTTTCTAAGGTCCTCTGCCCTCCTGTTTTCTAATTCTAAAATGCAGATGAGTAACAAATGTATGTAAGAGTTCCTGCCTGAGCACAGCATGAATATGGTAACAGGAAGCGATAATTCTCCTTCGCACCTCCTCACACATGCGTGTACCTCCGTGCCCACAGGCCGCACAGAGTGGTCAAGTGTGTAGGTGGTAAGGCTTGAGGCCAGCCCATGTCTCCAGCTCACGGGACTCTCCAGGCACATGGACTGCTTTTCGTTTCCTCCCAGGTGCCAAGCTTTCTCCTGCCTTTGGCTCTTTCCTATTTGCTGGGCTTTGTCTCTCTCTTCCCCTTTCTACTTCCAACACACATACTTTGGCTAAAGCTTACTCATCCTTCAGGTCACAAGCCTCCTATCACTTCCCCAGGGAAGCCCCCATCACTTCCCATTGTCTTACTCATTACACATCATTGCAATTACTTATATTTAAGCAGATCTGTCGGCACTGCTAGACTATAGGCTCTGCCAGGGTGCAGACACTGTACTTCTGATGTGCTGCTAATCGCCAGCCCCTGCACAGTGCCTTGCCTGACATTTTAGAAGGGGCTCAATAAATATTTGTTGAATGATGAAATGATTGATTGAATGAATGATTAGCAGGAGATAAAGGTGAACAGGGTAGCGATTACAAAAAGGGGAGATGTGGAGACTAGCCGGGTGGTCCAGTGGCTAAGACTCTGTGCTCCCAATGCAGGGGGCCCAGGTTCAATCCCTGGTCAGGGAACTAGATCCCCCATGCTACAACTAAGAGTTCACAAGGCGCAACTAAGACCCGGAGCAGCCATATAAATAAATAAATAAATATTTAAAAAACCCCAAAAGACAAAAAAACAAAAAGGAGAGATGTAACATATGGGATTCAGATTGTGCAGAAACTAGGCTTGGCCGGGGTGGGGTGATGGGGCGTGGGGACATTGAGTGTAGCCATGTAAAATACTGCTTCTAACTGAACCTTCTCTCTTTCCTGTATGATAACACCTGAATTATCTGAATAAAAGTGAAATCTTTCCTTGTTAGGAATCCCTGGTGGCTTTCTGTTGCATGTGCGGTAAGGTTCGAATACCTCAGCATGACATATGAGCCCATGAAATTTGACCCCTACTTTGCTTCTTCTCCCACCACCTCCTCCATCCGTCCCCATGCTTACTCTGCTTCAGTCAAATCAAGTGTTTCATCCTCTCTGAAATACGTGTGAAGCTCCCACCCTGCCACGTGGCCAACTCTTACTCATATTTTAAGACTCAGGTTAAATGACACCTTCTCTGTAAAGACTGTTTCAAGTCCTGCAGTGTTAGACACTCAGCATTTTGGGTTTCAATAATGCTATGTCTTTAGGTAGCACTTAGAACATAATTATTTGTTTACATGTGTGTCACTCTCACTAAGAGATGAGCAGCTCTGGGTGGGGACTCTGTGTAACTTACTCATCTTTTATTTCCTATTACAGTGCCTAGTCAAAAGGGAAGCGCTGTGAATCCTTGTGGAGTGAATGAATGAATGAATGAATGAAAGAAAGCGAGAATATGACAGTGGATGCAATTCCTAGTTTTGCTCTTTGTTTTAAAATATTTTCTTTTCTTGAATGACTACATAGGGATGGGAATGGAGGTAGCATAGGAGAAAAAATAACTTCTTTTAAAAATTCAGGGCCTCCCTTGTGGCACAGTGGTTGGGAGTCCGCCTGCCGATGCAGGGGACACGGGTTCGTGCCCCGGTCCGGGAAGATCCCACATGCCGCGGAGCGGCTAGGCCCGTGAGCCATGGCCACTGAGCCTGCGCGTCCAGAGCCTGTGCTCCGCAACGGGAGAGGCCACAACAGTGAGAGGCCCCGCGTACCGCAAAAAAAAAAAAAAAAAAAATCCAGTTTTCCACTTTTACCTTTTCTCTTAGGACCAACTAGATTTCAAAGTGCTATATAATATGAATATGGAGAGCATATTTCATACTTCATGGCTATTTAGGGTTTGGTAGCAAAATCTTTATTCAGAATGCACATACCTTTGATTTCTGACAAATAGGAAATAGCTTTTCCTAATTACCTTAAAATTAATACCCTGCATATATTTTAAAATATGAACTTTTCTTTTAAAAGTTTCCTTTCTGGGACACATATGCTTAACATTTTTCCTAAGTTAGGGGTGGGGAGAATTTCATTTACATTTATCTTTTCTTTTAATTTTAAGTGTTTTTAAAATTATTACTTTTTAATTCTTTTCAGTCATTCATCCCTGAGCCCTGGGAAGATCTCATTTCCCCTTCACCATCCAGGATATTATTGTGAAAGGTTATTAGTCTTGACAACTCTCTAAGGTTGTGTCACTGGCCCAGGATGCTAGAATGATTTAAAAAAAAAATCCACATATCTCAGTGGACTGACTTCTTAAGAACCTATTGAAATGATTCCCTAAACATCTAGTGCTGGGTCTGGTTTGCTCAGATGGCACGTCTGCCTCATACCCCTACTGACTGACCCCACCCCTCCCCGTCCCAAAGAAGCTGGGAAGGTTTTGAAAAGTAGCTGCTCACGCATTGGGGCAGACACTTTAAGAATAAATAACGCTTCGAGGATCACCATGTGTAGCTCCGAATCTCCAACTGGGCTGAGAATATCTGAAGGAGAGAGATTGTCACTCTTTTCAGATCAGTCTAGGGATTCAGCCAGATCACAGCAAAATGGATGTAAAGGAGTGGAAGGTGGCAGGTTTCAGTTGTATGTGGTCTAGAACTGTCAGACCTGACATATTACACTTTAACCTGACTAAAAGAGTCCTAATGTCATCTCCAGGACTGTCAAGAACAAGTTTTGTGTGGGTGCATGTGTGTGTGTACACATGGGTTTGTACATTGCCATCCTGCAGGGACAATTGTGTTTTGCCTTATAGGTATAAAGTTCTGTTTTCCTCTGCCATGTTTTTTTTTGTACTCAGCAAGCCTTTTGTCTAATGCATTGACATCTTAATGAAAAACAAAAGGTAGATTCATCAAAAGAGACAAGATTATTCGAATCATAAATGGAGAGCATTGTGGAGGCTAGCAACAATAATAATAATAAATTGCAGCTATTGTCCACAGAAACTTGCTTTTCTAAGGTGCTTTTGATAATTACCTGTCAATGTTTCCGTTTCAACACCCGCTCCTTGAATTGATGGAGTCTATTTATATCACATGAAATTCTTGTATTTGCTTCTTGAAGTGCATTCCATTCCCAGGCACGACCAGGGTCGGGCTTATTTTATTTTTCCAGTAGGGGGACATGGCATTGTTGAATCTGACATATGTAAGCATTGCTTTCTGGCTGAAGGGAAGCAAAACAAAGCAACAAATGAACATCAGCTTTAATAGGGAAGCAAAAGGAGGGAGCCATAGCTCAGAAGGCATGGGGGGGCGAGCTGTGTTTGTGGCTGCAGCAGAGTGGCACCTGTTCCTTTCTCTGAGGTTATCTAACCCAGGTGATGCCTACCTCATTATCTCTGTCAGGTGACGTATTGAAGCTTCAGTGAAATATCAGTACAAGGGAAGATGGAGAGAAACGGAATCAGTGAAAATCCATGTTAGGAATGTAGGAACTTCAGGGATTATAGTTTTGTCTTTATTTAAAGATTGTCCTAGTATGAATGATTGAATTTAATAAAACTACAAGCATCTAAAGAGAGTGGATGTTTCATTGATTCAGTTCTTCTTTATGGTTTAATTCATAGAAATAGAAGTGGGGAGATTGGCTGCACAGGACGATGTGGCAGGGAACCTCCGCATTTCCATCAGAGGAGGAAAAAGCCCCATATCAAGAGATATGTGTCCTGGCATCAATTTTGCTACTGTGTGACTCGGGACAACTAGTTTTTCCGCTCTCAGGCTCAGATTCCTTATTTGTTAAATGAGAAAGCTGGGTCAGAACCTATCTAGCTCTAAAACCCATTTAAAAAATATCTTAGTATCCCTAATTCTTCACACAGTGTCTGACATAAATCTGGGGGTAAACCAGTGTTTATTAAGTGAATAAACAAATGAATGAGTGTTTCTCTTAGGTATAATTACCTGTGCAGGTCCCTTGTTCCATCAGCTGGTTGGCTGGATTTCAGAATTACAAGGACTAGCGGTAAGGATAACACATTTAATAAATGCACATTTTTCTGATTTCTTGCTATGTGTGGAAGGCAGCCTCTCAGATGGGCTCTGGGGACTCCACCTCCTGCTGTGCATGCCCTGTGTCATGCCTTCCTCCAGTGTAGTCTAGACATACTCACTCACTTCTAACAAGTAGAATATGGCAGAAGTGATGGCTTGTCACTTCTGAAATTAGGTTACCAAAAAACTGTCACTTCTGTTTTGTTTTTTCTCTCTCTCTCTCTCAGAGTCTTTGCTCTGGGGGAAGCCAGCTGCCATGTTGTGAGCTGCCCTTTGGAGAGGCCCACATGGCAGAGAATTGGTGTCTCCAGATAACATCCAGCAGACCTGGGGCTGCCAAGAGTCACATGCATAAGTTTGGAAGTGGATCCTTCCCTAATTGAGCCCTAAAACTGATGGCAGCCCTGGCGGATGCCTTGATTGTAGCCTCACCAGACACGCTGAGCCATGCCTAAATTGCTGATTCACAGAAACTGAGATCATAAATGTTTGTTACTTTAAATTGATAAGTTCTGACGTCCTTTGTTACACAGCAATTGATGACTAATATACTATGTTGCAAAAAGAACCTCAATCAGACAGATCCTTTAAAGTGCATGTAATCTAAATAAGAGATATGACAAATACACCAATAACTATTATCTGCAATTATAATTTAACAGTAACCAATTCCCACATAGCGCTTACTTTGTGCCCCAAACTAATATATATACACACATATTTATATAAAATATATGCACACATATATGTTAACATATACACACATATGAATATACATACATGTATAAATATACATTAACCCATTAATTCCTTACAACAACACTATGAAGTACTTGACATGACTATCCCCATTTTACAGATGAAGAAATGGATTCACAGAAAGGTGATGTAAATTACCCAAGGTCACCCAGCTTGTAAAGGTAGGAATCCGTAGACCAAAAATTCAAACCCAATTTCCAGATAACTTACTTGTTACCACTAAGCTCATTCACCATAAATGAGATGAGGATTATCATGAAATGACAAAAGGTTCAAAAGGCGTGATTACATCCAATTTGAGGGATAAGAACAGGATTTTATGGAGGAAGTGAATTGTGAGATGGAGAAGATTAAGTAGAGTGAGACAGAAGCATGACATAAACAGAGTTCCCTGTTGCAATGGATGGAATGTTTGTGTTCTCCTAAAATTCACTGTATATTTTGTTAATTGTATATAGTTATTGCTAAAATTGCTGCATTCATGTATGTATAGTTATTGCTAAAATTGCCGCTGACATTCATTCATTCTTTTGCTTATCATTTCTTTCTTTACTTGTGCCAGCGATGTGGACACATTGTTTAGTATTCAGTTCAACCCCACCCAGCACCAATGTGAAGTCAGCCTGCAAAGGAAGAGTAGGCTGCAGGTTCCCATTTTCCTGCTGTGTGTGGGTTGCCTGCCAGAAAGGTTTCAAGGCTTTGAAACCTTTCCACACCACAATCTGGGGTCTCGAGAATTCAACTCAGAGGCAGAGTCTCATTTTCAAAGGTGTTACATTTGCATAATTTTACAGCTGGGGATATCGGTAGCTCAGGCAAATCAAATAAGTTTGTGCCTTTGCACAAATAAAAACTAGCTTCCTTTCCTCAGGCCCCCATCATCCTCTTATAACAATTCCTTGGGTTCTGGCTCTTTCTCAAACCTCCCCACATTGCATCCTATGTTCAGAAATAACTTGGGCTCTGCAGCCATTTCACTCTGCCCCACGTCTGTGTGCCTTCCATTAAAATACAAGGCTTAGCTATGCTGGTGGAGAAGGGCAGGAGCCTCAGTCTTAGGAGATGGGCTTCAAATCCTGTTTCTGTACCATCAGACCCTAGTGATCACTGTCTCCTGCCTGGCCAGTTGCAGTAGCCTTCTAACTTGTCTCCTTGTACTCTTTCCCACCTCCAATTTTTCTCTACATACAGTGGACAGATTAATCACTCAAAACAATTTGCTTTTTTAAAAAAAAATTTTAAAACAATGTAAGAATATAGTTAAAAAGAACAGAGAGACAAGTTCAAAATTGCATGTGATGAAAAGTCTCTCTACTCAGTCAGACCTCTAGTCCCCAGGGACCTCTTCCTAGAAGCAACCACATTCACCAGGTTACTGTATATTTTTCAGAGATAGTCTATGTATATACACATATGTATAAGATATGTATGTGTATATGTTTGATGATTTTTTTCTTTCATACGTGAATGTTTTTAATATGTAAATTTGATTATAACAGACAACAGAAACTCTCCATTAACCTTAGGAAAAGATCCAAAATTTTTTTTTTTTTTTTTTTTTTTGCGGCACGCGGGCCTCTCACTGTTGTGGCCTCTCCCGTTGCGGAGCACAGGCTCCGGACGCGCAGGCTCAGCGGCCATGGCTCACGGGCCCAACCGCTCTGCGGCATGTGGGATCTTCCCGGACCGGGGCATGAGCCCGTGTCCCCTGCATCGGCAGGCGGACTCTCAACCACTGCGCCACCAGGGAAGCCCCATCCAAAATTTTTAATGTGGTCTTCAATCCCTACATGAGCTGGCCCCTTCTTGACCATGTGGCCTTTTCTCATGCCATTCTCGTCTTCATTTTCTGTTTTTCACGTGGGACTTAGGCCCTCAAACATCTAATGTAACCACCTAAGGTTCTTTGCATGCTTCTATCTTTGATCAGAATAGCTTTCTGTCTGGAATGAAAATTATGCCCTCAACGTATATCCCATCTGTGCTCGGCAGCCATATGGTTTGGATGGAAGAGAGTCACCCTAGGGTCCATGGGTCCCCAAATCCCATTCTGCTGACCAAAATGATTGGTTCAGGTAGCCAAGACTTAAGTCAACCAGGAGGCATCCACTGGTTAAAAGGGTTAGTTTGGGGTAGCCTAATCAGCATAAAGGGGGAACTTTCTCTTTCTCTCTGTGACTATAAACAAATAAACTCTGGTTGTTCTTGGTAGACAATATCATGATAGAAACCAAGAGACTGAAACCAACATATAAAATTTGACAGAAGAGTTACAATCTCAGAGAAACAGAACCAGAGCCTTGATCAAACTGTGCCTGAAGCAGCCTTAATAAATACCTTCTAGTATTTAAAGCATATTTGCATTGAGCTTTATTTGACTTGCAGACAATTTAAAACATCCTGACATATCCCTCCTTCCTCACACTGATCTTCTTATATCTAACTAACTCTTACCCAGTCTCCACGCCTCTTGAATGTTACCTCAGAGAGGCTTTTTCTGACTTTGCCAGACTAAGTTTGTTCTTCCTTTCATCTGTTTTCCTTACAATGAAGCCTTTTCCTCCTGTGTACTTGTCACAATTGTAATGAAAGATGATTTTTTAATGTCCCTCTCCCCTGTAGGATTGTAAATTAAGTAAAATCTGGGCTATGTCTGTCTGGCTACTGCTCCAGCTCCAGGCTCTGGCATGCACCTGACCCTTATTAACTGTTCAATAAATATTTGTTGGATGCAAAAGTGAATGAATGGGGCTTCCCTGGTGGCACAGTGGTTGGGAGTCTGCCTGCCGATGCAGGGGACACGGGTTCGTGCCCTGGTCCGGGAAGATCCCACATGCCGCGGAGCGGCTGGGCCCGTGAGCCATGGCTACTGAGCCTGCGCGTCTGGAGCCTGTGCTCCACAACGGGAGAGGCCACAAGAGTGAGAGGCCCATGTACCACAAAAAAAAAAAAAAAAAAGAGTGAATGAATGATAAAATTTATTATAGACAACTTGATCATTCACAATGATTTTGAAATTAAAATTAATAATATTCCATAAACGGAACTGTAGTTTTTTATCTTTGGTCAAACTCAGGTAAAATATCCCGAGTCTTCAGGATATTTTACTAGCTGTAATTCGATTCCCATCACTGAATCTCTGTGGAGAGGATGTGTGGGTGATAGTTAAGAGTCCCATTCCAATGCAGATAGGAATCCTGGATTAGAAACCTGGGTCTTTCATATACTGGGTTTCTGGTCTTGGGCAAATTACTGGACTTTAAGCCTCAGTCTAACTTTAAAAGGAGGATTATAGGGGACTTCTCTGGTGGCGCAGTGGTTGAGAGTCTGCCTGCGGGTGCAGGGGACACAGATTCGAGCCCTGGTCCAGGAGGATCCCACATGCCGCGGAGCAACTGGGCCCTTGCACCACAACTGCTGAGCCTGCGAACCTCAACTACTGGGCCCGTGTGCCACAGCTGTTGAGACCCGTGTCCCTGGAGCCCGTGCTCCACAGTGGGAGGGGCCGCTGTGGTGAGGGACCACGTGCTGTGGCGGGGAGTGGTCCCTGCTCGCCACAGCTGGAGGGGGCCTGCTCACAGCAACGAGGGCCTGGTGCAGCCAGAAATAAATAAATTTTAAAAAGTGAGGATTATAATGGTATCTGCCTTGCAGGTGAGGATTCAGTGGTATAATGTATGTAATGCACCTATCTCAAGAATAAGTACTTGTGTATAAAATGGATAACTAATAAGGACCTGCTGTATAAAAAAAATAAATAAAGGGCTTCCCTGGTGGCACAGTGGTTGAGAGTCCGCCTGCCGATGCAGGGGACACGGGTTCGTGCCCCGGTCCAGGAAGATCCCACATGCCGCGGAGCGGCTGGGCCCGTGAGCCATGGCCGCTGAGCCTGCGCGTCCGGAGCCTGTGCTCTGCAACGGGAGAGGCCACAGCAGTGAGAGGCCCGCGTACTGCAAAAAAATAAAATAAAATAAAATAAAATAAAGTAAATAAAATAAAATTCAATAAAAAAGAATAAGTACTTGCATACAGTATTATCCCTCACATAGTAAATACTTATAAACATATTACATGATATCTGTAGCTACTTGTTATTATTGTCGTTATTTAGAGTTGGTCCTCAATTTCTAGGGCCTCAAAATGAGATTTCTCTGAACTCTACTCCAGAGCTTTGAGGGGCTTTACTTATGAATGATTTAACATACATAGGATTGACCAAATGCTGGATTTTTTATTATTTCTGCTTGATTCAGATTCTTGTTTAACCCCGTGATTTTGAACAGCCATTGTTGTTCAAAAAAGAAAATGGATTTGAAGGAGTATTCATACTGATTTATTGTTGGTTGTCTGTGGAAATGTAAATAGCCCTGAATGTGCCACTCACTGGGATAGGACAGTGCTTTTCATAATGGACAAAATAGCCTTGTTTCACTTTAATAACCTGCTTGTGGTCTAACCAGTCATGGGATTCCTTAAACACAGCAGAAGGCCTGCTATTGTCATTTGCATATCAATGAGCAGACATCTCTCTGCTGTTGCTATTACACAGCACTGCCATTTCCCTAACTTGGGAACCTTACTGAAGGGTTGAAATGTGAAATGCACACGTCTGTCTCTTTCATACAGACACAAAAACACTAAGCATAGGCAGCTGCTGCTGAGGCAGTTACACAGCTAACCTACTGTGTATGTGTAAAAGTTGTAAGGGTTAGAAATAGATCATCTATCCCCAATATCTTATGGACCGACGTGTGTACATTTCTTTTACAGAAGTATGCCAGGAATAATCATTTTGGGTTTTTAAAGTTATTTGCATTAGATGAGGTAGGTTTAAATAAGAATTAAAAAACAAAAACCAAAACATTGCTTACACAGGAAACTCTTCAACTTTAAAATTCAGTGGGGAAAACAACTCCAAACTTGTTTCCTCTGCTTATCACCTCATTCCTGCCTAAGCATTTTCCCCGAGTTGGAAAGAATCCTTCCATTTTACCCATTTGGAAATAAACAGGCATGTTCAGTCTGTCGCCCAAGGGTCACCAGGGGTGTTGAGGTTGGCTGCAGAGTTTTGTGATGTCCAGGGTGGCACAAAAAGCGAGGCCTGCTAATTCAGTGATCATCTCTAGCCCTCTTATTTATTTATTTATTTTTTTTGCGGTACGCGGGCCTCTCACTGTTGTGGCCTCTCCCGTTGTGGAGCATAGGCTCCGGATGCACAGGCTCAGCGGCCATGGCCCACGGGCCCAGCCACTCCACGGCACGGGGGATCCTCCCAGACCAGGGCTCGAACCCATGTCCCCTGCATCGGCAGGCGGACTCTCAACCACTGCGCCACCAGGGAAGCCCCTCTAGCCCTCTTTGACAAGCCCTAGCATAATGCTTTTAATAATTTTTTAGGTGACCTTAATCACCACAGCAGCATTAAACAGCAGTTTCAAATCAGAGACACGATTTGAACAAGGACTTATTACTGAGACAAGTTCAGTGAGAGTGCCAAGCTGAGGATACAGACTCCCCCTAACATTATCATACTAGTCGTAGCTGTGCTTTGTACAGTGAAAGAATCAAGTGTGGGAAATATCCATGTGATAGTGGAGTTTTTTGAATTGGAAATTGGTTATCCATATCATCCTCATCTCTAGAAAAATGTGAGACACACACACACGTGAAATAAAATAATCATACTTATTATCTGCTTGACACCGTTCTAGACTCTATTTGAGAACTAACTCATCTAACTCCTTTCCTCAGCAACACAGTGTGACATATACTATTATTACCTGTGTATTCCGTTGAGCAGCTGAGGCAGGGAGAGGTCTGGTGCTTCACCCATGGCAGGTGTATAAAGGTGAAATGCACACATCTATCACTTTCATGTGACATACAGATACTGACCTGGAGGCCACAGCTGCCAAGGTGGTTAGTCAACTTCTCTACCATGTAACTGTAGAAGTTGTAATGGTAGGAAATAAACTGCTCGCTCCCAATATCTTACTATACTGAGAGTAGAGGGTGGAGATATTAATGAAAATAATAATAATAAACATGAATCCAGTGTTTCCTAGGTCAGGCGAGGCACTCTTCTAAGATGTATTATCTTATTTAATTCCTCCAACAGCCCAAGGAGGGAGTTCATTATGTTCATTTCAGAGCAACAGAAGTTAAAGACCTTGTCCTAAATCTAGGGAGCAGGAGAGCAGGGGTTTGAATTCCCGAGCTTATGTGAAAACCATGGATCAGTAGTGTCTCTAAATGGAAAAACTCTTCAGCACGGTGGCTGGGAGAACAGTGGGGGCCTGGTGGCTGTGGCTGTGTTTCTTCTCCCTGTACCAAACCTCAGAATCTTCCTAGCCCCTCATTCTCATATCTCACTGTCACAGTCACCCACCTTCCTCTCCAATGTTCCATTTCTTCAAGAGCTAGCCCAGGCTTGTTAGCATATGTCTGATCTGAGAACCTACTTCACAACGACATATATGGTGGTCCCCCCTTATCCACGGTTTCACTTTCTGCAGTTTGGGTTACCTGTGATCAACTTCAGTTTGAACATATTAACTGGAAATTTCCAGAAATAAACAATTCGTAAGTTTTAAATTGCATGCTGCCATTCTCAGTGACATCATGCAATCTCACACCGGCATGTTTCATCCTGCCCAAGATGAGAATCGTCCCTTTGTCCAGCCCATCCCACAGGTTGGTCACTTAGTAGGCATGTTGGTTATCAGATCTACTGCTGTGTTCAAGTCACTCTTATTTTACTTAATAATGGACCCAAAGCACAAGAGATGTGATGCTATTCAGCTATGCCAAAGAGAAGCGGGTCCAGTGCTTCCACTAAGTGAAAAGGTGAAAGTTCTCCACTCAGTAAGGAAAGAAAAGAAATCCTGTGCTGAGGTTGCTAAGCTCTGTGGTAAAAATGAATCTTCTATCTGCAAATTCATGAAGAAGAAAAAATTTGTGCTAGTTTTGCTGTAGGACCTCAAACTGCAAAAGCTATGGCCACAGTGTGTGATAAGTGCTTAGTTGGGGTGGAAAAGGCATTAAGCTTGTTCCATAAGCTATTTTGAGAGGGAAAGACCACATTGACAAAAACTTTATTACAGTATATTGTTATAATTGTTCTGTTTATTATTAGTTATTGTTGTTAACCTCTTACTGTGCTTGATTTATAAATTAAACTTTATCATGGGTATGTACGTACAAGAAAAAGCATAATATAGAGAGGATTTGGTACTACCCATGGTTTTACGCATCCACTGGGCATCCTGGAACATACGCCCTGTGAATAAGGGGAGACGACAGTAGTGGGAGCAAATAAGCTAATATGTTCCAGATAGTAACATATATCTGGCATAGAATCTAACCAATATAATCACAGTTTATTACCCTTTGCAGGCCACAATCATTCTTTTATTCGTTCAGTAAACAGTGAGTGACTGAGCGGGCCTGGGTACTGTGCGAGGCCTACGTTAGTATTCGTGACGGGAGCATTTTGGAAATGCAGCGACTTTCATGGTGGAAGCCTTAGGCACCTTCACAGCCAGGCTTTTTGGCTTCTCTCAAGTCACATTAACTCAATGGCCAATGACCCTGCTTATCTGAAGGGCTGGTCTCACTGAGAAAAAAGTGACAGAGTTTGATTCTATTGTAAAGAAGAGAAGAACACGGCTCGTCTGGGGCTAGATAAACTCTTCCCGATGTAGGAGGCGCCATTTTTCTGACCCGGGATATAAAATATACGAAAGAGAACTTGGCTGACGTGAAATGCAGCTTCGAAAGAGAAGTTTAGTTTCTGTGCTGGGATTGGGATAATGTCTTTATAATTTTTGTTGTGGTTAGTTTGTTTAAATAACTGAGTTTTCCTTCTGCCCGTTTCTATGCCATGTGAGAGGCTGTTTCCTTGGTCAGGCCTTGTTGCTGCTACACTGTCTACCCACCCCCGCGCTCCCCCGCCCGCCAATAGAACTTAGGCTTTTTATTTCATACCGGATGACCGTCATCTGTAAGCACTTTGTGGAGAGCCCTCCCAGACGCTAGAACAGCCAATTTACAGTAACAAGAACAAGTCAGGGGACTCAGGGCTAAAACAGGCAGGATTTTTAGATCTAATGAAGACTCTCTGTCAGGCCTAATTTGGATCTAGTTAATAAGGGTCTGATTGAATTTGCCATTTTAGAACATTGTGAGGTCTTTTGGACCCATAAACGATTTCCCTTCTTTTTCTGCACAGACACGAGGGTGAGGTGGAGTTGTCGGTGGAAGCATTTGTGTGTCACAAGTCACCAGGGGTCATGTGTTTGGTGAATGACTTGCTAGGTCATCTTAGATAGGCCGTTTAATCTTTTTGTGTTTTCGTTTCTCCATCTGTGAAAGCATGATAACACACAGTGGGCTTCTAAGGAAAGTGGTCTTAGGAAGGATATAGAAGGTGTGTTACTTGAGAGGCTTTTGCAAAACCTCTGGATCACTGTTTACAAGAGAGATTGTAATCTTGAGGTGGTACAGTAGCTTTACGGCAAGTTAGTTTGAGCCAAAGTCCTTGCCAAGGAAATATCAGATCTGAAGGAAGGGAGGGCCATTCCTGGTACTTCATGAATTTGGAGATGACCTTTGACATGGCCTTGCTTGTTCGTGCTGTTGTTTCGTTGGGAGAATACCATTTGAGAGGCCAAATGAAACCTACCCACAATGAGAAAGGGCAAATTCTTATGTGTTCAGCTTCAGATTATAAATCACCAGTAACATCTTGGCAGTTTTGTTTTGTTGCTTTGGGGGGACTTTTTTATGCTTATGAGTCAAACTCAGCAGAACCCCTGATATTCTGTCACCTTCTTGCTTACCTGCTCTCTGCCTTCTCCCTCCTCCACCCCCCTGAAACTACCAGGAGAGACCTGGGGCTTTCGTCTGTGTGAATTTCCCATTGGCAGCGCCCGAACTCTCAGAATCATTCTATTTTCCCCAAAGGGGATCACCAGATGCTCAAGTCTGTGATCAATGAGCAATGTGCTATTCGGCTTTGCCTGGGCTTGCCCGTGTGTCCTTGCAGAAATGTAAACATAGGTGCTGCAACTCTGCCCCGGAGCGATGGGCAGGACTTCAAACCAAGTAACAAAGCCAGACAAAGGCAGGAAATGTTGCTCCTTCCCCTGAATAGCTGGTACTTGCAGGAGGATGGGTTTTCTCTGTAAGAGTTCTAGGGCATCAGGTGGTGGTGTTCGAACAATGAGGGGTCTCTGAGGTAAACAGCCATCTTCTAAGAGCTGCGATGATTTGTCAATCTGTGTTACTCCACACTTAAAAAATTCTCGGCCATTTCATATCTTGCAGTATCATGGGGGAAAATACAGTTATGTAGTTAAACTTTAAAGCGACAGTTGTATTCACTGTGTATTGTTCATATCAGCCCAAAACTGGAATGGACCTAAATGTCTTACAAGAAGAATTTGGTTAAATAGGCCATGATGTTTATCTGTATATTTCCCTGCAGATCTATCTATTTCTACCATTTAAAATGAGGGTGTAAAACAGTGGGTTTCTAATTTTAGATTGTTGATGACCTTGGAGAGCTTGATAAAAGTGATTAGCCACCTTCCCAGAAAAACGCTTACGTGCTCACCATTTTCATAGGATATCAGGGGATTTCAACATAAACTTGTCTATCACTCAGAGGTTAAGAGCAGTCAATATAAAGAACTTAGTAGAAATAATAGTGAATAATTTCCATATATGGAGTAGTGGAACAAGCAGCTTATAAAAGAGTAAAAAGCTCATTAAAAAACAAAACAAAACAAAAAACCCTCACCTATATATGTATTGGGAGGAAAAAGTTTTTCTCATCCCTCTTAGGATCCCTTGCTGGGCCTGAAAATTCAGCTGACAAAGATTAACAGGAGAGAAGCATACATGTTTATTTAATATAAGTTTTACATGACACGGGAGCCTTCATAAGGAAATGAACACCCAAGCAAACAAACTTGAATATTTTATGCTAGCTTCAGTGAAGAAGACTGGATAAGTAAAAGAGTAGGAAGTAAGTGTGCTAAACTGGGGGAAACTTAGCAAAGTCTGTTTGCTAAGATTCTTCTGGTGTCCCTTTGTCTTCAGAGATAAGGATGCTTCTTTCCTCTGGGTGTGGGGAGGATGCCTTTCACTGGAGGGTTTTATGGGCTGTTTGTGGAAGAAAGGGGAAGGAGCAA
The DNA here is from genome assembly GCF_964374135.1 of Grampus griseus. Classification (NCBI taxonomy): domain Eukaryota; kingdom Metazoa; phylum Chordata; class Mammalia; order Artiodactyla; family Delphinidae; genus Grampus; species Grampus griseus. Next base: position 74,700,624 of record NC_139005.1, on the reverse strand, counting down.
GAGATCAGGGTAACTTTCCAGCTTCTGCTGTTTTTTCAAACTCCTTCAGCTCAAAATATTCAGGAAGCCAAGATGCCATTGGAAAGGCTTTGAAAGGCTGGACACAACACAAAGATGCTTAACCACAGCTTCTCTGGAGGATGATAATACAGTCTCCGTGTGCTTATTTGTAGCTTCTTCCTTTCTAGAACTATCCACAGAATTGCTTTCACAAGAAGAAATATGCCACACAAGTTTGTTTAAATTTTTTAAAAAGCTGTAATCTTTTTTGGCAAGTGTGTTGGAAACCTGGGTACATTTTTAGCACTGCTCTTTATTCAGCAAATGATGAAATGAAGAGACATTAGGATGCAAGGACACCATTTCTAAGTGACATTTAATTAGGGCCAAATAAGAAGATACCAGATTGACAAACTTCTTTTCAACGTGAAATACACTGATAAAACATATTTAAAAGATCCAAATGAATCAACCAATTCAAAAATGCCAATCTCACGGTGAGGAAGAAAAGCCAGTCTATAGGTAACCTCTAGCTTGACACCAACAGCATTTCCACCCTGGGAATGGCCTTTGGGGATATATGACAACTCAGTACCTCAAGAGGTTAGGAGTCTGACATTCCTATTTCTTGTGTCTTAGGAGGCATCTGGGAGAACTTGTTCCAACTCTGCTGACCTTGCTGTGGCAACTTGAAGGTGAAGTTTGCATATCCCCTATTCACCGGCAAGTATCTTTAAGGAAAGAGAAGTTAGTTTGGGGGCTGCAGGGCTAGCTACTCGCCATCCACGCCCCCTTTCTTGGGTGGCAGGGCACCCTCATCTCCCTTCCGGGAAGCGCCTTCTCCCACCCTCAATCGCTGCAGCTTCCTTGAGGTGGGCGGGCGGGCGGGCATGACCCCTCTGCTCCAGGACGAACATGTGACCAGGCCGGGCCAATTGGCACGTTCTCTCTCTCAGGGCACGGCGTGGCTCCAGGGCTGCGCAAATGATCCGATCCCATCAATGAGATTACAGAGAAGGAGCTCTTGATAGAGATTTCTATGCCTGAGGTTTCTTAGTTGGGAGAATGGAAGTCTGAAAGTGTGGAAGGATTCTGCAGGAGATTGAGGGGCAAACAGCACTGCAGAGTCACAAGGTGGAAAAAGGCAGGAAGGCGTCGGGGTTGGACCTCAAGTCCTGGGGCTTCATTTGATCCGAGTGTTCCTGAACCAAACTGGCCACTGGAGTTTTCAATTGTGTGTGGCAATAATTTCTTTTTTTGCTTTAAGTCAGTTTGTATTAGAGCTATTTCATTTGCAACCAGTCCTGATTTATATACTGGTATAATAATAATAATACTTATTGAGCACTCCTCAAATAGCAGACCCTGTGTAAATCCTTTATATGGATTTACACTTATTTAACTCTTACAGTAGATCTTCTTATCTTTTGAAGAAAGGAAACTGAGGCTCAGAAAGTTTAAGTAACGAACACAAGGTGCCTCAGCAAGTAGTAGAATCAGATTCAAACCCGGATTTGTCTAAAGCCCTGCATTCTTAACCAGCCTGCTATCAACTTAGCAGTGATACTGGATGAAAGTTAGGCCTGACAGCTGGTGGGTTGTTTGTTTTTACAAAGGGAGTACTGAGGATAATAAACGAGTATTTAGTCAGCATGGTCAGTTTTAGGGATTAAAATGTCTTCATCTTCAGTGAAGCGGTCAGTGCCCCCTTGTTATTACATTGTTTTGTTTTCTGACTACCAGGCAATGGTTAACAGAAGAATCTCAGCTGTCTTCATTTTATAGTCAAAGAGTCTTGTGGAAACTAATTGACCTGCAGGTGCATATCCTACAAGTGCTTTGGGGCTCCTTGGGCTACAGACAAGCAGACTTGGAGATAAAGCGTGGGTCCTTTAAGAATCAAGGAGGAGCTCCAGGCCACTTTGGTGATATGTTGTTATAAACCCGAGGGGGCTTTCTTTTCAATAATGAAATGAAAGTAAGGAGATTGATCAGTTCTGCACTGCTCCATTCTCGGGTAGAGTTTTCTTACACTTCAGAACAGAAGAGTTCTCTCTTGAAGTTTGAAGAAAACAAGGTAAACATGTGCCTGGGAAACGCTGAGTATGGTTTTGACTCTGGCTCTGAGGTTCACGCTGTACTCATAACATCCTGTTCTTCTCTGCCGGCTGTGATGTGGTAGATAGCAGTCCCTCCCTGGGCTGTTAACAGCTGAGCTCATTTTTCATAAAGATGCTGCTCTGTGAGACCGAGGAAATGGGCCACTGCCGCCTCCGCCTTTGTTACTCTTACGGTTAAGGATGGGTCTTCCTAGTTGCCTTGAGAATGCCCTTTCCATCTTCTCTAAAATTAATTCCTTTGGGATATGTGGCAAACTTAAAGTTTTACTGGAAGCCCAGAGAGTATTAGTGAGTGGGAAATAAGTCTCAAAAAAAAAAAAAGTCACTTGTTTAGCATAGGAGAAATGTGCTCTGTTGAATTCTGCAGCTACAGAGTCAGGAAAGGAAGAGTGGCTGTTGGGAAAGGTGTGATGACACCTGATATGGAGAAAAAGCAGTGTAAGTGGAATCATCCTAGGGACAGGGATTTCTGACTTCTGATCCAACCCTTCAGTAGGGCACAGGAGGGCTGAGAGCTGACTTTTTATACAATGTATTTACCAGCTTCCAATTGACCTTGTGGCTAAAAATCGCAACTATTGCAAAGACATAATGGAATAAGGATTAAAATCTCACTTCTGTGGTCAGGGAGCTGACCCCAAATTATTTCTTTGCATTTGGAGATTCTGAAGGCATAACTACAATAGAATGATTTCTGCTGGTCAATTACAAAGGAAATTGTTTCCCTTCTGTCTTCACTGTGTTGCAGAGTCACTGTTTTGCCATCCAGGAGATGGACAGCACAGTGGGGTGTGTTTTGAATGGCTTTTGTTAGAGAGCATGATGTGCACCCATCCCGTGGTTGTGCTCCTCATTGGGTAGTTCCAGAACTTGCCTCATCACTGGAATCATGAAGATGCTTTAAAAAGGATAGAGAGATCCTTTGTTAAACTGAGACCTACTGAATGGAAACACATAAGAACAAAGCCATCTATAATTTTATCTGGGTGATTATTATAATCAACCAGGGAGCCACCACTCTAGTCTTCCCTCATTGGGAGAGAGAAATTAATCAGATGAGCAACTTGCCATCTGAGACCTGTAGACATGACCTACCCGACGGGGGCCAGCCTTCAATTAGGGGCAGTGGGTAGGGAGTAGATAGTGAATATTAGACAAACATGGCAGAAGCAAGACTGGGCAGCATGGAGACATCATATATGAAGGCCCCAAATGGGGTATAGAGGGTTCTTGGGATGGTTGGCTGTCTGCATGGGTTTTGAAGATTGGTTTGTTAAAAGAACAGAGAATGACAAAGCCCACTTGTCCTCTTTCAAGTAAAAACAAAAATCTTCTTTGTGTCTGGCTGTAGTGGCCACCATTTTTATGCTATTCTTCATGGTCAGAAACCAGAGATGTGTATGAAAACCTCATTCCTTTCTAACAGAGACATGAAACAGAGGAAATCTAAATACAGACATTTCAATGCAACAGGCATGTAGGTGGTATGTTAGTCTCCCTTTTCCACCGGGGAGAGCACATTCACATACCTGTTTACTCATTCAGTGATTTACTTCACCATCATTTATTGAGCAAAACCCATGCTTGTCAGGCATGGTGGCAGGGGTTGGGGAAATGAATAAATAAAACATGGTCTCTGCCCCCTAAATGGTCACAGTTCCAAGGGCATGTAAGAAATCATACAGAAGAGGGAACGATCAGCTGTCCCTGGGCAGGAGAAAAAGGCATAGCAGGGAAATCTTAGAGAAGGAGATGCCTGACCAAGGCGTTTATAAATGAAAGGGAGATTCACCTGGAAAATGGACCCAGTCTTCTCAGGCAAAGGCAATAGCTTAAACAAAGGCAAAAGGGCCTGGTGGGTCTATAGAAGTCTGTGTAATTTGCTATTGTAGTGTGAGAGGGAAAGTAGTGGGACATGATCTGGTGATTTGGCAGCACCCAAGTCTTGCAGGGTCTTCAACGTCCACGCTTATGTTCTAAGGAAAGAACAACTTAACCACATGACCTTATAAACATAGCAGAAGAGAGCAGAGGCTGCTCAAAGACATGGATGAGTATGCATGAACTCTTGCTTTCATTATGTACAAACCTTGGGATTGGGGCTGTAAGAATCTACCTCTCAGAGAAGTTGGATATATTAGTATAGCAACTCACAATTTTTAGAGAATTGGTATATTTTTTCCTTAGCTGCAGAATATGTTAAAAAAAAAAAAAAGAAAACCACTTCTAGCTTCAATTTTAAAATGCCTCAATTTGTGAGACCATTAGTCATGAAGGTGTTTCCATAGCAAACGTGTGTGGGATGTCCTAGCTTTGTTGCCACTGGTTCAAGGGAACTTATATTATTAAATTGGGACAAGGCCTGGCATGATGGAGAAAAAATATATGGCACTGTTCCCATAGCATGAGGCCTCCATTTAAGGGCAAGATAAAGGAAAGGCAAAGAGCAAGCAGAGAAAGTGCTGGAATGAAAACAAGTAACAAAAGGAAGATAAAAATGGAAATCCTAGTTAAGTGTGAATAATAGGAATGCAAATGGTGCTGCTAAAATGGAAGGAACCGTTACTTTTCAAAAAAGCAAAGCAAAGGAAAATTGTAGTAGCAAAAGCATTTTGCATGGTGAAATTGTACACTGTGTATGTCTCTCAGAAGCAAAGCCACCTACGCTAATTTTTCCCAGCACGATGCTGTGAATCTGGTGAGTCATTTTTTGAAGGTTTACTACAAAGCTCCAATCTGCATATTTTTTTGGTAAAACATTTGGATTAAATCTTTTTCCCAGCAGCTGCCTATTAATGCTCCTATTTTATAGCCAATTTTTTCACCTGGGCTACAAAATAACATACTTTTTAAAAATTAATAAGTTTATGGAATGATCTCTATGATTTATTGTGAAGTTGAAAAAATCATGTTTATGGTGTACTGCTCTTTATCAAAGAGGGTAATCTGAATATAAATTTGCTTAAATCTCAGGAAGAAGTTATTTATGAGGGAGTGAGGGAGGAAACAAGTGGAGGGGACAGAATTAGAAGTTAAATGTCTCCAAATATATTTTGTTTCTGTTTTGAATTAAAAAACATGTAAGTATTTTACATGATTATAAAACAAAGTTAATTGCAAGACAAAGCAATCTAAAAATTGAAAGCAAAATGGCACAGATGAGTCCGAGTCTCAAATTAGTGGCATAAATGCAGAGATTATTTCAAGTGACTAATTTATCTGTAGAAATACCCTAAGAAAAAAATTGTTAAAATTTTAAACTGTTTTTTCTAATTGTATTGTTTATGATAGTATTGTTACTGTTTTAGATTCTCTCTCTCTCTCTCTCTCTCCCCCGTTGTGTGTACTATAGAATAAAACAAATGAGGTATTATGTTGGGGTTGGGAATTAGATTTTTGGCAGGGAAGAAGGTAATTCAAATGTAAGATCAAAGAGGTTAAGTAAAAACCATGTGGTCTTGAATTTGTACTGTAATTGTCAGTTGAACTTGTGATGTATTTTAATACAAAAAGTACAGATTCCCTAGCTGTACTCACAGAAAAGACCTAGAAACAACGACCAGCTCAGTAAAAATGAACACCCCTGTGTTCATTAACTAGGTTCAAAACTCAGATTGTGGTCTCTCAATACTGTACTGTTGTGGTCTCTCAATACTGTTCCTCCTTAAAAAGAACTAGGGCTCCCTGGTAGAGAACTGATTCCAGATCTGGGGCAGGAAATGTGTAACAATGAGCCTGGAATAATTTGCCAAACCAAAGAGCAGGGAAGCTATCAATGACTTTTGGGGTTATGTCTAAAATACTCTGGAACCAACTAGGAAAGGCTTTCTGCAGTCAAAGATGGGACAATTTGAGCATCAATAAAATAATAACTGTGATGATTGAAACACATCCATTATATTTAAACTTATAGTGATTCCAAAACACACACACACAGCCAAAACACATCCCCTCAAACCCCCAAAACAATGGGCCCTCTTTGGAGGATACTAGGTAACCAACTCATAAATTTGAATGCTAAAAAATGAAGAGAAATAATTCAGCACATATCCTGTTTTTTCTGTATACTATACCACCGGGTAACCAACTAGAAAATAGCTTCTGATTCAAATCAATGAAATGAAAACAAAATTATTAGACTATTGGGGGAATGTGAGCACTGACTGGAAAGTTAGTAATATTATTGACTTACTGTTAATTATCTTTAGTTATGATAATAAATTGTCGTTACATTTAAGAAAAAGTTTTTATCTCTGAAATATATATGTGTATCTATTTCATATGTATGCATATATAATTATATATTATACACATATATATTTACAGGTAAAATGTTGCGATGTTTTAGTTTTGTTTCTAAATAATACAGTGCATGTGGGGGTGAGATCGGATGGGGGTATAAATAAAATAAGGTTGACTAGGAGTCGAAAAATGGTTGAAGCTGAGGGCATGTGCATGGGGGCTTATTATATTATTCTTTTTCTTTGGTATGTATTTGAAATTTCCCATATAAAAAGTTATTTAAAACATCAGTTGCTTTGCTCATCTCTCTTTTCCCGTCACCTGATAATCCTGCTTCCCAAAGTATTTTTATGCTCATAGGGCCGGTACTCAATAAATGGCGACGGTCATGCTGCTGCTGTTGGTGAAGGTGTCTGTCTAGGATTGTTCATGATTCTCATTTTGGATGATATTTGGACAGATAGAAAAGTGAATTCCAGGCATTATTCAGGCCAGTTAGTGGATAAATCCTTTTAGGCAATCATGAGTTTTCAGACTTAAACATCTGATGTTTGGAGTACTTTGGTCTTAAAGTGAAAGATACTGGCTCTCTTATGGAGGAGCAATACTTCCTTGAACCACAAGAAAATAGTTTTCCAAATCAACTGCTCATGAAAAATTGACATGTTGTGGTCTCATGATGGATTAAATCCTCAACTGCAGGAAGACTCATCACTAATTATTTTACCTTAAAGCAGATGAGCTCATGACTATCTTTGTTCAGTAAGTGTAGTTCTTTACCAGCAAGACCCGTGTTTCAATACCTTGCTGTTATTCTGAAGGTTTTAATCTGCATATTTTTCAGTGGTGATATATTTTCTTGTATTAATTCATTGATATTTTTCCCTTTCAGTTTATTTTTTCTGAAACAATAATTCATATCTCTGACTCTCTGGATTGATCCCGTGATTCGTTTTTCTTTACCCTTCTGTCCTACTTTCAATCTCTATTATTCTGATCTAATTTCTGGGCAATTTCTACTTTATGCTCCTAAGCTTTATATTTGCTTAAAAAATTTCTGTTCATGCAGAAAGGATCCTTTGTTATATTTCTGATGGTTTCTTTTTTTTTCTTTTAAATAGCATTCTATTGTTTGTTTCATGGATAAATATCTTTTTATATTTCTCTGAAAATGTAACACTTTTTTTTTTTTTGCGGTACACGGGCCTCTCACTGTTGTGGCCTCTCCCATTACGGAGCACAGGCTCCGGACGCACAGGCTCAGTGGCCATGGCTCATGGGCCTAGCCGCTCCACGGCATGTGGGATCTTCCCGAACTGGGGCGCGAACCCATGTCCCCTGCATTGGCAGGCGGACTCTCAACCACTGCACCACCAGGGAAGCCCTGAAAATGTAACACTTTTGAAGTTTTCTCCTGCTTCCTGAATTACCTCTGCTACTTACAAATTCTGTTAATTTATTATTATTATTATTATTTTAATCTTTGCTTTCCATATTGGAGTCTTTCTTCAAATATCTGGTGACTATTGGCCGGCTATTCACACTTAAGAGTGAGGCTCCAAATAGCTGATGGAATGTTCTGTGCATGAGGCTGGGTCTTTATTGACTCCTGGTCTTCCTAGTAACTAAGTGTGGAACTGGTTATTTACTGGGAAACCCCAAGTGTAATATTAAAAGTATTTGACAACTGCTATGGCATGGGTATCATTCAATCAGAGAAGGTGTCCAGACACTCAGAATGCACTTGTCATCAACAACTCCTTTAAGAATACTGTCTGTACAAACTGGATTCAACCTTGTCAGTGGGTCTTCCCTTGGATGGGATGTTTCCCGCAGGGAGGACTTCTCCAGTGTCCTGTCAGGAGTGGGATGGGGATAATAATGCTGCTTCCAGGGCTGGAAGGGTCCCAGAGTTCTTCAAGTAGACAATCTCTCCACTGTACTTCATGTGTATGAAGTGTAGAGCTTCTCAGATTCAATCTCTTCAGAATCTTTTACTCTCCTTTTTTAGATGTGTTAGAGGTACTCACCTAGCTGTTGGTATAGGGGAGGACTTTGGGGGTCTAACTGCTCCTTATTCAGACTTTTTTCAAAGATTCCTTTCTTCAGTTTCACCCCTCACCTTCATCTTCAGAGATACTTGGAACCTCCAATTCTTAAAGTATTTTGGGTTTTTTTCTGCACACATTGTCTTTATTTCCTGTTAACATTCTTCTCTCAGGCATAAAGTTTAGCTTTCTCTAATCAATTAAATCAGTTACCACTTACCCAACTGTTTTCTTTTCTTCTCTTTGTTTTACATACTTCATTTGTTATCATTTCCTCTCCAATTCTCTTTGCTATTATTGGTTTAAAGTGTGTATGTGTGTGTGTGTATGTGAGCTTAATTTCCTTTTAAGTTTTTAGAAGCATTTCAAAAGAAGTACAGTGAATATGAGTATTTAATTCACTATGTTTAACCAGAAGATTTACCTTTAAATTCTTAAGAGGTATCTTTCAACATAATTAGTTTTGGACAATAACTAGAACTCATCAGCATTTATATGCTCCCAGAAAACCAAATAAGAACATTAATATTTTTTCATTTCTTTGTGCTTCGTCACCTCCCAATTTAGAATCAGCTGAAATTTTAATTTGAAATTACAATAAAGATATTTTGCATATTATGCATAAAAGAATTTAAAGTTAGTAATACACTTTTTACTGTTTCTTTTGTCCTTTGTACCATGCTTTCTCATATCTCATATCTTTCCTTATCTCAGCTTCTTAGTTTTGTTGGCATACAAGTTTGAATATCTTGTTTACATTTTAGTAAAGTTGGTTTAGATGATAGAGCTTGTCTCATTGATTGTGGAGGCAGAAGAAGGCATCCTTCAAGGAGGCAATGTGAGTATCACTAGCCACCTGTGACATGAACCGCCCCAGCTCTTTGGTCTCAGAGCCCACATTCATCTGTTTTCGCCTGTGGGCAATTGCTGCTCTCTCTTGCTCCATGTATTCAGGAGGTGGGGGGCTGGCTGACAGACCTAGTTCCTCCAAATGCACTGCCCCAATTAATCACTGTGACAATCACTCCCTGACCTCCTTCTGCCTGAAGTTCCCTGTAATCACTCTCATTCCACGCTAGTTCTCTCCTGTATGTTGCTCTCTGGTCTTGTTTCACCAAGAATTCAATCCTATCTGCTCTATATCTCTTACGATGATCTTACCTCTTTGATGTTGACATTACTCTTTCTTGTTTTCCAGTGCTGTTATGAATATATTTCTTTATTTGATCATATCAGAGAAATTAGAGTGGGAGAGACTGTGTGTTCACACTGCCATTTTGCTCCTATTTCTGGATAACATCTATAACATATTTAACAATGTCCCTGCTAGGGGACATTGTTAAATGTTAAAACATCAGCTAGGCTATTATTGCTATGTTGTTTCAAAAAGAAAATTTCATTTGTTCTTTCTTTCCTTTGGTCTTGTCTTTTTTTTAACCCATTCATCCCTATTTTTGTCTAGTATAATCCAACGTGATGGTAAAAGTCTGTCTTTTTAACCGGTCACACATAAAAACCAACAATAAAATCTTAACTCTGACACTTATTTATGATGTAGACTCTGCCAAACGGCAAAGAAAGAATTTCCAGTAGAGATTCCCCACTGGTACTCAGAGCATCTGTAGAGACATAGTCATGTGAAAGAAAGCCAAAAACGAACGATGGAATTAGTGTTGTCCAAAACAGTTTTCTTTAAATGTACTTCTCTTAAAAGGACTCCGTATGTTCCTTCAGGGAAATGGATACTTTCTCTTCCCACATTTTCAATTGGCAATCACCCCATTTTCTGGAACTGCATTATCAACTTTTCTTGTTTGCTACTGGAATCAGTGCAAAGAATATTAATATTTTACCAGAAAGTTCCTGTTTTCTCTAAAAACTATGATTACTAAAGAGATATTTCTGTGCTCTTTAAGGTAAAATGTTCTCTTTAAGAGAAATTGTTCTCATTTATTGGTGCCAGTTATTGCTTTTGCCATGGAATTCCATCACTGAAATTATAATGTAAAACCTTAGAATAGAAGTTAACTTATAACATTTCATCTAAGGCACATTCAGCATTAGTGTTTAGTGTTAGTGTTATTATATTGTATGTAATAAGTGTATACTAGAAAGTGTGGTTTACCTAAATTAATGCAGTTCTCTTAGATTGAAGGAATGACGATTCTTCTTTCAAACTGCCAAACATATTTGAAATTCCACCTGATCAGTATATAATTAACAGTAGTTTGTAAAAAAAAAAAAAAAAAAAAAAGGTCTGTGCATGTCAAATGTTTTTTAACACCTTGAAGTCTGTATTTTGAGAGTACAGTTGTACCAACATCTCGAGATATATCTAACCTCTGGGTGCTCACTTAGACCATTTTTCTCTTAACACGTATAATTCATGTGTACCTTTAGATTTTACCTGGAGCCTTGTTTGCTATGTGTCTTATTCTTATGCCAGCTCTCTCTGTCCCTGGGACATATGTTGAGTCTTATTTAGATTTTGGAGCAAATAATAAAAGTGAGAACTAAAAGGAACAGGATATTCTGATGCTATAAGGGACTAACAAGGTAATTTATCCAGACTTTTCATTGTTTCCATGAGAAAACTTAGGCCTAGAAAGAGAATGCCTGGTTAAATTTTCATGACTGGCTCGCACTTAACGAGAAAGGGTGTACATCCTTGGCAGGCAGATTAGGTCTTCTGGCATCTCTCACTCCTGCCCCTGCTTTGAGCAGATGATTCAAGCTAAGATGATGCCAAATTTTAGGAGATCTAAAAATGTTTTTAGCTGTAGAATGTGGATAATACATATTAAACTTGTACCTTGATTTTGAAGAAATAAACACTTAAAGTTTGTGTTTTTGCCTTGTCTTTTTTTCTTAATTGTCTGAGCTTATGATAAGTGAGTATGTAAAATAAATCAAGTTGCCAAGGCAAACTCTGGATAACCACAGTATGGAATGTACATGAATGCCACCTTGGAAAAAATATTTCTTGTCAAAGACTAAGTGTAATACTGTAATATTTTTTTCGAGTCCTTGAAAAAGTTCCGGTCTGTTCAACTCAGGCTTTTATGTTTAAACACTAAACCATTTTCTGTATAAAATCAAACAAACCCACAAGTAGACAGCAAAGAATCTGGAGTAATCAACTGGGCTTTGTCTGAAAGCTTCTTTCAGGGACTGAATTAACAAAGAACACATATTTTTTTCTGTCTGCTATGTAACAGTAGTAGTGTAACACTAGATTACTATTTAGTTGATAGCTTTTGCCTTAAGCATATTCTTTTATTGCTCCGTGTGTGTGTGTGTGTGTGTATGAGAGAGAGAGAGAGAGAGAGAGGGAATTTTTTAAAAAAAAGTAAACCATGACCTCTTTGGTAATTAGCATCCTTACAAAAAAGTAAAGGGTTTATTGCAACTTGGTTTGGAGGAAAGAACCCTGAATGAGGAAACCCAAGTTTCACTTCTAGCTCTTACACATATACTTGTGATGTTGAGTAAGTCACTTGCTTTTTCTGGATCTTCGTTTCCTCATCTGTGAAACTATAAGGGGGAATAGGATTTAATTTCAAAACCTTCTCCCAACTCTAAAGTTTCATAATTCTCTGAAATAAAATGAGTATTCGTACTTCACTGATCCTCACAAAATAAATACATAACATTTAGTAGCCATAAATGTCAATGATTTGTTACATCACTTTCTTCTTGGAAAGAAATACATGAGAAAGTAGCCTTTCTTACTGGACAAGCCTACATTTAGAAATAACTTTATTTTCATCAACCCAGCAAGCTTTATCTTTTGGGGACTTATTGGTAACTTTTTGGTTATTATACCCAAAATTTTAATTACACCTCTTTCCTAAAATGTATTCATTATAGAATAATTTTTTTTTTAAAACTGATTTTCTTTGAGAGGCATATTATAGTTTATACTCATTTATATATTTCTGTGATTATTCAATTATCTGTTTTCATACCAGACTATGTGGTCCATGAGGGCATATATCATTTCTGTATAGTTTATAATTTAATCCTAGAGTTTAACGTAGTGCCTGGCACCTAGTACATGTTCAATGAAGGAAGAAATATGCTTGTATAGGCTGACCAGGATGGTTACATCAGATGCCGTATGTTATTCTTGAATCATCCAAGAACATTTCCACATATAGTCTCACATACAGACTTTCTGAGTTCTCTGGATTATATTGTTGATGGGGAAGCATTTTCTTAGTTAGCGGTTTTCTCTTTTTGGAGGCGAATAGAGATGGCGTTGATCTGGCCTGATAAATTTCTGACAGCCACTAGATGTTAGAGAGTGTTTAGGTCTTATCTGTTTTTCCTGTTTGTCATCTATGGAGAAAGGCTGTAAACTGGGTTTAAGCAGCTAATTGATGACCCCCTCCTCCCCTACCGCCCTGCAAACGTTTATGACTCTTCATATAGATGCTTAACCTCAATTTGTCAAAGTACTTGGATGAGTATTCTGACTCAGCATCTTCCACAAGGATGAGGGGACTCACACCAGCAAGCCAGAGAGACCAGAGTCAGGGCAAAGCCGACAGATGCAGAATGTGCCCAGCAAGGACATTGGCCAGAAGAGTCAGTGTGGACAGAGCTTCACGCTGGTTATGATGTCCAAGCGATGTCACAGCTCAGTTAAATCAGGGATTTTGATCATCTTTATAATATTTCTTCATAAATCATAACTGTGATGGGTGGAGCTTGGGTGCTATATGGAAAGAAATGCAATGATATCGTTTGAAGAATTCTGCAAGGATAAAAGTTAGGCAGAGTTAAAAGAAAAATTATCTCAATCCTCTTTTCTTTCTTCCTTCTTTATTTCTTCCCTCCCTGTCTTCTTTCCTCCCTCCTTCCTTTCCCTCCTTCCTTCCTCCCTCCCTCCCACCCTTTCATTTCACAGAGAGGCTGAATTCTATAGTTAAAGATCTTGGATTTTAGAGTCAGGAAGTTATTATTTAGTTAGATATTATTAACATCTTGACATTGCCATTCCGAGGCTCAGTTCCCTCAAGTGTTAAAAGGCAGATCATAAATACTTATATCACAGGGTTGCAGTGAAGCTAGGTAAGATAACGACATCAGCTGCTGTTTATTAAACATCAAATATGTACATTATCTAATTTAACACAATAACTTTGCAAGTAAAATGTCTGGTACATGGTAGGTGACACATAAATAACAAGGTAATGGAAATATTGTGTGTTCTCTATACCATGTTTTTTAAGTGCTTACTTACTTGTCAGGTGTCATTATTCATGCCATTAGGCTCCACAGTCCCTGCCACCAAGTAAAACTGATCATTCATTCATTCAAAATATGTTCTTTGAGTATCTGCTACATACCAGGTATTGCATGTGTTACTTGGGGAAAAATAGAGAGCAAGGAACAAGACACAGTTCCTAACTTCAAAGGGGTTATAATTGAGTAGAGGTTATAGATAAATAGACAGTTAAAACCAAGAGTGATGAGTCCGTTGATAGCAGGAAATACAAAACGGATGTTTTAGGAGGGACTCCATAATTCCAATTTGGGGGGTTCAGTGAGGGTTCCTTGGAGGACATCATGTCTATGCTGAGACTTGAGGGATGAGTAAAATGCAGATTAGAGGCTGTGGTGTGTTCTAAAGAACTCTAAGTGCAAAGGCACTAAGAGGAGAGGCACTATAACATCTCTGAGAAATGGAAAGCAGTTCATTCTGGAGTTTGAGGGGATGAATGATGAGAGTTGCAGCCGGGGGTAGCAGGGCTGCTAGGCCATGGAAAGGCTTGGTGGCCACCTAGCAGATATCGTCTAATCCCAGGCTACCTTTTAGCTGTTCTTGAGTTCTCAGTTCCTCTCCTCCTCAGCTTGGCTTTGGAACGAGGGCCAGCTCTACTGTGGACCCGGGACGTCTGATCTGAGTGGGTGTACTGTTATGGGGCTAACCCCTGATCTAGTGTAATCTTTTAAGCTGTGTTCTTGGTCCTGAAAAACAAAGGCTTATCTTACTAGCAACATGGCGGGACATTCTTGGTCAGTTGGCTATCTCTAAATATCAGCCCTCCCCTAATCTGAGGGGGATTGGGCTACAGGGCAAGGAGGTTCTTATCAAGGGGCTCTTCTGGCTGGCACCTTGCAGTCTGGGGCCCTTTTAACAGGCTCAGGAATCTGAGGCCAGGCTGGTGAGAGTTAACTCTCACCCCACTTGACCTTGAATCTAAGTGCCTTCTGGAAATCCTGAGCAGTTTAGGATCTGGGACGTGATCATCTACTTGCCAGACTCTGGGACATGACCATCTAATTGCCATTTCACTTTTCCTGGGACTGGGGAGATAAGTGATACACAGATCAATAAGCTGGGTGGACTGATTCATTTATTGACTCATAGATAGTTCATCTTTGAGCTTGTGCTACAGAAAGTTCTCTCCCAGCAGCTAGGCTGCCAGAGCGCCGAGAAAAGTCTGAGGTGTGCTCGGGGTCCAGACAAAGGAAACAGCCAGCCAGTTCTCAATGTTGCCTTTCTTTTGTGCGCAAATCAAATGCTCATTAACTCCGTGTGAAGGTGACTTTATACGTCACATCCAGACGCAGACATTTTGAAAATGCAAGAGGCTGCTAGTAATTAATTACCGTCCTGGGATAGCAGGCATAAACCGGGACTGTTTCAGGCAGACTCAGACGTAGGGTTGCCCTAACCATGGGTTCTCTGTCGGTCTGACACTGCTCCCCAGTTTGTGGAGTCTGTACGTAGGGGGAGAACCTGCGGCCAAGTCATTTCTGGGTCTTTTTATGGCATTATTTTTTTATGCTTCCAAAAGCAATTTTTGGAACATTCCCCATTTTATGAAATCCTCATGTTTCTGAAAGGTCACTATTAGCCATTTGAGTACAAGACAGTTGATCTCTGTTCAAAGCAAAGGAATGGGGTGGTAAAAGGAAAATCTGAAGGGAGAGATAATCCCGAAAAGGAAAACTTGAGCTGTATCTTCTGGCTTTTTATAATCCTTTCTTAATTAGAATGTGGAGGTGGAGACATCTTTCTCTTTAAAGTGTTGGCTCTTAAATTCTGTCTCATACATTATTAACTTTGATGATAACAGACTAAGTGGGTAGGGATAATTATTTGTGTTGTTATTGTTTGTCCAGAGAGGTGACAAGGAAGAAAATATGTCACATGCAACTAAGAGGTGAGAGACTAAGGAAGCACTTTCTTGATTTATGAACTGTTTTCTTCTAAACATGGTTCTTGGTAAAATAACTAAAATGTCACTGTGCTGTGAAGCCAATACTCATCTCAGCAGCAGTATTTTTCTCCACCTCAAATTAAGCAGGCTGTGGGAGAATCTGGAGACCAAGTGTTACTTCTTTTTTTATTCCTCCATTCTAACAATTTTAACAATAATTCTAACAATATTAAAAACAAGCATTTTAAAGCACTGACTCCCAAAGCAGAAGTTTTCACCTCAGAAATTTTGTCCGTCAGGGGGTATCTGGCAATGTTGGGATATATTTTTGCTTGCACAACTGGGGATGGAGTGCGATTGGCATGTGATGGTTAGAGGTCGATGCTGCTGCTGAACATGCCACAGAGCACTGGACAGGCCCCCAAACAAATAAATTATCTGATTCCAAGTGTCCACAGTGTCAAAGTTGAGAAACTGCTCTGCAATGTCATAACCATTCATTTATTTATTCATTCAACAGTTATTTATTGAGCACCTTCTATGTACAGGTGCTGCGCTGCTGAAGATACAGCAGTGAACAAAAATCCCCACTCTTGTCTGGTTTTGCATTCTAATAGGAGAGATAGATGATAAACAAGATAAATAAAAAGTTGTAAGCATTAGGGAGAAAAAATAAAGCTGGGAAAATATAGGAAGTGGTAAGAAGGACACGCTCATATGACCCATTGAGGTAGGGGTATTTGTCACTATTTATGGATAAGGAAACTGAGTCTTAGAGAGGTGAAGCATTTACTTGGTCAAGGGTGACATTGCTCCCAAGAGATGTAGCTGAGGTTTGATGGTGGATGCTCCCAATACTTTAGAGTCTAAAGGGTTATTTCCACGTGTGCTCTGCTATATATCATCACCAGAAACTAGGGGTCTCCTTGCTTCTTTTGATGAAATTCCCCTTTTTAATTCTCCCTTTTTAACTTACTGATATCCATCTCCTGGCCCACCCAAAGTGTTCATTTCTAGCAATTATATTTCTGTCGGTTAGAACATTCTCTGACTATATCCTTTTCCCAGACTTCTTACCCTCGTGACTTAAACAGGTTCAAAGCTCTATGTTGTTTAAAAATAAAATGGAAAAAGTCCCTACCTTAGTTCTACAAGCCCTTCCATCTACAGCCCCTCCCTCTCCTTTTTCATAACTTAAATGTCTTAAAAAGATACTCATTTATGTTGTCTGTCTCCCTTTATACTTCCCCAATTTACCTGTAAAAGGACCTCTGTACTCTTATTCCACACAAAGTGTTTTTGTCAAGGTCCAGCAATGACCCCACAGTCTCCATTTAGGTAGACAGGGACTTTCCCCCCATTTGTCTGCTCACGTGGCCTCCTCCCAGCACTTGGTGCTCATCACCTTTTTTTCCCCTGTGTCTGATGTACTTCTCCTCTCTTTTTTTTTTTTTTTTTTTTTTGCGGTACGCGGGCCTGTCACTGTTGCGGCCTCTCCCGTTGCGGAGCACAGGCTCTGGACTCGCAGGCTCAGCGGCCATGGCTCACGGGCCTAGCCGCTCCACAGCATGTGGGATTTTCCCGGACCGGGGCACGAACCCGCGTCCCCTGCATCGGCAGGCGGACTCTCAACCACTGCGCCACCAGGGAAGCCCAACTTCTCCTCTCTTGACTTCCATCTTTTAGCTCTAGAAATTCCTTCTTCCTCTTTGGCTTTTCCTTCTAGGTAGTCTTCATGGGTTCCTCTTCTCTTTCACCCGTTCATAAATTGGTGTGCTTTTGTATCCTGTTCTTAGTTTTACTTTCTTTTCAACTATGGCTTCTACTGATTTGTTGCTTTGAGTAATCCCAAAGGTATATAACACACTCTGGTATTTGCTGAGATGTGAACGTGGTTTAATGGGACAAGCGGGTGATATGCAAGAATAAGGACCACCTCTGATGAA
Source organism: Grampus griseus (assembly GCF_964374135.1). NCBI lineage: Eukaryota > Metazoa > Chordata > Mammalia > Artiodactyla > Delphinidae > Grampus > Grampus griseus. The sequence continues at coordinate 74,683,093 of NC_139005.1, read as the reverse complement.
TGATCCTGGCCAGCCACCCAGAATCCACACTGCTGAGCTAAACTAAGTGAGCATCACAGAGATGGCTCAAACCCCCTGATGATTCTAAGGGCTCCCTGGCTGGCCTCTTTATTCACAACTTTAGCTCCATCCTTTACTCTCACCATATTCATCTTTCCAAAATGCAAACCTGATCGGGATCTACTTACTATCCCCGTGTATCAGTCTGTTCAGGCTGCTGTAACAAAATACCATAGACTGGGTGGCTTATAAACAGCAGATGTTTATTTCTCATGGTCTGGAGGCTGGGAAATACAAGATCGAGGCACCAGCATGGTCAGATGAGGGCCCTTTTGCTGACTCATCGTTGTCTGGCTGTCTTCTCACTGTGTCCTCACACGGTGGGGAGGGCGAGTGACTTATTTCTTTTATAACTGGAAGTTTGTACCTCTTAATCCCCTTCACTTATTTTGCCCACTCCCTAGTAGCCTCCGCCCCTCTGGCCACACTAGTTTGTGTACATGAGTCTCTCTATTTTGTTTTGTTTATTCTTTTGGTTTTTAGATTCTCTATATAAGTGAAGTCATACAGTGTTTGTCTTTTCCTGTTTGACTTATTTTACTTAGCATACGCCCTCTTGGTCCATTACGTTGCCACAAATGACAAGATTTCATTCATTTGTGTGGCTGGGTAGTAGTCATATATACCACATCTCCTGTAAGGGCAGTAATGACCTAATCACTCCCAAAGTCCCCACCTCCAAACCCCATCATATTGGGGATTAGGTATCAATATATGAATTTAGGGGCTATAAAGGCTCTGTCTACAGCCCCCCTTCAGCTTTCACAACACAGGTCGTCTACACTCATGTTTTCATGCTGCTGCACAGCTCTCCCATCTGGTTGGAATGCCGTCCCTCCCCACTCCCAGTCCACAGTGTGGTCCGTGGGAAGTCCTACCCACTTGTCAAAGCTCATCTTATGCATTACTTTTGTACTCCTTGCCAGCTTTCTAGGCAAAGTACTATCTCACATATGCCCCGTTGCTCCCCATCTCCAATGAGATTATGTATTCCTTTAGTGTATGGAGAGGAAGATTCAAGGACAAAGTTTCTGTCTTCAAGCAAACTGTTCTACCCAGCAACTTACCTCTGTTTTCTCATTGTAAAGCTTCTGCGCTCTCTTAATTCCAAATTATTGAATTTCTGTCACTAATTTGCTGTGTGATCCTGTATATTTCACTTAACCTCTCTGAGCTGTCATTTTATCAACTCAGATTCTGTCAAATAATGCTCTTGTTATAACTCAAAGAAATGTACCGAATTCTCTGAGTTCTCCAGAGGAAAGGATATCATAAGCCAAAGATGAAATAAACTGTCATTTATTAAAATAATAATTTTTATCAAACATTTCATTCAGACCACAACAAAGTGAAACTATTTCCAGCGAACAGGGTCCCCCTCCTTATGTGTCTTTAAAGCTTGAAGCCACTTATAATAAAACAAGTCTTTGCCATGCATTTTTTTTTCTTGTTCACAAGATTGTCATTCATTTTTTCTCCAATTTCCTTAAATTTTTGAAAAACTCAAGATTCACCTTTTGCCATTTTACTTAGGTCTTTTTCCCCTCAAACAAAAGGAGAGTTTCATGTCAAAGAAGTGAGGAGATAAAAGTTTAAAGTTATATGTCCTTGATCTTGATCTGGAGCTTTCTTATATTATCAGCAGCATTTACTGTCACAACCTGGGGAAAAGAAGTGAAGCAGTAAGAAAGGAGGAATTAGAAGAAAAGAACTGTAGGTACGAATGCCAAGTATCTTTATTCACGTTATTACTCCTAGTTTTAGAATTAAAATCATCTTTTAAAAATCTCATTTTGGTGAGATGGCTAAATGTGTGTGAAATGAATACTTGTAAGAGAAAATAATGGAAGAAGTGTTTCAATCAGGTGTCTTTCAGTCATAACATTTTCACGTCCCATTGACATTTCCATGGAATATCTCCGTGCATGGAAAACTGATGCTTAGATACTAGGGGTGGGATGGATATAGAGAAATAGAATGTATTGATTACATTTCCTGGGCTATTTGTTTATGTAATTTGTTTCATTTAACCTTTCCAATAACTCTATGTAGTATATTTACCTACTTTTGAATTAAACCAACTGGAACTCACTCTACAGTTATTAGTAAGTACAGTCCAAATTGAAACCTGGGGTTTTCTGCCTCAAACACCATACCACACTGATGTCCTGTTATAAATATAGAAATAAATGTCCTGGCCTCAAGCAGTTTATAATCCAGGAAAGACTGCAAATGTCTCTGTAAAAAGCAAAATCAGCAGACCACATTTTTTTTTGTTGTTGTTGTTGTTGTTGTTGTTGTTTTCAGACCACATATTTATCCTATTTTAGGTACTGTAAAAATAACTCCACCTACATGATTATGAAGGTTCAGCCTCACTGCCAATGGAATACCCACTTTGAGTTGCTTTTTCCTTGACAGTGATGCAGAAACATAGAGATACTATTTTGCTAACATTTTTTTTTCCAGCAAATAATGTAACGTCACACAGACTTTGAAGTTATCTCTATGAGACTCAGTTTCCACTTGTTAAATTAGGAAGATGGTACCCATGATAGAGTTGCTATAAAGATTAGACAGTTGCTTGATTCGTGCTCAGTTCTCAAACATGATGGTTGTGACCACTTGCAGCAGCCTTTAATGCTGGCATGTGTTTTCATACACTTTGATGTGTTTTGAAGACCTTTGGTGGTAAGTGGGGCTGTGGTCCTAGATGGAGCCTCTGGACTCACTGTTGATGGTGACAGTCAGCCCGACATGTGCACCAAAGTGCTAAGTAATTGGGTGTGGGGAGGAGAGATGCTAGGGTCGGGGAAGTACTGGAAAGAAGGAATCAAGAGTTCCACTAAAAGTACTTTTCAAAATTGAGTCAAGGAATCGGCAGGAATCTATGGGAAGAAAGTGGGAAAGGGGCTGGGGTGCAAGATGAACATCTTTCTCCCAAATTGAACATCGTAGTTCTTGGGCCAACTGTCACAAAATTTTCCTCTCAATGGGGAAATCTCTTTTGAAGGACTAACCTTACAAAACACAAAATCATGACCCATGTTTCCCACCCCCCTTATTTCGTGCTTTAATATAATACATTGAAAAGAGAAGTTGTTTCACGTAAACCTGTAGAGAGTCATAATCCATCTGAACCAATCCAAATGAAGGTAAAAGAAATAATCAGGCTCCCGTTATGCAAAATGGTGCTCAGTTAATTTATTGCACTGCACTGAATAATAAGCTGTTAGGCTCCACATTACTTTATTCACGTTAGATCCAATAGCTTATTGCTGCTGGAGCTTATTTCATCGCATACAATTCGGATATATTACAATGGAGTAGATATTAGTCCGTTATGAGAGACAGACTTAAGTACTTCATTTACAGGATCTCTCCATTAGGAAAATGGCAAGGGAGAAGAAGAAATGCAAACAAGGTAATGGAAAGAGGGGGATTTATGTGTGTTGCCCATCAACCGGCTCTGCTATGAGTGATTGCTGGTTACCATGCATGGGGCTGGTGCCTTGGAGAAAAGCAATGTTTCCAGTGGGAAGAAAATCCAAAGAGAGTTTATGTTCCTTTTCAGGGAAGTGTTGACATTTTAATTACTTTCTGTTTTCTTTGGAGCTACATTTGAGAATTGGAAGCGAGTTAGAAAAATAAAAATTGGCTTTATTAGAAATCACATGAATTGACATGCAGCCATGAGCTGGAGAAAGTCCAGATTCAGCTCTTGACAAACTCAAGTCTCCAGCAGGACCCAGAGAGCCAAAAAATTCAGCTATTGAAAAACTAACCCGAAGAATTCCTACCCAGGGCATGTCATCTCTGAAAGCAAACCATTTGTTTTTGGGTGCAATCTAATCTTTTCTGGCTTCTGAACCCCTGTTCTTCACTTTTGTAAATTTTTTCCTTTAAACTTTGGTCTCTCAGAGGTTTGTGAGGGTAAGTAGAACGGGGATGCAAAGCAAAAAGAGAATGATCACGAAGAATTGGAATGAGTTGGGGAAATTGGTGGGTTTAGCATTACTTAGTTTTGAAGATCATCTGATACTTTCGGTATTTCATCAAAGAAAACTGCCTGTCCAAGTGTGGGTGGAGCCAGAGTAAATGGCTTAGGGAGATGTGGTGTATCTGCACTCTCTCCTTGCACCTGCGATTGCCTAGAATTGAATAAATATTTAGCAAAACCAGGGTATCTACATGTGCTCCAGTATCAGCAAATCTAATAACTGTAACTGGGTACAAGACTGAAGTTGAAAAAAAAATGAACAACTCCAACCAGCATGTTTGTGGTGCCCCAAAGGGTGACAGCTGAGGACGTAAGCTCTTCTTGTCCCTTCCTAAGCCTTCCTAGTCTTACTACATTCCAGGGACAGTGTGGAAACTCCACTAAGCTTAGGCCAGTCAATTCAATAATAAGTGTGTCAACCTGAGTCCCTAAAATATTTCTCTAATATCTATAGTGAGCCACGTGTTTAATCCATAATTTCAATTTTCCAAAAAACCTGTAAGGAGATGTTACTCTTGCCCTTGATAATGTTATTGCTGTTTTACAAATGAAAACAGGCTTGGGCAGGTTAAGTAAATTTATAAGTTATACAAACTTGTATTATAAAACATCTCAAATGCATGCAAAAAGAACATGAAAAAATAGTAAAATGGACCTCTATGCTTATTTGACGTCACTCACTCAGGATCAGTCTGCTTCACTGACATCTACCCCACCCCATTATGTATTCTGAAACAAATCCCAGACATCAGGTCATTTCATCTGTATATCTTCCAATGTGAGTCTCGAAGAGATAAGGATTCTTTAAAATAAAATAACTGCAATACCTCTATCACACCTAACACATTAACGATAATTCCTAATATCAAGAAATATGGGGGTCTTCCCTGGTGGCGCAGTGGTTAAGAATCTGCCTGCCAGCGAAGGGACACGGGTTCGAGCCCTAGTCTGGGAAGATCCCACATGCCATGGAGCAACTAAGCCTGCAAACCACAACTGCTAAGCCTGCGTGCCACAACTACTGAAGCCCGCGCGCCTAGAACCTGTGCTCCACAACAAGAAAAGCCACCGCAATGAGAAGCCTTTGCACCGCAACGAAGAGTAGCCCCCACTCGCCGCAACTAGAGAAAGCCCATGCACAGCAACGAAGACCTAACGTGGCCAAAAATAAATAAATTAATTCATTAAAAAAAAAAAAAGAAATATGCAGTCAGCATTCACCTATCCCCAACTGTCTTATAATCTGTTTTTTAAAAGTTTGTTTGAATTCAGATCCAAACAAGGTTCATGCCTTGCAATTGCTTGTGAGTAGCTAAAGTCTCTTTAAACCTGCTGGGTCCTCCTTCAACTCCAATTTTTTTCTTAGGATTTTTGGTTGAAGAAACGAGACTGTTTTCCCTGAAATTTTCTAACAGTCTGATAACAGTCCGAATTGTCTTGATTCTGTTCCTTGAGGTGTTCTCAAGTACATTTATTGTCTTATACTTTGCACTTCCTATACATTTATAGGTAAAGGTAGAGGTTTTATTAGATTCTGGTTCCATGTTTTTAGCAAGACTATGTCATAAATTGTAGTATATATTTCCATCAGTAGAAATGTATTTGTGCGTGTGTCATGTTATCAATTATTGAGGAGTTTTGCTTAGATCCATTATTTCATTAGGTATTGCGAAGTTGCGATATCCTGATTTTACAATTTAAAAAGAATAGACTTTATTTTTTAGAGCAGGTTTAGATTCATGCAAAATTGAGTGGAAAATACACATCTATTCCTTCTCCCCTGTCTCCCCCACCAGCCTCAGCCTCTTTCCCTATCAACATCCAGCACCAAAGCAGTACATTTTGACAATGAGTGAACCTAAACTGACACGTCATTGTCACTCAAAGTCCATAATGTACATTAGGGTTCACTCTTCATGTTGTACGTTCTATAGGTTTTGACAAATATATAATGGCCTGTATCCATCAGTGATTTCTGTTTATTTTATTGACAGGGGTCCTTCTACAAGGAGAAACTTCCCCCTCATAACCTATTTGGTTATATGAAGTAAAGTTCATCTAAAAAACCCAGGACAAATGCTTTGTTCTTTTATCTACCAGTTTGCAGAGTAATGAGTTGTTTCTCTCTGGTATCCTCTAAAGTGAACAGAAGCTGTTGTTTTTGCTTTTATTGTTAATATCACTAAGACCTCATGAATTTAAGCATATTTGATATGTTTCAATGCTCTATTGTATATGTATATATATGAATATACATATATATGCTAATAACTCATTGGTAAATTTCTAGGTTACCAATGTCTGTAAATCTACACTATTTTGCTGTTTTGATTTGAAGAAAGTAATTCTTGTCGTAGTTTAACATTTTATCTTAAAACACTTTTCCACTGACTGACGGTTATAAAGATTCCCCTGAGTTTCTGAGGATGGTAGAAAACCTTGCTTTGTTGCTAGAAAAACAGAAGCAGCTGTTTATATAGACATAAGAGCAGGAAAGAAAGAAGGAAGGAGGGAGGAGGAAAGGAGGAAGAATTGAGAAACAGAGCCAGCAAGTGAGTATTAAAATACAAGCTGATTAATTAGTAGGCTACTGCATAGTCTGGGAAAATTATTGCAGTTCAATTATTTACATGGGGTCGTGTGACATTACTGTAACATGGTTAAGCTCAAGGCCTTGAGATTCAGATGCTTGGGTCAAATCTCCAGTTCTGGTCCTTCCTAGTTTTGTCAGCTTGGCCACGTTACTTCTCTGTGCTTCAGCTTCCTCAGTGTAATAGGAATAAAACAGCACAAGTGTGTAAGGATAAAATAAATGCTAGTTGGTTTTGTTGTCGTTGTGATGATGACGTGTAAATATGGGGATATTTACAAAGTAGTGTCTCTTTCTGGACACAGAAGAGAAAGAGAAAGTAAAACTGATATTTGTTGAGTAACTACTAGAGGCAGGTACCAAACTAGCCTCTGTATTATATTATATGATTTAGCAACTTTAATATTTTTTTAATCTATCACCATTACCCACTATTTATTCTAGCACACTAACTGGCATAGGGAAGAGATACAGTATACCTTTTGTGTGTGTGTGTGTGTGTGTGTGTGTGTGTGTGTGTGTGTGTGTGAACTGAGTGATACTGTTAGGTGTATTTGACCCATTTTTGATTTTGTGAACATCTGCAAAGAACTTTACAAGACAGGGGATGGTATGATACTAGCAAAGAACAGAACTTTAAAACTCTGTTAGAAAATCTTAACGACCAATCCCAGTAAAGATGTTCAAGCGCTAAAGTGGGCAGCGAGGCCCTAGTGAATCACATAATTCTAGTATTGTCCTTGGCAAATTGATATCAGTATTCACCAAAATTCTTTCCTTGCACAGGAAAAGAAAGAAAGGAAAGAGGAACAATTTCTGAATCACTCCTCCAACCACGGAAATGATTTTAATTACCATTTCATCTGTTGGCAGTCTCTTCTGGCAGATGTACCTGCAACTTGGAAAGATAACAAATGAACCAATTCCTTGCTCCAGAGTTGACACTGATAGTGCTTGCTGAATTTGCTCTCAGAAAAGAATCCTGGGCAACAATACATCTGGCACTCCATTCGAGGAATTTGTCATGTCGTTGACATGTTCAGCCTCCATTGTCCACACCATCATGACAGCAGGTCCTTTATATTTCAAAGAAATTGCAGTCTGAATTAATATAATTAGAATGTAACTGCTATTCACTGCACAAACTCCTCATTTCTAGGAGTACAGATCTGATAGCACATCTGTGCTCAGAATCTTTCCAGTGATGGCTGCAGGGGAGCAAGCAGATAATAAAATGACAGAATATACCCTCTTTCATTAGCCTCTTTAAGTACTAACTAACGGAAATATAGGAGAAGAAGAAAACTGTCCTGGGACTTCCCTGGTGGCACAGTGGTTAAGAATCCGCCTGCCAATGCAGGGGACACCGGTTTGATCCCTGCTCCGGGAAGACCCCACATGCCGTGGAGCAACTAAGCCCGTGTGCCACACCTACGGAGCCCACGCACCACAAATACTGAAGCCCGCATGCTCTAGGGCCCATGCTCCACAACAAGAGAAGCCACCGTAATGAGAAGCCTGTGCACCGCAACTAAGAGTAGCCCCTCCTCGCCGCAACTAGAGAAAGCCTGTGCACAGCAACAAAGACCCAACACAGCCCCAAAATAATTAATTAAAAAAAAAACAAAGAAAACTGTTCTGTCTTTGGCATGTCTAAATAGAAATACTTTTCAAGTTTACCAGTCTGTATAGCACTTTTATAAAATAGGTAGTATAGAGTGTCTGTCTGAAGTAAGAGAAAAAAACGAAATAGGAAAGACAGTTACATGAAGTAGAGTGGATAATTTATGGACAGAATTACAGAATTAAATAGTGATTGGATAATTTCATTCACTCTTTACTACTTCACTTTGAACCGGCAATGCCACTAACCAAGCAATTACTACCAAGTAAACAACAACTTGAGTGCCAGATTCTTGAATTTCATTCTTTGTCATTGTTATGTTTCTACAAATGCTTGACTATCAATATGGTAGAAACTGACATCAGCATCTTTTTTGGGGGGGATAAGGTTGATTTACATTCTCTCAAATAAGTTAACTTTCTCACCTCCAAGGACTCATTTGAGGGGAGCAATGACTTTGATGTATTAATGTGTAGACTGGTGCTCATGGCCTCTCCTCTGAAGAGTATAAAGTTTATCCTTGCGTATGTTAGGGACTGAATGTTTGTGTTCCTCCAAAATTTATATGTTGAAGTCCTAACCCCCAATGTTCTGATATTTGGAGGTGAAGCCTTTGGGAGGTAAGTAGGTTTAGAAGCAGTCTTGAGGTTGGGGCCCCCATGATATGATTACTGACCTTATAAGACGAGGAAGAGATACCAGAGTGCTCTCCCCCCTCCATGTCTCTCTGTCTCTGTCTCTCTCCCTCTCTGCCATGTATGGGCACAGCAAGAAGCCGGCTATCTGCAAGCCAGGAAGAGAGACCGGGAACCAAATGGGCTGGTACCTTGATCTTGAACTGCCCAGCCTCCAGAACTGTGAGAAATGAATGACTGTTTCTTAAGCCACCCACACTGCGCTATTTTGTTACTGTAGACCCAGTTGACTGACAGTGCATAGGAGTCATTTGTTAATGAGCATTAAGAAGGGATAATGGTTTTCATTTTCTTGTTTTTCTTAGAGGTATCTCTTGATCTTCACCTGAAATCCTGTATCAGAAATTGCAGTACTAGAAATACAGAGAATGGGTAAGGTAGTACAAAAATAGGGCCAAGGCTTATGAGAGAAGCTTTCAACAGAGGAGTACCAGAGCCCCTTTTAATTTTAAACCAAATACATATTATAAACCAAAAACGTTATGTTAAAGAGCTGTGTAACCTGGTAGACGGGTCTGCAGGGAAGACTTGTTAAGATGCTGATGTCTGGACTCCTTCAGATCCACGGAATCAAAATTGTCAGCTGTGGGGCTGAAATCTCTCAAGTTGAAAACCACTCCAAGTGCTTCTAATGCACCCCAAACCTGGCACCCACAGGCCCATGTTGTCTTTCACCGATACAAATACTCAAGTTTACTAACTGGGTCGATCTTCCTATAGATGATATGTGCGGTTTAAAAAATGGATACATTTAATTTCTATAAATGGAAATTTATTTAGGATGTTTGGGGCTGGTCGTTTTTAGAGGGGCTTCTCAGAACACCTGTCTGTGTACACTCCCCTTCCCCTTTGCCCTAGTTACCCTTGTTTATATTCTCAGTCTGTGTGTTCTGTCTGGGTTAGGAAAATAAAATGGCATCTCAGAGTTTTACTTTGCAAAGAATGCAATAAGGATTTATATTTTAATGTGAAAAATCCTTTAATAGAGTAAATAAATGCCCCTCCCTCCAATGCATTTGTCTTATGACTCTGGATGTTTAAGAATAGGATTGTGTGTAATAAACACACATTTAGACGTCCGAATATATGCACAGATGGAAAATATCAAGCTTGCAGGAAAGGCCCCTCCTCCGAACACAGGGGTTCAGTGGAACTCATCTCTCTTTTCGCTATGGAATATGAATGTCGGCTTGAATGCAGGGCGTTTAGGAAATTCTTGTCCCTAGCCTCCTGACTTCCACCAGCTGCTGGCTCTGACATTGTCTTTTTGATCTCAAGGGGAGTAGGTAGGAAGTGGATTGGGGGCAGGGAGTTCCTATTCCTTGTTTGACCAATGGATTGCAGGATAGACTTGTCATGCGGAAAAAAGCTTGATTTATCCAAGGGAGGTGATAGTGACCCCCCAGGACCCAGCCTGCCCCATCACATCCCAGAGGACTTTATTCTGAGGTTTACAGAATAAACTGATTGGTGATTAGTTATTAAACTAAGTGTAATGCATATATAACAATTATTTTCCAAAAGAGAATTTTTTTTTTTTTTTAATTGTAAAAGAAGTACACAGCCATGGAAGCCTTTGGGGAAAAACAGAGGAAAATGAAAAAAGTAAAAAGGGGAAAAGTTTAGGCTAAGGTGTGATTTTAGAAATAGAGATGTGGATTAGAATCCACTCTTACTGATTGTATACCCTTCTTAAATTAATACTATTATTATCAAGAAATAGATTTAAGTTATGTCTGTTTTCATAATTTATTAACTGAAATCCCCTATTTCTTGCCTTAAGCCTACAAGCATTCTTCCTAGTATGTAAGAATTATTAAAAAAAACTATCCTCAGAAACAATTAACGTTCACAAGAAAGTAAGAAGTCTTTGTGGCAATGTTTTGTTTTATTATCGTATTTTTCTCTTTCCTGAAAAACCAATGAAGAATGGCAGTTTTATATGTAAAACAGTAGTTATCCTTTATAAGGATGACATTTTCCTAAAAGCCTAGAAGTATTTCACATTTACAGAAAAACACTCTGTTCCCAAGTTGGATCTGATTAAAATTCAAATCTATATTAACATCTCATTATGTTTTGAAGAAAGTGATCTCTATGCTTAATGGAAAATGCTTGGTGTCTGCCAGCTCTGTTTTTGTGGGTTCCTTAACAAGGCTGTCTGGGGACCCAGGAGGGCTGGGTCACAGCTACATCCTTGTTAAAACAGTCAGCCAGCATGAATGCAGGCCCTTAGTTTTTCCTTCCTTTCTGCTCTCCCATCCCTACATTGTTTCAGCTGCCAGCCCCTAATTTTTCTCTGAAGCAAGGGAAAGGGAAGGGCAAAAATGACTTTGAAAGAATAACATTTCTTTCTATGGACTTAAATAGAACACTCAACACAAAACATCCTGTGTTTTCTTTTAATTGATGACACTCTGACTGTAGTAATGGGTGAACTAAAACCTAGGGCTTGCCGTTGGCATAGACGTTGTTTTTGTGGCATTCTACCAGATCAAGGAATGTTGCTTGCTACTTAAAATTACAACCTGGCCCCTGCCCACAGGTACTTCTTGTCTCCTTCTCCCACTGTGCCTTTTCTTCTCTCCATTGTACTTATCACCTTCTAACATGTGTTTATTATGTGTTTTGTTTATTCTCCGACTCCTCTGGCCATAATGGAAACCCATGATAGCAAGGATCTGTGTATTTTGCCATTGTTGGATTCTTTGTTCTAAAAACAGTGCCTGGCACAAAGTAGGCACTCAATAAATATTTGCAGTATAAGTGAATGTACTCATTTCTTCCTCGGTGTCCTTTCCCATACAATTATGCGGAAAATAACTGGTAAAAATAGGATATAAAAATCCTATAAATATAATATGTTTATACCTGGTAGGTGTATTTGAAAGTATACCTCCGTTTGGAGTTTATGTATCTTAGTTGGTAAAGAAAAGATACAAGAGATGGATAAAAGAGAAACATCTCCTTGTCACTCTCTATCTTCTTATTTCGCTTTATTTTTCTTCCAAGCGTGACTCCCTGACACTCCAACATGATGTATATTTCTCTGCTTATTGCCTACCACCTCTCACTAGAATGTAAGCATTTGAAGGGTAGGAACTTTGTGTATTTCATTCACTGCTATGGCCCCATTGCTTAGAACAGTGTCTGGCACAGAGTAAGCCCTCAACACTTACTTGGTGAGTAAGTGAGTGTGTGGATGGGTGATGGAGACCATCCAGGCCTGGCCCAGGTGCTGTAGGGACTCTACAGAGTGATTGAACACCAAGACCTTGGTACTTCTGAGGTGGATGGTGGGTAGAGAGATCAGAAAGGGAAAAAGATGACCAAGGTGACCCTGACATTTAAAATTTTCCATTCATAGTGAAAAAGACATCCCACCCATTATGTATATGTGGTATAGTATGAGCCTAGGGACTGTGGTTTGGATCCTGGACCATCCATCTATTTTCAGAATAAGCTAAAATAATTTCTTCATTTCTTGCTGTCACATTTTCATTGTTTGTAAAATTAAAGCAGTGTTACCTAATCCATGGCTATAGTGGGAGGATAGAAAGGGCCTGATGCATAAGAGTTGGCTAGTAAATGTTTGCTATCATTGTCGTCATCATCATCCTGGGGGTTGGCAGACTATAGCATGTGGGCCAAACCCAGCCTGTGACCGGCTTTTGTAAATACAATTTTCTTGGAATATAGCCATGCCCATTCATTTTCTTATTGTCTGTGGCTGCCTTCTCACTGTAACAGCAGAACTGAGGAGTTACAAGAGACTGTATGGTCTGCAAAGCCTAAATTTTTACTCTCTGGCCCTTTACAGAAAAAGTTTGTGAGCCTGATCTAAAAGATGGTAGATCAGCAATATAACTAAGCCCACAGTCCAGCAAAATGTGGTCCACGGACCAGCGTGATTCACAAACTATTTGTTACTGATCCGGGACACACTAAGTACGGAAACTAAGAGTAAAGTATTTAGAAACGTCTATAACAATTTGATGTGCTGTTGACATCCAAGTGTATGATTTTGGTTTATACAAATGTCTTGGTTTATGACAGAGGAAATTAAAAAAAAAATTCCTTGGCCCTTCCCATTGGAATAGAATCTGGTGTTTTGTAACAGGATTTTGTTGTATTGCTAACGTAGTGAGATATATTCATGTGGTTTCAGATGGGAATATCTAGGGTCCCATCAGGTGGGAGTGACGAAGGGGTCCTGAGATTGCAACTGACCTGGAAATGTTGATGAGTGAGCCCATTAACAACGTCACGCAAATGGATGTCATATGTGGATGGATGGGCAGCCACAGTTCACTTATCAGCTAATACAGTTGTACTGTGTTGCTTCATATCTGAGAGAAGGCGACCACCTCAGGATATTATGTGTGTCTCATACATGTATATAAATGAACTCCTTTTGAGGTAAACGGATTTTAAGTTGATAATTCATCTTCTGTGAACAGTAAGCCAACAACTTTCCTGGAAATCTAGCAAAACAACAGTTCTATGACCAGCCTTATGCTTTGTTGCATGTGCGCTTAAAAAAAGCAGACTGACTTTTTCCTTTTCTGTTTTAGAAGTGGTTCCAAACGGTAAAGTCTGCCAGAAAAAACAGACCAACTCTCAGGAACAACAATGCCCATTATGTGTGGGGTGGAAGCTGCCAGACTTTGATTTCTGGCCAGACATTAACCCCTTTGGTGTCTTAGGGGAGAAATGACAAGTCTGAATCCAGACACTTCCAGGATTTTAACAGTCACTTATAGTGTGAGATCAGGCGATTTATAATAACGTGTGCAAAAAAAAGGGCTATTGTGAGAAGGAAGTACAAGTTCAAGGCCACATCTCCTTGTTTCCTGAATTCTGCCATAACTCATTCTGGCAAACGGACATGGATTCGATCACCTCTGCTGTTCCCTTTGCAGGCCTGCTGGTCATGGGTGAGAAGCGCCGTGCTCTTGCCCCGTGCCTCACCTGTGTTTTCAGTTGGACGTCGCCAGGGCCAGTTCGGCACTCTCAGAGCTAAACACGCGGATTCCTTGAGGCCACCATTTACAGTAAAGCTGCTAGAAAAGAGAATTCCTGCAAACTCTTTTGTGATCAGTTTCTTTCCCTTGTCATATGCCCCATAGGTTGACAGGCTGTATCCCATTTTGAGAGCTCGGATAAGCAGAAAGCAGTGCAATTTATAGTAGGAGGACGATTGTATGTGTTCTGTGTATATATGTGTGTATTTCAGTTGTTCCTTTATTCAATATGTATTTGTTGATAGTCTACTATGGGATGGCTGGGGATACTAAGTTAATTACAGTCATAATAATAGCTACCATTTATTGAGAGCTTACTGCATGTCAGTATTATGTTAAACATTTTACATACATGCAGTTTAATTCACTTAATTCTTTAAAAAATCTTTATAAAATAGCCCCATTTGACACATTAGTAAAATGAGTTCCAGAAAAGTCAAGGGCACATGGCTAGTTGATGACAGAGCTAGGATTCACATCTAGATCTGTCTGATATAAAACCTATTTCCTCATTCATTTAGCTAAGTTGCCTTCCTAGAAATGAATACAAATATCAAAAGGCATTTACTCAATTTCTTGGAATTCACATTCTGGTTGGCAAGAAAGGCATGTGATGCAGAATGGAAAAGGCTATCACACAGCTATGTACATGAGTAACTAATTCTGTTGGACAGTGGGAGAAGGTGGGAGAGGGTTAGAGGAAGGCCACAGAAAGAAACTAGTACTTGAGTTATGCCTCTATGGAGTGGGATATTCAAGAGGGAGAGAGATTCAGTTGGGTGAGCTTCGTTGTGTAGGAAGAGACCTGGACTTACAGAGTGATTCTGTGCACAGAATAGTGGGAATAGCAGTGGGAGATTCTTTAAGGTTGCTTCTCTACTTATCATGTCCAGATCTCTGTCCTCTTTGCTCTTATGGCATTGCCATGTCTTACTAAAAGGGGACTCAGGGAGAAAAGAAGTTCAGCCTGGGTAAATTAGAGGTGGTGATCACTGTTATGGTGACCACAGGAAAGAGAAACAAAGGTAACCTGTCTCTCTGCTCACTGCAATGGTGGGACGCTTATAGGATGACCGTTTCACGGATGAAGGTATCAACTAGCCTGGAAGTGAACATGAAAGCTTTGGCTGTGTTTTAGTACCAAGTGAAGGGAAAAAGGAGCTGATATACGTTGTTCTTTTCAATTGTATGTTTGACCCTGAAGGACATGGCTGCCTACCTCTTTTGCCAGAGATACGGGGACAGATAAAGAACAGAAATAGCATCCACCACCAACCCTACGTGAAGAAGACTGTGTTAAAGGCAAGGGTGTAGCTGAACACTGGGAAATAAAGTGATCACCTATTCGGTCCCAGCCAAGGGAGCAATCCAGCTCCAAGAAAAGGAGGACAATGGTGTTACAGCCAGGATGCTTCGGAGCTTTGGGCTGTTCTGTTTAGAACAAATAAAAAGCAATCAACATAGATGGAGCCCACACTGTTGGCAACCACAATTCTCTGGGGTTTCACTTTGAGGAGTTGAGACTTTGAAATTTGGGGGGTTAAGATTTCAGACTGGAATGATCCCCAGACTGTTCATTTGCAGTAATAATTCTGGGTTTTGTGCATATTTTTAAAAGGGTTACTGGGCTTTCCTATATTCATTGCCAAGCCCTCCCAGCCTCCAAATCTTCCTATAAAATGCTTCTTCTCTAGGCTTTAACCTTATCCTGTGACTGAATATGATTATGGGATATTTACATGCGTTCTTGTCTATTGTATCAAAAGATCATGAAAAAAATGCCCATCATTAAAGCCCCAAAGTGATTGGATTGGCATGGGGACCGGGGATGGGGCTGGCATGGGAGAGAGGATCTGACTCTGAGATTTCATGAAATCCAAAACAATAGGACAGCTGCTTTTCCTTAAACAGATTATTATTATTATTTCTACCTAGACAGCTTGATAGCAGCCATTATCTTCTTTCTGGGTGTCTTATCAAGTTCCGGCTGTGTGCAGCATGGGTGATAAGGAATGAGAAATGTCACCCAGGGGATTGCCAAGGATTATTTCTATGCACTGCTGTTCAGCAATGGCCAGTCCCTTAGAACTGAAAGTAGTCCTATTGTTCACGCCAGGCGGTTGCTATTCTGACAACACCAAGAGAGCAGAAAGAGGATGTAGCTGCCATTGTATGAAAGATTGAAATTTCATTACTCGCAGCTCAAGTTCAAGCAGTCTTGATTTTGAAAAGCAGCATCATCATGGAATATCTTTGAAGAGGGAGAAGACAAAGGAAGGAAAAAAGAATAAAATGAGCTCAGGGCTTTTCAGGACTATGAAGGAGTATTAAAAAAAAGAGAGAGAGAGGGAGAGAAGTATAATATTTTCAATCACCAGAACTTAAAATGCCAGGCATATAAAGCCTCAAAGGAATTGAATATCATCATATAACCATTACCTGTGATCCAATTATTTAATGTAAAGACTCCATCCTGCATATTACTCACCAGAAAATAGTTAATTTACTGGATTTCTGTTTAATTGTCTGTTTTCTATTAAGTTCTTGAATGAAATTAATCTGTTGATATTGGAAAATTTCCCTTTGCTTCTCAATAAAAAAATAAATGTTTGATTGTAGAAGTAGATGTGCTGGCTTTAAATATTTGAGGGAAAAATACAATCTTAGTACTGTATTTTTATCTTCCTAGAGAAAAGACTGCATTAGAAAAAGACAAAAGCGGGACTTCCCTGGTGGTGCACTGGTTAAGAACCCGCCTGCCAATGCAGGGAACACGGGTTCAAGCCCTGATCCGGGAAGATCCCATATGCCACAGAGCAACTAAGCCCACGTGTCACAACTACTGAGCCTGCATGCTACAACTACTGAAGCCCGCGCACCTAGAGCCCGTGCTCCGCAACAAGAGAAGCCATTGCAATAAGAAGCCCGCGCACCATGACGCAGAGTAGCCCCCGCTCACCGCAACTAGAGAGAGCCCGCGTGCAGCAACGAAGACCCAAAGCGGCCAAAAATAAATAAATAAATTTCTTAAAAAAAAAAAAAGAAAAAGACAAAAGCAACAACTAAAGTGTATGACTAACCTGTACTATATTCATATAGAATTTCCTCCCAAAGTGTTCAGCGTACCTCCGTCATCTTTATACACAGTGTTAGGGTCATGCTGATATTATCATGTAAGCTGCTTGGAAATGAGCCAAAGAAAATTTTTCCAACATCTTAAATCACTATTCTGAAATTGGAATTTCAAATGAATAAAATGCTTTGCTCTTAAACCAACAGCTTCTGAAATTAGATTTCAGCGGTGGAATCGTTAAAGATGAGGGGTGGGAGGGGTTGGGAAGGTAAAGAGCAAAGAGAGGCTACAGAGGAAGGAAGGGGGATGTGGGAGGAAGGGAAGGGGTCTGACTCCCTTGGGGCGTGTGAACTCCCGGAGGGCAAGACCTGCTCTTGATGTTTTTACAACACCTCGGACAGAGTAAGTCTCAGGAGGTATTTGTTTAGTGAGAGGTGTGTAACAATATGGTTTCAGTGTTAATGTATCCAAAGGCACATTCTCCTAACTAGACAAGTTCCTTTATTTTTTTTTTAGCCATTAAGCATTTATTAGGAAGCCTAGAGCATCTCCAGCATTTTTTTTTTTTTTTTTTTTTTTTTTTTTTTTTTTTTTTGGTACGCAGGCCCCTCACTGCTGTGGCCCCCTCCCGTTGCGGAGCACAGGCTCCGGACACGCAGGCTCAGCGGCCATGGCTCACGGGCCCAGCCACTCCACGGCATGTGGGATTCTCCCGGACCGGGTCACGAACCCGCGTCCCCTGCATCGGCAGGCGGACTCTCAACCACTGCGCCACCAGGGAAGCCTAAGCATCTCCCGCTTTAATACACATATGAATTATCTGGGGATCTTGTTAAAATCCAGATTCTGATCCAGTAGGCCTAGGAGAGGGTCTGAGATTCTCCATTTCTGTCAAGCTCCCATGGGATGCTGATGCTACTGGTCCATAGATGCACTCTGAGTGACAATGTACTGGTGTAATACATGGGGGAGCTGGCCTGGGAGTCATGAATTCGAGTTCTAGTTCTGATATTAACTATCTATGTTTTCAAGACAATTGATTCATTTCTTAGCCTTGGTTTCCCTATCTATATAATGAGAGGGTTGCAGCTATGTAATTTCTAGGGTTCTTACAGACTTAATACTTTATTTTATTTTATTTTTTTATTAGTATATAGCAGAGT
Organism: Grampus griseus; assembly: GCF_964374135.1. Classification (NCBI taxonomy): domain Eukaryota; kingdom Metazoa; phylum Chordata; class Mammalia; order Artiodactyla; family Delphinidae; genus Grampus; species Grampus griseus. The sequence continues at coordinate 74,664,864 of NC_139005.1, read as the reverse complement.
TTTTATTTTTCTTTTTATAATTGAAGTATAGTACAATATTGGTTTCAGGTGTACAAAATAGTGGTTTGACATTTATATACATTGTTAGTTTCTGCTTTATAACAAAGTGAATCAGTTATACATATACATATGTTCCCATATCTCTTCCCTCTTGCGTCTCCCTCCCTCCCCACCCTCCCTATCCCACCCCTCCAGGCGGTCACAAAGGACTGAGCTGATCTCCCTGTGCTATGCGGCTGCTTCCCACTAGCTATCTACCTTACGTTTGGTAGTGTATATATATCCATGCCTCTCTCTCGCTTTGTCACAGCTTACACTCCCCTTCCCCATATCCTCAAGTCCATTCTCTAGTAGGTCTGTGCCTTTATTCCTGTCTTACCCCTAGGTTCTTCATGACATTTTTTTCTTAAATTCTATATATATGTGTTAGCATACGGTATTTGTCTTTCTCTTTCTGACTTACTTCACTATGTATAAAAGACTCTAGGTCTATCCAGCTCATTAAAAATAGCTCAATTTCGTTTCTTTTTATGGCTGAGTAATATTCCATTGTATATATGTGCCACATCTTCTTTATCCATTCATCCAATGATGGACACTTAGGTTGTTTCCATCTCCAGGCTATTGTAAATAGAGCTGCAATGAACATTTTTGTACCTGACCCTTTTTGAATTATGGTTTTCTCAGGGTATATGCCCAGTAGTGGGATTGCTGGGTCATATGGTAGTTCTATTTGTAGCTTTTTAAGGAACCTCCATACTGTTCTCCACAGTGGCTGTATCAATTTACATTCCCACCAACAGTACAAGAGGGTTCCCTTTTCTCCACACCCTCTCCACCATTTATTGTTTCTAGATTTTTTGACGATGGCCATTCTGACTGGTGTGAGATGATATCTCATTGTAGTTTTGATTTGCATTTCTCTAATGATTAATGAAGTTGAGCATTCTTTCATGTGTTTCTTGGCAGTCTGTATATTTTCTTTGGAGAAATGTCTATTTAGATCTTCTGCCCATTTTTGGATTGGGTTGTTTGTTCTTTGTTATTGAGCTGCATGTGCTGCTTCTAAATTTTGGAGATTAATCCTTTGTCAGTTGCTTCATTTGCAAATATTTTCTCCCATTCTGAGGGTTGTCTTTTGGTCTTCTTTATGGTTTCCTTTTCTGTGCAAAAGCTTTGAAGTTTCATTAGGTCCCATTTGTTTATTTATTTTTTTTATTTCCATTTCTCTAGGAAGTGGGTCAAAAAGGATATTGCTGTGATTTATGTCATAGAGTGTTCTGCCTATGTTTTCCTCTAAGAATTTGATAGTTTCTGGCCTTACATTTAGGTCTTTAATCCATTTTGAGCTTATTTTTGTGTATGGTGTTAGGGAGTGATCTAATCTCATACTTTTACACGTACCTGTCCAGTTTTCCCAGCACCACTTATTGAAGAGTCTGTTCTTTCTCCACTGTACATTCCTGCCTCCTTTATCAAAGATAAGGTGACCATATGTGTGTGGGTCTATCTCTGGGCTTTCTGTCCTGTTCCATTGATCTATCTTTCTGTTTTTGTGCCAGTACCATACTGTCTTGATTACTGTAGCTTTGTAGTATAGTCTGAAGTCAGGCAGCCTGATTCCTCCAGCTCTGTTTTTCGTTCTCAAGATTGCTTAGGCTATTCGGGGTCTTTTGTGTTTCCATACAAATTGTGAAAATTTTTGTTCTAGTTCTGTGAAAAATACCAGTGGTAGTTTGATAGGGATTGCATTGAATCTATAGATTGCTTTGGGTAGTAGAGTCATTTTCACAATGTTGATTCTTCCAATCCAAGAACATGGTATATCTCTCCATCTATTTGTATCATCTTTAATTTCTTTCATCAGTGTCTTATAATTTTCTGCATACAGGTCTTTTGTCTCCTTAGGTAGGTTTATTCCTAGATAGTTTATTCTTTTTGTTGCAGTGGTAAATGGGAGTGTTTTCTTGATTTCACTTTCAGATTTTTCATCATTAGTGTATAGGAATGCCAGAGATTTCTGTGCATTAATTTTGTATCCTACTTTACCAATTTCATTGATTAGCTCTAGTAGTTTTCTGGTAGCATCTTTAGGATTCTCTATGTATAGTATCATGTCATGTGCAAACAGTGACAGCTTTACTTCTTCTTTTCCGATTTGGATTCCTTTTATTTCCTTTTCTTCTCTGATTGCTGTGGCTAAAACTTCCAAAACTATGTTGAATAAGAGTGGTGAGAGTGGGCAACCTTGTCTTGTTCCTGATCTTAGTGGAAATGCTTTCAGTTTCTCACCATTGAGGACGATGTTGGCTGTGGGTTTGTCATATATGGCCTTTATTATGTTGAGGAATGTTTCCTCTATGCCTACTTTCTGCAGGGTTTTTATCATAAATGGGTATTGAATTTTGTCAAAAGCTTTCTCTGCCTCTATTGAGATGATCATATGGTTTTTCTCCTTCAGTTTGTTAATATTGTTTATCACATTGATTGTTTTGCATATATTGAAGAATCCTTGCATTCCTGGAATAAACCCCACTTGATCATGGTGTGTGATCCTTTTAATGTGCTGTTGGATTCTGTTTGCTAGTATTTTGTTGAGGATGTTTGCATCTATGTTCATCAATGATATTGGCCTGTAGTTTTCTTTCTTTGTGACATCCTTGTCTGGTTTTGGTATCAAGGTGATGGTGGCCTCGTAGAATGAGTTTGGGAGTGTTGCTACCTGTGCTATATTTTGGAAGAGTTTGAGAAGGATAGGTGTTAGCTCTTCTCTAAATGTTTGATAGAATTCGCCTGTGAAGCCATCTGGTCCTGGGCTTTTCTTTGTTGGAAAATTTTTAATCACAGTTTCCATTTCAGTGCTTGTGATTGGTCTGTTCATATTTTCTATTTCTTCCTGATTCAGTCTTGGCAGGTTGTGCATTTCTAAGAATTTGTCCATTTCTTCCAGGTTGTCCATTTTATTGGCATAGAGTTGCTTGAAGTAATCTCTCATGATCTTTTGTATTTCTACAGTGTCAGTAGTTACTTCTCCTTTTTCATTTCTAATTCTATTGATTTGAGTCTTCTCCCTTTTTTTCCTTAATGAGTCTGGCTAATAGTTTATCAATTTTGTTTATCTTCTCAAAGAACTAGCTTTTAGTTTTATTGCTCTTTGCTATCGTTTTCTTCATTTCTTTTTCAGTTATTTCTGATCTGATATTTATGATTTCTTTCCTTCTGCTAACTTTGGAGTTTTTTTGTTCTTCTTTCTCTAATTGCTTTAGGTGCAAGGTTAGGTTGTTTATTAGAGATGTTTCCTGTTTCTTAAGGTAGGATTGTATTGCCATAAACTTCCCTCTTAGTACTGCTTTTGCTGCATCCCATAGATTTTGGGTTGTCGTGTGTCCATTGTCATTTGTTTCTAGGTATTTTTTTATTTCCTCTTTGATTTCTTCAGTGATCACTTCGTTATTAAGTAGTGTATTGTTTAGCCTCCATGTGTTTGTATTTTTTACAGATCTTTTCCTGTAATTGATATCTAGTCTCATAGTGTTGTGGTCGGAAAAGATACTTGAATCAATTTTCTTAAATTTACCAAGGCTTGACTTGTGACCCAAGATATGATCTATCCTGGAGAATGTTCCATGAGTACTTGAGAAAAATGTGTATTCTGTTGTTTTTGGATGGAATGTCCTATAAATATCAATTAAGTCCATCTTGTTTAATGTATCATTTAAAGTTTGTGTTTCATTATTTAGTTTCATTTTGGATGATCTGTCCATTGGTGAAAGTGGGGTGTTAAAGTCCCCTACTATGAATGTGTTACTGTCGATTTCCCCTTTTATGGCTGTTAGTATTTGCCTTATGTATTGAGGTGCTCCTATGTTGGGAGCATAAATATTTACAATTGTTATATCTTCTTCTTGGATCGATCCCTTGATCATTATGTAGTGTCCTTCTTTGTCTCTTGTAATAGTCTTTATTTTAAAGTCTATTTTGTCTGATATGAGAATTGCTACTCCAGCTTTCTTTTGGTTTCCATTTGCATGGAATATCTTTTTCCATCCCCTTACTTTCAGTCTGTATGTGTCTCTAGGTCTGAAGTGGGTCTCTTGTAGACAGCAAATATATGGGTCTTGTTTTTGTATCCATTCAGCCAATCTGTGTCTTTTGGTGGGAGCATTTAGTCCATTTACATTTAAGGTAATTATCAATATGTATGTTCCTATTCCCATTTTCTTAATTGTTTTGGGTTCGTTATTGTAGGTCTTTTCCTTTTCTTGTGTTTCTTGCCTAGAGAAATTCCTTTAGCAGTTGTTGTAAAGCTGGTTTGGTGGTGCTGAACTCTCTCAGATTTTGCTTGTCTGTAAAGCCTTTAATTTCTCCATGAAATCTGAATGAGATCCTTGCTGGGTAGAGTAATCTTGGTTGCAGGTTTTTCTCCTTCATCACTTTAAATATGTCCTGCCAGCCCCTTCTGGCTTTCAGAGTTTCTGCTGAAAGATCAGCTGTTAACCTTATGGGGATTCCCTTATGTGTTATTTGTTGTTTTTCCCTTGCTGCTTTTAATATGCTTTCTTTGTATTTAATTTTTGACAGTTTGATTAATATGTGTCTTGGCGTATTTCTCCTTGTATTTATCTTGTATGGGACTCTCTGTGCTTCCTGGACTTGATTAACTATTTCCTTTCCCATATTAGGGAAGTTTTCAACTATAATCTCTTCAAATATTTTCTCAGTCCCTTTCTTTTTCTCTTCTTCTTCTGGAACCCCTATAATTCGAATGTTGGTGCGTTTAATGTTGTCCCAGAGGTCTCTGAGACTGTCCTCAGTTCTTTTTTCTTTATTCTGCTCTGCAGTAGTTATTTCCACTATTTTATCTTCCAGGTCACTTATCCGTTCTTCTGCCTCAGTTATTCTGCTATTGATCCCATCTAGAGTATTTTTAATTTCATTTATTGTGTTGTTCATCATTGCTTGTTTCATCTTTAGTTTTTCTAGGTCCTTGTTAATGTTTCTTGCATTTTGTCTATTCTATTTCCAAGATTTTGAATCATCTTTACTATCATTATTCTGAATTATTTTTCAGGTAGACTGTCTATTTCCTCTTCATTTGTTAGGTCTAGTGGGTTTTTATCTTGCTCCTTCATCTGCTGTATGTTTTTCTGTCTTCTCATTTTGCTTATCTTACTGTGTTTGGGGTCTCCTTTTTGCAGGCTGCAGGTTGGTAGTTCCCGTTGCTTTTGGTGTCTCTCCCCAGTGGCTAAGGTTGGTTCAGTGGGTTGTATAGGCTTCCTGGTGGAGGGGCCTAGTGCCTGTGTTCTGGTGGATGAGGCTGGATCTTGTCTCTCTGGTGGGCAGGTCCACGTCTGGTGGTGTGTTTTGGGGTGCGTGTGGACTTATTATGATTTTAGGTAGCCTCTCTGCTAATGGGTTGGGTTGTGTTCCTGTCTTGCTAGTTGTTTGGCATAGGATGTCCAGCACTGTAGCTTGCTGGTCGTTGAGTGAAGCTGGGTGCTGGTGTTGAGATGGAGATCTCTGGGAAATTTTTGCCGTTTGATATTATATGGAGCTGGGAGGTCTCTTGTGGACCAGTGTCCTGAAGTTGGCTCTCCCACCTCAGAGGCACAGCACTGACTCCTGGCTGCAGCACCAAGAGCCTTTCATCCACACGGCTCAGAATAAAAGGGAGAAAAAGTAGAAAGAAAGAATTAGTAGAAGTAGAAAGAAAGAAAGAGAGGAAGGAAGAAAGAAAGAAAGAAAGAAATGAGGGAGGAAGGAAGGAAGGAGGGAAGGAAGAAAAAAGAAAGAAAGAAAGAAGATAAAGTAACATAAAATAAAGTAAGATAAACTATAATAAATTATTAAAATGAAAAAATAATTATTAAGAAAAAAAAGAAAAAATATTAAAAAAACAAACAACAACAACAAAAAACGGACGGATAGAACCCTAGGACAAATGGTGGAAGCAAAGCTATACAGACAAAATCTCACACAGAAACATACACATACACACTCACAAAAAGAGGAAAAGGGGAAAAAATCATAAATCTTGCTCTCACAGCCCACCTCCTCAATTTGGGATGATTCGTTGTATGTTCATGTATTCCAGAGACGCAGGGTACATCAAGTTGATTGTGGAGCTTTAATCCGCGGCTTCTGAGGCTGCTGGGAGAGATTTCCCTTTCTCTTCTTTGTTCTCACAGCTCCCGGGGCTCAGCTTTGGATTTGGCCCCGCCTCTGCGTGTAGGTCTCCGGAGGGCATCTGTTCTTTGCTGAGACAGGACGGGGTTAAAGGAGCAGCTGCTTCGGAGGCTCTGGCTCACTCAGGCCGGGGGCGGGGGGGGGGGGGGGGGGAGGGAGGGGCACAGAGTGCTGGGCGGGCCTGCGGCAGAGGCCGGCGTGACGTTGCACCAGCCTGAGGCGCGCCGTGCGTTCTGCAGGAGGAGTTGACCCTGGATCCCGGGAAGCTGGCAGTGGCGTGCTGCACAGGCTCCCCGGAAGGGGGGTGTGGATAGTGACCTGTGCTCGCACACAGGCTTCTTGGTGGCGGCAGCAGCAGCCTTAGCGTCTCATGCCCATTTCTGGGGTCCGCGCTTTAGGCCGCGGCTCGCGCCCGTCTCTGGAGTTCCTTTAAGCAGCGCTCTTAATCCCCTCTCCTCGCGTACCAGGAAACAAAGAGGTAAGAAAAAGTCTCTTGCCTCTTCGGCAGGTCCAGACTTTTCCCTGGACTCCCTCCCGGCTAGCTGTGGCACAATAGCCCCCTTCAGGCTGTGTTCACGCCGCCAACCCCAGTCCTCTCCCGGCGCTCCGACCGAAGCCGAGCCTCAACTCCCAGCCCCGCCCGCCCCGGCGGGTGAGCAAACAAGCCTCTTGGGCTGGTGAGTGCCGGTCGGCACCGATCCTCTGTGCGGGAATCTCCCCCCTTTTCCTCCGCACCCGTGTTGCTGTGCTCTCCTCCGCGGCTCCGAAGCTTTCCCCCTCCGCCACCCGCCGTCTCCGCCCACGAAGGGGCTTCCTAGTGTGTAGAAACCTTTCCTCCTTCACAGCTCCCTCCCACTGGTGCGGGTCCTGTCCCTATTCTTTGTCTCTGTTTTTTCTTTTGCCCTACCCAGGTACGTGGGGGGTTTCTTGCCTTTTGGGAGGTCTGAGGTCTTCTGCCAGCTTTCAGGAGGTGTTCTGTAGGAGTTGTTCCACGTGTAGATGTATTTCTGGTGTATCTGTGGGGAGGAAGGTGATCTCCGCCATCTTCCCGGAAGTCCCCCAGACTTAATATTTTAAAATGAAAGGAAGAAAGAAAGAAAGGAAAGAAAGGAAAGGAAGGAAGGAAGGAAGGGAAAGAAAGAAAAAGGAAGGAAGGAAGGAAAAAAGGAAGGTGGGAAGGAGGGAAGGAAGGAATAATTTAGAGAATGCCCAGTTTGTCTCTAAAAATCCCAGGGAGGCTGAATTATTTCCTTCCAAAGTCGCACAGGTGATTTGGCATAGTTGAATTGTGATTCAGCTGGTTTCTGATTTCTAATAGAGTAATTTTCCACTATCATTTCTTTTATCATTATTAATCATTTTTGTGGAATGCCTACAATTTGCCTGATGCAATGCTAAGTGTTGGGAATATAAAGATGAGTAAATTATCTTATTTTATTATCAAATCCCCTGCCTGATTAACTGAGAGCTTTCCATCCTGCAAAGTGAAGACCAGCTAATCAAGGCAAATGTCTAATATGCTAGTTCCCCATCCTCTGTGATATAACATATTACTGGATACAGTAGAATGCTTGCAAAGATGGCTAATTCTCCAACTCTCCCCATATCCTTTCTTCACTGTGTAATTTCCAGCTGATCATATCAAAAGGTGGCATTTCTTTCCCTAGTCCCTGATTTCAGGCTGGTCTTTGTGACTTGCTTTGGCTAACAGAATGCAGTGGAAGGAACAAAGTTCTAGTTCTAAATCCTGACCTCAGGAGGCCATGCCCACTTTTGTTTCTCAGACCCCTGCCGCTGCCATAAAGAACAAGCCTGGGATAGCCTCCTGGAAGGTTAAGCATCACAAGGAGTGACTAATTGTCCCAGCTGAGGCCAATCTAGACCAGTCTACAGCAAGTCATCCCACAGATACATGTGAGAGCTCTACCAGGGGCAACAGAGTTTCTCACAGAGTCCACCGCTAACCACAGATGCACAAGTGAACTCAGCTGAGGCCAGGAGGACTGCCCAGTTCATCCATAAACTTCTGAGCAATAAGAAGTACTTATTAAAGCTACTTAGTTTGGGGGTGTTTTGTTATGCAGCATAGTTAAGTGGTGTGATGGCCTTCTAGACACTGAGCTTTGATTCAGATAAATGGTTCTAGTTTGGGTTCTTCCTGGAAGACATTAGGTAAGATATTATGGGAGAGGTATGAACTTTGCTACGTCTTTCATATTTTTGAGCTGACTTTCATTTACAAAGAGGGAGGAACTTAGCTTGAATTATGTTTTATTTACCAATAAAAGAAAAATGTGCATGATGATGACCGGAAAAGCTAAGTTGAGAGACTGAAGCTCAAGGTAACATACATGCATATTCCTTTTCTGAAGGAAGCCTAAAGGACAGAGACAAGATCAGAAATCAGAAAGGACTGTTCCCATCCTGCTTTTGCCATGTGTGTATGTATGTTATCTTGAACTTCTGTTTCCTTTGTAGTAACCAGGTCTAACTATAGCTGCCTGCCTTCCTTCAAATGTGGCCATGTGTTACTCAAATTATTTTATTCTATTTTCACATAATAGTATCTAGTAATTATTGAGAAGTCATAATTCCCTCTATAAGTATAATAATAACTACCATATATACATTTTATAGTTTTCAAATTGTCTTTATGTAAATTATCTCACTTTGATTCTCCAATGAGGCCTTGAAATACTGACCTTTATTTTCTTATTTTACAGATGAGGAACTTCTGCTGTCTTCTAAATGGTGGTATTTCTAAGAAATGTCTGAGATCATGACAGACTTGCCAAGACAAGAACCCCACCATTTTGGAGCTTTTTTTTAAAGAACCAAACCTGGTGAGTAGATCAGATCTCTGGCTTTTATTATCAAATAGATACCTTACTTCTTGTTGCCAGTTTTTTTCATAACAGCTCTTGTCTATGAGGTGCCATTGGTTTTTTCCCCCAAGACATTTTTAAAATGGGAGAAAGGTAATGGTTACTCTGAAATTGCATCTTGGTCTAGTATTTATATTCTTAAGCCATCAGATTGTCTGTTTAATGATGTTGATAGACTACACATATAGTTAAATTATTATCATCAGTGCTTGAGCCATGAATTTTTATTTTTGGTTATGTAGTTGAGTTGGTTGATAATGTAGGTTCTGGGCTCAGGAAGTTTCTATCTGAAATATGTATAATGGCCTAAGTATCTTGTGAATATTGCCTGGCCCCTGACCAATGATTTAAGTTTCACCCATGGTTATGAGTCTTACAAGGCAGAGCTATTTCCTCTGTTCTACTTAATTTTAAGTGTTATACTTATTTTGACCATCTCGTATAAGTTTCCAGTACCACGTTTTGATAGTATGAAGGAGAGTGGCTATTGTGACACTATAATAGCTGCAATTTTATTGAGAGCTTACTATGTGAGAGCCAACACTGTTTTACTTAGTTTAACTCAGCTAGTTCCCACAACAGCCCATTGAGATGAGATGTGTTATTATCCCCATTTTACAGACAAGGGAAATGAAGCACAGGAAGATTAAGTAAATTGCCCAAAGTCACACAGCTAATAGGTGATAGAGCTGGATTTTTAGCTCTGACCACTTGAGTAGGAAATTCCCGTACCATATACTGCTATATTTCTTGTGCTATGAGATTTTCTTTAAATCAGACACCAAGAAAAATGATGTGTATCAGTCTAGCCATTGCAGTGCTACATCACCACAAATTGTATGTGTTCACAAGCAATCTAGGTACTATGAACTCCCTTGCAGAAATCTCCCAGTAATCAACCTCCAGTAGGGCATTTCCCTGTGTGCTAGACATGCAGAAGATGTAAAAGAGGTAGAAGAAATTCTCCCTCCGATGGACCTGAGGATTTATGGGAGAAGATGATCGTTTTGGAGCGTTGGGAGGATAGAGTTGGTTGTATAAGGTCTGAAGGTCATAGTGGGGAGGCAATGGATAGAGGTCCTTGAAATGACTTCATTTCCAGACACTGTCATCAGATTTTAGGTCGGTCTGCCAGTCTTTCAAACGTGGGCAGGCTTGCCTCTAACCCCAATTCCTCAAATTGAGAAAGCACTAGGCCATGCCGGAATTTTTTCTCACAGATCTACTGACCACATCTTGTGGTTTCTTTTTACTTCCATGTCAACCCAGATGTAGAAGTCAAACTCTTAAAATATTTCCACCAGAAAGTCAATCCATACCAGTTATGGGTTGAATTGTATACTGCAAAAATTCATGTGTTAAAGTCCTAACCCACAGTACCTCAGAATGTGGCGTTATTTGGAAATCGAGCTGTTACAAATGCAGTTAAGTTAAGATGCAGTCATACAGGAATGGGGTGAGCCCTTCATCCAGTATAACTGGCGTCCTTATAAGGAGAGGAAATATGGACACAGATACAGACACAAGGAGAACTCTTTGTGAAGATGAAGGCACAGGTCATGGTGAGGCTTCTGTACACCAAGAAACACCAATGTTTGCCAGAAGCTCGGGGAAGAGGCATGGAACAGATCCTTTCTGCAGAGCCAGAAGGAAACCTTACTGACACCTTGATCTTGGACATCTAGCCTCCAGAACTGTGACAGTGAATTTCTGTTCTTTATCTAGTCAGTTTGTGGTACTTTGTTATGGCAGCTCTAGTAAATGAATACACTACCAAACATGTCCTGAGTTGGGTAGATTTTACTGAAGATATTTGGAGGGAGGCATGTCACAGGGAGGGATCACATCACACAGCCTACAGCATCCCCCCAATTAAATTGCCTCATCTCTCCCTGCACTCTCTTTCCTCCCATCTCCCCCATTCTGGGTTAATCTCTAAATACTCGGCTACAAATCTGTCTTGCTATTTTTTTCGGAGCAGCTTTTCCCTGCCTCTGAAGTTATGGCAGCAACCAACGTCTAGCTCCTAGGGCTCAGCTTCTAGCCCAACCATTAATCAAGGTACATGTCAAACACAAGCAGTCCATTCACATAGAGGAATTCCTGAGCCAAATATTACAGTAAGAACATTTTCTAGATGTTTCTAGGTGGCGAGGTTTCACATCTTGGCTCTGCTACTTACTAGATGTGTCAACTTGAACAAATTACTTCACCTCTCTAAAATGAGAATAATAATAATAATAATCCACCGGGTCTGTCTTAAATTTCGTACCCCCTCAAACACGCTCTGAGGCAGCTATCTGTGAGAGATGATGCACTGGGGAAGGTTCCCGGGAGTAGCATTGTAAGGGAGTGAGAGGGGCAGGAAGGGGCCTAGTGAGAAGTTGACCTGTGATGCAGGTACCGTTGGGGCCTCAGCCCTTCCCACGGGGATCTGTGGGGCTGGATGGCCCTTCAGAGTGGTCTCATATTAGGGCAAGGGGGCTGAGACTTTGTCCCCTCTCACCCATGCCAACTAGTTACTGGAAGTGGGCTACCCCCAGCCAGGGGTCATAACCTTTGGTGAGGTAGTGCCCTTTGGCTGAAAGCGATTTCTTGAGAGTAACTTGGCTCTGAGTGGTCAGTCACCAGCACTGCCGTGGTAGCTGGGGAATGAAGTGACTTGGCTGCCTGTCTGTCCTGCAGGCAGTTTCTAGGTGACACATTAAGCATTTACAACAGGGTGATTGTGAGCATGAAATAAGTTAACACAAAAACACGACTTGGAACAGTACCTGGTGTGTGATAAGTGCTGTGTGAATGACAGCCGTCATACACTCGAGGTCCACCTTAGCACTTTTTAGTGTGATGTAGTGACATACAGTTCACAGGATGATTTCATACATATTTTGATTCTCATAGAGGTGCTTATAGAGGTAAGTGAAGCAGACATTTCATCTAAAATGCTTTCTATGAGGAAACTAAGGCTCAGAGCAGTTAAATGACTTGACTGGTGCCACTGTTAGCAGGACACTTGTCCTTCCCTGTTTTTAGTTTCTTCCTCCCTATTTGCAATCATGGCTAATTTTTGAAGCCACAAGCGCCCATGTGTAGGCTCAGTCTCACCAACCCTAATCTTAAGTCAGACTGTTAGAAGGATTTACAATTCCCTAGTCTAACACCAGGATTCAGCATTAATGATCTTGGGGCTGGCCTAGCCCTATCTTGAGCCATGATGACATTGCAAAGGTGCTCGATGGGGTGAATGCATTTCACCAGGGGAGGTTGACCATCTGGCTGTAAGAGCCCTTGTGTGGCAGTCTTTACCTTAGCGGATTCTCTGTATAATTGCACATGTCTGGCCTTCCACTTCAAAGGCTTAATTTTATGTTGACTGATGGCAGAGAGAGCTTTCAGGGGAAGAGTACACTCAATAAATACAGCAAAGATTGGTATTTAAGCGAGAATCCTGTTTTTGTTTTTATTTTTTAAAGTTACCCAAAATACTTGAATCCCCAGAGCAACACATTTTTTGTTTTTTCTATAGGCAAACTAATCAGACATTTGCTTGGCGAGCATAACATCACAGCAAAGAGAATTGGTTGATCTTAAGAAGAATACCTCAGCTAAGATATCTGGGGCACTTTTTCTCTTCTGTAGGAGTACTGGCCTTAATATTTTTGTCTGGTGACCAAAGGCTCCCTCACCCCTGCTTAGGGTTGTACATGCACTGCTAGTCTTTGTCTCTGGGAGCCTCAGTTTTTCGTGTTCCATGGTTGACCAACTCCCCTTTTAAGATCACCACATTAATAACTCTAGTGAGTTTACAGGGAAGGCTGACTCTAGCCAGATGGTGATTCTGACTCCTTGGAGGGATTTTGCATGTTGCCGTGTTTATTTCATAGCTTGACTCTCAGAGGGCAATACTATACCCCTTATTTAGAGGGGCAGCAGAGTAAGCAGAGTGTTTAGAATTCAGGGTCTGAAACTGGGTTGCCTGGGCTTACACCTCAGCTTGCCTTTTGCTAACAGTGTGACCTGGGACTAGTGGCTTTCACTGGATATGCCTCAGTTTCCTTATCTGCAAAGTGGAGGTGATAGTACAGATTTCTTAGGGTTGTTTAAGGATTTAATGAAGTAATTAATGTAAAGGACTTAGAATGGCTGGCCAAAAAAATTGCTAATTAAATCTTCATTAATTATATATATCTTACAAACTAATAAACAGAATGAACATTTATCAATTGCTTATATAATCCATGCACTGTTATAAGGCTTTAACTTGAATATCATGTTATCTTTCCAAAATTCAGTCAGATGGAAAACATTTTGAGTCTATTTTATAGTTAAGGAAATGGAGATAGAGAGGTTAGAAACCACAAAAAAGAGGTGGAACAGGTGACCTGGGGGAATCAAGATTTTTATCTCTATGTATTACCTACATGTTCAATTCTTGCAAGTAAACTTCAACACTGCCCCACGTGCTAAAAGTTCTTTCTTTAGCACGGTAACTCAAAATAGTGCCCTACAATGCTTCTTTCAGTCTCACAAGGAAATACCTAGATCTTTCAGGTCACCAGGAAGCTGGACTTATCTACTGATCCATGCCCCTGTTTCTCCAGCTTGCTCATCACACTATCTGAGCAATACTGGATGTTTGGTCCCCCTTATCTCAGGCTACCCAACCTGCTAAGGCTCCTCTAACTCTGTGTCAAAGTCCCTCAATAGCAACTGCTGTGTAAGTCTTCACTGCTCCCTGCTGCAGTTCCTCAAGGTACCATATTCTACCTGCCCAACTGGACTTCCTTCAAATACAGACAATCAGGGTCCCCTCTCTTGGGCCTCAGTACCTGCCTCTGCTGCCCTCCGAGGTGGGGATGGTCAAAGGTCTTGGTCTCCCTTGTATTGCCTGTTGGGTATCCTTAACCAGAGAAATCCCATATCGGTCTTGGAGTATAATTATAAGGGGTATAACTGGAATTGAATCCATGTCTCCTGATTCCACATTCTTCATTGTAGGTGAGGTTGAGAGACAATGGCTGGGGTTAATTATTTGGGTGTAGACTTCATGGATCGAGGTAGAGCCTGGCATCTAAGTCTTGAGGTTCCAGAAAGATGCTTCTGCCCAATGTAGTAAAGGAATCCTGGTTGCCAAAAGACTAAGTCAAGGCCCCCTTACAACAGAAGAAGCCCAAACCCCAGTCCCCAGTGGTGGCTTATAAGACTTCATGGTCAGTGAGACAGAGGTAGGGATTGAGACTGAGTTACTCAGGAAGAACTCAGAGTTAGCTGAAGATGGTTCAGAGGGCAAGCAGGTCAAGAATGGGCAAAAGGGAGTTCCAGGGGCCTTTTCCATTATCATTACTCTTTGTAACTTGCGTTTTTCAGATGGGTAGTGCATGGGGTGGGGAGGTCCAAGCAAGTTTAAAGGGCCTGTGGCCAGTGGGATAGGCTCAGATTTTTTGTCTTTTACCATCCTCCATCTCTTCATCTTCTTAAGTCCTAGGAGCACGTATGGTGTTTAGCTAGAGAAAAGACTCTTCTAGAGTTTCCCAATTTATTAAATATTGCTGAGTCCTATTATTGAAGAGAGAAGATAGGATTTTCTTTCTGTGATTGATGAAAGCATGTTATGAGGCTCTGGTCCAGCCAGGATTATGGTATTGTCCTTGGGCAACTTTGGATGATCTGGCATTCTGTATTGCTGCCTTAGCTTCTGCATTCCATCACCCTTAAAAAGCTTTGAATTGTTTCATGTCCGTGTACTTTTGTCTGTGCTGTCCCTTCTACAGGTTGTACCCTCCCTGTCTTTAAGACACAGCTGGAGTGTTCTCTGACTTTGTACTTTCTTGTTTTGTGTCCATGCCTCTATTGTAATAATATGTGATATGTACTGAATACTAATTATACATCAGGCACAAGCAATTTATGAGCTAAGTATTACTGTTATCTTCATATAACAGAAAAATGAAAACTGAGACTTTAGGTAAGTGAATAATTTTCCAAAGGTAATCTGTGTAAACAAAATTCAAACCCAGATGTCTGACTTCAGAACTCAAGTTTTAACCGCCATGTAAGCTGTCTGCAGCTCATGCACCCATGAATTCAACCATCTTGCAAATATTCATTGAGAGCTTCCTGTATACCAGAAAACTCTTGGATCTGAAAATACAGCAGAGAACAAAACATAAAAATCGCAAAATCTCTACCTTCATGGAATTTGCATTCTATTGGAGGAGACTGACAATAAACAAATGTAATGTAATTCCAGGAAGCTGTAAGTGCCATGAAAAAAAAATACACAGAAGAAGAAAATAGAGGACTTCAGGGAGTTGCTATTTTAAGTGGCAGAGTGATGGAAGGCTGCTCTGAGGAGGGGATATATGAGCAGAGACCTGACTAAATGACATTATTTTCTGCACCACAAAAAATGTGATCTCTTTTTTAAAGGCAGGGCTTGGTTTATTTATGTCTCCCCAACATGCTTCCAGATTTATGGTACCCAAAAGATGACTGTATGATGAAAAGAGGAATATGATTATGCACATGAAACAAGGGGCTAGAAGGTCATGTCTGAAGTAGCAAGTGATTAATGAGAGCATTTTCCTGGGGGGTTAATTGAAGGAGACGGCAGTGAGCAAATTTTCCTCTTTAACTCCTTGCATTTCAAGGCCCAGTGACCTCCTGGCCAAGAAATACACACTATACCCTCTCTCCACTGTCTTCTGTGGCTTGCGTTTTCATTGGCTAAATATATTTCAATCCACAATCCACAGTAGGGAGACTTGGTCTGCTTTCTTCTTTTACAGGAACTTTATAAACAGGAATGATTGTATCTGTCTACTGAATATTCCTGTAACTACCTCCAGCACCAAAGATCTTGAGAGCTGAAATGATCAAAAGGGGATTGAGTTCTGAAACTGTACTTTACTTGTCAAGGTAGCACATTTGAGACTTAAGTCAGGGACACCTCAGTGATTTTATCACCTCACACCAACTCCTAAAAGGAATCTGCTTTTATTTATGAATGGCAAACAAAGGAGAAACAGAGGCTTGCATTTTCTTGGCAATTGGAAGGGAAGGGAGGGCTTGGATATTCATTCAGCTTTTCATTTATATTCTTTGTCTTCTAGATGTTAAGATACTACAAAGAACCAACTCTCTGTCCAAACCAATAGGAAAGTTAAACGTTTACTCTGCAAATGTAGGCAGTTTCAGAAAAGACAGACCTAATGCAATGACACTAGGAGAAAAATGAGAGTGATTTGCAATTTTTATTCAATTAAGCTGTTTTGCATTTCACTGTTAATGTATGAACTTCATGCTGAGCCTCTGTAGGTTCAAAGAGGGTCACAAGTGAATTGGAGAGAGTCGAGGGGCTGAAAGCAGGGGCCGAAGGTAGGAAGGAGAGTGACAAGCTAAACACTTGGACTGACTGCATGTGTTGAACTTTGATGTGGCAGCACTCACGTCAGACGTTGCCAGTATTTAGCGAACGCACTTCTAAATATCCCGATCGGTCTTGAAGTACACTCTTTTCCCTTCCTTTTTCTCTTTTCCAACTTCTCTGCTTTACTGCCCCACATACTGAAATGTACCCACAGTCAGATGCCAGACTGGGGCTATTCTCAGGCTCTAAAATTACCCAATGTACCATTGATTAAAACCATCACTTGGAGTCCATCCAGAAGTCAACCTCAGGGAGTTAGAAATAAGTATGTGATTCTCTTTATAGACTGGCATGTAAATTATGAATTTGCCTTTTAATGAAAGACATTTAATATTTTATTTCTTAGTCTGGCAAGACAGAATACCTTCAGGATGAGAAGTATAACTCCCCACTCCTGAAGCCATGACAGACATTCTTAATCTCTGTATTCCCTTTCTTGGGTTCTGGTCTTGGCCTCAGGTTATTTTACAAAACACAGCTTCAGGCAGCAGCTACCAATCAGTTGGAATAGGATTGTAATGGAAACCTCCTTACCATCTTTGCACTACATGGCATTCTGTTTTACCTTACCACTATATATATAACAGCAAGATCTTCTCACATGTTGTCCTATGTGTATGATATACCTTAAAAATTATATATTTAAAATTAATAGGCACATTGATTAAGTTAATAAGTTCAGTGAGACTGCATAGTTATCATTGCTTGGGTGAACCAGTCTTAAAATGCACCATTTAATTTACACCAGAGACCTATGTATTAGAATAGATATCAGCAAAACCTCTTTAATATTGAGGGCTATCATTTTACGGATTTTGGAAAATGCTAGCTAACCAGCTTCGGAGAGTTTGGTAAGGGAAATGGGTAACTCTTAAGATACAAAAATGGTTAAAAAAAAAAAAAAAAAAGAGTGTGTGTTGAGGGGGTGGAGTGCAGAGAAAGGCATAGTGACTAAATGAAACAGTTCTTTCCCTCCCCTGAGGGCTGCCTCTCTATCCCTCTCTCTCTCTCTTTCATACACACACACAAAAAAACAAAAAAGTCATATTTAGTATTTATGATCATGAAATATGCCTTGCATATGCGGCGAGTCTTCACTCATCAGTTTTATTTGTGTCAAATTGTTTTCAGGTTTTACTGGAAAAGGCAGAATGGGAAACTTGTAAAGGATTTTGGAATCAAAAATCTTTTTGTAACCAATCTTGGTGTGCCATTGGTGCTTGCCTGTAGAAAGTTGGGAAAATAAGTTACCATATCAAAGTTTTGGTTTCTTCAGGAAAATGGCTGGCATGGTAATAATATTTATCTTTCAGGGTTTTTACGAGCATTAAACAAGTGAACTTTCCTGACAACACTTTGAAACTGTCGTGTACTGAGAAATATAAGCTATTTTTGAAAAGTGGTATGTGGAGTACTTATAAAAATGTAAAACACCCAGTCAATATCTATTGTTATTCATCAATATTATTATAACCATTTATTTTCAATTTTGAATTAAAGTTTTAAAATATAGAGCTTTCTATGTATTGCCAATATCATTTATATGCGATATCATTGAACTTAGGTAATGCTTTATAACATTTCTGCTTCCTTTTAATTTTCTGGTTTTTGGTAACTTTATATACAAATCAACATAGATTCAACAGCAGCTTTTGTTAGAACTTTATCCACATGTGTGTGAAGCACCATTGGTTGGCCCACGTGTGGGACAGTTCTATGCAACATTCAGTGAATTCAGGAAACTAAGCAGTGTCCTGTCTTCATGCTTGTCTAAAGTTAAATTTGGATTTCAGCTCAGTGCTTTTGTGGTTTAGCAATAGCCAAATAAACTGCAATCAGTTTATTTAATGTTTAGTCTATGTGAGTGGGCTGAATTGACTAAACACTCAAGATCTTCCCACAGAAAAACTGAGTCTCTCAACTGCGCTCTTTTGCGATTATTTTTTCTTTAGAACATTTGTTAACACAACCAGCTTTCACTGTCTCTGCTAATGAAAGCAGAGTTTAGGTGCAGATTACCAAGGTGAATGAGATCGGCTGTGAATAGTTACTTTAAGATGTAAAACAACAGAATTGAGAAAGAGTTTTCTCAGCCTTTTAAAAGGATCCTCGCCAAAATATTCTTTCCCTGAGAACTAAAGAGGACTGCTCCCTTGGATCTCCACCTGGGTCTTCATTTTGCCCCTGATGGATCCTGACTCTACTTACATTTATCACTGAGGCCGACATTTGTTTCTAGCGACTCTTGTGGTTTGCCTGCTCGCACCCTGCCTGCACTTCTTAACCACCCTGGGCCATGATCTGCCTGCCTTTAGCTTGGTGCTCCCCAGAATGACCCCTGAGGCTTCATTCCAGGGGTTGGATTCCACTGTGACCCAGTACGTGGCCAGAGAGCATTTCAGCGTTCAGGTGGATCGTGCTCATAGCAGAAGATAAGGAAGCACCCCTGGCTTTTGTCCTCCTCTGTTGATTCCTCCTGGAAGGAAACCTTGGATGACTAGGAATAGCCAGGAGAGGAGTCACTGGTTGCCATCAGGTCTGTGTTCAGGGTCTTAGTGTCACTTTTAAAGGAACCCAGTGTCCTGGCTGACTCCAGCCCTGATGTTCACCTGCTGCTTCAGTGCTGGTGCTGGGCTTGTTTCACTGCACCCCACTCTGTGGAGCTTCATGAACAGAGAATGCCGCAAATAAAGGAAGCATTATTTTAGAGCATGGTTCTGGATTTTGCACTTTTCATTCTTAAGACACAGGAGAAAATCAGAATGAGAAGTGGTGGAACTGTGCACTTCCATCTTCCATGCCCGTCTTCATGGTCTCCCCTGCTTCCAGGTGGATGATGGGAATGGAGAACATCATTTCCCATGATGACAGATGGCACCCTTGAGTTCAGCTGTTCCTACTCACGCTGAGTGTGTGAATTCACATCTCTCTTAGACAAAGAGGCAACTCATTTGGACCAGTATCTACTAATTTTTATTTTATTTTAATAAATGGTTACCATTTACAAAGCGTACATAGATAAGTAACTACTTCCTCCTGGCACCAAAGCTAAGCATGATGATAACAATAGGAATTTGATATGAAGATTTGTGTGTATGGAGCAAATCCCAGTACAAATAGTGCAGAGGTAGAGTTCAATGTTCTGAACAGTTGGTAAATTACTTGTCATCACATGCTGCCCAAATAGCTGGCATTGCTCTAAATTGTGTAAACAACACACACAGGCCCACAGGTCTTCTTGCTGATCCCAGAACGGGCCAAGCAGACTTCTGTGTCAGTTTCTTCCCTGCTCTTTCCTCCGTCTGCAATACTTTCCATCCAACTACTTTTCTGCATAACTCCTTCTCTCCTTTTTTTTCAAGTTTCTGTTCAACTATTATGTCAATAGATCTGCTGCTTCTAAGCACCCCATATAAAATGGCATCTTCCTATCACCCCTATTCATTCTCTTTCCCTCTTACTTGACTTATTTTTCTTCCTGGCACAGATTGCCACCTGACATGTACATACATTGGTTTATTGATTTGTACCTCTTTTGTTCTTTGTTGAATCCTAAGAGTCTAGAACAGAGCCTTGCACATCATAGGCACTGAGTATTATTTGTTGAATGAGTGAATACATGCAGTCTGGAGGCTTTCTCTCTCAACCTCACGAGACAAGATTTATTTGTGGCACAGCTTCAGGTCTGGGATGTTCTTTTTAAGAAATTAATAGTAGTCATGGCTGGCTGCAATTTATTGATTGCCTGTCATTTTCTGGTCACTTTTTGTGTTATATTATTTTGTCTTTTTTTTTGGTCTCTGGGACTCAGGCCCCCAGGACCTTTGTTCTTTAGCTTGCAAGGCCTGTTTTGCCCAGGGCCATTCCCCGGTCCTTTTCCAAAATGACTGTAGGTCTGTCTCATACATACGTACATACTTACAGATAGACATGACCAGAGATTTCATAGCTTTCATTTTAAAACTTTAGTCGTCATGCATCAGGTAGTACCTATATTATTCTGTCTTTATAGGAATTCTATGATAGTAATTTTATCCCCAATTGACAAATGAGTAAAAGGTAGCTCAGAGAGGTCTAACAACCTGGCCAAGACCATGGCTTTGGGAAGCCATGACACCAACCCATATCTTTGTGCCAAAGCCAAGACTGATGCCATTTCACCAGACTAGCTCTCAGAAGAAGAGCAAGCAGAGCAAAGATGCACTGATTACTGAGCAAAGCTCAGCCTCATGAGCATAGCTAAGTGCTAGTCTAGCTCACTAGCCAGCAAGGACCTGGCTTGGAATCCTGGCTCTGCCCCTGGAAAGAGTAAGGCATCAAGCCATCTTTCTTTGTCTCTCGCTCTGGTTTTAAAATCAACTTTATTCAAGTATAATTAACGTACAATAAAATATACCCGTTTTAAGCGCACAGTTTTAATGAGTGTTGACAAATTTATGCACTTTGTAACCACCAGCACAATCAAGATATAAAACATTTTATGAAAGATATAAAATTTTTCCATCACTCCAAAAAGTTCCCTTGTGCCCCTTCACAGTCAAATTCTCACTTCCTACCTCTCTCCCCGCAAGGCATCAGACAACTAATGCTATTCTTTGGATCTCTAGAGATTAGTATGTGTTCTCTAGAACTTCAGATAAATAGAATCAGGCAGTATGTACGCCTTTGTACTGCTTCTACTCAGCATGATGATTTTAGATTCATCCATGCTGTTGTGTGTACCAGTAGTTCATTTTTTATTGCTGAATGTGTTCTATTGTATGAAATTTATTTATTTATTCTCCTGCTGATGGACATTTAATTGTTTCCAATTTAGGTTGTTATGAATAAAGCTGCTATGAATATTTACGTGCAAGTCTTTGTGTAAACATAAGCTTTTATTTCTCTTGGGTAGATACTTACGAATGGACTTACTAGGTTGTCCGTGTAAACATGGTAAGTCCGTGTTGAATGTTATAAAAAACTGCCAGAATGTTTTCAAAAGTAGTTGTACCGCTGAGACGTTTCTTAGTGTTGGGCTGCTCATTTGTAAAATGAAGACGTTTGACTCGACGATCTCTAAATGCCCTTCCAACATTTTGTGATTCTAGGAACAGCTGTGCTAGAATTTTGACCTTTGCCTGTCTTGTGGTACTAGAATTTGTTATTCCTTCTTTTTCTTTCACATACCTTTTTGTTTATTTGGTTGGTTTTTGGCTGTACTGCCCAGCTTGTGAGATCTTAGTTCCCCCACCAGGGACTGAACCCACATGCTCAGCAGTGAAAACACTGAGTCCTAACCAGTGGACTGCCAGGGAATTCCCTTCTTTCACATATCTTAATCTCTATACATTTGTCTTGTTTGTTCCTGTTAGTGTTGATGATGATGATAATAATGATTAGAGAAAGCTGTCATTCTTTTTTGAGAAATTATGTGTGTCAAGCACAATGCTAAGTGTTTTACCTGAATTTTTCCGCCTGACCCTCACAATAAGTATTTGCAGTAGACACTATTTTTATAATCTATCTTTGTGATGTAACTTCCCCAAATTAACAGTTATTAAATAGCACAACTGGGAAGCAAAATTAGGTCTGTCTTGATCACCTTCTACATCACTAATTTCGTAGCCTTTGCTCTGATTTGCTGCTTGCTACTTCTTCATCTCTTACGCGACCCTAAGACCTGCCTGGCTGAATTCTGGACCTCCTTCACCTTCTCAATGTTGTTTACCAGTTCTTCTTCCATACCCTGGCATGACATCAGTGTTCAATGATCCAGCAGTTTTCCAGAAGGCAACAAAAAAAAGCAATTTAGAGTGAGGCAGGCTTAAGATCATCTTACTTATGTCAGCTCCATTAAGTTTTCATTAACAGTCAAATGGGGTTTCTCAAATCAGCATAATGCCAGTAAGCATTGCTTTGAAAAATGAAATGCTTAACTAGTAAGATACCCTGTCTACATTTTGTCTGAATCTGGAGAGCCAGTCATTTCATAGAGGTCATTGCCAATTTTGCACTGGACAGTTAGCATCCTCCTCATCAAGTGGTGAAATTACCACGTTAGCTCTTTGCGGAAATCAGAATGTATTATTGGCTCTTCATGATTTTCTATGCAGTCATCACTAGGCATAACACGGACTTAGATATTGAGTATTATCATTTAGATTAGTAAAGTATTGTGTGAATATCCTAAGCATTTCCCACTCAATTATTTTTCAGTATATGTAGGGCAAAAGCCAAGACTGTATCAGTCTCATTCTTCGCATGCCCATATAATGCCTAAGCTATGTTATGTGGTTTGTGAGTAAACCATTTCCGGCCTCCACATTATTTATAGTGCTAATCAAACAATACCATTAAAAAAAACACATTTATTGACTTTAAAGAGTCCTGATGGGACTTCTGAAATTGCTTTTCCTGAAGTGATCTCTGCTCTACTCTATGTCTAGAGACATTAGGAGTTACCTCAAATCCCCACTGCCCCATGAGTCTGTTCTGACTATTTTATTTTCACTCTTCTCATTTTTTGAATTTATAAATCATTTATATTCACCCCTGGACATTTTAAAATTTAATTACGTGTTGTACTTTATCACTTTTGTTTCACTCGTAGAGAGACTTTGTAGAATACAAGAAAGAGTATGAACACTGAATTCAGACAAATACTGGCTTTTCCATTTAAAAACGATGTGACTCTGGGCAACCTCCATATCTTCTGTAAGACTGAATTTCCTCATCTTGAAAAGCAGATAGAAGTGCATACAAATTATGGTAATAGTAGCCATCTCGTGAGGTCCTTGCAAGCAGTAAATGATTTAATGCATGGAAACCGGCATGTGGAAAATACTAAACAAATGGGAGCCCCTCACCCTTTCCCCCTGTGTAAGATTTAAATTCCCTGAGGCAGAACCAGGTCTTGTGCCTCTGGATGTACTGCATCCACTCATTCATTTAATAAAAGTTTATTTAGCACCTGCTTTGTGCTAAGCAATGAGTTCAGTACTGTGAATAGTCATGAACAAAACAACCTTACTTTTCCCTGTGGACTTACGCTCCCCTGATTTACGATGGTTCAACATAAGATTTTTTTTTTTACTTTAAGATGATGTGAAAGCAATATGCATTCAGTAGAAATGGTACTTTGAATTTTGAATTTTATCTTTCCCCTGCCTAGCAACATGTGGTATGAGGCTCTCACATATGATGAGAGATGGGCAGGAACAGTCCACAGCTCCCAGTCAGCCCCACGATCACAAGGGTGAACAACTGATACACTGACAACCATCCTGGGCCCAGACACCAATCTGTGTTTCACTTAACCATACAATATCCAATAAATTACATGAGATAGTCAATACCTTATTCTAAAATAGACTTTGTTTTAGATGATTTTGCCCAACTGAAGGCTCATGTAAGTGTTCTGAGCACATTTAAGGTAGGCTAGGCTAAGCCCTGAAGTTCAGTAGGTGAGATGTATTAAATGTAATTTTGACTTATGATATTTTCAACGTAGGGTGGCCTTATCAGGACATAACCTCATTGTAAGTGGAGAAGGACCTGTAGTAAATAAAACATAATTATGTGGGTTTCACAAACATTTGGAACAACAAGTCCTCAATACTATTTTTTTTTTAAGTCCTCCATACTATTAATGAAATCAAAGGTGTAAAGCAATTTATTCCTAAACTCTTGCTGGAGAATAGAAAAAACATATTTATGATGGTGCCTCTTCTCACTCCCTGACCTTCATGTTTGTACTTCTTTTGCATTTGCCTCATAAATATTTTTAATTGACTAAACAGAGACATGTTATAGACAGACTCTAGATTTTATCTTTTTTTCCAATCATGTTACAATCATAATTACTTCAAAGTATTCTATGGTAAGAAATATCATTTTTAAGAGTCAGTGTTTCAGATATTTTATAATTATTTGGGCATTTCTCAATCTGAAGCTTCTGTTTGGCTGAATTATGAAGTCAGTACTGTCTTCATAATTATTGTCAAATATTATTTGAGTGTTTACCATGGGTTAAGCACTGCATTAGGTACAAAGAATAATTTGGCACTGAGGAGACATATAATTTAGATAGGAAATCAACACACATGCATTTAATTGAAAAGTTAAATTATAATGCAGAACAAGTCCATTTCTAGTAAGAGGAGGCCAAGAACAACTAAAATTACTAGATAAGATACAAAACTCTTTCATAAAAGTGTTGAAGCTCTAACATGGAATAGTAAGGAATTATTTTAAGAGCTATGGTTTTAGAGAGGTGAGCAGATCACTGCTTTGGCCCTGACATTTGCTGATCTAGTTTAAAGTAAGCTGTCAAACATAGCTGTGGGTTTGAAGGGCTCAGTATGACCGGGAACAGAAGTGAAAGTTCAGAGCCTACCGAAACATGCCACATCCATAATCAAATCTGGTCACTGCCACAGGCGACGTTGGGCAGAGGGGTCAGCAGAAGCCAAGTGAAGTCAGAGACCTAAGTTTAACCTAAGTCAAACATCTAGGTGCTTGTTGTAGGGAGGGAAGGAAATCTAAGTGAAAAGCCGTGGACTAGACCAAGTGCTCAGACCAGAGCCAACAGGTTCAGAATGGAGAGTGGGAGACAAAACCTGGATTTTTAGTTGAGGTTTGAGCAGCTGGATCTTTTAAAGCCGATGAGCCGGGCTGAACACATACAGACATTCCTCATTTTATTGTGCTTTGCTTTATTGCACTTCAAAGATACTGCATTTTTTTCACAAATGGAAGGTTTGTGGCAACCCTGAATCAAGCAGTCTATCGGCGCCATTTTTTCAACAGGATTTGCTCACTTTGTGTCTCTGTGTCACATTTTGGTAATTCTCACAATATTTCAAGCTTTTTCGTCGTTATTATATTTGTTATGGTGATCTCTGATCAGTGATCTTTGATGTTTCTACTAGGACTCACTGAAGGCTCAAATGATGGTTAGCAGTTTTTAGCAATAAAGTATTTTAAAATTAAGGTATGTACATTGTATTTTTAGACATAATGCTTTGCACACTTAATAGATTACAGTACAGTCTGAAGTCTGGGAGCCTGATTCCTCCACCTCTGTTAGTTTGTTTTTTTTTTTCCTCAAGATTACTTTTGCTATTTGAGGTATTTTGTGTTTCCATACAAATTGTAAAATTTTTTGTTCTAGTTCTGTGAAAAATACCATTGTTAATTTGCTAAGGATTGCATTGAAGCTGTAGATTGCTTTGGGTAGTAGAATCATTTTCACAGTATTGATAGTTCCAATCCAAGAACATGGTATATCTCTCCATCTGTTTGTGTCATCTTTGATTTCTTTCATCAGTATCTTATAGTTTTCTGCATCATAAAGGTCAGAGAAGAAATAAATGAAATAGAAACAAACAAAAAAATACAATAACAAGATCAGTAAAACTAAAAGCTGATTCTTTGAGAAGATAAACAAAATGGATAAACCTTTAGCCACACTCATCAAGAAAAAAAGGGAGAGGACTCAAATCAATAAAATTAGACATGAAAAAGAAGTTACTATGGACACCACAGAAGTACAAAGCATCCTAAGAAACTACTACAAGCAATATGCCAATAAAATGGACAACCTGGAAAAAATGGACAAATTCTTAGAAAGGAACAACCTTCCAAGACTGAACCAGGAAGAAATAGAAAATATGAACAGACCATTCACAAGTAATAAAATTGAAACTGTGATTAAAAATCTTCCAACAAACAAAAGTACAGGACAGATGGCTTCACAGGTGAATTCTATCAAACATTTAGAGAAGAGCTAACACCTATCCTTGTCAAACTCTTCCAAAAATTTGCAGAGGAAGGAACACTCCCAAACTCATTCTGTGAGGCCACCATCACCCTGATACCAAAACAAGACAAAGATATCACAAAAAAAGAAAATTACAGGCCAATATCACTGATGAGCATAGATGCAAAAATCCTCAACAAAATACTAGCAAACCTAATCCAACAGCACATTAAAAGGATCATACACCATGCGCAAGTGGAATTTATTCCAAGGATTCTTCAATATATGCAAATCAATCAATGTGATACACCATATTAACAAATCGAAGAATAAAAACCATATGATCATCTCAATAGATGCAGAAGAAGCTTTCAACAAAATTCAACACCCATTTATGATAAAAACTCTCCAGAAAGTGGGCAGAGAGGGAACCTATATTAACATAATAAAGGCCATATGTGACAAACCTACAGCAAACGTTATTCTCAATGGTGAAAAAATGAAAGCATTTCCTCTAAAATCAGGAACAAGACAAGGTGCCCACTCTTGACACTGTCATTCAACATAGTTTTGGAAGTCCTAGCCATGGCAGTCAGAGAAGAAAAAGAAATAAAAGGAATCCAAATTAGCAAAGAAGAAGTAAAACTGTCACTGTTTGCAGATGACCTGATACTATACATAGGAAATCCTAAAGATGCCACCAGAAAACTACTAGAGCTCATCAGTGAATTTAGTAAAGTTGCAGGATACAAAATTAATACATAGAAATTTCTTATGTTCCTATACACTAACAATGAAAGATCAGAAATAGAAATTAAGGAAACAATCCCATTTAATATTGCAACAAAAAGAATAAAATACCTAGGAATAAGCCTACCTAAGGAGGCAAAAGTCCTATACACAGAAAACTATAGGAATAGTTCCAGACTCATCTCACTTATACAGTATTACCTTCAGCAGACTCTAGCATATTAGAGATAGTATGAACCAATAAGGAGATATTTCAAATTACTGAATTAGAATACAATGTTATACAAGAGTCATGCTTTTCTATGTAACTTACAGGATCTGATAAAAATATTCTACATAATTTTAGGATTGGAACCTTAAAAATTTTTTGGAACCTTAGGCAAAAACGTTAAGAAACATTTTTAGTGAGGTAGTTACAAGAGAAAATTCTTGTGTGTGTGGCACTTTTTTGTTTGTTTGTTTTTGTTTAGTTGTTTTGCTTTGTTTTTCGTCTACTCTTGCCAATTTTTAAAGCCTTCCCGCCCCACCGTTAAAAAATTACCCTTCTTTTTAGCTCCTAAAGGCTAAGAGTTTGATTTTCAATTAACTCTATAGAGGTCCATATGCATTGCAAGGATTTAGTAAATGTATTTGACAGAAGATAATTTCAGAAGATTTTGTTTATTGAAGCTGACAAAAAAAAAAAAGAAAAAGACTTGCAACCAATTGATTCCAACATCTGTCATGTTTGGACAGATTGTTTAAACCACAGTTTGAATATAAATTGAGTTTTGGCTGGCAAACAGATTCATATTTCAGAAATGGTTTACCTCAAGAACATTTTGAGGATAAATATTTTTTACCTTTTCCAAACATTTATGCTAATTCAAGCATGGGCAAGCTTAAAGGCAGAGGAGAAAGCTCTTAGAAAGGGAAGGATTGAAGATAGTGGTGAGAAAATTGTACCACTATTATCCCAGCATGAAGCCTTGCATATTTGATTTCTTTTATCCCTTCATCACTCTTATCAAATCAGTCAACCAGTCTTATAAATTCTTTCTCTACAGTGTCTCCCAAATGGTTCCTTTTCTTCCCCCATTTGCATTGCTAGTATCCCAATTTAGTCCTCGACCCCCTTAGTCCTAGGCTATTATAATAATGTAATATTTCATTTCCTTGATTCTGGTTTTTCTTACTTTCATTCTGTCTCACACAGGCCACCAGACACATATTGTTAAAGGACAAGCTTCCCCATATCACTCCCCAGCACAGAATTTTATTGCTTTCTCATGGCCTCTAAGTTTGAGCTCCTTAGCTGATATTAGAGATTTCCACATCTGATTGGTGACTCCACACATCTGGTCTAATTTGCCTGCTTTTCCAGTGTTGTCTCCAACATTCTGGGATGGTGAGACATCGCCACTTACTGCCTACTTACTACTGTCCAAGTGTATTTTACATATTCCCAGTGGCATGGTTTTGTTCAGGTAATTATCGGTCTTCTCAAATTTGGTTTTCCATTTTTGTAAGATATAGGGCTGTCATAAAGTTTGTGTAGACTCCCTGAGCCTAGGTGTTACATTTTTCTTTCTTTTAAATAGACTTTATTTTTCAGGGAAGTTTTAGTTTCACAGCAAAATTGAGTGGAAAGTACACAGAGTTCCCACATAGCCCTTCCCCCCACACGCACAGCCTCTCCTACTACCAACAGCCCAGATCAGAGCCCTACACTTGTCACAATTAATAACCTACATCACTCCAAATCCATAGTTTACACTGGGGTTCACTCTTGGTGTTGGATATTCTATACGTTTGGACCAACGTATTATGGCATCTGTCTACCATTATAATAGCATACAGAATAATTTCACTGCCCTAAAATTCCTTGGTGCTCTTCTTACTCACCCTTCCCCCTCCCCCGACCACTGGCAACCACTGATCTTTTTACTGTTTCCATGGTTTTGCCATATAGTTGGCATCGTACAATATGTAGCCTTTTCAGATTGGCTTCTTTCACTAAGTAATATGCATTTAAGTTTACTTTATGTCTTTTCATGGCTTTATAACTCATTTCTTTTTAACCTTTGAATAATATTCCATTGTCTGGAATGTTTATATTTATCCACCCAGCTACTGAAGAATCTCTTGGTTGCTTCCAAGTTTTGGCAATAAAACTTTAATGAGCATCTATATTCAGAGGAAGAGCCTTACATATTTTCAGGTATAAATAATATTTACCTCTGTTACTCCTGTCCTACACACAATGTATAGTTTTCAACTAAAAATTATGAGACACACAAAAAAAGCAATAAAAAACCTCCACCTTTGTCAAGAGGCAAAGCAACTTCAGAACTCAGATATGACTCAGGTGTTAGAAATATCAGACAGGGAATTTACAATTACTACAATTATTATGTGAAAGTCTCTGAAAAAAAGGTGAGTAAGAATCATAAACAGCTGGGGAATTTCTTCAGAGAGATAGAAGCTATAAGAAGGAATCAAGTCAAAATCAGAGAAAACCGTGGTAACAGCAATGATGATTGCTTTTGATAGGGTTATCAGTAGGTTAGACAGACAAAGAAAAGATCAGTGAAGATAGGTCAATAGAAATTACTCAAAGTGAAACACAAAGAGAGAAGAGTAAGAAAATAAAATAAAAAATAGGACATCTAAGAGCTGTGGGACAATATCAAATGGTCTAACACATGTGTTAGGGAAATCTAGGAGAAAGGGAAAGGAGGTGGAAGAAGAAAAACTTGAAGAGTAAGAATCATAGCAGACCTCATCAGAAACTATTCAATCCAGAAGAAATTGAAGTGACATCTTTAAAGTGTTGGGGGAAAAAAAAAGAAAGCAATCCAAAATTTTTACTCAGCAAAAAATCCTTAAAAATACTAAGGAGAATTATAGACTTTTGCAGACAAACAAAAACTAAATTTATTCTCAGGATAACTGTATTACAAGAATAGCTAAAGGAAGTTCTTCAGAAGGACTGTGATACCACATAGAAACTTATATCTTCAGAGAAATAAAGAATGATGAACATTGTGAAAATAAATATTAAAATAAATGGTATTTTAAATTATTTTATTTTTTTCTCTTTTATTCTTGAATTTATTTATTTTTTTTATACAGCAGGTCCTTATTAGTTATCCATTTAATACATATTAGTGTATACATGTCAATCCCTATCACCCAGTTCATCCACCCCACCCCGCTGCCACTTTCCCCCTTGGTGTCCATACGTTTGCTGTCTGCATCTCTGTCTCAATTTCTGCCCTGCAAACCGGTTCATCTGTACCGCTTTTCTAGGTTCCACATACATGCTCTAATAAAATATACTTGTTTTTCTCTTTCTGAGTTACTTCACTCTGTATGACAGTCTCTAGATTCATCCATGTCTCAACAAATGACCCAATTTCGTTCCTTTTTATGGCTGAGTAATATTCCATTGTATATATGTGCCACATCTTCTTCATCCATTCATCTGTCGATGGGCGTTTAGGTTGCTTCCATGTCCTATTGTAAATAGTGCGGCAATGAACAATGGGGTTCATATCTTTTTGAATTATGGTTTTCTCTGGGTATATGCCCAGTAGTGGCATTGCTGGGTCGTATGGTAATTCTATTTTTAGTTTTTTAAGGAACCTCCATACTGTTCTCCACAGTGGCTGTACCAATTTACATTCCCACCAACAGTGCAAGAGGGTTCCCTTTTCTCCACACCCTCTGCAGCATTTGTTGTTTGTAGATTTTCTGATGATGCCCATTCTAACTGGTGTGAGGTGATACCTCATTGTAGTTTTGGTTTGCATTTCTCTAATAATTAGTGATGTTGAGCAGCTTTTCATGTGGTTCCTGGCCATCTGTATGTCTTCTTTGGAGAAATTACTATTTAGGTCTTCTGCCCATTTTTGGATTGGGTTGTTTGTTTTTTTTAATATTGAGCTGCATGAGCTGTTTATATATTTTGGAGATTAATCCATTGTCTGTTGATTCGTTTGCAAATATTTTCTCCCATTCTAAGGGCTGTCTTTTCGTCTTGTTTATAGTTTCCTTTGCTGTGCAAAAGCTTTTAAGTTTCATTAGGTCCCATTTGTTTATTCTTGTTTTTATTTCCATTACTGTAGGAGGTGGGTCCAAAAAGAGCTTGCTGTGATTTATGTCAAAGAGTATTCTTTCTATGTTTTCCTCTAAGAGTTTTATACTGTTGGTCTTACATTCAGGACTTTAATCCATTTTGAGTTTTTTTGTGTGTGTATGGTGTTAGGGACTGTTCTAATTTCATTCTTTTACATGTATCTGTCAAGTTCTCCCAGCATCACTTATTGAGAGATTGTCTTTTCTCCATTGTATATCCTTGCCTCCTTTGTCATAGATCGGTTGACTATAGGTGTGTGAGTTTATCTCTGGGCTTTCTATCCTGTTCCATTGATCTATATATCTGTCTTTGTGACAGTACCATATTGTCTTGATTACTATAGCTTTGTAATATAGTCTGAAGTCCGGGAGCCTGATTCCTCTAGCTCCGTTTTTTTTCCCTCAAGACTGCTTTGGCTATTCGGGGTCTTTTGTGTCTCCATACAAATTTTAAGATTTTTTTGTTCTAGTTCTGTAAAATATGCCATGGTAATTTGATAGGGATTGCATTGAATCTGTAGATTGCTTTGGGTAGTATAGTCATTTTCACAATATTGATTCTTCCAATCCAAGAACATGATATATCTCTCCATCTGCTTGTATCATCTTTAATTTCTTTTATCAGTGTCTTATACTTTTCTCATACAGGTCTTTTGTCTCCCTAGGTAGGTTTATTCCTGGGTATTTTATTCTTTTTGTTGCAATGGTAAATGGGAGTGTTTCCTTAATTTCTCTTTCAGATTTTTCATCATTAGTGTATAGGAATGCAAGAGATTTCTGTGCATTAATTTTGTATCCTGCAACTTTACCAAACTCATTGATGAGCTCTAGTAGTTTTCTGATGGAATCTTTAGGATTCTCTATGTATAATATCATGTCATCTGCAAACAGTGACAGTTTTACACCTTCTTTTCCAATTTGTATTCCTTTTATTTCTTTTTCTTCTCTGATTGTCAAGGCTAGGACTTCCAAAACTATGTTGAATAATAGTGGTGAGAGTGGACATCCTTGTCTTATTCCTGATCTTAGAGGAAATGCGTTCAGTTTTTCACCATTGAGAATGATGTTTGCTGTGGTTTTCTCGTATATGGCCTTTATTATGTTGAGGTAGGTTCCCTCTCTGCCCACTTTCTGGAGAGTTTTTATCATAAATGGGTGTTGAATTTTGTCAAAAGCTTTTTCTGCATCTATTGAGATGATCGTATGGTTTTTATTCTTCGATTTGTTAATATGGTGTATCACATTGATTGATTTGCATATATTGAAGAATCCTTGCATACTTGGCATAAATCACACTTGATCCTGGTGTATGATCCTATTAATGTGTTGTTGGATTCTGTTTGCTAGTATTTTGTTGAGGATTTTTGCATCTATACTCATCAGTGATATTGGTCTGTAATTTTCTCTTTTTTTGTAGTATCTTTGTCTGGTTTTGGTATCAGGGTGATGGTGGCCTCATAGAATGAGTTTGGGAGTGTTCCTTCCTCCGCAATTTTTTGCAAGAGTTTGAGAAGGATGGGTGTCAGCTGTTCTATAAACGTTTGATAGAATTCACCTGTGAAGCCATCTGGTCCTGGACTTTTGTTTGTTGGAAGGTTTTTAATCACAGTTTCAATTTCATTACTTGTGATTGGTCTGTTCATATTTTGTATCTCTTCCTGGTTCCGTCTTGGAAGGTTATACCTTTCTAAGAAGTTGTCCATTTCTTCCAGGTTGTCCATCTTATTGGCATAGAGTTGCTTGTAGTAGTCTCTTATGATGCTTTGTATTTCTGTGGTGTCTGTTGTAACTTCTCCTTTTTCATTTCTAATTTTAATGATTTGAGTTCCTCCTTCTTTTTCTTGATGCGTCTGGCTAATGGTTTATCAATTTTGTTTATCTTCTCAAAGAAACAGTTTTTAGTTTTATTGATCTTTGCTATTGTTTTCTTTGTTTCTATTTCATTTATTACTGCTCTGATCTTTATGATTTCTTTCATTCTACTAATTTGGGTTTTGTTTGTTCTTCTTTCTTTAGTTCTTTTAGGTGTAAGGTTAGATTGTTTATTTGAGATGTTTTTTGTTTCTTGAGGTAGGATTATATTGCTATAAACTTCCCTCTTAGAACTGCTTTTGTTGCATCCCATAGGTTTTGGATCATAGTGATCTCATTGTCATTTTTCTCTAGGTATTTTTTGATTTCCTCTTTGATTTCTTCAGTGATATCTTGGTTATTTAGTCATGTATTGTTTAGCCTCCATGTGTTTGTGTTTTTTTGCCTGTAATTGATTTCTAATCTCATAGCGTTGTGGTCAGAAAAGATGCTTGATATGATTTCAGTTTTCTTAAATTTACTGAGGCTTGATTTGTGACCCAAGATGTGATCAGCCCTGGAGAATGTTCCATGCGCACGTTAGAAGAAAGTGTAATCTGCTGTTTTTGGATGTAATGTCCTATAAATATCAATTAAATCTATCTGGTCTATTGTGTCATTTAAAGCTTGTGTTTCCTTATTAATTTTCTGTTTGGATGATCTGTTCATTGGTGTAAGTAAGGTGTTAACGTCCCCCACTATTATTGTGTTACTATCGATTTCCTCTTTTATGGCTTTTAGCAGTTGCCTTATGTATTGAGGTGCTCCTATGTTGGGTGAATATATATTTATAATTATTATATCTTCTTCTTGGATTGATCCCTTGATCATTATGTAGTGTCCTTCCTTGTCTCTTGTAACATTCTTTATTTTAAAGTCTATTTTATCTGACATGAGTATTGCTACTCCAGCTTTCTTTTGGTTTCCATTTGCATGGAATACTTTTTTCCATCCCCTCACTTTCAGTCTGTATGTGTCCCTAGGTCTGAAGTGGGTCTCTTGTAGACAGCATATATATGGGTCTTGTTTTTGTATCCTTTCTGCGAGCCTGTGTCTTTTGTTTGGAGCATTTACTCCATTCACGTTTAAGGTAATTAATGATTTGTATGTTCCTATTACCATTTTCTTAATTGTTTTGGGTTTTTTTTTTTTTTTTTGCAGTACGCGGGCCTACTCACTGTTGTGGCCTCTCCCTTTGCGGAGCACAGGCTCCAGACGCGCAGGCTCAGCAGCCATGGCTCACGGGCCCAGCCGCTCTGCGGCATGTGGGATCTTCCCGGACTGGGGCACGAACCTGTGTCCCCTGCATCGGCAGGTGGACTCTCAACCACTGCACCACCAGGGAAGCCCTGGGTTTGTTTTTATAAGTCCTTTTCTTTTCTTGTGTTTCCCACTTACAGAAGTTCCTTTAGCATTTGTTGTAGAGCTGGTTTGGTGGTGCTGAATTCTCTTAGCTTTTGCCTGTCTGTAAAGCTTTTGATTTCTCCATCGAATCTGAATGAGATCCTTGCCAGGTAGTAATCTTGGTTGTAGGTTCTTCCTGTTCATCACTTTAAATAGGTCATGCCACTTCCTTCAGGCTTGTAGAGTTTTTGCTGAGAAATCAGCTGTTAACCTTATGGGAGTTCCCTTGTATGTTATTTGTCTTTTTTCCCTTGCCGCTTTCAATAATTTTTCTTTGCCCTTAATTTTTGCCAGTTTGATGACTATGTGTCTCATTGTGTTTCTCCTTGGGTTTATCCTGTATGGGACTCTCTGCGCTTCCTGGACTTGGGTGGCTATTTCCTTTCCCATGTTAGGGAAATTTTTGACTATAATCTGTTCAACTATTTTCTCTGCTCCTTTCTCTCTCTATTCTCTTTCTGGGACCCCTATAATGCCAATGTTGTTGAATTTAATATTGTCCCAGAGGTCTCTTAGGTTGTCTTCATTTCTTTTCATTCTTTTTTCTTTATTTTGTTTTGCAGCAGTGAATTCCACCATTCTGTCTTCCAGGTCACTTATTCGTTCTTCTGTCTCAGTTATTCTGCTATTGATTCCTTCTAGTGTATTTTTCATTTTAGTTATTGTATTGTTCATCCTTGTTTGTTCTTTAATTCTTCTAGGTCTTGGTTAAACATTTCTTGCATATTCTCGATCTTTGCCTCTATTCTTTTTCAGAGGTCCTGGATCATCTTCACTATCATTATTCTGAACTCTTTTTCTGGAAGTTTGCCTATCTCCACTTCATTTAGTTGTTTTTCTGGAGTTTTATCTTGTTCCTTCATCTGGTGCATAGCCCTCTGCCTTTAATCTTGTCTGTCTTTCTGTGAATGTGGTTTTTGTTCCACAGGCTGCAGGATTGTAGTTCTTCTTGCTTCTGCTGTCTGCTCTCTGGTGGATTCTATTTTTCATTATTTTAATCACTAAGAGATCATTACTTGTCTAAAGCAAAAATAGTAGCAATTGATTTGGGTTTATAAAAGTGAAATATGTGACAATAATTGCACAAAGCATGAGAGGGAGGGATTGGTAACATACTGTTATAAGGTGATTGTACTACAAGTAAATTGTTACAGTATTATTTGAAAGTAGACTCTGATTAAAGAGTAATATTTTTTAAAGTAATTTTTATTGGAGTATAGTTGATTTACAATGTTGTGTTAGTTACTGTTGTACAGCAAAGTGAATCATTTATACATATACATATATCCACTCTTATTTAGATTCTATTCCCATATAGGTCATTACAGAGTATTGAGTAGAGTTCTCTCTGCTATACAGTAGGTTCTTATTAGTTATCTATTTTATATATAGTAGTGTGTATATGTCAATTTCAATCTCTCAGTTTATTCCTCTCCCCCCTTTCCCCCTTGGTAACCATAAGTTTTTTTGCTATGTCTGTGACTCCATTTCTGTTTTGTAAATAGGTTCATTTGTACCATTTTTTTTAGATTCCATATATACACAATATCCTATGATATTTGTCTTTTTCTGTCTGACTTACTTCGCTCAGTATGACGATCTCTAGGTCCATCCATGTCTCTGCAAATGGCATTATTTTGTTCTTTTTTTATGCCTGAGTGATAGTTCATTGTGTGTATGTATATATACCACATCTTCTTTATCCACTCCTCCATCAAAGGACATTTAGGTTGCTTCCATGTCCCAGATATTGTAAATAGTGCTGCAATGAACTTTGGAATACATGTGTCTTTTTTTTTTTTTTTTTTTTTTTTTTTTTTGCGGTATGCGGGCCTCTCACTGTTGTGGCCTCTCCTGTTGCGGAGCACAGGCTCTGGACGCTCAGGCTCAGCGGCCATGGCTCACGGGCCCAGCCACTCCGCGGCATGTGGGATCTTCCCAGACCGGGGCACGAACCTGCGTCCCCTGCATCGGCAGGCGGACTCTCAACCGCTGCGCCACCAGGGAAGCCCCTACATGTGTCTTTTTGAATTGTGGTTTTCTCCAAATATATGCCCAAGAGTGGGATTGCTGGGTCATATTGTAGCTCTATTTTTAGTTTTTTAAGGAACCTCCATACTATTCTCCACAGTGGCTGTACCAATTTACATTCCCACCAACAGCGTAGGAGTGTTCCCTTTTCTCCACACCCTCTCCAGCATTTATTGTTAGTAGACATTTTGATGATGGCCATTCTGACCAGTGTGAGGTGATACCTCATTGCAGTTTTGATTGCATTTCTCTGATAGTGAGGTTGAGCATGTGCCTCTTGGCCACCTGTATGTCTTCATGTGCCTCTTGGCCATCTGTATGTCTTCTTTGGAGAAATATCTATTTCGATCTTCTGCCCATTTTTTGATTGGGTTTTTTTTTTTTTTTTTTTTTTGCTACTGAGCTGCATGAGCTGTGTGTATATTTTGGAGATTAAGCCCTTGTCAGTTGTTTCATTTGCAAATCTTTTCTCCCATTCTGTAAGACTGGATATTATAATACTCTTAGAGGAAAACAAAGGTAGAATGCTCTCTGACATAAATTGCAGCAAGATTGTTTTTGATCCACCTCCTAGAGTAATGAAAATAAAAACAAAAATAAACAAGTGGGACCTAATTAAACTTAAAAACTTTTGCACAGCAAAGGAAACCATAAACAAAATGTAAGGAGTAATATTTTAAGCCCTAGGACAACTACCAAAAAACTTTAAAAAAGAAATGTAAATAACAATTAGATGAGAAACATCTTCTTTCTGGTCACCTCACTCTATTCAGTATAAAATTTTTGTCATTCTGTCTTTTTATTTGATTTTCATTTATAGATCACTTTTTCTTTTGCAGTCTCTTTTTAGATCTATCTGCTATTGTTTCATATCATAGAGATTTTTAAGGACTATGCACCCTAACATTACCTTTACAATTCTCTACAAATGAAATGTGGACTCACATTTGAAGAAAAATAAAATAGGACAAAAACAGAGTTATATCACAATTGCATTGGAAACTACATTACTTATCTGTGTTAGAGGATACAGAAGGCGAAAAAAACTGTCTTAAACATGAAACTTAAAAAGGACAATGCCAGCCTGGAGGGGAGGGAGTCTGGGGGAGAATGGATACCTGTATATGTATGGTTGAGTCGCTTTGCTGTGCACTTGAAACTATCACAACATTGCTAATTCGCTATACTCCAATATAAAATAAAAAGTTAAAAAAAAAAAGAAAAATGATGATGCCAGAGGGACAACATCTTTGCATTATTTCCCTCCTATGAGCACATGTACAAATTTGATTTGTAGTATGAGCAACAGACTTTTTGAATGAGGGAAGAAATTAATATGTGCAAATGCATGGTCTATGATACATCAAGGAATGGAAAAGCCACATGCTTATTCTGATAAAATAAAGAACCAACATAAAATAAGAGGTGATTTTGATAATCCCAGCCCAGAAAGAGACAAGTGCAATTCTCAAATTAGGTTTCATTTAGCCTTTCTACATCCATATGCATTGTGCCTCAATTTTTATAAAGTACACATAAAGAGTAGAGCCAAAATTTGGCAATTAAATATCCAACATTCACTTATTTGTCCCTCTGGGTTGCATTATAAATAGTCTGTTGTTTTGGTGGCTGACAGGAAACATTCAACTTTAATGAAACTTGGCAAATATACATATATGATTGGGAGTTAGACTGGATTTTAATGTAGGCTTGGTAAACTGACATTCTTGAGCCTCATCTTCAAATGGTGAAAATATTTAGAGATTTTGCTGGAGTCATTAGTAAATACAGGCAGAATAACTAGCATGGAGCGCAGCATTCAGTAGTTGAAAGGGATAAATCTTATCGTCAAGAGAACAATGTGGTAGAAATAACCTGGATTGGGAATCTGGACACCTTTTATCTGATCCTGATTGGAGGACTGACTTTTGAGGGATCTTTGGTGATTTCTGTCATCTCTCTGGCCTTTAATTTCCTCATCTCTAAAATGAGCAAGTTGGACTAGATCAG
Source organism: Grampus griseus (assembly GCF_964374135.1). Taxonomy (NCBI): domain Eukaryota; kingdom Metazoa; phylum Chordata; class Mammalia; order Artiodactyla; family Delphinidae; genus Grampus; species Grampus griseus. The sequence goes on along the minus strand of NC_139005.1, from coordinate 74,626,457 downwards.
CTAGTTAAACATCTTTATAGCAACCCAACCCTTTGTGTAAATGAAGTCTTAGGCAAAAGGTCAGGGTTCCAAAGTGATAAAAGCAGAGCTGGTGGGGTTAAACCTAGCAAGTGCAGCAGGAGCCAGTCTCTCAACTTCTCCTCTCACCACCTCCCAGGATTGCCCAAGTACATCCTAGGATGTCTTGGACTCAGCAGAGCGTAGGAATAGATGATTGCCAAGATGCTTGGACAAGTCTTTCTGCTCTGTTAATGTTTCTACAGTGTATCAGCCCGATGATATTTTAGTAAACCAATAGTCCACGGTGTCTCTCTCAGAATGAGCCCAAACAGTAGTCTTTATAACAAAAGTGATAGACTGATGCAATCCATTTTAACAGTTAAATACGTTTAGTGACCATTGCTCAGAACTCATTAAAGATTGAATCAATATGCCATAACAGCTTGGCACGTGCACACACACACACACACACACACACACACACACACACGTATGTATATATATCCAATCAGTCCCATAGAGTCATAGCTATCATAACTGGTAAAGTGGAGACAACATATATTTTTTTAACCTGTCACTTCATTTCCATCAGAAAGATGTCATCAGCTTCATAGAGGTCAAAACAGAATTCCCAAAGTGAATAAGGTTAATTATTAAAGTTTTTGTGGGATATCCTTATTTCTAAATCAGATTTAATTAACTGGACACTAGACTCTACTCTCACTTTATCTTCAAGTAACCCTTTGTAGGAGGTGCCATTATGGTCATTTTATAGATGTGGAAAACATAACTTCAACTTTAAAGAACTTATCTGAAATCACATTGGCTATTAAGTGGCAAGGCCACTATGGAAGCCCAGTTTTCTTGATTCCATATTCAGTCCTCTTTTTACTAAGTCATAAGAGCCAGGGAAAATACAGACAGAACAATATACAAGCTTTCCTGTACTGAGAAAGTGTTTTTACTGCTCTGCTTGAGAATTCTAAGTAGTTCAGAGATGCTCTCTGAATCATCCGATGACACACAGTTCATAAGTATTCAGGGCAGCCTGGATTTTTCAAAGGCATGATGGGTAAATAGTCTTCATGTTTCAGATTAAAGTGCAAACATGTGTGCCCTGATATTCATATTTATTGATTTTTTGAGGTTCAATGAATAGTTCTCACGATAATTCCTAAATCTTCAGAAAAACCTTGCATTCATAAATAACAAATTGTGTTATTATCCACATCTGTTCTCATTTTCTATAGGCTTAAAAATTCTCTGTTATGGGAGCCAAAAGAAATGACTACTCACCAGTGTCTATCAAATTCTGGCTCGTTTTCTCACTTAATTCTTTATTTGCCAATGAAGTGCTTATCCAAAATAAATAAGGGACCTACCAAACTGCAGTGATTAACATGCAGTGAGTCTCAGATCCCATTCACTGATGGAAATTGAGTAAAATTCAACGCTTTAGTTATACTGTTGTGATGTTGGAGGCCCGATTAGGCTGTTAGAACTGCAGGAGTTACTACTTTAATATCACATGAGCACATCATTAACTTGAACCATGCCAAAGCAGTATGAAAATGAGCAATTTTCATTTTTTAAAAGAGACAATATGAACTCTTCCTGCTGCTTAAATTTGTTTCATGTGTGTGTGTTGGGATGGGGGGTGGTAACAGAGGATATGTAGAGTACAGTTATATTTTAAATTTATGACAAGTTGCTTTCACAAAGTGTGTGTATATTTAGAAATTAAATCTAAGGTATATTTTTAAAATTAAAAACTGAGATGAATCCTTGTGTATTAAATTTTTTGTATACTTTTGTTAGCTGCCTGAAGATCTTTTCTGGATCAGGATGCGTTAGAAATACGTGATACGTGAAACACTTCTGCTTTACTGTTTCCAAATTATATCTACTGACTGAAGCCCTGTTAAAGAAATATTTTGAATGGATGATTTAAAAATGCTACTATCTGTTAACTCTGTGACCAAATTCCCTTTTTAAAATTTGGCACACATATTTCATTTTATTTTTATTATAATTTCATATTGTAAAATACTTTACAATTTCTAAAGCACTTGAACACTTATTAGTATTACTTCATGTACCCTTGTAATGTGGTCAGAGCAAATATCCATCTCTTCATTGCATAGATGAGGAAAGTGGGTTTTGACATTTTAATGCTAAATGACTTCCTAGGTTAACACAAATCCATTTCCATTGTTTGTTATCTGCATGACCTTGGAAAAATTACTACTCTATGCCTCAGTTTTGAATCTGTAAAATGGGAATAACAAGTAGGTATGTCTTGCAAGATTGTTGTGAGGAATAAATGAGATAATCCATAAAAACTCTTAATACAGTTCCTGGAACACAACAAACATCTATAAATACTAACTGCTGCTATTCGTTTTTTTTTGAAAAAAACTACTAAAGATAATTATACTACAGAAAAGTATCGAAACTGCTCTTATACAGTTGTCATGAATACTTGTATACTGTTAATTGTCAACATGTTTTCTTTAGATTGATTGATTTGCTCATAATCGCTTCTGGTCCCTTTACTCCTGGGGTTCTTTTTCTTTCTTGCCTATCTGTATCCTTCCGTAGTTCTTTCATGAGGGCCTGTGAGGAGTGAAGTTGTTTATATTTTGTACATTTGAGAAAAGTCACAATTTTTGCCTTCATTCCTAAATGATGTTTAGCTGCAGGGAGACTCTGTGGTTGTTGCCAGTGAGAAAGCTGATGTCCATCTGATTGTCATTCCTCAGCTGGCCATCCATCTGTTCTCTTTGGTAGCTTTGAGGATCAGATGAAGGATCCTTTCTTTATCCTTCCTGCTGTACACTTGCACTATCATGCACTGAGGTAGGAACTTATCTTTATTTATTATGTTGATGTTAGGCTACCATTTTGAATTGGATGCTCATGGATATATTGAAGTTAGCATCACTCAAAAGATCCTTTTCCACCATTTCCTCTATTATCTTCTTCTGGAACTCCTATTAAACATATATTAGAACTTCTCATTCTATACTTCCTGTCTCTTCTCAATATTTTTCCTTCACTTAGTTTTTCAGTTAAATATTTCACCTGCATTTTGGTTGATTTTCTCAGATCTATTTTTCATGTATTCTCTCTTTAGCTATGCTTAGTCTAATTTTTATTTCTAGAATTTCTATTTGGTTCTTTAAAATCTGCCTTTTTCTTTTAAAAATAATCATTTACTCTTATTTTCTATTCCTTTCTTTATCTCCTTGAATAATTAAATATACTCGTTTTAAGACTGCATTCTGTTTGCTCTGTTCTGAAGTTTCTTGGGTGTAATTTCTCCTGTTGTTTCTCCTTCTGATATTCTTCCAGTTTGGCACAGTAGGTTATTGTCTGTGTGCACATATGGCATGACAGTGCTGCACGGGCATCCCATGCATGCCCTAAGTCGTTGTAGAGATTTTGTAAGGGCAATGTCATAAGTGCCCTTCTGGAGCCCTGGAGAAAATAACAGTCTCACACTGGTGTTTGCTCAATTCTGGGCTTGGAATTTCCATTCTCTTTGGGCCATGTAGGAGTCCAGGTTCCATGGGCAGTATAGACTCAAGGCTATGGAGACTGGCGGCATATTCTGTTTTTATCCATGGCCTTGATCGGACCTTGATCCTGTTTGCTATGGTATGCTGCGTCAGTGCTGGCATAGTGCCTCACGCAAGACACGTACCAAATAAATGCTTGTTGAATGAAAGTTTGCAGAACGAGCCTTCATGAACACCACTTTTATAGGCCAGAAACTCCTCAGAACTTACTGGCTTTAGTTGCTTCTTATGATTATTACATTCTACGTGTCCTTAAAGAATTGTATTTATTTATATTAAAGCTGCTTGATACCACAGTTTTATCCTTCATTAAATTATTTTTAAACTAAAAAAATTGAAGCTGAAACTGGCCATTCTAGAAATTAAAGTCTGAGGACCCCTCTATCAGCTCTTCTTACCCATCCCTACCCCTTTAATAACAATTTGCAAGTTTCCAGAACCATGATGTTTGCTATTTTTAAACCTTGTGGTTATACAGTTCAAATATGCAGCATTGTTTTATACCAGATTACTAAAAATCAGGCCTGATCTTAAGTTAGAAAGTAAATACTCTGAAAAAATAGCCTGGATATCTTGACCACTTTTTAATAATGCTTTGCTGAAACTTACGAAGAAACAGAATCAAAAATTTGGTTTGCAAAGGGAGCTTACACACAGAAACTTACTTTCACTGTGGCAACTGATAGAAGAAATTTTCACATATTGAGGAATGGGGAAGTCATTTTGGCTTATACATGAGTTAACTTGAATTTTATGCTAACTAAAACAGCATGTTTGTGGCCTATGAAACATACTTTGTACATCTGCTTTAATTACTAAAAAATGACACATTGACCAAAAGTAAAGAATGTGTATGTTGGACTTCCCTGGTGGCTCGGTGGTTAAGAATCTGCCTGCCAATGCAGGGAACACGGGTTCTAGCCCTGGTCTGGGAAGATCCCACATGCCGCGGAGCAACTAAGCCTATGCACCAAAACTACTGAGCCTAAGCTGTAGAGCCCGCATGCCACAACTGCTGAAGCCTGCGTGCCTAGAGCCCGTGCTCCACAAGAGAAGCCACCTCTATGAGAAGCCCACGCACCAGAACAAAGAGTAGCCCCCGCTTGCTGCGACTAGAGAAAACCCATGTGCAGCAATGAAGACCCAATGCAGCCAAGAATAAATAAATAATTAAAAAAAAAAGAATGTCCATGTTAAAAATAAAGATTAAATTCCTCCCTTCCTGGTACACCAATGTTGGTACTCCTTTGATGAGACTCCCTTTCCAGGTGCCAAGGCAATACTGACTCACTGTGTACATGCTGGCCTTTTTTTTTTTTTTTTTTTTTGAAACCTTGAAGATATGTATCCCTGACTTTAATGTTTGTCCTGACAGGATATAAGACTGTGCTGAAAACCAGTCTTCCTGGGAGCAGTTTGTCAGAGTAATCTTGGGAGCTGGCTGCTGGGCTATAGTCTTCAGTTTGGCTCAAATAAAACCCTTTTCTATTCTTATTATTGATTGTTTATTGATTACTTTCATTGACACAATATTAATAACGTTTCAACGTAATTATGGCTGCTGCTACAGGGTATAGGGAAAAAGTTGCTGAAAAGAAAAAAGCCGGCACAACTACAGAGAATTTAATTAGTCTATCCATGTAGCTGTCCCAGTGCTCTCTTTAGGCTTGTAGCACTTGCATTCTGATATAAAAGCACGCTAAACTAATAAGGAAACAGTTTTGAATCCCACTCTTAGCAGTATAAAAATATAACAGCCCTTATCCTTAAAGAGTATAACAACATTTTCATTAGCTGTGTTACTATTAAACAGATGGGATTAGTGATGTGCCATTAACTATTTATTTTCATCGGGTTCTGGTAGATATTGGCCATCAACCCCATTAAACAGCTAAGGGGTAGGGAGAAACGATGGAACCTTGGCAATATAAGCACTAGATTCCTGTCTCTTTTTCACTGGTTAGAAGCTGTGAGAGCTTAGGTGTTAAATTTCTTTATTCCTTTGCTTCCTTCCCTGAAAAATGAGGATAATAAGGCCTCTTCCACAGAGTTATGGTAAGGATTAAATAAGATAATACCTGTAAAGATGCTTCACAAGCTCTAAAGCAGTGGATCTCAGAGTGAGGTCCCCGGACCAGCAGCATGGGCATCACCTGGGGGCTTATTAGAAATGCAAATTCTTGACCTACTCCAGTTCCTAGTGCTTTCCTGAAGTCCTACTTCTTAGGACACCCTTAAATCCCTAATAAATTCTCTCTTTTTCACTTAAGCTAGGCTCAGTGGTTTTCAGTTGGCTGCAATTAATCATCTCATTGAGTGATGGAAAACATCTGCAGGCAACTCAGCCCCTCTCCCATACGATTGTTGTGCTCATGACCGTTTTTTCTGACTGCCCAAGATCCTTTTATGTCCTGTCAACTTCATTTCCTTACCCTTTCCTCTGTAGTAAACTTGGTTGTTTGGATGCTGGATTAGATATGTGCTTATTTCTTCACCCCTCTCTCTCCATCTCTACGCATCAGCACGTACTTCCCCTGACCCCTGCCCCACGCTCCCCCACCTCATGCACATGAGCTTTTTTTTTTTTACAGTTTGTAAAGTTCCAGGTCTTGCCAAGCTTCCCGTCATCCTTCTCAAACATCATTACTACAGGTTGGAATTCTTTACTCTCAAACAGTAAATTACCTTTTTAGTGGCTCATGCAGTTAAACTAAATGTCACATTCAGTGCCAAATCCTACAGTGTAAACCTTAAACATTCCAGTTTTATCTGCCTTCGTGTTCCACTGGATACTAAGACTGACACACTCCATAGCTCATCCCATAACCACTCAAGGATGAGTGAATGATGTTTAAATACGGAATTATGGAAATTTAGAGTTGGAAGATATCCAACTTTTTCCCATTGCAGGGGTCCCTGCTACAACCTCCCTGCCTTTTGGTCATCAAACCTCTTATACACTTCCAGTGATGGAGAGTTGTGTGTTTAATAATGAGCGTTTCCTTCTGTTAAAATAAAACTTACCTCTTTGTCACATCCAAACTCTGCCTCATGGAGCACTTAAGAGGAAATATACTCTCTGTGCTCTACAACGGCTTCATCTCTAAATTTTCCTTTCTTAGGGTAAACAATATCAACCACATTTAATTGTTTTATTTTTTTTAATTTTAGATTTATTTTTTATTGAGGCAATACTGGTTTATAACATTATGTAAGTCTCATGCATATAACATTATATTTCTATTCCTGTAGACCCTATGGTGTACTCACCACCAGAAATTACCTTGATGCAAAAATACCTTCTACAAGACACATTATATTAAAATTGTGAAAAGTCCTCAAGTGTTTTTTGTTAAGTGGGTTTATGGGGTTATAGTCCTTAATATTCTTCTCCTGACCATGACCTTATTTCACAATGCCTTTTCTTAATGTGGCCCTTGAAAATTGAACATAATAATTGGAATGTGACCTGGATGTCCATCTCTATGGATGTATATTAAGACTGTATTTATTTTTCTAATGCTTCTGTTATGTTGTTGGCTCCTAAGATATTTTTCACATTATATTGTCAAGTCAGGACTTCTGAATTCTGTAATAGGAGTTTAAAAGAAGAAATGTAGAACTTATGTAACTACCATCACAACAATAGCATATCATTGAGAAAATTGGTCACCTTACATTTACCATATATCCATCGACTTAGCCACAGCTTACCCTCATTTCCTCCCAATTTTTAAAGGCTAAGCTGACTCTTTTTTTTTTTTTTAAATCAAAACTAACCTCTCCACCTATGTAATTCATTCTTTTCTTTCTCCCTGGGACCTTGTCTTAATTCTTTTTTATTTTCTTCTTCTTTTCTCTTTTACCGGCTTTGCCACATTTACTTCTAAACTGTTTCAAATCTCTTCCATTATAAATGAAACAATCTCTCTTATAGCTACTACCTTACCCCTTTCCTTTCTTTTATTACCAAGAAAGTGCATGCTACACTTACTCAACTCTCATTTATTTTTTAAAATATACTTTAACTTGTCTTCCATCTCAACCACTCTACCAAAATTGTTCCTATTAAGTCTAACAATTGGTCTGATTGTGAAATTTGGAGGTCATTTTAAAGTCCTTATCTTATATGTGGTATTGGATACTGTAAATCACGTTTCCTTCTTGTAACTCTGTTTCCATGGCTTCCATGACCCAGGACCCTTGTAGTTTTACCTGTATTCCTCTATCTTTTCCTGTTTCTCTATGGATTTTTCTTCTTCTTTCTGGCCCTTAAAGCCTGGAGTGCCCACAGTAACCCTGGACTAATTAAAATCTTTGACTCCTCTCACTCGGGTCTGGGCCTCCAGTCTTCTTCCCTTCGTCTTTCCCTCCTTCCTCGTCCATCACAGTCATCCTCCGTATTGCTTCCTGAGTGATCATGTGAAATGCAAGTCTGAGCCTGATGCTTCCTGGTTGAATCTCTGCTTCAGCTCTTCATGCTTCTGTGATGAAGCCCCACTCCTTTGCATGATGTAATGTCTCTTTGCTCACTCTGCTTCTCCAGGATCATCTCTCACTATTTCCTGAACTGCATTTTAGTGCCTAAAATTTTCTGCATGCACCATACTAGTTTTTACTTGCATGTCTCTCTCAGATTGTGTCCTCTGGCTCGAATAAAACCCCCCTGAGCTTGAGAGCCTATTTCACTGGGACACCTGCCTTTATCCCTTCACTCTCCATTGGATGAGTTAGATGTTACTTCTCTGTGCTTGTGTGAATATGCCTATCACTGCGCTTTTTATGATTCTCTCTCAATTAGACTGAATATTATGAGGAGCTGGGATAAAATAGTTTTCATTTTTTGGTATCTGTATCTCCTAACAAAGGGCCTGGATGAATAATTAACCACTGTATGGTAATTTGCTATTTACATCATTCGACATTTTTATAAATATCATTCTACATTCATCTTTTATTATAGCTAGTTTTTAGTCCAACATTCCAGGCTGTCCTACTCTTTTTGTTCTCCAGCTGACCATCAAAGCTATTCATTATCTTGCCATTCTTTGTAGTACTGACAGATTAGATATGCATGCCATCTTAGTCTCTATCCAAATCATTAACAGTAAATGTTGAATAGGATGAATCCTAGAGTTGTGAGTGGCATCCTAGTACCTAATGTCTCATTATTCTATTCTATTTTATTTTACTTTTACAAATTGCCAGAATGAAGTCATCTTTGCCAAATAGCTCAGTTTCAGATGGAACTTATGCATCTGATTCCACCTACTGTCTTATGTCTCCTCCTTTACAAATATTCCATTATTTGTCTTGAGGAAATATACAAACACATCTTCTGGAATCTCATAAAACATCTTTAATGTTGATTGTAGAAAACTTTAAATTGATAAGTAATATAGAATCCTTATAAGTGCTAGGCTCTTTTCTATGTGTTTTATATATATATTAACTTATTTATTTCTCAGAACAACTTTATAAAGGAGGTATTATTGTTTATCTATTTTACAGATAAGACACTGAATCACAGAGAGGTTAAGTAACTTGTGTAAGGTTATACAGTTAGTAAGTTATAATGCTTATGAAGCTTGGTTCTAGAAAATTCTCAAGCGTATGGTTACCACAAATTCTAACCATCACTGTCCTACCTAACATATAGTCATATCCTTCTTAGAGAGGATCATCATCTCCTTCAATACAATACACCCAATTCTCTTTGTGTGCATATCTGTGTGTGGGTGGGCAGAGTTCCTGGGTTTACAGTACCAATGATGGAAACTGTGGTGGGTGGAGAAGAAAAAAAAAACTCCTGTAATCTAATTTGTTTTTTCTTTTTTTTATGAGTACATACATTTATTTTACCTTATTTGGGATATAAAAGAATGCATTATTCCATAATTCATGCACATAAAAAAAGAATAAGCAAGATTGCAAAACAAATGAACATTAAACAAGAAGTTTTCAGATCACAATCTAATTAGTTTCTGATAGGCTTAGGAGGGAAATGGGGATGGAAAAAGGCCCATCATTATCTTCTTTATTATTATAAACATAACCATTATCTTCATTGTGGTAGGAAATGTTCTGTCCCTTTCCCAGTATTTCTCTCTTGGCTCACAAAAAGGAACTTGGCCCTCCTGACTATATTAGGAAGATAACACGGGAGTTTCCCACCCCCAGCTTCACTCCTCCTTGCCTGGGGAGGAGTGAATCATATGCCTGTAGGACCACTGGACCCAATGGAGAGTCCCGTGGGGCCTGTCTTTCTTTAATTTGAGATCTTGTCTACTCTGTATCCTCATCTTGTTGCCATGCAATAGGTGAATGAATTAGTCATGGCTTCTGCATCCTGCCCCTGGGTAGGTAACACTATTTTAGGGTGAGAGGAATACAGAATTCCTTTTGTTCATGGGTCTAAGCTGAATTTCTAAATCCAGAATTAAAGGTAGTACTATGATCCAGTTGACTCATCTTTCAGTAATGAATATGTATTCAGTAGCTGCTGTGTGCCATACAGTATCCTACGTGCTGGGAATTCCACAGTAAACAAAAGTAGCCGTGACCCTGTTCCCAGGGAACTTGCATTCTAGTCAGAGGAGACAAACAAAAAAGTACATAATATGTCTGATAGTGATGAAAGATAGGAAGAAAAACAGAGCAGGTGAAGGGGAACAGAGCATGTATAGTGTGGGTGGGATGGTGCTATTTCATATGGGTGCTCAAGGAAAGTTTCTCTGCTCATGTGACATTTGAACAGAGAGTAAAGAAGTGAGACATGTGGCCACCTGGGCTAAGAGTTTTCTGTGTAGAGGGAAGAACAAATTCAAAGGCTTTGAGGTAGGCTTATGCTTGCCATTTTTCTTGAGTGCCACAGGGAGGCCATTGTGGCTGGAGCAGAGTGAATGAAATGGGAGACTGTAGGAGATAAGTTAAAAGAGGACACATGAAAACAAGTTCACTTAGGTTCTTAAAACAAAACACAAGGAATTTGAATTTTACATTGCAAGAGATGGGAAATTAGAGAATTTTAAGTAGTAGAATAAACAAGTATTATAGCTTGTTTATTGAAAAGATGGTTCTGAATTTAGAGTGGAATATAGGCATCATGGGGAAACTGCTGACATAGAGAGGATGGTTAGGAGGTTACTGTAGTAGTTCTGCTGAGAGATGAAGGTGGCTTCATTCAGGAAGGCAGCAGTGGAGGTGGTAAGAATTGATGTATTGTGGATGTATTTTCAAGTTGGAGGCAACAGAAATGGTTGTAGATCGAAAATGGAGTTTATTATCTATGTGATAATTAATTTTTTTCACTAAATGGTTCTTGTAAAATGTATTTTGAAAATTTAAATATACACATAATTAGATTCAGTAGTAAAATGAATCCCCATATACCCCTCACCCAGAATCCTACTTATCAATATTCTGACACATTTGCTTTAATTATCTCCTTTTGAATCATTTTTGTATTTTCTGAGTTGTTTTAAAGCAATCTAGACATCGTATCATTTCACCCACATACACTTCTGTAAATATTTCTCAGTATCATGAACATATTCTTACATAATGCTATAATCATACTCTAATAAAATTAATAAGAAATCAGTATCATATTCTTACATAATGCTATAATCATACTCTAATAAAATTAATAATTCCTCAGTATCAGCTAATACTGAGATGATATTCAAATTTCCCTGAACCTTTTTTTCCTTATTTGAGATAATGTTTACTTAGAGTGAAACATATCAATCTTAAGGGTATAATACAAACACTTCTGGGGAAAAAAACCCCTGTAAAATCAATACCTTAATCTAAAATATAGAATTTTTCCATCCCTTTAGAAAGTTATCTTGCACACCATTCTAGTCAAATCCCACTTCTATAGGCAACTACTGTTATGATTCTTATCAACATAGATTTACTTTTCCTGTTTGTGAATTTCACAGAAATGAAATCATACAATATGTATTCTTTCATGTTTGGCTTATCTTTTCAATACAATATTTTTGAGATTCATCCTAGTTGTTTACATGTAGTTCATTCTTTTAAAAATATCTGTGTATTATTCTATTTTAGGAATATAAAATAGAAACCATTAAAAATCTTTCCATATTCTAAGTTATTTTCCATATTTCTCCAGTAAAATATGTACCACACTGTGAGAATCATTGCTCAGTATTGCCTCTCTTTGAATCATCTTGATCATGGACAATACAGTAAGTCCCCTACGTACAAACAAGTTCCGTTCTGAGAGCGCGTTTGTAAGTCCAATTTGTTTAAGTCCAACAAAGTTAGTCTAGGTACCCAACTAACACAATTAGCTGTATAGTACTGTACTGTAATAGGTTTATAATACTTTTCATACAAATAATACATAAAAAACAAACAAGTACAAAAATAAAAACATTTTTAACCTTACAGTACAGTACCTTGAAAAGTACAGTAGTACAGTACAACAGCTGGCATACGGGGGCTGGCATCGAGTGGACAGGCAAGAAGAATTACTGACTGGAAGAGGGAGAGGAGGTGGGAGATGGTAGAGCTGAAGGATCGTCAGCAATAGGAGACAGAGGGCAAGCTGCAATTTCACTCACACCTGACATTGATTGCACAGGTTCTGGTTCCTTGCTGGAACCAGATGCACATTTGCATCTTTGAAAGTTCACAACTTGAAGATTCATATGTAGGGTACTTACTGTATTGAGAAATGTCTCAAATGGAATAGCCATAGAGGTTATTTGTTGAACATCACCATAATGGGTATTATGACAAATACAAAGGTGAGTGGAACATGGTTTCTCAAAGCACTTATATGTCCATGGGGAAGCAGACATGTAAGTAATCACTTATAACAGAAAGCAGAAGTAAAAATAATATCGTGTGTAAGTATAGATGTGATGAATTTGGGGTGTTGGTGGAGTATATAGGGCAGGGAATTTGGGAAGCTGCTATGCAGCTAGGGAATGTCCCCCAAGCTTTGAAAGAGGGCTGGACTATCTGTAGGTGGTAAATGGGGAAGGGATAGTTCAGGCTGAAGGAAGGGTTTTACAAAGTCACAATGACGTAAATGTGTCTGATCTTTATCCACCCAGTCGGTGGGGCAAGAACCTTGAGGATTGTCTTTGCCTCCACTTCTCCCTCACTCCTGTGACATGTCACCAGATTCTATTGGTAACACTTTACCAATCTCTTGAATCACCTACTCTCTTCTGTTCTCATTGCCACTTCCTCATTTCAAGCCCCCTTTACCTCATTTCCTCTCTCCCACACAATTGCAACTGACTTTCCAATTCCACTGCTTTGCCTGCTTCTGCTCTATCTCTGTTCTAATTGCTTGTAGACACTGCCGTTAGAACTATCTTTGCCAAACCCTAAACTGATCGTGCTATTTCCCTGCTTAGAGCATTGCATATAGAATAGGATTTACATTCCTCTGTCTGTTCCTTGGGCCCTTCAACATCTCAGCCCTCTTTCTACCCTAATGTCTGGGCTTATGCTCTCTGAGTCACCATGTATTTTACCTGTAATAAACAATTTTGCTCCCTAAATATGGCTTACTTTTCTCCTGACTCTGTATCTTTGTTGAAATGACCAATCCCAGTCTTCAAGGTTTTTCCCCCTTCTCTCTGCTTACTTGATCCTCTGAGGCCAAATTCAATGTTACTTCCTTCTGGGAAGCTTTTCTCAACTCCTACTCCAGTCAAAATTAATCACTCTTTCGACATTGCATTTGCCAGGTAGTCCACACTTTGTATCATAGTGATACAATATTCGTTCCCATACCGTCACTGAACTGTACTGTACCATCACTGAACTCCTTGGAAAAAAAGGCCATATTTTGGTTACTCTTGGCGTAGCAAATTGCCCTTTCCATGTCTGGCCTTGATTACTATTATATAAAATCATCCGCTTTAACTTATAAGGTACACTGCTTTCTAGAAGCAAACCTCAGTAAATTTTAAACTATCCTTGTCATGACATATAGTCTGACATCGTGCTGAAAATCACTGAACATGGCTAATTATACGATGAATTATAAAAATTAGATCCTAGCATGCCCAAGCAGGTAGCTAGTTTATCATTTGGGAGATTCATAGCCTTGACTTACTTGGAGACATGTCGGATTTTTTCTTTTTTCTGTTTTTGCTACACCTATTTTTGAAAATGTTTTCCTTCATAACTTGAGGGAAGCATGTCATACTTAAGAATAAATTGTCTGACTCAGGCAAAAATACAAGATTAGGCTAAAGATATTTTCAGCATTCAGAAGTAGGACACACTGAGGTCTTGGGAACTATAACATTAAATTGAGGTAGAGATATATTAAATAGACTAAAAAATAATATCTCATGATTGAGTACATATCTAGTATCTGGCCCTATGAAATATTTAGAATGAATTAAGGTTTTCATTATAGTTTAACTGAAATAATGAACTGAATGTTGAACTAGAGATAGATGAGTCAATCATCATGGCCCCAGTTTTGACCTGATTCGTTCAGCTCCTGGGACATTTCCCCCTCTCTCATTAAGAGAAAATAAAAATTGAACATTATATATATGGACAGTGAGACTAATAAAGAAATAATTATCTATTTCAGTCATGTGACTTCATGCTCTATATGACTTTTTAGAAACATTCTTTGTTGGAACTCATGATGTGAAATGTATAAAATATTTAAAGAGGCATTGAAACTGACATCAGACACAGGTTTGTGCTTTAAAATCATGAATTTCAGCAGATGAAGTTTCTAAACCCTTTTCTATATTTATGCTATTAAGAAATACTTATAGAATTATCACTTGTACCCCCATCCCTCCTCCCCCACCAGCCCCCTAAATCCACTAGTCACATGTGATAGAAGACATTAAACAATGTATAAGATATATTTATTTCCACTGAAGGAATATGTATACATCTTCAATTATTAAAAATTACTTTAAACAAATAAATAACTAAAGGTACAGAAGGATATCTACAGAGGTATTCTACTCAAAAGTTGGAATTACTTTGGTTTCAGAAAAATAATGTGATTTTTTTCATTAACAGTAGCACAGAATCATTTATGGTTTTTATAATAAAATATAAATTGTGGAGTATCTCAGTAATGAGCCTATATTGTATAAAAAGGAATTACATTGCAATCCATTACTTGGGTGTTCTTTATTTATAAAATGATGCTCTTGGAAATGCATTCTATCCTAATTTAAAAATTTTTCTTTTGCTTATGTACATGCAATAAAATTTTCTTCATTGTTTACTAGGAATAACAAACATATATTAAAAGGCTTATATTAAAAATATTGAGAATAAAGAGTTTTGGGGGAATAAATGCTCAATTTTTGGTTCCTGAAACAATAGCTATGTAAATTAAAATAACTTTTATAGAAAGAATATACATTAATGGAAAGTAAAGAAAAGGCAAGGTAAATTTTGCTTTACAAATTAAGTTAGCACTGTGTATAAGTGAGAAGCCAGGAGGTATTATTTCTAGAAATATTGTTAGGCAAGGACTAGTTAAAGAAAGTGGGAATTTTGTCCTGAGAAAGAGAGGACTAGAGAGACAAAATTCTTGATTATTTAAAATCTTCCCTGGAAAAGGACAAACAGGTCTGCTTTGGATGACACAGCCTGGCTCCTGAATGTTGCAGTAACTCAGGTCTGCCTCTTCCTGCTAACATCGGGATAGGCTGCAAATTAAGGACACGCATAGTGTGGGGGAGGAAGATGGACCTACCAGGCAGGTGTCAGAGGGCTGTGAAATCACATCAAGAGTATTAATGATGGTCTTCTGCTCTATTCCAGTGTTTCTACAGAATCTTATCACCAGCAGTGATGGCAACAACAATAAAAGGATAGCAATACCTTTATTCTTCTAAGTACTTTATGTATTTTAAAATAAATGTAATATGGCAATAGAGCAGCAGCCATTCTTAAATGATTTTTACTTAGCTATTTAAAAATATCTTACTACAAGCCTCGGTAAATTTAAGAAAATTAAAATCACATCAAGCATCTTTTCTCACAATGCTATGAGATTAGAAATAAATTACAGGGGAAAAAGCAATCTACAGATTCAATGCAATCCCTATCAAATTACCAATGGCATTTTTTTTACAGAACTAGAACAAAAAATCCTAAAATTTGTATGGAGACACAAAAGACCCCGAATAGCCAAAGCAATCTTGAGGGAAAACAATGGAGCTGGAGGAATCAGACCGCCTGACTTCAGACTATACTACAAAGCTTCAGTAATCAAGACAATGTGGTACTGGCACAAAAACAGAAATATAGATCAATGGAACAGGATAGAAAGCCCACAGATAAACCCATGCACCTATGGTCAACTAATCTATGACAAAGGAGGCAAGGCTATACAATGGAGAAAAGACAGTCTCTTCAATAAGTGGTGCTGGGGAAACTGGACAGATACATGTAAAAGAATGAAATTAGAACAGTCCCTAACACCATACACACACAAAAAAACTCAAAATGGATTAAAGTCCTGAATGTAAGACCAACAGTATAAAACTCTTAGAGGAAAACATAGAAAGAATACTCTTTGACATAAATCACAGCAAGATCTTTTTTGATCCACCTCCTAGAGTAATGGAAATAGAAACAAAAATAAACAAATAGGACCTAATGAAACTTCAAAGCTTTTGCACAGCAAAGGAAACTATAAATAAGATGAAAAGACAACCCTCGGAATGGGAGAAAATATTTGCAAATGAATCAATGGACAAAGGATTAATCTCCAAAATATACAGACAGCTCATGAAGCTCAATATTAAAAAAACAAACAACCCAATCCAAAAATGGGCAGAAGACCTAAATAGGCATTTCTCCAGAGAAGACATACAGATGGCCAAGAGGTACATGAAAAGCTGCTCAACATCACTAATTATTAGAGAAATGCAAATCAAAACTACAATGAGGTATCACCTCACTCCAGTTAGAATAGGCATCATCAGAAAATCTATAAACAACAAATGCTGCAGAGGGTGTGGAGAAAAGGGAACCCTCTTGCACTGTTGGTGGGAATGTAAATTGATACAGCCACTATGGAGAACAGTATGGAGGTTCCTTAAAAAACTAAAAATAGAATTACCATATGACCCAGCAATCCCACTACTGGGCATATACCCAGAGGAAACCATTATTCAAAAAGACACATGCACCCCAATGTCCATTGCAGCACTATTTACAATAGCCAGGTAAATGCCCATCAACAGACAAATAGACAAAGAAGATGTGGTATATATATACAATGGAATATTACTCAGCCATAAAAAGGAACGAAACTGGGTCATTTGTAGAGATGTGGATGGACCTGGAGACTGTGATACAGAGTGAAGTAAGTCAGAAAGAGAAAAACAAATATGATATATTAACACATACATGTGGAATCTAGAAAAATGGTACAGATGAACTGGTTTGCAAGGCAGAAATAGAGACACAGATGTAGAGAACAAACATGTGGTCACCAAGCTAGAAAGTGGTGGGGCGGTAGTGGTGGTGGTGGTGGGATGAATTGGGAGATTTGGGATTGACATATATACACTAATATGCATAAAATAGATAACTAATAAGAACCTGCTGTATAAAAAAATAAAATAAAATTCAAAAAAATATCTTACTACAAATACAAATATATTTTTTATGTGAAAATAAAGACAATTGTAAGATACTGATGTAACTGGAATAATTCACAGTCTTTAAAACAAAGACATGGGATTTCCCTGGTGGCGCAGTGGTTAAGAATCTGCCTGCCAATGCAGGGGACATGGGTTTGAGCCCTGGTCTGGGAAGATCCCACTTTCCATGTAGGAACTAAGCCTGTGTGCCACAACTAGTGAGCCCGTGAGCCACAACTGCTGAGCCCACATGCCACAACTACTGAAGCCCATGCACTTAGGGCCCATGCTCTGCAACAAAGAGAAGCCACCGCAACGAGAAGTCCGCACACTGAAACAAAGAGTAGCCCCCGCTCGCTGCAACTTGAGAAAGCCAACGTGCAGCAAAGAAGACCCAATGCAGAGAAAAATAAATAAATTAATTAAAAAACAAAAAACAAACATATGATTTCAGAGAATAAATGGGGCTCTATTGAGACAGGTATAAATTGAGTTTCAGAAATAAGTTGAGATTTTTAATGGGCTTCATTATATTGTTCCACTGAGATTAAAAATCTGAACAGTTCTTAACCTACAAAACAGAAAGAGACTCACAGATTTAGAAAACAAACTTATGGCTACCAAAGGGGAAAGGTGGGAGGGGGGAGGCATATACCAGGAGGTTGAAATTAGCATGCATAACCTTCCATAGAGAAAATAGGTAATCGATAAGGGCCTACTGCATAGCACGTAGAACTCGACTCAACACACTGTAATCACCAGAAAAGAATATACATGACTGTTAAGAATCTGAAAAAGAATATGTAGATTTCTCTCTGTAAGTGAATCAAGTGGATGTAGAGTGGAAAGAAACACAGCATTGTAAATCAGCTATACACCACTATAAAAATCAAGATAAATTACAATAAATAAATAAATAAAAATCTAAGCAGTTCTTTAAACTCTTACCATTATTTTCTCTCCATTTCATTTTGCCTATTAGAAATGTTGTTTTGCCATAGCGTACCCTTTCAAGTTAGGGTGATACATGAAACTAATACATTCTTGCCTGAATTTTGTTTGACAATGTAAGAAATACCAACGCTTTATAGGTATAGAACCTGGAAGTTACATATGTATAAAAATTGTCTTTCAGAGCAAAATATTCAACAGTGGCAATGACAATAAAATAATTCACAATACTAATCTCATAGATATTTGCTGTAAATAGAAGCATATAGGAAAACATTTTAATGTATATAAATTATATTTTAATAAAAATGATATATTAAATAAAGTAATAATATACAAAAAGAAGGAAGAAAACCAAATGTTCATGGAGAGTTGGATGCAGAGCAAGGATTAGTGGGAGATATGGTTTGAAGGCCATCATTGTTGGCTGAAGAGTTGGATTTTTCTTTACTTGTAAATGTGCCATCAAAGATGGTTTCTAAGGGGGGAAGTGAGAGGATCAGAGGTATGTTCTAAGGTGATTCACCTTGCTCAGGTGTGAGGAGTAAGCAATGTTATGAGGCAACGATGAGATGCCAAAGACCTGCTGGAGAGACTAGGAATTAAGATGGTGGCAACAGGAATGAAAGCGAGGTAATACATTTGAGAGATTATCACAAAGGAAAAAATCACAAGATTTAATAATAGAATTAATACAAGGAAAAAGATTAGGGAGTCAAAAAATTTAGGGCCCAGCACAGTGCCTGGCACATAGCAGATACTCTATAAATATCTGTTGAAAAAATAAACAAATGAAGGAAGTTATAATCTGAGAAATCTAGATCAGTTTGGTACTATGCAGATAAACAAGAAATGAGGAGAAGTTGGCTGGTCGAAATGATGGCTGAAATTTAATTTTAGACATGTTTTAATGAAGGTGTCTGCTGCACAGAGATGAAAATGCAGAGTAGACAGTTGGAACCATTGTTTTGAACATCTGGAAAGAGGTCATGGTTGGAGATAGAGATTTTAGGATGATTAATGTAGAGAAAACAGCTGAATTACATGAATAGAAGAGATCATCTAGGGACACTTATAGAAAGAAGAGAGGAGGACTGAGGATAGAAGCTCGGCAAGGTGCAGTGGGACTACGGCAGAGTATTGAGGAAATAGAGGCAGCAAAGGAGATTGGGCAGGAATTGTCAGGCAGGTAAGAGGAAGACAGAGTCAAGAAAGCTAAGCGGGGACAAAGGGTTTCTGAGGGATTGGTGGTCAGGTCTCATAAACTGTAAAGAAAAGATGGATAGAAGAAAAGAAAAAAAAAGGTGGATAGAAAAACAGACAACTATAGGAAACACAAATGGCCAACAAATATATAAACATGTGTTTTACCTCACTGTTAATTCAAAAAACATAATGAGACACCATTTTCATTTCTCATGTTGGCAAAGATTTAGAAAAAATATATAGCATTGACTCAATTGGGCCGGATAGCACAATCTTGTAGGAGTGAAGGGGCAAATGTATACTAGATTTCCTACAGGGTGAATACCAGCTTTGCTTATTGCAACAAAAAGTCCAGATGCTACAGCCTTCCTCTCCATCTGGAAGTCATCCTTGACTCCTCCCTTTCTGCTCCCCTTCCACATATTCTATTCCATCAACAAGTCCTATAGATTCTACTCCTAAATATGTTCTGAATCCATCCACTTTTCTAGATCTCCACTGTTACCCACTTTGTCCAAGCCACCATCATCTAGCTTTTGTCCTGGCAATTATTCTTGCTCCTGGCAATCCATCCATCCTCCACACAACCAGAGAGAGCGATGTTTTATTAATGTAAATTATATGATGCCAATTTTTCTGTTTAAAACTCTGCAGTGTCTTTTAATTGAGCTTAGAAGAAATCCCAGACCAAGATTTTACATTATCTGGCTCCTGCCTACCTCTTCATACTCATATTTTTTTCCTGCTGACTACTGTCCTTGTTCTAACTTAAAAGCTAGCATTTATAACTAGCATTCTGAGGGTAGAGGAAGCTATGTTTCTCTTGCTACCTGCAGGTTGGTTCTCAGATTAACGTTATGGCACATTGCTCTGACCAGTTGTCACCAGATGGACCAAAGAATCTTTTGTTTTGAATTCCAAAAGTTTTGAATTCTTTGATCAATTCCCTTTTGCTCGTGCAGATGCCTCCTTGAGAGATTTCCTTACCCAAATGATTCTGCTTTTAGAGAAGCCACTCTTTTGTCAATTTCAAAATTTAGGACAAGGCCTAATTCTAGGTCTCTGCCTTGTGTTCATGGAACACCTCAAGCTAAATTTATATTTTCATGACTTCTTCCTTTTCTGGACTCTGTCTCGTCTCCAAATTGTTAGTGGTTTTCGCTGTTCTCATTTGAGTAGCCACATGATTATGGGAACCTACAAACTGGGAAGAGAACTAGTTATTAAGATGGGGCATGCAGAGTTCGGAACAACTTATTAACTGCTGGGTGTGGTCCCCATGAACCTGGCAAGCTCAGACTCATAGTGCTTCTCCCGAATTTACCCTGGGGAAGAGGCTTAGCTAGCAGTTCTTTACAGAGCCCAGGATTTGGTGCCAGGTGTTTTCCTTGTAAAACAGCTGAACGACTTTATTCAGTTGCAATCAGAGTCTTGGGTTGTCTCCCACAAGGAAAAACTGATGACCCACTTTATTTAGAATTGCAGGAAACTTTCCTTGAGATCTAAAATTGTTTTGGGGGAGCAAGGAAAGTACCTGGTAATTGAGTTTGGGAGAATTTTTTTTTATTGTGGTAAAATACACATAACATAAAAATTGACCAGTTTGATCATTTTAAAGTGTACAGTTCAGGGCTTTAAGTGCAGCCATGATATGTGAGACCATCACCACTATCTAGTTCTAGAACATTTTCATCCCGCTAAAAGAAAATCTACACTCATTAGGAGTCACTCCCCTTTTCCCCCTGGAAACCACAAATCTACTTTCTGTCTCTGTGGATTTGCCCATTCTGGATATTTCAAATAAATGCAATATATAATGTGTGGCCTTTTGTCTGGATTCTTTCACTTAGCATGTTTTCAAGCTTCATATGCGTTGTAGCATGTATCAATGCTACATTCCTTTTTGTGGCTGAATAATATTCCACTGCATGGGTACACCACATTTTATGTACCCATTCTTCTTTTGATGGGTATTTAGGTTGTCTCCAGCTTTAGGCTGTTGTGAGTGGTGCTGCTCTGGTATTTGTGCTAAGCTTTTGTTTGCATATTTGTTTTCAATTCTTTGGAGTATCCCTAGGAGTGGTATTGCTGGATCATATGGTAATTCTATGTTTAACTTATTGAAGAAGCATGAAACCAACTTCCATAGTGGCTGAACAACCTTACAATCCCACCAGTAATGTATGAGGATGAGTTTTGGAGAATTTTAAGAGTGTTTTGGACGGGGGGAGAGGGATAAATTAGAAGTTTGGGATTAAAATATACACACTACTATATATAAAATAGATAACCAACAAGGACCTACTGTATGGCACAGGGAAATACACTCAGTATCTTGTAATAACCTATAAAGGAAGAGAATGTAAAACAAGAATGAATATATATATATATATATATATAAAAAACTGAATCACTTTGCTGTACACCTAAAACTAATACAACACTGTAAAACAACTGTATTTCAATAAAAATTTAAAAATGTAAAAAAAAGAGTGTTTTGTAAAGGTGTCTGTGCCTGTAAGTGAATCATTAAATGACATTTGGATGGTTGTGCAGAAAATTGCTTCATATTTTTTAAATGAGATGAATTTATCTCCTTCTAGATTAAATTCTCCCTCCTGCAGGGATGAGAATGGATCATGACGGCTAATTTTGAGTTGGGTTCCAGGAAGTTCTGAAAGCTGTTGTCAGGGCACCTGCATGTAAGAAGGTTACATGTGTAGTGTTTTGAAATAGTCACAGCTTAGCGGGGTGGAAATATAACTTTACCTTTTCTATTACCGAACTCAGCTTTGGTGCCCCCATTTTTTCTGATGTTGAAAACTTCCTAATCTTGCCACTGAAGAGTAATATGGTCTCTTCTGGTTTAAATAGTAACAAGTAATTAAAACTTGTTAATTCCACTCGGGATTTAAACTCATTAATTCAAAGGTCAAACCACCCACTAGAGTTGTTCTGGGCCTGGCTCTCCCCACTGCTTCCCTCCAGCCCAGGAAGGTACAAACATCATGACATTGGGGAGGTGTTGTTGGTCTACACATTCTTCTCAGGTCCTCACTACCTCTGTTTGGTCTTTTGACATGAACCTTATCATTGCTATACCTGTCTGAACTGCACTAGCCAAGCCTTTGGGAATGTACCAGAATTTTCTGTTGATATCCACATCCTTACCCATGCCCTGTGGTAACAAGATGTGGACCCCTTGAACCTTTTTTTCTCAGACCCTAGGCCTCCTCCAGTCCTCTGGACCACTTAGCATTTGTATCACTCTCTCAGGCCTGTAGCCAGTAGAACTCATAGTATTTGCCCATCATGCCATGGTATTTGTCATAAAATGGACTCCTTGATCTGATGTAATGCTGTTTGGGAATCCCATTTGGGTGGCTTGAACTTTGTACGCCCACAAATAATAGTCTGTTTAAGACCCTGTGGATAAGAAGTCAAACTCACACCTGGAATATATGTGGTCAAGTCAAAATGAATCTGTGTTCGTTCTAGGATAGAAAAGATCCAACTAAGGCAAATTCTAGTGCTAAGTGGATTGTTGGTGCCCTTGAGAGATGTTCCTGTTAGTGCTGCTGGAAGGTTGGACATTAGTAGGTAGAAACCCATGACTGTGGGCCCATGTATAGCCTCTTTCTCTGCCACCATGGCTCTACATTTACAAACCCATTTTGCCAGCCCTGGGAAAGCAGATGACAGAGGCTGGTCAACATCAGCCGGCCAAGTCATTCTCTCTATCTGATTGTTTAGTGCTTCTTCCTTGGATGACACTCTATGATTGTGATAACATGTAATGCAAATGCAGAGATCTTCTCTCTTCAAGCCCCAAAGTCTATCCACATATGTCTATTCTAGGCCTTCTTTTCTCTGAACTTCTAATATTTTTTTCTTCCAGGCCTGTGACTAACCAGCTAAGCTATTTGTTGAATCCATGCACATTTAATATTAGGACAGTTCTCTTTCCACATAAAGAAGATCAGATATGTTGCCTAAAGATCTGCCCACTGGGGAAGTTTTACCTCACAGACCTTACCTTTCAGACCATCACTGGATGGGGATGCAGTGTGGCCCAAGTCCATTTTCAGCTATTCTCGTATACTGACCCACATTCAAGGTCATGAGATAGGCCATCCATGAACCAAGCTTGTCATTGGAAGAGGCACAAATGAGATCATGATTGGTGACACGGGTCCACCTCCTCGTGTCTCTGGCCATGTCTTGGCTTTGATCCCAATATTTTCCTTCCAGCTATGATCAATTTCTTCTGGGCCTGCTCAATTTGGTATGTTGGGCAGAACCCAGCTCCTAATAGGATATTTGACTCATGGTTGCTTTGTGCTTCATGGTCATGTACTTAGTCTTTACCAGGGCCAAGTAGCACAGTTAAGCAGGTTTTGGAAAGGTGTATGCTGCAGATGGCATTTCCTTGTTTCAGAATTCTAAAGGTGATTCTCCTATTTTGGCTTGCCTTAACCTCTGCTCTGTACCTTTCTTTAATTTTGATACATCTAATAACTTAGGGTCTGCTGAGTCAAATGGCCCAAATGGCAAGACCACTTGCATCACAGCCATTTCCTACACTGGCCCTCAGTCAAAGTTGGCACCTTTCATGCCACCTGGTTTATGGGTCAGAGGAGTATTTAGATACCAACAGTCTCCAAAAATAAGACATGAACTTGGTTGAGGTGGGTCTACGGAGTTGAGAGCAATTTCCGGTAAGATTGATAGCCATGGGTTGTCAGCTGGTAGCACTCTCAGCATCTGAGAGTACAACTCCTTCCATCCCAAAGGAATTCTGACAGCACAGAACAGAGTTCTCTCTGGCTCAAAGCAGTGAGGCTGACAGCTGACTTATCAACAGCCACAATGGAAGTCAGAGACAGTGGGTAATACCAGAAATGTGCGAAGAAAGTAATTCCCAAATTGCTATTTGATATTCATCCATTATACTTCATGAATGAAAGTGAAATTAAAACATTTTCAAGAAAAAAAAAGGGAATTTGCCTCCAGCAACCCCTCACTAAGGCAATTAATTCTTAAGGATGTATTTCAGGGAAAAGAAAAATGCTCTGAGATGAAGACAGGAAGAAATGAGAAACAAAGAATATGGTTAACATGTGGGTAAATCTATGTGAACATTGGCTACATAAAATAACAATAATAATGCCTTGTGGGTTTTACTTAAAATTTGACACCTCCTAGAGAAGCCAAAGTAAAGAGTAGCATGAATATAAATTTGGACAAAAACATGCTTCAGGTACATATATTATTTCCTCTTTAAAAAAATTACAAGAACACAAAAACTACTAAATGGCATGAAAATAAACAGCTTTAAATATGGACGACTGCATAGAATTTCACATCCCCACATGTGGTTTTTGTGGTAGTTATTTGATAACAGATGCTAAAAAAATAATTAAAGACACAATGGTTAAATTGCATTTTTCTATTTTTGTTTTCCTTTTTTCCCCTTAAGAGAGAATTCTCGGAGGAGCTTCAAGATGGTGGAGGAGTAGGATGTGGAGATCACCTTCCTCCCCACAAATACATCAGAAATACATCTACATGTGGAACACTCCTACAGAACACCTACTGAACGCTGGCAGAAGACCTCAGACCTCCCAAAAGGTAAGAAACACCCCACATACCTGGGTAGGGCAAAAGAAAAAAGAAAAAACAGACACAAAAGGATAGGGACGGCACCTGCACCAGTGGGAGGGAGCCGTGAAGGAGGAAAGGTTTCCAAACACTAGAAGCCCCTTCGTGGACAGAGACTGTGGGTGGCAGAGGGGGAAGCTTCAGAGCCACAGAGGAGAGCGTAGCAACAGGGGTGCAGAGGGCAAAGCGGAGAGATTCCCGCACGGAGGATCAGTGCCGACCAGCACTCACCAGCCCGAGAGGCTTGTCTGTTCACCCGCCGGGGCGGGTGGGGGCTGGGAGCTGAGTCTCGCGCTTCAGTTGGATCCCAGGGAGAGGACGGGGGTTGGCTGCGTGAACACAGCCTGAAGGGAGCTAGTGCGCCACGGCTAGACAGGAGGGAGTCCGGGAAAAAGTCTGGACCTGCCGAAGTGGCAAGAGACTTTTTCTCCCCTCTTTGTTTCCTGGTGTGCAAGGAGAGGGGATTAAGAGCGCTGCTTAAAGGAGCTCCAGAGAGGGGCGTGAGCCGCGGCTATCAGCGCGGACTCCAGAGACGGGCATGGGGCACTAAGGCCGCTACTGCCGCCACCAAGAAGCCTGTGTGCGAGCACAGGTCACTATCCACACCGCCCCTCCTGGGAGCCTGTGCAGCCCGCCACTGCCAGGGTCCCGTGATCCAGGGACAACTAACTTCCCCGGGAGAATGCACGGCGTGCCTCAGGCTGTTGCAACGTCATGCTGGCCTCTGCTGCAGCAGGCTCGCCCCGCATTCATACCCTTCCCTCCCCCCCCCGCCTGAGTGAGCCAGAGCCCCCAAATCAGCTACTCCTTTAACCCCGTCCTGTCTGAGCGAAGAACAGATGCCCTCAGGCGACCTACACGCAGTGGCCGGTCCAAATCCAAAGCTGAACCGTGGGAGCTGTGTGAACAAAGAAGAGGAAGGGAAATGACTCCCAGCAGCCTCAGGAGCAGTGGATTAACTCTCCACAATCAAACTGATGTACCCTGCATCTGTGGAATACCTGAATAGACAACAAATCATCCCAAATTGAGGAGGTGGAATTGGGAGCAATGATATATATATTTTTTTCCCCTTTTTCTTTTTGTTAGCGTGTATGTGTATGCTTCTGTGTGTGATTTTGTCTGTATAGCTTTGCTTTTACCATTTGTCCTAGGGTTCCATCAGTCCGTTTTGTTTAATTACTTAAAAAAAATTTTTTTTCTTAATTATTTTTTATTTTAAAAACATTATTTTATTTTACTTTATTTTATTTTATGTTATTTTATCTTCTTTCTTTCTTTCTTTCTTTTCTCTCTTTTATTCTGAGCCATGAGAGGACAGGCTCTTGGTGCTCCAGCCAGGCATCAGGGCTATGCCACTGAGGTGGGAGAGCCAAGTTCAGGACACTGGTCCACAGGAGACCTCCCAGCTCCACGTAATATCAAACAGCGAAAATCTCTCAGAGATCTCCATCTAAACACCAAGACCCAGCTCCACTCAATGACCAACAAGCTACAGTGCAGGAAACCCTATGCCAAACAACTAGCAAGACAGGAACACAACCCCATCCATTACCACAGAGGTTGCCTAAAATCATAATAAGGCCACAGACACCCCAAAACACACCAACAGACGTGGGCCTGCCCACCAGAAAGACAAGATCCAGCCTCATCCACCAGAACACAGGCACTAGTCCCCTCCACCAGGAAGCCTACACAACCCACTGAACCAACCTTAGCCACTGGGGACAGACACCAAAAACAACGGGAACTACGAATGTGCAGCCTGCGAAAAGGAGACCCAAACACAGTACGTTAAGCAAAATGAGAAGACAGAGAAACACACAGCAGATGAAGGAGCAAGATAAAAACCCACCAGACCTAACAAATGAAGAGGAAATAGGCAGTCTACCAGAGAAAGAATTCAGAATAGTGACAGTAAAGATTATCCAAAATCTCGGAAATAGAATGGAGAAAATACAAAAATCGTTTAACAAAGATCTAGAAAAACTAAAGAGCAAACAAACACAGATGAACAACACAATAAATGAAATTAAAAGTTCTCTAGAAGGGATCAAAAGTAGAATAACTGAGGCAGAAGAACGGATAAGTGACCTGGAATATAAAATAGTGGAAATAACTACTGCAGAGTGGAATAAAGAACAAAGAATGAAAAGAATTGAGGACAGTCTCAGAGACCTCTGTGACAGCAGTAAACACACCAACATGCAAATTATAGGGGTCTCAGAAGAAGAAGAGAAAAAGAAAGGAACTCAGAAAATATTTGAAGAGGTTATAGTTGAAAACTTCCCTAATATGGGAAAGGAAATAGTTAATCAAGTCCAGGAAGCACAGAGAGTCCCATACAGGATAAATCCAAGGAGAAACATGCCAAGACACATATTAATCAAACTATCAAAATTTAAATACAAAGAACAAATATTAAAAGCACAAGGGAAAAACAACAAGTAACACATAAGGGAGTCTCCATAAGGTTAACAGCTGATCTTTCAGCAGAAACTCTGCAAGCCAGAAGGGAGTAGCAGGACATATTTAAAGTGATGAAAGAGAAAAACCTACAACCAAGATTACTCTACCCAGCAAGGATCTCATTCAGATTGGACAGAGAAATTCAAAGCTTTACAGACAAGCAAAAGCTAAGACAATTCAGCACCACCAAACCAGCTTTACAACAAATGCTAAAGGAACTTCTCTAGGCAGGAAACAGAAGAGAAGGAGAAGACCTACGATAAGAAACCCAAAACAATTAAGAAAATGGTAATAGGAACATACATATTGATAATTACCTTAAATGTAAATGCATTAAATGCTCCAACCAAAAGACATAGACTGGCTGAATGGATACAAAAACAAGACCCATATATATGCTCTCTACCAGAGACCCACTTCAGACCTAGGGACACATACAGACTGAAAGTGAGGGGATGGAAAAAGATATTCCATGCAAATGGAAATCAAAAGACAGCTGGAGTAGCAATTCTCATATCAGACAAAATAGACTTTAAAACAGACTATTACAAGAGACAAAGAAGGACACTACAGAATGATCAAGGGATCAATCCAAGAAGAAGATATAACAATTGTAAATATTTATGCACCCAATATAGGAGCACCTCAATACATAAGGCAAATGCTAACAGCCATAAAAGGGGAAATCAACAGTAACACAATCATAGTAGGGGACTTTAACACCCCACTTTCACCAATGGACAGAGCATGCAAAATGAAAATAAATAAGGAAACACAAGCTTTAAATGATACATTAAACAAGATGGACTTAATTGATATTTATAGGATATTCCACCCAAAAAGAACAGAATACACATTCTTCTCAAGTGCTCATGGAACATTCTCCAGGATAGATCATATCTTGGGTCACAAATCAAGCCTTGGTAAATTTAAGAAATTTGAAAGCGTATCAAGTATCTTTTCCGACCACAATGCTATGAGACTAGATATTAATTACAGGAAAAAACCTGTAGGAAATATAAACACATGGAGGCTAAACAACACACTACTTAATAACCAAGAGATGACTGAAGAAATCAAAGAGGAAATCAAAAAATACCTAGACACAAATGACAATGAAAACACAATGACCGAAAACCTATGGGATGAAGCAAAAGCAGTTCTAAGAGGGAAGTTTATAGCTATACAAGCCTACCTTAAGAAACAAGAAACATCTCAAATAAACTACATAACCTTACACCTACAGCAATTAGAGAAAGAAGAACAAAAAAACCCCAAAGTTAGCAGAAGGAAAGAAATCATAAAGATCAGATTGGAAATAAATGAAAAAGAAATGAAGGAAACGATAGCAAAGATCAATAAAACTAAAAGCTGGTTCTTTGAGAAGATAAACAAAATTGATAAACCATTAGCCAGACTCATCAAGAAAAAAAGGGAGAAGACTCAAATCAATAGAATTAGAAATAAAAAAGGAGAAGTAACAACTGACATGGCAGAAATACAAAGGATCATGAGAGACTACTACAAGCAACTCTATGCCAATAAAATGGACAACCTGGAAGAAATGGACAAATTCTTAGAAATGCACAACCTGCCAAGACTGAACCAGGAGGAAATACAAAATATGAACAGACCAATCACAAGTACCGAAATTGAAACAGTGATTAAAAATCTTCCAACAAACAAAAGCCCAGGACCAGATGGCTTCACAGGCAAACTCTGTCAAACATTTAGAGAAGAGCTAACACCTATCCTTCTCAAACTCTTCCAAAATATAGCACAGGTAGCAACACTCCCAAACTCATTCTACGAGGCCACCATTGCTCTGATACCAAAACCAGATAAAGATGTCACATAAAAAGAAAACTACAGGCCAATATCACTGATGAACATAGATGCAAAAATCCTCAACAAAATACGAGCAAACAGAATCCAACAGCACATTAAAAGGATCATACACTATGGTCAAGTGGGGTTTATCCCAGGAATGCAAGGATTCGTCAATATATGCAAATCAATCAACGTGATACACCGTAATAACAAATTGAAGGAGAAAAACCATATGATCATCTCAATAGATGCAGAGAAAGCTTTCGACAATATTCAACACCCATTTATGATAAAAACCCTGCAGAAAGTAGGCATAGAGGGAACTTTCCTCAACATAATAAAGGCCATATATGACAAACCCGCAGCCAACATCATCCTCAGTGGTGAAAAGTTGGAACCATTTCCACTAAGATCAGGAACAAGACAAGGTTGCCCACTCTCACCACTATTATCCAACATAGTTTTGGAAGTTTTAGCCACAGCAATCAGAGAAGAAAAAGAAATAAAAGGAAACCAAATTGAAAAAGAAGAAGTAAAGCTGTCACTATTTGCAGATGACATGATACTATACATAGAGAATCCTAAAGAGGCTACCAGAAAACTACTAGAGCTAATCAATGAATTTGTAAGACTAGCAGGATACAAAATTAATGCAGAGAAATCTCTTGCATTCTTATACACTAATGATGAAAAATCTGAAAGTGCAATTAAGGAAACACTCCCATTTACCACTGCAACAAAAAGAATAAAATATCTAGGAATAAACCTACCTAAGGAGACAAAAGACCTGTATGCAGAAAATTATAAGACACTGATGAAAGAAATTAAAGATGATACAAATAGATGGAGAGATATACCATGTTCTTGGATTGGAAGAATCAACATTGTGAAAATGACTGTAGTACCCAAAGCAATCTACAGATTCAATGCAATCCCTATCAAACTACCACTGGCATTTTTCACAGAACTAGAACAAAAACTTTCACAATTTGTATGGAAACACAAAAGACCCCGAATAGCCAAAGCAATCTTGAGAACGAAAGAAGGAACTGGAGGAATCAGGCTCCCTGACTTCAGACTATACTACAAAGCTACAGTCATCAAGACAGTATGGTACTGGCACAAAAACAGAAAGATAGATCAATGGAACAGGATAGAAAGCCCAGAGATAAACCCATGCACATATGGTCACCTTATCTTTGATAAAGGAGGCAAGAATATACAGTGGAGAAAAGACAGCCTCTCAATAAGTGGTGCTGTGAAAACTGGACAGCTACATGTAAAGCAATGAAATTAAAACACTCCCTAACACCATACCCAAACTCAAAATGGATTAAAGACCTAATTGTATGGCCAGACACCATCAAACTCTTAGAGGAAAAAATAGGCAGAACACTATGACATAAATCACAGCAGGATCCTTTTTGACCCACCTCCTAGAGAAATGGAAATAAAAACAAAAATAAATAAATGGGACCTAATGAAACTTAAAAGCTTTTGCACAGCAAAGGAAACCATAAAGAAGATGAAAAGACAACCCTCAGAATGCGGGAAGATATTTGCTAATGAAGCAACTGACAGATGATTAATCTCCAAAACATACAAGCAACTCATGCAGCTCAATATCAAAAAAACAAACAACCCAATCCAAAAATGGGCAGAAGACCTAAATAGACATTTCTCCAAAGAAGATATACAGATTGCCAACAAACACATGAAAGAATGCTCAAGATGATTAATCATTAGAGAAATGCAAATCAAAACTACAATGAGATATCATCTCACACTGTCAGAATGGCCATCCTCAAAAAATCTACAAACAATAAATGCTGGAGAAGGTGTGGAGAAAATGGAACCCTCTTGCACTGTTGGTGGGAATGTAAATTGATACAGCCACTGTGGAGAACAGTATGGAGGTTCCTTAAAAAACTAAAAATAGAACTACCATCGACCCAGCAATCCCACTACTGGGCATATACCCTGAGAAAATGATAATTCAAAATGAGTCATGTACCAGAATGTTCTTTGCAGCTCTATTTACAATAGCCAGGACATGGAAGCAACCTAAGTGTCCATCAATAAGTGAATGGATAAAGAAGATGTGGCACATATAATATATACAATGGAATATTACTCAGCCATAAAAAGGAACGAAACTGAGTTATTTGTAGTGGGGTGGATGGACCTAGAGACTGTCATACAGAGTGAAGTAAGTCAGAAAGAAAAACAAATACCTTATGCTAACACATATATATGGAATCTAAAGAAAAAAAAAGAAAATGGTCTGAAGAACCTAGGGGTAAGATGGGAAAAAAGATGCAGACCTAAAAGATTTAATTAACTTATTAATATGACTTAATTAAGTAGGCTATTTATGTGATAAAAAAAGAAAAAAAAGATGCAGACCTACTAGAGAATGGACTTGAGGATATGGGCAGGGGGAAGGGTAAGCTGGGACAAAGTGAGAGAGTGGCATGGACATATATACACTACCAAATGTAAAATAGATAGCTAGTGGGAAGCAGCCGCATAGCACAGGGAGATCAGCTCGCTGCTTTGTGACCACCTACTGGGGTGGGATAGGGAGGGTGGGAGGGAGGGAGATGCAAGAGGGAAGAGATAAGGGGACATATGTATATGTATAACTGATTCACTTTGTTATAAAGCAGTAACTCATACACCATTGTAAAGCAATTATACTCTAATAAAGATGTTAAAAAAAAGAATTCTCAACCACTTGTCTAGTATATATTGATTGAAACCATTTGTAAATTACTCCATCTGTCAATGAAATGCAAACACCTCTGTAGTGAAACTAAACAGCTGTTTAAATGCTCAAAGCTTTAATAGACAAAGAAATCCTCTTCCTTAACACTGGCTCTATTTATACTATTCCAAAACAACAACTCATTTAGGGAAAAATCCAGTATTTCCAGGTGTATAAACACAACCATTATTTATAAGGCGATTTATAAGAAGACGGAGACTAACCACTTCCCAGTTGAGGAATTGCTAAGCACTAGAATTAGTAAAGTTAGGCTCCTGTGTGTGTGTGTGTGTGTGTGTGTGTGTGTGTGTGTGTTTATGTTGTGTGTATTTGGTGGATTCAGAATTATTTGTATTTGTGGGCTACACTTAAAATTCACAATTGCTCGGGCACCCTTTATTGCACAAAATCCACAAACAAGCTTGGAATAAATAAAAGTCTTACAAGCAGTAGACTTGTAAATTATAAATTGTAATTTATAATTCTTAACAGCCTATTTATACCATACAGGAATTTGCAAATATTTTCCATTTAAACAAAGACATACCTTCGTCATATTTTCTTAGTTATTTCCTTATTAACTAAGGAGGAAATTGAGTACCATGTAGCCTCTGGACTCTGACGGCCTGGGTTTGAATACCAGCTCCACTGATGACTGCCTATGTAGCACTGGGCAAGGTATTTCTCCTAGCTAAGCCTCGGTTTTCACACCTGTCAAATGGCAAAAATAATATATCTCACAGAGTAATTGTGAGGACTAAAAGAATTTAAAATTTGTAAAAGTGAATTTGTAAGAATTTAAAAATGTAAATTATTTGATGCAATGCTTGTCACACAGCACTTAATACAAGTTATATATTATTTTAAATCATGAAGCCTTTTGCTGGGTTTAATATTGATGATCCTCAATTAATTTTCACCTCTTGTCACTTTTGGCAATAAATGATTATTCACATAGAACTTCTTGAAATGAAAACTGCTGCCAATCACTGTCTCATTCAAATAACAACTAGGTCATTCAACAGTCAATTATTTTTAATTAGTTGTGACTCTAATTTACAGTTAATGTATACCTGCAGGAAGCTTGGGAGGCTGAGCTGTTTAAAACCTGTCACTTCACAAAAGGTACAAACTTTTAGTTATATGATAAATAAGTACTAGGGATGTAACGCAGTACTAGGATGTAACGTACCATGATAAATATACTTAGCACTGCTGTATGTTATATCTGAAAGTTGTTAGAGAGTAAATCATGAGTTTTCATCACAAGGAAAACATTTTTCTATTTCTTTAATTTTGTATTGACACGAGATGATGGGTGTTCACTAAACTTATTGTGGTGATCATTTCATGATGTATGTAAGACAAATCATTATGCTTACATCTTGAATTTAACCAGTGCTGTGTATCAATTTCATCTCAATACAACTGGAAGATAGATAGATAGATAGATGATAGATAGATCGATAGATAGATAGATAGGTAGACAGATAAAGCCAGCCACTTCATAGTAGCTATCAGTTGGGTCCTGGCAGGAAACAGGTGACATATTCAAACTGAGTATGGAGAAGAGTTTAGTAAAGAACTATGTACAAAGTTGTAGGCAGGTTTAGGGGAAAAGAGTGATAATGAAGTGCCCTAGAGTTCATAAATATGGGAGAGCGGTTACCACTTCTAAGTCTGAAAGTGCAGGGGGAGGATGTGGCCTCAGGAACATAGTGTGGATAGCTGTTCAGAGAGGACCTCCCGACAGGGGCTGTCACCTTTGGTATTGAGATATAGCTAATGCTGCTCTGGGAAGGAGTTGGGAGTAAATACACCAGCCTCACTCTCTTTCTGCCCTTTTAACCCCCTCCCATTGCTTCCAACTGGCCAGACCTAACTTGAGAAGTCTGAGGTCAAGAGAGCCTGCTCATGAAGTCCATGCAGGTCAGTCTTGTACAGCCCAGAACCTTGAAGAGTAGATTTGGAAGAACAAACAGAAAGCAGCCAGTATCACCGTTACTGAAGTTGTCCCATAGCTGATGAGGGAACTCTTAAAATTGACTTTGAACACAAGCCCAGCCCTTGTGCTCAACTAGAAGGTACAGAACTCTGGACTTACTAGACATGCATGCAGAGTGGTTCCATGAGGAAAATCCTGGCTTGCTTGCAGGTCGTTTTCATGTGGAGACAGGGTAGACTTTTACCAGGCAAAGGTACTACTAGGCTTTGTGAACTTCAATCCATTAAGTCCCCAGATAAGAAAAACAATTTGATCCAGCTAGGGATTTCATGTCTAGGTGAGACAAGCCAGACTGTAAACCCACAGTGAGTAATCAGTAAGTGCTCTGAAGATCACAATTTGGGGTCACACAGTTTACCTGATTTCTGAGATGGGTTCTGTGGTAGGTACTGTATTTTGTGTCCTCCAGCCCCATAGAGTCTTGTGATGCCCTGTAGCCCCAGCCTTGGGAGAGACCCTGAGCCAGAACAACCCAGCTAAGATGCTCCTGGCTTCCTGACTCTCAGAAACTGTATGAGGTGATAAGGTTTGTTGTTATTCAGCAATGAACAACTCCTACAATAACATACAAAACTTTTTGTAAAGGTCAAAGGCATTCATTATAAACTGATCAAGGGGCGGTCGTAAAAGCAGAGTGAGCATGAAACCTAGGAGAAAGGAAGCAGATTGGCTGGGAAAAGTAGACTTAGCTGTAACGGACAACTAGAGTAAGGCAAAACCAACTAGATGTTCAAGTAACGTATAGCTACTAACAGAGAGACATAAAGACACAGTCAGTTTCTGAGCATTTACCCTGTATATTATTTACTCTTTGCAAAAATTCTGCGGTTCTGTGATACACATTGCTACCTTTATTTTACAGGGGAAGACACTCAGGGTCAAGAGTAGAAACACGTGCTTCAGAGTCACACAGACAAGAGATAACAGAGCTCGGATTAGAACCCAAGCCAGTCTGACCCCAAAGTTCACGTTCTCTCTGTGCTTCTTTGTGCAGGAGTAAAGAAAAGGAATATTGGACAAGGGAGGTCATATTGGGAGATAAAGTAAGATAACAAAACTGTCATGGGAAAATTCTTCAGTCTTTTGGAAGGAGTAGGGGAAACTGCCTGTGGTGAAAACAAAACTAAACCCCGCAAAAACATATGGCTGATTAAAAGGAGGAAGCTCACTAGAGAACAGAAGATATTTTGGGTGATAATAGAGCTTAGAGTGAAAGAAGCCCCATCTGTAGTCATCTCTTCAAGGCCAGATCTAAATATGCAGAATATGGGTGGCTCCTCCCCCGCCCCCAAGGGGTACACCAGGGAAAAGCACACCACCTAGAGTAACATGTAAACACACAAGCACAGCAGAGACAACACTCCCTGGCTGTGAGCAGATGGGGAGGAGAGCAGGTCTCGGGAAGTTCTCCAGCAGGAAAGTGAAAGAAGGTAAAGAACATTTTGCCAAGAACGTGGTGCCGTCATTTTCTATTTCTGAGTGTTTGTTGATACTGTCCAGCTGACATAAAAGCCACAGTGGGCACAAATTTAAGAGGACATATTCTTGTTTTACTGGGGTTGGTGAAAGAGGATGCTGTGGGAAATAGATTTGGGGACCTTAACTCTGAGGGGAAATGGTTAAGCTACCTGATATTTTAAGTGGTTAAACAGGAAAGTCTGAGAGCTAATTCTACTAGAATAGTGGTGGGGTATTACACAGCAAGTGTTATGACTCCACTTTTCGACCCAAAGGCGAATCTGTTTTATACCCCAGTAGAAGTGGAACATCAGCCCTGACCCACTGAACAAAATGGCACATCAACTTCTCTGCCACCTCAGAGGAACAGAAAGCAGAGAGAGAAAATACGCAACAGTCGTCTTAGAGAGACACAGTGCACGCTGTAGCAAAGCCCAGCCACTCTTGCTGTGGTTTGTAAGCTCAGGCCCTCAGCAATTTTGCTTTATTTGTTTGGCCTTAGTGATACTATCTTCACCTGGGTTCCCATGAGAAAGTAGAGTCTGAGACTCACTTTTATGAAGGTAGTTTACTAGAGGATGTCATCTCAGGGGGTCATGAGTGAAGACTGGGAAGAGTGAAAAGGGGGAGGAGGGATTGTCAAAATAAGGATGCATCTTCGAGTAGGTCATAGGTGTGGGTGACAAAGGCTTGGTCCCGTTGTGACTCTCTGAGGATCATGTAGAATGCACCTCTGAATTGTCAGGAGGGTGGGGCAGAAGAGCAGGCCTTTACCCACTGTTTCCAATTCTGCATTGACCCAAGGGTTACCCCGTAGTATGCCGATCTTCCAGTTTTAGGCATGCATGGGTACCAGTCAGGGCTCCACGGGCATCTGATGTCAGGTGTCAGACAAGTCCAAGCACAGAAAGCAAGAGAACTGGGTACAGCTGGGGCAAGGTGGTGACAGGTTTTACCTTCCCAAAAGGTGACTGTGGCCACTGCGATGGAGTAAAAGATTTGAGGTGTAGCTCAAGAAATACTTAATATAAATATCTTAAAAATTTGCTTAAGATAAAAAAATTTGAAAACAGTGCAGAGGCTCTAATTCAAGAAAACACCACTCTGCTTGTGTAGGACATGGATGCAGGACACACAAAATTCTGAGCAGAAGATGAAATGAGACATTTTTAAATTGAACTATTCCTTTGATTATTGCCATAGCTTTACTAATTCCTCTGCAGGAGCAAAAGTGGAAATTACTCTGAATTTCCCATTACTTATTATTTGTCATTTGTTTCATGTAAGTGTATTTAAATAAATTGTTGAATTATTCTTATGTAGTTCTCATCCTGTTGAGTGGGTTCAGTAGTTTTCATCAAATATTTTTTGAGGGGTTCTTTTAAGTCTTGTGTCTCCCTCCGATACCCCAATGTATACACACACATGCAGAGATTTTTTTTTGTAGATAATTGGAAGGTTGAGCTCAGACCACCAGAGTCAAGATTTCAGTGCCTTGAGAGAGCAAACTCAGATAAGCATCATTCTTTTACAGACTGAGTTTTCAGTCTGTGTGTGCTTCAAGTTATAACAACTACTGTGACAGTTTCCTGCAAAAGGATTGCTGACCTGTGATTACATTAAATCATATCAGGTGACCTCCTCAATTCAGAACAAATGCCATTTGAGAGTAAGCTTAGGAAATCCCACTACCGGGCATATACCCAGAGAAAACCATAATTCAAAAAGACACAGGCACCCCAGTGTTCATTGCAGCACTATTTACAATAGCCAGGAAATGGAAGCAACCTAAATGCCCATCGACAGACGAATGGATAAAGAAGATGTAATATATATATGTAATTACATATGTATATATGTAATATATACATATATTATATGTATATAATATATGTATATGTATATTGTATATATGTAATACATATATACAATATTACTCAGATGTAAAAAGGAACAAAATTGGGTCATTTGTAGAGATGCGGTTGGACCTAGAGACTGTCATGCAGAGTGAAGTAAGTCAGAAAAACAAATATTGTATATTAATGCATATATGCGGAATCTAGAAAAATGGTATAAATGAACCAGTGTGCAAGGCAGAAACAGAGACACAGATGTAGAGAACAAACGTATGGACACAAAGTGGGGAAAGCGTGTGTGTGGGGGGGTGATGGTGGTGGGATGAATTGGGAGACTGGGATTGACATATATACACTAATATGTATAAAATAGATAAGTAATAAGAACCTGCTGTATAAAAAATAAATAAATAAACTAAAATTTTAAGAAAAGAGTAAGCTTAGGAGAAATCCCTTTTTTTCATACAGAAATTCTTAAAAAGCAAATCTTTCATTGTGCATCTTTTATTTGCCAGTTGCTTTATACATATATTACTCAAGTTTCCGATAAGAACACAAAGGAAATATTATCTCCATTCTTATGGAAGAGGCAATGGAGGCTAAATGAGCTGAGTTGCTGAAGTTCTCATGATCAGAAAGAGGCAGAGCCAGGATTTAAGTCCAGGCATGTCTGGCTCTGAAGCTCTGTTCTTTCCCCTACACCTGGGGCCTTGCCACATGCAGTGTGCTAGTCTTCTTGGAAACCAAGCATACCCAATCCACTGCACCTTACCTTCTTATGTAATAACCTGGAGGGTAGGGAGAGCCATCTGCTTCAAGAGCAACATATTTCAGTCCATAAGGCAAATAAGTTGGCAGAAAACAGAAGGATTGTGACATTGCCATTTGGCATTCCTGATTTACTCTGCATTTATAAAATAGAAATATGTAGTCCAGCATGTTGATTTCACAAGCCTATCATTATCATTCACTCTGAAATAAACATAGTCAGGGACATCATGTACAAAGTAAGGAATCCTTGTTTTGGGGGATAATGTCAGGCAGAAGTTTTCTTTTTTTTTAACTCTTACTTCCTAAAGCACTAGTTTACAAGTGACTTCCTGAAATATACTTCAATACTGAGGCCAGTGAAGGAGAAAAGTAAGGCAGAAAGCTTGGGATTGAATTTAAGAACACAAACTCACAAGATTATTTAAGAGATAATACAAAGTAATGCTTTCAAAGCAAGGCTGGTCATCCAAATTCACCTGAAGAGCTTTAAATATATATATAGAAACCTGAACCCAGTTTCAGGCAGAGCTTCCAGGAATAAGGCCCAAGCACCTGTCTAGTAAAAATTTCCCATGGTTATTCTGATGATCAGTTTCAGTTTAGAGTTGCTGCTTAAGAATTTGGAAGCTAATATATGGGGAGCCTATTTGTGTATTTTAATTTGTATAAATAATCTTAAAAAATGAGCTCATAATTTTTCTTTAGTATGATTTCTAAATGCTCATAACAGTCTAGATATTTAGTACACTTTCTTTTCAATAGCCATTCGGAAATCCCTTCACTAATAACAAGTCAATTAGTAGAGAAAAAGTAAGAGATGTCAATCAGTTTATCCCAATATGATTATATTTCAGTAGGAAACAAAAGACCCTAAAGAAATAGAAAGTGTGGCCTCAGAATGAGCCCGACAGTTTTAATAAAAGAAAAAAAAAAAAAAAGACAAATATAAGAGGAATTCCAGTTGATTCTCAGGTGCATTCCCAGTAGCCCCAAAGAATCTAAAAAACCTTCAGGAAGTTCCTGTTGATTATCTTAGCTTCCTGAAGCACTGGAACAGCAGAGCTCACCCAGAAGTTACTGTGAATTTTATATGGGGTATATGCCC
The DNA here is from genome assembly GCF_964374135.1 of Grampus griseus. Lineage (NCBI taxonomy): Eukaryota > Metazoa > Chordata > Mammalia > Artiodactyla > Delphinidae > Grampus > Grampus griseus. The sequence continues at coordinate 74,587,160 of NC_139005.1, read as the reverse complement.
ATGCTTCTAGTAATAGCCTCTCTTTTAGAGAAGGAAACTCCAATCCACACTCAAATACAAAACATACAGAGAAGATTATTCTGGGAGATGTAGTTCCCAGATTCTCCTCTGCTATACAGGTGCAGCAAGGAAGGAGTAGCAACAGAGAATCTAGCATAATCTTTAAATGTTTAGAATAAGAAAGGGTATGAAAATAAATAAGCTGAACATTTATATTGGTTGAATTCATTCATTCATTCAAGTGAGTGAAACAAATCACTCTAGGTATTTCAACAGAAAGAATTTAATGGAGGGAATTTGTTAATCAAATGCTAGAGGACTGAAAAAAGGAAAATGAGAACAGAAGGGATCATTACAAAAAGCTGCTACCACCCTTAGGGTTGGAGAGGTCAAAAGAAGAGGCAGAGATTATTATAATCTACAGCTTCATGAAAGGAGCCTACAAAGTTAGAACTCAGGATTCCAAGGGAGGGTGCCACCTAGCTGGATGCTGCTGGTATTTCAGGGGTTTGGAGGAGGGAGCAGGGGATGCCCTGAGCAGGGGATGCTGCACAGCTGGTGCTGGTGTTTCAGAAGATTGGGAGAGTTCTTGTGTTGTTGTGACTCAGACACAAGGAGTCACACTCAGACACATGAGGAGTAGGCATGTCTAGCTGGTGCACAAGGAGGCTGGTGGTGGGAACGCCTCAGTAAGCTGCAGCTGTGAGCTTTTATTCTTCTGCTGCCAGGATACAAGGCAAGTAGGGTGGACTGATAGGATAAATCAACAAGCATGAATAGACAAGTCCCTTCTCCTCTTCTCCTGCCATCCAGTCTTCCTGTTAGTTCCTCCTAGGGAGGGAAACAGTAGACTTTCTGACAAAGAGAACTGCCTGTTGTTTGCAGAACTGTCATCACAAAGTAGAGTATAGAATTTGGAACCTAATACCTGGCACATTATTCAGTGGAAAAATTCAGAAAATAGCAACAGAATAAGCCAAAACAAAGTACAGGGTAGAAATAATAGAGGGAAGAGAAGAAATATATAAGATAGGACATGAATATTTTTTGGAGAGGACCAACAAAACTAAATTTTGATTCTTTGGGAAAACTAATACAAAAAAACGTTGGCGGGACTTCCCTGGTGGTGCAGTGGTTAAGAATCTGCCTGCCAATGCAGGGGACGTGGGTTCGAGCCCTGGTCCGGAAAGATCCCACATGCCGTGGAGCAGCTAAGCCTGTGCGCCACGACTACTGAGCCTGCGCTCTAGAGCCCGTGAGCCACAACTACTGAGCCCACGTGCCACAACTAATGAAGCCCGTGCGCCTAGAGCCCGTGTTGCACAACAAGAGAAGCCACCACAACAAGAGTAGCCCCCACTCGCCGCAAGTAGAGAAACCCCGTGTGCAGCAGTGAAGTCCCAATGCAGCCAAAAAAATATAAATAAATAAATAAATTTGTATAAAAAAATACTTTGGCAAGTATGAGTCAGAAAAAGGGGGAAAAATATTAGAAATGAAAAACGTGTAGCTGAAGATGCAGCAAAGATAATAAATGTAATGAAAATGTGAACAACTTTATATCAATAAGTTTGGAAAACTTCAACAGGCACATCATGGAAAAATAAAATTATTAAAGTTGATGCTTAAAGATATAGGAACTTGAATCTTCCTAAAGGATCAATGAAATTGCACAGTAGTTAAAAATATTCTCACACACATAAATGATAAAAAACTCTAGGTTCAGATCCTTTAAAATAAATAGGTAGTTCTTGTTTAATTTTTGTGTCCGTAATTTTTTTAAAGATTTCATACATACCTGTTTTATATTTTGCACCTAATAATTCCAGTATCTACAGTCCCTGAAGGGGGAGGCATCAATAACTATTGTTTATTGTTTCTGTTGATGGCCACTCTTTATAGCTTGCCTTCTTGTGTACTTGGTGTTCTGTGATTTTGTACTTACTTTGGTTTTAATATGTGTGACATCCACGCACCTAAATGAAGGTACCTTTCTTCTGGAGAGGGTTTTGCTTCTATTTCTACTTCTATTTTTACAAGTAGCCAGGAGATACCCCTGACTTGGGACCATTTTAGCCTTAAGGTTTTAGGCTCAGATTTGGCCTCATCACTTGTGTGCTGGCCCTAGGCTCAATATCCCAATAGCCATGTGCTGTGAGATCCATGCTTCAGGCAAGCTGCCCCAGCCACCTCCCAGCTGTTCCAAGGTGAGCTGTCCTCTAATTCTGCCCTAGCTGACCTTTCTCGGGGGGGAGATTCACAAAGCTCTCCCTTCACTTTGAAAATCAACAATACCTGAAATAGCATGTCTTGGATAATGTTTAATTGTGAACAAAGGAGGAAAAGAAGGGGTTTAGGGATGTCGGGAAAGCTTCAAATCTTTGGGAAAGTTTTATTTCTCAAGCTGAATTGTGGGTACAGGAGGCTTATTTTATTTAATTTATTAGTATTATTATTTAAGGACAATTATAAATGATATTCTTTTGTATGTATCATGTATTTTCTAAGAAGGTAAAAAATAAAAAACCCTAATGGTGGTCTCACTAAAATCTCTCTGTGACATTGAGAGCGCACTAAGAAATCAGCAGCAACACTGTGTACATTGCTGCACCGACTAAAGACAGTGCCCTCATCACAGACGTAAGTGCTGTAGAAAACAGCATTGGCCCAAGCAGGAGACATGCCCGGGTTGAGCTGGGTAGAAAGGAGGAAAATGGTGAAGGACATATGGTAGCCTTGCAGGTTTGTTCATGGGGTCCATACGAGATGACTCCTGGGGACTTCAATACGAATGTGAGAGGAACTTGGGGTGATGTTCTCATAGATGTAGTGGGAACAGATCAGAGAAATATTGTATATTGTGCGTCTACAAGCTACTGTGGCTCTGGGTTCATGGATTATGCAAATTACACATAAATATAGTCCTGATTCCCCGTCTGGCCTTGAGAGCATCCTTAAAATCTTTGTTTCTGACTAGTACCAACTCCAGTTGTCTCTTCTCTTGTGTTCCAATTCTATATACTTCTCTGTGGTTGCCCAGTAACGTACCATGGAGAAGCAATTTGCAAAATGGAGCCATGGTGCTTAGAAACATTAATTCCACTCTTATGGGGAACAATTTGCTCTCAGGGTGTGGTTTTTTTTCATCATAGGCTCAGGACCATTGAGATAGCAGCATAGCAAAGATATCTGTTAAATTCTTATCTATGGGTCAAGATATTAAAATGCCATGTAATTGGAGCTCCTGTTTAGAAATATTAATAACTATTGCATTGAAAACCAACTTAGTAATAAACGAGAAAACAGCAAGCCAGGAGGGTTTGTATAATTTCACTCAACTTTATGTTCTACCCAATTTACCAGGCAAAAAATAAATTATGTTTGAAAATCAGTCATGCAGTATTTCTGGCCACTTTTCATGAAAATGGATTATCTGTCACAGTTCTCTGAGGCTTTAGCCCCGTGTGACATGGTAACACAGGACAGAGCTGTGAGCCAGGCTTACGCAAGCATTAGCCAGCCAGTTATGATCTGAGGGGTTCCAAGGGCTGCCCACTGCAAATGTTAACTCTACCCATGGTCTTCTTGCTGTTTATAGAAGTTGAATTCACTCCCTAAATGTCTTCTGGAGTTGAAAGCTTTTCTGTCATTGTTGTTTGCTTATCAATAATTTGTTCTTTTTTGTTATCAGTGAGGGATATCCAGTTTACAAACCAGAAGAGAGTATTTTCTGATTGTCTCTCACTTGCTGGTCTTAACTGGCAGACAACCTAATTCTGAAAGACTTTGCTACATGGGAGAGTAGTAATAGTAGAAGTGGTTGTTGTTATTGTTGCTTGAATTGAAATATAACTTGCATGAAGTGAAGCAGTGTTCAGTGTTCAGCTCATTAAATTTTGACATGTGTATGTAGCCAAGTAACCACCACCTGGAGGCTCTTTCCTCTCCCTTTCCAGTCAATACACAGCTCTGTCTCCTCTCCCACGCATACCAAAAAGTAAACACTATTCTGACTTTTATCACCACAGCCTGGTTTTGCCTATTTTAGGACTTTTTATAAATAGAATCATTCAGTATGTACTCTTTGGTGTCTGGCTTTTTCAACTTCATATTATATGTGTAAGATTCATGTATGCTGTCGCATTTATCAGTGGCTTGCTGTTTTTCATTGCTGTATACTCTTTTATGAATATGCTACAATTTAACCATTCTACAGTTGGTAGACATTTGGGTTGTTTCTATTTTTTGATTATTTAAAATATGAACATTTAAAAAATATATGAACATTTTTGTACACGTAGCTTGGTGGATATATGCATATATTTCTCTTACATATATACACCAAGGAGTGGAATTGCTGGATCATAGGGTATACATAGTTTAGCTTTAGTAGAAAATGCCCAAACTGTTTTCTGGGAGGGTAGTTTTGATGGGAGATGTACTGGTGGTTCTCTGTTTGCCCCTCTAGATCGATTTTCTGCTTTTCTCTGTCATACTCTGTGCCCTGAATCATCCTAGTTTCCCGTTTCCTTATATTGGGTTGGCCAAAAAGTTGGTTCGGGGTCCATTCATAACATCTTACGGAAAAACCCAAATGAACTTTTTGGCCAACCCAATACTTCGGCTCCTGGTTGGATTTAGCCAATGGAAGCCCCAGCAGTTGATTGAAGAATGGGGAGAGAGAGAGAGAGACCAGAGTATTTATTCCTTCTGTTGTCTCTCTACTTCACCACCATAGAGAGAGTCTCCATTCTTCTACAGACACAGCCCCTGTTGGACAGCCACTCTTCCCAAGTGCCAGCTCTCACTGGTTCTACAAACACCATTCTTCTTCCTTGCCTTTTTAGGCTTGGTGGGTGATTATGGATACCCATTGTTGCTACTGCCTGGGCATTTCTCCAGCTAGCAAGGCACTCTTAGCCCTATTCACATTCCTGAAAAAAAAATTATTCTATAAAAATCTAAAACCTTTGAGTAGGCTATTTTTTCTTGTAGGGATTTTAACTGATACAGGAGGAAAAAAGATTTTGAGAGATGTCAGAATGTGTTGAAACACATAAGGGCTCCTGCTCAGCATGAGAGAATTGGCACAGGAAGGAGATTGTACTGAAAGCAGTTTTTTAGGGTAATTTAAGTTAGCAAATATATTGGGTGTGAACCAGAACTCTGAGCAACATAAAGATGAAGTTCTCATCCGTAAGTAGTTCTGTTGACAAGTAGATCTTGATTTTGATCCTGGTTGCACATGACTCCTCTAATAAGCCTCAGTCCCGTTGTCTATGAAGTAGAAGTTATGATTATACCTGTTTCAGGCTGACCAGTAGCTCAACCACTACCATACCTCCGAAGCAGTCAGATAGAGCAGTGGTAGGTTTACCTAGGAGGCAGTTTTGTACTCAGAATCTTGGAGGCAAGGTCCCACACATCTTCTAACTTCAGGGAGGCTACAACCACCAACCAAGGAAAAAGAGGTTGCTTCAGGGGTGGCAGTCTGGTATAGTGGCTGAAACAAAGCAAGGTTTGAGAGTCAGATCTAGACTTTGTCTCTTATTGGCTATATACTCTTGAGCTAGTGCTGAACATTTCTCAGTTCTCCCCACACTAAAATGAGGATAATCATTCTCATACCTTTTATAATAACTGTTATTAATGCATTTATCACATTCAAAGAGGTACATAAACATATTTATGAACATCGTCTTTCCTATCCAAGCTAAGTGCTAGTATAAGCTGTTAGGACATACAAAGCTGCTAGTAGAGCTGCGGGTAACACTGCTGTGAGGGTAATATTGAGAGGAGGCATGTCGGGGGCAGGGAAGGAGCTGCGTGCGAAGATAAGATACCAAAGTTGAATAGACATGAAGACTAGGAATGGTGGTGCTGAGGGCCAACATGTGTATATCTGAATTCTATCCTGATTCTGGGATAGAAAATTAGAAACTGCTACGTGTAAGCAGAAGAAATCTGAGAGGCAGATCATTAAAGTATGTGACTTACATTGGATTTGTCTGCAGGGATATTTGGGGTTTTGCTTTTCTTGAACAATAGTCATTTGAGTAAGTTCTCTTTTTGCAGGTCTAGCACTCTATTCCTACTGTCTTCATTTTATTCATTTTAGAGACACCAAGTTAATCTCTGCGCTTGTTTGTGTGTGCATGTGTGTATGTCTTTCTTATACACACATAGACACACACACATACACAAACAATGACATATTTCAAGGCAAGCACTGACTTAATTAGCCAGAATAGAAGCAAGGATAAATAAAGGGATTTCTGAGAAAACAAATTCCAGTTTGTTTGTGGGCATGTGTGCCAAAGTAAAAAAGTTTTGAAGGCAGCTAAGGCTTTGGGCAAATTGTAATAGCACTGAAGGGTGAGGGAATATGCAAGGAAGTAAACAATGCGATTCTGGCGTCCTGCTGGTGATTAGGAAAATTCTGATTCAAAAACAAGAATTATTTTCAAAGGTCTTTTGACAGAGCTGACAGCTCCTCAGCTGTCAGCTACTCTCCAGAGACCCTAATGAACTCTTCCTTGTCAGGTCTTTCTGTCTAAACAAGAAATTGCTGGTCTCTCTATCTGCCTCCCTACCGTGAATGCACCTACCTTTGCTTTACAGAGTATAAATTATTATTTAATGCAAACACTTGTTCAGGTTGATCAGTAGGTTGTTTCTGTCAACCTATATCAATGTGGTCTTTAATGTGTCAGTGACGCAACAGCAGAGTATGTGTGCAAACAGGTGGTCAGAAAGAGCTTTTCTATTGATAGGTATTTCTAAAGAAGTTGCTGCAACTGCCTTTAGTACTCAAGATTCCTGAAGCTCTTATAGATGGTCAAAATACTTTACCTTATTTTCCACAATAATAGCAAATAGTAATAAGGGGCAATAAAGATGACATCCGAGGGAACGAATGCTTCTTTAAATGTATTTAACAAATCTCATTGCTCCTTCTCTACAATATTCAAGATACTTGCCCAATTCTATACAAAGAGCTTGAGATTTCAATTTTAGAATTCAGAAACCCCTTTTAAATTGGTTTCCGTTCTTAGATAACACAAACAGCGCCATTTTCTAAAATAAGTTTTTTTTAATTTCCTCACATTCTTTGAAAAAAAAATTCACTGGCTTCTCTTTTCTCCTCTATGTTAAATGGTATTTTCCCATCTTCAGTTTTAATATTCTTCCTCAGTATAGCATGGGTGGGCAAGAGTGTGCACCTTGGAGTAATTCACACCTGGGTTTGAGTGCTGGCCAAATTCTTCTTGGTTCTCTTTTCTCACATTTACCACTTCTCTGTCATCTGATGTGTCATCAATGTATTTGGAATTAACTCCTACTCTACCCTGCTGTGACGTTTCCTTTTCTTTGATTACATCTCTTCAAACACTTCATTTTCATAGTAAATTTGCCTTGTATATTTGAGAAGGGAAACTACCCATTTCATTAAAAAAGAGATGAAAAACTAAAATAACAACACAACCTCTCCCCAAAATCATCAAACTATGTTCTTTAAAGTTTGTTTCTACAATCAAATAACGCAATTAAGAAAAATAAAAGAAGAGGAGAAAGAAAGAAATAATAAAAGCAGTCAGTGTCTACATTGTGTCAATATAACCTTGAGTTTGCTCTCTGGTGTGGCCTAGTAATCTCTTACTGACCTAAACCTCTTATAGATAATAATTATAACTCTGGACAAAATTTTAAGAATAATTTTTACTATATTGGAGAATAAAGAAAGTTGAACAAATTCTGGGCAGAAGTTGACCCTTGGATAAATGGAATGACATGGGTGAATGTCCCATTTTTACACGTGGAACCAGTCTTTTGCCCTGAAAAATGAGAGGACAGAGATCAGGGAAAGCACAGCTGCTGGGAAAGTGAAGGGAAGGGGAATCCAGGAAAGAAGAGAGCCAGAGATGAGAGGTTCCGAATTCTGTGTATATATTCTGCCCAGACCTTAGACTGACTCCTCAACTATACATTTGTGGGACAGACTTAAAGCAGTCAATTGAGGATGAAAGAATAAAACTGATATTTTAATTGCCACTCAAAAGACAGAATTTCCAGTTTGAGAGCAATAAAATTAATCACTTGCTAACATAAGGACAAGAAAATCATTATTGGATCACTCACTATGTTCAGGACACAATTCAAGATTATTTGATGTACACAGATTTGGGAAAGTATGGGTCAGCTTCAAGAGAAAAGACAATCAACCAAGACCAGTCCAAAGAATAACCAGATGTTGGAATTAGCAGACTACGGAATTGAAAGCAGCTATTACAACTAAGCACAATAAAACAAAGGAAAGTATACACATAAGAAATGACAAATAGAAAACTCAGCAGATAAATTTAAAATATATCAAAGAACCATATGTAAATTCTATAAATAAAAACTTCCAATCTAAAATTAAAATATACTGGATAGGCTAACAGGAGAACAGAAAAGATAGAGAAATAAATTAGTAAAATTTAATATTGAACAATATAAGTTATTCATTCTGGGGAACAAAACAAAACAGCGTTCCAGGGACCTGAGGAACAATATAAAAAGGTATAATATGTGTAATATATATGTAATTGGAGTTCCCAAAGGAGAAGGAAGAATTGGGTAGTAAATATATTTTAAGAAATAATGGCCAAAATTTTTACCAATTTGGTGAAAGACATAAATTTTCAGATGTAAGAAGCTCAGTGAATCTAGAAAGGGTCAGTGCAAAGAAAGCCACACCTATGCACATCAGAGTCAATCTGCTAGAAAGTCAAAGTTGAGAAGAAAGTCTTGAGAGCAGCCAAAGAAAAATGACACATTATACATAGTGGATCAGTGATCAAGTTTTGCTAATTTCTCAACAAAACTATGAAGGCCATAAGACAGTGTAACGACAGTGTAACACACAGTGCTGAAAGAGTGAAACTTCAACCCAGAATTCTATATTCAGGAAAAAGAATAGAAATATACTTCAAGAAATAGCACAAAATAAAGAACTTCTTACATAAAAGAGAAATAAAGAGAATCAATTACCAATCAGACCTGTGCTACAAAAAAAGGCTAAAAGAAATTCTTCACAATTAGGGGAAATGAAAGCAGATACAAACTCAGATCTTCAGGAAGCAATTAAGAGCATTAGAAAAGGTCTGGATAAACATAAAGACTATTTTATTCTTAATTTCTTTAAAATATATGTGACTTGAAAAGTTACATTATTGTCTATGAGGTATTTACTGTATGAAGATGTAATGAATATGACAATTATAAAGGACAGGGAAAGGGGTGAATGGACCTATATGGTTGAAAATTTCTGTACAATGTTAACTATAAGAAGACTGTGAAAAGTTAGAGGTGTATATTGTAATTCCAAAGCAATCATTAAAAAATAATGCAAAGAAGCATAGCTAAAAGCCAATAAACACATTCAAATTTGTATTATAAAATACTTAAAAATACTTGATACGATACAATTTAATTATGTTTTCCAATTCTGAATCTGCACATTAGCCTAGGGAAAAAAATGTGCATTTGAAGAAGGCTTAGGATGAGTACTGTTTACTTTAAGACCAAAGAGAGTATTCATGATGAAGACTTCTGTGGTAGGGTTAAAAGAATTTGTGGTTCAGGATTTGGGTTTTAACTTCTAAAACCAAAACCGTCTGCTCTTCTCCATGCAAATCTCTTTGCCCTGTTCCTCTCATCCCACAGTTAGTGAGCCTCTGTGAGAGGGCTCTGTCTCCTCTCTGTTCCCATATTCACACCCTAGGAGCACATCCAGAAGCTGTGGGAGGGAAGTGTATGGGTACCACTGGGAAAATAAACAGATGGGCCTGTAATTCCTGGAACACCCATGTATTGGTATTTTTCTTCTTTTAAGAATAGGTGAAATAATAAAGTATGACCATTATTTTAAGCAAAGTATGACTATCAAGGTCACAGATCCCAGCTGTAAGATATCTGCCTATCTCATTTAGAAATGATAAAAATACTGAAAATATGCAAATTCCTTTTTTGTTCAGAATATTTTTGATATACCTGTATATTTATAGAGCCATATCCATATTTACAGTTGGTCTTCTGTATCCATGAGTTCTGCCTTTGCAGTTTTAGCCAAACTTAGATCAAAAATATTTTTTAAAATTCCAGAAATTTCCAAAAAGGAAAACTTGAATTCTCTGTGCCCTGGCAACTATTTACATAGCATGTACATTGTATTAGGTATTATAAGTAATCTAGAGATGATTTAAAGTATAGTCATCCGTCTTTATCCATGGGGGATAGTTTCAGGAGCCCCAGTGGATGCCAAAATCCACAGGTGTTCAAATCCCTTTTATAAAATGGTATAGAACAATGACTATAGCCGGCCCTTCATATCTGCGGATATGAAACCTGTAGATATGGAGGGCTGACTGTATATGGGAGGATGTGCCTAGATTATATGCAAATACTACACCGTTTTATAAAAGGGACTTGAGCATCCTCCGAGTTTGGTATCCTGGGGGGTCCTAGAACCAATCCCCTGTGGATACCAAGGGATAACTGTATATACATAGATTAAGGAGAATTAAGCCCATTTCTATCCAAAATAAAGCAAAAGAAAGTTTTAGTATGATTTCACCATGGATACACGTCATAGTTGGATTTTTATTATGAATGGTTGGAGGTCGTAAGTAAATGTGCATCTGGGTTTACAATCTACCCAGAATATTCTTCCCCTTTTATGTAATAGGAGAGGAAGAAAGGTCAGAAGTTTTCTCTCCTCTTATGGAGCATTTCCTTGGTGTTTCCTGTGGAGAATTAATTATAGTCTTGGTATAACCCTTCTATTAGCTTCTCCCTGCTGTTTCTCCCCCTATCTGTGAATGAGAAATTCCAGCTTTAGGGGTCAGAAAATTGAAACAGCTGAAATGCGAGTAATATCTAAAAGCTGTTGGTGTAATATATTAACCAGGGAATAAGTGTACGTGAAACTTTTCAACTGTTTTGTTTTGGGGATTTTTAAAAGTGGTTTTAGTTGTATCTGTATTCAGCATCGTTTATGCTATGTCCTTCTCCTCATGCTTTAAAAAATCAAGGAATAGTTCAGCCCAGAGAGAGAAATTTCAGCCCCAGTACTTTCATGACTTGTTGGCTCTGCCAGGAGCTTAATCCTCAACATGAAGGATGCAGTAAAGCTATAAGTTAAGATCTAGAGGAGAATGATGGTTCTAAAGTTATGTTACCTGAAAAGAAACTGCAGTTCTACCCTATTCCTAGCTGCTGTAATCTTGAGTAGCTACTGAACTTCTTGAAGCCTTGGTTTTCTAACCTTTAAAATGCGGTAATGATAGTATCCGTGCCATAGGTTAATTATACATATTACATCAAATGAATCATTTCAAGTACTCAACACAGTGCCTGGAACATCATAAGCAAGCTAAAATGTTCGTTGTTATTATCACCATATTTCTGTCAGTTTGACTTTTCCCATTTCAAGAAATTTCCTTTCAGTCTCTTTGCAAAGAAACCAAAGTCACTGTTGGCTCATCCCATCAAACATCCATTAATAATGCAGATAGACAGGTTCATGTTTTATAGCCAGAGGCCCAAATTACCCATAGCCATCTTGTCCAAAAGAGAGGATAAAAGTCAGCAGGCTGAATATTTTCCAAACTTCAGCTTGTAACCTAGAGCATCTTGGTTACTGCTTCAGCAGAAACCAAAGTTTAGCTGATTTAAAAAATATATATATAAGCTACTCTCATTCAGTAATGAAGGAATGTCAAAATGTATTCTGAAATGGATTATTGTGCTACTCTTGATTAACAAATGTACAAGAAGGAATAGAAAATGTAAAGATATTCATAGTTGATTTCACTTTTCCTGATTCTCATGTAAGTATGTACTATGTGTATATATTTCTTGACAACAAATCACATATATCATAGTGAGATGAATATAATAGAATTTCTGAAATACAATTAATTTGAAACATGTATATTTGGCAAAACTGAAAGTTCCTATGCGACCATGAGGAGAGAAATGACACACTAAATTATGAATGATTCTTCTGTGATATTGACTCCAAATCTCCTTCTTCCATTTTGATTCGAAGTCATCATTTTCTCATCTTTCCTCTGCATCTCATCCTGATGTCCTTTCATTTATTCATCTTTCAGTGAAATTTCACTTCCCTCCCCACCATCAATCATCAGAAGACATCGTTTGGTTATCTGCCCAACTTAAAACAATTCCTTTTTCTCTGGGAACTGGTCTTCCATTTACTTAAGTAATTTACACAGGGGCCATGATTTTCATGTGCAAACCCATTCTCTTAGTGAAGGCCAGTTGGACCTTGGGTGGACATTTGCTTTAAGCTGAACCTGTCAGATCACCCCAGAGATTTAGTACTGGAAACAAGAAACAGTCTCTGAGGGGTGGATAAATAATAATATATTGACATGTTAAAAGATTTAGGGGACTTCCCTGGTGGCGCAGTGGTTACGAGTCCGCCTGCCGATGCAGGGGACGCGGGTTCGTGCCCCGGTCCGGGAAGATCCCACATGCAGCGGAGTGGCTGGGCCTGTGAGCCATGGCCGCTGAGCCTGCACGTCCGGAGCCTGTGCTCCGCAACGGGAGAGGCCACAACAGTGAGAGGCCCGCGTACCGCAAAAAAAAAAAAAAAGAGAGATTTAAACTCAGGAGCACTAGGAAACCCACAGGAACAAAGAGGCAGAGAAAGCCAGGTAGTGGAGAAGAACAATGAAGCTGAAATAATGGCAAAGATATGGTTCCTGACAACCTTTAAGGACGCAGTTTCAGTTTCCTTGATAACCAGCCGCATTCTTGCTCTAATTATGATATATTCATTTACTTATTTAATAACTCATTCACTACACATTTTTTGAGTGTCCACCAGACATTTGTGTTAAGTATTTTGCATACCTTATCTCACTAAGTTTCAATTAGACCAACCTACCAAAGAGCAAAACAATGGTCAATGTTTAATATACTTTGACAACATCTCAGGAAACCTTGGAGATTTGATTCTGGCTATCATGCAACTTTCAAGTGAAATCCCAATTGTATTATGACTACTTTCAGGCAGGTGAGTTGAAAAAAAGTTTCTATTTATAAAACTCAGTGCTATCTTCCAGGATTGCACTGGCAAGCAGATGATAATCTCTGGCCATTATTATGACCTATTTAAGGTTTCACATAATCACCTGAGAATTTGGATGTGAGAGAGAAAAGTCACAAGGTAGCACAAATATGATTTTTAGTTTTCACTTGTGAAGTACAATGACTAGGGATGTAAGGCTAATGGCACCCAATGCCTAATGGCAAAAGAAAATTGAATCTTCAGACCTACAGTTTCCTAACATTCTGTGTCTTTTTAGCATAATGATGCAAGTCCATAAATATCAGTCTCTAGAGAAAATATTTTTAGGCTATCCTAAATGTAAGTAAGATGTGGATAAATTATAACTTGTCCTACAAGTAGTCAACTTCACAAGAGAAAAGAATGTGCTTGTTTTGGTGGTAGGGGTAAGTCATCTGTCAGGGGACTGCTGCTGCTTTTTTTCACTGAGGAAGCAGAATTGTTTATATTAGATCAAGGCATTAAACTTGTATTGAATTTCTCATATTAAATACCAAGTAGTGTGACATGGGTTTTTGTTAGAGGAAAGACATAGGTAGTTTCATCACCTATGTTCCCTGAGTCCATGGTCTTACCACCCATTTAGACATTTTTTAATCCACTGCATGTTTGGCTGACATCATTGCCTATCAAAACTGTTCAAATCTTACTTTCTCAAAGGGGCTTGTCCATATTGTTGAATTCCATATTCCCCCCTCTATCTCATTTAGAATAAAATTCTAATTCCTCCCCATACCTGAAGACTATATCTGATCTTGGCCCAGTCCTTCTTTCCATTCTTACTTTTTCCCACATTTCTCCTTGACCTCAAATAGGTGCTAAAACTTGAATTAGAGAAAAATATTTGCATTAGTTTGTTAGAGCTGCCATAACAAAAATACAGTAGTCTAAGAGGATTCAGCAACAGAAATGTATTTTCTTCCAGTTCTGGAGGCTAGAAATCTGAGATCGAGGTTTCGGCAGGGTTTCTCCTCTGAGGCTTCTCTCCTTGGCTTGTAGATGGCTAGCTCCTCCCTATGATTTCACATGGTCTTCCCTCTGTGCATGTCTGTGTCTTACCGAATCTCCTCTTCTTATAAAGACACCAGTCATACTGGATTAGGACCCACCCACATAATCTCATTTTACCTTAATTACCTCTTTAAAGACCTTATTTCCAAATACAGTCACATTCTGAGGTACTGGAGAATAAGACTTCAACATACAAATTTTGGGGGAACATCATTGAGCCCATAACAATAATGTTCTTTAGCCATTGATGAATATGCCATGGGAAGTTTGGATAGGCCATATTAGTCATAAGGTACTTGGGAAGAGGTGACAAAAGAAGTACAATGACTCATAGAAGCTTTGGGTGTGAAAGAATCTTGAGCACTTGTGCTCTTGGCTGCATAGACTTGAATGGGAATTTTCATGATTATTTTTTCCAGAAGGTGGTCTTCAGGAAGTCAGCATGGGAGGGGAGCTTAACAGAGGAGGATAGATCAGTATATAAGATCAGCAGGCTGCCAGGGCAGCCCCATATCTCTTTAGAAAATTGAAACTAACTGAAGGGGTCTCAGAAGGAAACTACCTCTAATGTTGTTCTAATAAGAAAGCAAGCTTTGTGAAAAATGGCAGTGTAAGAAAATCCTTTCACTTCCATTTATCATAAACTATCCAATGAAATGACTATGCAAATAGTGAGCAGCATGATGGATTAGTATAATATTATTAAGGCATTTAGAAACTTTTTTAGGTGGTTCTTGGGAAATGTTTTTGAATAAGTAAATGCCACATTGTTTAGCTCAGGCAAAGCCCCACAGGATTTATCATATTATTGAAAGGAAAATAAAAGATGGAGAATTTAATGTTCTGAAAGATTTAATGAGGCTGCCCCAACCACACCAATAGTAACTCTTTTTTTAATTTTTTTTTGGCGGTACGCGGGCCTCTCACTGTTGTGGCCTCTCCTGTTGCAGAGCACAGGCTCTGGATGCGCAGGCTCAGCGGCCACGGCTCACGGGCCCAGCCGCTCCGCAGCATGTGGGATCCTCCCGGACCGGGGCACGAACCCGCGTCCCCTGCATCGGCAGGCGGACTCTCAACCACTGCGCCACCAGGGAAGCCCCCAGTAACTCATTTTTAAGTTAACTATTTCCTCGAGTGGGGAAAAAATAAACAAAAACAAAGATAAAGAATTTTTAAAACAAAACAATAGCAAGATAATGAATTCTCTCAGGGCAGTGACTAAAGTGTCCTTATTCAAAGAGAGGGAAATTGTAAGAACTTACTGCTTAAAGCTGGAATCTAGTTTTATTTACATTGTTCACAGAGAAGTTTGAAAAGTTCATTAGGATTGATGTTTTCTCTGAAAAAAACAAAAAGCAGCAGCAGATCAAAGACACTTCCTATATTTTTAGAATGCCTGATTCATACATGTTAAGACAAATGCTAGAAATGAACTTTCCAATTTCTGTGGACATAAGTGTGTTATGATTCCACCATGGAGTTTTCTTCCTTTCTTGCCTGATACCCTTTGTCCTAGCTTGAGCCACATTTAGATTAAGATGTATTTGATGAAAGATATCCCAAAGAGTTAACTGTTTTTAAAAGGGTTAGAGTCTTTCCTTTAAAGGTTCTCTCTTAGTCAACTGAGAGTATTGCTTATGACACAGGCTTCATGAAGCAGGTATTTGAGACCTTGAAGCTGGGACTACTACAGGAGGAATTTTAGAATTTTGCCTGAGAATCATCAACAGGGAAGCCGAAAGCTCAGCCTCTCTGCACCAGTGCCAGATTGGATCTACGAGACAAAGTTTTGGGTGAAGCAGAAAAGAATAGCCTTATTGGTTTTCCAGCAAAGGGGGACACAGTGGACTCCTGCCCTCAAAAACTATGTGTCCCAACCCAGGAGGGTTTGGTGAGGAGTTTTATAGCAATAGTTCAAGGGTGGGCTTGCTGATAAGATTAGGGTGTGTGCAGGGCCTGCACTCCCTTAATCTCGTCTCAGGTGGTTGGTCTCTTAATCTTGATGAACTTCTCTGGTCCCCATAATCTTGCCTCAGGTGATTTCTTTGCTGCCCCTCCCTTGATTAGCAGCTGTTCGAATCTGCCCTTTGCAACTCAGGGAAGGTCACGGAGGCTGGAGTCTTGCCTACAAGAAACTGGGGACAAAAAGGCTTTCCTGCCCGGGAGCCCTGTCCTTCTTGGTTTCAATAGCAAACTGGTTCCCAAACTCCTTTGAGGGAAAAGCTGAACAACTCTGATTGCTGAGCTGTGCAGCAATGATGTGTGTTTGTCTGGCTTGGAGAGGTGCCTTTACTTTTAGTATGAAAACTTGAAGTGAATTCAAATTCTTCACTGTTTAAAAGGTTGAGATAGAAATATTTGTGAGAGAAAAATGGCTTCTTAAAAATATTCATAATCATTAGGCATGCCCTGGGATTTGTTTGCAGAACAATTCAAAAACTTAAGACTTGTGCATTAATCCCTGTGGGAATTTGATTAATTTTAGATGCTTTTCTAGATTTAAACATATGGGGATGATTTTCAAAATTACTTTTCTGACCTAATTTATGCTGAGCTATAAACAGAGATAATATAGGTTGTTATAATATTCTTTTATTAAGACATTTAAATCTACTGTTGAGCCTTTGTATTGATGCCTCTGATGGGGTGATGAGTTATGATGCAAGCCATTAGGGCAATTAAACTGTTCTAGACACAATGTTCTGAGAAATTATTTATTTACAATCAAGGCAATGTGAGATCTATTTTTCTAATATTGGACTAACATGGACTAGTGTCATTAATAATGGTACTTTTCAAGCAGTATATATCTCAGAATAGAAAAATATACCTTCTGATTTTCTAATTTTAATAAAAAGTGTATGCTTAATTCCAGTATCTGGGTTATTTATTACCATGCACCCTAGACAAGCAATTAAAATCTGGTGAATAACATGTCTTCCAACCGGCACATGAATGACCTTTGGCAAGTCATTCATCCTCTCTGCTACTCAGTGTCCTTACCTTTCTGATAAGGGATTAGATAAGGTTCCAAAATAGACTTTGTTTTGGTTGGTCTGGGGGTAGCCCAAGTGTCTCTATGCTTTTAAAACTCCTCAGGTGTTTCTATCATGCAGTGAAGGTTGAGTACCACCCACCTGGATAATGTTAGCTTTTCAGCTCTACTATTTTATGATCTAACAGTTGTTCTTATATAATGGTAGATCATCAACCTTTACTACTGGAGATAAAATTTGCAGAGTTTTGCCATGGTGAGAGTTTGGAAGTGAGGGTTGGAATTTCACCCTGCTTTCTGTATGAGAATCCCTAAAGGCTTGCATATGATGTTGGTAGAGGGGCCCACGGTGAAGGAATGGAGCAGGGACCGGACAGCTGAATTTAGAGGATGCTATGAATTCCAGGGACTTTTCGGAGGCTGAAGTAGAAATCACTGAAAGAAAGTAACAGGATCAGTACTGAATGGTAAAACGTTGCATTTTTCACATATGATGACTCTTACCTGGGAGGATCTACAAATCCTGGGATTTTCCAGAGAAGAAGTAAGCTAAAATATCTGAGTATATACCTTCTTGAATTATGAAATCACACAGGCCTATAAAAACAGGAAAAATACAGTGGAGTAAGAAAAGAAAGTAAAAGTCCCCCATCTCTGCCAAACTCCACCTGCTGCTTTCCAGAAGTAGCCACTGCTTACACTTTGTTGTGAATCCTAGCAGATGTTTCCTTTGCATAACAATTCTGTAAAATATTCATGAAATCTATCCACTGATAATGTTTTTTAAAATAAGATTAGAATCATATTATAATGCTATTCTGTGACCTTTTCCCCTTGCCCATCCCCCATCTAATATATTGAAAGGATATATAATATATGCAGAAGCATATTGTAGCTCATTCCTTTAAAGGCTGTTCAGGATTTTTGTTGAAAGGAGGTACCATAATGTAATAAACCAGTTCCCTCATGGTGAACATTTTAATCATTTCTAGTTCTTTGCACCTATGAAATATTCAGCAGTGAACATCTTTGTTCATATATATGTGTGATCAACTGGGCAACTATTTCTATGGAGTAAATCAAGTGATGTAAAATTCTTGGGAGAAATGGATTTAGAGTGTAGATAAATTTTCAAATTGTCAGTCCAAACGGTAATATTATTTAATAAGGCCATCAAGACTATGCAGTTTCTGTTTTGTCACAACTGTACCCATCTGGAGAATTATCAATGTTTTGGATCTTCACCATTTTGGTAGCGGTATTGCAGCTTTAACTTTGCAGCTTTAATTTGCATTTCTTTAATTATCAATATAATGTTTTTTAAATAAGAAAATTTACAAAGAGACTCCCACTCACCTACCAACCAAAAAAAATTTATGTAAGTTTTCTAGTCAGATGGTGATGAAAGAAAACAACTGAAAGGGTATATTGGAGGAATTTAGGCAGAATGCAGGCATTAATTTGCATTTTCTATCAGAAATGCATTTATTTTTCTCTTTGTCCTCCGTGGCTCTCCAATTTGAATATTCAGAAGGAGAAGAAGGCTGACTGAATACTTAGATTTAACAATAGTTAAACATATTCCTTTTCTTATGATTCTGCTGCAGCTTTCTAAGGTGAAACATTTCAAAGTAAATCTTAATTTTGAATTTAAATGGCTCACTGCTGAAATCATTACGAACACAGTGGAAATGGGAAACTTTTCAGAATGTCTTGCCTCTGTAGACAAATGGGCACTCTCTAAGAATGTTAGCATGATATGGGCCCCGTGCATCATTTCCACCCTCTTTTGCCCAGCCTCATCAAAGCCAAGGTGAATGGTCACCTTGTACCGACGATGGCCCTCAACATGAACTTCCTGGGCTGCCTGGTAGGCACCATGTTTTCCAAAACGATCTGTCCTGGAACATTGGCTCTCTCCCCAGGCTCTCCTTTCCCCTTTTGCCTGTCCTCCTCTCTCATCCTTCCAAACATCTCACTATTCTTCTAGTACTCCCCACCCCCTCCCTACCCCCCTTACTGCAGGGAGCAACCTTCCTCAACCAGTGCAGTCACACATTTGTCTCATGGGATACCCAACAAGGGGAGCCCCACCTGCCCCTCTCACCACAGCCTCATTCCCTGTCTCTCTCTTTCTTCCTCCTCTATCTCAGCCGCAGGCCCTGTGCTATCGGGCTCTTTCCCTTTGTCCTACATTAGTTTATCAAAAATCTGGTCCCTTTAGTCAACCGTGAATGTCCAAGAGCATGCACTTGGAACAGGCCACTGCTCTTGGCGCCAAGGAGAGTGGTATGCATGATGAATTATGAAACCCTTTTCCGGACAAGTTTAGAATCTCTGGTTCTGCCAGGGCACTGGACCAATGAATGGGAACATGTGTGACAAATCAGAAAATCCTTCTTGGGAAATGCTTGGGAGGAAAAATCTGCAGTCTGCTACTGTGACAAACTGAAGGCCTGATGAAAATCCTTCAGGGATGACCTGAAAACATGCCACTTCTTATTTATGTTTTAAATTTAGGGATTGCTTAAGATTTAGCTAATGTAGTCCAGGTTTGATTTTTTAAATGCTCACAACAGCCTCTGTCTCTATGTTTGGTTTTATATATTACCTCTGTGTGTGAGTTAAATATCTACCGATGCCTGTAAACACAAATACTAGTTTGATGAAATGGATTAATGCTTTCATCTATTTTAGAGGGCAAATACCACGTGACCTTTTGCATGCTCTCTGTCTCTAGGAACTGACTGTGCAGGACTCACTGCCATGCTGCTAGAAGGGTTTCCATTCTGCCCACGTGAACACTCTGGGTTTAGATTTTATATATATGTGACAAGTTCAGCCACCACCACATTTTCTCCGCTCCATTCTTTTTTCTTGTTATCACAGCACTAAGCTCCCAGATTTGTTAAGCCAGATGTTTTCAGAATGAGACTTGTACACATGAGCACTCCTCACATTTCTCAACACCCATGAATTATTCAACTTGGGTTTTTCCTCTGTGCACTACGTACAGGTTTCTCTTTTCTCCCTTCTACCAGAAAGGAGGAAAGAGCTTTCTCTTCCTCTTCTCTTTTTTTTTTTTTTAAATATCTCCCCTTGTTACTACTACTTTTTTTAATAGAATATTTGTTAGCATCATTTTAAAATAGCTTGACACATACATCTACACAGAGATGGCTTTGTCCTCATGGTTAAAGTCCATCAGTCACCTCTATCCATCAGTAACCTCTGTCTCCTTGATAATGGGATAAAAACACCCTACATGTACAGAACACTTCTCTTTGGCCCTCTCTTGATGTCCCATTCAGAGGAAGGATAATATTACAGCATTTGGCTTTCTTCATAGTAGCTATTTTAATTTAGTACATGTTTGCTGAATTGAACTGGGCATCCTGTATTTAGTAACTCTAGTTGATACCCTATTCCATGCCTATTACTGTATTGTAATACTAGCTTGTATTTAACAAACATAGAAGAAGAAAAAAAATGTTGAACAGGGACCATTGCAATAAAGCCTGAGAAAACTGTGAACTTTGTGAAGCAAACGACTCTGCGGGTTCTGTTCCCTGTTGTATCCTCAGAGCCTCCCACCCAGGAAGTTCTTCACAAATATTTGTCAAATGAACCAAAGTGTGGTAAATATTGAGCAGACTGTTCCTCATGTATGTCTCTGCTTTACCTTAGATCAAGTCAAACATTTTTTGTAAAGGGCCAGATAGTAAATGTCTTAGACTTTGTGGGTCATATATGGTCTCTGTTGGAATTGTTCAACTTTACCAGCATGATAGCTGCTGTAGGTGACATGTAAACAAATGAGTATGGCTGTGCTGCAATTAAACTTTACAGTCATCCCTCTATATCTGCAGGTTCTGCATCTGTGGATTCAAGTGAGTATTAAAAATATTTTTTAAAAATTCCAGAAAGTTCCAAAAAAGCAAACCTTCAATTTGCCACACGCCAGCAACTATTTACATAGTATTTACATTGTATTTGCAACTATTTACCTAGAAATTCCATTGTATTAGGTATTATAAGTAGAGATGACTTAACGTATTTGGGAAGATATGAAAATAGAAGTGTAATATTGTGAGAATTATCAAAATGTGATGGAGAGACCTGCAATGAACAGCGCTGTGGGAAGAATGGTGCTGATAGACTTGCTCAATACAGGGTTGCCACAAACCTTCAATTTGTAGAAAATGCAGTATTTTCAAAGTTCAGTAAGAGGTGCACAATAAAATGAGGTATGCCTGTAGTCTGCCATTTTATATAAGGCACTTAAGCATCCACAGATTTTGGTATCCTCAGGTGGTCCTGAAACCCATCCCCAGTGGATACCAAGGGATGACTGTATTTATAAAAGCATATGACGGACTGGATTTGGCTCGTAGACCAAAGTTTACTGACATTTGCCGTTGACCCAAGTGCCCTCCCAAAATGTGAATGTGATGATGCTGATCTGTCCCTCCTGCTTCTGGATGGCAGAAGTGGCAGAGGAGAGAGTAAGAGAGCTGTGATGATGGATATAGACCTTCTCTCTCCACCACTCCCTAGTCACTAACAATCCCAGGCGGAATATGAATATCTTTCTTTTAATCTAACATTCTCAGGGAGCCTTAATTTAAAGCTTGTTGTTTAAGTGTCACAAATAATAAATAGCAAATTGTGTCAGAAATGAGTTAGTGTTTTTCAGGGGTTTTTTTGGTTGTTGTTAATAAAAAATTAAATGGAGATCCCCAGGTGGGACAACTCTTCATGAGAGCGTCTCATTCCCTGCTTCCAGAAAAAACATTTCCTCAGGGGAATGGGTCAGTGACTCCCACGGAGTCTCTCTCTAGGGGTCAGATAGTGAGTTGCTGTTCTCTGAACATTACCCAGGGACCCTGTGTTTCCAAATAATACATGTCTAGACACCAAAAACTGAAGCCTCATGAGACATCTAGATTCAGAAGGAGGTGATAGTAAGTCTGTAGGTTTTGATTAGCATTGACATCTAAGGGAATCCAAGAGAAGGTTCTCTCTCGAAAATTTGCACTGGCCATACCAGAGAGGGGTCAAACATTGCTCAGCCTTAATTTTGAGAGGGATTCCCAGTGCCGGGGGAAGGGGATCACACAGGCAGGGCAGTGAGAAGCCCCGTGTGTGTGTGTGTGTGTGTGTGTGTGTGTGTGTGTGTGTGTGCGCGCGCGCAGGTGGGGAGGGGTTGCTGCTACTGGGATCTGAAAGAATTGCCTGCCTAGTTTGTCTGTATCAGAGATTCACTGGTGCAACCTGTCCCACCAGAAATGAGAAGGAGTTTCTATGAACACAGCTGCTGAATGGTCTTGTGCAGTTGCAAATAAACCACAAAGGCAGAAGCAGAATGTAAAGAAAGAAAAGGCTTTTCTTGGTGGGAAAGGAATTTATTTGGGATCTCCATTCACTTCTTTTTGTTTTCTTCCCTTTTTAAACAATATTTTTTTCTCTACTTTCTTTAACTCTTTACCTGTTCAGGCATGGAGTGTTTTTCTGTTTTATAAATCTCTCTCTTTTTTCAAAGTGGGGAAGGATTTCTTTTTATATATAAATTTTTTCATAGCCATATATTTTTCTCCATTCTTTATTCATGCTCTTTTCTCCATGAACTACCTATTCCTTCCTAAACTGCTGTTCATCCTTAATGATTTAGCCCAGATACCACTTCCTCCACCACAAAGTCTTTCAAGACTGTGCCTATGTCTGTCATCAGATTCATGGAATTATAGGATAATTATCTATTTGTGTGAGTTCTTTGTATTCCTCTCCTTTTGTTATACTATGCTTTTTACGAGGTTAGCCTTCAGTAGAACAAATAAGATTTGAAACTAAGGCTCATAGAGGTTAAATGTGGCCAAAGCTAGAGAGATAGAAGGTGGCAGATGGAGGATTCTGGCCTGAATGCATTCCTGTTCCCCAAACCACTGCCTCTTCAGATTAACCTACTTTAAAAGTTGAGGAATGCCTGGCCATCTGTGACAGACAGTTCAGTAAGAACAATATTCAGTCCTTTCTACAGAGTTTTTCATCTTTCTCCCTATTTTCACTCTTCCAGCCAAGTCAGCTACCTGGCTCCTTAGAGAGAATCCTCAGGTGGAGCTGATGGAGCACATTCCCTGGATGCTCCTTGTACCATGCTGGCTTTTTTGCATGAGCCTCTCTCATGGGAAGGTTCTTTCCCCCTGGTGCCTGCCCCAAACAACCCACCTCCAAAGGCTAAGCCCTCATTTGATCTCCTTATCCACAAAAACCTCAGAAACTTGAGATTCTCTGTTCAGCATCAGTGTGTTCTATCATACGAGCTGTTAATGTAAAAATGCGTGTGGGTGTACATATATATACACATACACACACATATACAGTGATAATATAACAGTGTATCACTGAAATGGTCTTAAGGGTTGACTGATATTAACAGAAAGATTTTGGTTTCTTCCCACATCAAGAGAAGCCACATAAATAGCCCATGTTTATCTGTGGCTTGCTGTTTTTCCTAGCATTGTTTGGGAGAATAGAATCATGGTTCATTTTACACACACACACACACACACACACACACACGATGCCATTCAGTCCAGAGGACAGCATCATTGAGTTTGAGTTGCTTGAGAAGGAAGGAGGCTGACACTGATAACAGCTAGAATTTAGACCAACACTGGCCAATAGAACTTTTTGCAATGATGGAAATGTTCTGTATTTGTGGTGTCCAATACAATAGTCACTAGCCCCTTGTGGCTATAAAATCCTTGATACATGGTTAGTGTGATGGAGGAACTGCTATTTTTATGTCATTTAACTTATTAAAATTAATTTAAATTTTAATAGCCACGTATGGTTAGTGGATACTGTATAGCACAAAGCAGATTTACAGCATCTGCTCTCATTATTTCAATATAGGGGTTTATATCACTCATTCTTAGGTGTTTGAATGATAACAGGCAGAAGACAGAAGCTTAATTTTGTTTTGTTAAAATAGCTCTCCATAAGTTTCCCACTTGAGAACAATTCTTGGGGTACCTTAAAAGCTTGATGAGCTTTTTGAGAGAGGAAAATGACTTAGTTGCTGGAAAAAAAAAAAGGGATTTTCAAGTATACTACATATGTTCCAAATATTTTTCACAAACTTTCAAAAGTTGTGTTGTGTATGTGAGGAGAGGGAATTATCCTTTACGTGGAAGTTCGTTGAAGGCTTAGAAGAGGATGGATCCAGGAACAGAGTTCTGAGTGACAGGTGTAGCACGTGACCTTGGGGAAGTCACTTAACCCCTTCAAACTTCTGGTTCCTCATCTGTACCTTAGGAATGATAACAACACCTACCCAAACTATGCCATGGGGTTTCTGAGATAAAATGATATAAAACAGAAGCAATCATTTTGTAAAATAGGGGATAGTTGTTGAAATTTGAATTAATGTTATCATCCTTCCTGAATCCTTCCGAAGTAATTCAGAGTGGGCATCAGCAACAGGAAGAAGGAACTACCTGTCTTCACATTTTACTAAAAAGTAATTCTGAAAAAGGAGGAAACTGTGCTACTAAGCATGGTAGGGTTTGCTTTCATATTAACCCACAGAAATATTTGTGTGTGTGTTACTGGATTCTATAGTTATACAAAGCAATCTTGTTTTGAAAATGAAACCTAAACATGTATGCCTTTCTTTTCTAAGGCTGTTCAATTTAAAGATTTCCCTCCTCTGTTTTCATAGTAAAAGGATATTTCAGAAAAAGCATGATAAGCTCTTTAATACAGTTCTCATGACTCACCCACTATCTTGTTTTGTAATCTCCTGTCCTTTGGCCAAAGCCTCCAGGGCAAGTGGCATCTGTGATCTGGAAAAGTTAAAGATTGAAGAAGATGGAGGAAATCACCACGTTTAGTCAAAATGCCTTACCCACCTAAGTTTTATTGTTCTCACTTATGGGGACAGTAATAATTTCAGATACTTAACTATTGCTTTGCATTTTATTTTTTCTGTTGCTCTATCAATGGGTCTGTCAAGTCATCCCCAAATGACAGCAAATTATTCCAAACGGTAGGGGGATATGCACCTTCCTTATTTTCCATACTTGGAGAATGTCTAAGTGAATTTTCAGTTTATTTTATTCAACCCCAAAATACTTTTTACAACAAGAAAAAAAAGTTAATATAGTCACCTATTGAAGTTTTTTAAAAATTTAAATTTCCCAGTCATAAATACTACATTTGATTAATATTTTCAAATTTCTAGGCTGAAATCTAAATACACTTTTGACTGACAAATAAATGTAACAGTTTTCAGAGCAATCTATTTTGGTTTATATACTTTAATGCATATGAAACAATTAATATATGGCTTATTATGTTTGTAAGCATTTAATAATGAAAGTGCTGTTTCATTCTATACAATGAATCAGAGAATACCTTGGCAATTTGATTTCTGCCATTTTGAGATTGTATATTTTCATACTTTAACATTCTAGTCAAGCCTGGAGTCTAGGTATTTTATGAGTTTATCTATAAACATATTTTTAGTTTATGCCATTCTATAACATGTACCATAAATACTTATAATTGAAAGGATTTCACTGTAAATTCTCTGAGTATAACATCACGGATGAATATTCCAATATGGGTTAAAACAGATGAAGTCACCTTTGTGTTACATGAATCACGAAGACATGTTTTACTCTTTAGGGTATGTGTAGTTGATCTAAGTTAGAACATGCACGTAAGACTCTGAGAGCATAAAATTGAATGTTATGTTTCGTTTGCAGTTGATTTTCTGCATCTCAGGTATTATGAAAATATGCACATTTGTAAAAATTTGTTGGAGAAAACTCTAGAAGCCAGTAAGCAAATCTACTGCCCATTCTCTAAACTGATAAAGGCAAAATGTAAGGATACCAGTACCACACAAGCAGATTTTAATGAGTAGCTATTGTATGACTAGAGAAAAGTTAAAAGTAGCAAATTTCCTTTGGCAAATTTAGTTCCTTCTGTATATCTTAGTTCCAGGAGCACAGTGCTATAAATTTGCTCCTCGGAATTGTGTAAAATCAGGGAATAATGTATTGTGTCCACTGGGTAATAGGAATTAAAGTTAGATAATAGAAACCTTTGGAAAATTTTGAATTCCAACTCTCAAACAAGACTGAGTACAGACTTTTTTATTGTAAAGGCCATGTGTTGACCCTCCTCTGGTTTAGTAAAATCAAAGATGGGAACTGGGGATGTTGCTTGGCTGCGCAGAGACCCAGGTGGCATTTACTAGATTACAGCCACAATGTCCTAAATGGTACTTTAGTGCTTGAATGAGTCAGCTTGCCTCTGAAAATACCCCACACCCAGGGACTGGATGGGTTGGGCTAAGTCAACATTAGCAGTATCAGATGATTACAAAAAAATATTCAAACTCTCAACAATCTCATCAACAATCCAGGCCAAGATACCTGGGAGGGATTGGCTCACAGGTCGCATGGTTGGTGAGGAAATGCGTGGGCATCAGTCTTAACCTCTGAGAGGCTGAATCTTCTTACCTTCTTTACACAAGAGACATGTACCCTTTTATGCCAGGAGTGCCCTCCTGGGGTCATCTAGAGTTTAGCCTAGGAGAGGTCACCCATTTGTGTCTCTTGCTTGTTTAGAGGCTGGGGTGCCAGTTATTCAAAGGTCTTTGTTTTATGATGGATTTTGATTGATGTATTTCTTCGTTTAACTATTATCTGAGATGATAGCTCAGAAAAATGTTAAATCTTACGTTCAGTCTTGATGACTCAACATTCTAAATGTTAGGAGTGTAATTTGAAAAAAATGGAATATGCAATTAAGTTAAAAGAAACTTGACTTTTTTTTTTAAATCAAGATGAGATTGCCAGGGCTTCCCTGGTAGTACAATGGTTAAGAATCAGCCTGTCAAGGCAGCGAACACGGATTCGAGCCCTGGTCGGGGAAGATCCCACATACTGTGGAGCAACTAAGCCTGTGCACCACAACTACTGAGCCTGCGCTCTAGAGCCTGCGAGCCACAGCTACTGAGTCTGCATGCCACAACTACTGAAGCCCATGCACCTAGAGCCGGTGCTCTGCAACAAGAGAAGCCACTGCAATGAGAAGCCCATGCACCGCAACGAAGAGTAGACTCTGCTCACTGCAACTAGAGAAAGCCTGTGTGCAGGAATGAAGACCCAACGCAGTGAAAAATAAAATAAATAAATTTTCTTTAAAAAAAGATGAGATTGCCAGATAAGTGCGAAAATGCAAATATTGTCCTGCTGAGTGAAAGGTCTTAATACAGGCATGACCAGTTTCACCGAAGCCCTCATTCTAGAAACCTTTCATAGAAGAAGTCTGTCTATCATTATGTGAATTCCAAAACATCTGTTCCATGGAACAGTAGAGTGGTGCCTGAGGTCTGTGCTGTGCCAGGGTAAATTTCACTTTGATTTAGGTGAAAAAGCATGGGAATCTCAGAATTCACAGAGGCCCTATCAGACAATTAAAGGTACCTTTCTTTTCAAATACATTGCTAAACTCTATGAAAGGATTTATTGGGAATGGGTATAATTCATCGTATTTCTGAATAATTTCTCAACTATTGACAAAGATTTAAATATTATATTTCCTTTTCAGAAACTGAGCTATTAAAACATACATTCAAATATAAGACATTAAATAGAATATTGTTTAAATGTTTAAAAAAATATATTCTGGGGCTTCCCTAGTGGCACAATGGTTAAGAATCCGCCTGCCAATGCAGGGGACACGGGTTCGAATCCTGGTCTGGGAAGATCCCATATGCCACGGAGCAACTAAGCCCGTGCGCCACAACTACTGAAGCCTGCATGCCTAGAGCCCATGCTCCACAACAAGAGAAGCCACCACAATGAGAAGCCAGCGCACCGTAACGAAGAGTAGCCCTCGCTCGCCACAACTAGAGACAGCCCGCGAGCAGCAACGAAGACACAACACAGCCAAAAATAAATAAATAAAATAAATTTTAAAACAAAATGTTAAAAATATATATATATATTCTGGAAGCAAGGTTTAAATGTTACTATTTTTTATTCCTTTTGAACAGATTTGTGTGTTTATCTTTTTCCAGAAAAAGTCGAATTGCTCATTCTTTAGAATTAGATAAGAATGGGGTTTTTAAAAATCTTCTATAAAAAGCATTAGGTAAAATTATAAAATAGACTCTTGTCAGCCAATCTAACACTTCGCAGAAAACAGCATGGTTTGATTAAACTCTTTCATTTGCTTTGTGTGTGTGTACTTGAATATCAATGATCTTAGTTTTTTTAAAACATGTTTTCCCTATATAATGCTTTATTTAAATGGCAAAAATCAACAATAAGCACCCAATGACTTTAGAGAGATTAACACTGCACAGTGAGAGGTTTGACACAAAAGAGACAAAAGCTGGGAAAGAAAAGGAAGAAAGGCAGGAACCTAGGTAGTGGTGGATAGTGTTGCGCTTTTCATTAGGGAAGAAGCACATGGGACACGTCATATATTTCATGTCAAACTGGGCAAAGACATTATTTTAAAATGTCATATGGTTCATTGGGAATCATTTGACTCCCATTCGTATGCTCAAATTAGGTAATTATTTTTTTTTTTAAGTTTTCTTAAAGGGGGGAAATATACCATCCCTTCACAGACCTGCAGGGAAAGGCACGGCAGTTTGAGATTCCAGATTCCATTATTCAACAGTAACCTACACTCTAGCTTTCTGCGGGAAGTATATCACTAGCACTGTACTGACTGGCCTGTCATTCTGTTCTGATTGAAAAACCTGTTCGATTAAGAGATTTCCCTTTAAGACCCAGTGAAGAATGACTGCTTATGAATGCAGAGGTTCCAATCTGAGGACAAACATTTATTCACATCATGGATGGACTTTTCAAAGCACTGTTCTGTGGTTTACTACTCCTAGGAAACTTATCCAAGTATATATTTGAAAGGCTGTCAGGACTCCTGCTTGGTTTACCAGAGCTCTTTTGCACCTTATGCAAAATCACAGATGGGTGTTAACGTTTCAGTGAATGAGATAGTCCATTGTGTGAAATAATGAGCTTCTAGCTTCCATGCTACAACACAATTCCAGGATCAAGTCATTTCATTTTTTTAGTAATAATGACTGTAGGCATGATCACTATAAGTGTTATGGGATAGAAACACTGTTAAGCAAGGCATGTAAGTTTGTGAGGCCTCAGTTTCTCCATCTGTACATTGAGGATAATCATGCCCTCCTAAAATGTTGTTATGAGGATCAAAGGAGAAAATACGATTACAGGCCCATAGTAGGTACTTAATAAATGATAGTTACTCTCATTAGTATTAAGCCTTTACATTGTATAGGACTTCTGTCTTTTTGAGAGAGATACAGATGTGTTTAAGTGGAACTCCTTCCCCAGGGAGTCAGGCCTGCAAAGAAACAAACAATCCTGTTCACAGAATGATTCTCCATTAGGATGGAAATAAATACAGCTCGGCTGCTCTGGATGAAATAGTTCCAGTGATTACCATGCTCTTATTTTTCTCTGTCAAAAGAAGTAAGATTACAGCCCTGGGTCAGTTTGACTTAAATACAGTCTCTGGTCATCAGGGCCCAATGCAAAGTACCTTTTAAAAATTAGAATTCTCCATAAGACAGGAACTTTTAATATGGTTGAATTTTAAAAAGCTATTTTCATGTACTATTTTAAGCTGTAAAATTGTAACAGTATCGACTATAATGCAATTTAATTAATATTTTCTTTTGATTTTGTGCTTATGCCTCAGGATAGTACCGAGAAAGAAAGTACTTCAAAATTATTTTAAAGATCGAATGAATAAATAACCCAAAACAAATGATTTACCCTTCCCTGGATTGTGATATTTGGAACAAAATTGAAAAAGTGGATTTTAAACATTATAAGTGATTAGATTTTTTCCTTCTATTTTTTTCTCTGTAGTTATGTTAGTCAAATTCCCATCCTCTCAAGTTTTAAAATAAAACTGATAATTGTTTCTCTAAATTTTTGAGAGTTATATTTTATTGACCTACATGTAAAATACAGAAATTTCCCAAATGCATTGGTCAAAATATAAAATAGATTTTTTGGGCCGAAGGCTAATACTTACCATCACCATATGACTTCCTTGGAAGTCATCAGCTGTCAGGTGACTATAGCTGCTGTTCGTAAGCATCAACCAGTCACTCCCCAGGGTTCAATAGTTCATCACTGATAAATGTCTACAGTTAGATCTGCTTTTCAAACTTGTCAGGAAAATCTTAAAAGCATCGCCTTATTAATTTTCTTGTTATTTCTCATTGTGGCAATTAAGTATTACAAGAGCTCAAAGCAGTATATCCAGAAAGGAAAAAAAAGGCCCATTTATTAACCTAAGCATGGAATGGAAATTCTCCAAGTTGATTATGTCTTGCTTCATGACTCACATATACCAGGGATTTGGGCTCAGTCCTGACTCCAAAGCTCACACGGAACCTCCCAATTTTCAGCTATTCCTTCTAGAATAACACAGGGAAAAGGGAAACCAAGAGATAAAGTCTTCACCTCTTTAAGGTTCTGTATCCTTCCATCCATATCTTTCACATTCTTTTCTGCATCAGCCCCACCACCTGTCTTTGTAATGGACTTTTACTCTTCCTATCTGGGTCTGATATTCCACTCAGGTGAACAACCTTCCTATTACTCTCCTGGCTATTGTCTCCCTTCAGAGAAGAAAACATTGATGGTAGGACAACAGCTTCCATAGGTCTAGTATTTTAGCGAACTTTGCATTCGCTTTGCCTCAGTGTCATCTTCTGCAAAATGAGCCAGTGGATTCTCCAAGTCCTAACCTTGAAGATGGGAGGAATTAGTGCCTGGAGTGCTGCAGCCTGAATGCCTGATTTTTTTTTTTTTTAGAATTAGGATTAATTTTACTATTCTCTTTCTGTTTTCTTTTTTTTTTAACATCTTTATTGGAGTATAATTGCTTTACAATGGTGTGTTACTTTCTGCTTTATAACAAAGTGAATCAGTTATACATATACGTATGTTCCCATATCTCTTCCCTCTTGCATCTCCCTCCCTCCCACCCTCCCTATCCCACCCCTCTAGGTGGTCACAAACCACCTAGCTGATCTCCCTGTGCTATGCGGCTGCTTCCCACTAGCCATCTATTTTACATTTGGTAGTGTATATATGTCCATGCCACTCTCTCACTTTGTCACAGCTTACCCTTCCCCC